>NC_052637.1:18940579-20190579 GCF_016161935.1 Mauremys reevesii
GTTTGGTCCTGCTTTGAGCAGGGGGTTGGACTAGATGACCTCCTGAGGTCCCTTCCAACCCTGAGATTCTATGATTCTATGAGTGTGGGTTGGGTGTATGGAACGAATGTCGGAAGTGGGTGTGAGTGAACAAATAGAATATATATATTATATATAAATGCCAACCTTCTACAACCTGCTAGTGTCTGCTTTGTGAATGTTGGCAGGCCAGCTGGCTGCACACAGCCATGTGGTTATAGTTGTAGAAGACAGCAGCTAAGGTTAATGAGTCAAGGGGCCCCATGATGGCTGCAGAGAATGGCAGAGGAGAAGGGCTGTCTCTGTCTGCTCAGCTGAGTGACTCCCAGGGCTCCCCTGAGCTCTGCTCCCTTAGGGCCAAACTCCTAAAGGCCAGTGCAATGTCTGCCCACACTGAGCTCGGTGTCCTGCATGTGGATGTGCAGAGAGCGCCTTTGAGGATCTGCACTCCTGAGGGCTGTCTGTGTCTGCAGTTACCCAGCATGGTTCAAGGGTATGATGAGGCAATGGACTCACATGCAAACACTGCACCCCCTATTGTAAGAGTGTGTCATCTCCTTCCTGCCCCCAGAGAGCCTGGAGGTGAGTCTGTGCCACTGACCACGGGATAGGAACTGTCCCCTACTCTGCTTTTCTGTGATCCCCACCGGAGATATTTCCTGCTCCTGGTACCATAGCACCATCTCAGGGCAAACAGCTAGAGCAGGTTATAATGTCAGTCTATAGCTTTTTGGCCCCTCACTCTAGGAACACTGCAGGGGGAAGGGCTCGGGGAAGGATAAACCCAGACACCCACCTGCCACTCTGTGGTTTTCTCCTCCTCTGCAGATGTCAGCTCCAGCGCCTCCTCCAGCTCCTGTCTCAGAGGGCCCAGGGCTTCCTGGAGTTTCACCTGCAGGGCCAACATGTGTGATTTAGTTGGGTTTGGTCCTGCTTTGAGCAGGGGGTTGGACTAGATGACCTCCTGAGGTCCCTTCCAACCCTGAGATTCTATGATTCTATGATCTGCACTTCTTTATGGGTGGAGATTGCAGGAGGCAGGGCCAGATGAAACAGAGGCACTACAAACTCATGTCTAGTCCCCAGCTACTGGAGTCATGATAAAATCAGTCTCTTGGCTTCCATTAAAAAGAGAATGTTTCAAACCCTCTGCGTTGCAAAGAAAATATTGAAAACATACCCCGAATGTGACAGATACAGCAATTCCTGCCTGAGTCTGTAGAGAGCCTGAGCCCAGTGCTCTGAAAGGGGCCTGCCCCATTTATGTGTATGGGACAGTGACACCAAGCCTCACTGCTCCGGGGGCCAGCCAATCCCCCCCAAAAGGGCGGGCTTTGTGTGGCAGCAGGGGGTAGCTCATATGACTCAGCTCCCCCATCCAATCATAGACACCCTGGCTGCTGGATTGGGGGGGCTCCCTGACCCTTTTCGAGTATCTCTCTCTCAGTGGGAGGGAGGGGATTTCTGCTGTTGGTCCTGTGGAGACAACAGCCCTTGGGTGGGTGGCCCCTTCCACAGCCACTGCTAATGGGGCCAGGACCACGACAGGGCCTCTTGTCAGCATGTTGTGCCTGGAGCCCTGGGGTGCCTCAGTTCAGCCCTGTGCAAAATGCACATTTCAATAACAAAGCCAGGAGAATAACCTGGACAGAGGCAGCAGGGTCAGAGCTGCATGTTCTGGGGCATTGTCTGGCTGAGACACTGATCCTGAGGGAGACGCTTCCCCACTCGTCTGCGGGCTGCTCTACACTAGGAGGGGGGATCGATCCAAGATACGCAACTTCAGCTACATGAATAGCGTAGCTGAAGTCGAAGTACCTTAGATCGAATTACTTACCGTCCTCACGGTGCGGGATCGACGTCCGCGGCTCCCCATGTCGACTCTGCTACCGCTGTTCACGTTGGTGGAGTTCCGGAGTCGACAGGAGCGCGTTCGGGGATCGATATATCGCGTCTAGATGAGACGCGATTTATCGATCCCCGAGAAATCGATTGCTACCCGCCGATACGGCCGGTAGTGAAGACGTACCCGGCTCCAATATTTCTCAGGAATGGAAGAGTTTAGCTGAAGTTTGAGGACACTGAGACAAGCTGCAGCCTTGCAGAACCTAGTGCTCACCTGGGCAGGGGAGGCCTCAGAAGGGAGATGAATGTATGTTTATCGGCATTACCAAGCAACCATCATTGGGCCCAGGATCTGGCCCCTTCTTGTGGTGTGCTGTCCCTTTAAATGTTTGAGCACTCCCCCATCCCAGTGCAAAGCCTCACTTGCATGTTAGTTTCAGTTTTTCAGCAGTGCTTCTATATCCTGGGACATTTCCCAAAATCTGGGAATTTTTGAGTAAAATATTTCAACTTGGGAAACTGGGAATTTTCATTCAAAACCTAAATAATCCTGGGAAAATTTCATAAAAAGTAAAAGACTTTCCAAATCTCAAAAATCCTGGGAAGTTTTCATAAAAAAGTAAAATATTTGCACTTCTTTTAAATTTCCCTCAAAATGCGTTCTTCAATATTTGTCACGTGATCTTCATAATCAGGCTGTGCTGCTCTCCTATTGGTGGTGCTTCAATGTACTATATCATGATGGCACAAGTGAAGTGACAAGTGCGCACATGCACTCACAACAAACCAATCTCAGCAACAGCTGGCTGGCAGGTAATGAGATGGTTATCAAATTTATCTTCTAGGTAAAGTTTCTTCCAATAAGCAAATATATTGCAGTACTTACTGATTATGATTAGTTTCTTGATCTGTCATCAAATCTCTAAAACTTTGTATTTCGTGCTTGCAGTTGCACAGAGAATGTGGACCAGTTTGGCTGTTCATAAATTTGTAAAAGCACCTGCCTCCAGGCAAATATTAAATATCTTTGCCTACTGTGTTAGGTAATAAAATATAATATGTTCCCTTCTTTGATTTAAATATAAATTGAAATATACATTATACTAATTATCACATTCCATTATTTCAGAGATCTCGTTCCATTTTTATCTAGCGTAAAAAATTAATAAAGAGACCGGTAAGGTTGGTAAGAAGAGGAAGAGGACTGCAGGAGTAGACAAAGATCTGTCCATGTTGAAATGAAAACAACGGGATAGCCCCCCTGACAGAGTATTGAAGATTTGGGGTAAACTTCCACCAAAAGAGAAGCCATCTACTTTCAAAAAAGCCTTTGAAGACTTGTGGCTTCAAGAAGGTAAATACAAAGACTGGGTGCAGAAAGTAGAAAACAGTCATTTTTTAGCTTATTGCAAATGTTGTGATGTAAAAATCCAGGCAGGTACTAGTGAGTTAGATAAGCAAGCTAATGGTAAAAAACATAAACAAAAGGTTGAGACAGTATCTAATACAAAGAAAATTGATGATATGTTTAATAAACAAGATTGTGAACTTAAAAAGCATAAACATTTGAAGAGCAAGTTAAAAATGCAGAGATTAAAATGCCTGTTACTTTGCTGAACATGTCAGTATTCAATCTGTAGAACACTTGACTGAAGTACTTAAAAATGTTTCCCTGATTCCAAAATTGCTGAGGCTGTAACATTAAAGAAAGATACATGTACTGCTATAATTAGCAATGTTTTGGCACAAACCGAGATGGAGGAACTTGTAGAAAAATTGAAAGTTAATGAATTTAGATTATTCATGTTTGCAAATATATCTGAACTGGCTAAAAAGGTTTTCACATTACTGCATTCAAATGCAGCATGTGAAAGAATTTTTTCCATAGTAATTGACATAACCAAAAAAAGAAACTGTCTGACAACCAAAACACTCAATTCTAGTGTAGTTATAAGGTTAGCTTTGAAAGCAAAGCAAGAGAAATGTTCTAATTTTGTAATTATTATTAAGCACTTGTATTTACATTGTAAAAATATGTACATTAAAAGTGACAGCGATAAAACTAGTAAAAATATTAATGATGGTAATGATGTTCCTAGAGACGACTCAGACCATGAGTCAGAAAATGGATAAAACTCAGAGATTATAATAATAAGGAAAATTATATAAAAGAGTGTTATTTGTTCTTTGTTTGCTTTTTTATCTTATTTTATAAACGTTTACTTTTTATTTTTTCAGAATAACTTTGATGTACAGTACACTACAGGGCACATGCTCTATTTATTAATACTTTGTTTTTAAAATAGTGAAATTTGTTTAAAATACATTGTTTTCTATAATTTCAATCCTACTCCTCATGTGTTAAATGTTTTATTTACTGTATAAGTAACATAAGTTTAAAATTGAAAAACATGTCTATACATATAAAAATTATAATAAATGTGAAATATCACGAACGAATAAGAATAATTTGTATATAATATATATTATATAGTTATTAAAAGCACACATATTATATTCCTCTGAGATTTTGAAATAAAAAACTTTATCTGGGAATTTTTCACCAGATTTGGGAAATTTTTAGCGCTAGGTTGGGATAAGTTGGCATCACGATATAGAAGCACTGTTTCTCAGATGACAATAAAACCACCAGGACAGAAGCTGTTTTTCCATCAGCTCACTTTTAGTGTAAAGGGTCTGTTGTCCCCTTACTGAAACTCAATGGGGGTGTTTTGGTTAGCTAGCTCCCACTACCAAAAAAAAGGGGAAGGGTCGATGGGAAATCAGGACTCTGAGACTGACAGTCCCCAGGAACAATGGGGAGAGGCCAATGCTCCAGGTCAGCCTGATTGACAGGGCGGGAAGGCTAATCACGGAATCAGGACAGGAAGCCAGGGGGGTCCTGTCCTCTATGTGAGCTGGAATTGCCTTGGTCACTTAGAGTGGGACCCAGCTAAGGAGAAAGCAGGGCCCTGAGCTGAGCTGGGGAGCAGAGCCCTGCCAGATCCAAAGGGGCCAGAAAAGCAGCCCAGGAAGCAGGTCAATGCTGGGAGGAGAGTCACAGAAGCAGCCCACAGAGCAGACCTGTCCTAGGAGGAGAGCTGCAGCAACCAGAGCCAGGGGGGACATAGAAGCAGCCCAGGGAGCTGGAGGCAGAGCAGTAGCAGCAGCCGTGGTGAGGCAAAGTGGTAAAGCTGGAGCTGAGACACTGTGGTGGAGCTGGGGCTGGAGCAGTCCAGAGCCGGATGTGGTGAGCAACTGGGGAAAGCAAGGGGGGCCCTGGGCAGTGGGCCCAGTGCAGGATGATGCCCCCAGCCAACATGCCTTGCAGGCCAGACTTAGAGGGGAATTGCAACCCTGACAGGGCGGATGATACTGGGAAGAAGGGTCCTGCCACCTGGAGCCTGAGAACGTGTGACTACCTCCAGAGCAAGTGTCTGACCCGCAGCATCCCTGCAGCACAGCCAGGGGGGTCTGGTGGATACGGCCTCCGCCCGCTCCTTTATACAGTGGCGCTTGGTGAAGCCGCACTGGCTTATCCCTGGGGGACGGATGTGGGTGGAATGCATCCACGGGGATAGGAAAAGTTGTCCCATGGCCCAGGTACCTCTCAAAGTAGACGGGCGGTTTACCTGGAAGCGAGTGGGGGTAATTGAAGGGTTAGCTTACCCTGTGGTCCTAGGGCAGGACTGGCGCTTTCCCCTGAGGGGAAAGGCGGCCGGGGGAAGCAACCGAGAACGAGGGGAAAAAGAACCCTGGAAAGGGAGAGCAAGGCCCTGGGGGAGGCGGATCGGGAGCAAGAGGAGGTCCCACAACCTCCGGGGGGAGAAGTAGAACAGCCTAGGCAACAGAGCCAAGATAGTAAACAGGAGGGAATGACTGAGGAGCCCAGGGAGCTCCCGGGGCAGGACCACCTGGGGGAGGGAGCCCTCGGGGAGGTAGAAGGCGTTCAGCAGAGGGAGGCCCAACAGCAAAGGGACAGAGGGCCTGGACCAGAGACAGGGGGCCGACTCAGGGCAGTGGGCTCTGAGCCATCACCCCCACTCGAAAGGAAAGAGGAGCCTCTGGGGCAGCCGGCCCAGCCGTGTGAATGGTGTGAGGACCTCTGGGTAAGCGTGGACCTGTGGGGTGCCTCACCCCCTACCCAATGCACCTTTTGTGGGTGGGGAGTGCCAAAGCCCCATGGGGTTGTTTCAGGGGACCCCTCGGCTGGGCAGGGGGCCCAACCTCAGAATAAAATCCCTGGCCGCGGAAGGCGAGGCCGAGGGAGGCCAGGCCCGGCACCAGCTTAAGGGGGGAGGTGTGTAGCAGGGTGCTGGTGCAAAGGCACCTAATTAGCCCCTGCTCAGCCAGCCCCAATCAGGAGAAATAGATTGGGGCTGGGGGAAAGGCTGGTGCCTGGCCTCTGGAACTGGCTGCACCTGTGGGCCTGCTAGTAGAAGAGCTATAAAGGCTGGCTGGCAGCCAGTGCAAGGGGGGGATGGCCAGGGAAGGGACAGTCTCCAGGCTGAAGGGAGACTCCCTGTAAAAGAGGAGATAGGAAGACCTATTTGTTTGTAAATAGTATTGCTGGTGGTGGGAACTGTATGTAAATAAAAGCCACGGGTGCTGCAGCAAGAAAAGCCTCACAGTGCTTTATTGAGGGAGCACAGAGCTCAGCAGGGGGCGGCCCAGGAGAGGACCCGGTTACACATACCTACCTACATAGTAGACTGTAGTGGGTTAGCAGGGGTCCCTCCCCATCTGGGTCAGGGGGAGGCTACTCTGCTTCACTAAATAACTGAGCATCACCCACAATCAGGGAGTTTGCAGAGCACTCCATGGATTATATGGCTCTGGCCTGCAATCTAGGCAGATCCACAAATGAGTCTTTGGGCCTCAGACCTCCAAGCAGGGCAGGGCAAGAAATTGTCTATGCCTCTGGCCTGCTGTCAGGGCAGAGCAGCAAACAGTTATGAGCCCAAGTCTGCAGTCAGGGTGGGGCAGCAAGGAGTCTGTGGCTCTGTCCTGTACTCTGTGTAGAACGGCAAGAGGGTTGGGTATCTGAGCTCCAGCAGATGGCCAACAAACACAGGCCTCTTGGCCTAGCAAGGGGAGACTGTCACCTCAGGGGTGAACTGGCAGCAGTGCCTGGGCCCACCCAACTCCATCAGGCCCCCAACCCAGGGCCTTAACAGTGGTGGACTGTTCCACCACTGGGTCAGCAGGGAATCCAGCTGCAACTCGCTGACCAGGTCTCCAGCAACAGTGCAGCCAGACTGGGGTCGGCTGCCTCTGGGCCACTTTCTACACTCCCCTTGGGGTGTACTTGGATCCACGGGTGGTCCTCCAGTTTGTTGGGGTAGAAGTCCAGTGGCAGTCCCAACGACTCTTCAATGCCTTGGTCAGTGCATGGCTCCAGAATCTCTGGTCACTCCTCATCTCAGCAGGGATCCGCTGAAGTCTCCCAGCTTGGGAGCGGTCAGGAGGCATCTGTCTTCTTCAGCGGTTGCCACCCAACTGAGCTCCAGGACCAACCCTTTATACTACCTGACTTTCAGTGGGAGGGGTGAGCATGGTCTGGCTCTGCCCACCTGGGTTCAGAGAGTGGTCCCTCTGGCTCAATGGGAGGTCACTTTGCCTCACTACACATCCCCCTCCTTCTTAAGTCCATCTCCTGGTCTCCATGGCTGCCTCCTGACTCCCTCAAGGTCAGACAGAAAATCCGTGTTAGTGTTATTCTTACCTGCTAAGTGTCAGACAGTAAAGGCAAATTGCTGGAGGATGTGATACCATTTCATCAATCTGGCATTGGTACTTTTCATGGCATTTAGCCATTTTAAGGGTTTGTGGTCAGGGATCGGTACGAAAGGGGAAGATAGTATCTGAGGGTGTCAATAGCCCATTTAACAGCCAGGGCCGCCTCCTCTATAACTGAATAGTTACATTCTTGGGGGGAAGAGCTTCCAACTGATATTGAGGATGGGATGCTCTTCTCCATCCACCTCCTGGGAGAGGGCTGCCCTGAGCCCCACCTCTGAAGCATCCATTTGGACCAGGAACTCAACGTTGAAATCACAACTGAAAAGCACAGGTTCTCTACACAGGCTTTCCTTGAGGGCTCAGAACATATCTTCACATTCTGCTGACCAGCGTACCGACATGGGCTGTCCTTGGTTAAGAGTGCCTTGTGGGGGGCTGCGATGGATGCAAACTGGAGCACAAAGTGTCGGTAATACCCAGCTAAGCCCAGAAACTATCATACCTGTCACAACAAGGTACACACCTGACAGATCAGCCAGGAAGTGAAGTTGGTCCCTTGATCCATGAGACTTGCACGGGGAAGGCTCACACAAGAGAATACCTTCACCAGTTCTGCTGCAATGGAAGTGTTCCATAGTGAGATGGCTTCGGGGAAGTGACTGGCATAATCCATCAGTATGAGGCTATCCTGGAACCCCACATTACTCTTCAGGAGAGGGCCCACCAGGTCCATCACAATTTGTTCAAAGGGAACCCAGACCATGGGTAGGGGGACCAAGGGTGCTTTCACCACCCCCAGGGAGGCAACTAGTTGGCACTCAGGGCACGAGATGCACTAGTCCTTTACCTCCCGATGGTCTCCAGGGCAGAAGAAGCACAACAGAACTCAGGCCAGGTTTTTCCTCTTGTCCCAGATGCCAGCCATGGAACCATCAGGGGCAAGCTTCAAGATAGCCTTCCAGTGATAGTGGGGGACAACAACTGGGTCCAGACTTCCTGAGTTTGGGAGTCCTGATTAACATGGTAGAAGTGATCACCTGTCAGCTTGAATTGGGTCCATTGTGCAGCCTCAGGGGATCAGTCACGGCTCTGTTGACCTGGCCTACCTGTTTGTAGGCCCGGCTCAGCATGGGCTCATCCCTCTGGTTGCAACAAAAATCTGTAAGGGGGCGGCGGGGGGTCTTCATGGGAATCTTCACCGGAAGGCCCAACATCGTCACTGGGACTGGGGGCTTATCAGGGTGTTCCCCTTGGGGTTCCTCAGCCTCCTCCTCTTCTTCTGAAGAAGACTGTCAAACCCCAGGCAATCTCATCCCAGAATGACTGGATAGGTGAGGTAGGAGCCAACTCCAGTGTCAACACCCACATCAGTCTGTTAATGGTCAGAGAGATCTGGGCACTGGGGTATGATTTTACATCCCTGTGGATACACTGGAGGTGTATCTCCCAACATACTTGTGTGGGGTCAGGGACGAATTCCTGGTGGATGAGCTTTTGCCTACAGCCTGAGTTTATGAGGTCTGTGACTCATTTTCACCCAACCTCCACAGTGGTTGTTTGCCGGCCCGAGACTCTCCAGTATAGACTTGGCCGAAGATGCAGTCCATCTCGGGACACTTCTACTGTAAGTGCCCAAGCCGGCTGCAGGAGAAGCAGGGTCCAAGCTCTAGTTGCCCGGGCCAGGGGATCACCTCCGTGAAGGGATTTGGGTTGTGGTCTCGACTCTTCTTTTCAGAGGCTTCAGAGCATTGGTGCCACGTGGGCCCAGGTCACCTAGAGGTGTTGCTGTCCCCATTGTCATGGGTTTGGATTCCAGGGTTCTGTTTGGCCTTCAGCCTGAGCTTCCTTGCTGGGCCATGGACAGGGGCAGCTCCAGGCACCAGCGCAGCAAGTGCATGCCTGGGGCGGTAAGCCGTGGGGGGCAGCCTGCCGGTCACTGTGAGGGTGGCAGGCAGGTGGCTTTCGGTGGCGCAGCTGCGGGAGGTCCACCGGTCCCGCGGCTTTGGCGGCAATTCAGTGATGGGGACGCCAATGGCGCGGCACCGGCGGACCTCCTGCAGGCATGCCACCAAATCTGTGTGACCAGCGGACCGCCTGCAGGCATGCTGCCAAATCTGCGTGACCAGCGGACCACCCGCAGGCATGCTGCCAAATCTGCGTGACCAGCGGACCGCCTGCAGGCATGCTGCCAAATGTGCGTGACCAGCGGACTGCCCGCAGGCATGCTGCCAAATCTGCGTGACCAGCGGACCGCCCGCAGGCATGCTGACAAATCTGCGTGACCAGCGGACCGCCTGCAGGCATGCTGCCAAATGTGCGTGACCAGTCGACCGCCCGCAGGCATGCTGCCAAATCTGCGTGACCAGCGGACCGCCCGCAGGCGCACCGCTGAATCTGCATGATTAATGGACCGCCCGCAGGTGTGCTGCCAAAAGCCGCCTGCCTGCCATGCTTGGGACAGCAAAAAACATAGAGCCCTCCCTGGCCATGGAGCATCAAGCCAGGCGTTGAGGCCGAGGCTCAGGCTCCTGGCCCAAAATGGTTCTCAGCGACCAAGAAGTCCTCCATTACGGTGACGGCCGCACTAAGTGTTGTGGGTCAGTGCCATAGTACCCGAGCCCTCCCCTGGGGCAGGAGGACGTGAACAAACTGCTCTAGGGTGATCTGCTCAGCAGTCTTGCCCGCTGATCATTGCTCAGGGTGCAGCCATCACCAGCAGAGGTCTTTTATATGCCCCCGGCGTGTAGGTGTTAGTCCAGTATCGCTGGCAGAAGGTCTCCAGCATGATGTCCAAGGCATCTAAAATGGCCAACTTCCTGAATCCATAATCTTGTGCCTCATTGATTGGGAGCCCCCGATAGGCGATCTGGGTTGCCCCAGTCAAGTAGGGGGCCAAGAGGGTGGCCCACTGCTCTGGGGGCACCGGGCAACCAATGTGACCTGCTCAAACATCACAAGAAAAGCTTTGGGGTCATCTTAGAAAGCCATATGGGCAACGGGAAAGCGGGGGATTCATTGTGCTCCTGGGAGGTTGCCCGCTAGGTCCAGGCAGCAGGGTCACAAGCTATTGGAGACACTGTTGCTGCTCCTCATGGTGTTGGGCCCCCAAATGCCAGAACAGTTACTGTTGTTTGGCCCCCAGCACCTGTACCAGTTGTTGTTGTTGCTGGAGTTATGACACCTGCAGCTGCTGTTGGCTCTTGGCCAGATACTTAATGAACTTCTCAAGCTCCATCTCTCCCATTAGGAATATCTAAGGCATGGCATATGCAGGACCTGTTACTGCAGGGGTCAGGTCCCTCCCCCTCTGGGTCAATGGGAGGCTACTGTGCCTCACTACATAGACATGTTACTTTGCAGATGGCTCATTGCCCTTACTTTCAATATTTGGACTGAAAAATGGAATTCCTTCATTAGCTACTGCTCCCATGCAATGATGGGCATTGCTACTTTTGGCTCATTCCTATACTATTCAGTTCCATAAAGGGACTCAGCATGGCAGTGTTGATAGGCCATCACACAAGCCATACTCCCTCTCATTTACCCAAAGAAACTTCGGATGAAATGTTCTGTCTCACTTATTACTAGCACAGGAATCAACAAAGAAACTGCCGAGGATAATGTGCTTTCTCTTGTGAAGGGAATGGTACTACAAGATACAGGGTTGGATTATAAGAATCCCCAGTTTACACAATTCATGTCATGTCAATGTGAATTATCTGTGAATTATGGTTGCATCTTGTGGGAAATGTGAAAGATCATTCCAAAATCAGTTCAGTCTCAGGTTTGGCAGCTCTTCACAAAGCTCATCTTGGAATCGTACAGATGAAGTTCATAGCCTGGAGACATGTCAGTTGGCCGGGATTAACAAAGGTACTGGAAGAAGATGAAGTGCTATACTATTCAACATGATCCTGGCTAGGTTATTCGAACACCTTGGTTGTGGACTCAGATGCACTGGACACTTAATCACGTGGACTTTGCGAGATTTTTAGGTTACGTGTTTTTGGTCATAGTCAATGCCATTTGAAATGACCAGTAGTTTTCAGCATGACGTCTACTACCACTGCTAAGATCATTGGACATCTTTGCACCTTGTTCAGATAATTTGGTTTACTGTTACAGTTAGTGAGTGATAATGGACCTAAGTTCTGTTCTGCAGAATTTCAGAGGTTCCTGGCTTCAAATGGAATTCAGCACATATGCTCTGCTCCATATTATCTGTCTTCAAACTTACTAGCAGAACTCTTTGTACAGAAACTTAATCAACACTTAAGAGCTAACAAGTCTATTTTCAGTCAGAGACTGGAAAATTCCTTGCTCATCTACAGGCACACACCACATGCTACTACCCAGGAGTCAACTGAAATGCTTTTTGTGAAACAATCTTTGTGTACCTTTTGGGACCTGCTACATCCTGATATTGCTGCACTTGTAGCCAAATCCCAATCTGTGCAAAGTGATTGATTATGTGAGACTCATCATTGTTCTTTTCAAGTTCGAGACTTAATGTGGACTCACAAGTACAGTTGTGGAGAGAAATGGATGCCTGGAGAATTTGTAAAATGCACAGGACTTGTATTGTTTTTGGTAAAGCTAGCCAATGGTATTTTATGGAGATCACATATGGACCAGTTGCAGCCTCGATAATAGGACTTTCTGTTCCTCGATTGAATCTCCTTCCATTACAACTCCTAGTTTTAACAACTTGTTAAGAAAAACTTTGGTACGAGATCCAGGTGATTGCATACCAGATCCAGTTGATTCCTTGCCACTGACTGTTCCTGTAGTTCAGGACATTGCCACACCACCATCACAGGAGAATACAATAACGAGCTGTGCACCTGAACTTATAAATTGTTTAGTTAGAGTACTGAGTATAGAGAATGATCCCTTGCCATTTAAAAGTACACAGTAGTCCACCTGCAATTATTACTTACGTTATACAGTGTTTCATGTTAGCCATGTAATTGATAATGTATATGTGTTTGGAATGTTTTTTTAAAGCAGGGTAGATGAATGTGATCTACTGATCCTTTAAATATTTGAGCACTCCACCCTTTCCAGTGCAAAGCCTCGCTTTCATGTTAGTTTCAATTGCGCAGCTGAACAATAAAGCCACCACAGCAGAAGCTGTCTATCTGTCTATTGCCTTCTCTGCTAGTCCAAACATAACATTTCTCTATGTCCCTTTTCCCATTATAGAATAATAGAATATTAGGGTTGGAAGAGACCTCAGGAGATCATCTAGTCCAGTCCCCTGCTCAAAGCAGGACCAACACCAACTAAATCATCCCAGTCAGGGCTTTGTCAAGCCAGGTCTTAAAAACCTCTAAGGATGGAGATTCCACCACCTCCCTAGATGCTTCACTTTCCAGTGCTTCACCACCCTCCTAGTGAAATAGTATTTCCTAATATCCAACCTAGACCTCCCCCACTGCAACTTGAGACCATTGTTTCTTGTTCTATCATCTGTCACCACTGAGAACAGCCTGGCTCCATCCTCTTTGGAACTCCCATTCAGACAGTTGAAGGCTGCTATCAAATCCCCCCTCACTCTTGTCTTCTGCAGACTAAATAACCCCAGTTCCCTCAGCCTCTCCTCATAATTCATGTGCTCCAGCCCCCTAATCATTTTCGTTGCTCTCTGCTGGACTCTCTCCAATTTGTCCACATCCCTTCTGTAGTGGGGGGACCAAAACTGGACACAGTACTCCAGGTGTGGCCTCACCAGTGCCAAATAGAGGGGAATAATCACTTTCCTCAATCTGCTGGCAATGCTCCTAGTAATACAGCCCAATATGCCGTTGGCCTTCTTGGCAACAAGGGCACACTGCTGACTCATATCCAGCTTCTTGTCCACTGTAATCCCTAGGTTCTTTTCTGAAGAACTGCTGCTTAGCCAGTTGGTCCCCAACCTGTAACAGTGCATTGCCTCAGCTCTCAGGTGATCCTTGTTTGGGGGAAGTCACTCATTTCAGGGCCAAAGCTACCTGTTTCCCACACTGACTGGATCCCCCTCCTTTGCCTGCTCCCCACAGGCTCCACTTCCCCTCCATTTGGCCGCTCTTCAAACAACTTCATGGATCTCCACACGCCACACACACATCCTGCCTAGGCTGGGGAAAGCTGCACTGAGACATGCCTGAGCCTCCTGGGAGACATCCATGTAATGCAGAATCCATGGTGCCACCTTCCTGATGTTGCAAAGGTGCCAACAAGCCCAAAATCCAATGTCTGAGCCAACCCCTTGGGCCTCACCCACACACTGAAGAGGAAAAGGCACAAGCCCTGGTTTCCTCCACTCAGGTTCCCTAAGGTGGCTGTGGTCACCTGGCACTGGATGCCCAGCCTGGCACAGAGATAGACATGGTTGGCTCCACTCTTCACTACCTGTCTGGCAGAGGGTGGGGGAGGCAGCTGGACCTCTCACTGCTCAGTCTGGCAGCACCTGGAGCTACCTCTCTTAAGCCATGTGAGTTCCCACTCAGCCCCCAGCAGCTGGCTCTGGGGAGAAACACAACGGGGCCTTTAAGGGGTTCCTTAAAGTGTGTGATTCTCACCTTGTAATCCTGGGCAGCCTCCTCTATGGGGACCACAGCATGAGTGCGGTGAGCCCGGGACTCCCTGCAAATCACACAGATGGCTTCTCTGTCCTCCTCACAGAAGAGTTGGAGCTTCTCCTCATGTATCTGACAAAGATTCTCCTTCTGCGCATTCCCTGGCTTTAACCCCCATTTTTTTATGTTCTCTACAATATCAGCAAGCTGCTTGTTGAGGCGGAGTTTTCCTTTCTGGAAGGGAGCTCGGCACTGGGGACAGGGGATCACTGTGCCTGATTCAGGCTCCCTGTAATCACTGTACTGGGTGATGCAGGCTCGGCAGAAGTTGTGCCCACAGTCTATGGTCACCGGCTCTGTCAGATACTCCAGGCAGATGGAACAAGTGGCTGCTTCTAACACTTCCTCTGTGGGAGCTGCTGAGGCCATGGCTGTCTGTGTCTTGTTGATGGCCGGTCCCCTTGCTGCTTGGATCAGCTCTTCACATGCACAGAATGAGGTGAGGGAATGGGGGTGGGGGTGGGAATGGGGGGAGTGTGTCAGAGTAGATGGGAAAGTGAAATGGGGTGAGATGGAGAGAACAGATGAGAAAAGTTTATTGACCTTCTGTAGGTTATTAGAGCTCATATGTGTGTGTGTGTGTGTGTGTATATATACACACACACAGTATATACACACACATATGAGGCTCTAATAAAATCATATTGGTAGATCCAATGGATTTAGAGCACTTTGTGACAATCAGCTCTTTATTGCTGAGGGAGAGCGATATCTGAGCAATGCCTTCACCAAATGACCACAACTTGCATCACTAACTCTATCCCTGCCCCTAATATGACACAGCAATATTTAAAGGATACACATGGGGTTTTAGAGAACTTTGAAATATCGACTGTTAAAG
Source organism: Mauremys reevesii (assembly GCF_016161935.1). Lineage (NCBI taxonomy): Eukaryota > Metazoa > Chordata > Testudines > Geoemydidae > Mauremys > Mauremys reevesii. The sequence continues at coordinate 18,955,646 of NC_052637.1, forward strand.
AAAAAGCTCTGCCCTTCAGACAAAGTTTCCAACAGAAGCCCATTTCCTGAGGCAGACGGGGTAATAGTGCACAGCAGACAGTCTCTAGGTAATTGCTCTTCTCTGATCCCTGCAGCATGTTGCCTTGAGCTACCCAGTGACTAACATCGGCTATGCTTCTATACACTCTCCTGTGACAGAGCAGCAGCCCTGCTACACGTGTCTCTGCAGCACCAACACCCAGGCTTGAGACAGTTACTAGCTGGAGCTAACTTTAACAATTATTAACTTTTACAGTATTGCTGCCCCAAAGGGGCACCAGGTGCCAGGCATTAGCTGAGATCAATCCTCAGCAGCTGGTATCAATTTGGGTAGAATCAGAGCAATAGGCTGAGCCCCAAGTTTGTGCAAAAATATTATAACCAGAAAATAGAACAAGGAGTACCTGTGGCACCTTAGAGACTAAGAAATTTATTTGGACGTAAGCTTTCATGGGCTAAAACCCACTTCATCAGATGCATGCACTGGAAAATACAGTAGGAAGATATATATACACAGAGAACATGAAAAAATGGGAGTTGCCATACCAACTCTAACAAGACTAATCAATTAAGGTGGGCTGTTATCAGCAGGAGAAAAAAAATTTTTGTAGTGAGAATCAGGATGGCCCATTTCAAACAGTTGACAAGAAGGTGTAAGTAACAGTATGGGAAAAAATAGCATGGGGAAATAGTTTTTACTTTGTGTAATGACCCATCCACTCCCGGTCTTTATTCAAGCCTAATTTAATGATGTCCACAGCATCAGAGGCTCGTTCTCCTGCACATCTACCAATGTGATATATGCCATCATGTGCCAGCAATGCCCCTCTGCCATGTACATTAGCCAAACCGGACAGTCTCTACACAAAAGAATAAATGGACACAAATCAGATATCAAGAATTATAATATTAAAAAACCAGTTGGAGAACACCTCAGCCTCCCCGGACACTCAATTGTAGACCTAAAAGTCGCAATTCTTCAACAAAAAAACTTCAAAAACAGACTCCAACAAGAAACTGCAGAACTGGAATTAATTTGCAAACTGGACACCATTAAATTAGGCTTGAATAAAGAATTTCCCCATGCCAATTTTCCCCCTACTGTTATTCACACCTTCTTGTCAACTGTTTGAAATGGGCCATCTTGATTTTCACTACAAAAGCTTTTTTTCCTCCTGCTAATAATAGCCCACCTTAATTGATTAGCCTCATTAGAGTTGGTATGTTCTCTGTGTGTATATATATATATATATCTGCCCGCTGTATTTTCCAGGGCATGTATCTGATGAAGTGGGTTTTAGCCCACAAAAGCTTATGTCCAAATAAATTTGTTAGTCTCTAAGGTGCCACAAGTACTCCTTGTTCTTTTTGCTGACACAGACTAACATGGCTACCACTCTGAAACCTATAACAAGAAAATGTTACTGTCACTTTTTTGAGGAGGTGGGGCCCTGCCCCCTGGGAAGCCCTTACTCGGATAACTTTTTACATTTGAACCATAAACACTAGCCCAGACCTGCAGAAGGCACAGTAGTTTTCAAGACAATCCACAGCAGCATTTAGATTATATAGCATTTAAAAGACCAGGTGTTAAACATAAGCTTGCTTCAACCTTATCTGTAGGGTGCTGTCACCCAGTGGAGGAAACCAGAAACAGAAGAGCAGATACTGGGTGGAGTCAGCAAGATTGTCAGCACCAAGGGAGGAATTCTTAAACTGAAGCCACACCACTGAATCAGTCCCTGCCCTCCTCTGAGAGACACTGGCAGCCTCCTTCCATACTGGATTTCACTGGCCATGGATCCACAGATTTTGGAGCAGAGGCCCCCAGCACCTCCTAACAGGGATGGTTCATTGCATGATTTTGGGAAGAAGCTCAGACAGGGGTGCTGGACAGGGGGGAGAGGGTGGAGGGGAGCAAGCAGGGGGCAGGATCTTAGGGGAAGAAGCAGCGTGGTGGCAGGGCCTCAGAAGAGGCGTGCAAGTGGCCTTGTGGGGAGTGGACAGCATGAGGGTGGGGGCTCATGGAGAAGAGATGATGCAGGGGCAGGGCCTTGGGGGGAATGGGCAGTGAAGGGCAGAACCACATTTGGGTGCTGAGGATCCCCCCACTTTTAGGGAGCTTCCATTGCCCCTGGGAACCTGCAGTTCACCTTGGTTTCCATGGGGGCTGGGGCCTCTCATCAAGTCTGAGGTGCTGGGACAGAAAATGGAGGTTGTGAACTGAAGACTCAGACTGGTCACTCTGAATCCACTCAGCTTTACTCACAATGGGCCAGTCCCAGGAAAACCAACTTCCACAAAAATTCATAACTTTTCTGAGTATCACTTATCCCTAGCCTGACCCCTAATAGGGTTCTGCTGAACCCAGTGCCACTTGAGAGCATCTGCCTCTCCTTGAGCTGGCACTAACCCCGGCCCCACTCTTAAAGTGCCTGGGGCTGCATCCCCCATCACGGGCTCCTGGGAAGGAGGGAGAGAATCCTGGACTGCCGCCTCTGCAATCTGGGGAATCAGCCCCAGTGACTCCAGTGGGTAACTCCTGATTTACACAAGTCCTGTGTGTTTTCCTGTCCCTGCCCTGTGACGTGTCTGGGTACGTCTACACTACGGGACTATTCCGAATTTGCATAAACCGGTTTTGTAAAACAGATTTTATAAAATCGAGTGCGCGCGGCCACACTAAACACATTAAATCGGTGGTGTGCGTCCATGGTCCGAGGCTAGCGTCGATTTCTGGAGCGTTGCACTGTGGGTAGCTATCCCGTAGCTATCCCATAGTTCCCGCAGCCTCCCCCGCCCCTTGGCATTTCCGGGTTGAGATCCCAGTGCCTGATGCGGCAAAAATCATTGTCGCGGGTGGTTCTGGGTAAATGTCGTCAGTCACTCCTTCCGCTGGGAAAGCAATGGCAGACAAGCATTTCATGCCTTTTTTTCCCTGGATTGCCCTGGAAGATGCCATAGCATGGCAATCATGGAGCCTGTTTCGCCTTTTGTGACTGTCACCGTATGTGTACTAGATGCCGCTCACAGAGGCGATTCAGCAGTGCTACACAGCTGCATGCTTTTGCTTTTGCATGATAGCAGAGATGGTTATCAGCCATATTGTACCATCTACCATACCATAAATTGGTAATAAGATGGGCATGGCTACCAGTCCTTTTGCACTGTTCCATTTGCTGCTGTCATAAGTGCCCCTGGCTGCTCTTAGCCAGGGGCACAAAAGCCAAAATTGGGAATGACTCCCTGAGTCAATCCCTCCTTTTTGGTATCTAAAAATAGAATCAGTCCTGCCTAGAATATGGGCAAGTGTACTAGAGAACCACTGTATCAGAGAACCAGAGAGCACAGCTGCTCTGTGTCAGATCCTGCATAGATTATGAGCTGTATGCTATTCACAGGGGGTGCTCCTGCAACAACCCCACCTGTTCATTCCATTCTTCCCCAGCCTTCCTGGGCTACCATAGCATTGTCCCCCCCACTTGTGTGATGAAGTAATAAAGAATGCAGGAATACTTGTTAGTGAGAAATGAGTGGAAGGCAGCCTCCAGTTGCTATGATAGTCCACATAGGACATTAAGGAGTGTGGAGGAGAGGAGCCCAGCATCCTGCTGCTAGTCCAGGGGCAATTGAATCTTTTCTTTACACATGAAGGGTGGGGGCTGATGAAGCTCAGCCCCCTGTTGCTACGATGATGATGGTTATCAGCCATATTGTACCATCTACCAGGAAAAGTTAGGGCCAGGCGCCCTCGATCGACCTGACCGATGTTAGTACGCATGGTTACCAGGCCTTTTGCACTGCCCCATGTGCCAATAGGCTGATGATGACGATGGGTATCAGTCATATTGCACCATCAGCCACCCATGGCGGGGGGGGAGCAAGAATGTTGGTGTTGAGTGCTGCACCATCCCATCTATCTGCAGCATTCAGTAAAGATAGGGTGACATGTAAAAGAGTCAAGACAGGATTGTTTTCCCTTTCACTTCTGGGGGTGGGTGGGGGGGTGCGTAAATTGCCTAGCTATGCCCTGACCCACCGTGGACACTGTTTTTGACCCTAGAAGCATTTGGAGCTCAGCCAAGAATGCAAATGCTTTTCAGAGACTGCAGGAACTGTGGGATAGCTTGAGTCCTCCAGTCCATGAGCGTCCATTTGATTCTTTGGCTTTCCGTTACGCTTGCCACGCAGCAGTGCGCTGAGTCCCTGCTATGGCATCTGTCTGGAGATATTTAAAAAATGATTTTGGCTGATAGAACAGATTTGCCTGCCCTTACAGCGATCACGTCCGCATCGTCCATGCTGGAGCTCTTTCTTTATTTTGATTTTTAACTGCATCACCACCCATGCTGATCGGAGCTCCACGCTGGGCAAACAGGAAATATTCAAAAGTTCGCGGGGCTTTTCCTGTCTACCTGGCCACTGCATCCGAGTTCAGACTGCTGTCCAGAGCGGTCAGTGGTGCACTGTGGGATACCGCCCGGAGGCCAATACCGTCGATCTGCGGCCACACTAACCCCAATCCGATATGTTAATACCGATATTAGCCCTACTCCTCTCGTTAGGGAGGAGTACAGAAACCGGTTTAAAGAGCCCTTTATACCAATATAAAGGGCCTCTTAGTGTGGACGGTTGTGGCGTTAAATCGGTTTTAGGCTCCTAAAACCGGTTTAAACGCGTAGTGTAGACCAGGCTTCTGTCACTCTCCATTTGCCATGTGTGGTCTAGGCTTTGCTGTTCCTGCTCCAGGTGTTTCAGGCACAGGCAGATCCCTGGATCCCTGCATGACCGTCCTGAGCCGGAGCCCCCAGGAAAGTGACTCTGCACAAATGGCCCCTCTTCACCCCACCTCTGCTCCCAGGGGTCTATGAGTCCCAGAGCTGCTGCCCTCCCTGACCCCCCAGCCCAGGCTCTGCTCTCGAGTATCTGCAGGAGCCGAGCCAGCTCCGGGAGAGCGAACACCCTGGGCCAGGCCAGGGGCGGAGTCTGCCAGCCCGAGGGGAGGGGAGAGGGGGAAGGAGGGAGAAGGCGAGATGGAGACTTAAAAGGGCAGCAGGGGAATGAAGTGGGGAGGGAGGTTCCCAGCTCCCAGCTCTGCCTGGCTCCACGGGCGATGTGATGGGGAATGGCAGAGGAGGTCTCCAGTCCCTCTGTGCAGATGCCCCAGGGCACGAATGAAGAGATGGTGGGGGTGGGGCCAGTCAGTCCTTACCGGCTGTCTCCGGACTCAATGTCTCCCCAGCTCTGTCTGTCCCTGGGAGCTGCCAGGCCCCCTGTGCTTCCCTCAAGCTCGGGGCCGCTCTGGAGTGAGCAGCTCTGTGTCCTCTCCACCCACAGGCACCACCTACCACTGGGCCTGGGGAGAGAACCGCCCTCCACCACAACAGCCTGGCCCCGTCAGGGTGTGTCCTCCCCACACCCCCGCTCTGCATGGAGCAGCTGCTGTGCAGACTTATCAGATCACACAGGCCAGTTGGCAGCTTCCTCACGTTCGCTTGGCCTGATTCTCCTGCTTGCCCCCGTGTGAACCAGGAATGACAGGTTTAATTTCACTTCCTTGTTCCCATAAAGGTGCTGCCCTAACAGCAACCGGGCATTTCCCTTCTGCCAACTGCCTCCTGCTGCGGGTGAGTTGGGAATAATCATTGTGACAAGGAGCCATGGCCATCCTCATGTCAGCTCGTTCCTGCAGCTTGGCCTCTCCTCAGCTCCAGCCAGTCGCTCCAGCTGCTCTCGGCAAGGACGCTATACAGGGAACAATTGTGCATGTGAGCATCACATCTCTCATGCGTCTGGCTATCCCTGCACACACCACCTGTGTCTGTTACAGAACCCAATGTCCATCACCACAGTATCTTGACTGACGTTATAAAGCAATCGCTCAGTCTGAGGATCAGGATTGTCCCCTTGTCTCATCACTTGCTGAGACATGTAAGCACTAATCTCCCCCTCCCTCTGCGTCTCCTCCATTATTACTGTATTACAGTAGCACCCACAGGCCCCAGCTCAGACCAGCGCCCCACTGTGCTAGGTGCTGTAGCCCCGATTATCCAAGTCACAGCACCCGTCAGAGCCAGGGCTGGGAATAGAGCCCAGGACACCTATTGTCAGTTCTGTGTCCTATCCACTAGTGCACACGGCCTGCCCTTTCCCTCAGGGGTCGCTGTGGGGAGCTGCTGTGCAGAGCTGGGCCAGGCAGTTTGCTCTGACAGTGGTTAGGTCCGTGCACATTCTCCAAGGCCATTGTGTGGGGTGGGGGAGGAAGGAGGTTCCAGAGCTGGGCACCTGTCATTGAGCAGGCCCTATCCCCAATTCAGTGGTCCCAGCTGCTGCAGCAGATTGGGTGCATGGGGAGAGAAGGGGGTTCTGAGAATTGGGGCCCAGTTCGTTTGTGGATCCGGCCCCTGCAGTAAGGCTCAGTGGGAGTTGGGCAGGGTGTGGGAATGGCAGGATGGTGACTGCAGTAAGGCTCAGTGGGAGTTGGGCAGGGTGTGGGAATGGCAGGATGATGGGGTCACATCCCCAGTGTTAGGTAGAAGATGGGCTACCACATGCTGCATCATCTGAAGTTTTCTCATGGTATTTACTGGTTAGATCCACCAGAATCGGGGCCTCCTTTTCCACCTCTGATCTGCATCCCTGCATGCTGCAGGCATCTGCTGAATTCCCCTTTGCCCATGGGAAAGTGAGCAGCAGAACCTGGGGCAATGCTCAGGATCTCTAAGCCTCAGGGCACCGTACACAGTGTGGATTTTAACTCTCCAGAGAATTACTGGGTAACAATACAATACAGTGCAATACAATTAATAATTTCCAGGGCTCCGTTTTCCCCCCATCACTTTTCCCTTTTTTTCCTATTCCACTCAGTGACTTTTCCAAAGTTGAGGAAGTTGTGGTGTACTGAGGACTGTGTGGGAAGTCCAGGCTATCACATTAAGAACAGGGGATGGGGATCCCCTGGTGCTGCATGCAGTTGTCAAAGTTAGACTCGGGACTCACAGTTTGTCAGACCACTCTGTTTTATTAGCACAGCGCTCTGCTAATAGCACCCAGATAATGTCAGCACCATGCGAGACACAAACTGTCTTGTTTATACAGATAAAAGGGGGAGAACTTAACAAGATAACAAAGGAAGCAGAATCAGATATACATGTCTAACACAGGTAATGTTATCTTATTTCCTTATTAACTATTACCGATCTTCTATTAATGTTTCACCATTAGCACCATTGTTTATGCCTAATGTTTCTTTTCCTGGCACCTCTATTTCAACATTTCTTATTTCTGCTTAAAGGTACATACAACATTTCTTTAATCCATTCTTATTTTTACAATATAATTCATTCTACTTTCACAATCCCTCTTTTGGTCAAGCTACGCCATGACCAACATTTTGCTGGATTCCACATATTAATCTTTCTTTATCTCTTTGTTCATCAGCGATATTCAAAATCATCATATTAGCACTCTGTTTTGGGGCAGTCACCTGGGTGGCATGCCTTACACAATGTTGGATACAACAGGAGACTAACTGAAAACATAAGCTTATGTTTGTGTTGCTAGGAGCAAGACAGGCACAGGGGTTAGGGTGACCAGATGTCCCGATTTTATAGAGACAGTCCCCCACCCCGTCCCGATTTTTCACACTTGCTGTCTCGTCACACTAACAGGGGCACCAGTTTAATAAGCCTGCCTAGGGCACCATAAATCCTAAGGATAGCCCTGGTTACCAAAGTGAATAACACAGAAAGTCAGTGTCACCAAGAAACATCACCTGCAGCTCCTGGTCCCAGACAGTCTCTCTAGGACCAGGACCAGGACCCGTCACCCCGCCTCCACACACCCCCCCATCTTCCTCTTGATACTGGGGGGGCAGAGCTCTCTAGAACTAGCCCCAATCTCTGTAGAAACTCCTCTTTTCCCCCCTCCCGGGGATCTGCGGGTCTCCTTTCTGCCCACTGATACTGTGGCTTCTATGCAGGTCAACGCCTTGCTGCTGAGAGAAGCTGCCCCTGCCCAGGGCAACTGGGGCCCCGGGAGGCAGGCTCTGGGGCAGGGGGCTGCAGTGCAATCCCTTGATCGCTAGGACCCAGGAGCAGCTGGGATGCGGCCCATCACTGGGGTCACTCAGACCAGGCAGCAGGAAGTGACTCGCTCTCGCTGCAGTGACTCTGGGGCGCTGTGGGGAGCCCGCGCTCCTTGCAAGATCCCCGAGCCCCGGCGGCGGCTGCTGCTGGGACCCCGGAACGGGGAATCTCCAGCGCTGACAGTCCCGCTGCTCCAGGAGCCTCTCGCAGGGCAGAGCCCCCAGCCCGGCCAGGACCCCCCTTCCCGCCCCCAGCCCCTGCTCCCAGGGCGGGCACCGCTTGGAGGGAAGGTGAGAGAGACCTGCCCATCCCCCACCCGCAGGGAGCGGTGCCCCCGGTGCCACCCGGGCTGCAGGGGGAGGGTTTGGCCCCAGGCTGCTCCCAGCTGCAGTCCCCTGCGCACATCTCAGTCCGGCTGCTGGCAGAGATGGAAGCCGGGCGCCGCCAGCTCTTCACCCTGCACCGGCTGCTCCCCCCGGGCTCCGCATCCGCTGCGCGAAGCGGGGGTGGGGGAGGGGAAGCGGGGGGAGGGGGTCAGAGTGTGGCTCCGGTCCCAGGAGCTCCGGCACCACAGGTAGAGCGCGGGGTAGCGACCGTTCTGCGGAGCCCTGCGCTGGGGGAGGGGCGGGGCTGGGGCTGAACCCGAACCCGACACCGGCAAGAGCCCGGCCCCACCTCTCTCCAACGGCGCAGCTTCCACTTCCGCCCCGCTCACACGTCACTTCCCCCCGCCCCTCCGCAGCCCGTGGCGTGCAGGGAGGCGCGGCCCGAGCGCAGCCCCGCCCGAGGCCCTCCTGGGTGGGCGGGAGCGTGAGAGAGGCTCGGTCCGGCTGCGTCGCGCCCCGAGTCCGGCCGCCCGTGGAAGCGCCCCGCGGGGACACCCCAGGGGCCGGGGGCGGGAGCCGTCTGGATTTAATAGTCATTAGCGAGAGGCGGGGTTAGCTCGCCTGGGGCTGGAATAGCAGGTGGGGAGCAGCTTGGGAGTCAGGGCCCAGCAGCATCACCCAGGGCTGCCCGGGGGGGGGGCAAGAGGGGCAATTTGCCCCAGGCCCTGAGCCCCACAGGGGCCCCCACCAGAGTTTTTCGGGGCTCCTGGAGTGGGGTCCTTCACTCGCTCCGGGGGGGGCGGAAAACTCTTGCGGGGCCGGGCGCAGGAGCTTCTTCGCTCCCGGTCTTCGCCGGCAGGGGGTCCTTCCGCTCCAGGGCGGAAGGATCCCCCGCTGGTGAATTACTGCCGAAGACAGAGCGGGACCTGCCGCCAAAGTTCAGCTCGGTCTTCGGTGGTAATTCGGCGGCAGGGGGCCCTTCCCTTCCGGGACCCGCTGCCGAAGTGCCCCAAAGACCTGCGGCGGAGGCCCCCCTCTGCCGAATTACCACCAAAGACCGGGCAGCACTTCGGCGGCGGGTCCCGCTTCGGCGCTAATTCGGCGGCGGCGAGGGGGCGCCACGGGTCTTTGGGGCACTTCGGCGGCGGGTCCCGGAACGGAAGGGCCCCCTGCTGCCGAAGACCCCGGGCCCCCGGAATCCTCTGGGCGGCCCTGGCATCACCATAGATTACCAGGGTTGGAAGGGACCTCAGGAGGTAGTTAGTCCAACCCTCTGCTCGCAGCAGGACCAAGCCCCAGTTTTTGCCCCAGATCCCTAAACAGCCCCCTCAAGGATTGACCTCACAACCCTGAGCTGGGGTGGGGCTGAAATACTGGGTGCAGGCTGTGAATAAAAGCTTACAAACTCTGGATCAGCCTCTTCCCAGAGTGAATCCCAGCCAGACTCATTGTCACTGGGAAACATGTCCCCTGTCTCTGGGTCTGGGCAGCCTCTCGGGGCCAGGAACCATCACCCCCAAGTCCTGGTCTCCGTTCTGTCTGCCCGTTGTCACAGTGTCTTCTATGTAGGATGTCTCTTTGGTGCTCAGAGGCGCTGCCTGTTCCTAGGGAATGTGGTTCCCCAGAGAGGGAGAATTTGGGAAAGGGCTGGGACAGAGACCCCACAAGGAACACACTGCTGCAGACAGACTGGCCTGCCTCCAGGCACAGCTTGGCTCTGTATCTCAGCCTGCTCTAGCCAGCCAGGATGGGTGAATAGAAAGAATAAAACTAAGGGTCATTGCTAAGGCAGAGGAGGCCACTGTCAGGCCCTGTGCTGAGGGTACTGGAGCCCTAGAGTTAGCTGGGTTTCCTGGGGCACATGATGCTGCCTCCATTGTGATCTGGGAGTCCAGACTAAGCAGCTGCTGCATGATCTGTGCTGGGACAGACTATCATTAAAATCCGCTGTGCCCAGCCGGGAGGAGGAGGGACTTTCTCTCGTGGCTGGAGCTAGCCCTCTACGGTAGCCCTGGGCTCTGCTGGCATCAGTTCCTGAGCCAGAAACTCCAAGTGATGAGAGAGACCTGGGGGAAGGGACAGGCGGGAAAGTGAGTCTGCACAAACCTCCTCTGTCTGTGAGTCCCACAGCTGCTGCCCTTAACACACTGAGGCTCACACTTCTGTTAGCAGTGGCAGTAGCTACAGGAGAAGAAACATCCACAGGAATGGCAAGACAGTAACCAGCTCTTCCATGCAGAAGGGACACAGGAGAGACTAGAAGGGGCAACAGGAGCAATAAGTGGGGAGAGAGGTTCCTGGTTCCCAACCCTGCCTAACTCCATTTCCTGCAGCACTCCGGAGTGGATTGACTTTCCTGGGAAAGTGAGGAGTAGAGAAAGGAAAAGCCAGTTCCTGCCTCTGTCTAGTCCCTGTGCTGCTGGGGGAAAGTGGCTCCTTTGATTCTGTTCTTTTCTAGCGTTTGGCTCGGAGACACTGTTACTGGGGGGTTTAAAAGTGTCAGGTGGGTTTAATCCCAATGGGAAGGTTCAGGTCTGTGTTGTAATAACGTAGCTGAAGGTTTTCCCAGTATGGAGGAGTTGAGTGTCTGTCCGCAGGAAAAGCCTGGGAGGATCAGGGTGTAAAATTGACTAATGATAATTTGAGAACATCCCCAATTGTCTTTCTAACCTTGACAGGCTGCAGAATAACAACCACATTTTGCTCCAGGTCATTCCATCTTCCTAGGGGACAAGGAAGGGAAATGGCTGTGGTGGATCCAGTTCAGGTAGGGGATTTTGTCAGGAGTTGCTGGGGAGGGTGGTTGAAGAGAAGGAGGGGCAGGAAATACACAGGGTGAGGCAGGGAGGGGGATAGGGTGTGATAAACTTGCCTGGACATGCTCAGCCTAGGGCATGATTTATGAACAGGCCTGTGATAGTTGCGGGGGTCCCCTGCCCAGAGCTCTGCTTTCCACATCAGCCTGTGCCTAGTAGGTGCATGGTAAATGAGAAGACCCTGCCCTCCTCCATCTGCTGGGAGGGACAAAGTGCTCTCACCGTCTCTTTGTTACTTGGAGTCTCCTGGCCACTGTGAGCAGAGTGGGGGTAGGATTCTTCTCCACTGGCCCTCCCAGAGCTGTCCTATTTTTGAGTTTCTTCCCTCATGAATAGTGGGATTCTGTCTGGGGCATCAGGAACTGAGTGGGGAGCACCTGTTGTTTCAGATGCCGGTGACCTTCGAGGAAGTGGCTGTGTATTTCACTGAGGGGCAGGGGGCTCTGCTGGACCCAGGTCAGAGAGCCCTCTACACGGACGTCATGCAGGAGAATTATGAAACTGTGACCTCACTGGGTAAGGATTTCTTTCCCCTCAGCTTCCTGAAGCCATGGGGTCTGCATTTCTGCATTTGGTCAGGTTCTTCCCTGATCAGTTAGATTAGATGGGAATAAGTCACATAGTTTACAACTCCAATGTGAGAGAGCCATTCACCTCCAAACCCCCTATAATGGGATAGGGCGTCATGAACCTAATGGACATGCTAACTCATCCCCATCCCTCCAGCTTTCATGGGAGCAGAAGCAGTGTATTATCCTATCTGCATAAATTCTCACTCACACACCGGATCTCTGTGCACCTACCTTCCTAGAACTAGCTCCATGTGTGGGGAGGGCTCTGGGGGTTTTAGACATAGGCAGAGGTTTAACAAGAGCTATTTGGGCCTCAGCAAGTCCCCCAGAGCACACATATCCTAAAAACTCCTAGTGAGGGTGTGAGAACTCCCCATCCCCCAGACATTTGCTTCTCCCAAGGGGGCTCAGTGACCATGTTCCCATCTGTTCAGATCCCACCCCTCCCCAGGAAATCATGGGGTCAATTTAAACTCAAGATGTGCCCTTTGTGACAAATACTTTACCAATCCTCCGTGCTTGTTTTCACCCACTGAACAGGATTCCCCGTTCCCAAACCTGACCTGATCGCCTGGCTGGAAGCAGGGGAAGAGCCGTGGATCCCAGATCTCCAGGCCTCCGAGGAAAGGAAGATCCCAAGAGGTATGCACACAGGTGAGGAGTCAGTGACACTAACACAGAAACTATATGGCAAATGGAGGAAAAAACTGAAAATCCCCAAAATGTGGTGTGAGCCCCCTCAGTTCTGCCTCATCTCACACAGAAGATATTGCATCATCGTGGCAGATATCGCCCATGCCTTCCCACCTACCCTGTTAGCTGTCAGGATTTTTCTCACTTCCCTGTAAGTGTTCAGATGGGATGTGGAGAGAGAATCCAATTTCTCAGTCTCCACAACAGTTTCTGTGTTTTCACTCTTTTCTGTTCCCCTTTCTGTCCTTTCTATCAGCCCAGGCACTAACTCCTGCCTGGATTCTCTCTCTCTCCCTCAGCAGGTGATGAGACAGTGAGTGAGGGTAATCCACAGCAGGAAGATCCTGATCAAGTGGAACTCCAGGGGACCTTTTTGAGAAGAGCTGAAGGGAATTTTTCCCAGTGCTTGGAACAGAGAAAAGTCTGGAGTAATTGCCACAAGTCAGAGAGGAAGCTGGGGAACTGCCAAACTAAGAAACTGGATGAATCCATCAAATGTGGAGGAGGAGGAAAGGATCCCAATGAAACCACAGCCCAGCAGACAAATCACAAAGAAAAGAAATCCTGTAAATGCTTGGACTGTGGGAAACGCATCAGTCATCACTCAGGGCTTATTAACCATAAGAGAATCCACATGGGAGAGAAACCCTGTACGTGCCTTGAGTGTGGGAAAAGTTTCAGTGCACCATCTGCCCTTATTGTACATCAGAGAACCCACACAGGAGAGAAACCCTATAAATGCTTGGACTGTGGGAAAAGCTTCAGTGTGAGCTCACACCTTATTACTCATCGGAGAGTGCACACAGGAGAGAGACCCTATAAATGCCTTGACTGTGGGACAAGTTTCAGAGTACCATCAGCCCTTATTGTACATCAGAGAACCCACACAGGAGAGAAACCCTTTAAATGCTTGGACTGTTTGAAAAGTTTCAGTCGGAGTTCAAGCCTTATTAACCATGGGAGAATTCACATGGGAGAGGGACCATATAAATGCCTTGAGTGTGGGACAAGTTTCAATGTACCATCTGCCCTGATTGTACATCAGAGAACCCACACGAAAGAGAAACCCTTTAAATGCTTGGACTGTGGGAAAAGTTTCAGTCGGCATGCAAATCTTATTGCGCATCAGAGACTGCACACGGGAGAGAGACCCTATAAATGCTTGGACTGTGGGAAAAGCTTCAATGAGAAATCAACTCTGATTAAACATCAGAGAACCCACACAGGAGAGAAACCGTATAAATGCTTGGGCTGTGGGAAAAGCTTCAGTCAGCGCTCACATCTTATTAATCATGGGAGAATCCACTCAGGAGAAAGACCCTATACATGCTTGGACTGTGGGAAAAGCTTCAGTCGGCATTCATATCTTATTAACCACGGCAGAATCCACACAGGAGAGAGACCCTATAAATGCTTGGACTGTGGGAAAAGTTTCAATCAGAGACATTCATCCAGAAACCATAAAGAACACAATCAATGCTCCCAAAAGTATCATCCGCTCATACCTTCCTAAACATCAGAGGATTCTTCACTATATAATATTCAATCGGATGGAATCTAAAAAAATCATTCAAAGAGCAGAAGACCTTCCACACAAGAGAGAGAACCCACTACAGAGAAGACTGTGGTAAAAACAAACTTAACTAAAAAAAAGAAAAAGCCAGTGCAAAAACTCCAGCAAGCCCAGCCCCCCCCCCAGCCTCCCCCCCCCCCCCCCTGCCCCCAGGAGGGCCACCAAGGGAGGGGAGCCTGGGAAGGACCCACCCTGGCTCTGCAGGGGAAGGTGATTGGGTTGGTGTGATTTTGTTTGTGTGATGTCCCTGCCCAAGCTCTGCCCAGCTGCCAGCAGCTCCATTGTTTTGCCAGCCATGAAGCCAGTGCCATGCAGTGGGACAGGGGGACCTGGGGGTGGGGGGGTACAGAGTGTGGAAACTGAAACCTTGTTACTGTGTGTCATGTGGAGTATTGTAAAAAAAACTAAAAACTAAGTACTTAACTCTAATTGTAGTTATGTTCCTTAAAAATGCGACTTTTAAATAAATGCAATTATCAATTTAAAAATTAATGTAAATGAGAGTCCAAATGAGAAAAAACACAAAAACACACACACACACACACACACACACACACAACAAAACAAACAATTTAATTACACACACAGTGATGATGTGATTGAGTTTTGAGGTGGAGGAGTCAGAGGGTGGGATATTTCCCAGGAATGCCTTACTGCTAAATGAACTAGCAAATTGACAATGCCCTCCTCAATGGTCTCTTCTCTCACTCACACAGCAGGCAGGAGGCAGGAAGGAGAGACACACACACACACACCCTGTGTGAAAAAAAAACATTTTCCTTTAGACCCCAGCCCCCCCAGGTTTAAGTACACTGTCTAATTAATTAAATCATGCTGAGAGACCCTGAGACAGCAGCTACTGCCTCCTCCCTCATCCTCTCCTGCTCTATGGAAGATGGGGGGGGTGGGGGTGCAGGAGGGGGGAGGGAGACTGAACATTAGCCCCTCTCCCCCAGTACAGCAAGCAGGAGTCTCTGGGAGCAGCTCCAAGGCAGAGGGTAGGAGCATCACATGGCAGTGGGGGGAGGGACAGCTGCTGCACAGGGAACTTAGGGGAGTGGGTAGCTGATAAGGGGGTTGCTGGTCCACCCTGGTTCCAACCACCCACCAGCTAGCTGCAACAGGCTGCTCTTCCCGCAAGCAGTGGACAAAACAGGCGGCTGCCAAAGACATTAGAAGGGAGCATTGCACAACTTTAAACAAGCATTTTCCCTAACTGATCAGCAACTTAATATCGAAACAACGTTAACCGGGAGGACTTTAAGTGAGGAGTTCCTGTGTTGTAAGAAACTGTTATCTGATGTAATTTGATACCAGTAGTAGCGAGAGGTAGCAAATTGTTACCAGTAGTGCAGTTGCTCATAGGTAAGGTTGTTCTTATTTGCTGACTTGTCCTACTTTGCTAAATCTTGACAGTGGTGTGGGATGGAAGCATAAAGTCTTCAGCTTCCAAACGACCCTGCCTGGTGTACGTATGTATCAATTACCTCTTAATAGAGAATTGTAAAAAATAGAGCGAGATCATTTAAACATCCTTTATTTTGCAGCTTAATTTACTGTGCTAACAATGGAGCATCGTGACATTGATACTTGTGCCCAAATGACCTGTGGGTTGGATTCATGTTAGTGGGACGCGGGACCTGTGGAGAATAATTTAAACTCTTTATTTCCTTAGGGTTTGCCTTCAATATACTTATATGCTGGTGTGAGCTCTGACCATTACAGTTCATCAACTCAGCAGGCAGGCAGAGGCACCAATGCACTTGTCCTGTTGCCTTGACTGAGAAAGGTTCTGATCAAAGGGGGTGTAGATTCCAGCAAGCTCCTGGGGTAATATCTCATTGGAGATGAAAGGACTTGTTCAGAAAGAGATTTTGAAGTCTGTAGGGTAAAGATGAGCCAGATGGGTTTGTCTTCATGCAGGTATATTTTATTCTCTGGGAGCTGGGTAGAAAGGAGAGAAGTATTTTGCATTTCCTATTTCCCTTACTGAGGGCGCCATCTATGCTCACCTGAATGTTTTCCTGGCAGAAGCTGTTCCTATCTACTTATTACGGGGTCAAAATGTGGCTGCCATTACACAGAGGCATTAGTGCTGGTGGAGGTGAGAAGAGGGCCAAGAAGTCCTTTCACTCCCTTAGCACTCCCATGCATGTGGAAGCTATAATATTGCTGCTGCCTAAGTACCCTGATGGCAAACGGGTAGGGGCAGAAGGTACTGCCAGCTCTACTGAGCACCCCAAAGGAGCCAGGCACTCTGTGCAGTGTATGCTGCTACATCTATCCTGTACTTGTGAGGGCAACCCTCAGTCCCCAGGACTCCTGGTGGCCTCAGGGCATCCCCTGGCGTCCATGAGCACAAACACTGCTCCTACTGCCATTGCTTGAAGATGTACCACCTTCTCCTCCTCCACCCCATTGCTCAAGCTTTAGAGTCAAAACTGAGCCTGCAGGTGGTAAAGTGCTCATGATCTCTGTCATAACTATAAAGGGAAGGGAACAGCCCTCCTGTGTACAATACTATAAAATCCCTCATGGCCAGAGGCACCAAAATCCTTTTACCTGTAAAGGGTTATGAAGTTCAGGAAACCTGGCTGACACCTGACCCAAAGGACCAATAAGGGGATGAGATACTTTCAAATCTTGGTGAGGGGAAGGCTTTTGTTTGTGCTCTTTGTTTTGGGGGTTGTTCGCTCTTGGGACTAAGAGGGACCAGGCATCAATCCAGGCTATCCAAATCTTTCTGAACCAATCTCTCATATTTCAAACTTGTAAGTAACAGTCAGGCAAGGTGTGTTAGTTTTATTTTTGTTTTCTCATCTTGTAAATGTTCCTTTTTGCTGAGAGGATTTTACCTCTGTTTGCTGTAACTTTGAACTGAAGGCTAGAGGGGGTTTCTCTGGGCTCTATGAAGCTGATTACTCTGTAAAGTTATTTTCCATCCTGATTTTACAGAGATGATTTTTACCTTTCTTTCTTTACTTAAAAGCCTTCTTTTTAAGAACCTGATTGATTTTTCCTTGTTTTAAGATCCAAGGGGATTGGATCTTGACTCACCAGGAATTGGTCGTAAAAAGAGAAGAATGAGGGGGGATTAGTCTGCAGAAGAGAAGAATGAGGGGGGATTTGATAGCTGCTTTCAACTACCTGAAAGGGGGTTCCAAAGAGGATGGATCTAGACTGTTCTCAGTGGTAGAAGATGACAGAACAAGGAGTAATGGTCTCAAGTTGCAGAGGGGGAGGTTTAGGTTGGACATTAGGAAAAACTTTTTCACTAGTAGGGTGGTGAAGAACTGGAATGGGTTACCTAGGGAGGTAGTGGAATCTCCTTCCTTAGAGGTTTTTAAGGTCAGGCTTGACAAAGCCCTGGCTGGGATGATTTAGTTGGGTTTGGTCCTGCTTTGAGCAGGGGGTTGGACTAGATGACCTCCTGAGGTCCCTTCCAACCCTGAGATTCTATGATTCTGTGAAAGGAGGGGGGATGGTTAAATTCTCTTTGTGTTGAGATCCAAAGGGTTGGATCGGTGTTCACCAGGGACTCGGTGAAGAGGTCTCTCAAGACTATCCAGAAAAGGGAGCTAGTACTTGAGAGTGGTGGCAGCAAGACCAGATCTAAGTTACGCTTAGAGGTATTCATGCAGGTCCCCACATCTGTACCCTAAAGTTCAGAGTGGGGAAGGAACCTTGACAATCTCTATAAAACATGACATAGCATGATTATAACTGTTGCTACTGAGACTCTCAAACTCAGACAAAGCTTAGGGGGAGGTAAAGAGTTCTATTGAAAAACTGACGTGGTGTTTTCCGTGAGGTGAATAGCTCTTTAGAGGTTCCGGCTTCACCAACTAAGAAACACGTGAGCCAGTGAAGCAGTCTAGCAAAATAAACATATCTACCCTGCGATTTACATTGCATTGCAGGATAATTGATTCTGAATTCTGCAGCTGACAGAATGTGATATAAACAAATATCACTCAGATCTCTCTATTATTCCCAGAACTTTTGACTCAGCTCTGCACATGCCCAGTCCATTCACACTCCCTGCTTTCATCTGGCTTCTCTCACTCAGCACAAAACCAAATGCACACAAGATGAGAGTTTGTCGATGAACCTGCCAGTGAATAGCTACTGCTGCTGGAAATACAGCAGGGGAGTATACTAGACAGATTAAACTAATTAGGCCTCTGGAGACTTTACAAGGGGAATCCAGAAAGTTTATAAATTAGGATTCTGCAGAAAAGTGCAGGGAACTGAGAGCCAGGATTTCCACTGACTTGCTGTGTAACCTTGGGCAAGTCACATCACCTTCTGTGCCTCCAGTTTCTTCTCTCAACTTTCCCCTTCTCTAGTCCAGGGGTAGCAAAGTGTGATGGAGGGGGGTATCTCTGGCACAATTTCCTTTGAATGTGACAAGACATCAACCCGAGAGCACAGCATAAGAAAGTTCAGAGGCAGCAAACCTTTGTGGAGGATTGATGCCCTGTCACAATTGGTTACCATTGTGAAATCTCCATTGTAAATGTGGACACAACTATAGAGAGGTATTTTTTCAAAGTATGAAACCTTTACTATTGTAGCAAGATATAAAAACAAGAACATTTTCATTTCAACAGTTTTTAAAAAACAAGCATCTGGACATATTTATAGGTACAGTTATTAACACATTTTTTTCTTTACTGAAATCTACAGTAACGTTACACGTCTCTACTTCTCATTTATATTTCAGATGTGTTATTTGAACTATGCACACTTGTATCTGTACTCTGTCTTCTGATCAGTCAGGTTTTCTTCATTGGTTTCCTCAGGAAGGCAGGGAACATGTGCCCACTTCTTACAAGAGTCACACTGCACCTTAGATAAGTAATAGATGAGAAAATTAGATCACAAAACTAACAATGGTACCGGTAATTTCAATTAACTGGTACAATTTACAAAATAATATTCCTTGACCATATAATCATTACTCAAGATACGACTATCAACAGTGGTGGAAATACTTGCTATTGTGGAATAATTACAAGAATCCTGATTCTTAGGCAGGTTATGGTGTTCGGTCAATATGCAACTGGCTACATCTTTGCCCATGAGTTTTGTTCTTGTACTGCAAATAATCATATTCTCCTTACTTATCTGCTCCAGCACATGGTGTGTGTTTCTCATACCACTTCGTGCTTCTTACCATCATGTCATCTTTATTTTTTTCCAAGTCACATAATTGCAGTATAAAGCAGTAGTCCTCCATGCTGTTATGCTATACAAAGCACACGGGATCTTTTCGAGGGGGAGGAGGAGGGAGGCAAATACGCCGCGTTTATTAAAAATACAACAGTTAGCATATGCTTTTCAGTCTCTCACACACACTTCTGCCAGTTGATGTTTACAGCTATCAGTCTGTTGTAGCTGGAGTCAATCTAATGGCCAGTTAAATTGAACATGAGTGTGGAGCTGGGTTCTGTTGGTCGCGATCCGATGCGCCGAGGCTTTGCAGGACTGAACCCACAGTTCCATGGCAAAACACCCCAGCTTTATGGTTGTAAATTCCCATTTGAGTCCATGCATTTTGCAATGTCATCCTGTAATCATTAATCAATCAATCCTGTAGTCCTTAAGTGGTGTTATCATTTGATGGTTATTGTCGGGCTTCCCATCGTTATCTCTTTATTGTCTTGCCTTCGGGGGTGCCTGCCTCACCTCTGAGGTCGTCACTGCTGCGTTAGCATGCATGTTTAGCATCAGATACAATAGATGTTTTCTGATTGTCTCCTGGTTTTTCCAAGTCTTTCACTTTTTCTTGACCATCTGAACATTTATGATGACTTTCACACCTTATCTTTTCCTGATGCATGCATTCCTCATTCACACAAACAATCTTTTACAGAAACCTTCAAAGGTATATGGACAGCAGTATTTTATATTCAGCAGAATACATTGTAAATCAAGCCTTGCTAAATCTTATAACTAAAACAATTCACATTGGGGCTTCAAGCCCTCAACACTCCTCTAATCTCCTTAACATGGATACAATACAAGATCCTGTCTCTTAGGCCTGGTCTACACTAGACGTTTAAATCGGTTTTAGGAGCGTAAAACCGATTTAACGCCACAACCGTCCACACTAGGAGGCACCTTATATCGATTTTAATGGCTCTTTAAACCGGTTTCTGTACTCCTCCCTAACAAGAGGAGTAACGCTAGTATCGGTATTACCATATCGGATTAGGGTTAGTGTGGCCGCTGATCGATGGTATTGGCCTCCGGGCGGTATCCCACAGTGCACCAGTGACCGCTCTGGACAGCATTCTGAACTCGGATGCACTGGCCAGGTAGACAGGAAAAGCCCCGCGAACTTTTGAAATTCATTTCCTGCTTCCCCAGCGTGGAGATCTCATCAGCACAGGTGACCACGCACAGCTCATCAGCAGAGTTAACAATGCAGTCTCCAGCATGGACTGCATGGGAGGTACTGGATCTGATCGCTATATGGGGAGAGGATTCAGTGCTAACAGAACTGCGTTCCAAAAGACGAAATGAAAAAGTATTTGAAAGAATTTCTAAGGCTATGACGGATAAAGGCCACAGCAGGGACTCAGTGCAGTGCAGAGTGAAAGTTAAGGAGCTCAGACAAGGCTACCAGAAAACCAAAGAAGCAAACGGAAGGTCCAGGGCAGGTCGAAAAACATGCCGCTTCTATGCTGAGCTGCATGCAATTTTAGGGGGCTGCGCCACAAGTACCCCACCCCTGATCGTGGATTCCGAGGTGGGGGTTGTAATCTCTGCCATGGCTGAGGATTATGCAGACGGGGAAGATGAAGATGAAGAAGAGGAGGAAGATCTAGCAGAGAGCACACAGCACTCCGTGAGCCCCAGCAGCCAGGAGCTTTTTATCACCCTGACGGAATTACCGTCCTCCCAGCCCTCACAAGCCACTATCCCAGACAATGATGCCATGGAAGGGAGCTCTGGTGAGTGTACCTTTGCAAATAGCAAACATTGTTTTTTAAGCAAGCCTTTTTTAATGATTGATTTGCCCTGAGGACTTGGGATGCATTCGCAGACAGTATAGTTACTTAGAAAAGTTTGTTAACATGTCCGGGGATTGAGAGGAAATCCTCCAGGGACATCTCGATGAAGCGCTCCTGTAGGTACTCCAGAAGCCTTTGCAGAAGGTTTCTGGGCAAGGCAGCCTTGTTCCGCCCACCATGGTAGGACACTTTACCATGCCATGCATGTAGCAAGTAATCAGGTATCATTGCGTGGCAAAGCATAGCAGCGTATGGTCCCGGTGACTGCTGGCATTCAAGAAGCATCCGCTCTTTATCTTGTTCTGTTATCCTCAGCAAAGTGATATCGTTCAGGATAACCTGGTTAAAAATCAGGAATTTAAGTAAGGGGGGTGGCCATTTTTCTACTGGGTTCGTGGAATGCAGCAGCTTAAAAAAAACACTTTCCTGCACGTAGCGAAGCGGGGGAGGAGGAGTGAAATGCCGATGATCTTTTCTGTGTTTGGTCACCCGATCTTCCCAAGCTACCAGACACGCAGTGGGTGGGGGGGGGAAGGTTGTTGATTAGCAGGGAGCTAGCGTGGTATTAGCCATGCATTGGGGGGGAGGGGTAAATCACTACAGAAGTGGCTTACCATGGCCGCATGCAAGCTGAATTCTGATGCCTGGACCTGTGTCTGAGAGATCTGTAACTCCAGAGCTGCAAGCACTCACTATTAAGATGAAAAATGCGACCTTGTAGGGAAATCACATGTGCTAGGTGAATAGTGCTGTTCACTGTGAAAGAGTATAACCATTGTTCTGTAAAATGTATCTTTCTAAATATTTATCTCCCTCATGCAGCTGCAAATTTTTCAACCATCCCTCCTCCATCCCAAAGGCTAGCACAGATAAGGCGGAGGAAAAAGAAGACGCGAGATGAGATGTTCTCGGATATTATGGAAGTTACACGCAATGAAAGAGCTCATCTGAATGAGTGGAAGGACGTAGTTTCAAATTACAGGAAAGAGGCCAGTGAACGTGAGGACAGGAGGGATGAACGTGAGGACAGGAGGGACAACCGAGATGAGAGGTGGCGGCAGGAAGACCGGCAGGAAAATCAGCGGTGGCGGCAGGAAGATCAGCGGTGGCGGGATGCAACTCTGGGGCTGCTGCGTGATCAAACTGACATGCTCCGGCGTCTTGTGGAGCTTCAGGAACGGCAGCAGGATCACAGAGTGCCGCTGCAGCCCCTGTATAACCACCCTCAACCCTCACCATGTTCCACATCCTCCTCACCCAGACGTAAGAACGCTGGGGAGGCTCCGTGCACCCGCCCACTCCACCCCCGTGGACAGCCCAACCAGAAGGATGTTGTTACTCTGAATTTTTTTTTTAATGGCCTTCTCCATCCCTCCTATCCTCCTCCCAAATCACACCCTTACTTCTCTCCCTCTTTTTATAATGAATCAATAAAGAATTCATGCTTTTTAAATGAGAGTGACTTTATTTGCATAAGTAAGCTGTACTCGAAGGGGGAGGGGGAGTTGCTTACAGGGACTGAGTCAATCAAGAGGGTTGGGTGTTCATCAACAAACACAGCAGTCACACTGTACCCTGGCCATTGATGAAGCTCGTTTTCAAAGCTTCTCTGATGCGCACCGCTTCCTGGTGTGCTCTTCTAATCTCCCTGGTGTCTGGCTGCGCGTAATCAGCGGCCTGGTGATTTGCCTCAGCCTCCCACCCCGCCATAAAGGTCTCCCCCTTACTCTTACAGAGATTGTGGAGAATACAGCAAGCAGTAATAACATAGGGGACATTGGTTTGGCTGAGGTCTGAGCGAGTCAGTAATGTGCGCCAGCGTGCCCTTAAACGGCCAAATGCACATTCCACCACCATTCTGCACTTGCTCAGCCTGTAATTGAACAGATCCTGACCACTGTCCAGGCTGCCTGTGTATGGCTTCATGAGCCATGGCATCAAGGGGTAGGCTGGGTCCCCCAGGATAACGACAGGCATTTCAACATCCCCAACTGTTATTTTCTGGTCTGGGAAGTAATTCCCTTGCTGCAGCCGTTTAAACAGAGTAGTGCTTCTGAAGACGCGAGAGTCATGAACCCTCCCTGGCCATCCCACGTGGATGTTTGTGAAACGTCCCTTGTGATCTACCAGTGCTTGCAGCACCATTGAAAAGTACCCCTTCCGGTTTACGTACTGGGTGCCCTGGCGCTGCGGTACCAAGATAGGGATATGGGTTCCATCTATCGCCCCCCCACAGTTAGGGAATCCCAGTGCAGCAAAGCCATCCACTATGGCCTGCACGTTTCCCAGAGTCACAACCTTTCATAGCAGCAGCTTAGTGATTGCTTTGGCTACTTGCATCACAGCAGCCCCACAGTAGATTTTCCAACTCCAAATTGATTCCCGACTGACCGGTAGCTGTCTGGCGTTGCAAGCTTCCACAGGGCTATCGCCACTCGCTTCTCTACTGTGAGGGCTGCTCTCATCTTGGTATTATGGCGTTTCAGGGCAGGGGCAAGCAAGTCACAAAGTTCCATGAAAGTGCCCTTACGCATGCGAAAGTTTCGCAGCCACTGGGAATCGTCCCACACCTGCAACACAATGCGGTCCCACCAGTCAGTGCTTGTTTCCCGGGCCCAAAATCAGCGTTCAATGGATAGAATCTGCCCCATTACCATCAGGATCTCCAAAGCGCAGGGGCCCGCGGTTTGAGAGAATTCTGTGTCTACGTCCTCATCACTGTCATCGCCGCGCTGCCGTATCCGCCTCCTCCTCGCCTCGGATTCAAGGTCCTGGTTCACCATAGACTGCACGAGAGTGCGCAAGGTGTTTAAAACATTCACGATTGCGGTATGGAGCTGAGCAGGGTCCATGCTTGCTGTGCTATGGCGTCTGCACAGTTCACCAAGCAAAAAAAGGTGCGAAACGGTTGTCTGCTGCTCAGGGAGGGAGGGGTGAGGCTGTACCCAGAACCACCCGTGACAATGATTTTTGCCCCATCAGGCACTGGGATCTCAACCCGGAAATTCCAAGGGGCGGGGGAGACTGCGGGAACTATGGGATAGCTACGGAATAGCTACCCACAGTGCAACGCTCCAGAAGTCGATGCTAGCCTCGGACCGTGGACGCACACCACCGATTTAATGTGTTTAGTGTGGCCGCGTGCACTCGATTTTATACAATCTGTTTTACAAAACCAGTTTATGCAAATTCGGAATAGTCCCGTAGTGTAGACGTACTCTTACTTACTAAAACCTTAAAGCAAAGAAATGTATATTTAACTAGAGTGCCTAATTTGAAATACATATGGGAAACCATAGTAGACATTATAACTTATCCTAAAACAAAAGGGCAGGGCTGGCGCCAGGGTTTTTGCTGCTCCAAGCGGTGGGGGAAAAAAAAAAAGCCGCAATCGCCAGCAGCTCCACCGCACCACTTTCTTCTTCAGCGGCAATTCGGCAGCCAGTCCTTCCCTCTGAGAGGGACCAAGGGACCTGCCTCCAAATTGCCGCCGAAGAGCCTGACATGCTGCCCCTTCCCCTTGGCCGCCCCAAGCACCTGCTTGCTGAGCTGGTGCCTGGAGCAGGCCCTGCAAAAGGGTGACCATAATCAGTTGTTCTGGTCCGTCATTTCTATCTGCTATTCAGGATAAAATCAAATAATACATTAATTCTCACAGTACAATTATAAAATCCTGCTCCTATAATGCTCTCTTAAAAAAAATCAGTAAAATATAGTTAAATGATGTTTACATTGTGGCCAAAACTGTAAACAGAAATCTTGATTTATTCATTAGTGTCAATTACTCCAAAAAATGAGCTGGTTTGCACATACTTTTTCTGTTTGGGGATCATATTTTAAATTATATTTGGAGCCCCAGTTTAACTTCTGCGCCAGGGAAGATGATAGAGCGAGTGGTTAAGGAAATCATCTGCAAACACTTGGAAAGTGGAAAGGTGATAGGGAATAGCCAGCATGGATTTGTAAAGAACAAATCGTGTCAAACCAATCTGATCACTTTCTTTGATAGGATAACGAGTCTTGTGGATAAGGGAGAAGCGGTGGATGTGGTATACCTAGACTTTAGTAAGGCATTTGATATGGTCTTGCATGATATTCTTATCGATAAACTAGGCAAATACAATTTAGATGGGGCTACTATAAGGTGGGTGCATAACTGGCTGGATAACCATACTCAGAGAGTCGTTATTAATGGTTCCCAATCCTGCTGGAAAGGTGTAACAAGTGGGGTTCCGCAGGGGTCTGTTTTGGGACTGGCTCTGTTCAATATCTTCATCAACAGCTTAGATATTGGCATAGAAAGTAGCTTATTAAGTTTGCAGATGATACCAAACTGGGAGGGATTGCAACTGCTTTGGAGGACAGGGTCATAATTCAAAATGATCTGGACAAATTGGAGAAATGGTCTGAGGTAAACAGGATGAAGTTTAACAAAGACAAATGCAAAGTGCTCCACTTAGGAAGGAAAAATCAGTTTCACACTGTGACGGGGCGGGACAGCCCCGCACTGGTACAGCAGGGGTTAACCCTTCCTTGCTAGCAGAGGAAGCCACGCCCAGGAAGTTCTGCTGGGCATGCGCCAACTGGCAGACAGGTATAAAAGCCTGCAGGTCTGCTCAGTCTGGGCTGGCCACCGGGGGAGCAGGATGCAGACCGTCAGCTCCTGCAGGAGGAGAGCCAGTGAGCCTGGACTGGGGCGTCAGCCGAGCTGAGGCCGTACCGGAGACCCCGGAGAGGGACGCCTGCCGCGAGGGACCTACGGGGGAACCGCTCCCACAACGCCGACGTCCGGCCAGACAGGGTAGGAAGTGACCCAGGGGATTGTAGAGACTGACAGCCTTAAAGCTGCAGTACCGCTCGGCGTGTTGCGGGTGGATCCCCGCCGAGCGGGTGGCAAGGAGAGCTTGCCACAATCAGGGCCCTGGGTCGGGGCTCGGTGGAGAGGGCGGGCCCGAGTTCCCCTACCCCACCCCTTAATACCCCGCCCCGAAGGGGGCGTCTATGGACTCCGGCCGCTAGGCCGCGCTGCCCCGCCCCGAAGGGGGCGTCTATGGACTCCGGCCGCTAGGCCGCGCTGCCCCGCCCCGAAGGGGGCGTCTATGGACTCCGGCCGCTAGGCCGCGCTGCCCCGCCCCGAAGGGGGCGTCTATGGACTCTGGCCGGTAGGCCGTAATACGCCGGCTGCCAGGGGCAGACCGAAGGACAAGTGAGTGGCGTGGCGCTAGGCCCCCAGCCCGCCCCTGCCACAAGGGGGTGCTGGGGTGTCAGACCCGTCACACACACATACAAAATGGGAAGAGACTGTCTAGGAAGGGGTACGGCAGAAAGGGATCTAGGGGTTATAGTGGACCACAAGCTAAATATGAGTCAACAGTGTGATGCTGTTGCAAAAAAAAGCAAACGTGATTCTGGGATGCATTAACAGGTGTGTTTTGAGCAAGACATGAGAAGTCATTCTTCCGCTCTACTCTGTGCTGGTTAGGCCTCAACTGGAGTATTGTGTCCATTTCTGGGCACCGCATTTCAAGAAAGATGTGGAGAAATTGGAGAAGGTCCAGAGAAGAGCAACAAGAATGATTAAAGGTCTTGAGAACATGACTTATGAAGGAAGGCTGAAAGAACTGGGTTTGTTTAGTTTGGAAAAGAGAAGACTCAGAGGGGACATGATAGTTTTCTGGAATCTAAAAGGGTGTCATAAGAAGGAGGGAGAAAACTTCTTCACCTTAGCCTCTAAAAGGATAGAACAAGAAGCAATGGGCTTAAACTGCAGCAAGGGAGGTTTAGGTTGGACATTAGGAAAAAGTTCCTAACTGTCAGGGTGGTTAAACACTGGAATAAATTGCCTAGGGAGGTTGTGGAATCTCCATCTCTGGAGATATTTAAGAGCAGGTTAGATAAATGTCTATCAGGGATGGTCTAGACAGTATTTGGTCCTGCCATGAGGGCAGGGGACTGGACTTGATGACCTTGTGAGGTCCCTTCCAGTCCTAGAATCTATGAATCTATGTTTCTCTAAATTTTGGTTTACTGCTGGTGGATATAACGATATCCAAATAGATTTCACGGCTTTATCAATAGCAACCATTCGCTCCCGCCACTTTTTTAACAGGACTTACAGACATTATTCATACAGATTCACCTTGGAGAACCAAATCTGTGACATATCCCACTGTAGGTGTTTTGAGAGAACTCTTTGTGATATGATTTTATTCCACTCTCCGTTATCTTCTTCTGTGCTATGGGCCCAGTAAGTATATGTAGCCAAGTTATTACCTGACTCTTTCATTAAAAGAGTTGCTATTTTTCTTCTAAACATAGAAGAAAAACATTATTAGGGCTTCTTGTGTGGTTTCTACAGTACTGATGTCTTTATGCTATACTAACTAATTTCTGCAAACTAACAACACTTCTAATTAGAAAAAACCATCATAATCATGCATCATTAACAATCAATATTGAACATTTGGCATTGAATACTTTTAGGATTAGTGGTCCACAGTTGTGCTCATCACTTTGTCTCTTGTGTTCCACTATTTTGTTTTTCCAATGCACTGTGAGTTTTCCAGTTCCTTGGTAGATGAAAGTCCTGAAATGTGAAGGCAGTATTGGAGCCAACTGTATACAAGGGTTTTGCTTTTTCCAACAATTTCTATACATGTTTTGTAACCCTTTCTTTTTTTACTTGCAACCACTGAATGCTCATATGTATGCCCTTAGTTTCATATAATCGTATCAGAGATAAAAATTTGTTATAGAAAAAATATTAAAGTATTTACAAATATAATATATTATTATATAATTATATTTAAATTATATGAAGAAGGTCCACACAAATGATTAAAAAAAATTCTAAATATTTACCATAAAAAATAAACTATATAATAAACTATAATATATATTAAAGGTCATAGAAAATGGGGATAGAAAATAGTCCTCTAGCGACATTTCTTCGAAGGTGTCATTCAGTTGTCATCTCGTAGTCCCTCGGGCCTCTCCTCGGTTAGTCGGCGAGGAGGGTCGCTTGAAGCAGAGAGCTTGGACTCTTCCATATCAGGACCAGGAATATGAAGTGGAACCTCTACTAGCATTTGCTGCATATGGTCCTGGTCTGTGGTCTCGTCCCGTAACATCACGGTCTTTCTTTCTGACCCACGCCGCCTTTCAGTGATCTCGATCTCGCAAATACTGCATACAAGTAGTGCAAATAGTGTAGTGTTACTACTGTGTTGTTAACAGGTTTTTAGTTGTTATACCTCGCCCCCCGCCTTGCGAGAGGCCACGAGAGAGGAGAACAAGCATGCATTGATAGTTCCCTGCTGTGCTGGCGGGGCTCCAAAGGCTTATCCTTTCTGCTTTGCACATTGCCTTCGCTTCTGGGATGGCAAGCGGAGGCGCGCCGTGCGCCTTGCGCCTTGTAGATGTTGCAGCAGAGAGAGAGCCCCTGCAGCCCCCTGCAGTGCCGCCCTCAAACGCCAGAAGTCCCCTGTCCCCTCACCCAAAGTGACAAGAGCTCTTTACAGCATCAACCCCAAACCCAAGTTCAAACCCCCACTGTGTTGTACATTATTTATTTGGTTTGGACGGTGTTACTGACTTTTTCACACGTTTCTGTGTGTCAGAGTTTCTGTTGTTCTTCTGGGGTGGGGGTGTAATGTCACATAGCCCCCATAGCGCCCATGCCCAGACTTGGACTTGGCTGCAACAGGCAGGGCACACACACACAGACTGTCACTAGGCACCCAGGACAGTCTGTGTGGTGTAGTGCTGCCCCGGGTCTTTCCTTGATGTGTATGCTTGTGCAGGGCAGATTTCCTGCAACCCCACCCATCCTGCACACAAACAGCACAGAATCCATGCTTTCATGTTTGTGAATATAAAAATGCAAAAAAGTCAAAAGAAAGATTATTTATTAATTACTAAAACATGTCCTTTTTTTTAAAACGTCTGGGGAACTGAAACTTGGGTTATGATCAGGCTCTCTTAAAATCAAGTGGACAGTCACAGGTTACCCTGGGATATTCTCTCAGCACGGGTGTCTGGCTGATCGTAAACAGCAGCCAGGCTTGCCCAGGAAATCCACAATTCAAATGGGGCAGTCGCGGTCACGGGAAAGGAACTGTAGGTTCACCGTCCCTTCCGCCGTCAAAATGAAGTCGGCCCGTGCCCGTGGATGTGGTTTTGTGTATGTATTATATATGGAATATACTTCGACTTAATGTCGTCGAATAATCCACAAATTAAAAGTAGATTCAAAAATAGTCCTGTAGTGTAGACAAGCCCAGAGTCTTACACTACATATATCACTTGATTTACTGTGGCCAGTGTTGCTACTAACACCTCATGACTCATGTTAAATGCTAGTGTTTTGTGCCCATGTTCAATGAAATAGTTAGCCATGCTCAAATCACACAAGTTCACTCAATGTCCATTATTAAGCACAGTCAGCACTACTGCATGGTGTTTCTATTTCTCTTTGTAGCTATCTGGAAGATATTATCCTCACTGTTACAGTTTTTTAAAACAATTTTCACAATAACGCTAGAAGTGAACTCTGAAAGTAAGTGTCTCAAAATTACCTCCATTTCCTCAGGAATTTGCTTTCATATGTCATCTCATTACCCAAGGGGTCCATTATTAACAATTCTTTGGTTTCCATTAATGGTATCCGTAAGTGTACATGTATAAACGTTATTGATAATGTGGTAATTTAAACAATTTTCTAATGATTTTTCTAAACATTGCATGCAGATTTTATTTGTAACGTCTCACTAACACACAAGAGAAAATCATATTGTCAATTCCTTGACAACAGTACAGAATATATTCTTTATATTTACATTGCCAAAAGAATAACAGTCTTCACACTAGTGCTTTATTTTCTAAACTGCAGTCCTCAGAATTTCAAGACTTACATGAAAATGCAACTGTAATGTATTAAAGTTATTAAAAACCCACAATACAGGAAATTATATCACTGAGGTACACAGCTGTATTTGAATCCTATGTAATAATACATTAAGTGCAGACAATCCCAAAGTATAGCAATGGAAAACATCTTACCACAATAACCCAGTGATTTGGTGCATTGAAAGGAAGCAATAATATATCACTTTGAAGAATTCCACTCTGTGGTAATTGAAAAAAGAATTAAAAACTAGCAACCTGGGGGACTGCTAGCTTCTCCAGCAAGCAGGGACGCACAGTCCTTGGCTAGCTGGCTCACCCCTTTCCTTTCCTTCCTGCCAGCCTATATAGCCCCGTGGCTAATAAGGCCCGAAGGTGCCTCCCTTCTATCAATTAGGCGTGGCATATTCAGCCAGCCCCAATTAATGCTTCTTAATTGGAGCTGGGCTAACAGGGGGCTGGCTGACCTCAGCCCCTCAGTCCTCTCCTCTGTGGGCTCCTCCGGGGAAGTTCCCCACTCTTGGTCAGGTGATCCCCGGCCTCCTCTCCTGGGATTTTTTCTTCCCCCACCCTTAAAATATACATTGCTCTGGAGGGTGGCTGCCCCCATAGTTCCACCTCTGGCCTCAGGTCATCACATCCAGTCGCACCCCTGCAGGCCTCTCATCCCCTGTACCGCCTTTACTTTTGGTGGTGGGTCAGGATCCATCCCACTGTCCTGCTGGATCCTCTGCATCTCAGTTTCCCCTGCACCACCCACCGGGTTCTGGGTCCCTCCCCCCCGGGGAGCAGTGTTGTGGGGCAGTTCAATTGCTCCCTCTCCCCTTCAAAGGGGCTCAGGATGGCCGGCTCCCCCATACACCCTTCCCGCAGTTCCGCTTGTTCTGGGCTCTGTTGTCTAAGGGTCTCTTCTTTGCTATTTCTGGGACTTTGCTCATCTTCCCCACTTGGGATCCTTGGGGAAGGATATCTGCTCCCTCCTTCGGGGCCCCTCTCCACTTCTTCCTAGGTAGTGGGCCTCAGTCCCTACCTAACACCACCAGGTATGGTATTCCCTGTAGCACCCCAACCTGCCTGCATTTGAAGCGTCCCCTCACTTCAAGGGGCACGTGGGCTACTGAGCAGGACCTCTTGTCCCCATGGATACACTCAAGGGTCATCCTTGACCCGACAATCAGCCAGTGCGGCTTCACCAGCCCCTCTGTACAAGTGAACAAGCTGACGTGGTATCTATCAGGCCTGTTTGGGGGTTCCTCCCCATCCTCACTGTGACAGTGGACAGTTTCTGCCCCCCCTCCTTTTGCCCCCCAACCTGAGTCCAGCCACAAAACTCAGCCCACCCACACTCCATATCAGGTCAGTCACATTTTGTGTGTCCAGATCTCCCACACTGCCAGCAAACAAGCTTGGCAGGTCTCTCAGGTGCTCCTTGGGGCTCCCCCTTTCTCTCCGGGCCTTTCCCAGAAAAAGGTTCCACCTCTTTCTTCCCCAAAGCTTTGTCTTTACCAGTCGATCTTCCCTCCGGGGACCCTCTGCCTCACTATATTCCTCCGTCAACCTGAAGGCTGCCTCAACGGTAACAGGCTGGTGACCCAGATGCGGATGTTCTTGGGGAGGCTCTGCCGCAATTGTTCTAGGGCCAACGTGTCCATCATTTCGCCCACTGTGCACGTCTCTGGCCTTAGCCAGTGTGTGGCCCAGTCCATTAGTCTCTGGGCTTACGCCTGGGGTCTTACCGCCACCATCCATCAGGCCACCAAGAACTTTTGGCAGTACCGCTCCATTGACAGGCCCACCTGGTCTAGAATGACCAACCTCACCACCTCATGGTTCTGGGCTTGCTCGTAGTTCAAGGCCATATAGGCTGCTTGAGCCTCTCCCGTCAGGTATGGAGCCAGTCAGAGGGCCCACGTTGCCCTCTCCCACCCGGTGCCTGTGGCTACCTGCTTGAAGTTTTTGAGAAAGGCATCCAGATCATCTGCCGGGCTCATCTTACAGTCCTCAGCCTGGTGGCCAGGTACCATCCCCTCCCGCAGGACTCATCACTCTTTTCAGGAGCTGCTGTTGCATGCCAGTCTGCTCCCATATGAACTCTCGCAGACTCTGCTTTTGCTCTGCTTGCCAGGTCAGTAAGGCCTGTCTCTCGGCCTGATGGGACTGCTGAAAACTTTGCAGGGCCTGCTGCACCAGTTCCTGCCTTTTGACCAGCCATTGCAGGATCTCCTCCATATCTGGGCCACCAACCATGTTTGCTGGCTCTCAGATCCCGGACAAGCCGCCACATGTAATGAGGGCCTCTGTTCCCCCTCACACTATGGGCCCCCTGCACCCACAAATCAGCCAGAGACCTCTTCTGGGTGCAGTCACCAGTGCCTTATTTTTCAGTGTGAGCTCCCACTGCCTTCTGTTTACAGACCGCTCCAAACTAGCAACCTGGGGGACCGCTAGCTTCTCCAGCAAGCAGAGATGCACAGCCCTTGGCTGGCTGGCTGGCTCGCTCCTTTCCTTTCCTTCCTGCCAGCCCTATACAGCCCCCTGGCTAATAAGGCCCGCAGGTGCTTCCTTTCTATCAATTCATAGAATCATAGAATCTCAGGGTTGGAAGGGACCTCAGGAGGTCATCTAGTCCAACCCCCTGCTCAAAGCAGGACCAAACCCAACTAAATCATCCCAGCCAGGGCTTTGTCAAGCCTGACCTTAAAAACCTCTAAGGAAGGAGATTCCACCACCTCCCTAGGTAACCCATTCCAGTTCTTCACCACCCTACTAATGAAAAAGTTTTTCCTAATGTCCAACCGTATACCCCAAATTAAGAAAAACAGTAAAAGAACTAAAAAAGAGCCACCATGGCTTAACAACCATGTAAAAGAAGCAGTGAGAGATAAAAAGACTTCCTTTAAAAAGTGGAAGTCAAATCCCAGTGAGGCAAATAGAAAGGAGCACAAACACTGCCAACTTAAGTGCAAGAGTGTAATAAGAAAAGCCAAAGAGGAGTTTGAAGAACGGCTAGCCAAAAACTCCAAAGGTAATAACAAAATGTTTTTTAAGTACATCAGAAGCAGGAAGCCTGCTAAACAACCAGTGGGGCCCCTTGACGATGAAAATACAAAAGGAGCGCTTAAAGATGATAAAGTCATTGCGGAGAAACTAAATGGATTCTTTGCTTCAGTCTTCACGGCTGAGGATGTTAGGGAGATTCCCAAACCTGAGCTGGCTTTTGTAGGTGACAAATCTGAGGAACTGTCACAGATTGAAGTGTCACTAGAGGAGGTTTTGGAATTAATTGATAAACTCAACATTAACAAGTCACTGGGACCAGATGGCATTCACCCAAGAGTTCTGAAAGAACTCAAATGTGAAGTTGCGGAACTATTAACCAAGGTTTGTAACCTGTCCTTTAAATCGGCTTCGGTACCCAATGACTGGAAGTTAGCTAATGTAACGCCAATATTTAAAAAGGGCTCTAGGGGTGATCCTGGCAATTACAGACCGGTAAGTCTAACGTCGGTACCGGGCAAATTAGTTGAAACAATAGTAAAGAATAAAATTGTCAGACACTTAGAAAAACATAAACTCTTGAGCAATAGTCAACATGGTTTCTGTAAAGGGAAATCGTGTCTTACTAATCTATTAGAGTTCTTTGAAGGGGTCAACAAACATGTGGACAAGGGGATCCGTGGACATAGTGTACTTAGATTTCCAGAAAGCCTTTGACAAGGTCCTCACCAAAGGCTCTTACGTAAATTAAGCTGTCATGGGATAAAAGGAAAGGTCCTTTCATGGATTGAGAACTGGTTAAAGGACAGGGAACAAAGGGTAGGAATTAATGGTAAATTCTCAGAATGGAGAGGGGTAACTAGTGGTGTTCCCCAAGGGTCAGTCCTAGGACCAATCCTATTCAATTTATTCATAAATGATCTGGAGAAAGGGGTAAACAGTGAGGTGGCAAAGTTTGCAGATGACACTAAACTACTCAAGATAGTTAAGACCAAAGCAGATTGTGAAGAACTTCAAAAGATCTCACAAAACTAAGTGATTGGGCAACAAAATGGCAAATGAAATTTAATGTGGATAAATGTAAAGTAATGCACATTGGAAAAAATAACCCCAACTATACATACAACATGATGGGGGCTAATTTAGCTACAACGAGTCAGGAAAAGATCTTGGAGTTATCGTGGATAGTTCTCTGAAGATGTCCACGCAGTGTGCAGAGGCGGTCAAAAAGCAAACAGGATGTTAGGAATCATTAAAAAGGGATAGAGAATAAGACTGAGAATATATTATTGCCCTTATATAAATCCATGGTACGCCCACATCTCGAATACTGTGTACAGATGTGGTCTCCTCACCTCAAAAAGATATTCTAGCACTAGAAAAGGTTCAGAAAAGAGCAACTAAAATGATTAGGGGTTTAGAGAGGGTCCCATATGAGGAAAGATTAAAGAGGCTAGGACTCTTCAGTTTGGAAAAGAGAAGACTAAGGGGGGACATGATAGAGGTATATAAAATCATGAGTGATGTTGAGAAAGTGGATAAGGAAAAGTTATTTACTTATTCCCATAATACAAGAACTAGGGGTCACCAAATGAAATTAATAGGCAGCAGGTTTAAAACAAATAAAAGGAAGTTCTTCTTCACGCAGCACACAGTCAACTTGTGGAACTCCTTACCTGAGGAGGTTGTGAAGGCTAGGACTATAACGATGTTTAAAAGGGGACTGGATAAATTCATGGTGGCTAAGTCCATAAATGGCTATTAGCCAGGATGGGTAAGAATGGTGGCCCTAGCCTCTGTTCGTCAGAGGATGGAGATGGATGGCAGGAGAGAGATCACTTGATCATTGCCTGTTAGGTTCACTCCCTCAGGGGCACCTGGCATTGGCCACTGTCGGTAGACAGATACTGGACTAGATGGACCTTTGGTCTGACCCGGTACGGCCTTTCTTATGTTCTTATGTTAACCTAAACCTCCCCCTCTGCAACTTGAGACCATTACTTCTTGTTCTGTCATCTTCTACCACTGAGAACAGTCTAGATCCATCCTCTTTGGAACCCCCTTTCAGGTAGTTGAAAGCAGCTATCAAATTAGGTGTGGCATACTCAGCCAGCCCCAATTAATGCTTCTGAATTGGAGCTAGGCTAACAGGACCTCCTGGCCAGCACTCTGTTACAAGCACACAAAAAAAACACAATGTAATTCATAACAAAAAAGACATGGAAGGGATCCTTACTCTTACGAAAAACCTATGTAAGACAGTTTATGAACTGTATGTTTTTTAAGACCCCATGTGCTCTGTCATACTTACTTTTTTGTGCGTTGGGAAGCTGGGGTCCAGGAGAGCCCCAGATTCACCTG
Source organism: Mauremys reevesii (assembly GCF_016161935.1). Lineage (NCBI taxonomy): Eukaryota > Metazoa > Chordata > Testudines > Geoemydidae > Mauremys > Mauremys reevesii. The sequence continues at coordinate 18,991,017 of NC_052637.1, forward strand.
GTCCAGGCTGACTCTTAAGCCTTTCACCTAGCATTAGGTGGCGATTATTAAGCCTTCCTCTGTGGATTGGTCTGGAAAGCCTGCCCCCCTGTAAGGTACATTTGGGTGGACACCGTGGGTGGCAAGAATTAGGGCTATCAGGTCAACCCACTGGGGCCAATGGGAGCAAGACAAGAGCCCTGTGATGAGTGTTTTCTCCTCTTGCCACTGCCAGGCAAAGAAGGGCCGGGGCCAAGCACCTTTCTGCCCAGCAAGGGCTGGCTTTTTGGGAGGACAAGTAGGGAGAGGGAGAGGGCCACTGGAGGTACTCAGCCCCCTGGCTGGCAGTGCCTTCAAAAAGAAGGAGAAGAGAAGGGATGGAAACACCCCTGCCACTGGACGATGCAGGCATCGGTCCCACTGCCTCTCATGCTAAGCGAGCACTCTATCACTTGAGCAAACTCCCCGGCCCATAACGAGCCAGCCTGACCCACCCATCTCATTCCAGAAGCCGCAATGTCCGTGCATCTGCCCGTGGCTCCTTTCCAAAAGGGCCACTTGTGAGCTTGCTGTGTGTGGACTGGCTAGCTCAGCTGGTTACAGCATGGCGCTAATAACACCAAGGTTATGGGTTGAAGCCCTATGCCAGCCACTCAATACATGGCTGCAGTGTGGAGTGAGGGGGGGAAAAACTTTCTATCATCACCACACAGGACACTGTTGTAGATGGAGTGGAGGTGACCAGCTGGGCTGTCAGGCTTTTCTTCCACCATCAATGATGGGGATCAGCCTGGCTTCAAGGCTCAGCCCTCTATATTGTTGCTCCCACTGTTATCCAGTTGCAGCCAGTCTTACACAAAGTACATCAGGTAAGATGTCAATGGAAGAATTATGATGGCTTTGTCTACACTACAAAGCTTATAGTGACCTGGCTGTATCGACATGGCCGTGTCACTAAAAGTCAGGCAGTGTAAATGCTGTTTGTCGGCATATTTGCCAACAAAATACTTCCACTCCTAACGAGCAGGGCTTGCGTTGTCGACAGGAGAGTGCTCCTGCCAACAATACACTCTTTACAATAGCACTTGCCGTGACAAAACTTTTATCATTTTGCGGGGGGAGGGGGGTTAGCACCTCTGAACGACAAAAGTGTTGTCACTCAGTTTCCAGTGTAGACATAGCCATTTCCTCAATATAATTATCCTGTTTGTATGCATATAGCATTTTTGTATCTGAAGTTATGAATATTTATCTTGTACCAGTATTTGAAATGTGTTTGCTCCTGGGGTAACACCCACCAGATATTTTACAATCTAGCTAGCACATTGTGAAGGGACTGTTCAAGTTGATGGCCCATCAAAGAACACTTAGCTCCCACAATGTATATCAGGGCATTCTCTGTCCAATGTGCCTTCCTGAGTATGTTTTAGCCAGAATATGGGTAATGGCTCTTGCTATGAGTCATAGAGGTATTCAAGAACATGTGACTTGCTCATGTGACCCTGAAATCCATCTTGTGCCTGTACTTTTCCACAAACTAACACTAAGATATTTCCCTCCACATGAGAGAAAGTATAAAAGGCCCTGGAAAAATCTACATTTTCCTTCTTTCCTGCTCTGATCTCTGAACTGTGACGTTACACTCCATATTCTTTATGTAAATAAGCTTATGATATGAATATGACATAACTACGATATGCTTTAAGCAAGATAACTCATGTAAGGTATCATTGGAAAGGTTATGATTTACTGAATATGATTATCCTATTTGTATCCATGTATCATTTTTGTATCTGAAGTTAGGAATATTGGCTAATGTATCTGTATTTCAACTATGCTGCTTTGGATGACTCCCCCTGCTAACAGTTCAGGTACAACAATGAAAAAGTCAGACAGGGTTGATGGCCCATCAGCGAGGACAATGGATTGTGAAAAGAATTGGTCTTTCTGCGGACACTCCATACTGCTACTGACTCATGGACACTGTGATGCTACAGAGTCAGGTGACCTGGTCACCTGATACTAACCTGCATCTTATCATAGAATCATAGAATCTCAGGGTTGGAAGGGACCTCAGGAGGTCATCTAGTCCAACCCCCTGCTCAAAGCAGGACCAAACCCAACTAAATCATCCCAGCCAGGGCTTTGTCAAGCCTGACCTTAAAAACCTCTAAGGAAGGAGATTCCACCACCTCCCTAGGTAACCCATTCCAGTTCTTCACCACCCTACTAGTGAAAAAGTTTTTCCTAATATCCAACCTAAACCTCCCCCTCCGCAACTTGAGACCATTACTCCTTGTTCTGTCATCTTCTACCACTGAGAACAGTCTAGATCCATCCTCTTTGGAACCCCCTTTCAAGTAGTTGAAAGCAGCTATCAAATCCTCCCTCATTCTTCTCTTCTGCAGACTAAACAATCCCAGTTCCCTCAGCCTCTCCTCATAAGTCATGTGCTCCAGCCCCCTAAACATTTTTGTTGCCCTCCGCTGGACTCTCTCCAATTTATCCACGTCCTTCTTGTAGTGTGGGGCCCCAAACTGGACACAGTACTCCAAATGAGGCCTCACCAGTGCTGAGTAGAGGGGAATGATCACATCCCTCGATCTGCTGGAAATGCCCCTACTTATACAACCCAAAACGTCATTAGCATTCTTGGCAACAAGGGCACACTGTTGACTCATCTTGGACTCCTGAACTGTTCCACAGGGAGTTGGGAGAATCAAACAAAGGATTCCCACCTTATGGAAATTCTGTATAAGGCGGGGGAAGAAAACAATCAAGAAAACAGTTTGCTTCTCCTCTGCCTCCCAACCCAAAAGGATACTTGAAAACACCTGGAAACAAAAGGACTTGAACTGGGTCGGGGGGAGGGAAGAACTACTGAACCCAGGCTAGAAAGACACCTTTGGCTGTGAAGGACTCTACCTAAAACAATCTCTAGGGTGAGGAATTATTATCGGTAAAAAATTTCTTTAGTGAATCTAGCGTAGTTGGTGTGCTTTGTATTATTTTCTTAGTAATGTGCTTTGTTCTGTTTGCTACCTCTTTAACCACTTAAAATCCACCTTTTTTTTGGTAGTTAAACTTATTTCTGGTTTATAATATAACCTAGTTTATGTAATTTCTAACTGGTGGGGGGAGGGCAGGAAGTTGGCATACCTTCCTCCATATTGAGAGAGGAGGCAAATTTCATATAATTTTGGGTTTGTACTACAAGGGAGGTGAATACCTGGGGGTGTGGCAGGTCCCTTAAGCTAAGTTCTTCCCAGAGCTGATCTCAGTGTCTCTATTGTTCTGCAGCTGGGTCCGGCCCTGCCTGTGTGCTTGGCTGGAAGAGGCTTGTGAGCCTGGCCCAGCAAGACCAGGTAAAGGGGAGCCAGGCTGGCAGAAAAGGTGGGCTCAGTGGTATCTCAGCTCATCAAGTGACATCCCAAGGGTCCAACCCGTCACATGGACTATGGACTTACACTAAAAGGAGCATTCCAACCAATGGACTGAGGACCTTCCAATCTTAACTCTCTCCTCTTTCTTTTCTCTTTCTAAATAAACCTTTAGATGTTAGATACTAAAGGATGGGCAAGATTGTGATTATTTGGTAAGATCTGAGTTGTATATTGACCTGGCTATATGGCTGACCTCATGGGATTAGAAGAACCCTTTGTTTTATGAAATTGGTTTTAAATAACCACTCACAGAATCTAGTGTCTGGGTGGTGAAACAAGGGCTGGGATACCTAGGGAGACTGCTTTTCTGACTTCTTGTTGACCAGTGTGCTAAGACAGAAGTTTACTTTTGTTACTGGTTTGGTATATCTTGTGGGAGGAATAACCAACAGTTTGAGATGGATCTGCCCCATTTCTCAGCAGTTTGTAAAGAATCTGGAATTCTCAGCTGTGACCCACTGAGGTACGGTTACATCCTCACCTCCAACCCTTTCCACCTCCTGACTGTATCTCACATCTCAGAAGGGATCAGGCAGTAACTCCATCCCCCGTTCAGTCTCGGCCTTTCAGAGTGTGAATCTAGCATTCACCCTTGGTTTTCAGGCTGAGAGATGTTGATAATTTTCTTTGTTCAAACAACAGAAACATTTCATGACAAAGGGTAAAGAAAGGTTAAAATAAAATTTAAAAAGGACTCTTCTGTCATTTGTATCATAAAGTCCTCAATAAAGCTGTGCTAGATCCTGTCAAACTAAACTAATATCAAAGTATGTGACCACACAGCCTTCAGAAAAAGAGACAAACCAACTCTTCAAGGTGGCCTACAAGACACTTATAGTTTTATAAAATGAAATCCCACAGAATCATAACTCCCAGAAGAAGGAAAACAAATTCATCCTTTTTCTTCTGAACTGGCTAAACCTGTTGCACTCAGCACCTTCTCATTATTTCATTGTGTCATTTACAAAAGTTTCAACATCATCGTAATGCAAGAAAGAAAAAAAGAAACAAAAGCAAACGAAAGCCAAAATCTGCACATCTACAAATCTTCTGGACTTTGCCGGTGTAAGCTCTGAAGCTACTTTACCAAGAGATGGAAATGGGGATTTAAATTCAGAAAGCTGAAACAAAGTTTAAGGGTTCACTTGAATCCCCCTCCAGGTCTGGGAATCTTTCACTCTAGCCCTCAGGAGAATGTCAGGATCAAAGAGATCAAAATGTGATTCCTAAGCATGGAGAACAAAGAACACTGTTGGAAGTGCCATGTTGGGAGGTGGGCAGTAGAATGGGGAGAGGATAAACTCTCCAAGGCTCAGCCAGAGGCTGTTGTGTCAGGGTGGAGAATGACAGTGAAGGAGGGAGGAGGGAATCCTTCCAACTCTCCCCATTACCCTTGACTAGCATAGAACCCAAAACACCACATTTTCCTATCCCTGCTCCAGCACTTTTAGAATCTATTTAATTCTGGTCTCTAAGGGAGTCAATGTACAAAAAGTAAATGTTTTGGGCATAATCTGGAGCAACGTGAGACTATGTGGGAATGAGACAATCTCTCCCCAAAGGGGGAACTCACTGACTTGAACAATCACTCCGCTAATAGGGGGAATCAGAATATATAAGATGGTTGGGGTCAGTCTAGACAAAGAAAAGTAGGGGAGGGTCAGGGGAGATTTGCTAGTTAATCCCAGCCACTTTTCCCACCACAGACAGACCCTTTGAGGCTGATGCCCTTTGAGGAGGCAGAGATGGGATCCTGAGGCCTTTAAGCCTCCCACAAAAGAGCCTTTGGAAATCAGACCCTCTCGATGGAGCTTTCTGAATGCAGAGGGGGCAGGGAAAAGGGGCAGAGGAGGTGAGTGATAAGAGGCAGCACCACACTTCCCCATACTCTCCTCTCTTATCCCATGATCCCTAATACTTGATTTCCCCAGCACCCAATGGAAGGTGAAAGTCACCCCCATCCTGGGGCCAGGCCATAGGATTCCAGCATTAGAAGGCTGACCGCAGCCCCTCACAACTTGGAGATGCTGGATTCCCCTTCCATGGTTTGCTGGAGCTACTTTCCTTCCCTGAAGCCCCAGGTTAGGGATTGTCATGGTGGAGGTGTAACGATGCTGCCTTTGGTGGGACCCAACTGAGAGTACCAATTCAGGACAAATTACTGGGCAGTTACAGCCCAAGGCTGGGGTTCCTTTGCACACCAAGGCAAACCAAACCAGCCAAATAGAGAATGTGGCCAACCCCAGAGCCGCCCAAGCAGTTGGCTTTGGGGCCAGCTGCTCAGGTGGTCCCTGGGACAGCCACACAAGCCACTGCTGGAATGGCCCTTTATAAACTTTGAAAAATGAATACTGCATAATGTGGCATTGTTCATTAGAATTAATACACATTTGGCTTGAAAATTTATTAATTTCATTATTTAGTCTACATATTTAATGAAAATAAATGAATAACCTGCCAGGGTGTGGGACTGGCTGGCTTTGGGCAGGGGTGTGTGGCAGGGGTTGGCTGGAGATGGGAGTGCGGGGCTAGCTGGCTTCAGGCAGAGGGGTGCGGCAGGAGTTGGCTGGAGACAGGGGGTGTGGGGCAGGCTGCGGGCAGGGCAGGGGGTGTGGAGCGGGCTGGCTGGCTTCAAGCAGCGGGGTGCGGCAGGGGTTGGCTGGACACGGGGTGTGGGGCTGGCTTCGGGCAGGGGGTGTGGGGCTGGTTGGAGGCAGGGCAGGGGATGCAGCAGGGGCTGGCGCGCGGGCAGAGTGGTGGATACCAGGGCCATCCCTAGATATTCTGGGGCCCTACGCAGCCCCCCCATGGGGGGTGTGGTGCCCCAGGCCTCCTCAGGGGGGAGGCGGGAGTGAGAGGACCCCAGGCCTATGTGGGAGTGCCAGGCTTCCGTGGGAGGGGGCGGGGCTGGCTTGGGGGGCAGGGGGAACCACCCCCTAGTGCTCCCCAGTGGCGCAGCTGGGGCTGGGTCTCTGCATTCCCCCCTGCTGGTGAGTGCAGGCCCGGCCCTGCTGCAGAGCTCAGGGGAGTGGGGGCAGGGCGGGGCTGAGCAGAGGTGGGGGCCCTGGGGCAGAGCCAGAGCAGCAGGGAGCAGCTCAGCGTCCCCAGCGGCCAGAGAAGGAATGACATCACTTCCCGGCCGGCTGGAGCTGATCAAAGCCGCAGCGCTCCCTCACACAGTGGCTGGAAGAGGGTTACAGGTTTAGCCGGCGCCGGGTGAGCATCCAGAACATTTTGGGCACTGCTTTTTGGCGCCCTCCAATCTTGGCGCCTTAGGTGGCCGCCTAGTTTGCCTAGTGGTTGCACCGGCCCTGACTGTCGATCTTCAATTGGTGGTGAGATGGATGTTGTGTTGGTTAAGAACTTTTTTCGAAGCCAAGGGCCCGGCTCTGAACGAACTCTCTCCTAACAGCTAGCTGGGTGATTAGATAGTAGATGGAGAAGTGAATATTCAGATTGAACAAACACAAACTATTTCCACTGCAACTTTTGAAAAAGAAAAAGACACCAGAACCTTTCTAGTGTTATTGGGCTTGTAGAAATTGTTTTCATGCATAATATCAGTTGAAGGCCTAAACCAAACAACAAGGTGATCCAAGGAACATATTCTCATTTTATCATAAAGGCAAGACACAAAAACATTGAAGCTTCTTTTTGCAGTTGGATTAGGACAGTGCAAAGAGCTCTAAAAAGACTTTCGAGCCCTGTGAAACTAAATAGGTCAGGCATGTGTATCGTGCTGTAGATACTATATTTACTTTTTAAAAAATCTCTTATGCAGCTGAGAACTATACATAGCTGTTCTCTCTCATGACAAGTGGCCTCAGTACATAGCCTGCTTTCCAGAAATGCTGAACAAATTTGATTACAATCTTAGAATAAATTAGTTACTAATCTGCTCCTTGACTGCTTCATGTTCATAGTAAGTTATTCTCTTCTCAGTACTTCTGTAATATGTGAAATGTGTATATTCTCTTATTCTTTATCTGGTGATAACAATGATAAGCTTTTATCTATGTAGTTCCAATACGAATAGGAAAATGTATCAGAGATTAATGTAACATAGTTTTGCATCCCTCTGGTTAAACTGAATTCACTCTTGCAACTGTGCAATTCTGTATCTAGAAGAGAGCTGTCATGAATAAAATGACAAAAGGCTGTGACTATAATGTGTAATAGTGAGAAGGAAAATGAAGCCTATCTGATAAAAATAGGGGCAATTTATACCATTGATTTTCAAGCTAAGTTTTCTCTTGAAACTGTTAAAAACTGGTGACATCCTGTGGCTGCTGCTGTCTAATATAATCCATACATTCTGCTTATCTTTTCCATGAATGGAGACAAGGATTCATTTGAAAAGATATCTTGAAAAATATGAAGAATGGTTCATTTCTATTGAGACTCTGACCTGGTCTATTTTCTTTCAGGTAAAAATGGGTGTCCTTGCTGTGCTTATTTTCCCTTTGCTCCTTTTTGGAATCAGTGGAATTATATATATTTACCGAGCAGTTGGTCGGCTAATGTCAAAGTCAGCTGTGCAAAACAAAGTGGTAGTGATTACCGATGCCATCTCTGGACTGGGCAAGGGTAAGTTGTCAGGTTTGGGGTTTTTTTCACTGTTTCATAGAGTGAAAGAATCATTGTATCTAGCATGGACATTGTCAGATGACCTTATATGTCTGTTACGTTATATAGGATATGTTCACCTGCAAAATGGAGAGAAAGCAAATATAAATAGAAACACGTGCTACAATTTTGGAATGTGCACTCTTTGTTCCCCTTTAGAGGAACTGCTACTGATTGAAATGGACTACATTTTTAATGTATATATCTATCTCAGTTGAATAAGAAGTTTGAGAGGAAAAGGAAGATGGAGTTATTTTTAGCATGCTGTCACTGTGAGATCTAATTACATGTACAGTCACTATCAGGTGGCAGCATGTCATTATAAATAGATGATTCATATAAGCAATATAACCCATAAGGTCTGTACCACTCCAGCTCCATCAGGCCTTGATCATGCAAACATTTATATACATGCTTAAATTTAAGCATGAGGAGTCCCATGGGCTTCAATACAGTAGTAAGATTTGCAGGATTTGGGCCTAACTGAGTGGCTTTGCAATGGCACAGGCACATGTGTGTGTGCTGCAGCAGACAGTAAGTATCACAGTGACCAAGTGGCACGGCTATCTCAGTTCATGCTATATAGTCACATAAAGCTAGCATAGCGGTTCATTGAGATGCATGTCTGTCTTGGTTACTTGCTCTAGACGTATTGCATTGCCCTTCCGCATTATTTTATTTATATTTTAATCTCTATTAATTGAAAAATCTATAAATATTCATTTATATTCCTTTTTAATGGTTTGTTGGTTATTAGTACTATATTAGACCTTTATTTCATTTCATTTTATAAAAACGACTTCACCGGTTTGTGTTTTCTGGGGCCTTACCACTCCCTCCAGCGTAGAAGGGCTGAGCCATTTCCATCCTCTCTGGAGGCAGGACAGCTGCTGCTCTTTGCTCAGACATTCTCATATTACATGCAGAACATGCCTCCTAAAGGAATGTTTTCATATTTAAAATTGTGCCTTTGTGATTTGGTTTGGTTTAAAAGAACCACAGCCTTTACACTTTGTTTTTTCTTTCCAGTTTTTTCCTACACTAAATGGGAGATGTTTGAATGGATTTTTGTTTTCAGAGAAGTTTTCTTCAGGGAATTATCTGTGTGGTAGAAAAGAAAACCAGGCTATTTTATGTGTAAATAAACGGGGAATACAGTTGCCATGAGAAAGGGAATGGAGTTGGGAGCAACATTACCTCCCTCCTGAACTCTCTGATATCTAGCATCTTAGCCAGGTGTCTGCACTACCCTACAGTCCTGCCACACAAAATATAAGAACGTGCATTGAAAAGCATTCAGAGAACCCCCTTCAGAGGCTTAGGCCAGCATCCCATGCAAAACCAGCCAAGCAAGCACATACTCAGAACAACTGACTCCTTCAGAAAAATAGCTGCAAACATCCTTCTTCTGTGTGCCCAGTCTGCTGGAAGATCAACATCTCCACTGCTACCCCTGCTCCTTCAGCAGTTTCCATATCCCAAAGCCACTACTCACACTGCATGGTACATAAACTGGAAGACCCAACATTAATGCTATTTATACAGTTGGTTTCTTAACACAAGGCAGTAATACAGAGAGCAGGTCTGCATCCTCTGCAAATACACAACTCTATGAAACAGAATCTAGTAGGCACAACTGTAATTCAATATGGCTTTCCTGCAAAGCCAGAGAGAAAGAATACAATTCTTCATGCCTAGGTGTGGTGAGCTCTTCCTTAGAGAATCCTGTTTCAAATATCAAATCTGTCTTTCTGCATTACTGATGTGGCTTGCATCTTTACATGGCCAATGACACCAGGTCATTCCAGCAGTGCGCTATGCTATACAGTATTTGAAATTGTCACTGTGCATGAGGTGAGGGACAAGTCCATTTTACAGAGCCAAGTCTGAGGCAGAAAGCTGAATGAGACACTATGCTGAGCTTGCAGTACAGTACACTGGTTCTAATCCTTCACTTGGCATGGGACTACCTTGCAGCAGCATCTGCCCTGAAAAACAAAATACTGTTTATTAACAGCTGTTCCATGGAATCCCAGTTGAAAAGGAACATGGGACAATCTATGCCATATTTACTGCTATTGCAAGAATCCCGCATCAGGGATGCAGCTCATCATGAATGGATATTGTCCCCAGCCATCATGCTGCCACATGTGTGTAAGTGCACAGGAAGATAGGGCTTGCTCTATAAAGGGATTTAAGTGTTCCAGTGCTCAGCATTGCAGCACCTAACTTTCAGCTACCCTGCCACCCAGTTGCAAGAAAAACAGGGCATAAAACAAACTTTAGTTAAGTAACTGCTTAGCTGATTACCCGTACCACTTTTCCTGAGGTTCTTTTAATTTTAATTCCAATTCCTAAGGACATGAGAATTTAATTTAGCTTTATAGAGTTATATTAAATATCCTTAACGACAGCTTAATAGTAAAGGATATAAGAAGACAAAAATAGTATTGGACTATGATTTGCCCAACATAAAGTAGAAAATTGGTCAATATATCCATTTAGGTTTTTCAGACTCAAATCACACTAGAAAATAACACGTATATTCAATTACTGTGTTGGGAAGGTGACTTTGTTTAGATTCTTGACTAAGAGTCAAATAGGGATTTAGTTGTGTCAGTTGTTTATCAGCTCTGGTGTTGCTAACACAACAGAGGAAAAACAATCCAAAGCTGGACCATAAGACAATTTGGCCAATTACTTACTTGTTAATTCATCAACATCTCCTTCCCATGTATTTATAGCAGTCAAACCTTTTAATCTATTTCCCAGTGAACTGTATTAGCCCCAGCATCTGACTCCTAACTACCTAAGATGAATTCCTGCATTTATGACAGCCTATATAGAGTGAGTGCTGTTCAACAAGTGTGCACACTTGGTCTCATTTTATATCTGTATACTAGAACTTGGAAGGTAATATGAAACCAGTAACTATGGTAGCCATATGTACAGTGTTTCACAGTTTTAGTTAACATTAACTTGTTCAGTTTCAAAGCTACTTTACAATAAAATTGGAACTTGTTACAAAAGAAGGCCACAGAGTGTAATCTGTGACAATCTTTAAAGCATTTACACTTCCTTACTAATTAGGTACTCAGTTTCAGGAAGTGGCCGGATGATTGATTTGGATTGTCACCCAAAAGAAAGTTTATGTGTTATTTATCACCAGATCTCTGCTCAATCATTAGATTTCATTTCATTATAATTCACAGCAGGTGCTAACACTCCAGATGCAGGTAGAGCAAAGGACAGGCACTAGCAAGCAACCTGAACTTCTGGAAATGTCAGAAACCATGGTGGGGATGGTCAGTCCTAATGGTTGGGCCTATACTGGTGTCAGCGGTGCTGGTGGGCTTGTGTAGCCCAAACTGAAGCCTGTGGCACTGGAGTCTCACTGCAATTTTTAGTCAGTGTGATGATCTGTCAAGGTTCCCACAACTGTGTTACTCCCCCTGCTTCAGCAAGTGAGACCTTTGCTGCTGCTAAGCTCTGTGTATTGTCAGCTTCCTGGCTCTCTATCTAGCCTGTCTGCCTTGCCAGCAAACTCTTCAGGGCTCTGCCAGTCATAACCTTGCCTAGCATGGTCAGTGAACCTCAACTCCCAAGTTCCTTATTGATGACTCTCTCTGCAGTGTTCAGCTCTTCTTACTTTAGCATCCACAAACCTTATCAAATTTGTTGCGCCTTCAACGAGACAGTTCACAGGAGCTTATTAACTTAGTTTATTCACAAAAGGACATAGGGTTACATGATACCAAATATAAGGAACAAGTAATGGTTACGAACAAATGAAAGTAAAAATGTGCTTCTAAGAAAAACACCCCAACAAACTAGAGTCTTTTCTTCAAAGATGTTTTTCTCACCACAGTCTTTCTTCCAGCATGGTTGGCTTATATAGCTTTAGCCAGGACCCAACATATGGAACTCAAAATGCTTGGGTTTTGACTCTTTACGTGAATGATAACCCAGGGGTTCTTTCTCCCTCTCTTTAGTAGTTCAATATCTCTTTGAAATCTATTCTTTGAAAAGCCCCAACAAAGTTTCTCTCTTCTGCTGGAATATAGATGTCATGCTGTGTTCTCCCCTGCGTGTTAGCTTGATAGCTTTGTTTATCCTGTTTGTAAGTGTATTTTCATTGTCTCTGCCTGATGGGCAGGCAGGTCAGACAAGGTCCACATTCCTTTGTCTAAAGCAAACTCATCTTAGACATTGCTTGCCAAACACTTCTTAAGAACATAATTCCAATACCTAGCCATAACTCTTTGTATACACCCTGTACATGCACCACACAATGAGTTTTGAGACTAGTGTTACCAGTTTGCATATGATACCTTACATGACACCTTTTACATACATATTCTGACAACAGTGTGTCAGGTAGTCATCAGTCAGGCCTGACAAGAGTTGCTGACACAGAGTAGAGAACCACCAATGGGCCTCTGTGTCACATTGAGCTAGCAAATTATATCCTCATTGCAGTGTAAATGTAGCCTCAGAGCCGTGACCTGCAAGCTCCTTGGCTATTTAGAGATTGATTAGATCATGGGGCTAGAGTGCACCATTCTATGTGCTTTTAATATTGAAAAAGATGTTAATCTGTTTTGTACTTACTGTTCATGTATACATTTCCGGTACCATGCAGGGGTTTTATGTTTCTTCGTTATTTTTTATTGTTTACTTTTTCCAAAATTAATGAAGTTTGGAAAAAACATTCAATTTCATCAACAGCAGAACAATCATTTCAAAGTGAAATTACTTCAACTGACTTGTTACTGTTCCTTATACCTTATTAATATATTTATTTTCCAGAATGCTCTCGAGTTTTTCACTCTGGAGGAGCAAGGTTAGTGTTGTGTGGAAAGACATGGGAGAAGTTAGAAGCCTTGTATAATGCTTTAATCAGTGTGGCAGACCCCAGTGTGGTAAGTATGTCCTCTCCTTGCTTTGTGCCTTGTCAAAGTGTACAGATCTGGAGGGAAAATATTAATGATCTGGTGCTTGGCACAGTTTTTACATACAAATTAATCTAGGATAGTGGTTGTTAGAACGTTTATAGCTTGTATAAAGTCCATTTTCAATCCTAGTGCCCACATGTAGGCTGCTAAAGTCATATTTAGATACTCAAATATATACAGGCTGATTTCCAGAAGTGCCAAAAGTCCACAAGCTCTGCTGAGACCAAAGGGAGCTGTGGGCACTCAGGCTACTTTTATTTAGGTCCCTAAAAATAGCACATGGGCCCTAGTTTTAGGCATCTGGTTTTGAAATGCTTGGCCCCAGTGCGTCAACTCCCAATTCTGCCCCAATTTAACAAAAATCAACATGCATATCAATTACACGGACTAGCCCAGGTTTTCTGCTCATGCTGAGCGTTATGCTAACTCAGAGGTTTCCTGACCCTGGCACTGGCCAAGGCATAGCTTAGCCACAGCAGCTCTAACTTCTCTGCTGCTCACAGGGTCATAAAGTTTGGGATATGCCAAGTTGTAAGGACAGCCTGGCCACATCCCTTTACTCCCAGGGTCACCTGCCCCCAGTACCGAGTGGCTGGGAAGGGGAAAGATGAGTCACGCTGGCACCCAGGCACACCCTTTGTGCTGTGGGCGCCTAAGCACTATACATCAGCTTTGTGCCACCAGGGAGAATCATAGACTATCAGGGTTGGAAGGGACCTCAGGAGGTCATCTAGTCGAACCCCCTGCTCAAAGCAGCACCAATTCCCAACTAAATCATCCCAGCCAGGGCTTTGTCAAGCCTGACCTTAAAAACCTCTAAGGAAGGAGATTCCACCACCTCCTAGGTAACCCATTCCAGTGCTTCACCACCCTCCTAGTGAAAAAGTTTTTCCTAATATCCAACCTAAACCTCCCCCACTGCAACTTGAGACCACTACTCCTTGTTCTGTCATGAGGAATGAAACCCAGGGCCGTCCTTAGGATTGATGGGGCCACATGCAGTATTATTAAACGGGTGCCCCTATGCCCGACAGCAGCCCAGGTTCGCATGTGTATGTTAGATAACTTTTGAAGGTTTTATTTAAAAAAACGACCCAGCATTTAAAGCTAAAGGTGAATACTCAGATTGTGCATCTAAAAATCTATGCAAGGATTTTTTAGAGATGTGATTTTATAATCTTCATCAACTCACTAATGAAATATTTGTAAAGCACATTTTAAACTAAGGTCCTGTTGACTGACATGTTCTGAGTAAATATTACTGTCATGCACAACTGTTTTGGTGAGTAAATTCAGAAACTGACAGTATATAGGTTGGCAAATGCCTGTTAAATGGCTTCATTACCACTTGAATGGCTCTTTAACAGTTTCAGTGTTGTGCTAATAGGGCTGGCAGGCTGGAGGCATTTTCACTTTTAAGTATTAGCTCCCCTCCAGGGGAAGACTCACCAGGCTGCAGCAGCCAGCTGTGGTGGGTGCCTGCAGGAAGGGTCAGAACAGGGATAGGAAGAGGCGGAAGGGGTACACCAAGACCCAGGGGTGCCCCAAATTTTTGGGTTCCCTATGCAGCTGCATATGCAGTGTATGTCCAAGGATGGCCCTGATGAAACCTATGGTAGGGACTGTGATCTCAAACCTATAAGATCATGGCCCTCCAGTGGACAATTCCAGCTTTCATTCTCATCATGCCTTGTGCTGGATGGCTATTTCCATGGGCGCCAACTTATATGGGCTCCTGGGGCTTTAGCCCCAGGAATATTCATAGACAGGGGCTCTGCTCCAGCAATATTTGGAGCTAGGTTTCTCCCCTGCTCTGGGCTACCGGCAGCCGCCGCCAGCCCAGAGCCTTTTAAATCCCAGCCGCGGCCGGGAGTCAGAGGGCTCTGGGCTGCCTGCAACCGCACAGAGCTCAGAGCCTTTTAAATCCCAGCAGCAGCCAGGAATCAGAGGGCTCTGGGCTGCCCGCTGCGGCGGGGAGCCCAGAGCCCTTTAAATCCCAGCCGCAGCCGGGCATCAGAGGGCTCTGGGCTGCCCGCTGTGGCGGGGAGCCCAGAGCCTTTTAAATCCCAGCCGCGGCCGGGAGTCAGAGGGCTCTGGGCTGCCCGCAGGGGCGGGGAGCCCAGAGCCCTTTAAATCCCAGCCGCGGCCGGGAATCAGAGGGCTCTGGGCTGTCAGCTGCGGCGGGTAGCCCAGAGCCCTTTAAATCCCAGCCGCGGCCGGGAGTCAGAGGGCTCTGGGCTGCCCGCTGCGGTGGGGAGCCCACAGCCCTTTAAATCCCAGCCGCGGCCAGGAATCAGAGGGCTCTGGGCTGCCCGCGGCTGCCGGCAGCCCAGAGCCCTTTGAATCCCAGCCCGTGGCCGCTGATTGCCCCCTCCCCAGACCCCTGCCCCAACTGCCCCCCAGGACCCCCACCACTGGTCCTTCTCCCCCGATTACCCCCTCCCGAGACCCCTGCCCCTAACTGCCCCTTGGGACCTCAGCCCCTATCTAAGCCTCCCTTCTCCTTGTCCCCAACTGCCCCCTCCTGAGACCCCACCCAACTTCCCCCAGGATCCTCCTACCTATCCCCTGATAAACCTCCTGGACTCCCATGCCTATCCAATTGCTGCCTGTCCCCTGACTGCCGCTCCAAACCTCTGCACCATCCAACCCCCGCTGCTCCTTGTCCCTTGACTGCCCCCCGGAACCCCCTACCTCTTCTCCAACCCCCAAACCGCTTACTGTGCCTCTCAGACCAGCGTGTCTGGCTCCGTGCAGCTCCAGACAGTTGCTGCCATGCTCCCCCATGGAGCCCACAGCCCTCTCCCACCCCCAGCACCTGCCTTCCAGATTTGAACATCTCAAAATTCAGGAGTGCTCAAGCTCGGTTTGGGCAGCTTTTACTTAATTTCTCCCAAATCAGTTTCCCCTGCAAGGCGCCAACTGAAGGTGTTGGAGAACAGAGAGATCGGGTGGCCTCCTAATGCCTGGAAAAGAGACAAAGGCTGGAGGAGGGAGTGTCAGTGCCTGTGCGGACTTCTGGGAAGTGCACGATGTGGAAGGGGATGCTGTGATGCTTTGGAACTACTCCATACAAAGCCAGTCAGGACTCTGGGGGAGCCTCCTCTCTTGGAGCATACTGTCTCCAGGGCAAGAAGCTTACACCTTCCTGGGTCTGACCTCGGAGCATTCAGCATGCCCTTCCACATCATGCACTTTCCACAGCAAGTCTGCCCAGGCTGGTCCTGGGGCAACCAGAGGTCCCTGCACCCCAACTCCGCAGTCAGATGTGACTCTGAGCCAGACAGTAAAACAGAAGGTTTATTAGATGACGGGAACACAGTTTAAACAGAGCTTGTTGGTACAGAAAACAGAACCCCTCTGTCAGGTCCATCTTGGGGGCTGGGGAGCCCAGAACCAAGTTCTGGGTCTCTCCCCATTTCCCCAGCCAGCTCCGAACTGACACTCCCTCTGGCCTCTGTGTCTCTTCCGGACAGGGAGGCCACCTGATCTCTTTGTCCCCAACACCTTCAGTTGGCATCTTGCAGGGGAAACTGAGGCACCCACACAGTATTCAGAGAAAATATTAAGAACCTTCCCACTTCATCACAACAGGTGCAACAAAATATAATACTGTATATTGAAGTAGGCAAGTGCTGCTTCTGACTTTCCACTTTTAATTGACCCTTGTAATCTTGTGGCACTGACGCGCTGTAGCTTCATTTTATATCGGCTTACAGGGCGGGAGTGGGGGGGCACCACCATTTTGGGCCCCACCAAAAATTATACAAACCTGCCGCCTAGGGCTATTTCATGTCACAGTTTATCAAATTTAGTGTCAGTCCTTCAGCCCTTACTCACCTGAGTTGTCTCACAAGTAATCCCTTGAGTAAGAGGGAGCTACTTGCAGGAGTAAGGGTTGCAGGACAGCACTCCTACACTGTAAGCTCCTCTGGGTACTGGACTGTGTCTTTTGAGGGGCAAATCCTGCATTGATGTGAATAAGGAATTGCTGCATGTACCCTTTTTTAAATTATTGCTTTGTGCACCTTTGGTGCTGTATAGATAACAATAAAACAACACGGTGATGTTGGTTTATGCTGGTTTTATCAAGGAAAAAACATACTTTTGAGACAATTATCTGCATTGCAGCAACTCTTCCAAATGTGACTGATGGAGCTGGACGAACAAGTCTCAGGTAACAGGTTGGCCAATGAATTTAGGTCTGAATGCACAAAAGGAGTTAGGTGCCTAAAGTTCCAGTTTTGAGACCACTGCAATGTGCAGAACTCCTGATGAACCCTGCAAGTGCCTAAACTTGCTTGGCATCTAAGTTTTGCAATAAAACCTCCCTCGGAGCGTGTGCTGCTGTCTCTGCGCATGCACCCTGCTGCTTCCCTGGGGGCATCCAGATACTTCTCGCCTGAAAAAGCCCTGGACTGATTTACAAGACAGGCATTTGGCCACATAAGTCCCTCGGGTGAGTTCACACACAACAGCTGGGCAGGGGAAGAAGGATCTGCCTCATGACTTTTAGTCTAGTGGTCAGGGACTCACCTGGGATGTAGAAGACTCTGAGTTCAATTCCCCCTTCTGCCTGAGGGAGAGAATAGATTTGAAAAGGGATCTCCTACCTCTTAGGGAGTGCTCTAGCCATTGGGCTGAGGGATAGTCTGATCTGGAGTTACCTAGTCTCTTTGGGAAAGCTGTTGCCCTATAGATAAATAATTAGGATCAGTGAGGCAGGGGGAGAGACAATTCTTGATTTAGTCATAAGTGAAGCACAGGCTCTGCCACAGGTGCTGGAACTAGGGGTGCTGCTGCAGCTCCTGGCTTTAAGTAGTTTCCACTATATAAAGAGTTTGCAGTTTGGTTCAATAGCTCTCAGCACCCCCACTATAAAAATTGTCCCAGCACCCCTGGGCTCTGGTCCAAGAGATGAATATAGCTGAACTTTTCAGTATTTGCAAGCATAGTGTAATTAAATTTAACATCTCTCGTGGGCAGGGGCGGCTCCAGGCCCCAGCACGCCAAGTGTGTGCTTGGGGCGGCATGCTGCGGGGGGCACTCTGCCGGTCACCGGGAGGGTGGCAGGCGGCTCCGGTGGACCTCCCGCAGGTGTCCCTGCGGAGCGTCCGCTGGTCCTGCGGCTCCGGTGGAGCATCCGCAGGCACGCCTGCGGGAGGTCCACCGGAGCCGCGGGACTGGCGACCGGCAGAGCACCCCCCTGGCATGCCGCCGTGCTTGAGGCGGCAAAATGGCTAGAGCCACCCTTGCTCGTGGGGGAGGAATACCAAAGAAGCCCACCCAAGTAGCATTTAACTTCAGAAAGGGGAACCACGCAAAAAGGAGGAAGCTAGTGAAATGCAAATTAAAAGTTATAGTCACAAAAGTGAAATGCCTGCAATCTGCATGAAAACTTTTAAAAAACACCATAATAGAGGCTCAAATTAAATGTATACCCCCCAAAAGTTCCACCATGCCGAAACAACAAAGTAAAAGAAGCTGGGAATGGGCGGCAGGGGATGGATCACTTGATGATTACCTGTTCTGTTCATTCCCTCTAGGGCACCTGGCATTGCCCACTGTTGGATTGTGGGCACCAGAACTGGACACAGTATTCCAGAAGTAGTTGCACCAGTTCCAAATACAGAGAAATATAACCTTCCTACACCCACTCAAGATTTCCCTGTTTATGCATCCAAGGATCACATTAGGTTTTCGGCCATAGTGTCACCTGGAGCTCATGTTCAGTTCATTACCCCCATGACTCCCAAATCTTTTTCAGAGTCACTGCTTCCCAGGAGACAGTCCCCCATTGCATAAGTGTGACCTTCATTTTTTGTTCCTAGATATTTAACAGTACAACTGGCAATGTTAAAATGCATATTGTTTGCTTGTGCTCAGCTTACCGAATCAGTGGCCTGTCCTCTCCATTATTTACTATTCCCCCAATCTTTGTGTCATCTGAAAACTTTAAAAATGATGATTTTATGTTTTCTTCCAAGTCATTGATAAAATCTTAAATAGTGTGGGGCCAAGAACTAATCCCTGTGGGGCACCACTAGAAACACCCATTCAGTGAGGGTTCCCCATTTACAGTTACATTTTGAGAACTGTCAATTGGCCAATTTTTAATACATTTAATGTGTGCCATGTTAATAATGTATCATTCTAATTTTGTAATCAAGATGTAGTGTGATACCAAGTCAAATGACTCACGGAGGTCAGGGTATATTACATAAACACTATTACTTCTAGCAACCAAATTTGTAACCTCATTTAAAAAATGTTAGCAAGTTAGTTTGACAGGGTCTATTTTCCATGAACACATGTTGATAGGCATCAATTATATTACCCTCCTTTAATGTTTTATTAATCAAATATGCAGTCCATTTTCTGGAAGCACATTAAGTACTCAAGAAAAAGAACCAGTGAGTGGAATTCATTGCTGAACAGGGAACCAGCGCAAAGCCAACACTTTCAGAGGAATCCCATGAAATGCTAATTTTAGGGAGTATGTGAGGTTTAAATACAGCGTCCTTGTGCTGCCATTCTGGACAGGTGTGAATTTCACTGTTGAATGCCATGTTCCCTTTCCAGCCAGTCTAAAGTTTTGGAAAGGCAAGATAATTGTCAAAAGAATGTGATGATGCACCTCCTCCTTCTCTGTTCCCACCTACTGCTCCCTGGGCCTAGGGGACAGACTATAGAGGTCATACGTTCCAGTAGGTCACACATTTTTCTGCCACCCTGTCCTTTCCTGTCCCTGTTTTCATTTTGAGAGGGGAGGGTTAGGGGAAGACCCTTTCCAATCACACTTCTCCAACCACTTCTCCTCACAAAATGTCTCCATGTAATGACCCCTGAAAATATCATCAACATGCAGGGGATAACAGGAGATGCATGTGTGGGGAAGGGAGGTCAGTTTGCTACATGCACCCCAGCATGTATTTTGGGCACAACACTAGCCACTAGTGAAAAGAAGGGAGGTGGGATTTACCCCAGTTGTGGAGCTCCCAAGTTGCCTAACAGAGGGGTTTCTTTCAGCAAAAGCCAAATTTTCAAAGGTAGTGAATTGGGCCATCAGCTACCATGGGATAATTTAAAAACCACGAGATTTTAAAGAAGAATGACTTGGGTTCTTTTTAGAGAGAAGGTGGGTGAGGTAATATCCTTGATTGGACCAACTTCTGTTGGTGAGAGAGACATGCTTTCAAGCCATACCGAGCTTTTCCTCAGGTCTTGGAAAGGTCCTTAGAGTGTCACAGTGTTCTGGCTTCTGAGCCTTTACAGTGCACTTGGGTCAGTTTCCCAGCTTTTCTTCATAAGCACAAAGGCTAGAAAGTGACTAGTTTTAAAAATGAAAGCTGAGATTCTCCCATAATTTCTGGGCTGGAGGAACTGGACTTTTAAGAACTACATCAAATATTGTAAGAATCATGATAAAAACATGTGAGATGGCAACACTGAGTCAGATTCCTCTGAGTGTGCGTAAAAAGGAAAAACAATATTCTCAAACTGATGGTGAGAGCACTTTCTTTGCATCTGACAGTAAATACACTTTAAAACAGAGAGCAGACACAGTCTCCTTTCATATAACATTGAATGTCTGAAATAACAAAATACTATTTCCTTTTTTTTTTTTAAAAAGACATTTACACCAAAGCTCGTACTTCTGGATCTCTCAGACATAAACTGCATTCAAGATGTAGCTAAAGAAATACTGGATTGCTATGGATGTGTGGATATACTGATCAACAATGCTAGTATGAAAGTGAAAGGACCAGTGCAGAGTATCTCATTGGAACTCGATAAAAAGATTATGGATGCCAACTATTTTGGACCTATAACACTAACAAAAGGTATTCTGATTTTTTTCTTCTTTTGAAAGTGCTATTTAAAGATTGGATGCCAAGTCATTGTGTCATGTTGTGGCATGGGTCAAATTTTGCTTTCAACTCCATCAGTGTAAATCAGAAGAATCTCTACTGAAAATCAGTGGTGTGAAATTGGAGCAAGTGAGAACAGAATCAGGCCCCCTGAGTTTGAATAGAAGAGTGTTTATCAACAATAGGTGATATCATGGCCCCATTTTCAAAACACCCAGTTGTATGTTTGCAGTGACCCCTGTAGGCATGTGCTTCTGCTCTGCTGTGAAGACATCGACTGTCACAAATCAGTAAGGAGTGCATGCAGCCAGGCTAAAACTTAGCCATGACAAGAGCACATCCAGCACATAATTGTGTACAAATTGGGGTGCACTTAGGGCTCGATCATGCAAGGTGCTGAACACTCTGGTCCTGATGCAGCAAAGCACTTATGCACATCCTTAACTTTTTGCATGTGAGTTGTCCCATTGACTTTATTGGGGCTACCCATATGGTTAAAGTTAAGCACATGTTTAAGTGTTTTAGTGGACTGAGGTGAGAGCACCATACAGGATCTAGCCCTTAGAGCAGAGGGATTTTGTAACGGTACCTCAAAGTGCCAGATATTTTGCTGCTTTCTGTTTCTCCCACCTTTCTCCTCCTTCCTACCCTCGTTCTTTGTCTGCTATCCCAAGAGCAATCAAAGTATCATTCAGATGCTCTTGGTTCTACTCTGTTCCTCTTTCTTATCATCCCAGGCAAAGCATCTCGAGACTGCTGTCAGCTCTGTTGCAGGGAGGACACCTCTAGAACTGCTAGTCACTTGCTCACGTTCATTTGTAACTTTTTAACATTTTTCACTCTTAAGGAAAAAACAGTCTCAGCTCCAGCCATCAGACAATGTATACTTGAAAGTGTGTTCCCCAAAACACTAAGCTGTTGTATACGCCCCTGGGAAGGCTGAGAGCTGGAGTCAGGCTCTGGCAGAGGCTGCAGAAGGATCTCTCAATTGCCAGATCTCTTCATGAAAAAGAGATGGGAGGAAAGTACTGGGTCTCAAAATTACACTAAATAGACAAGAAGATTCTAGCTACGCCACAGGAATCAGTGCCAGAGGCAGACCCTCGGGCAACCCAGCCATGGCAGAGAGCCATTGGAGTGGGGACTTGAACATGACCCTCCCAAGGGAGCTATAGAGTCAACCTCTCACTGCCTTGCTCTCTGTCTGACCCATGAATATTGAATTATTTTATACAAAGTGGAACAGCTTAAACAGGAGAGAGATGGATCTGGGCCCTAAACCCTATCCCTTTCTTCTACATTTCACTCAGGGCTAGCTTAACTAGCACCCTGCTCAGCTTGCTGGGTTCTAAGGATCCCTTTCATAGGCAATGTAGATGGGCCGGACTCACCCCTGTGGCGCCTCCTGCTGGTGACTCTGGGAATTAGCTCTATTCCAGCGCTGGAGCGCCCTCTGAAGGCTGGTGATCTACCTGTCCTCAGGCCCCCGTGTCCCTCCCTGGACCCAGTGCCCTTTTACATGGGGTGCTGCCCCCTAGCAGTAACCCCTTTCTCTTAGGGTCTCCCCTCCTTGGGGAACCCCCACCCTCTATCCCCACCTTGCCTCAGTATTGGCTACTGCCAGTCATTGTCTAGCCCCACACTCTGGGGCAGACTGCAGTATCAGCCCACTCATCACAGGCAAAGGGGTTTGGACCTGCTGCTTTGGCCTACCCCTGGGCTGCCCTCTGCAACCCCCAGTACCAGTTGGCCCTTCGCTAGGCCGCAGCCTGGGGCTTTCTAGGCTGGAGCTTCCCCAGCTCCTCAGCCTTTCCCCAGCCCTGCTTCACCCTAGGTACCTTATCTCAGTTCCCTACAGCCAGGCCCTTCTCCTTCTGAATGCAGAGAGAGACTGTCTAGGCCTCTGGCCTCCCTGGCCTTTTATAGGGGCCAGCTGTGGCTCAGTTTGGGGCGTGGCCTCACCTGCAGCCACTCCCTCAATCAGCCCAGCTTTTAGAGCAGCATCTCTCAAGCCCTGCCAGGCCACTTTTAAACCCTTCAGCAGCAGGATATCTATTGGGTTTCACCCTGCTACAGGCAACTAACTCTCTCCATACAAGGCATAGGGAGCTTGGGCAACTAACTCAGGGCTGTGAATTCCACTGGGCACTAGAGTGCCTAGGATTTAGGCTTTGCAACACCTAAGTCCTCTTTGTTAATCTAGTCCTTAGTTTCTGTGTACTTTGGTTCCCCACTGGTAAAAAAAGGGATACTAGCACTTTTCTACCTTGCAGGGCATTGTGAGAATAAATATATTAAAAATTGGAAGTGTGACAGGATCCCCAGGTGCACCCTGAGACTGTGGGACCACTGTGCCCCCTTAACTCTCTCCAGCCTGGGCTCTCTCTCACAATGCCTTGCTAGTGACCAGCAGCAAACCCCTCCAGGAGCTGTTATCACTCAGCACAACAGCATGTAGAGCCCCACACCCAGCTAGATTGCATGAATGCTCCCAGAGCCACTCATGAATCACACAGAGAAAAGCACTAGCCAAATCCCCTCAGCTCCCAGCACTTTACCCCAGGCATATACCATCTTTCTCTGCTCAAGGTGGGCAGTGCAAATTTATTAATTGGTTCACCACTTCATTGATGGAAAGTGGATCTACCCCAGCCTTTGTAAACCTGAGCAGTTTTGCCACACACTTCATACAAACTCACTGGTAAAGATAAACAGTTAAACAAATTTATTGACCACAAAAGATAGATTTTAAGTGATAGGCAAAAAGTCAGAGTTAGTTACCAAAATAAAATAAAATATAACCACGCACACTTAAATTCTCAACCCTATTAGACTGGGCAACATCCAGATTAAGCAGTTTTTTCTTACTCCCCTGGATATTGCAGTCCTTAATATACAGGTTTGTCCCTTAAACCTCTGTTGGAGTCTTGTCTTCTTCTGAGTGTCTTTGTTGCTTGCAGCATAGGTGGGGGCAGGAGAAAGGCAAAGCATGGGCCTGCTCTGTTTTGTTTTATACCCTCAGTCCCATGTGCTTACATCGCACTCAGAGAGCGCTGAAAGGAAACCACTGTTGTGTGTTCACACTGTCAATTGCCTGTGCAATAGCATGTTCACACTTGTGGAACTTGCATCGATATTCGGAACAATGCACTCTGGGCAGCTATCCCAGAAAGCATCTCTTCCTCTTCTGCCGCTAAGAGTTGTGGGAAAGTGGAGGGAGTTGCGGGGCATCCTGGGTCCTGTCCCAATGCCCCATGATGCATTGTTTCACATCCCAGCAATCCCTGTGCTTCCGTCCGCATTTGGCGCCATCTTTCAACAGTTTTTGTACTGCACACTCTGCCTCTTTGGGCTGCAGGAATGGATCCCGCACTGTTGACCAATATGCTGCTCAGTCTGACCAACACGTCACGAGTGGCAGTGGAGTTAGTCCTTAAACTACAAAGGCAAGAGGAGTTCGACACTGATCTTGCCACACTACGACACGAGATTGCTTGTGGCATTGACACAACAAGCACTGAGTGGTGGGATCACATCGTAATGCACATCTCAGATGACGAGCAGTGGCTGCAGAACTTTCGGATGAGGAAAGCCACATTCATGGGACTATGTGATGAGCTCACCCCAGCCCTGCAGACATGAGAATGAGAGCTTCCCAGTCATTGGAGAAGTGTGAAGCAATTGCACAGTGGAAGCTGGCTACTCCAGACAGCTACCGATCAGTCGCTAACCAGCTTGGAGTGGTAAAGTTGACTGTTGGACTCGTGTTGATGGAAGTGTGCAGGGCCATTAATCAGATCCTGCTCCATAAGATTGTGACTCTGCACAATGTGCATGACATTGTGGATGGCTTTGCACAAATGGGCTTCCCTAACTGCCGAGGGGCGATAGATAGTACACATATTCCAATTCTGGAACCAAATCACCTAGCCACCAAGTACATTAATCGGAATGGGTATTTCTCTATGGTTCTCCAGGCACTCATGGATCAACATCAGCGTTTCACACACATTAATGCAGGCTGGTCCTGAAAGGTGCATGACACATGCATTTTTTGGAACACTGGCCTGGGACTTTCTTCCTGGACCTGAAGATCACCGTAGGGGAAGTCGAAATGCCCACTGTGATCCTGGGAGACCCTGCTTACCCCTTAATGCCGGGTTTTGTGAAACCATACACGGGTAACCTTGACAGCAGCAAGGAGCACTTCAACAACAGGCTGAGCAAGTGCAGAATGACTGTTGAGTGTGCTTTTAGCTGTTTAAAGGCCCGCTGGTGCTGCCTATATGGGAGGCTGGACCTGGCTGATGACAATATTCCTATGTTTATAGCTGCGTGCTGTACACTCCATAATATTTGTGAAGGGAAGGGTGAAAGCTTCACTCAGGGCTGGACTGCTGAGGATCAGCACCTGGAGGCTGAATTTGAACAGCCAGAGACAAGGGCTATTAGAGGGGCGCAGCACAGGGCCATAAGGATCAGAGATGCCTTGAGGCAGCAATTTGAAGCTGAAAGCCACTAATATTTCTTGCTATGCTTGGGAACGCACTGCTTGTAATGCTAGGGGTGATTGGGACTGAGGCAGATGATGCCCTGTGATGGTTTAATAAAATTGTCTGTTGCTTTTCAGGGCTCTGTTTGCTTTCAGTTAATGGAATAAATATTGCTTTCAAACCAAAACAATTCTTTTATTAAAAAAC
Source organism: Mauremys reevesii (assembly GCF_016161935.1). Taxonomy (NCBI): domain Eukaryota; kingdom Metazoa; phylum Chordata; order Testudines; family Geoemydidae; genus Mauremys; species Mauremys reevesii. The sequence goes on from NC_052637.1 coordinate 19,016,591, forward strand.
AACAACCGGAGGAAAGAGACAAACAAAAAACACATCAGCACTGTGGGGGATGGGGAGAGGAAGGGTCCCAGGAAGGGGTGGGGTCCTGGGACCATTAAAGATTTGTGTATGTCCAAATATCATATGCAACCTTGCCTTTGGAGTACAGTGTAATGGGTACTGTTCTTCAGCAGGGCTAAACTGCAGAGGGATGTGTTGAGTGCAGTGGGTACTGGGAGTCCGCAGGGCTGGACTGTGACAGGACAGGAGTGGAATGCAGCGGTTACAGACTGGAGCCAGGAGGTTGACAAGAGTGTGTTGGTGGTGTCTGGGGGGTGCATGGTAAAGAGTTTTGCGACAGCGGCTGCAGGGGACGGTGGGCGCTCGGTTTGCAGAGCTAGTAGCACCTGGAGTATGTCTGCTTGGTGCTCCATAATGTTTAAGAGCCACTTTGTGGCTTCATTCTGGTGCACCGTGTTCTCCTTTCGGTCCGTCTTCTCGTTGTCCAGCCACTCCTTCAGTTCTTGGTTTTCGGCAGCAGAGTGCATCATGACATCACTTAGAAAGTCCTCCTTTCTAAGCTGCTTTCTAATTCTGAGCAGCCATTCAGCTGGTGATAACAAAGAGGGAGGCTGGACTCCCAAGGTCATATCTGTGAAGCCAAAATGCAACAGTTTACTGAAGCAGTATTGTTTGCAACACACAGACCACTGATTGATTCAGTGATTTAAAACACAGCCACTATTCACATACCTGTCACTAACTGGCTAACCCCAGGCAAGCACATATAAGCCACACGGCCCCCAAAATGGTGAGTAACCTCAGGGGCAGGGGAAATCACTCTTCCGAGATCCTGCTGTACACTGGGCATGTGGCTCTAGGGGAGAGCCAGCACTGTAGGGGGGGCCTTATAATCATTACTGTCCCCACATTTTCCACAGGCTATGTTCATTATGGAAGATATCTCGCTGCTGAGGGTGAGCAGGGAATCAAGGGAGGGTCTTCTCCAAGACTGCAGCTTCTGCCCTGGCCCTTATGCGGCTCGCCTGTGTGCAGCAATGGTCCCTCCCCAGTGACAGCAGAGTGGCAGGGAAAAGTTACCCTTAATGCGGCAGCAGATTGCCCAGTATCTCCATGACAGTTTCCATGAGGTAGAGTCCCGTGAAGTGAGGGAGTCAATTAATACCCTGTTTCACCACTCAGACAAGGCATGTGGAGGTACACTAATCATACAGACACAAGGCTGCTTTCTGCAACCCTCCTGCCCCCAACAACTCACTTCAGTGATTCCCCAAATCTAAGCCACTTACCAGGACCTTCCTCTCCTGTTTGTGCTTCACCAAGCTCCGAGCACTGTGACTGGCTAGCCTCCTCTGGGGTAGAGATGAGCTCCTGGCTGCATGCATCTCTGGCCTCTAAGTGATCCTCTGCCTCTGGGTCCACCTCCCCCTCCACATCCTCATCCAAGATTTTCTCCTCCTGGCTTGGTCCACTCTTGACTGGCACGCAAGCCACCGAGCGTTCACAGTGGAGGTGGGGTCACCACCAACTATCGTGTCCAGCTCTTTGTGGAACCAGCAGCTCATGGGCAAAGCACCGGAGCGGCAGTTTGCCTCCCATGCCTTGTGGTAGGCATTCTGCAGCTCCTTCACTTTGACCCTGCACTGCAGCGTGTCCCGGTCATGGCCCCTTTCTGTCATTCAATGTGAAACCTGTCCGTAGGTATCATAATTCCTATGGCTGGAGTGCATCTGTGACTGGACAGCCTCCTCTCCCCAAATGCTGATGAGGTCCAGTAGCTCGGCATTGCTCCAAATGAGGGATTGCCTGGTGCATGGAGCAGGCATGTCACCTGGAAAGATGTGCTGAGATCACTGAATGCATCACTGAGCAATCAGGAAGGGGACTTCCAAAACTCCCAAAGAATTTAAGGGATGGGGCTCACAGTTGGTCACCTGAGGGCAGAGCAGTAGACTTCAAACCGATGACCAGAGAGGCAAGAACAGGAATTGTGGGAAACCTCCCAGAGGCCAATTGCAGTGCTGTAATCAACCAGGATGTCTATACTGGCACTGCAGTGCTGTAGCCTTGGTGCAGAAAGCTGAAACCCTCTTGTTCGGGAGGCTTTTTTACAGCACTGCAACTGTGCAGTTTCTGTGCACTAAGTGGCTTGGCAGTGTGTGCACCTTGGGAGTTACAGCACAGAAAGCTGCTTTACTGCACAGAAACTTGCCAGTGCAGACAAGGCCTGAGTCTCCAGGCAAGGTTGATCAATTCCCCTGGTGTGGCCTCACGCAGGTGAGTCATTGAATTGTAGCTCCCTTGCTGGACAATGGCTGTTGATGTGTTGTTTCACACCCCACCCGGGCGTGGGTTACTTTCCTAGCTGTTCCCTCTGGGGAGCTAATATCTGGCTGATTCCCAAATTTACAGCATGTTTTAGTGACAACCATTCAACACAATTCTCATAACTCCATATTCATTAATGATATACGTATATGGATAGAAAAATGACTTTCAGCAGATCATAACCTTTCCCCTGATCCGTTACAAGGCTTGCTTTATATATAATATCACAATTATATAAAAATGAGGAATATGGGGGTTCCAGGATGATCCCCAAAGGTATAGAATGTCACAGTAAGGTGCTCAGTAACTATGATAGTGGAGGCCAGATAAGAACCTAAGACAGATAAAAATCCTACATCTGAAATTCTGTAAACAAATATGTCAAGTGTACAGGAATTCCACCAATGATTGATGCTAATTAACATACAAAAAAGAACATACAAATTCTGGTGCTCTCTCATCCTAAGCAGCAAGGGATCCTGTGATATCCTGTCCCTTTAAATGTTCAGGGGCTCTGTGCTCCTCCCCATCACAGGGCAAAGACTCACTTTAGCGTTAGTTTCAATTTTGCAGCCACAACCATAAAGCCAGCACAGCCCAAGAGATTCCGGGGGGGGGGGGGGGCCCGGGGGGGGGGCGGGCGGGGCGGGGGGGGCGGGGGGGGCGCGGGGCGGGCGGGGGGGGGCGCGGGGGGGCGGTGTTGGGCGGCAGGTGCGGGAGGTCGACGGGAGCGGCGGCGGCGGGTGTGCGCGGCTCCGGGTCGCCGGCGCCGTCGCCGCCATGGCTGGGAGGTCGGGTCGAGCGGAGCAGCGGCCCGCCCCCGCGCCTGCGCTCATGCAGGCGCGTCCGTCGTCTCTCCCGTCCGACCCGCCGCCGCTGGCGGAGGGCGGAGCTCAACGGAGGGCAACGGGGCCCAAAAAAACGCCGGGGGGGGGGGGGGCGGGGCCGGGGCCTGGGGGCAATTTGCCCTCCCCCCCTCTGGGCGGCCCTGGCACAGCCCACAGCTGTGTGTCCATCAGCTCCCCCTGCATCTGACTGTCTATTTCCTTCTCTGCTGGATCTAGAAATATAACATTGGCAAGTAGTAGGGTTGCCAACTTTCTGCTTGCACAAAACAGAACACCCTTGCCCCACCCCTACTCTGCCCCTCCTCTGAGGCCCCACCCATTCTCTGAGGCCCTGGCCCTGCTCACTCCGTCCCCCCTCCCTATGTCGCTTGCTTTCACTCACTCACTCATTTTCAGTGCGCGGGCTCAGGGGGTTGGGGTGTGGGTTCCGGAGTGGGGCCAGAAATGAGGGGTTCATAGTGCAGGAGGGGGCTCTGGTCTGGGGTAGGGGGTTGGGGTGTGGAGTGGTGAGGGCACCGGCTAGGAGTGTGGGCTCTGGTGTGAGGCCAGGGTTGAGGGATTTGGGATGCGGGCTGGGGCTGGGGTGTGTGTGAGGGCTCTGGCTGGGTGTGCAGACTCTGGGGTGGGGTTGGGGATGAGGGATTTGGGGTGCAGGAGGGTGATCCAGGCTGGGACCAAGGAGTTTGGTGGGTGGGAGGGGAATCAGGCCTGGGGCAGGGGGGGATGGGCACGGGGTGGGGGGGTGAGGACTCCAGCCGGGGGGTTGGGCTGGTGCTGTGAGGTTTGGGGTGAAGGAGGGTGCTCTGGGCTAGGATCGAGGGGTTTGGAGGATGGAAGGGGGCTTCTGGCTGGGTCAGGGGGTTGGGGCAAAGCTGCCAACTTTCATGCAGCAAATAAACACCCAGACTTTCATAATAAGCCAAAAATCAAGCTAATCCCTTTTCAAAACAAGGCCAAACCAAGCCAATCTCTAAGAACCCCAAGATTCTATGTGACTAGATCCCCCTGGTGCTCAGTCTGGGAATGTGGTAGGCCCGCTGTGCACCCCTGACTCTCTCCTCGAGCCCCTGCTTGTCCCTTGCCCCTGCTTGCTGGGAGCCAATCAAAAAAAAAAAAAAGAAGCAATGAGCTACAAGCCAAACAAGCAACAAGTTACAAGCCAAAAGGCAACTCACAAGCCAATTAAGCCAAAAACAAGCCCAATTTCTGCGTTTTTTCCACTGGTTTGGCATGTCTGGCTTGGGGCACAGAAGGGGGTAAGAGGTGCAGGCTCTGGGCAGTGCTTACCTCTGGGCTCTTACGCAGAGGTGTGGCCAGACAGCTATGCGTGCTGCCCCATCTGCAGGTGCTGCCCTGCAGCTCCCATTGGCCATGGTTCCTGGCCAATGGGAGCTGCAGAGCCGGTGCTTGGGGTAGGGGCAGCGTGCGGAGCCCCTGGCTTCCCGTACACATAGGAGCCATATGCGAGACATGCTGCTGCTTCTGGGAGTTGTGCAGAGCCAGGGCAGTCAGGGAGCCTGCCTTAGCCCCACTGCACCGCCCACTTGACTTTTAATGGCCCGGTCAGCAGTGCTAACCAGAGCCACCAAGATCCCTTTTTGACTGGGAGTTCTGACTGAAAACTGAACACCTGGCAACCATAGCAACAAGGAATTTATATCCCTATTGTGTTCAGTACTGCCTCTGCCTGACCTGATGCTATGAAAAACGGGGTTAAGTTCACCTAGAGGCATAGGGTGACCGACTGCTGTTTTTGCTCCTGGACAGCATGAACCAGCCAGCCAGAGGGAGGAAGTAGGAAAATCAAGATCGAACATAACATAAAAGTACTGCAGTTAGTGCTGGGTCTGTTCAAACAAGATAGCTAAGTGGAAGCAAGCAGCCATCTTGACTGACCTTATGCAAGCAGGCAAACAGCTTAGCTTGCACTGAGGGTCTGTAGCCAGCAGAGGGAGCCCAAGTATAGCCAAAGGAGCATGCAAGCACACAGCCAATAGAGGGTGATCCAGCCACACAGTCCAGGGGAAAAAAATCCCTATGGAAAAGGGGTGAAGTCCAACAAGAGACCAGAGAACTGGCACCTTTTGTGAGCAATGTTAGTGAGTTTGATGAAAACCTCAAATCATGGGTGGTATAACTTGAGCAATCTGTAACCTGTAACTCCATTCCAGAAGGACAGAGTTTCAGCCTTGCTGACAGTGACAAGTCCAAAGGCAAACGAACTGCTGCATGACCTGTTATCTCCATCTGTACCTGGAACTGCCATGGGCACTGCAATTACTCCAGCAAGGCAGGAACATTTTTGTCCTACCCCGCTGATGATAGCAGGATTATATCAGTTCCATCAGCAACATGAGGGAAGTGGAGAATGAGTAGCACAGTTTGTTGCTGCTTCAAGGAAGTTATCAGAGCATTGTCAGTTTGGACTAACATTAAGCGATGCCCCGTGTGACCAGTTAGTCTCTGGATTATGCAATGACTAGGTCTGGAGGAAGATACTGATTGTATCAATGTTTACGTTCAAGAAGGCTGTTGAAGTAGAAGTTGCAGTGAAGACCTCAGAGAAGGTGGGTGAACCAAGTTTTCCTCCTGCATCGGTGCAACAGAAGACCAAAGGAACACAAAGAATTTCTGTGAGGGCCATTATGCACAAACTACACACTCTGAGAAGGATTGCTGGGGACCTCAGGTTATTGGCAGAAAGTGCCAGAAGAAAGGACACCTCACGCGACCTGTCACACAACACTATATAACCTAAGAGTTACAGGTGGACTATCACAGACTTGTAGCAGTCTGCCCCAGCAACACAGAGCGACCAGCAACACAGAGTACATCCAAGAAATACATCCAAGAAGACACCCATGAAGACTGAACTTAAGAAAGGATTGAAATCAGGAATTCATAATGTGGAAAAAGACAAGAGCTGTAGTGACATTGACCAAGACCTAGCAATGCATGTGTTATCAGAAGCTGGATTCTGAGATGGTATCTAGGTTACACCCTTGATCGAAGGACTTCCTACAAGAATGGAGCTTGATACTGGAGCTGCTGTTTCACTGATTTCAGCATCTACCTATCACCAGGTTTTTTCACAAGTTCCCCTGGAAGAAACTGCCTCAGTTTTGAGGATTTATACTGGAGAAAATTTAGTCCTAGAAGGAACACTTGTGGCAAAAATTCAGCTAGATGGACAATCAGTCATTTACCCTTGTATATGATCGAAGGGAAGTGTCCACCATAATCTGGCAGTTTGTGATGCTCAAGGTGAATTGGACCGAGATGAAGGTGATCACAAAACACCTCAAACTCTTCAAGCAATACTGGACAGACATTCCAAAAATTGTAAAAAAAGAACCTGGGCAGACGAGCTGAAGATCACGGATGCTCACTGTTGAATCTGACACTCAGATGAAATATTAACAAAGAATCCTGTGGCACCTTATAGACTAACAGACGTTTTGCAGCATGAGCTTTCATGGGTGAATACCCACTTCTTCAGATGCAAGTCAAATATGAAATGTTGCAAGATGAAATATTGCAAGCTCAGAGTTGTGCCTTATGCTCTGAAGCCTCTGGAGGAAGCTGATTTGGACCGTTCAGTGAACACTGGAGTCTTGTCACTGGTTTCACACAGTGAGTGGGCTATACCCATCATGCCAATGATCAAGAAGGACATCTCAATCCAGATTTGTGGAGATTTTGAAGTGGCAGCAAATCCAGTTTTATGAGCAGACCAGTATCCACTATCTCATATTGAAGATTAGTTTGCTACTCTTAGGCTAAGTCTACACTACACAGATAAGTCAACCTATGTCAGGTTGACATACAGCCACTGTGTTAATTACTGTGGTGGCTGATGTCCACACTACCCTACTTCTGTTGGTCCTCACCAGGAGCACTTCCACTCACTGAAGAGGGGCGGTGTAGGGGATTGAGAGCCAGAGCTCTCAGCTCCATACAACTCCCCACTAGAAGCACAGCTGGCCCGGTGGCTTCTTGCCTCCAAGCTCTCAGCCAGGAGTGAGGGGAATCTGCCTGGGGCTTCTTGCTTCCGGTGAGGAGATCTGCACACGAAGTCTAGTCAGATGTCATGCTTTTGGCAGGGAGCGGGAAGCTGAGACTGACCCAGCTGGAGATCCAGGGTCAGAGGACCAAAGGGCAGGTGAAGAGAACTGCGGGAGGAAACCCTGGGTGGATGGGGAGGGGTGCTGCTCCATCCCAGAGCAGGAACTTTTGCATATAAGCTGACCAACTAGGGTACTGAGACAGGTGCTGTTGTCAGACTGAGGACTGGCACCCGTGGAGGGCAACAGAGGGGTACCATGATGGACCCTGTTGAACTGTGAAGGGACTGGGCCCAGGGAAGGCTACAGTACATCACTGAGGGCTTTGATATAGACCCAGTTGGACAGTGTACCCCAGAAGGGGGTTATTTTGTTTAATTTTCACACATGGACGGAGTGTGACTCGGCCAGAGGGCTGAGTCACCGAAGACCCACCTGACATGTGGAGTGGCTGACGGGGGGGCACTGGGAGTTGATAAATCAAGAAACTACAGATGGACACACGGGACCAGAGAGCAGTCATGAGAGGTGGGTGCCACCCCATTACAAGGACACTGTCTCACCATCATCACCATGTTATCCCAACAGAGTGTGAAAACCAGTTGTGCACCTGAATGTATAAATTATTTAGTTAGTGAGTTGTTGTTATTCCAGGGCAGAATAAACCCTTGCAATTTACGAGTCTGTGGTAGTCCACCTGCAACTCTTAGGTTATATAGTGTTGTTTATTAGCCTTGTAAATGATAATGTATGTGTGTTTGGAAAGTTTTTTAAAGTAGGGTGGAGGAATGTGATGTCCTATCCCTTTAAATGTTCAGGGAAACCTGTGCTCTCCACCTTTCCCCAGTGCAAAGCCTCACTTTTGTATGAGTTTCAGTTTTGCAGCCAGAATAATAAAGTCACCATATCCCATAGCTGTGTGTCCATCATCTCCCTCTGCATCTGTCTTTCTCCTCCTCTGCTTGCTCCAGAAATACCACAGATCCCTTCACCACAAAGCACTAGAAGATCAGAAACTGAATCCAAATAGATGCACACTGTGCTCCTCTGCATATTGTCACACCCTGGACTCAACAACTCTAACTCCCAAACTTAGGGCAGAAATCATCCCAACACAAAATGCTCTAGATTCAAGATCAGCACCTAAAACACCCACATTCAGGTCACAGGAAAGAGCAAAGCAAGCCAGGCAGTTCCAGATCCCAGCCCAACACTACCACACTAGCAGATATCACAATCTGTTATCTACAGCCAGGCACTCAGCTACCACAAAATATGCACTGAGGAGAAAGTCACCTTAACACATTCAAAATCACCTTCACCAAAAAGGACACCCCACCAGAGAAGTAGATTTCATCATGGAATAGGTCACCCAAATACCCCACAGGAACCTGTTCCAATACAGAAATAAACCCCCTTCAATCACACAACCCTGTTAGTCACCTGCCACCCCACACTGGAACACGTACAGAGTATCATTAAACAGTTACAACTAGGGCTGTCAAATGTTTAAAAAGTGTTCACAATTAAATTGAAATTAAAAAAATTAATCACAATTAATCACAGTTTTAATACACTGTTAAACAATAATAGAATACCAGTTATTTTAATATTTTGGCTGGGTTCTATATTTTCAAATATATTGTTTCAATTACAACATGGAATATAAAGTGTACAGATCTCACTTTACGTTATTATTTTTATTACAAATATTTGCATTGTAAAAATATAAAAGAAATAGTATTTCAATTCACCTCATACAAGTACTGTAGTGCAATCTCTTTATCATTAAAGTTGAACTTAGATATGTATTATTATTATTATTAATTATTTATTACATAACTCTCTTCAGCTGAGTGAGCCCTTGTTTGCAAAGGAGGGTGGATTTTACCTCAGGGGGTTGGCATGTGGCGGGGCAGAGAGGCTGGTGCAGGGAGGCTGAGCTTGCCAGGTCCCTGTTCTCTATGGCAGTGTTTCTCAATTTTTTTGTGCTGGTGACCCCGTTTGGACTTAAAAAAAATTGTGATTACTCACCCCCTTTGAAAAAAATGTGATTACTCACCCCCTCCAAAAAAATTTTGATCCCCCCATTTTCAGCCAGAGAGGGTTAGGGGGCTCAGGGTGGGGGCTCCAACCCTGCTGCTGGGTGCAGAGCTCAGGGCTTGAGCTTCCCCTGCCACCACCTCTGGATTGCCGGGCTGGGGCTTCTATCACCCTGCTACCCACAGAGCTTAAGGCTGGGGCTTCAGCCTCCCCCACTGCCTGAGGAGCTGTGGGCTGCAGCTTCAACCCCCTCCCCCTGCCTCCAACACCTCCCTCCCTGCCCAGAGGAATGTGATTAACACATTAAAAATTAACATATTAATTTTGTTTTCAGTTAATTGCAGGCATTAACTGTGATTAATTGACAGCCCTAATTACAACCCGTACTTGATGGGGACCACATCCTGAATTAATCCTTCCTTAACCCACTTTTCTGGCCTTCAAAAAACCACCCAACCTCTCCAAGCTCATCATCAGAAGCCAGTCCCCACAGACCAGGAAATACCAACTCAAAGTGGCACCAGACCTTGCCAGAACAACAGATGCAAAATGTGTAGACATATCTCCATTGCTACAATGATCAACACCCTCCACAACACACCTTTCAAGATCTTTGGGTCTTACACATGCCTATCACAACATGTGGTGTACCTCATGCAGTGCACTAGATGCCCCAATAACAACTATGTGGGTGAAATCAGATAATCACTATGTTCTCAAATGAACTCTCACAGAAAAAAATAATAAAAGATTAAAACACCCTACCACCCATGGGCAAATGCTTTTCACAAAACGATAACTCCACATCTGACCTCTCCGTCCTCATCCTCAAAGAAAACCTTCACAACACCTTCAAATGATGAGCCTGGGAGATTAAATTCATAACTTTGCTAGACACTAAAAATCATGGACTGAATAGAGATGCTAAATGTATGGCTTATTTTTATTACAACAATCTATAACCAACTAACTCCCCTCCCCAGCCTTTTTAATCTCTGCCGCCCAAGACTGGAGGGATGTTAACTTGCCACTTTCCCTTGAATGGTACTTTGAAATATGTGTTAACTATTTGTGCTAAACAATCTGTTTCAGTTTGTATTTAGCTGTGACATTCTGAGTACATTTCCCAGGCCTGATGAGCTCTGTGTAAAGCTTGAAAGCTTGTCTCCTTCAGCAGCTGAAGTTGGTCAAATAAAATATATTACCTGTCTCTCTAATATCCTGGGACCAACATGGCTACAACAGACTTACTGTATCTCTGCTTAGTTCACATTCATTTTTTTTTCACTTTTTCCTTGTTGTTGTTTTTTCAGCCCTTCTTCCCAACATGATCTCAAGAAGAACTGGCCAAGTTGTCCTAGTAAATAATATCCAAGGAAAATTAGGAGTCCCATTTCGTGCTGCTTGTAAGTCATTATAAGACAAAATTTGCATTGTAAAGTGCCTGTATACCTATGACATGAAGATTATGATATTAGCTCATTAAATATGCTAATTTGGAGTAGGGTTCAGCAAATCATCAGTGGCTAGTGTGGTATTGGGCTTTATTTATTTATTTTTAATTTGTCATTATGTTCTATGCAGTTGTTAATATAGTTTTTTAATTCACAACAACCATGGCCTTGGCCAACTGGGAAATATCAAATCAGGCCCAGATCCTGCAGTGGGTGGGCATGGGAATGAATGAGGCTTCCTATGGGTGCACATGCCTGCATCAGATTGCAGGACAGTGGCTGATGGCCCCACTAGTGTTATTGATAGGTTACATAAAAGTACCCCAGAATTTATATGCTTCTGGAAAGAACAGCAATGTATAGATCTGAGATAATAATACAACATTTACCAGAACCACATTTTAGTTACATACTTATTCTATACATTTCAGGAGTCATTCTTACGAGGCAATGAGGGGACAGAGGTAATGGGCCAGATCCCCAGCTGATATAAATTGGCGTAGTTCCAGAGAAGCCAATAGAGCTACACTGATTTACACCTACTGAAAATCTGGCCCACTGTTGGGGGGGGGCGGCTGCTGCCAAAAATTAGTTATATGTCTTCTAAACCAGCTTTTCATAATTCTCCTCTTTCCTTCCAATACATAATTATCTTCCACATTTGCTACTCAAATACATTTTACAAAAATCACTTGCATTATATTAGCCATATGTTTCTTCAGAATCTAGTGGATCCAAGCATATCCTGCAGGGTGCATAGCTCAGCTATGACTGGCAGATTAAGATACTCAAACCTTTGGTGACTGCTTTTTTGTCTGCCCTAGCGTGGTGTGGCAGATAGGAAGCCTGGACAAGTATCAGATTAAAATAATGTCAACTCTTTAGTAATCTGAATACACAGGGTTGGACCCTAAGTACTTGTGCCTGGGAAAGAGAAGGACAGGAACCAGAAGAGGAAAGGGTCACAAAAGCCAAGAGCAAACAAGGTGTGAAGAAGGAGCGTGTGATCAGCAGTGTGGAATGCAGCTGAGAGGTCAGGGAGGATGAGGAATGAAGAGATGCCGTGAAAGTTCCCCAGGAAGCTGTTCTCAGAAACTTTGGCAAGAGCAGTTTCAGGGGAGAGGAGAGGGCTGAAGCCAGACTGGTGTTATCCTGGCTGGAGTTAGAGGAGAGAGACTCCAAGAGCATAGGCGGCGAGTTATATGGGCCCATGGTGCCCGTGCTCCACCAATATTCAGGAACTTGGGCCTGGCTCCACCAATGTTTGAGTTTATATTTTCAGAACCGTTTATAGGTACGGGACAGCTCTGCTTGGACCCGTTTTGGGCACCACCAAAAATTATACAAACCTGGCGCCCATGTCAAGAGACGCATTCAAAGAGTCTGGAAGTGAAGGCTAAACTGGTGAGGGGGCAGCAGATAGAGAGGTGGGTGTCAGTGGTATTGAAGGGATGTCTTTGATGTGGGAAGACCAGATCATGGTGATATTGTGTAGGAGAGGAGCTGAGAAGTTACTACATAGTAACTGAGTAGTTAAGGAGGAGTATCAGGTGCTATACTGTTTGAGGAGTCTGATCTCTATGACCTTTATCTGAGCCTGCCTCCTCACTCTATAAGCACTTCCTTTCAGCTGCCAAGAAGTAGACACAGTCATCGCCACTCTGAGGCCTGTTCTACACCTAAAAGGTAGATTGCTTTAGCAGCAGCACTCAGAGCTCTGAATTTCTTACACCCCTGAGAGATGTAGTTAAGCTTATCTAACCCCAGTGTAGACACTGGTTGATCAACAGAAGAATTCCTTCATTGACCCAGCTACCACCTTTAGAGGGGCGGATTTACTACAGCAATGGAAAAAACCCTTCCTTCACTGTAGCAAGTGTCTACTCTACAGTGCAACAGTAGAGTAGTTGCAGCTGTTCTTGTAGCATAGACATGCCTTGAGTATTAGAACCATAAGTGAGAAAGTATTTTTAGTGCTTATGAATTTCCAGGTGTCCCATGTAGTGCATTAAACCCCCCCCAAATCTCAGAAATATATCTGGTGGGGGGGTTAATGCACTAGATGGGATAAATTTATGAGTGCAGTTATATGTTGAGGGGAGAGAGGACACTTTTTCAGCAGCCCTGGGTGTCCCTTTTGGTTCATGTCTTATGTCCTAAAATCTCATGCTTCAGGGCTTAAGATGGTCACTTGCAGGGGCCAGAAAGGGATTTTTTTCCCCACAATGTATTCTGGTTTTGGAGGACTTTTTTGTTTGTTTATTTTTCTCCTTGCTCTGAAGCTTCAGGATGGCCATGTCTGGAGATGGGACATTGGATGGGGAAGGCCAGAGCCCTGAAGCGGCACTGAGAATTTTCTCTCCATGACTTTAAGATTAAGCTGGATAAGTTTATGGAGGGGATGGTATGATAGGATAATGGGTTTAGTCAATAGGTCAATAACGTGCCACACTGGTAATTAGTACAAAGGGTCAATGTTGGGATATTGTTAGCCTTTTTCCAGAGGGTCTGGCTGGAGAGTCTTGCCCGCATGCTCGGGGTTCAGCTGATTGCCATATTTGGGGTCAGGAAGGAATTTTCCTCCAGGATAGATTGGCAGTGGCCCTGGAGGTTTTTCGCCTTCTTCCGAAGCATGGGGCAGGGGTCGCTTGCTGGTGGATTATCTGCTACTTGAAGTCTTTAAATCATGATTTGGAGCATTCAACAGCAGAGTCAAGGGAGAGAATTAGTTCAGGAGTGGGTGGATCGGCTTATGTGGCCTGCATCTTGCAGGAGGTCAGACTAGATGATCATAATGGTCCCTTCTGATCTTGAATTCTATGATTCTATGAGTCTATGATTCTCTCTCAGATGCTTGGCTGGCTGATTCTCGCTCACATTCTCAGGGTTTAACTGGATCGTGAAGGATTTTTCCTCCAAGTCAGGATGACAGTGATCTTGTGTGGGCTACTGGTCTCTTGCCGGCATCATCTGGATATCTCTCACTAAATCATTTCCCTATCATTGCAGGGGGGTTGGGCACTGGTGTACCTTGGTTCCTCCAATTCTCTCCCCGTGACTCACAATAGTTTAGTTTCCTGTTGGCTATAATACTTTGGTTTAATTTCAGTTGTTGGGTTGAGTGTGCAAAGGGTTGGTGGACTGTTATATATGGGAGGCCATACTAGATTACCTGGAGATCCTTTCTGGCCTTAAAGTCTATGATTCCTTAATCTACCCAACAAAGCCAGAACCAGAGCCAACAGCTGGGAGCTAAAGCTAGACAAATTCACACTGGAAATAAGGTACAAATAGTTAACAGTGAGAGTAACTGGAACATTGAAACAGCTTCCCAAGAGATGTGGCAGATTCCCATTCACTTGCAGTCTTTACATCAAGACTAGATTTGTTTCTAAAAGATACACTATAGTCCAACCAGAAGTTATTGGGCTCAGTGTAGGAGTCACAGGATTCCATGGCCTGTGCTATATAGGAGATCAGACTAGCTTATCACAATGGCCCCTTCTGGCCTTAAATTTCATTAATCTGTGGTGATGAGCATCCCAACAAGCATCCTCATAAGACACAGGTGTCATGGTCTTTTGTATTCACCCAGAGCCGGGGACAGGAAGCAGCTTAAGCACTGTAAAGGGAGTAGTGATGGCTAAAGGAATGACATCATGTGGGGAACCAAAACATGAGGGCATTTGCTTCTGGAGTAACAAACCACTGGAATCAGATCCTTGCCATTTGGAGGAAGCTGTGTAATGGGCCTTTAGAAAATGGAGGCATCATACCCCAATATGCTTCACCAATGGACATCCTCCACAAGCAGGGATCCGTGCAATGGCAAAGGAAGAAGCCACCATTTGGCACCAGATACCTCATAGGAGATCCTGTGGACCAGAGGGGCAGAAAGCCCTCACTGGCTTCTTCACTCTGAACTCAGTAAATTCCTACATGCCGGTTGGGATTACGTTACAAGGAGATGGGGTTCTAGTTCAGACAGGGTTGCTCTCTTCAACAAAGAATTATCGTCTCTTTCCAGGCTTGGAAGAGACAATCTCTGTTCCTTGGTACCAGCTGAACCAATACATTCATTTATAGCAACATACAAAGAAGCAGGATGTGCAATCAGTTGGTCAGACTGGAGAGGTACCTATTTTCAAATTAACACATTAAGTTTATGCAGAGTTAATTTATGTGAGTTTTTCCCCCATTCACACACAAACACTCTTTCATGAGTATGGTAGTGTTTTCAATCTGGGCCAGCCTGGTTCAGAGCAGGCTATAGGCTAGAGTCTGGGTGATGCTTTCACCTTGCAGTGAGGATGCAGGCTAATACTCCAGTGTTGATAGTCTTCCAATGTCTTCTCACAAGTCCTTCTGTGCCCAGAACAACACACAAGTTTCCCCATAATTCACTTAAAGTGATCCAGCTGACTGAAGCATTAAAGACTATTCTCTCTCCAGAAACACACAGAGAAGTGCAGCATCAGTGAGGACACAGTAATCTGGGTATGGTTTGCAGTGTGGCTGCTCCCACCCTGACAAGGCTAATTGGGGTGCTCAGGCCCAAGTGCTGATCAACTAATTCTGCAGTGAAGACACCCCCTCTCTGGACAGCTCTGTTTGGCTCCGTTTCTGTCTTTCTTTGACTGTCCTGCTAACACACATTGCTGAAGTATCATGAGATCCAAAGGTTAAAAAATTATAGGTCATATCCCAAAAAATCATGAAACTTTAAAAAAATGATATCAGATTTCGGGATCTGTCTTTTCCTTGTTGATTCCTCCCCCCATCCCACCCCCAGTATGTGTGTGTGATAATTAGCGGTACGGAGGTACAGCTGTGACATACCAGGGTACAATCCAGATCAATGAATAGCTGTGTCATCCCACCCTGTAATCTGGGGTGCCCTTTATCTGCTTTGCTGCTGTAGCCTCCAACCTGGACTGCTCACAAACAGCCTCCAGCATGTAAGTCACTCCCAGCTACATCTGTGTGTGCTGCAGCCAGCCAGTCACACCTTGGCTCTTCCCAGCCTCCGTTATGCTGCAGGGTGACCCCAACACACTCCCAGTCTTAGGTTTTCCACCAGAAATGTATGTTCTATACTGCCCAGCCCTCTACTGTACAGTACAAATATGTTAAGTCCCTTATTCATTTAACAGAATAATATGCACACAATTTGTTACCCCAAATGAAGGTACCCAGATGCTTCAACTTGAACACACTGGATTAGATAAAATAGTAAAACAAGTTCATTAACTACAAAGAGCTAGATTTTAAATAAGTATAAGTAATGAGGCATTAAAGTCGGAAGTAGTTACAAGGAAAATAAAGATAAAACACATACCAGGTGCCCAACATAATAAACTATGTTAGATTCAAAACAAAGTTTTCTCACTACATGCTTTCAGCAGTCTTACTAACCAAAATCATTAGGTCAGGATTCCTTCCCACCCCCAGAGTCCAACTGCCTCTTCCTTTGTCTATTCAGGTGCAGTGACTGTGACGGGCAGTGTGGGAGAGACAGGGGTGCCTTGGGGTGTTCGCATTTCCTTTTTATAGTTTCAGTCCCCCTCTTCAAAAACATTTCCAGCTGAGAACCAGGAGCCAAAGAGTCTATGTGGAAGGACAGTCTCTACTGGTTTTTTCCACCTGTTTGAACTTCCTTTGTTTTCCTTTCTGCTTGATGACTCTGTTTCCTGCTTAAATGCAAATTGAGACAAGCACACATTCCTTCCTTTTTTTAGGACAGACCTGACTTCTGCCTGGGCAGGGTTGTGGGGTTTGGAACGTGCGTTACTAACACCAGACAGGGGAATCTTATCATTTCACATACAATGTTGCCATACATATTTTACCAGGACAATACTGACCAGCAAATTATGATTTTTCAAATGATACCATACAAGGTGTAGGCCTGGCTTACCATAAGTGACTTGCCTAAATTCTTAGTGGGCATGACTGGGAAGGTGAGTGGAAGGTTAAGTTATAAATGGGGGCTTGACAAACTGTATGCTAGAGTCAGGCTAGTGCTAACTAAGATAAGCAGTAACACCCTGGTGCTAGAGACAATGGATGAGATAAAACTGGAATGTAAAGATCAGGTTCCCTGTGAACAGCACATGGACAGAGCATGCTGTACAGGGATTGGTTCCTGCAAAGTAGCCAATCCAATAAAAACTGTGTGATTTAATGTAAAGCAAATACAATGTGTTAATATATATAAAGGAAGAGGTTTTCTGTGTAACTTTGGTTGTGTGGTATGCCCTATCCCCACCCCTACCTTCAAGTCTGATAAACACAGAGTAGCTTTGCTCTATGTCAAATAAAGGAACCTGAATGATGAAATCCAGAATAGAACTGAATGTTTTGGATCCCAGAGAACTGGATGAAATGCTCTCCCAGAACTGGAAAAGGGGTTCTGGTTAAGCCAAGTGGAAAAGGTCTCAGCAGGAATCTCAACAAAAGGCATGCTTTGTATAAAGATTATTAGAATAGTGTGTAGGATGTAAATACAGGGGTGTATTCAATCACACCAACTCTCCCAGATTTATTGAGGGAGGTGATTCTGTTCCCAGCAGCAGGAGATCTCGCTGCTGTCTGATGGTGCAGAATATTCATCTTTTCTTCAGACCCCCAAATCCCATGAATTAATTCTGTCTCTCCCACTCTGACACCTACCAAATCTCCAACCCTGCCACTAATTATATGCCCCCACTGCATGTCAATGCTTGCCCAATATCTGCACCCCCACGCCACTCAGCAATTAATTCTGCTCCTCAGACTTCAAATCAATTCTGCCCCCATATCTGACAGTCACCCAGGCCCAGCATCAGCCCTGTGCCCCCTCTAGCCTTCACCTCAGCTTCTGCTGCAGCTCTTGGGGGATCTCCACAGCCTGCTTGCAGGCCTTGGAGGGTCAGCTGAAGTTGGCCTGTCTTCACTCCCCCTCCTCCTTTTCCCAGGCCCGGTATTGCAGGATTTGGGGACAGAAGAGCAGGAAGCAGAGTGACCCATTACATGGGGAGCTGCCCTGAACTGCTGGGATCTTTCTGCTCCTTCTCCCTGCTCTCCTACACAAAAGTATTCTCTGGCTCCCATGGCAGGGGGGAGAGGTCTGCCTGCCCCCTGCCCCTACTTCCTGAGCAGAGAAGCCAATCGGAGGTACAGGCGAGACTGGAAATGTGGGGTGGCTGGTGTTTCTCAACAATGCTAGCCTGGCTCCAGCAGGGCTCAAAATTGGGTTATTCGATGATGTGGCCAGAGCTGGCAATTATTTTTAACTCAGGCACCAATTAACAGATTTCCTTGTAAATTCTCATAAAAATTATTCTGCATGCAAAGAATAAGTGCTGTAAGTTTGGGGAGATACAATCTATTTAACCAAAGTGGTTAAATCCCTGGTTTAAACCTTACATTCAACTCAACTATGCTCAACTTAGCTATGGAGTGATGATCAGTGCTTTCATAACTGTGTCTGTACGATGTACTACTGGGTGTCCATTTCACCTGCCCTCAGTTGCAGAGTGAATCTATTCAGTCGTTGACTTTGGTTTCCTCTCCTCTCTCTGGAAAACTGTTACCATGTGCAGGCAGAGTTACGAAGCAGAAAAGTCAAGGTATGCGTAAGTCAGTGTTTCTGCATGTTTTAAGGCTGTTTCTCCTGTTGCTTTTCTCTTAGATGCTGCTTCTAAGCACGCTGCACAAGGGTTTTTTGATTGTCTTAGAGCTGAAGTGGAAGAATTTGATGTTTGTATCAGCACTGTGAGTCCAACATTCATCCGTTCATACCATGTTCAACCAGAGCCTGGCAACTGGGAGGCCTCCATTTGGAAATGTAAGGTTCAAAGAACAAACGAGAGCCAAAGGACCGGTAGAAGTGGATAGTGAGACAGGGGGTGGGTGGATAGAAGGGAGACAAGAGGACCATGTTTCAAAGTGGATCAGAGCTGATCAAAATGCTCTAGAGAAATGTTAGTGTATGGCAGCAGAGTCCACACCTTAGTGCAGGCAGATTTGCATCCCAGCTTGCTGTGAACTACGGGTATGTCTACCCGGCCTGTGGAAGTGAGCTTCTCAGCCTAGGTGGACAGCTCTAAAAATAGATGTATTGACAGCTCTTTGAAGTTGCAGTTTGGGCTGGAGCCTGGGCTCTGAAGCCCACTCCCATCCTTAGACAAACCATAAGTGTTCATTGAGACAAGCCCCCAGAGAGAACAGATGATGGCGGGCAGAATAAAAGAGAGATTGCGTAAGTCATGTGAGCAGTGTACGGAGAGGCGGAAGACAGGGGAGAGTGTAATGGAGTGTGTGAAAAGAAAGGCGCAAGGCAGGGGAGGGGGCTGTGATTGGGAAAGGAAGTGGAGTTGGGGAAAGGTGTGCTGGGAGTATGGAAGAGAGGCCAGCAAAAGGGCAGGTGAGGAAGGGAAGGACAGTGGAGAAGGAGTATAATTGGGGTATTGAGAAGAAACAGTGAATGAGTTCAGCTTGGGTGAGAGAAAAAACCATGCAACTTTACTCACCATTCTGCCAGAAGAGTATTCGACTGGGAAAGCTTTTGCAGCCAGTTGATTTGATCCTGTATTGTCAACCCAAAGCACTGTGTCAGGCCCCTAGGAATCATGAGAATTACTTAAAAATCATAAGATTTTTTTTAAAAGTACTAAATATTGTGTCTGTTTCTTTACTAACTGGTCTCAGTCTTTAGTTTTCACTCAGTTCACCTTTTCAGGCTTTTCCTCATGCCAGGTGGGCTAAAAACTGGGTGTTTAGTGGTCCGTGTGTGAGATGAATTTGGTGGGTCTGAGCTGTGATGGCACAAGCTCCCCACTGTACTTTGCATTAATGCAGGGGCTCCCAAACTCTTTGCCAATATGACAGTTTTATCCTCCTGGGACCACAGATAGCAAGGAAGATGCCATTTTGAAGAGCAAAATGGCATTTTCCACACAGTGTGTCTTCACATGCACTGTCTTGTGTAGTCTGTTGGTTTGATAATGATGTTTTCATGCTATTTTTTTTTGTGGATTCTGAAGTTCAAAGTGTGACGCACATGCTCGTGAGCAGATCGGGCAGACAAAGTCATTGGTGAGTGTCTTGGTAGCTATAGACAGGGCCTCCCAGAGGGGGAGGCAAGAGGGGCAATTTGCCCCAGGCCCCGGGCCCCACAGGGGCCCCCAGGAGAGTTTTTTGGGGCCCCTGAAGTGGGGTCCTTCACTCGCTCCGGGGGCCCCGGAAAACTGTCGTGGGGCCCTGGCCCCTGGAGCTTCTTCTGCTCCCGGTCTTCGCCGGCGGGGGGTCCTTCCACTCCGGGGCGGAAGGACCCCCCGCCACCAAATTACCACCGAAGCGGGACCCATCGCCAAAGTGCAGCCTGGTCTTCAGCGGTACTTCAGCGGCGGGGGGCCCTTCCGTTCCGGGACCCGCCGCCGAAAGTGCCCTGAAGACCCGCAGCGGGAGCCCCCCACCGCCGAATTACCACCGAAGACCCGGCTGCACTTCGGCGGTGGATCCCGCTTCAGCGGTAATTCGGAGGCGGGGAGCCCCCGCCGCGGGTCTTCGGGGCACTTCGGCGGCGGGTCCCAGAACGGAAGGGCCTCCCACTGCAGAGGACCCCAGGCCCCCGGAATCCTCTGGGAGGCCCTGGCTATAGAAGTGGTATGAAGCTTTTCCTTGCAGCTGACAGTCAATTATTTCTGTCCTCTTCAAAGGCTTGGAAAGCTCTGAGTGTTGTGTGTCGCCAGGCTGATCTATTTGATCAACCTTCTCAAGATCATCTGGTTTTATTGCACCAAAGTGTGTGCTATTCTTGATGCTATCCTTGTAGCATTTTCTGGGGTGGCCTTGATTCTGAAGTCTTTGTGCCAATTATCCATAGACATTTTTTCTGGGGATTCAATGTTCAGGCATCCTAATGATGTGTCCAACCCAGTGTAGTTGGACTTTTATCAGCATGGCCTCAATGCTTGTGGCATTTGATTTTTGGAGAACCTCTGGGTTGGTAATTTTGTCTTGCCAGCAGATCCCCATAATGGTGAGCAGAGGCTGCATATGGAAGGCCTCTAGCTATTTGATATGACATTTGTATGGTGTCCAAGTCTCAGAGCCGTAGAGGAGAGATGTGAGCACAAAAGTGTTGTAAAGTTTTATTTTTGTTGAGAGGGTTCTGTTCTGGGATTTCAGGACTTTGTTGCATAGCTTTCCTAATGACTGAGAAACTTTATGTATCCTGTTCATGATCTGTTTGTCAAGAGATCCATCATTGGAGATGTTGCTGCTGATATAGGTAAGATTGTCAGCTTGCTTTAGTTGGGTTCCACTAATGGAGATGCTAGGGGATATGGCATGGAGTGATGAAGATGGCTGATGCAACACCACAGTTTTCCCCAGGCTGATTGTGAGGCCAAACAATTTTGATGCTTCAGTGAAGTGATCTACGATGCACTGGAGATCTCCCTTTGTGTGTGCTGGGAGGGCACAATCGTCCCCAAAGAGTGCTTCTCTTAGAAGATTGAACCGTCATGTCTGTATCTGATGTATATGCGTCTGTTGAGTCTGTTTGTAGCATGGTTGAGAACTTGGGTGAAGAAGGGATTGAACAATACACGGGCAAGGACACAGCCTTGTTTGACTCCGTTTGAAATGGGAAAGGAGACAGTCAGATCTCCATTAAAAAGTACCTGACTTTGCATCCCCTCATGGAATAAATGAATAATCTTTACCAGTTTTGGTGGGCAACCAAATTTGCCAAGGATCATCCATAATACTCCTCTGTTGACAGTATCAAATGCTTTTGTCAGATCAATGAAGATACTGAATAGATCCATGTTTTGTTCGATACGTTTTTCTTATATTTGCCTGATACTAAAAATCATGTCTATGGTGCTACAACCAGGTCTGAATCTGCACTGAGCCTCAGATAGATTGGCTTCTGAGACAGATGAGATCTGTCTGTTCAGGAGGACACAAGCAAAGATTTTTTTCAGCTACAGACAGGAGAGATATGCCGTGGTAGTTATCACAGATCATTTTGCTACCTTTATTTTTAAATAAAGGAATAATTATGGCATCTTTGAAATCTTGTGACATTTCTTCATTCTCCCAGATGTCAGTAAGAATCTTCTGGAGTGTTGTTGCCATCTTTGGACCAGCAGATTTTTATTTTTCTGCCAGTATTCCATCTCCGCCTGTGGACTTTCCTGAGCTCAACATACTGATTGCCTTTTCTGTTTCTTCAAGTGAGAGTGGTGAGTCACGGTGGTGCTGAATAGGCTTTTGAGGTATCTGGTTGGTAGCACTTGTTTCAACTGAGGATGTATGGGGTGTATGGGAGAAGTAATACCTCTGAGTAATTTGAACTGCTGCACTCTGAGTGGTTCTTTTCCTCTCTGGTCTTCACTGAACACCCAGTCTCACCTGTGGTTGCCACACCCCAGTAAACTGCCTCAGCGGATGGGCTAAACCAGGTGAGGGTAACTGGAAGTGTGGAAACTGATGGCGATTTAGGGATTGCCCTTCCAAGCATATGAAGACTGTTCTGGTAGCCAAGGCGAAAGAGACCATGTGCTGTTCCAACAGCTTGAAAAGCAGTGCAGCGATGCATTGTGGAAGGTGAAAGGCATGATGGGGCACTAAAGAAGTCCTGGCTATCCACTTCAGCTAAAGGAGCTTCGAGTTGTAACAGCCTTTGTGCCACTGGACCAAGCTTTAGCAGCTGAGAGAATGGGATTGTCCCAGTGCAACGACTCCCATTTTAATCAACCTCACGCACACGCCATTCATGCACATCTCTCTTCAAAAGTCCTGTGGCGATGGGGGAGTTTCAAAGCAACAGGTGAAGTTGATTACTGGCAGTCATAGCCACAAGCCTGTACGTAGGCAGCCTGGGACATTGGTCACCCATCCCTGACCCAAGGTCAGCAGGGAAGCTCGGCAACTCCCCAGGCAATTGAGCAGTCCTTTTTAGGATTGCACTGCCCTTCCCTTTGTAAGGGAAGGGGCTAGAAAAGATCCCTCAAAATTTGCCTTTCCAAATCATATCTGGCCAGCTCACTGTGGGTGGTGGATCAGCCTCAGTGCTGTTGAAAACCAAAGATAACTAAAAAGGCACTAAAGATTGTGGATAGGAACATCAAGACTATGGTAGACAAAGACAACACCTCTCAGTTTGAAAGAAGAACAGCTCTCCTTTCAAAAGAGCTAGCCAGTATGTCACTGAGATTGTAGCACTCAGTGAAACTAGATTAGCAGACATGGGCATTATTAGAGAACCAGCTGGGATTTGCACCTTCTTTTGGAAAGGAAAAAAAAACACAGAATCCCTGGAGTGGGAATTACCATCAAGACCAAACTCTTGCAATGTCTTGAAGACTTCCCAATAGGCATCAACATAAGACTCATGGACTCCAGTTACCACTAAATAAGTCACGATTTGCTACCATCCCCCACTGCACCAATGGGACAACTCAGCAGAGATGCCAAGAACTGCCAGGCCGTGGGGACTGAGCTATCCCTGGGGCTCTGTGATGGGGTGTGCATACCCTGCACTAGGCAAGAAAGGGTTAATCCCACAGTGTGGGGGAGGAAGTCCCCCCCCACCCCCAGATCCTGCTGGGCATGCTCCAAGTGCTGTGCTAGTATAAAGGAGAGCAGCCCAGCTCAGTCTGGGCTGACAGCCAAGGAGGAAGGATGCTTGGGGAGGCTCCAGCCCAGGAACTGTTATAGCCCTTGCCTGCAGGAGCCAGAGATCCTGATACCCAGATTAGAGACCTGTTGCTTATAGCTGACCGGCAGGAGTCGGAGTCCCAGGGAGTTACCTGTGCCAAGGAGGCTGGAGACCCCAACACCATATGGACTACAGCTTCAGGAAACATGGTAGGAAGTAGCCCATGGAGGTGGAGTGAGTGGTATCTCTCACCCATGTAAGGTCAGTGTGTTGTGGTTGGATTCCCTGCTGACCTAGTTGCAGATAACTCTGCCACCGTTAGGGCCCTGGTCTGGCACCTGGTGAGTTGGGTGGGCCCCGGTCCCCCTACCCTAGCTGCCACTGCCTTTTGGTGGTGGCCTCCCAGATCTGGCCAATAGGCCACACTGCCCTGCATGCGAGGGCTGCAGTATTGACTCTGGCCACTAGGCCATGCTACCCTGCACTTGAGGGCCACTGTATTGAGTCTGGCCATTAGGCTACTTTGCCCTGCACTTTAGGGCCATTGCACTGACTCTGGCCAGTAGGCCATGCTATCCTGCACTCGAGGGCTGCTGTATTGACTTTGCCCACTAGGCCATACTGCCCTGTACTTGGGAGCCGCTGTATTGTCTCTGGTCATTAGGCCATGCAGCCCAGAACCCAAGGGCAGCCACTGTATTGACTCTTGCCATTGGGCCGCACTATTGTGAGGCCCAGAATGGTCTGGTAGACTGTAACCATGGTGTCACCACACCCATGATCCACTCCAAAGGGGGACAGAGTGTACATACACTGCCACAGGCCCCTAGAACAGTTGTTCTCAATTGGGATATGTGCACCCCTGGGGGTACACAGAGCTCTTCCAGGGATTATGTAAACTAATTGCCTAGTTTTACGAGATCAGTGGTTTTCAAACTAGGGCTGCCGCTTGTTCAGGGAAAGCCACTGGCAGGCCGGGCCAGTTTGTTTACCTGTTGTGTCCGCAGGTTCAGCTGATCATGGCTCCCACTGGCCGCGGTTCGCCGCTCCAGGCCAATGGGGGCTGCAGGAAAGGCAGCCAGCACGTCCCTCGGCCCGTGCCGCTTCCTGAAGCCCACATTGGCCTGCAGCGGCGAACTATGGCCAGTGGGAGCCGCGATCTGCCAATCCTGCAGACACGACAGGTAAACAAACCGACCCAACCCGCGTGGGGCTTTCCCTGAACAAGCGGCGACCCCAGTTTGAGAACCCACTGCAATAGACCAAATGAAAAGCACTAGTGAAGTCAGTACAAATGAAAATGTCACACAGACAATGACGTCTTTATACTGCTCTATATTCTATACCAGTGTTTCTCAAGCAACGGAGTTGCCATTTATCTTATAATTACATGGTAAATGAAAAAGTAATTTTTTCACACTTTTGTATTTTTATATCTGATTTTGTAAGCAAGCAGTTTTTAAGTGAAGTGAATCTTGGGGTACTCAAGACAAATCAGACTCCTGAAAGGGGAACAGTAGTCTGCAAAGGTCGAGAACCACTGCCCTAGAGGAAGTTCTCCCCTAACTCGGGGCTGAGCCATGCTGCCAGGGCAGTGTGTGGGGAAGCTTTCCCTAATGCTGCCCTATAGATAAACAAAGGGCAGGACTGTAGGAACAGAAACCCTCTCAGCAGGTGCCACAGCATCTCCATGTGGCAGAAAGCAGCATTTACAGGCAAATTCCTGTTTCATCCCCATGGTCCAGCTGGCTGCATGGACTCTGCTGGGTGCTGGAGAATGACGGGGCAGTGAGATATGCAAGTATCAGGGTGATGCACGCCATTTGACTGCCCTGATCTGGGCATGGCTGATGCCTGGGGCCCTTCCACAAAGGGTTGTGATTCTGTGAAGGCACGAAATCCAACGGTAGTTTTCCTCTGTCCGAACCCACCCCTTGTGTCAATGTTCTGTCTGTGTCCCAGAAAGCAGGGCTGGTGCTCTAGCAAGATCTTCCCTGCTGGAAACTGTTGTGGCTGCTGGTGAGCATCAAAGCCATAGGGAGTTGCATTGGTGCAACGGTTCCCAGGCACGGGGAATATACTCTTCAAGAGCAGCTCCCACTCCCCTGCTTCCACTGTAGGGGAGATGGAGGGGCTGGATTGAAACCATGATGGTGGTGTGAGCTGGGTTATCAATGGTATTTAGATGTCTAAAAATGCAAATAGGTGCCTAGAGGGATTTTCAAAAGCACCTAAACACCTGTCAGCAATTCCAGGAGGTTCACGGTGGCAGCTGTGCACCTCTGCAAGCTTGCAGTGGTGTGACCCACCCCTACAGCTCTACAGGGTGTTCTCCTTCACCAGTGGTGTCAGCGCTGAGTGCCTATGGTGTGCAACAACTCTGACTCCTCAAATGTACCCGTAACAGCACTGTGTGCCTGTGCCATGCACTGAGCCTGCCCATTCTCAGCTTGCCAGCCTGGTCTCAGCACTGTGTGTTAGTAGCATATACTCAGCCAATATTTAAAAAACAGGTTTTCTGAGGGCGGGGCTATATTTCTGTATTCCTGACTAAATAACCCCAAATTTGTAAATAATTCTACACCAGGCTTTCAACTGACAGCAGTCTTCAGGCCAATCAGACTATTCATGTGGATTGTAGAGCACTTTGAAAATGGCTCTGCTCAACCTAAGCTATCATGCTGCAAGGGCTGCCTCAGAACTAACTGTCCTAAGCCTGCTTCTCTCCTCCTGTCTGTCCCTATAGTGCTCCACCATTCGCTCCTGAGAGTTGAAGTTCCAACAATGTGCTCAGTCTCAGCTCCTGTTAATAAAACATGGGTCATCCAGACAGGGAACAAGAAAAAAGCCATATGACAGGTCTCTCTAGGTGTGTAGATGGTTTCCACCACTGCGGTGTCTGGGGGCCTCAAGCGGCCAGTCACAGCTCAGACGGTGAATACCCAAAAGAACAAGTATAGGGTGGAGTTCATGTGCAATGAATTTGAATTTGGTCATACAGAAAATGCATTGAACAGTTTACTAATAGCAAAGAAATTCATAAAAGGTGATCTCTGGCTGTAGATAATTCATGATCTAAAATTCACAAAATCCATTTGTTGCTGCTTGAGACAGGCACCTCCCCAATAGCTTTGTTTCAAATAGTCATTCAAAAGATAGGACAGAGCAGAACTTGGGTTCTGTTGCTAGCTCCAAATTAAACATGCTATTTCTTGTATTAGGCCCTCCTCTGTGGTGCTGTGTCTTTTGCCCTTTACACAATAACAGTAGAAGAAATCACACGGGGACAGTGGGACCCAGAATATACACATCACGTAAAGTCTAGTTTTAGGCACGCTGCTTCTGTGGATGGCTTCTAAGCCAACACTAGATCAAAGACAGAAGGAACCATTCTGATAATCTAGTCTGACCTTCTGCCTAACACAGGCCAGGGAATTCCACCAAGTGGTTCTTGCATCCAGCCCATAATTTCTGGTTGAATGTTTGAGCAAAAATGGTTCAAGCACTCTTGAGAGAGAATAGAAAGAAAAAAGACCCCTTTCCCCCAGCAAGTTTTGTGTTTGTGTTTTCCCTTTGACCAGATTTCGCAGGGAAATGGTTTAGTTGCATTTGCCATTGTCTAGTTAGAAATATGTTGATAACACAAATATGCGCATACACATCAATACAGGCAAACCTAAGGTCCTACAGCTAGGAAGCAAGATTGCAGGTCACACTTACGGAATGCAGTACTGCATCCTGGAAAGCAATTACACTGAAAAGGACTTAAGAGTTGTTGTAGAAACCAACTGAACCTGAGCTCCCCAGGCCATGCTGTGACTGAGAGCACTAATGTGATCCTTGGATGTCTAAGCAGTGGGATATCAAGTAGGAGTAGGGAGGTGGCATTACCTCTGTATATGACATTGGTGAGATCATTACTCGGTTCAGTTCTGTGGGCAACACTGAAAAAAATGTTTAAAAATGGGGAAGAGTTCAGAAAGGAGCTACACGAGTGAGTTGAGGTTTGGAAAAGGTGACTTACAGTGAGAGACTTAGGAAGCACAGTCTATTTAGTTTATCCAAGAGAAGGTTAAGAGAGGACAGTTACAGTCTATAAGTACCTACACAGTAGAAATTTCTGATAGTACAGGACTCCTTAATTTAGCAATCAAAGTCTGAACAAGAAGCAAGGCTGTAAGCTGAAGCTAAACAAATTCAGACTGGAAATGTGTGTCAAATTTATGTAACAATGAGGATAAGTAACCACTGGAATAACTTGCCTGGGAATGTGGCATGTTCTCCATCACCTGGGGATCTTTAAACAGAGAATGGATGTCTTGTTGTAACAGATCCACTCTAGCCCAACTAGACGTTATAGGCTTGATGCAAGAATCTCTGGGAGAGGTTCTCTGCCCTGTGTTCTGTAGCATGATCCAAATGCCCCCTTCCGGCCTTAAATCTATTAATCTAAAACAGAAAAAGAAAAGAATTGGATGGTGGTTTTGCCACAAGCCCTGTGCATGGGGTGGCTGGTACCTGTGCTGCAGCAGGAGCAGTGCAGGAAAGGAGTTCTGCCTCCAAAGAGAAGAATTCCTTTCCTGCTTGCCCATTGTTCCCAGGGGTGTAATAATTTCTGTTGCCCTACACCTACTGAATCAGAAACGCCTCCCCCCACACCAGTTTAGCTAAGCTGGACAGTGCAAGGCTCTCCCCACTCTTCACCTACCCTCTCCAGAGTAGAGACGTAAGCAGTGAACACACTGCACCTGCTTGCACACCTCAGATCAATATCAGGGTGCCTGCAAGGGGGTTGGGATATATGTACGGAGAGGGGATTGTACTCCACCTTATGCTCCTGCATGTCTGATCATCCCACGTGAGGATCTAGCCCATAGGAGTCATTCTATTTCAGTGCATACTAGGCTGTCAATTAATCCCAGTTAGCTCAAGCAAATAATGAAAACAAATTAACTTGATTTAAAAAGGTAGTCACTGTTTTAATTCCACTGTTAATAATAGAGTACCAAATGAAATTTATTATAAATATTTTTGGATGTTTTTCTACATGTTCAAATATATTGATTTCCATTACAACACCATACAAAGTGTACAGTGCTGACTTTATATTATTTTCTTACAAATATTTGCACTGTAAAAAAGATAAACAAAATAAATAGTATTTTTCAATTCACCTCATACAAGTACTGTAGTGCAATCTCTTTGTCATGAAAGTGCAAGTTATAAATGTTGAATTATTGGTTTTTTTTACATAACTGCACCCCAAAACAAAACAATGTAAAACTTTAGCACCTACGAGTCCACTCAGTCCTACTTCTTGTTCACCCAATCGCTAAGACAAACAAGTTTGTTTACATTTACAGGAGATAAAGTTTGTAGCCAGCATTGCAAGGTATTTATGTGCCAGATATGCTAAAAATCCATATGCCCCTTCAAGACAAACATTTATATGCTAAACATTCATATGCCTCCCATTCCGGAGGACATGCTTTCATGCTGATGATGCTCATTAAAAAAAAGTGTTAATTACATTTGTGACTGAACTCCTTGGGGGAGAATTATGTGCCTCCTGCTCTGTGTTGTACCCTCATTCTGCCATATATTTCATGCTACAGCAATCTCAGATAACAACACAGCACATGTTGTTCAATATAAGAACACTTTCACTGCAGATTTTACAAAACACAAAGAAGGTACCAATGTGAGATTTCTAAAGATAGCTACAGCACTCAACCCAAGGTTTTTGAATCTGAAGTGCCTTCAAAAAATCTGAGAGAGATGAGGTGTGGAACATGCTGTCAGAAGTCTTAAAAGAGCAACATTTTGATGCAGAAACTACAGAACCTGAACCACCAAAAAGGAAAATCAACCTTCTGCTGGTGGCATCTGACTCAGATGATGAAAATGAATGTGTATTGGTCTGCACTGCTTTGGATCATTTTTTAGCAGAACACCCCCCCTCAGCATGGAAGCATGTCCTCTGGAAAGGTGTTCAAAGCATGAAGGAGTATACGAATGTTTATCATATCTGACACATAAATACCTTGCAACGCTAGCTACAACAGTGCCATGCAAACACTTGTTCTCACTTTCCAGTGACATTGTAAATAAGAAGCCAGCAGCATTATCTCCCATAAATGTAAATAAATGTTTTTGTCTGAGTGACTGGGTGAACAAGAAGTAGGATGGAGTGAACTTGTAGGCTCTAAAATTTTACACTGTTTTATTTTTGAGTGCAGTTATGTAAAAAAAAAATTCAACATTTGTAAGTTGCACTTTTACGATAAAGATATTGCACTACAGTGCTTTGATAAGGTGACTTGTAAAATACTATTTCTTTTATTTATATTTTTTACAGTGCAAATTTTTGTAATAAAATAATACAAAGTAAGCACTGTATATTTTGTATTCTGTGTTATAATTGAAATCAATATATTTGAACATGTAGAAAACATCCAAAATATTTAAATAAATGATATTCTATTATTAACAGTGCGATAAAAACTGCAATTAATTGTGATTATTTTTTTAATCTCTCAATTAACTGTGATTATTTTTTTAAATCATTTAACATCCCTAATTCATAAACATATTCTCCTCCCCCAAGTATCCCTCCACAATAATATCCCCCAATTGCCAGCTTCTTTTGATACTGACAATATATCACATAAAATGTATATTCAGAACTATGCATAAAACATCAAAGGCCTGACTCAGATCACTCTCTCTTGGAAACAGAAGTAATTCCATTGACATCATAGAGCTCTGTACAACAGGTGCAAGGACATTCAGAACCAGGCTTTTATTCCTAACAAAGAAACGAAAACAAACGTGTAGGGTTGTGTAGGGTGTGCATGTCTCCTGAGACGAGAGTGAATGCTCAGTGATTATTATGTGGCAGTGAGGAGTTACCTGGATACCTTAATTGCATTTCCAGACTTTCTAACAGTTTCTAAGGGGTTTTTCCTTAATTTACAGAAATTCTATAGCTGTAAGTGTAATATTTTTAGGTGGTGGTGCTGGTCGTGGCAACTGGTAATGTTACCTGAGCTCCATTGAAATATGCTTTTAACCTTCTTCTTAAACAAAATTTCTTGTCTGGAAATTTCTTCAGGGTTTTAAAAACATTAAAGATGGGCTCAATGTCGGAAAGGCCTGTAGACTTTCCAACTCACACAAGGTTTGTGTGTATGGGGAAAAGGAAGCCAGGAGAAAGAGGGAACAAAAGGAGATTTTTAGAGGAAAGCTGTAAAACGATTAAATGAGCTGGGGATGGAGGGAGAGAGGAGGAGATGGGGTAGATGGAGGGTGGGAGTGGGAGGAACTAGGGGTTCAGGAAGCAGGTTGGGGTCTTCTTAGCACTAATTCACAGCTGGTCTGTCTGTTGCTCCATCGCTCCCCACGTCTGCCTCAGTGCGGCTACACTTCTGTTCTACTCTACACTATCTGGCTGCTTCTCACTCCTCTCTGGTCTGCTTTACAGTCTTTTTCAGAAAGCTGGCATACGGCGTGCATCCAGTGGAGGTTGCTGAGGAAGTTCTGCGCACTGTGAGCAGAAAGAAACAGGAGGTGTTTATGGCCAACGCCATCCCCAAGGCAGCTCTTTACATTCGCACTTTCTTTCCGGAATTGTTTTTTGCCATCATTGCGTCTGGTGTTAAGGAAAAGCAGAAGGTAGAAGAGAAATGATTTTGTTCAGCTCTTTTTTCTGTTTGTGGCCTGAATAAAGTCCATGTTTCAAGAGTGAGCATTTCAACTTCCCTTTCAGTGAACAGTAAAGCTGCCAGCAAAGCCAGGTTGCTGCCAGACTACAGCAGAGAATAGCACAAATGCCTTTAAAGATTGCACCTCTCTCAGAGCCCATGGCTAAGATAAAGTGTTCTGTTATTTATATTAAAGTAGCACCTATTGCCCCACTATGCTGGGATATGCATGGACCCAAAGTGAGAGACAGGCCCTGCTCCAGAGAGTGGACAGTCTATAACTAGACAAGACAGACAGATAGAGGGTGGAGGGAAGAGTGCTAACCCCTGCCAGGGCTCTCCTGAGACCCCTTCCACTCATTTCCCCAAGCACAGGGATAGCTCCGTGGTTTGAACATTGGCCTGCTAAACCCAGGGTTGTGAGCTTAATCCTTGAGGGGGCCATTTAGGGAACTGGGGGGAAAATCTGTCTGGGGATTGGTCCTGCTTTGAGCAGGGGATTGGACTAGATGACCTTCTGAGGTCCCTTCTAACTCTAATCTTCTATGATTCTAACTCCAGACGTTGTCACTCAGGTATTTTTATTTGGCATCCAGCAATGCTAGGCTGAGTTGATCAGACTCAGACCCAGAGGGATGGATGCAGGGTATATCACAGTTCGAAAGTTACACAGAAACCCTTTCACTTTATATTCATTATACATCTCATTGCATTTACTATACATTGCATGACATGTTTTTGGATTGGCTTGGTTACTTTGCAGGAACCAATCCCTGTGCAGCATGTTCTGTTCCCAGCCATGGTGAGTACAGCCTGAGGGCCAGGGGGCGAGTTAGGGGATAGCTCATGGCCATGACTATATGGGTATAGGGCAATTGAACTGAATACTGACACCATTTTCCAGAGGCGGTGGTGATTTTAGTTAATATCGCACTCCTGAAGATAACAGAGACTGAAACGGAACAGCTCCTGCAGGTGTCCGGCTGCAGACCAGGGCTGTATGCTGCTAGCCGGTGTGCTGCAATGCTGAAGTAATCACTGAGTGATGTGGGAAAGTGTCCTACCATGGTGGAAGAAATAAAGCATCCCTCCCCAGAAACGTTTGGCAAAGGATTTCAGACCTCCTCCAGGAAAGTTTCATTGAGATCATAATGGCCGATTCATGGGACATCCTGAAGCACATAAACAAACTGTTCTACATGGCCCCCTCTTTCTAACTCAATAGGGGAATGAGAAGCAAATAGAAACTCTACCTCAATTGGTGGGAGGGATAGCTCAGTGGTTTTAGTATTGGCCTGCTAAACACAGGGTTGTGAGTTCAACCCTTAAGGGGGCCATTTAGGGAACTGGGGTAAAAAATCTGTCTGGGGATTAGTCCTGCTTTGAGTAGGGGGTTGCACTGGATGATCTTCTGAGGTCCCTTCCAACTCTAATCTTCTATGGTTGTTTCACTTCCTCTTCTAGCTTCAGAGTAATCAACATATGTGTCCTGCTACTTTGAGAGTTCCATCCCTGCAATTTCAAAGCAAACTGCATACTTATCAGAGGTTCCTTCCCCTGCATCAAGTTGGACCATGGGGATGGGTTGGACTACCCAGGAGTCAAAAACAGGTTCTGGCTCACTGGATTCCCCTGGTCACCTGTCCCCCATATCCTTCCTCCTGTTCCACCTCCTCCTTGCTGTTCACCTGACTCATACTCCCGCAAAGTGTCCACAGGGCTCTTGTGGGGGGGATCTCTGGGATTGAACCATGCTTTGTTCTTCTGTAATTTTGCCTTGTCAGTTGCTACCAGGACTGAAAGTAAGCCAGTACAGGCCGGTACAATGTAGCAGTAAAAAGTGGCCATCAGTACCGGCCCATAGCAGCCAACATTAAAGTGCTGCCACTTTAAGCAGGGGCCTTTGCCACAGCAGCACTTTAAGGCAACACTTTAACATCATTGCCCCTTTTTCCCTCCCAGGCCGCCAACAGCGGGGGGCAAAAGGAGCAGCTGCCCCAGGGCCAGCGAATTAGAAGGGCCTGGGGCTGTGGCCACCCCTGCCGCTGCTGCTACCACAGCAATGGCAGCCAGAGCCCCAGGCCCATTTAAACACCCAGCTCCCCATTTAAATCGCCAGGCAGCATGGATAGGCTGGTTGAGGGATGCTAACCCCCCAGCCCCACCCCTTCTGCCCAAGGCCCCACCCCTTCCAGGGGCCAGAGCCGGCCTCCATACCAGTAAGTGTTGAGTGTTACTTTCACTCTTGCCATGATCTTTTGAACCTGTAAAATTTGCATCTGAACCCAGGCTTCTAACGGCCACTGTAACCAAATGGACTGGAACTATGTCACTTTTATCCTCCCACAATCTCATTGTCCTTTCCATTAAGGCCTAGCAAGGGGACAATCCTGTGGATTTGCATTGCTTAGGTTTGATGTGCCATGTATCAGTGGTAATACTTCATTCCAGTTGCTGCCTGTTGCATTCACCCCTTTTTCTTAGTTTGGATTTGATGGTTCTATTCATTTGCTTAACCTGTCCTGCTGCTGCTGGATGATAAGGGATGTGAAACGTCTGACCAGCAAGCTGCACACTTCTTTGACAACTGACTCCACAAATACACTCCCATTGTTGGAGTCAATAACCTTAAGCACCCCCTATCTGCAGAGCAGATAGTACAGTACATCAATTGCTTTGCTGTAGTTATGACAATCATTTCTAACAATGCCTCCACTTCCTGAACTGGATGTATGGATTCTTTATGTTCCAGTGACTGCCTCTGGGGCAGTGAGTCCTCTCCTACAAGTAAAATGTAGGTGTGCACTTGACAATATCCCAGTTTGGACTTGGAAACCTCCAGAAAGGTCTCCACTAATTGGGGTACCCAGGCAGACATATCCTGCCCATTTTGTACAGGTATTTTCTGTGTGTTTTTAATTGATTCCACAACTGCAACCATGGGCATGATGCATCCTTCTTCATTCCCCCAAAGTATTATGTTAGCCAAATCTACCACTAATTTCATTTCCACGATAACCTACTTACAACTTCAAGTAGACAGATCAGAAAGACAGACTCCCAGGAGCATGTTACTGCCACAAGGGGTGACTTTTAATGGTTTTGTTTGAGGGAGTGGTGTTTGGAGCCAAATAGCCAATCAATACAGGGCACAGACTGGCCCAAGGGAACACTGCAGAAAGCAGCCTGGTTATATCATCAGTGTCTATCAGTCCCTGCTACAGCTGCCTGTGTCTGTACTCCACTTCCTCCCTACTTCCTCCCCCGCCCCACCCAGTCTATCCGTACCTGCTGCAGCTGCCTTGTGGCTCAATCTTTGCACTTCTCTCAGGAGAAGATATTTGCTTTCTAAACTGGTAGGAGGGAGAGAAATTGCGATAATCAGATGAACATGTATTCAACTGTCCTGTTATCCTGGAGAGACAAGGCGGGTGAGGTCATCTCTTTTAATGGACCAACTTCTGTTGGTGAAGAAGAAAAGCTTTAAAGCTTCACTGAGCTTGCCTCTGGGTTTGGGAAATGTACTCAAAGTGTCACAGCTAAATACAAGGTGGAACAAATTGTTTAGCATAAGTAGTTAACATATATTCGAAGGGACCATTCAAGGTGAAATGGCCTATTAACACCCCTGCAGTCACAGGACAGCCCTAGTTCTCACCTGCTACCCCACACTCAAACCCACACAGAGTATCATTACAGTTACAACCCATCCTTGATGGGGACCACATTCTGAAATAAACCTTTTCTGAACCTCTTCTTCTTGCCTTCAAACACCCTCCTGCCCCCATCTTTTGACTCATCATCAGAAACAAGCTTCCTACAGACTGGGACCCACCAACTCAAAGCAGCACCAGATCTCACCAAAACAGCAGATGCAAAACCTACAAATATATCTCCACTGCTATGATGATCAACACTCCTTAAAACACACCTTTCAAGATCCATGTATGGTTTACCTCATTTAGTGCACTAAATGCCCTAATAATAACTATGTGTGTGTGACATTCCAGACCAGTAAGGGGCTGTGTCACCCTGGCCCTGCAACCTTGGGTGCCTTGTAATGCCTTGTTGAGTAGGCTCCACCTGGACTGCTCACAAGCAGCCTTCCAGAATGCAAGTCACACCCTGAGTGTTTGTGTGCAACTGGAGCCTGCCAGCCACACTTGGGTTACACTCTGAGGGTATGTCTACACTATGAAATCAGGTCAAATTAATAGAAGTCATTTTTTTAGAAATCATTTTTATACAGTCAATTGTGTGTGTCCCCCCCAAAAAAGCTCTAAGTTAATTAAGTCAGCGGACTGCATCCACAGTACCAAGGCTAGCGTTGACTTCCGGAGCATTGCATTGTGGGTAGGTGTGAGTAGCTATCCCACAGTTCCCGCAGTCTTCGCTGCCCATTGGGATTCTGGGTTGAGATCCCAATGCCTGATGGGGCAAAAACAGTGTCATGGGTGGTTCTGGGTACATGTCATCAGGCCCCCCTCTCCATCCCTCCCTCCGTGAAAGCAATGGCAAACAATCATTTTGTGCCTTTTTTCCTGGGTTACCTGAGCAGATGCCATACCGCAGCAAGCATGGAGCCCACTCAGCTCACCATCACCGTACGTCTCCTGGGTGCTGGCAGATGTGGGACTGCATTGCTACACAGCAGCAGCTCATTGCCTTTTGGCAGCAGATTGTGCATTATGATTGGTAGTCATCATCGTCATACTCCTGGGTGCTCTTTTAGCCGACCTTGGTGAGAACGGTCAGGGGCGCCTGGGCAGACATGGGAGTGACTCAGCCAGATCATTCCCATCTTCTGCCAAGCACCCAGGAGATGACGATGGCTAGCAATCCTACTGCACTATCTTCTGGCGAGCAGCCAGGAGATGATGATGGCTTGCAGTTGTACTGCACCATCTGCTGCCAGCCTAAGATGTAAAAGATAGATGGATCAAAACAAGAAATTGACCCCATTTGTTTTGTGAAATCAATGGTCTGCTAAACCCACGATTTTGAGTTCAACCCTTGAGGGGGCCATTCTGTGTGACAGTTGTTTGTGTTTCTCCTTGATGCAAAGCCACCCCTTTTGTTGATTTTAATTCCCTGTAAGCCATGTGGTCAGTCGCCCCTCCCTCCGTCAAAGCAACGGCAGACAATTGTTTCGCACAAAACCAGGCGAGGAGGCGACGGCAGCGCGGTGATGAGAGGAACATGGTCATAGCCTTCTCACAAAGTACAGGCTGGGCAATGTGCCCCAGCAATGTGCACATCATACTGATGAGCTCTGCAAACACGCTGGCCAAACAGGAAATGAAATTCAAAAGTTCGTGGGCCTTTTCCTGTCTACCTGGCCAGTGCATCTGAATTGAGAGCGCTGTCCAGAGCGGTCACAATGGAGCACTCTGCGATAGCTCCCAGAGGCCAATACCGTCGAATTGCATCCACACTATCCCAAATTTGACCCAGCAAGACCAATTTCAGCGCTAATCTCCTCGTCGGAGGTGGCGTAAAGAAATCGATTTAAAGAGTCCTTTAAGTCGAAAAAAAGGGCTTCGTCGTGTGGATATCGGGTCCAGGCTTAAATCGAGGTAACGCTGCTAAATTTGACCTAAAGTCATAGTGTAGACCAGGCCTGACTCTCACCAGCTTTGGTTATACTGCAGGGTGACCCCAACATACCCCCAGGCCCAGATTTCCCCCAGAAATGTATGTTCTGTGCTGCCCAGCCCTCTTCTAGACAGTACAAATATTTTGTTTGCTATTCCTTTAATGGACACTTCAAATTAAACACATTGGATTAGATAAAACAGTAAAACAAGTTTATTAATTACAAAGAGAGAGATTTTAAGTGAGTCCAGTACAAGTAATGAGGCATAAAGTCAGGAATGGTTACAATAAAAATAAAGATAAAATATTTACTAATGTCTAATATAACAACTTATATTAGATTCAATCAAAGTTTCTAAGCACATGATTTAAAAGATTACTGACCAAACTCTGAAGTCAGGACCCCTCCCCCAGTGTCCAATGTCTGCTTCCATTTTCTCTTCAGGTGCAGTGAATGTAATGGGGGGTGGGGGTCCTTGGTGTGTTTGTCTCTCCTTGCTTTAGTTTCAGGTCTCCCACACCCAAAAAACATTTCTTACTGGGCACTAGGACACAAAGAGTCTATGTGGAAGAATGTTCCCTGCTGGCTTTTTCTCACCTGTTGGAGCTTTCTTTGTTTCACTCCCTGATTGGTGACTCCGTTGTAAATGCAAATTAAGCAGAGCACCCATTCCTTTGTTTAGGACAGACCTGTTGGCCAGATTCTGTTAGGGCAAGGCAGTGGGGTTTGGAACATGCGTTAATAGCACCATACAGGGGAATGTTATAACTTCACATACAGTGTTGCCACGCATATTTTACCAGGACAATACTGAACTGCAAATTATGAGTTTTCAAATGATACCTTGGTCACGATGTCTGGAGTAATGCAGAACTCAGACTACCAATCACAGGTCAGACCGTCAGAAAATAGGGAAGACACCCCAAACTGGTAGTATATTCTATAACTAAATTCTGCCAAACCAGTAACAAGCGTGCACTCCTGGATTACTATATTAGTTGTACCACAGAGTCACAGGCAGTCTTCTTAGGCTCTCCAATGCATCTTGCCACTCAGACACACTGGACTTTGTGATGAAATATTATTAAAACAAAAAATCATCACACATTAGGTCACTCCTGACCCCAAAGGGCCAGTCACTTACTCCAGGTCAATGGATACTCGTGATCTCACACCAAAGACAACGTTGTAGTAATTTTCACTAGAAAACTAACTAAAGATTTATTATCTAACAAAAAGAAATGAGAGTTACTGAGAGGTTATAGCAGGTAAAAACATTAATAGGCGATTCAGAGTTTGTAAGTCCAAATGATAGCAGATGTGTAGTAATCTGCTAGTTTTCCCTAAGTCTCTGAGAGTCACTCAAAATGACTTTGAGGATCTCAGTCCAATGGGTCAGAATTCCACCTTATCAGAATCCATCAGTCAGAGATACAGGATTAGGCTCAGGGTTCATTCGTATAGTTGTCTTCCCAGAAAACAATCTGGCAAGTGTTTCCGTCACAGGATGGGCATATAGATTTCCCACTGTTGAACACAGTGACCCATGCTTTGAAGATAGCATGCTTCTTCATTACAGCCCTAAGGCGTCAGTCCCATTGGATGGGCAATTAAGTTACAGATATATGCATCATACATTGAGTTACAGCAATCCCAGCAATTTTTCACTAGTTTTCATGAATATTGTGATAACGAGAAACAATCCTTCATTAGTTTTCATGCAGTTTTACATATTAAGTAGATTCTCATCCTAATACTAATAAAAAATTTTGATCTGGGGTTATCTAATTACAGGGTATACATATATAATGTAAATTGTAATTGTGACACTCAGTGAAATGATTGCGAAGCTAGATCTGTTCAGACTGCAGGCAGCAGAAAAACAGAAATAGGGGCCCAGAAGCAAGCTATGGAATTAGCATATCAGAGGGCCGTGAAACTGAAACAACAAGAAATTGAGGAGAGAGAGAGAGAGAGATCAGAAACATCAACTGGACTTGCTGGAAAAGCAGAACCAGAACTCCCCCAGAGCACTAATTCCCACCTCTCCAAAAATCCACAAATGGAAACAATTGTGTCCTGCATACAGCGCAATGAGGAAGCCATCAGAGTCATCCAGAGAGTGCTCCAGGTACTTCAGTGACATGGTTTTGTCATTGACTTGGAAGAGCTCATTGACAGCTTCTCAGGACTTAGGTCATCTTAGAATCATACAGTCATAGAAGATTAGGGTTGGAAGAGACCTAAGGAGGTCATCTAGTCCAAACCCCAAAGACCTTGGAACCAGGTCTTCACACAGTGCAACAAAATTCTTCTTCCTATCTTGGAATGGGCAAGGACCTCATGAACTCTTTCCCACAGATCCCAGAGGCTACCATTTGGCAGCATCTGCTCATTCTGGGACTTATGGTGTCCTGCTTGGAGGTGGTATGGAGGGCAGTCTCCCATGTGAGGTCTCTACAGACTCTCTTGTTGGTTTGGGACCATGCCAGGAGTAGCTGAAAAACTATCTCATAATCACTCACTCTGTCCTGTGGTCATTGAGTTGGTGGTATGGACTGAGAAACCAAACACAAAAGAAACTTTGACAGTCTCAAGTGAGAAGGATACCCAGAGATACCTGCCTCATAGTCTCGGAGCTCTCATGGCATCCCATCTCTGCCAACAAAAGCAATATCCTTCCTTCAGAACTCAGGATTGTTATGTAATGTTTCTCTCCTCCTCCTTGCTGCTCCAGCCCAACAACAAGACAGTAGTAGGAAACCCTAGTTCATTGCTCAGTACTCTCAGCTGGGCAGAGAAGAAGATTGGTATTAGTTTTCAATGAGCAGGGCTGACTCACTGCACATGGTTCCCAGGAAAGATGGGAATGGAACAGTAGGAGGCATCAGTCACTGCTTGAACATAAGAATATAAGAAAGGCCATACTACATCAGACCAAAGGTCCATCTAGCCCAGAATCCTGTCCTGTTTGCTTGTGGCCAATGCCAGGTGCCCCAGATGGAATGAACAGAACAAGTGATCATCAAGTGATCCATCCCATGATCAAGCGCGCCATTCCCAGC
This sequence comes from Mauremys reevesii, assembly GCF_016161935.1. Lineage (NCBI taxonomy): Eukaryota > Metazoa > Chordata > Testudines > Geoemydidae > Mauremys > Mauremys reevesii. Next base: position 19,056,347 of record NC_052637.1, read on the forward strand.
TTCTGGCAAACAGAGGCTGGGGACATCATCCCTGCCCACCCTGTCTAATAGCCATTGATAGACCTATCCTTCATGAATTTATCTAGTTCTTTTTCGAACCCTGCTATAGTCTTGGCCTTCACAACATTCTCTGGCAAGGAGTTCCACAGATTGACTGTGCGTTGTGTGAAAAAATATTTTCTTTTATTTGTTTTAAACCTGCTGCCTATTAATTTCATTTGGTGACCCCTAGTTCTTGTGTTATGAGAATGGGTAAATAACACTTCCTTATTTACTTTCTACACACCAGTCATGATTTTATAGACCTCTATCCTATCAGCCTTAGTGGTCTCTTTTCCAAGCTGAAAAGTCCCAGTCTTATTAATCTCTCATCATACAGAAGCCCTTCCATACCCCTAATCATTGTTGTTGCCCTTTTCTGAACCTTTTACAATTCCAATATATCTTTTTTGAGATTGGGCGACCCCTTTTCCCAGCTCATTTAGGAATAAGTTGAATACAACTGGGCCCAGTACAGACCCCTGGGGGACATCACTATTTACCTATCTCCATTCTGAAAACTGACCTTTTATTCCTACCATCTGTTTCCTATCTTTTAACCAGTTAACAATCCATGAGAGGACCTTCCCGCTTATCCCATGACTGCTTACTTTGCTTAATAGCCTTTAGTGAGGGAACTTTTCGAAGGCTTTCTGAAAATCTAAACACATTATATCCACCGGATCCCCCTTGTCCACATACTTGTTGACCCCCGTCAAAGAATTCTAGTAGATTGGTGAGGCATGATTTCCCTTTACAAAAACCATGTTGACTATTCCCCAATAAGTTATGTTCATCTATGTGTCTGACAATTTTGATCTTTACTTTAGTTTTGCCCAGTTTGCCCAGTACTGAAGTCAGGCTGGAGTCAACTCTGGAGCCCTTTTTAAAAATTGGCATCACATTACTTATCCTCCAGTCATTTGGTACAGAAGCTGATTTAAATGATAGGTTACAGTCTACAGTTAGTATTCCTGCAATTTCTCATTTGAGTTGACTTATTACTGTTTAGTTTATCAGTTTGTTCCAAAACCAACTCTAATGACACCTCAATCTGGGACAGTTCCTGAGATTTGTCACCTAAAAGCATGGCTCAGGTTTGGGATCTCCCTCACATCCTCAACCGTGAAGACCAATGCAAAGAATTAATTTGGTTTCTCTGCAATGGCCTTATCATCCTCGAGTGCTCCTTTAGCATCTCAGTCGTCTAGTGGCCCCACTGGTTATTTAGCAGCTTCCTGCTTCTGATGTACTTAAAAAAAAATTTCTATTACTTTTTGAGTCTTTGGCTAACTGTACTTCAAATTCTTTTTCGGCCTTCCTAATTATATTTTTACACTTCACTTGCCAGAGTTTATGCTCCTTCTATTTTCCTCACTAGAATTTAACTTCCACTTTTTAAACAATGCCTTTTTGCCTCTCACTGCTTCTTTTAATGTGTTGTTTAACCACAGTGGCTCTTTTTTGGTTCTCTTACTATGTTTTTTTAATTTGGGGTATACATTTAAGTTGAGCCTCTAGTGTGGTGTCTTTAAGAAGTTTCCATGCAGCTTGCAGGGATTTTACTTTTGTTGCTGTACCTTTTAATTTCTGTTTAACTAACCTCCTCATTTTTGTGTAATTCCCCTTTCTGGAGTTAAATGCTACAGTGTTGGGCCAGCAATAGGGATGTTTTCCCAGCCATAGGGACGTTAAATTTAATCATATTGTGGTCACTATTACCAAGTGGTCAAGCTATAGTCACCTCTTGGACCTCATCCTGTGCTCCACTTAGGACTAAATCAAGAATTGCCTCTCTTCTGGTGGGTTCAAGAACTAGCTGCTCCAAGAAGCAGTCATTTAAGGTGTCAAGAATCTTTATCTCTGCAGCCCATCCTGCAGTGACATGTACCTAGTCAATATGGGGATAGTTAATATCCCCCATTATTATTGAGTTTTTAATGTTTATGGTCTCTCTAATATCCCTGAGCATTTTACAGACACTATCACCATCCTGGTCAGGTGGTCGATAATATATCCCTACTGCTATATTCTTATTCAAGTATGGAATTACTATCTATAGAGATTCTGTGGTACAGTTTGGTTTCTTTAAGATTTTTACTTCATTTGATTCTACACTTTCTTTCACATATGGTGCCACTCCCTCACCAGCACGACCTATTCTGTCCTTCCAATATATTTTGTACCCTGGTATTATTGTGTCCCATTGATTATCCTCATTCCACCGAGTTTCTGTGATGCCTATTATATCAATATCTTCATTTAATACAAGACACTCTAGTTCACCTATTTGAATATTTAGACTTCTAACGTTGGTATATAAGCACTTTAAAAACTTGTCACTTTTTAGCTGTCTCCCATCACACGATGTAATTGGATGGGACTTTTTTCATTTGACTGTTTCTCATCAGATCCTCCCTGTATTTTATCATCTTCCATCCTCTCCTCCTTACTAGGACATAGACAATCTCCATTAGTAGATTCTCCCCTAAGGGATGTCTCTGTCCAAATCATGTGCTCCTCTGCGCTTTGGCTTTTCCCCAGCTCTTAGTTTACAAACTGCTCAATGACTTTTTTCATTTTAAGTGCCTCCTTTTTGGTTTAGGTGGAGCCCATCCTTCGTATATAAGCTTCCCCTTTCCCAAAAGGATCCCCAGTTCCTAATAAATCTAAAACCCTCCTCCCTACGCCATCATCTCATCCACACATTGAGACCTGCAGTTCTGCCTGTCTGGCCCTGTGTGTGGAACTGGAAGCATTTCAGAGAATGCTATCATGCAGGTCCTGGACTTCAATCTCTTACCTAGCAGCCTAAATTTGGCCTCCAGGACCTCTCTCCTAACCTCCCCTATGTCGTTGGTACCTACTTGTACCATGACCACCGGCTCCACCCCAGCACTACACATAAATCTATCTAGATGTCTCGAGAGATCGACAACCTTTGCACTAGGCAGACAACTCACCATGTAGTTCTCCTGATCATCTCAAACCCAGCTATCTATGTTTCTAATGATTGAATCGCCCATTACTAACACCTGTCTCTTCCTAATAACTGGAATTCCCTCCCCCGGAGAGGTATCCTTAATGCGAGAGGAGACTGCAACATCATCTGGACGGGGGGGGGTCCCAACTATTGGATCATTTCCCTCTGCTACAGTTGGATGTTCTCCTTCCATGGGACTTTCATCCTCCTCAACTTCATAGAGGCTGTCAGACCAGGGGTGGGACCGTTCTACTCACCGGCTGCCAAGCTCCTCCCCCTCCTCCCCTCCTTCTTCCCCCACCTGAGCGTGCCACATACCCACTCGTCCCCCTCCTTCCCAGCGCTTACCACACCCCTCCCCCCTGCCATCTAACAGCTGTTTGGTGGTGGTTGGGACTTTCTGGGAGGGAGGGGGAGGACCAGGGATGTGGTGTGCTCAGGGAAGGAGGTGGAGAAGAGGTAGGGCAGGGGTGGCAACTCGGAGGAAGGGGTGGAATGGGGGTGGGGCGAGGGCAGTGCAGGGCTGGGAAGAGATGGGGCAGGGGCAGGGGCAGGGGGGATGTCAAGCACCTACCAGGCAGAGTGGAAGCCAGTGCCCCTGCCTGCTCTAATATGGAGCAGGGACTTGAAGAGGGTGTCCCACATCCCAGCTAAATGTCCTAGCCACTGGGCTCTTGGGTATTCTGGAACACACCACACCTTCTCTGTATCTTGTGTCAGGCCTGATCTAGCAGATGACACTAAACTGGGAGGAGTGGTAGATACACTGGAGGGTAGGGACAGGATACAGAGGGACTTAGACAAATTAGAGGATTGGGCCAAAAGAAACCTGATGCGGTTCAACAAGGACAAGTGCAGAGTCCTACACTTAGGATGGAAGAATCCCATTCACTGTTACAGAGTAGGGACCGAATGGCTAGGCAGCGGTTCTGCAGAAAAGGATCTAGGGGTTACAGTGGACGAGAAGCTGGATATGAGTCAACAGTGTGCCCTTGTTGCCAAGAAGGCTAATGGCATTTTGGGCTGTATAGGTAGGGGCATTGCCAGCAAATTGAGGGATGTTATCATTCCCCTCTATTCGACATTGGTGAGGCCTCATCTGGAGTACTGTGTCCAGTTTTGGGTCCCACACTACAAGGATGTGGAAAAACTGAAAAGAGTCCAGCGGAGAGCAACAAAAATTATTAGGGGGCTGGAGCACATGACCTACGAGGAGAGGCTGAGGGAATTGGGATTGTTTAGTCTGCAGAAGAGAAGAATGGGGGGGATTTGATAGCCGCTTTCAACTACCTGAAAGGGGGTTCCAAAGAGAATGGATCTAGACTGTTCTCAGTGGTATCAGATGACAGAACAAGGAGTAATGGTCTCAAGTTGCAGTAGGGGAGGTTTAGGTTGGATATTAGGAAAAACTTTTTCACTAGGAGGGTGGTGAAGCACTGGAATGGGTTACCTAGGGAGGTGATGGAATCTCCTTCCTTAGAGGTTTTTAAGGTGAGGCTTGACAAAGCCCTGGCTGGGATGATTTAGTTGGGAATTGGTCCTGCTTTGAGCAGGGGGTTGGACTAGATGACCTCCTGAGGTCCCTTTCAACCCTGATATTCTATGATTCTATGATAGTGGACATATTCTGAGCATGCCTATTAGATTGGGCTCTGCAGGTGAGATAGGCAGAGGCACACTTAGTTTGAGAATCCTTCTGGGGTCTGAGCTAAGGCACTGAGCTACATGTGCATACCCACTGGAAAAAATGTTGGCACCTTGGGCACTTTGCTTGTAGAAATATATGTATCTGCCTGACCAGTCAGCATCTGAACAGTGGGGTTGAGGATCTCAGTGGAGTTAGGTGGCTAATGTAGCAGTCTCTTTGTGGATCTAGCCCAAACTACCTACTAGTAAAATAAAAGAAAATAACTGTTACAATAACTTTTGTAGCTATAAAAGAACAAACATTAAACCAGGGAAATTCAAAGTCAAGGTTAATTGAAATGTCTGAGTGAATGAAAATCTACATCTAAAGCACGAGCCACCTTCACTTTGTTCCTTGTAGTTCTTTCCTGAGGAAAAAAAGAAGCTCTGAGATAAATGTATCCATTCAAAGCAGTTTATTTGGATCATCACCACAAGTGTTAGCATCCAAAGAATGTGCGTATGGGGGGAGTGCACATGCAACATGCACAGTGTAAGCCAGGGTGAGGCCTTGCTCTAATAAGTGATTCATAGACTCCAAGGCCAGACAGGGCCATTCTGATCATTTAGTCTGACCCCTTACATAACATGGGCAATAGAACGTCCCCCAAATAATTCCTAGAGCAGATCCTTTAGAAAAACATCCAATATTGATTTAAAAATTGTCAATCCACCATGACTCTAGATAAATTGTTCCAATGATTAATTACTCTAACCATTAAAAAAGTTATGCTTTATTTCCTGTCTGAATTTGTCTAGCTTCACCTTCCAGCCACTGGATTGTGTTATACTGAAGAGTCCATTATTAAAATTTTGTTCTTCCTGTAGATATTTCTACTCTGTAATTAACTTACCCCTTAACCTTCTCTCTGTTAAGCTAAATCAATTGAGCTCTTTGAGTCTACTACTAAAAGGCAACCCTCTCCAATTTATCAACATCTTTCTTGAACTGGACACAGTATTCCAGCAGCGATTGCACCACTGCCAACTATAGAGGTAAAATAATTTATCTGTTCCTATTTGAGCATCAGTTTATGCATCCCAGGATCACATTAGCCCTTTTGGCCACAGCTTTGCATTGGGAGCTCATGTTCAGCTGATTGTCCACCACGACCCTCAAATCTTTTTCAGAGTCATTGCTTCCCATGATAGAGTCCCCCACCCTGTAAGTATGGCCTACATTCTTTGTTCCCAGATGCATACACGTACATTAACTGTTTAAAAACACATATTGTTTGCTTGTGCCCAATTTACCAAGCAATCCAGATCACTCTGTCGGTGATTCATTATTCACGATTTCCCCTATTTTTGTGTCATCTGCAAAATTTATCTTGATAATTTTGTGTTTTCTTCCAGGTTATTGATAAAATCCTTAAATAACATAGGGCAAAACTGATCCACTGGAAGCATGCCTGCTTGATAATGATTCCCCATTTACAATCATACATTGAGACCTATCAGTTAGCCAGTTTTTAATCCATTCAGTGTGTGCCATAGGAATTTTAAATTGTGCTAGTTTTTTAATCAAAATGTTGTGTAATACCAAGTCAAATTCCTTAGAGAAGTCTAAGTTTATGACATCAACACTATTACCAATTAGACATGGAGCTATTGATCACTACCCGTTGAGCCCGATGATCTAGCCAGCTTTCTATCTACCTCTATCTATCCTCAGGCATGACACTTAACTGTGGTGAACATGACTGATGTCTTTCCTGCTCCCAAAGCTTCTCATTCACATTAATGCTCACAAAGTAAAGAAAAAATATTTCATCTTTCCAAATATGCAATTTTAAAAACATGTAAGAATCCATGGAACCATTCAATCTGTATACAGGGATTGGTAGAGCACATTAGCCCTGGGTCCATCTGGTCCAGTTTCCTGTCTTGATGTGACCAGCACCATCAGCTTCAGAGACAGATATAAGAAACTTCTGTAGCAGACAGTTATGAAATAACCATCCCATAGAGGATGTTCCTTCCTAACCCTTCTCAGTTAGCATCCGACAAAGTGGGTATTCACCCACGAAAGCTCATGCTCCAATACGTCTGTTAGTCTATAAGGTGCCACAGGACTCTTTGCTGCTTTGAAATATGAAGGTTAATCTCACTCTCACTTTTCCCTACCAAATTTTATTGTGGATGTAATCATTATACCTAGGGACATCTAATTTTTTTAAATTCTTACTAAGATCTTCACCTCAATGGTATCTTGTGACAGAAATAGCCACACATTAATTATGTGTTAAGTAAAAGCATATTTATTTTGACCAGTTTTCAATGTTTTGCCTTTCAATATAATAGGATATCCCCTTCTGCAAATAAGCAAATAAAGGCACCTGATTTACCATCTTTAGATCATTCAGTATTCTATATATTTCTGACACAACCCCTCGTTAGTCTCTTCTATATACGAAACAGTCTCTCCTCATAAGAAAATCTTTCAAAGACTTTAATCCTTTCCACTGCTCCTTCCAATTCTGCAAGATGAAAGATGAACCAGAACTTTGCACAGACCTCTGTGCCTGGAATACCATCCCAGACACTGTATCATGTAGTCTTCAGTAAACTGACTCCCAATAAACATGCATATCAGCATAGTGATAGCAGGGTCATTTGGCACAAAAACACCAGCACTCACAGCATGGGTTTCTCATTGAGCTTGCAGAATAACAACCTATCACTCCCAGCTTGTCTATAGGCATCAAATTCCACCACCATCTTTCTAGTGTGTGACACATGGCCAGAAAGGGTTAAGCTTCCTGCAGGATAAATGACCCAAATTCAACTTTTAGAGACATGTTAGAAAAGTATGTAAATGGTAATTAGGGCCATTCCATGTTAGATAGGCTAGAACTTTGAAATGCAAACCTGTATTGTTAGAGAATTAGAGGTGATACTAACTGTACATGATTACTTATATCTTGTTAGATGTTAGCCATGTAAACAGACAGTTCCTGTCTATTACTATTGCTATTGATTCAGAGATCAAAAGGAATATTAACATTTAGATGAATTTTGGGTGAAATAATGTCATTGTCTGTATATCTCTTTGAAGTTTGTGAAAAACTGCCTATTGCATAAATTGCCTTATGTTAATCCATGTAGCTAATTACCAGTGATGCTTAGGAAACAGGTTTACTTCAGAGTCTGGATGATTGCCTGTTGTTCGTCTAAGGACTGTATTGTCAAAAGGCTGCTAGAAAACTGTATAAAAGACTCTTGGGACCTGATCCTTTTTATCTCAGATCTGCTTGATGCTTCATGCAGGGGAAGCTTAAGTCGTAAGACTGAGATCTCCAGTCCTATCTGGATCACCTTGAATACGAACATTGGACTATAATCTATAGACCAATTCTGAAAGAACTCTTTGCAGCTACAAAGCTCACCATCTCTACTATGAATCTGATCTCAGAACTGTACTCATGTCTGTATGTATATTGATCTTTTAACAGTACTCTTTCTTTTTTAATAAATTTTAGTTTAGTTCATAAGAATTGGCTGTAAGCATGTATTTGGGTAAGATCTGGAATATTCATTAACCTGGTGGGTAAATTGTCTGATCCTTTGGGATTGGTAGAACTTTCTTACATGATGAATAAGATTTTTAGTAATCCTCATCAGATTTGACTTGAGTATCTGGGTGGAGGCCTAAGGCTGGGTTACTTAATGGGAACTCTGTTGCTGGTTTCTGGGTAACTAGTAAGGTATTATAGAAGCTGTTTTGTGCTGGCTTGGTAAATCTAAGTATTGGAATATCCACCAGCTTTGGGGATTGTCTGCCCCATTCCTTACAGTTTATCCTATTTGAGTTACCTCAGTGTGGCTCCCCGTGACCTCCGTCACATGGTGAAACTAATCAGTGTAGCCTGAAATGTGCTGAATTTGGCTAGGAGGTTGCATCTTTAATAATAAATAATCTATTCCAGCTCTGGACCCAATTGTGGGCCAGATTCTTTGTTGTCCTGGTGTCCTAGTAAAGTGGGTGTAAGCCAGTGCTATGCCGATGTAGTAGTGTTCATACCCACTTTGCACATGTGTAAATGACTGTACAAGATGCAGGACAATGGAGAATATGGCTTATTGCCTTTTGTGAACCACTCTATCTGGATCAGCTCCACAAACACTATGTGTTGCTTGAAGCATTGATAAAAGCATTTCTCTTTATGAAAAATAATGCTACACAGATACATTTTTAATTAATAAATATTATAGAACATATTTAGCAATACTCTTCACGGTGTTGCTCAGGGATATTGTTTAAATCTACAAACACTGAAATGCTGGCTGGATTATGTATGTTCTTTAACTGATGCACCAAGTCCTCTGTAGTGTTATGAAAAGAGCTGACATACATATTCCAAGCTTTCCCTGGAACTCCAGGATCTGGAAACTTGCATTTATTCTTTAAACTTCTCTCCAGCTTTTTTCGTTTGCGCTTGAATTCCAACATAGTTTTTGTGTATCTGTTAATGGCGGTGACAGAGGCAGCCATACAGCAAGCGAAAGAACCCCATGCAAGGCTGTCAACAAAAAGGCTTGTTAGAAAGTGACAGCAGTTTTGCATCCACATCATACTACTGTGTCTCCCAAATACATTGTAGCAAAAGTGATCAAGCTATCCATTTATTGCTATAAATTATGGATTAAATGGGGAACAGACTCCTAGTGGAAGGTTTTAACAGCTACAGTAGAACTACACAGCTCAAGATGAATCAGAGTTAACTGAGTACTTAAGTTCAAAGCTCGCCTTCAACTGTATGAACATTAAACAGCATATTTTTGTGTTTTAGAACAAAATTATTCTTGGCATAAGTGAGTATCTATGAAAGAAGGGTCCCTCCTGCTGAAACAAGCTGGAGCATGCAGATAATTTATGTTAAGCAAAGCTATATCTTGCTAGAATTAAGTGTTAGACCCTAGAAAGCATGTTATTTTCATTTTGTTTGTAACCCTTTCATAGCTCTTTCACTCTTGCTTGAAATCACTGAAATCTGTGTTTGTAATGAGGGACACTCATCTGAGCACTCTAGTACTGCCAGCCTTTTCCTGCTCCTGGTGCTCCCTGTAGGTTGCTGACTTCACTAGATAGGTTTTCAGTGGCTCAGCCCTCCAGACAAGTCGCATAGTCAAAAAGTAAACCCCTTCCAGGGGTTATAAAAGTTTCACAAACTGTTAGCCCTCACCAGAGTATTCAGCTCTATCTCTGGGCCCTTTAAATCCCACCCTTAGATCAGGCTTCTAAACAAGCCATGTCTCCTTCTCAACACTTGAGACACTTTCCCAGCGGGGAAACCCAAGCCTGCCCACCACTCCAGGTCCTAAATCAGGGATCCTACACAGAGCAGCCACATGCTGCCGCCTTTAATTAGTTGCTGCTGTTTTTGCCTGGGATTCTTTCCACGTTATCTCTTTACCAGCACTTCAGGGTTACAGTTCTTAGGCCCTCTCTCTCTCTCTCTCTCTCAGGTCCAGTAAATGCAGCCCTCCAAACACCTTGGAGCAGAGCAGAGCACTGCTCTAATCCTAGCCAGAGACTGAGCTGCTCAACCTTGCAGCTCCTTTTATTTTAGCATACTGGGCTCTGATTGACTGCTTCAGTGTAGCCTTTCTAGGTAGGCCTGGAGGACTCACTACTCCTTCCTGGGGCAGAGTGCAGTGGAACTGCAGGGCCTCCAGTAGGGGGACAAAGGGCCAGGTGCCAGGGCCGGCTCCAGGCACCAGCCGACCAAGCACGTGCTTGGGGCGGCACCTTGGGGTGGGGCGGCACTCTTTTTTTTTTCTTCTGCCAGGTGGCGCTGGAGGGTTTTGTTTGTTTGTTTGTTTTTGTTTCAGCCGGGCAGTGCTAGGGGAGGCTTCGGTGGCGCGGCACTCAGGGGGGCGGGGGTTTTGGCGGCATGGTGCTCGGGGAGGCGGGGACTTAGACGGCGTGACACGGCACTCGGGAGGGGCGGGGGGCTTGGACGGCATGGCGCTCAGTGGGGTGGAGGCTTGGATGGTGTGGTGCAGTGCTCGGGGCGGGGTTGTGTGGCGCAGCAGTCGGGGTGGGTGGGGACTTGGGCGGTGCGATGTGGCACTTGGGAGGGTGGGGCTTGGGCAGCACAGTGCTCAGGGGCGGGGGCTTCGGCAGCATGGCACTCGGGGAGTGGAGGCTTGGGTGGCGTGGCGTGGTGCTCGGGGACTTGGGCGGTGTGGCGCTCGGTGGGGCGGAGACTTGGGCAGCACGACGCGCGGTGCTCGGAGGGGCGGGGGCTTTGGTGGCACTGCACTCGGGGGGGGGGGTGGCGGTGCTCACGGTGGGGGGGGTGTTACGGCAAGGCGGCACTCTTTTTTTTTGCTTGAGGTGGCAAAAAAGTTAGAGCCGGCCCTGCCAGGTGCACCCTGTCACAATGTTCTGTTAATAAACATTCTTAGTTTTTACTACAAATCATTTTGGTGCTGTGTAGTAGTGTATAGTGGAGTGTATAACCCCAGCTGAGCTACCAAGCTGTTATCTATACTGGCTCTTTGGAAGCAGTGAATTCGGGGTTACCTCTGTGAGTGTCTAGTAAGAGGAACTGGACACTGCAGGGGAGATGGTTTTGGGGAGAATTGGGACCAGAAGTGTTGTTAGGGTCACTCTGTAAGGAGTCACTGGGCTGGTGGAAGCCAGGGTGAGACCATTATGCTGTGAGCAGGCTCCTGGTGTCAGAAGTCTCAATCAAAGCTATACAGCACAGAAGCACCCAAGGTTAGAGGGCAAGAAGTGAAAAAACCCCTTACTAGGGTGGATAAACCCCCAAAACATCATAGGAAGAGGATCAAATAACTTTTAAGACACTTTAACAGGACCACACCATCAGGTAAAAAACGTTACCTCCACTCCTGACTTTCATTTGGATTGGGCATCACTACCCCCTGCTTAGTGAGTGAGGTCCAATTTCAATTGAAGCATACTACATACAGTACTGCTGCCCTTTACTCATACAATAAGGATAACAACATTTCATACTAAAGTGAATCTTCATATGAAATATCCAAACTTAGAATCATAGAATCTCAGGGTTGGAAGGGACCTCAGGAGGTCATCTAGTCCAACCCCCTGCTCAAAGCAGGACCAAACCCAACTAAATCATCCCAGCCAGGGCTTTGTGAAGCCTGACCTTAAAAACCTCTAAGGAAGGAGATTCCACTACCTCCCTAGGTAACCCATTCCAGTTCTTCACCACCCTACTAGTGAAAAAGTTTTTCCTAATGTCCAACCTAAACCTCCCCCTCTGCAACTTGAGACCATTATTCCGTGTTCTGTCATCTGATACCACTGAGAACAGTCTAGATCCATCCTCTTTGGAACCCCCTTTCAGGTAGTTGAAAGCAGCTATCAAATCCCCCCTCATTCTTCTCTTCTGCAGACTAAACAATCCCAGTTCCCTCAGCCTCTCCTCATAAGTCATGTGCTCCAGCCCCCTAATCATTTTTGTTGCCCTCCGCTGGACTCTCTCCAATTTATCCACATCCTTCTTGTAGTGTGGGGCCCAAAACTGGACACAGTACTCGAAATGAGGCCTCACCAGTGCTGAGTAAAGGGGAATGATCATATCCCTTGATCTGCTTGAAATGCCCCTACTTATACAACCCAAAATGCCATTAGCCTTCTTGGCAACAAGGGCACACTGTTGACTCATATTCAGCTTTTCATCCACCGTAACCCCTAGGTCCTTTTCTGCAGAACTGCTGCCCAGCCATTCGGTCCCTAGTCTGTAACAGTGCATGGGATTCTTCCGTCCTAAGTGCAGGACTCTGCACTTGTCCTTGTTGAACCTCATCATATTTCTTTTGGCCCCATCCTCTAATTTGTCTAGGTCCCTCTGTATCCTCTCCCTACCCTCCAGCGTATCAACCACTCCTCCCAGTTTAGTGTCATCTGCAAACTTGCTAAGGGTGCAGTCCACACCATCCTCAAGATTGTTAATGAAGATATTGAATAAAACCAGCCCCAGCACCGACCCTTGGGGCACTCCACTTGATACCGGCTGCCAACTAGACATGGAACCATTGATCACTACCCGTTGAGCCCGACCATCTAGCCAGTTTTCTATCCACCTTACCGTCCATTCATCCAGCCCAGACTTCTTTAACTTGCTGGCAAGAATACTGTGGGAGACTGTATCAAAAGCTTTGCTAAAGTCCAGAAATAGCACATCCACTGCTTTCCCCTCATCCACAGAGCCGGTTATCTCATCATAGAAGGCAATTAGGTTAGTAGGGCATGACTTGCCCTTGGTGAATCCATGCTGACTGTTCCTGATCACTTTCCCCTCCTTTAAGTGGTTCAGGATTGATTCCTTGAGGACCTGTTCCATGATTTTTCCAGGGACTGAGGTGAGACTGACTGGCCTGGAGTTCCCTGGATCTTTCTTCTTCCCTTTTTTAAAGATGGGCACTACATTAGCTTTTTTCCAGTCGTCCGGGACCTCCCCCGATCGCCATGATTTTTCAAAGATAATGGCCAATGGCTCTGCAATCTCATCGGCCAACTCCTTTAGCACCCTCGGATGCAGCGCATCCGGCCCCATGGACTTGTGCTCGTCCAGCTTTCCTAAATAGTCCCGAACTACTTCTTTCTCCACAGAGAGCTGGTCACCTCCTCCCCATACCGTGCTGCAGAGTGCAGCTGCCTGGGAGCTGACCTTGTCTGTGAAGACAGAGGCAAAAAAAGCATTGAGTACACTAGCTTTCTCCACATCCTCTGTCACTAGGTTCCCTCCCTCATTCAGCAAGGGGCCCACACTTTCCTTGACTTTCTTCCTGTTGCTAACATACCTAAAGAAACCCTTCTTGTTACTCCTAACATCTCCGGCTAGCTGCAACTCCAAGCCTTCCTAATTTCACACCTGCATGCCTGAGCAATACTTTTATTCTCCTCCCTGGTTATTTGTCCAATCTTCCACTTCTTGTAAGCTGTTTTTTTGTGTTTAAGACGAGCAAGGATTTCACTGTTAAGCCAAGCTGGTCGCCTGCCATATTTACTAGTCTTCCTACACATCGGGATGGTTTGTTCCTGCAACCTCAATAAGGTTTCTTTAAAATACAGCCAGCTTGACCACTTAGGCAAACAGATTTGGCTGGTTATCACCTAGGCAGGGTCTATGCAAATGCAATCTGCTCCTGAGCCTTTTTCCCCCAGTTCTTCACTAGACAGCAGGGGAGACTCATTCAGATCCTGCTTACATTCTCCTCCCAGCAAAGAATTTATTGTCCTGGCAAATCACACTGCATATTGGTTGCATTGGTGGAATGGGTGTGCTAGCAACAGGCCTAAATGCTTCTACTGTGGGCTTTAAAGCCAAAAGAAGTTCAGTAGATAGAGACCAGAATTTGTTCTCCATTCTAAGATACACCAGGGGAGTGTCCTCCTCTTCAGTCTCACTCTGAGCCATGCTGAATAGGGGTGGGTTAGCCCCATGGGGCCCACTGCACGGGTTGGGCAGTGGTTTTAGTCCAGCTCCTTTTTGCCACCCAGGTCCCATGTCATGGCTCATTTTTTACTACTACTTCTCTACAGGTCTTAGGGCCAATATTCACCCCCTTGCTCCACTACTCTAATGTGTATACAGCCATTATAGAAAGTGTAGTTTCCCCAAAATATAACAAAATTGTTTTCCCAAATTAATGGTTTACTCAAAATGTACTTGCAAGGGGTACTGACCCAGGACCCTGGACAAGCTCACAGAACTGTAACCATTCTGCCAGGTGGAGTCGGCAGCAACAAGGGCCTGGCTTAATATCTAGGGGTGCCTATTAACTATAGAAAACAGAACTAACTTAAGCCCTCACCCAGTAATCTAAAAAAACTGTCCATCACCCTTGGGCACCTCTTAGAGGCAACACTTCCTGACTTGCTGAGGGCATGGCTACACTGCAATTAGAAACCTGTGGCTAGATGGGCCAGCTGACTCGGGCTCAGGCTAAGGGGCTGTTTAATTGCAGTGTAGATGTTCAGACTCGGGCTGCAGCCCAAGCTCTGGGATCCTCCCACATCACAGGATCCTAGAGCTTGGGCACCATCCCAAATCCAAATGTCTACACTGCAATTAAACAGCCCTTTAGCCTGAGCCAGCTGGCCCATCCAGCCATGAGTTTTTAATTGGAGTGTAGACATATCCTGAGTCTGTATATAACAAAAGAAACCTTTAATTAAAGAACTAAACAAACCATTAATTTGAGAAAACGTTGCAACAATTACTTGAAAGTATACAACCAATAAATAAACCCCCTGCCCCACTCTTGGGCAGAATCCTTTGGCTCTGTTTTCCACCTTGTGATGTGAAAGTCCAACAGATGGATGTGTCTCTAACATGCCATTCCCCTTTTTCTTCCACTGCATGCCATTCACGGTTTGTTGTCCAAGGTCAGCAATGTCCCTAGAGTCCAGGAGTGTATTTGGGTGGGTTTGCCTCCCGGCCCCAAGGGGAGAATGTAGTTGAGTAACACCTCCACCTTTGCTCATCAACATCACTGCAGTTTCTGCCACTGTCATTCTATCCTCCCTGCTGCCTCTTTCTACACTGCTGTGTTCTAGTGTTCCACCCCTTAGCCCAATTCTCACTGATTTCACTGGGTAGTGGGGAACATCTCTGCTGCTAGCTCTTCAACATTGTCTTTTCACTGCAACACTGTCTCCACAGATAGACTAAGAAGCTGCTCCAAAGGAGCTGAATATCACTATGTGCCGCTCCAGTAATCACTAACAACAATTGAGTCTAGTCAGCTTTGCTTTTAAGCACTGGACAAGAGAGGATCAAATAGATCTAAAAACCCACACCCCAAGGCAAGGATATCTGTACCCATCTTCTCTAACTTTCACTAGGATGTGATATCACTGGTCCCTGCATAACAAGTGAGATCCAATTTAGGGTGACCCCCCTCAATAGGGCATGCTGAGCCCAGTTTTGCTGCCCTTTACTCATACAATAAAAAGAACAATATTTCATTGTCTCAGCATTCAATATTAAAGCGAATCTTTACAGAAACAGCCAAAATTGATCACTTTGGCAGCATATCTCTCTGCTGATGACCTAGGCAGAATAGGGGTGTCTATGCAAATACAGTCTGCTCCTGACATCCTTTCTCCACATCTTTTCCTCCTGCCCTAGATGGCAGGAGAGAGCTCATTCAGACCCTGCTTACAGTGAGTAGCTGAGGGCTATAAAGCAGCTCAGTTGCACTGACAGGGAATGGGGCTCAGTGGCATGTTTCTGCTATTAACTTGCCTTCTCCATCCCTGCCTCACAAAACTGACCAAGGAAATCCACAAGGGTGCAGAAGCGTACCACAAAAATTATTCCAGGGATGAGGAAAATACTTTAGAATGGGAGACTTAAAGAGCTTGGTCTGTTCAGTTTATCAAAAAGAAGATCAAGAGGTGACTTAATTACAGTGTATAATACTATAAGGGCTAGATCCAGGAACTTTGGCACTGCAATGTGGAGTGTTGCAACATCTACCATTTAGGCATCCTGCCACCCAGTGTAATCCTCAGCCCCACGTTTGGTGCCCAGCATAGGAGATGCATAACTCTTGCATTTGGGGGGGCTGGGTGCAAGTGCCAGAAGCTCCCTAGAAGTGGGAGGGGCCACCGGTACCTGGGCCATGGACCCGCCCCCTGCTCCACCCTGAGCCCCAGCCATTTCTCAGCTTCCTCCCACCTTAGGCCCTGCCCATCTCCACCCCCAAAGTCTTGCCACCGCTTGGCCTCATCCCCTGAAGCTATGCCCCCACTCCACCTCTTCCCCAAAGACCTCCCCCTCACTGCCTGCTCCTCTCCACTGTCTCCTCGAGGACTCCCCTCCTGCTGCTCAATCCTCTCTTCCCCCTCCTCCAAGGACTCCCTGCCCGCTGCTCGCTCCTCTCCACCCCCTTCCCCAAACTCCCCACCTGTTCCTTTCTGCCCCCTCCCCAAGGCCCCCTTATCTTCTCCTATCCACCCCCTACCCCAAGGCCCTCCCACCCACTGCTTGCACCTCTCCACCCCATCCCTCAAGCCCCCCGCCACTCACTCCTTTCTGACCCCTCCTGTTTTAAGGGCGAGCAGCAGGGGGAGAGGGGGTGGAGAGGAGCGAGCGGGGACTCAGGGGAAGAGGCCTAGTGGGAGTGGAGCTTTAGGACAGAGTGAGGGTGGGGCCACAGTTTGGGTACCAGTGCCCCCCCACACACACACTTCTGAGGAGCTTCCAGCAGTGACAATCCAAAGGTGGCAGGCTGGCACGCCTCCAGTGGGAGGTGCCCAACATCTGGCATTTTGTGCGATGTTTGGAGAGACTTAGCCTCCCCAAGCCTCTTACACATGCCACCAGGCTCCCTACACAATGCATGAGGAGAGTTAGGTGCCTAAGAATGGGAGCCACAAAAGGTAGCACACTGAGCAGGGAGCCACCTAATCTAGCCAATAGGAAATTCCACTGTGAGGGGTGTGTCCTAAGCCACACCCTTCAAAGGTAGCTAGGCACCTAATTGTGGGCTGGGGGGAGGCACCTTTCTCTGCTCTGCATTCACAGCCATAAACTCTCTGTTTGGGTTGGGGAGGGGGAAAGAGGAGAGAGCGAGCGATTTCCACCCCATTATAGCCAACAGCCCAGAGACAGGCAGGTAGGCACCCCCCCCCCCGTTCTTTCTGTGAGGCCCAGTTTGGTAAGAGTGCCCTGAAAATGCCTGCTGTATGGGCTCTTAACGTGAGATAGGCAGGGGACTGTATAGCTTGGGCATCCCACTAGCTAGAGTTTAGGTGTAAGCAAAGGTACTAAGCGGCTTTGGTGTATCAGGACTTGATTTTGCACACGCCTGCTGGCAGAACACAGGCACTTACAGGGTTAGGTGGCAGCTAAGTGGGAGTTTTGAAGGACTCAATGGCACCTAAATGTTGGACTTAAGTGCCCAAAGTGACTGTTAGGCACCTACGTCCCTATGTGGATCTAGCTCTAAGTACCTACATGGGGAGAAAATAGCAGGTACTAGAGGGCTTTTTAATTTAGCAGAGAAAGACAAACAAGAACCAATGGCTGGAAGCTGAAGGCAAACAAATTCAAACTGGAAATAAGTCACAGAGTTTTAAAGATGAGTGTGATTACCAACTGGATCACCCTGTCAAGGGAAGTTGTAGATTTTCCATTTTTTGATGTCTTCAAGTCAAGACTGAATGCCTTTCTGGAAGATACGCTGTAGTGAAACACACATTACTGGGCTCAATAGATGGATAATTGCGTGGAATTTAACAGTCTGTGATATACAGGAGGTCAGGCAAAATGATCTAATGGTCCTCCTGGCTTTAATATCTATGAATCTATGAATTCAGTGCACAGGATAGACTGCAGCTACTCAATATTTTGTTTCATTCTCATTGTTCAACTTGTGGCCCCCAGGCCTTATTTACTGCACACTAACCATACTCCACTCTGAAAACAGAATTCTAATTTCTTCATGGGCTTTTCAAAGATGCTCATCACTATAGTACCTGAGAGCTTCAACTATGTTAATGGAATTATTTTCCCAACACCTCTATGAGGTGAAGTGGCATTGTTATCCCTGTTTTACACATGGAGAGCTCAGGTGCAGAGAAATTAAGGTAAATCCACTAATTTTGAGTCCCCAGATCTGAGACACCTAAGACCTGATGTACAGAGTATATAATAAAGTATATAGCACTTTATACTTTCAAAGCACAGCTCCCATTGACTTCAGTTGCAGCTGTGAGAAGAGTTAAGAAATTTTTTTCAGACAATGTAAATGACAATTTCCTAACTCAAGGAGTGTTGCAGCCAGCATTGGGGAATTTTTTATTAGATCTTGTTTTAACAGATAAAGAGGAACTGATCACTTAAAATTAATGGTAGTCTAGGTACAAGTGATCATGACCTGATCAGATTTATAATATACAAGCAGAATAAAGTCCAGGCTAGTAAGATAGATAGATAGATACACACACACACACACACAGTGCTTTAATAGAGCCAATTTCATAAAGCTGAAAACAATTATGAGCCAAAGCAGCTGGGAGGACTAATTTAATCAGAAAAATGTGAATGATAATTGGGAATCATTAAGAACTGACTTTAGATACCAAAAAAGCCATAAACCCACAACTGAGGAAGAATGCCGTGCTGATTAAAAAAAACAACCTGGTTTGGAGGGGAAGTGAAGGCAGCAATAAAAAAAAGTGCTGGTGTTTGTTTATATATATAATGGGAGAAAGGGGAAGTTGATAGCAATGAATATAAAATATAAATCAGGAGCTAGGAATTGTAAAAAAATGATAAGGGATGCAAAGGAACAAAAAAAAATCAATTGCCAGCAGCATTAAGGACAACAAGAAGGCGTTTGTTCAATATATTAGGAACAAAAAGTATCCTGGTAATGATATTGGTCCATTACTAGATGGAAATGGTAGAATTATCAATAATAATAATGCAGAAAAGGCAGAGGTATTCAATTAATATTTCTGTTCTGTATTTGGGAAAAAACAACAATGGATGATGTAGCCATATCACATGATAACACTCCTTCCATTCCACTAGTATCGCTGGAGGATGTTAAGCAGAAACTACAAATGTTAGACATTTTGAAATCAGCAGGTGCAGATAACTTTAATCAAAACTGTTAAAAGAGCTAGCTGAGGAGCTTATTGGACTATTAATACTGATTTTCAATGAGTCTTGTATAGGCCTTGCTAGAGCCTTAGGCATAACTAACAGTATGAACCAAAGGCTGTGAACCAGAGTAGGCCTGGCCTTGGCAGAATAGCAATGCACCAGGTATTAGCTAATACCAAGCAGGGGCGGCTCTAGGTATTTTGCCGCCCCAAGCACGGCAGGCAGGCTGCCTTCGGCAGCTTGCCTGTGGGAGGTCCCCGGTCCCGCGGATTCGGCATCACGCCTGCGGGAGGTCCACCGAAGCTCCGGGACCAGCGGCCCCTCCACAGGCATGCCACTGATGGCAACCTGCCTGCCGCCCTCGCGGCGACCGGCAGAGCGCCCCCCGTGGCTTGCTGCCCCAGGCACCCGCTTGGCATGCTGGTGCCTGGAGCTGCCCCTGATACCAAATAAGCACATTCCTGGCCTAAGAGGATGGTATAGAAACACCCAGAGTTCAAAAGTAAATGAATAAACAAATTCTGAAGGGATTGTAGAGGAACACACTGACTCCTTGTAAGATAAGGATGGAATGACAGGATAATAGATGAGGATATTTTATTTGAACTAGCAGATACAAGATATAAGAGTGGTAACTAACACCATCTAGAGTGTAATAAGAACATAAGATTGGCCCTACTGGGTCAGACCAAAGATCCATCTAGCCCAGTATCCTGTCTTCCAACAGTGGCTGGTGCTACATGCCTCAGAGGGAATGAACAGAACAGGTGATCATCAAGTGATCCATCCCCTGTCACTCATTCCCTGCTTCTGGCAAACAGAGGTTAGGGACACAATTCCAATATATGAGTTGTTTCTATCAATGTATAAAAGAAGTCATCATAGGAGGCTCATGTTTGTTTCAGTCAAGGGGATGGCATCCTCTTATGTTGCCTGAGCTTTTACCTTGTCACAGGCATACATGTGTTAGTGTCCCTCTGGCCCCATTGGGCAGAGAACTAGTACTGACAATAAACCTGGCTGAACGGATTCACCACCAAACCAAGCCTGTGGTCCATGGGTGGCGTGTGACTCCTACATTTGGGGAGGCTGGGCACGAGTGCTGGAAGATCCCTATAAGTAGGGAGGGGCACTGGCACCTGGACCATAGCCCCACCCCGTGCTCCTCCCCAAGGCACACTCCTGCTTGGCCTTCTCTCCCCAGGCCCTGCCCACAGTCCACCCCCACTCCATCCTGGGTGAGTCCATGGCCCAGGGGCCCTTTTGGCTGCGGGCTGGTGAGCCTCCAAAGGGACATGCACTGCATCCTGTTACGGATGCTTAGCCTCCCCTGGCCTCTTATACCCGCCACCCCTGCTGTGGTCTTTATTAACAACATCGAGGTCTGCTAAATCAGCATGCTGAACTTTCTGCTAATGCAGCTAACAGTGGAGGTCCAAGAACTGCAACACTAACAAAATCTTGGAGGGAATTTAAGACCATAAGAACAGCCATACTGGGTCAGACCGAAGGTCCAGCTAGCCCAGTATCCTGTCTTCTGGCAGTGGCCAATGCCAGGTATCCCAGAGGGAATGAACAGATAACGTAATCATCAAGTGATCTATCCCCGGTCGTCCATTCCCAGCTTTTGGGAAATAGAGGCTAGGGACACCATCCCTGCCCATCCTGCCTAATAGCCATTGATGGACCTATCCTCCATGAATTTATCTAGTTCTTTTTTGGAATCTTGTTATAGTCTTGGCCTTCACATCATCCTCTGGCAAGGAGTTCCACAGGTTGACTGTGTGTTGTGTGAAAAAATACTTTCTTTTGTTTGTTTTAAAGCTGCTGCCTATTTCATTTGGTGACCCCTAGTTCTTGTGTTATGAGAAGGAGTAAGTAACACTTTATTTACTTTCTCCACACCAGTCATGATTTTATAGATCTCTATCATATCCCCCTTAGTAGTCCCTTTTCCAAGCTGAAACCTCGAGTCTTATTAATCACTCCTCTTACAGAAGCCGTTCCGTATCCCTAATAATTTTTTTTGCCCTTTTCTGAACCTTTTCCAATTCCAATATATCTTTTTTGAGATAGGGTGACCAGATCTTTACGCAGTATTGAAGATGTGGGCATACCATGGATTTATATAGAGGCAATATGGTATTTTCTGTCTTATTATCTATCCCTTTCTTAATGATTCCCAACATTCTGTTTGCTTTTTTGACTGCCACTGCACAGTTTTCAGAGAATGATCCACAATGACTCTAAGATCTCTCTCTTGAGCGGTAATAGCTAATTTAGACCCAATCATTTTGTATGAATAGTTGGTTATTATGTTTTCCAATGTGCATTACTTTTGTGATGCAGCAGGGCCAGAGAGCAGCAGGAAAGTAGTAGATTGGAGGTATATAATCCATAAAATGATCAAGGCCTTATTCCTTGTGGACTAGGGAAAGGTTACTACAGGTTAATTAGAGCACCTGGAGCCACTTAAGTCCCCGCCCAATACCTAATTACCCACCCCACCCGCTTCAATCAGACTAAGGCCTGGTGTACACTAGGCGTTTAAACCGGTTTTAGGAGCGTAAAACCGATTTAACGCCACACCCGTCCACACTGAGAGGCCCTTTATATCGGTATAAAGGGCTCTTTAAACCGGTTTCTGTACTCCTCCCTAACGAGAGGAGTAGCGCTAGTATCGGAATTACCATATCGGATTAGGGTTAGTGTGGCCGCAGATCGACGGTATTGGCCTCCGGGCGGTATCCCACAGTGCACCACTGACTGCTCTGGACAGCAATCTGAACTCGGATGCAGTGGCCAGGTAGACAGGAAAAGCCCCGCGAACTTTTGAATATTTCCTGTTTGCCTAGCGTGGAGCTCAGATCAGCACGTGTGACGATGCAGTTAAAAATCAAAATAAAGAAAGAGCTCCCGCATGGACCATGCGGATGTGATCGCTGTAAGGGCAGGCAAATCTGTTCTATCAGTGCTCCATTACAGAAGACGAAATTCAAAATCATTTTTAAAAAATCTCCAGACAGACGCCATAGCAGGGGCTCAGCGCACTGCTGCGTGACAAATGTAACGGAAAGCCAAAGAATCAAATGGACGCTCATGGACTGGAGGACTCAAGCTATCCCACAGTTCCTGCAGTCTCCGAAAAGTATTTGCATTCTTGGCTGAGCTCCAAATGCTTCTAGGGTCAAACACAGTGTCCGCGGTGGGTCAGGGCATAGCTCGGCAATTTACGCACCCCCCCACCCACCCCCAGAAGTGAAAGGGAAAACAATCCTCTCCTGACTCTTTAACATGTCACCCTATCTTTACTGAATGCTGCAGATAGACCCGATGCTGCAGCACTCAACACCAACATCCTTGCTCCCCCCCGCCATGGGTGGCTGATGGTGCAAAATGACTGGTATCCGTTCTCATCATCAGCCTATTGGCACATGGAGCAGTGCAAAAGGACTGGTAACCATGCAGACTAGCATCGGTGAGGTCTATCAAGGGTGCCTGGCCCTAATTTTTCCTGGTAGATGGTGCAGTATGGCTGATAACCATTGTCATCATAGCAACAGGGGGCTGACAGAGCTCATCCCCCACCCTTCATGTGTAAAAAAGAGATTCAATTGCCCCTGGACTAGCAGAGGGATGCTGGGCTCCTCTCCTCCACACTCCTTACTGTCCTGTCTGGACTATCATAGCAGCTGGAGGCTGCCTTCCACTCATTTCTCACTAACAAGTCAGTGTGTCTTATTCCTGCATTCTTTATTACTTCATCACACAAGTGGGGGGACAATACTACAGTAGCCCAGGAAGGCTGGGGGAAGAACAGAATCAACAGGTGGGGTTGTTGCAGGAGCACCCCCTGTGAATAGCATACAGCTCATAATTTCTGCAGGATCTGACACAGAGCAGCTGTGCCCTCTGATACAGTGGTTCTCTAGTACACTTGCCCATATTCTAAGCAGGACTGATTCTATTTTTAGATACCAAAAAGGAGGGATTGACACTGGGAGTCATTCCCAATTTTGGCTTTTGTGCCCCTGGCTAAGAGCAGCCAGGGGCACTTATGACAGCAGCAAATGGTGCAAAACAACTGGTAGCCATGATCATCTTTTTACCAATTTATGGATTGGTAGATGGTACAGTATGGCTGGTAACCATCTCTGCTGTCATGCAAAAGCAAAAGCATGCTGCTGTGTAGTGCTGCTGAATCACCTCTGTCAGCGGCATCTAGTACACATACGGTGACAGTCACAAAAGGCAAAACAGGCTCCATGACTGCCATGCTATGGCATCTGCCAGGGCAATCCAGGGAAAAAAGGCGTGAAATGCTTGTCTGCCGTTGCTTTCCCAGAGGAAGGAGTGACTGACGACATTTACCCAGAACCACCCGCGACAATGATTTTTGCCCCATCAGGCACTGGGATCTCAACCCGGAAATTCCAAGGGGCGGGGGAGGCTGCGGAAACTATGGGATAGCTACGGAATAGCTACCCACAGTGCAACGCTCCAGAAGTCGATGCAAGCCTCGGACCATGGACGCACACCACCGATTTAATGTGTTTAGTGTGGCCGCGCGCACTCGATTTTATACAATCTGTTTTACAAAACCAGTTTATGCAAATTCGGAATAGTCCCGTAGTGTAGACGTACCCAGAGATAAAGGGAAGGAGAGCTGACTAGAGTTTGGAGGAGTATTGCTGTTAGCCAGAGGACCAGGGGAAGGGAAATCCTACCTGAGTAGGGGGAGTCCCTCAGCACAGAAAACTGACAGAAACCCTACCCCAGGGGAGAGAGGGTAAGCAGCCTGCAAAGCTGAAGGGGTGGGACCGAGAGTAGGAGAGTGGACCTGGATCCCTTCCCTGCTCCTCTCTCTCTCCCACCAGGGCACTAGCAGAGCTCACCACAGTGCCCAAGAATAGGGGTAAGAGGTGCTGCCATGACCCACCACACCAAGAAAAAGTGCAGGACCCACCACAGTAGCATCAGCCATTTCCCACACTTTGCATTTATCAACATTGAATTTCATATGCCATTTTGTTGCCCGAGCACCCAGTTTTGCAAGATTCTTTTGTGGCTCTTTGCAGTCTGCTTGGGACTTAAGTTAACAGAAAATTGGAAGAAAGTGAATGTTGTGGCAATATTTACAAAGAGTAAATGGGGAAATTATAGCCTGCCAGCCTGTCATCAATCCCTGGCAAGATAATGGAGTACTTCATATGGGACTCAATTAATAAAGAACTAAAGGTGGGTAATGTAATTAATGCCAATCAACTCGGGTTTATGGAAAATAGATTCTCTCAAACTAACTATCTTTTTTGGATGAGATTACAAGTTTGGTCGATAAAGGTAATATACTTAGACTGTTGTAAGGCATTTGACTTGGTACCAAAAACATCTTGACTAAAAAACTAGTATGACATAAAATTAACATGGCACACATTAAATGGATTAAAAACTAGCTCACTGATAGAACTCCAGATGTAATCATAATGAGGAGTCATCAGTGAGTAGGTCTGTTTCCAGTGGAGTCCCACAGAGATCGGTACTTGGCCCTACACTCAAACATTTTTATCAGTGATTTGGAAGAAAACACAAATCATCACTGATAAAGTTTACAGATGATACAAAAATTGGAGGAGTGGTAAATAATGAAGAAGAAAGGTCACTGATACAGAGCAATCTGGATCACTCGATAAACTGGTCACAAGCAAACAATTTTAATATGGCTCAATGTAAATGTATTGGTCTGAGAACAAAGAATCTAGGCCATGCTTACAGGATGGTGGATTCTATCCTGGGAAGCTGTGACTCAAAAAAAGATGTGGGGGTCATGGTGGATAATCAGCTGAACATGAGCTCCCAGTGCAACGCTATGGTGAAAACAGCTGATGCAATTTTGGGATGCATAAATATGGAATCTCAAGTAGGAGCGGAGCAGAGAGGTTATTTTATCTCTATATTTGGCACTGCTGGCATACTGTGTCCAATTCTGGTGCCCACAATTCAAGAAGGATGTTGATAAATTGGACAGGGTTCAAAGAAGAGAACGATTACAGGACTAGAAAACATGCCTTACAGTATCAGAGGGGTAGCCGTGTTAGTCTGGATCTGTAAAAGCAGCAAAGAGTCTTGTGGCACCTTATAGACTAACAGACGTTTGGGAGCATGAGCTTTCGTGGGTGAATACCCACTTCGTCGGATGCAACCCACGAAAGCTCATGCTCCCAAACGTCTGTTAGTCTATAAGGTGCCACAAGACTCTTTCATGCCTTACAGTGATAGATTGAGCTCTTTGAGTCTATTTAACTTAAAGAGAAGGTTAAGGGATGCTTGATGACAGTCAATAAGTACCTACATGGGGAACAAATATTTAACAATGGGCTCTTCAGTCTAGTAGAGAAATGTGCAACATTTTCCAATGGATGGAAGTTGAGAATGGATGGAAGTAGAGAAATGTGCAACATTTTCCAATGGATGCCTTATTTCCAATTCGGACTGGAAATAAGGCATAAAATTTTTAATGGTGAGGGTAGCTAATCACAGGAACAATTTATCAAGTGTCCTGGTAGATTCTCCATCACTAACAATTTTAAAATCAAGAATGGATGTTTTTTCTAAAATATCTGCTTTAGGAATTATTTAGGAGCAGTTCTCTGCCCTGTGTTATGCAAGAGGACAGACTAGATGACCACAATGGTCCCTTCTGGCATTGGAATCTATGAATATTATTAAATAGTTTATTCACACAAAATGCAGTTTTGGTTGACCCAAAACTATTCAGAAATGTGACCTAAATAGTATCAGCTGAGAAAATCTTTTTTCCAGGCCAGAAACACAGCTCTGTCTTTATAACCTGCAGCCCAGTGGTTAGTGCGCTTGCCTAGGATGTGGGTGAGCTAGGTTTGAATCCCCACCCTGAAGCAGGGAGTTGAACTCACATCCCTCATCCCAACAGAGCAGCTGACCTAGTGATCAACATACTGTTCTGGGGTGGGTCTCAGTCTCTCCTGTGGCAGCTGCTCCACTTTAAATGAATATTCATTGGGCTACAAAGAATGAGAATTATTCTCTAGGCTGGTGATTAAGGCACACACCTATAAGATAAGACATGTGGATTCAAATTCTTCCTCTGAATCAGGCAGAAAGAACATCTGAATCCACATCTCCTACTTCCCAGAGGAGTGCCTTAATCACCAGTGTATATAATCATTGTCACTGCCCCTCTCTCTCTCTCTCTCAGGAAATTAAGTTTCAAAGTTTCTTACAAGTCTCTACCAAACACGTGCAAACTATGATTTTTCAAAGGCTTATTACGTGACCAAATTGGGGGAGATTTATATGGGGATGGCAAAAGGCACCTCCCCATTACCAATCCCAACCTTTACCAAATGTCAAGTCCCTGCTCCATGGCATGGAGGTGCTAGAGATTCTCAAAGAAAAGGGCACCAGAATATTTTACCAGGGTGTGATAAATGAGAGTGGGGGGGCAGTCCCCTTTTATGGGCACCCAGCCAGCTAGTTAGCTATAAAATCCCTGTTAGTAGCTGTTCTCTACCTGCTTTACCCATAAAGGGTTAAAAAAAGTCCACAGGTAAAAGGAAGGGAGTGAGCACCTGACCAAAAGAGCTAATGGGAAGGCTAGAACTTTTTAAAATTGGGAAAAAAAACTTTCCTTTTGTCTGTCTGTTTTTGTTTTCTGGAGAGAGGGGACAGGGCTGAAGCTATGTTGTAAAAGCTTGAGTGCCAGATATGAAAAACATCAAATCATACCTAGAAACTACTCATTTAAAACCCCAGATATGTAAGTAGAGCAGGAAATGTCTAGAAAGATGCGATTAGGTTTCTCTCTTTTATTTTTTTATGGCTTGTGGACTCCTCTGTGCAAACCCCAGGTACTTTTGTTTTGCTTGTAATCTTTAAACTGGATGTCAAGAAGCTATCTTGATGCTTAATCCTTGTAACTGTTTTTTTATTTAAAAAAAAAAACTAGCAAAAAGCCTAAGTTCCAGATGTATTTTCTTTGTTGTTTTTAATAAAATTTAATAAAAAAATTTAAGAACAAGATTGGGTTTTTATAGCCCTAAGGAGGAGGGATAGCTCAGTGGTTTGAGCATTGTCCTGCTATAAACGCAGGGTTGTGAGCTCAATCCTTGAGGGGGCTGTTTAGGGGCAAAATCAGTACTTGGTTCTGCTAGTGAAGGCAGGGGGCTGGACTTGATGACCCTTTGAGGTCCCTTCCAGTTCTATGAGATAGGTATATCTCCCTATATTAATTAGTTTGTGGCAACAGCTGATTTCCTTTGTTTTTCCTTCTCAGCTCTTCCAGGGGGATGGGGGGTGAAAGGACTTGAGGGTACCCCACAGGAAGGAATTCCCAAGTGTGCCTTCCTGGGTCCCAAAAAGGGTTTTTTTGCAGATGGGTGGTGTCAGTATCTACCCATTCAAGGTCAGAAAAAAGCTGTAACCTTGGGAGTTTAATACCAGCCTTGAGTGGCAGGTATTAATTTTTTTAAAATTCTTGCGGGCCCCCACCTTCTGCACTCAAAGTGCCAGAGTGGGGAATCAGCCTTGACACATGGGCAAAACAATGTATTTTTCCCTAACCTCATTCAGAGCAGCGTACTTTCAACACTACTTTATAATTCAGAATGCTGGGGAATGACAAAGTATAACGTGTCCAAACTGTCTTAGTTTCATACAACCTGACTCAGAAAAATCCTCTGTAAGTGCAGCCAAGAAAATATGAGAACCATCAGTACCAGGAGATATTGGAAATGGATTTGCCATGTGCATGAGATGGAAATGGATTCCATCACCAGAATAGCAATAAGATGGACACCTGAGGGCAAGCAAAAACAAGATTGCCCGAAAACAACATGGCAAAGAGCTGTGGAAGCTGAAATGAAAAACTTGGGGAACAGCTGGGGAACCATTGAAAGACTTGCCAGAAACAGACAGGAGTGGAGGAGCTATGTCGCTGCCCTAAATGCCAGAGGCGTAACGGGTACTAACTAACTCATTCTCACAATGCCTGAACTGCTTTGGCTGAAATTTCCCCCCAAACAATTCAGACTGAGGCAGGCACCTGGCTTGGAAAATTTCTTCCTGAATTGTTGAAGTTTGGTAAAGTTATAAACAACTGAAAACAGGTTTTTATAAACTGTCAGCCAGCCCTATTAATAAAGGGTGCTAAAAGCCCCATCTAGAGTAACAATAGAGAATAAGACCTTTGGGGCAAGAAGGCCCCTGATTGGTGCAGAGGGCCGGGAGGCCTCCCCAACACTCTCCTGTGTTTGAAGGTGAGTGATGGAGTGGGAGCCATGGCACCTGTATGCCCTGGGTAGTGCTGGTACTGGCTATCCTGGAACTATGGGACCTTATACCATTAGACAAGACTACAGACATTACAGATAAAGAAGTTGGTTGTTGTATTATATCCTCAGTGGAAAGCTCAGATCAGAGCCATTAGTTACTACTTGAGGACAAGGATGGCAGACACAGCAATTTAAGTGTGAATGAAACAGTTAGATATTTTAATGCAAAAATTACCAATAGGACCAGCCATAATCCCACATCTGTGGTCTCCAGTCTTCTGGACCAAGGTTGACAGTCATTTGAAATACAGTTGTGTACATCATGTGAGCGACCATGCCAAAGAGACCTAGAAAAATATAACTTTGTAAGATATATTAAAAAAAAAAACACATGCAAAACCTGTTTGACACTTTATTAGAGATTATTCTTGAATATGGAGAATGTTTTGTGAAGTATTTAAAGGTCTAAAATTAGCTGAAAAATAGCTGAAAAAATACTTTACATTGTGAAGAGAATGTAACACCCACCAAACTGCTGGTGCTGCTCCACAAACTAGCAACTCATACGTGGGAAGCCCCTTCTATCAGGGACTGAGTTGTTATGGTCACCTCTACGGTACCATGCAGACCTTCCTGTACACCGGGGAATGAGGCTGGGATATATAAAAGGTATTTAAGGGAGTTAAAGTGTACAAAACCTACTGAATTTTAGTGGCAGTGGAGTGCCTTACTCCTTTAAGCTGATTTAAAAACCTTATATGAAATTCATCCTGAGTAGTGTAGTCATAGGGTTAGCTTGCCTTCATTATATTCAGCTGTAATGCAAGGAACCTACAGGCCTGTATCCTGTAAGACATTCACATCAGCAGTTTTAGCATAGGGCTTGAGGCCTATGAAATTTGGCACAGATAAATGGCCCAATGGAAAACCCAAATATTGGGGAGCTGAAAATAGAGTGTTTAAGGGGAATTTCAGACCACAGTAACATGAGTTCGACTACAAGAGTATCAAGGCAACGAATTGGTGTACATAACAATAACAGATACATGAGCTACATTTGCAGATACCTAAGCACAAGAGGGCCATGACAATGAATGAACACATATGATAATAAATTGAGATCATTGATATACTAATCTATAGGAGAAGGACACTGCAACGTTAGTAAGGGGAGGAACTACAAATAAGGAAAAGGGGGAAAACACCTACTGAATATGCATCATACATATGGCATCAGCATAACATATTATAAAAGTTGCATCCCACCACGACATCCCCCTTGTTGCTCTTGCCTCTAAACTTAACCCAAAGATTCTCAACAGGCTTTTTTCCAGTTTCATACTGGAGCTCTGAACAATCATACAGCTCTTACATACAGTGCAACTCCTCCACCTTTTCTCCCCGGTCTGTCCTTCCTGAACAGTTTATATTCATCCATGACAGTGCTCCAGTCATGTGAGTTACCCTATCAAGTCGCTATTATTCCAATCACATCATAGTTCCTTGACTGTGCCAGTTCTCTGAAAACATCCACTCAACGTGCAGTGGCAGTCAAAAAAGCAAACAAAATGTTGGGAATAATTAAAAATGGGATAGATAATAAGACAGAAAATATCATATTGCCTTTATATAAATCCAAGGCATGCCCACATCTTGAATACTGCGTGCAGATTTGGTCACCCCATCTCAAAAAAGACATATTGGAATTGGAAAGTTTCAGAAAATGGCAAAAAAAAAATTAGGGGTATGGAACAGCTTTCATATTAGGAGAAATTAATAAGACTGGGACTTTTCAGCTTGGAAAAGAGACCACTAAGGCTGATAGGATAGAGGTCTATAAAATCATGACTTGTGTGGAGAAAGTAAATAAGGAAGTATTATTTACTTCTCATAACACAAGAACTAGGGGTCACCAAATGAAATTAATAGCAGCAGGTTTAAACAAACAAAAAGAAGTTTTCTTCACACAATGCACAGCCAACCTGTGGAACTCCTTTGCCAGAGGATGTTGTGAAGGCCAAGACTATAACAGGATTCCAAAAAAGAACTAGATAAATTCATGGAGGATAGTTCCATCAATGGCTATTAGCCAGGATGGGCAGGGATGGTGTCCCTAGCCTCTGTTTACCAGAAGCTGGGAATGAGTGACAGGGAATGAATCACTTGATTATTACCTGTTCTGTTCATTCTCTCTGGGGCACCTGGCATTGGCCACTGTCAGAAGAGATGATACTGGGCTAGATGGACCTTTGGTCTGACCCATTATAGCCGTTCTTATGTTCTTATTTACGGAGTTACAGGTCTATACTGAAATTTATGTTTTTAAGGCAGGTTAACCAGGAGATGACATTTTTCAGTAATGTTCCTTTCAGGAAGGTGGTAACAGACTCTTACTGGTCATTGTGTAATGGGCACTGTCCATTCATCCTGCACGTCTATTGGAATCCTGAGCCTGAGGCTAATCAGGAGATTGCAATATTGACAAGAGAGGAAAGCCACAGGAAAAAACAACCAAAAGGGAGGATCCTGTTTCTTAATAAGGACAATGGATTGTTCTGATATACCTGGGCATGCAAACAGACACCCTGAATCTTTCATCTAGGAGGCAAGCTGACAGTAAGTTTGTCTCATGAACAAAAGATCACAGCTATGAGACAGAAAAGTGTCTAGTTAAATAAGTCTGTGCCATAGAATGCATGTTATTATTTTATTTGATATGTAACCATTTATTTCCAATACTCTTGTACTTGCTATCATTTGAATTTCTATACTTCGTTAAATAAACTTTTACTTGTTTTCACTATAAATGTATCTACCCTTAACTGTGGCATAGCTACCACTCCACAAGAATACATTTAACAATGGTACAGCTATCACT
The DNA here is from genome assembly GCF_016161935.1 of Mauremys reevesii. Classification (NCBI taxonomy): domain Eukaryota; kingdom Metazoa; phylum Chordata; order Testudines; family Geoemydidae; genus Mauremys; species Mauremys reevesii. Next base: position 19,087,865 of record NC_052637.1, read on the forward strand.
CCACCCTTAGTTATGGCTCAGGTGCCGCTCCACCAGAACAGCCTTAACTGTGGCACAGCTGCCACTCCACCACAATATGCTTATCTAGATTGCAGCTACTGCTCCACCAGAATACCCTTAACTATGGTGCAAGTACCACTCTATGTGAATACCTCTAACCATAGCACAGCTACTGCTCCATACGAATATCCTTAACTATGGTAAAGCTACCACTCCACCAGAATACCCTTAACTATTGTGCAGGTAATCTCCACTACTATACACTTAACTACGGTGAAGGTACTGCTCCACTAGAATACTGTTAACTGTGGCACAGATGTTGCTCCACAAGGAACACCTTTTACAATGGCACAGCTACTGTGGCACCAAACTATCCTTAAGCATGGTGTGAGTACTGCTCCACCATAGTATCTGTAACTAGCATACAGCTACCACTCTACCAGAATATCCTTAACTATGGGAAAGCTACCACTCCACCAGTATACACTTGACTGTGGTGCAGCTACTGCTCCACCAGAAAACCCTTCACCATATATTCATACATTCTAAGACCAGAAGGGACCATTGTGACCATCTAGTCTCACCTCCTTTATAGCACAGGCCAGAGAATTTCCCTAAAACAATTCCTGAAGCATATCTGTTAGGAAAACAGCCAATATTGATTTAAACAGTGACAGTGATGGAGAATCAACTTTGACCACTGGTAAATTGTTCCATGAATTAATTATTTTCACCATTAAAAATGTATGCCTTATTTCCAATCTCAGTTTGTATAGCTTCTGCTTCCAGCCATTGGATAGTGTTTTATCTTTCTCTGCCAGATTAAATAGCCCCTTGTTAAATATTTTTTCCCCATGTAGGTACTTACAGACTGTAATCAAGTCACCTATTAACTTTCTGTTTGTCTGTCACTATAAAGGCATTTTTCCCTATACACTTAATCATTTTTATGGCTCTTCTCTGAACCCTCTCCAAATTATCAACATCTTTCTTGAAATGTAGGCACTAGAACTGGACATAATATTCTAGCAGCATTTGCACCAGTTCCAAATACAGAGGTAAAATAAGCTCTCTACTCCTAACCATGGTATAGCTACTGCTTCATCAAAATACCCTTCAGGGTTCTGCATTCTTCTTACACATCATCGGATTTAGAATTTTACCTCCAAAGGGAATAAAGGTGTTAGTACTTGCTAGTACATATTAGCCTTTTTTTAGTCCTCTTTTTGTTGTATACTGAATTCTTTTGCATATTAACTATTCTTCTAGAATCTTTAGGATATTAGCAAAGAGTGTTTGAATTCCAAGGCACAGACTGTTGGCTCTCAACCTTTGAGCGACCTGTATTCAGGAAATTCATGTGATTGAATATTGTGTTTTACCTCATTATTGCTCATCTCTCCAAGTCTGTGGGAATATAGATGTCGAGGGAAAAGACCCCTCATACCAAAAAAATGTCTGGAGAAGTATGATGTAAACAAGACTTGATGATTGATAAGGGTGCCTATGATGTAATTCTGTTCTGTGATTGGTAAGAGGTACTTATTAGTGCAGACATTTTCTGTAATGGGTGAAATAAGGATCCATTGAAAGATGATTTTTAACTGATTAAAAACTGCCAATAGTCACAGCTATCAATAACTGGATGACTGGATTAGAATTCCCTTTATCTTATCCATCATGTAATTTACTGCTACCATAAAAGAAATTCCATAAGTAATTAGGTAAAATGAAAATATCAAAAACAGAACACACAGTGAAATTACTCACGGAAAAGCAATATCTCCTCCAAAACAGAATTTCTTTGTTTAATCCCTGATAAAAAAGACAGAGGGTGTGGAAGTGGGTTGGGGAACACAGACTGCTAGCACCCCACCAGTTACAGAGGAGAGAGACACAGAGGCCATCTCTTTGCCTTACACCAAGGGAGGGAGAATAATGTATCTATTCTTTCTGTATAGTGTTGCATTAATCTTTGATTGTCATATAAGAGGCTCAAATGCAATTATTTAATAAAAGATTATCAGTCTCAACTCATTATTAAATTAAAATATCCAACCATTTTTTAAAATCCTTTGTTGCTTCTTTATGCTGAAGGTTTTGTTTCTTTGTTTGTTTTTAATTTTTTTTTGCTTCTTTTTCACATTATAAATCAGATATATCTCTGCTTTTTCTGCAGCACACTGGAGAACTGGCAGGTTTATGATATCAGAGGGGCAGGACTGTTGGGAGCCAAAGTGCAGCTCATGATGGATAAAATATTTTCTGTCGGCAGCTGTGTGTGACACTCCACGTGCCATCAGCTGAATAAGGCTTTCTCTGTAAGATAAAATCTGTCATAAGAGTGCAGCTCCTGACCGAGATGTTATGTTCACACAGCTCTCAACCAGGGTTGTGGTACAAAGTCTAAACTGTCAGTTAACTAATGGCAAAAATGACCCTACATTCAACTTTTTTAAAAATAAAATAACCCTCCCCCATTGCACTTGCTCTACTCAGGATCACTCTGGATCTCTACTCAGGATCACCTCTGTGCCACCTTTTGTGCTGAGAGCAATTTGCTGTGACAGAGAGCTGCTGTTGACACATTTCAGCCAGAGTTCAAACGGAAAGACCTCCCATTAAAAACTCCTGAGGAGAAAATCAAAGAAAAACTACACACAAAAGGGCATAAAAGTGAACCTGTGTGAAACTTTCCATCAAATGACCACCTAATGTTAGAAAAAAGCCAGGGAGCTCAGACCCCATTTTACAGTGGTGCAACCCACACTGTGGAGTCACTGCACCTCCCTAGTGACTTATTCATTTATTCTGTCAGGCTTTTCCTGACAAAATATACAGCATAATTCCAGTTATCCACATTTCCTAGTTATCTGATTCAACAGGGTGTCTCTCATTTATCTCTATGTTAATCACACACACCAATAACTTTTCAATTACCTCTTAGTGCCTGTTAGTGCTAATCAATAGCTTTGTATTTGTGTAGCAGTTCTGAGTGGTTACCTGCTGTTAGGGAGACCTAAGCCCATTTCAGCAGCAACATCAGCTTAGCAGGACAACGTTGAAAAGAAAAAGCTCTGTGTTGAATCTAAAGTAGAAACTGTATAGTAAGAGCTAAGTCATTCAGAATTAAATTACGTCCACTGTGGTTTTAATGCAATTTTGGTGTTTTAATAAACTCAAAGTGGTTTTTTTTTTTACTTTTTAGTAAAGTGCAAAGTATTAAGCAAACCAGCATTACTGCCTTTGTCCCCCATATTTGTATATCAGTGAAACTGAAGCTCAAAATAGCACATCTGTTTAGCCAACTGCTCGGTTATCTGAATGTTTTGGATGTCCCCCGGCCACTCAGATAAACATGAGTGTACTGTAAGAGATCTCTGCCACAAACTGCCACAATCCAAATTAGACACAACACAACTAGGGGTGATAATAAGCAAGGAGTGTGGCAGGAGGGCCAGGGAGGCTGAGGCCAGGTCTACATTACAGACCTATAGAACTATGTTGTGAAAAATCTGCAGCCCTGAGCAACTGACCTAACCTTCCATGTAGATAGTGCTAGGTTGATGGGACAGTTTCTAGCTACTGCCTCTCAGGGAGGTGGATTAACTATGCAGACCGGAGAAGCTCTCCGGTCGGCATAGCAGCATCTTCACTAAAGTGGTACAGAAGCCCTGTACGAGAAGACAAGCCCTGAGGGTTAAATAAAGGATCTGCAAGGTGACAGTGTATGGAATGGAGACCACAGTGGAACTCAAGATTTGTAACTCTCTAAAGGTGGTTTCTTGACAGCAGACATCCTCATACAGCTGCATTCGGGATCGCCCCACTTCTTATTGTGCTGCTATCTGGGAGCTCCGGAGAAAGGAAGAGTAAGAGGCATTTCTTATAACTTTTAGCCCAGTGGCTAGAGCAAGAGTCAGCAACCTTTCAAAAGTGTTGTGCCGAGTCTTCATTTATTCACCCTAATTTAATGTTTCGTGTGCCAGTAATGCATTTTAATGGTTTTAGAAGGTCTCTTTCTATAAGTCTATAATATATATCATATCTACTCGTTCATTAGCCCATTCGTTTATATATGCCAACCCCCCAAAATAGATAAGTAAAAATAGCAAAAACTGTATGACACTTTCATAAGTCAACCCTATATTTCAGGGGTTGGAAAATTTTGGCTCCTGGCCTGTCAGGGTAAGCTGCTGGCAGGTTGGGACGTTTTGTTTACCTGGAGCACAAGCACGGACCCCCTCAGCTCCTAATGGCCACGGTTTGCCGCTCCCAGCCAGTGGGAGCTGAGGGGCTCTGTGCCCGCAGACACTCCAAGTAAACAAAACGACAATGTATTAGACAGTCAATTAAATGATTCCATAGAGTTTAAAATCATCAAATTTTGGTGTAGACCCATTTGTTAGCTGACCCCGGCTCTTTGATGCATCGCTTTTTTACCAAAAATATTCAGCTTATGAATGAATATTGTGGCAAATTGCCAGCACTATTATGATGGGTCTCGTGCTTTCTCTTCTTTAAGGGGGGTTCAGGGCACCATTTCTTGCCCCTGAATTGGAATATTAATTGCCCCACTAGTCTCCTAGAGGAGGGGAGTGGAGAAGGAGGGACCTGGGCCCACCTTCTACTCCAGGTTCCAGCCCAGGGGCCCTGAGGATAGTGGTGAACCACTTGAACTGGCAGTTCCTTCCCCTGGGCTACTTCTCTCTCCTGCCCTTCAGCGTGTGTGGGGGGGGGGGCTTCCTGTCCTCCCTCTGCACAAGCCAGGTGCCCCTTACTAGGGTCTTGGACTTCTTAGCCCACCGCAGCACTTCTCCAAACTGTCCTCTGCTTCCCTTCAAACTGTTCTCTGCTACAACACCAAGCCTCTCTGCTCCAACTCCCACACTGTCTGATTGAAGCAGGGGGTTTTATCATGTGACTGACTGCAGGTGCTCTAATTGGCTTCAGGTGCTCTAATTAATCTATAGCAAACTTTCTTCCCCTTACAGGGAATAAGGCTCCCTTCTAACCCTCTCCTGCTGCCCTCTGGCCATGCTGTATTACAACATATACGGTAACTAAACTATTGTTGTATGTAAAGTAAATAAGGTTTTTTAAATGTTTAAGAAGCTTCATTTAAAATTAAATTAAAATGCAGAGTCCTCTGGACCGGTGGCCAGGACCCAGGCAGTGTGAGTGCCACTGAAAATCAGCTCGCGTGTCACCTTTGCTGCACATGCCATAGGTTGCCTACACCTGGGCTAGAGCAATGTTTCTCAGATGTGGCCACCGTGGCCTCACATGGCCACTAGGGGCTTTTCGTGTGGCCACAAAAGCCTCCTGGGTGGTGATGGGGGTAGGGCAAAACATCAGCCTCTCCCTCTCCCTCCATGTTGCTCCTGGATGCGCTGCCCTGCACCACCTCTGGAGAGAGATGGGGCACAGTGCTGCAGGAGCAAAGTGAGTTCTTGACCCACATTGGGAGGAGGGGGGTTGGGTGGCAGGCTCCAGCGGCAGGTCTTCAGGAACCTGGCCATGTAGTCCTGGGTTCCAATCAAGGGGCAGCAAGTATTGATCCCCCCCACACACACTCTGGCCACGCAGCCCTGGCCTCCAGCTGTGGGGCTTCAGCCTCTGGCCTCTGGTTCCAGCTGTGCGGCAGCAGGTGCTGGCTCCCGGCTCCAGTCCCGGATTCCAGCTGTGCAGTGGCAGGCAGTGGCCACAGGCGCTGATCCCCAGCCGCACAACAGCGGGCTCCAAGCAGGGGCTTTGGGCTCTGCTGACCCCCGGCTCTGGCCCCCAGTTCTGGCCATGTGGTGGCGAGCGCTGGCCCCAGGCTCCGGCTGTGCGAACCAAGCCCCTGGCACTGATCCCCTGCCCCAGCTGCACGGCAGCAGGCAACAACCCACAGCTTTGTTCCTAGGCTCCAGCCACATGGTGGCAGGAGCTGGCCCCAGGTGCTGATCACTGGCCCTGGCCACGCAGCAGTGAGTGCTGGCTCCAACCTCACAGCGGTGGGTGCTGACTCCTGACTCCAGCCACACACTCATGGGCTCCAGCACCGTGGCGGTAGGCACTAGCCCTAGGCGTTGACCCACAACTCCAGCTGCAAGGCAGCAGGCGCCAATGCCTGGCTCCAGCGACAAAGTTCCTGTCCCCAGCTCTGGGCTCTGGCTGTGGTCACTGAGCTCCAGCTCTGGCCGCATGGCAGCAGACATCAGGCCCTGGCTCTGGCTATGCAACAGTAGGGCTCATCACCCACCCCCATCGCACCAGGCATTGTATCCATCCCCCTCATTGCCCTGGGCCCCAGCTGCCTCCCCAAGGCCCACATCCATCCCACCATCGCCTCTGACTCCTGCTGCCTCCCCCTCCCCAATCCAGGGCTTAATGGGTCCTGGCAGGGTTTTTGATGCCCCAAGCAGCAAAAAGAAAAAAAAAATAAAGCTGTGATCGCGATCAGCTCTACCGCCGTCGCTTCAGTCTTCGGCAGCAATTTGGCGTCTGGTCCTTCGCTCCGAGAGGGAGAGAGGGACCGGCTGCCGAATTGCCGCTGAAGAGCCGGACGTGCCACCCCTCTCTGTTGGCCGCCCCAAGCACCTGCTTGCTGAGCTGGGGTCTGGAGCCGGTCCTGGGATTTGCTGAGAAAAGTGATATTAACAAACATGCAAGTATCACTTTTTACAGCAGACTTACTAGCTATCTGTGAAAAGTGATACTTGTATGTTTGTTAATATCACTTTTCATTGCCTCCCAGGTAGCTACTAAGTCTGCTGTGATATTAACAAATCTACAAATACCACTTTTCACAGCAAGCCCCAGTCTAAGCCCTGGGTGGGGAGACTGAAGAGGGAGGCAGCATTATTTTTGTTATTGAGTCTGCCAAAAAACCCTACAAATATACATTACAATGATTTGGATGTGAATCTGTCTATATGTAATCGTTTTTCCTAATGTTAATTAAATATTTTAGAGAAAAATGGTCAATGAGGCCATCAGTGAGAGTTGGTGGCCGCACGCTGAGGCCACAAAAAAAAATGTGTTGTGAGGACCCCTGGGCTACAGCACTCGATTTATGGGACACCTAGGCTCAATTCCACCCTCTGCCTCATGTGTAAAAGGCAGGGTGAATAAAAAACAAATGGTTTCTTTAAAAAAAATTATGTAAAATCAGTGTTTATTTAAATTTGATGTTTTTATTTACAAAATTTTCTTTTAAAAATAAATCTATTTGAAATTTTGATAACAAACATGAAGGTCTAAACTTACTATCACCTATTAAAATAATTAAAATTTTAAAAAGTATTAAACAGTTTAACATGTTTGCTGTCAAAGCTTTAAAGTCAAACCACTGAACTGGTGGAAGCCACTGAGAGTATCTGGAACCAGATTTTTTAGAAGTGGGGAAATAGCTTTTGACAGTACTAGTCTCTTCTGCAGTTTATTCAACCCGCTAATTTCAATGACTAGTTTATTCAAAGTTAAGAAACCAATTGGTAGCTGAAAAAGCAGGCAAGTTTGTTTTCCTCTTCCAAATCTATGAATAAAAATTAGGTGTGACAGGATGAGATCTATTAATTGTAAATTCTTTGATGCACATGATGACCAGAAACAATCAGTTATCTGCAATTAGTGAATGTAATACTTTCTGCATTTAATACATCCCTTGGTTTTAAATGCAAAGCATGCTTTGATAAAATTACTGCATCCCTCCCCCACATCCAGCACATTTAAGGTAGTTTTATTTAACTAAACAGCAGCAGCAGCAAAAAAGCTTTTTTGTGTGTGTGCATTTTTAAATTGAATTCCAATTTCCATCCAGTTAGAACTTGATACAAATCATGAGTAAAAAAATCATTTAGCAAATAAGAAATGCATCATTTACCATATTCTAAAATAATAATATTAAAAAATAAGCCATATAATTGCTTAATTAATGTGTCTTTCCTCCTGGTTAGCAAAAAAAAAAAAAGGTTCCAAATGTAGTGTAAAGGCTATATTTAGTTGCAAATCAACTTGTTTTGTTACCAGCAAATAGGATCAACCTCTCAAAATTATATAAACTAAAAAATACAAATGCAAAACAAGATAGACATTATTTAAATCAAGGAATTTTGCTTGTTGATTTAAGTTACTTTGATTTGAATCAATCAACTCTGGGAGAAGGGATTTTAGAATGGATTTTATAACTCTCTGGCGAGTTCCCTAACCACTGGACTAGAGATAGGCTTGGAAGGATTAGACTTTTATGGATAAATGTTGATTTCATCATACACACCTGAACCAGCAAACAAATATTTCTATCTATAATAATCAAAATGTACAGGTAATCAAAGCAAGAAAAATGCTGCTTGAGAAATTAGAATTTCAGTTAAGGCTATTTACTTTGTATATTTTGTCAAATGATGCTGGCAAGGTGTGTTTTAAGAATTATAAAGTTTTAAACTTTTTGAATCTCAGCATCTACTGTCATTAAATAATTAATCTAACCCTACCCCCGATTATCTGACCCCCTACAATTTTGTGCAACTGTTAAAATGTATATTGATAAAAAAAATTGAAAAAATATTTTAAAATAACATTGATATTATCCATTAAAATTACCATAAATAAATAAAAACTGAATTCTCCCAAGCCTAACTATAGAGTAATTCTTATACTCTCTCTGGGCCAATGGATATTTAATATATAGTGGAACAGCTTCAACAAGAAAAACTAAGAAAGCCCCATGCAAGAATACCTGATAGCCGCGAGGTTACTTCTGCCTCTTTCTCCTAGTGTTTTTTCAAGAGAAATATTTTAGGTGTGCCTGACGCCAGGAGAGGGTTCACAGCTCCAAACCCTAACGAGAGACAGAAACCTTCCACCATTCCAGAGATAGGTGATTAAGTCCCTTTGAGAGGTGGGGCTTAAACCACACTCCTTTTCTTGGCATTTTCTATTAGCTTGTTGCCCTGGAATTGAGGGGTATGTGTGTGCCCTAGATTTTGATTAAGCTAATTGGAACCAGCATTCAGCCACCATGAATTAATAAAATAGACCACCACCTAGTTAAGGGTTAATTTGAACAAGCAGAGCTTCTGGAGGCATGTTCAAATACATTTCCAGACTTGCAGTCTCTGCTAATCAGGAAGGGAGAAAAAGAATCAACAATTTAAGACCAAAAGAAAATAAGTGGATGGGAACCTTGGGTTTGGGGCACCTTTGACACAGAAGCTTATTATGACTAAGGTTGTTAGGAATGTTTGTTGATAAGTAATTTGACATTAGGAGAAGCGATGACCCAGTAGCGGTCACTATGATCTGTGTGTTTTGTAAAAGTTAGTTATAAAAAGGACTATATAATAGAGTGTACTTTGAAGCAGTCCTCTGAAGCTATCCTGAGAGACATTTTTCCTGACAACTCACTCCCTAGTGGGGAAGCAACCGGACATTGTTGAACTGCTGCAATTTACTTAATACCATCCCAGATTTTAGGTAAATATTTGGGATGTTCTAAACCTATTGGTTGGGTCTGTGTGCACTCAAATCTAATAAATTGTAGTTTTAGATAACAAAATGTTTACTTGTATTAATCTTTCATCAGCCGGAGTGTTGTGTTGCCACTGATTTATTCCTGACACCGATTGAAATGAAACTGTTAAGTTACCACTGGTTTGGATTCTTAAAACCTTGGGTAACAAGCTAGCTTAGATGACTCCCAGTTTAGCAAGACAGCTTTTGTGGATCCCATTCTTAGATGCCCAACTCTCCCCATGCATTGTATGGGAGCTGGATGCCTAACTTGGGCTCTTGGATTCCACCTGGCGGAAGGACACCCAAGAGTTCGGCGCTGCAACGCTCAGCATTGCAATGCCTAAGTCCCTTTGTGGATCTAGATCCTTGGGTCCGATTTTTAAATGTATTTAGGTGCTTAAAAATGCAGACAGGCACCCACCAGGACTTGATTCCAGTACCGGTAGAAATTAGGTGCCTAGGATGTATTGAAAATCTGATTAGGTGCCTGTCCGTATCTTTAGGTGCCTTTAAAATCTGATCCTAAGTCATTTAGGTACTTCTGAAAACATTACCCTTTGACTCTGTGCAGCATCAAGGCACAATAAAACTGGTGTTAAAACATAGAACCTCATCAAATCCACATTCCATATAACAAACGCAAGATAACATATAGGCACCATGCAAAGAGAGGCCTTCAAGCCAGAAAGGAGAGTCACACAGAGATATATAACTTCAGTGCAAATCTCTTAAAAAAATACACATCATGTATTCTGCAGCCCAGTATTTTCCACAACATTCACCCCTTGCCAGAGTTCCGATCTGCCACATTCATCTCAGTCAGGACTCTGTAGCCTAGCTCTCTAGAGAGTAGTGCAGAAGGAGAGGCCTAGGGAGCAGGGAAATTTACTGCTAAACTTGGCTACAAGCTCCCCCTTCCTAGCACACTCTGGAACAAGAAGGTTCTGAGTGGGGTCACCTAGACAACCACACAACAGCCATGGCCTGGGCAGCCTGAATGTCTGGAGAACAGAGTGAAAAAGACATAATTGTAAACAATCCTTGTCAAAAATACGCAGGGACAAATGTTCTGCCAATGAGCCTTTTCAGAGTTGTTGTTGTGGGGGGTGCAGGTGGGGATAGTAATAGCAATAAAGAGAATTTCATTGTGATAGAATAAATTAGAAAAATTGTGGAATTTGGGGGTTACCATCACAGAATCTGGTGACATTGTTCTGCAGAGTACACAGGGACCTGTCAGTGAACTACAAACCCTGTTGAAACAATCTCTTACCCTGGGTATCCTACTAAAGGACACAGACATACTATCACCCATAGAAGAAGATCTTCAAAGAAATTTACACATTCTGCAAGCATTACCTTCACTGTTAAAAACATGCATCTTATTTCTAGTCTGAATTATGTAGCTTCAGCTGCTACTGCATCACATTATACCTTTGTCTGATAGATTAAAGAGCCCTCTACTATCTGAAATCTCCTCTTCATGTAGATTCTTATAAACTATGAACAAATAACCTCTTAACCTTCTCTTTATAGATTGAGCTTCTGTAGATTCTCAGTCCGAGGTAGGTTTTCCAGCCTGCATATCATTCTTGTAGCTCTTTTCTGAACTCTGACATTTCAACAACTTCATAATGCAAGGACACCTGAACTGGACACAGTATCCGATAATGGTCTCACTAACCCATGTACTCAGGTAATACCTCCCCTACTACTACTTGACATCCCCCTACTTACACATATAAGAATCAGTTTAGCCTCTTATCCAGAGCATCGCAGTGGGAGTTCAAGTTCAGTTGGTTTCCACCATGGACCCATAATTTTCAGTTACTGCTTTCCAGGATACAGGCTCTGAACCTGAAAGTGTGACCTACACCCTTTGTTCCTAGATGTATGATGTTGCATTTTTCTGTTTTAAAACATGTTCAAATAAGCCTAGCTAATCAAGTGATCCAGATCACTCTGTATATCTGAGCTGTCTTTTTGCAATAAAGACGACAATTTTGGTTAAAAGCCTATCTTGGTTAAGGGGGCAAATGAAGAAATCAAAGTTATATACGGGGAAAACAGGAGCGGTAAATAGTAGTCAATATTAATTAGAAGATAAGAAATGTAGAAAATTGATTGGGCAGGCTAAATTTAATCAGGGAAAATTCCTTGGCTGGCATGACCAAAGACAATGAACAAAAGAAACACTAATAATTGTAAAGGTTGTTGCGTGTCTGAGTTAATGACTCGAGATTGTCAAAATAAAAGGCTCAGTTGAAATTATTTAATCTAAGCACTATTCAGAAATAAATAGCTACATTACAACCCTTTGTTGTCAGACTAAGAGCTGGATATGTGTCTTTCCTGCATCTAGAAGTGATGTGCAGTTTTCATTCCCCCAATTTAAGTTTTCACATCGCTATCATTATACAGTAAAAGTTTTGTTATCCAGCATGTTAGGAGTATACAGGGTGTTAATAAGTAAAAAATGCCAGTTAACTAAGGGCTGGTCCACACTAAGAAGCGGGGTCGAACTAGGGTACGCAAATTCAGCTACGTGAATAGCGTAGCTGAATTCGAAGTACCCTAGTTCAAACTACTCACCCGTCCAGACGCCACGGAATCGAAGTCCGCGGCTCCAAGGTCCACTCCGCCACCGCCGTTTGCAGTGGTGGACTACCAGAGTCGACCGCGGCGCTTCTGGAGTTCGAACTATCGCGTCCAGATTAGATGCGATAGTTCGAACTCCGAGAAGTCGAACTCACCGCGTCAACCCGGCTGGTAAGTGTAGACTAGCCCTAAGAGAGAGGGAGTTTGGTTGTGAGAGGGGACTAAGTGCTGGGGGTTGGGGCACAAGAGGGGGTGCAGGGTGTGGGCTCTGAAAGGGAGCTTGGGTGCAGGAGGGGGCTCAGGGCAAGGAGTTGGGGTGCCGGATCCAGGTGGCGCTCACCTTCGGCAGCTCTCCACAAGTGGCAACATGTCCCTGCTGTTCTTAGGTGGAGGCCTAGCTAGGCAGCTCTGCATGCTCCTCCTGCCAAGAGCTCTGGCTCCACAGCTCCCATTGGCCGGGAACCTGCAGGCGTCACCCCCTGCAGTTCCCGGCCAATGGGAGCTGCAGAGGCAGCACTCAGGGTGGGGTGGGGGCAGAGTCACCTAGCCATGCACCCCCTCCCGCACTCTGAACCCCTTATGGCTGTTCCTACACCTAGGAGCAGTAGGGACATGCTTCCAGGGAGCCACATGGAGCCAAGTAGGGAGCTTGCCGGTCCTGCGCCAACAGGACTATAAACCAGACTTTCAATGAGGATCAGAAATGCTGGTTTATAGAGCTTTCCAGTTGGTAAAGTGCCGGATAATACAGCTTTTACTGTATAGCATTTCAGACAAAGGAAACCTAGTTGCCAAGAATATTGTCCGAGAAATATGTTGTGATGTCATTTCTATACAGCAGGGGTCAGCAACCTTTCAGAAGTGGTGTGCTGAGTCTTCATTTATTCACTCTAATGTAAGGTTTCGCATGCCAGTAATACATTTTAACATTTATAGAAGGTCTCTTTCGATAAGTCTATAATATATAACTAAACTATTGCTGTATGTAAAGTAAATAAGGTTTTTAAAATGTTTAAGAAGCTTCATTTAAAATTAAATTAAAATGCAGAGCCCCCCAGATCGGTGGCCAGGACCCGGGCAGTGTGAGTGCCACTGAAGATCAGCTCGTGTGCCACCTTTGTCGCATGTGCCATAGGTTGCCTACACCCGCAATACAGTCTCAGTTTACCTGACTCATGTGTGAAGGCATGATTATTTACAGCCGAGAGCACTAACAGTTCTTTCATTGAATATCTCTCAGTGAGTCTTTCTTACCCCACAATCATTCTTCCATGTTGATTTCCCCAACAGAAACCATCTGCTATAACAATAATCTCTTATTAGTTTCGCTAGTCTATATATGCTTATGTCAGCATTTTATATATATGATAAGGAGATGGTTTACAAGAATATCTGGTGTATTACAGCCATGAAGACACCCTAGAGTTATTAAATACAGCATCATGAATAAATTGCTAAATAGGGTTACTTATTGGTCAAGACCTGTGTTCTGGGCCTTAGAATTCAGCCATACTCTTTGCTTAAGATAAAGATTCTAAAGAATAATAAATATATAAATTAATCAAATATACAGAAAGAAAGAACTAAAGGTATTATTATTATTTACTAACAGGTACTAAACAAGGTCCATTACTAGATCAAGACGGTAAAATTGTTAACAGTGAAGCAGAAAAAAGTCACATGTGTTCATTAAATATTTCTATTCCGTATTTGGAAAGAAGCAGGACAGTGTCCTGATATCATGTAAAGTGATGAAATATTTTCCAGTTTAACCAAGGAGGATGTTGACATCATCAGCTAGGGATGAAATATTTTCAAATCAGCAAGCCCAGATAACTTGCACCCAGAAGTCCTAACAGAGCTGTCTGAAGAGATGTCTGGCTCTCTGACGTTAGTTTTTAATCTATCTTTGAAAATGGGGAAATTCCAGAAGACTGGAAGAGTACTAATGTTGTGCCAAGGAAAAGTGAGATAATCTGGGTGAGTATAAGCCAGTTAGCCTGATCTCAATCCTCAGCAAAATCATGGGAAAGCTGAAAATAAAGTACAGGATATAATTGATGCCACTTGATTTCATTGTTTGGTGAGACTGCAAATTTGGTTGATAAAGATAATTGTGTAGATGTTAAGCACCTTACAGAAGTCTAAGTGTATGACTTAGTACTGTGCAACATTCTGGTTAAATAGTTAGCATTATACAATAACAATAAAGCATGCATTATATGGATTAAGAACTGGCTAGCTGACTGATCTCAAAAAGCAGTCGTCAATGAGGAATCATCACTGAAAGGCAGTGTTTCTAGCAGGTTCCACAGGGATCAGTTTGAGACCCAATGCTATTCAATATAAAAATCAATTCTGATAAAATATCAGTGACACAAAGATTGGCGAAGTGGTAAATAATGATGACAATAGGTCAGTCATGAGGAGCAATCTGGCCTCATTAGTAAACTGGGTCCAATCAAACAAAATGTGTTTTAATACAGCTAAATGCGGGGTCATTCTTATAAGAGTAAAGAATGCAGCCAAACCTACAGCATTCTAGTGGGCCCCTTGCGTAAGCTAGCCAATGGCAGATGCCAGAGTCCTGGAAAGCAGTGACTCTGAAAAGGTCATTGTGGACAAACAACTCAACATAAGCACACAGTGAGATGCTGTGGCAAAAAGGACTAATGTGATCCTTGGATGTATGTACAGGTAGTAGTGAGAAAAAGTAGGGAGGTGATTTTACCTCTGTATATGCACTGGGGGAACAGATACTGGAAAACTGTGTCCAGTTCTAATGTCCACATTTTTAAAAGAATGTTGAAAATTTGGAGAGGATGCAGAAAAGATTCACAAAAATAATTCAAGGACTGGGAAAAATGCCTTCCGGTGACAGCACTCAATCTGTTTAGGTTATCAAAAAGAAGAACAAGAGATGATTTGATGAGGACATATACGTATGTTCAAGAGAAGAAAATAATAGATACTAGGGGATCTTTAATCCATCAGTGAAAGGCATAACAAGAACCAATGAAGGCAAATTCAAATTAGAAATAAAGCACAAATATTTAATAATGAGAGTGATTAACCACTGAACAAAATACCAAGGAACTGGTGGGTTCTCCAGCTCTTGACATCTTCAATGTATGACTGGATGCTTTTTTGGAAAACATATTTTAGTCAAATACAAATTAATAGGCTCAGTACAGGAGTAACTGGATTAAATCCTGTGCCCTGTGTTATACAAGGGGTCAGACTAGATGATCTAATGGTTCACTGTGGTTTTTTTTTAAAATTTATGAATCATTATGTACCAGTCTTCCAGTTACTGTTTCATTTGCAAACTTTACCAGCAATGATTTTATGGTTTCTTCTAAATTATTGATAAAGAGATTGGATTGTACGGGGCCAAGAACTGATCCCTGGGAAAATCCTAGACACATTCCTTTAGGAGGGTGATTCCCCTTTTACATTTACTTTGGAGATATATCAGTTACCTAGTTTTTAATCCCTGTAACTAGTGTTACATTAATTTTGTATAGGGCTAAATTTGTAATCAGCACTAAGTCAAATGTCTTACAGAAATTTATTATGTAAACATCTTTGTCAACCCAACTTGTAATCTCATTGAAAAATGATATCAATATTGTCTGACAAGACCTATTTTCCACAAAACCATGTTGGATCCAGCTCTGCTATCTGGATCTCAGTATGGAAGGGCATATTTATTGAAACCAAGTCTGATTTCTCTGTGTTGCATTTTCTAGATGTAATGAATTATGCCATTTACAGTAGTTTAAAAAAATCCAGGGCTCCAGCCTGCAGTCCTCATTCAGGCAAAACTCTTTGGTTTAAGGATCTGGACCATAAATTAAATTTTTTACCACAAAAGCATTTAGCATTGCAACTCAAAGTTACATCTTGAAAAGTTACAATATATAAATCCTAAGCTGTACCTGCTAGTACAGTGAATATCGCAGCAAAGGCGTTGAGCTTTAACCCATCAATGACTGTAGTGTAGTAGCACACTTCTATTGACATCAAAGTGGCTCCAGTTAGCAGCAAAATGATATAGAGTAGCTCTGCTACAATAGATAGCCACAAAACACCTGAAACGACAAATCAATAGCACTGATGTTAGCAGCCATTACAGACATTTAGTACATTTCTTTCTTCTTCATTTCTATCTGTGAGGGTACCCAGGCAACTTCTGGCTTTAAACGTACTTAGATACCAAAGAGACATTCTACATTAGGCTTCATCTTAACAGATAAAGAAGAACTGATCGTAGAACTAAAAACTAATGGTAAGTAAGTTACCAGTGATCACATGTATAACGTGCAAGCAGAACACAGACCAGACCAGTGATATATATATACTTGGTGCTTTAAAAAGGGGACTTTCACAAAGCAAAAATAAATTTAGGACCAAATCATCTGGGAGGAGGAATTTAATCAGAAAAATGTGACAGATAATTGGAAATTGCTTCAGACCACTTTGCTAGATCCCAAGAAAGCAATAATCCTACAATGGAGCAAGAAGTCAAAAAAATGATCTGGTTTGGAGGGGAAGTGAAGGCAGCTACAATAAAGTTAAAAATAATATATAACAAATGAAAGAAAGGAGAAGTTGATAGTGATGAAAATAAATCAGAAGCTAAGAATTGTAGTAAATTGATAAGGGCGGCAAAAGGAGACAAGCTGAAATCTATAGCCAGCAAAGTTAAGAAGGAATTTTTACCATATATTAGGAACAACCAAAAGAATCCTAACAATGGTATTGGTCGGTTAATAGATGTAAATGGTAGAATTATCAATAATAAAGCATAAAACACAGATGTGTTGAATAAATATTTCTGTTCTGTATTTGAGGGGGAAAAATGGATGATGTAATCATATCACATGATAATACTATTTCCATTCCACTAATGTCTCAAGAGGACGTTAAACAGCAGCTACTAGAGCTGTACAGGTCCAGACAATTTGCAGCAAAGAATTTTAAAAATAGCTGGCTGAGTAGCTCACTGGACCATTAATACTGACTTTCAATAAGTCTTGGAGGACTGGGGAAGTTCCAGAAGACTGGAAGAAAGCTAATGTGGTGCTGGTATTTAATAAGGGAAGATCCAGGTAATGATCCTATCAGCTTCACAACTATCCCAGGCAAAATAATGGTGCAGCTGATAGAGGATTTGATTAATAAAGAATTAAAGGAGGGTAATAGAATTATTGCCAATCAACATGGGTTTATGTAAAATTGATCCTGTCAAACTAACTTAATAATCCTTTTTTGTTGAGTTTACAAGTTTGGCTGATACAGGTAGTAGTGTTGATGAGATATGCAGAGGATATTTTGATTAAAAAATTCAAAAGATATAAAATAAACATGGCACACATGAAATGGATTAAAAACGGTCTAACTGCAACTAGTATAAACCAAGAGATATATCAGAATAGGAAAAGGTGCAGACAACAAAAATGACTAGGGGTAAGGGTAGGGCACAGACAAGGCTGAAGGAAGCTTCAGGAAAGGTTGGGGGCAGAAACAGGGACAGAATTGAAGGCAGACTGGAAGCCGAGGGAGTCTGTGACACATGAAGCATCAGGAGAGTTCCTGGCTGGGTAGTGCTGTTGCACAGACTAACTTGCAGCTCTGATGGGGTCAGGGAAATACCTGTTCCTGGGGGTCATCTGACCCAGCTCCTGCTCTGGGCTGCCGCATGGTTGAGTCACTTCAGGATCTGTTGAAGGGGTGAGTTATATCACCTGAGTGAGTAGCCTGGTCTGGTTGTGGGGTTGCCTCACCTTACCCTGCTATGAGGGTGCGTCCCAGGCATTCCTGGGACTGGTTTGTTGGGATGGGAATGATGCAAGTCACAGATCAGGTTGGGGCCACGGATGTTGCTCACTGGCTCCCATGGGTGCTCCTCTGGGCCATAACTTTCCCAATCTATTAGGTATAAGAGCTTCTCTGAGGACCTGATTCACCAGTTATTATTCCTGACCTTGCACCATGACTGGAGGAGAAAGAGCTTTTGTTCATCCCGACAGGGAGTTGTGGGTGTGCTATTTCAGTAGGGAGACATGGAACACAGGGTGTACTCTCGCGGGGGAGTGGGCGGGGGGAACTGGAGGCAGAAAGTGACCAATTTAATTTGCTAAATGACAAGGAAGGGACCAAGGTACCAGTAGGCAAGTTTGTGTGAAAGACATGAGGTGTCCAAGTGTTTTGTGTAAAGCCAACACTGATGGGAGGTTTGGTCTATTAGTGGTGGTCAGCAAACCACTTTTACTCTGCCTTGGTGGTGTCAAGCTTACTTCCTCCTGGATATGAAGGAGGCGTTCAACCAGATCAGAGGCTGCAGGGATGTGGGAAGTTGAGGTTCATGAAGGGTAGAACCCGGGGTGGAAACTGTAGCTGGAGAAAAAGGGGCTTTGCTGAGTAGACTTATGTTTAGAATTGTTATAGACAAACTCTGCAGAGGGTAGGAGTTGGACTCAGTTGTCCTGATGGAAACCACCATGTCTGTTCAGACTACCCATCCATTTGGGCATCACAAGTAATGGAGAGATGTAGGTCAACATCTAAGAGATGGAAGAGCTCCTTCCAAAGGTGGGCGACAAAATCCGGTCTGCGGTCTGACATGATATTGGAAGATAACCCATTCAGCTTGCAAACATGATCAAAGACAACATGGGCTGTCATTTCTGCCATGGGAATCTTATAGCAGAGCATGAAGTGAGACATCTTGGGTAGGAGGTCTACATCTATGGCTATGGTTCTGGAGTTAGGGAGCTCCACAACAAAATCCATTGATATTGATTCCTGGGGTTGGGATGGAATGTTCATGGATGGCGAATGCTTAGTGAC
The DNA here is from genome assembly GCF_016161935.1 of Mauremys reevesii. Classification (NCBI taxonomy): domain Eukaryota; kingdom Metazoa; phylum Chordata; order Testudines; family Geoemydidae; genus Mauremys; species Mauremys reevesii. Next base: position 19,106,819 of record NC_052637.1, read on the forward strand.
ACTCTGCGATTCTGACAGTGCTGCCCCAATGGCATAATTGGAAGTGTCTGTCTTGACAACAAAAGGCTGGGATGGGTTTGGATGCTTCAATATAGGTGCAGAGATGAAGGCCTTCTTTAGTTGTTCAAGAGCCCATTGGGCCTCTGACCGCCAGATGAATGCAGAATTCTTATGGAAGAGTTAGGTAATGGGGGACACTCTCTGGGTGATGAACCTCCAATAGAAGTTTGTGAATCTCAGGAAGGATTGGATGTCACAGGTGCTCTTTGGCAAGGCCCAGTCCACAGTGGTTGTGTGGATACATAGTGATCTCATTAGACAAGATGACGTAATCCAGGAAATCAATGGTGGTGCAGTCAAACTCACATTTTTCTGGTTTGGCATACAGGTCATTTTTCCTGGGGTGTTCCAGCACTTGTTGGACATGCTGGTCACGCAGAGTCTGGTTTTCTAAGAAGATGAGGATGTCATCTAATTAGATCAGAATGAACTGGTCTACAATATCTTTGAAGATATTATTCATGAAATACTGGAATGTGGCCACAGTTTTGGAGAGGCCAAAGGGCATAACCAGGTACTCATAGTGGCAATACCTGATGCAGAAAGCTGTTTTCCATTCGTCACCCTCCCAGGTGCAGACCAAGTTGTATGCACCATGCAAGTTAAGCTTGATGAAGATCTTTGCTGTACTGACCCATTCTAGGAGCTCATAATCAGCAGGAGAATGTCAAACTGCATAATTTCCTGGTGATCTCCTATCTTGACCTGGAGAGGTGCTGTTTTTTAGAAAACTGGCTGGAAGTCAGCATACTACCATCAATAGTCTCCACCTGCTCTGGGACACTCTTCTTCTGCCTGGGCAAATGGCTGTCTCCAGCATAGATGAAGTCCATAACGTTTCTGGACAACCCAGAGTTGATCAATGAAAGCAGGGTACAGCTTACTTCAGGTGTGGCTGGGACCCAGAGCTGGAGGGGGATCTGCTGGTGTGGCTGGTGGTGCTCCAATGATACATGGGCAAATGTAGGCTGCAGAGTGGATCCATTTGGGGGTTTGCTCTCTACATTAGGTCCAGCCATGACTCCTTTACCAGGGCTGGATCGAGTGGTTTTCTGGCACTGTAGCGAGCCTGGGATTGTGGGAGCACCCTGAGGTGAAGTGGCCACTTTCTCTGCAGTACAGGCAAGGCCATTTTGACACCAGTAATCCTTCTGTTGGTCTGTGATGAACCCCACTGGTGCCATCAGTTTGCATGAATTCAGATCTGTACCTGGGAAAAGGACAGGCATGGGGCCCTTGACACTAGGCTGGGAATGGTTGGAAGCCTATTTCTTTTCCAGGCAATGCTTGAGCAGCTGGTTCTTGATTCTTATGCAAAGCTTGATGTAGGGTACCAATTCAGCACAGGGGGAGAGAGAGAGACCAGAGCCAGATCCTCCTTTACAGCATCATTCAATCCCCAATGGAAATTATAGATTTGGGCTGCCTCATTCCAAACCATACCGGTGGTCAGGCTCCAGAAGTGGACTGCATAGGTGGAGACAGGTCACTAATGCTGGCTGAGGAACTATAGGGCTGCTTTGATGTTGCATATTTAGTTGGGGTCATTGAATATTAACAAGAAGGAATGGATGAAATACTCAAAATGGCCAAGCATCATGTTGACCTGTTCCAGGATGGGTGAGGCCCACTCTAGGGCTTCTCTAAACAGTACATTGATAACAAGTCCCACCTTCATCTGATCGTGTGGGTGGCACTGGTTGATAAAACCTCAAATCATGTGGCAGTCACCATCAAACCACTCTAGCTAGGGAACTTTTGAACCACACTCCAGGGCTTCTACCATGGGTGGGTCAAGAGATCCTGGAGGGTCCGAACCAGCACTTGGAGGGAAGTGTTCTCTGACTTTAGCTGGGCAATTGGTTCAAGAAGTTGTGGAGTAGGGATGACATTTCTGGGGCTGCAGCACCCAGGTGCTCCATCTAGGCCTGGGGTCCAATACAGTGGAGTCTGTGCAAACTGTCAGGCCCTGGATTGTAGGCAGTCAGGCCTGGTGGTTGGATCAGTGGGTGAGAACTGGTACCAAGGTTTGAAGCTGAGTACAGGGTTAGCACCAGGCTGAAAGCAGCAGTGAAACTGGGGCCCAGGGACAGACCGTGGGTCAGAATTGTGATCAGCATCCATGGACAAGTCAAATCAGCATCGTAGTCAGAACTTGATTCAGGCCAAAAGTCAAAGCTGGGTTGGAATCAGTGCAATGGTCTGGGGATCAGGATCAGGGCAGATCATAGGCAAGAACAACACTCAGGTGAGGCTAGGGTCAGGCTGGAAGCCTAGGGAGTCAGTAGGAGGGTTTCTGGCCAGGTAGCACTGTTGCACAGACTAACTTACAGCTCTGCTGGGCTGAGTGAAATACCTGTGCCTGAGATCATCTGACTCAGAGCCTACTCAAGGATAGGCTGCTGCAGCATGCCTGAGAGCTGAGTCAGTGCAGGCTCTGTGGGAGTAGGGAGTCATGTCAGGTGAGTGAGCAGCCCTGGTCTGGCTCTGGGTTTGCCTCAAAGCATAGGGAAGGGGAGAGGAAATCATTTGTATTATTATTATTATGCATTTTGTTTCCATATCCCACCAACCTTAATTCATTCTCTAACCCAGACTGGATCAGACCCTAGATCCCCCTAGCCCAGTCTTCTGTCTTGGACATTGGCTAATACCAGCTGCTGAAAAGGAAGATGCAAGGTTTCTTGCAGTGAGCAGGTGTAGGATAATCTGCCCCTCCCTAGGAAGGTTTCATCCTGATCCCTAATAGTTAAAGATAGGCTTAAGCCCTGAAACAGGAGGTTGTATTTTCCTTCTAGATTTTTAAAGCATTAACTAGCATTAGATTATTCCACTTAATTTATGTCATTCAGTGCATGGCACAGATGATACTCAATGACTGCGTATTTCTTTTGTCCTCCTTATTTAGAGGCCTCAGACCTTATTTACCACACACCAGTCAAGCCCTACACTGAACATACAGTTAGTAATTTTCTCATGGGCATTCTATGGTAGTTATCCCCATAGGATCACATTTCATGTTTTACAAACATTAAGGAATGTATTTTCACAGCACCCCTGAGAGAGGGGATGATATTACTCTGTGGTGGTCTCTTGGTGTGGTCTTTCAAGGGACTCCAGCTTCTCCTGGCTGACTACCCTTAGCATCTCTTCAATCAGGTCAAGACTTAGACTTTCACCTCTAATTAAGGCTAGCAGGCCTTCAATGATAGGGCTTGCAGTCTGCTTCAGCCTCTTGGTTCTTTCTTAGAGACAACCTGGTGCAGGGCTGTCTCCCCTTTACTATCCCAGGCCTTTCTGCCTCCCCTTCCATCTCTGAACTCTCTCCTTGATATCAGGTCTTGTTTCCTTTATTGGTTACAGCTGTGGGTGCCTGTCTCCATGATTGGCAGCTCTGGCAGCTGCAGGGTAACGGGATCAGGCTGTTTGCTTGTAAACAGGAGAGGTTGTCCTCTCCCTCTGTCTAGGCTCAATATGGGGTTTGTAGACCCCAGTACGTACTCCCACTTTATCTGTGTGGAACTGAGGCACAAGAAGATTAAGGTCAAAAGTAGCCAAGTGTTCACTAATTTTGGTGCCCAACTTCAGACACATGGGGCTAGATTCACCTAGGAACTTAGACACAGTCATACTGAGCATCACCACACCTAACTTTTATCACACCTAGAAAATCCCTGCGATTCACAAATCCTGAGTTCGGAACCTAGGCTTCCTATAGAGTGAATGGGGAGAGACAGGCACTTTAGACTGTAATTCACAAAAATCCGCATGCTAGGGGGCTCCTTGCGTAAGCTAGACAATGGAAGATGCTAGAGCAAGGGGTGGGGCAGAGATAGATGCCTAAGTCTGGGCTTCAGGAAGGTGCCTAGCCCTGCTTGGGATTCTCAGCTACAAACCCTTTCTTGTCAGTAGGTGCCTACACCATCTTAGCAAGAAAGACATCCCTGCTAATGTTTAGCCCTCCGGTTAGGGTACTCGCCTGGGACATGGGAGACCCACCTTGAGGGTGAAGGAATTTGAACAGGGATCTGCCATCTATCAGATGTATGCCCTAATCCCTGGGCTGAGGGATATTCTGATCTAGGGTCTCCCTCAGTCTCTCCTTTGAAGCTGTCGCCAATGAGAGAGAGAAAGAGAGACCATGATAGAGAGAGAGAATGGTTAGCGTGCTTCCCTTATGAGGTGGGTAACTCAGGATCCAGACCCCCTAGTCCCATACCTTTTTTTTTTTTTTGTTATTTTCCACGCTGGACCACTCTTCCATATAAGCTCACCTGTAGGGGCTTGATCCAATAGGCAAAGCTCTAAGCACTCACTGGATAGGGCCCCACAGGTGAATTAGGCGGAGGAACACCTATTTTCCCCCAGTTTGTGAATTGCTCTGGAACTTAGATGTGTGGACGCCTAGCATGGGTTTGCACTGCGCAGAGCACAGAAAGAGAAACCTAGGTAGCTTTTACTGCAAGAATGGAGGCACTGAGTGAGTTTAGGCACCTACAGCATTCGGGATCAGCTGAGTGGGGGTTTTGTGAATCCCCGTGGGGCCTGATTCTGGGATTTTGGTGCCTAAAATGGCAATTAGATTAGAATGCAGAAATCCACAGTTAATGAAAGGTGAAGAGATATTTGTGTAGTCTCATTTCCTACAAGTGCTACATACATGGACAAGCATAAGATAACCCATTGTTCATTGGAAAATAACTTGAACTCTGCCATTGTGTCCCGTGGCTCAAAGGGGAAGGAATCCTGCTCTTACAGGGTAGCTGGAATTCCTCTTGTGTAGAGGGAGTTTGGCATAGCCAAGTATACACTACCCTCTTCCCACCTCCAGGAGTCTGAGTAGGCATGGCCAGAGCTCACTACACTGTGGGAAGCCTGAGCTGATAGAAGAGCCTTTTGGGAGTTGTTCCAGCCAGGGTAAATTAGAGTACCCCTGAAGTTACCCCAGGAATGTGAGGCAGTAAGTTAGCAAAGAGCCGCCTATGCCCCCTCCCTGAGCCTCACTAAGCAGAATTTAGAGTACCCTGTTCATCCTGCTCAGCTAATGCACTACCGGTCCCCCACTGAGATGAGAAGGGAGTTGACGTGTTAGTAGACAAACTCATGGGTAAGGATAAAACATTTTAAAAAGTTTATTAACTACACAGATATAGACTTTAAGAGATCATAAATGGTAGGCCTAAAGATCAGAGATAGTTCCTTATGAAAATAAAAAGTAAACATGCATTCTAAATCCTAAACTTTTAGACTAAGCAAGAGTTGAACAAAACAGCTTTTCTCACCCCACTGGATGTCTAGATACCTTTAAAATCAGGTCCAATGCTTTGGAAACTCCCACCCTTATATTTGATCAGATTTGGGCTTCATTTTGGAGTTTGGAAAACCCAAATAAAGCCCCCAAAGCCTTCCTAAGAAATTAAAGGGGATATTTCCAAAGGCACAAAGGCGAAAATATTTAGAATGCTAAATGTAAAGTAGGAAGGTTACAGAGCCCTGAAGTACTGGAAATATATATTTACCTCGATCTGCAGGTGGAGTCAGACTGATAAAACTTCTACATTTCTCACCTAAAAGACATATACAAATTTAAAGTTTAAAAATAAAATGCAGAACTAGATGACTACAATGCAAAGAAAGGCAAAATGTCCTCCTCTATTCAAATTGTCATGAAAGACATTTCACTGAATGCATGTATAAACATACGTGCTGGTTTTAGTTTAGAACTGCCCCAAGAGGAGCACTTGTTTTACTATACCGTGCACTATATTTTCCAGCCAAAACTAAGTGAACGAAACACTAAATTTATGATAGTAACTGTATAAAACTCAGGACATTCAGAGTCCATGTTCCCAAACAATTACAAATCAGAGTGGTAGCCGTGTTAGTCTGTATCAGGAAAAACAACGAAGAGTCCTTGTGGCACCTTAGAGACTAAAAAATCATAGCATCATAGAATATCAGGGTTGGAAGGGACCTCAGGAGGTCATCTAGTCCAACACCCTGCTCAAAGCAGGACCAATCCCCAACTAAATCATCCCAGCCAGGGCTTTGTCAAGCCTGACCATAAAAACCTCTAAGGAAGGAGATTCCACCACCTCCTTAGGTAACCCATTCCAGTGCTTCACCACCCTCCTACTGAAAAAGTTTTTTCCTAATATTCAACCTAAACCTCCCCCACTGCAACTTGAGACCATTACTCCTTGTTCTGTACTCTGGTACCACTGAGAACAGTCTAGCTCCATTCTCTTTGAAATGGTAGTTGAAAGCAGCTGTCAAATCCCTCCTCATTCTTCTCTTCTGCAGACTAAACAATCCCAGTTCCCTCAGCCTCTCCTCATAAGTCATGTGCTCCAGCACCCTAATCATTTTTGTTGCCCTCCGCTGGACTCTTTCCAATTTATCCACATCTTTCTTGTAGTGTGGGGCCCAAAACTGGACACAGTACTCCAGATGAGGCCTCACCAATGTTGAATAGAGGGGAATGATCACATCCCTCGATCTGCTGGCAATGCCAGTACTTATACAGCCCAAAATGCCATTAGCCTTCTTGGCAACAAGGGCACACTGTTGACTCATATCCAGCTTCTCGTCCACTGTAACCCCTAGGTCCTTTGGCTGGGCAGCAGTTCTGCAGAATTCGGTCCCTAGTCTGTAACAGTGAATGGGATTCTTCCGTCCTAAGTGCAGGACTCTGCACGTGTCCTTGTTGAACCTCATCAGATTTCTTTTGGCCCAATCCTCTAATTTGTCTAGGTCCCTTGTATCCTCTTCCTACCTGCCAGCATATCTACCACTCCTCCCAGTTTAGCATCATCTGCAAACTTGCTGAGGGTGCAATCTACATCATCCTCCAGATCATTAATGAAGATATTGAAAAAACTGGCCCCAGTATCGACCCTTGGGGCACTCCACTTGATACCAGCTGCCAACTAGACACGGAGCCATTGATCACTACCTATTGAGCCTGGTGATCTAGCCAGCTTTCTATCCACCTTATAGTCCATTCATCCAGCCCAGACTTCTTTAACTTACTGGCAAGAATACTGTGGGAGACTGTAGCAAAAGCTTTGCTAAAATCAAGGAATAACACATCCACTGCTTTCCCCTCATCCACAGACCCAGTTATCTCCTCATAGAAGGCAATTAGGTTAGTCATGCATGACTTGCCCTTGGTGAATCCATGCTCACTGTTTCTGATCACTTTCCTCTCCCCTAAGTGCTTCAGAATTGATTCCTTGAGGACCTGGTACATGATTGTATTTGGGCATACGCTTCTGTGGGCTAAAACCCACTTCATCAGATGTTTTACGGATATAGTGATGGGAACCTGGGAGTAAACAGTGGGGAGGAATGCCTAGTTTATTTGTTTTGTTTTGAGGAGCTTGATTTTTTTAAATGAGATGACAAATTTGGTTGGCCAACATAAATGTGTTGACATAATATACGTATACTTTGTAAGGCATATGACATTCTGATTAGAAACTGAGCCCAGTACAAAATCAGTGCACTATCTAATAAATTAGTTAAATACTGGCTAACTGTGTCAAATGTGGAGGTGCTTTTTATAATTATTAATACTGGATCTGGATCTGCCACTAGTGTGATGTGTCTGTACTATCTATGAGAATGTGTATTTTACCCTAAGGGGCTGACAGGGTTGCAGAGACTTTAAATCTAGAGAAAGATGGAAGATAGTCTAAGGGTCTGTCTACCTGAATTACTGTGTCCTCACTGATGCTGTGCTCTTCCCCGCCCCTCCCCCCCGTGTGTGTGTATCTTAGATTTCTGGGGCAGAGCCTGTTCTTTGTGTGACAATCTAAGATTCATTCTCAGTGAATTGTCGGAGAACTTGTCTGTCCTTCTGGACACATGGGGTGAATTGTGGGAAGGCACCATAGGGTTATTTAGCCTGTATCCACACTGAAAAGTGAAAGCAGTGCCCAGGCACTGGCCTATAGCCCCCCTCTGGACCAGCTAGCCTGGGTGTCAAGCAGCATCAAACTCAGGGGAGAGGGTTTGCATGTGGAGGGGAGTGGGGTTAGCAGCATCACCCAAGGAAGAATCTGAGTTGGATCTGCAATGAAGACAGACCCTAATAGTCACCTAACATCTTACACTGAAGAGTCTCTAAGTGATAATCCCAGAGGGAGAAGCCTTAACAGCTCTAGCCCACACTCCTGGGGGAACATTGCTACCAGTCTGAACAGGGTGAGTGAGATTAAGAGGACCAGATTGAGAATAAGAAACACAGGAGGATCTGGGCTGTCTAGGAGAATATGAGTCATTTCTCTTCAGTCCCTATAACTGAAGAGGAAAGTCTTTCTAATTTAGCTTGTAGGGAAGCATAAGATTAGATAAAACTAAGTATATGTGTGGGATTTTTGTTGTTTTCAAATACCCTTTCTCTAATGCTTTGTTCCAACTACTAAATAAAATAGTCACTCTCACTGGTCACAGGTTCCTGAAAGTAGGAAATGTGGGTGTCTGAACCCAGCCAGATCTGCAGGGTGAGAAGCAGTGGTACATTGGGTAGTGCACTTAGGACCTGGTCTAAAAGTGGAAGAATCGTGAGATTCCATCCTGATACAGGTGAAGGAAGATGCCGAACACCTTCGAAGGTGCACTCAGAGAGCTCAAAAAGAGAACCACCATGTAGATAGCTACATAACTGTGATGCTAACCAATAGACCTCAAAAAGTAATTGTAGATTGGCAATCAACATCCGTGATGGGTGTTTCTAGAGGGGTACTCCTGGGATCTAATCTTGCCCTAATGCTATTCTAGATTATTGGTAAAAAAATATTGAAGAAAATATAAGACCACTTCCGAAAAAAGTTTGTAGGTGACTCAAAAATAGTGGAATGGAACATGATAATAAGGATAGATCAGTTATAAAGAGCAGTTCAGACTGCATAGGATATAGCCTAATGCAAGGTCATACACACATGAACTAGAAGATAGGACAGCAATGACTCAGAAAAGGATTTAGATGGCATAGTGGAAAACAAATGCAGAGGAGTTCCCAGTGTGAGGCTGTGGCTAAGATGCCTAATGCAATACTTGGATGAATAAACAGGGGAATATTGAGTACCAAGAGGGAGGTGATACAATTTCTGTATATGGCACTAGCAAGACCATTGTAATCATTGGGGTTGCTCAGTAAACCTAGGGTGCCAGTCGAGTGTGAGGTGTACCACAACCCAGAGGTGGTGTAATAATTGGGCCGATAAATGTATCTGAATTGTGATCTCAACTGTAAAAACTATGAGAAAGTTTATAATGTGTCACAATAACTTATAACAATAAATGTTAATGAGAAAAGGTGCAAAAGGGAGACAGACTGAATTAGTACAAACAAAAAGGCCAAATGATATAACTCAAGGACTGTGTTACGATCAAGTTGGGTAAACAAGAGAAGTCTGGGACTGGAAATTAATGAACCAAAATTGGTGTGTTGGAATTTAGGCCAAATTGGTGAACTCCCGTCTGGTGTCCTCAAAAAAGATTTTAGGGGACAATTGCTGACTGAAAAAAGAGGAAGGCGCAATTTTCAACATCATGGCTTCTGTAGTAAGATGAGGCCCTGAAACTTAAACCCTTATCAGAGGCCCAGTATGAGGCCTGAGGCCTGAACTAAAGTAATGGTCAGGACTTTGCTAACATAAAGCAAAGTTAAGCTGTGAGCCAGAGGCAGGCCCTGCTCACAGAAGCTGGCAAGGAAAGGGCTGATGCTGCAAAAAGAGACATACCTAAAAGGTACTGGACACCAGATATCAGAACATTTGCATACTTGTACACTCCACACAGATAATAAGGAACAGGCTGACCCATCCCAATGACAGGGCCAAAAGGGTAATATGATGTATAGAGTTGTTTTGTTCGAACCAACATGTACAAGGTGAGAGGTGGCACCTTACTACATAAAAGGGTTGTACCTTGCTACATAGAGGGGTTGCACCTCAATACAGCAGGAATGATGTGTAACTTTTTTGTACCTGTGTATAAGAATGCATCCCTGGGGCAGTGTCTTTGTCCAGCCTAGGGGGCAGTGGAAAGTCTCACCACTTGCTGAGCTGAGTCCATTGTCAGGGAGCACATATGTACTGGCTAGCAGCACCTTAGCAGCACCTTGGACTCCATTTGCCTGGGAGCTGGAGACTGTGTTTCTCTTCGACAATAAACCTGGCCGACGTGCCTTTGTACCTTACTAGAGTCTGTGGTCATTGGGGGTTCTCTCGGGATCTACTGTGTCAGCTATTTGCGCAGAGCTGGGGGAGCAGACAGAGGGAACACACAACGGAGCCGATTGATATCAACATTGAACAGAGCAGAGCACCTCACCCGTAGTGTCTGACAACACTGGTGACCCTGACACTGGTCTCTCCCAACCTCACCCCCATACACCCTAACTTCATCCCCATTCCCATCCCTCAATCCCCTTTGTATCCCAACTTCACCCTCGTGCACCTCATGCACCCCCATCCTCTAGGCACCCCCAACTTCACCCCCATGCACCCACAACTCCATCCCCCATGCACCTTGTGATGCTGTAGAAAAAGAAAGATGTGGGTTCCAGGGTGATGCTTTGAGTACAGAGCACCATGCATGCTTACACTAAGGTATGGTCACTGATGTATCAACACGGTTTTACAGTTGTGATAAATCTTATACAAAGTATGCCTTGTAAGGTATCAGTGGAAAACGGAAAAGTTGTGATCTGTTGAACAATGTTATCCTGTTTATATGCCTGTATTGTCATTGTATATGAAGCTATGAATCTTTGCAATGTATTGGTATCTCAAACATGTTGTGTTCCTGGATAACATCCACAAGATGGATTGATCCAGATAGACTTATTGCAGGCTAGCAGATTTACCATAACTGGTACTATCCTGATCTAGAGACTCTGAAATCAATTGTAATGTATATGATTCATTTTAACCTTTTAGTAACGGTCTTCTTTTCTTTTTTTATTAATCAATCTTTAGATAGTTTACTAAAGATTGGCTGCCAACTCTGTGGATGCTCTGAGGCTGGAGCACCCATGGGAAAAAAAGAATGGGTACTCAGCACCACTGGCGGGGCCCGCCAATCAGCTGCACCTCTCTCCCCAGCACCTCCCACCCGCCGCTGTTCAGCAGTGGGCAGGAGGCACTGGGGGGAGGGGAAGGAGGAAAGTAGGAAAATACAGTCTAGGTGCAACTACTATAAGGTGGGTTAGTAACTGGATGGAAAACCAGTCCCAGAGAGTAGTTATCAGTGGTTCACAGTCAAGCTGGAAGGACATAAGGAGTGAGGTCCTGCAGGGATCAGTTCTGGGTCTGATTCAGTTCAATATCATCATCAATGATTTAGATAATGACACAAACTTATGAAGTTTCTGGATGATACTAAGCTGTGAGAGGTTGCAAATGCTTTGGATGACAGGATTAAAATTCAAAATGATCTGGAGAAATGGTCTGAAGTAAATAGGATGAAATTCAATAAGGGAAAATGCAAAGTACTCCACTTAGGAAGGAACAATCAGTTGCACGCATACGAAATGGGAAATGACTGCCTAGGAAGGAGTACTGTGGAGAGGGATCTGGGGGTCATAGTGGACCACAAGCTGAATATGAGTCAACACTGTAACTCTGTTGGGGGAAATAAAAAAAGCAAACATCATTCTGGGATGTATTAGCAGGAGTATTGTAAGTAAGACACAAGAAGAGAAGAGGGAGAAAAATTGTTCTCTTTAATCTCTGAGGCTAGGGCAGGAAGCGTTGGGCTTAAATTTCAGCAATGGCTGTTTAGGCTGGTTCCTAAATGTCAAGGTGGTTAAGCACTGTAATAAATTGCCTAGGGAGGTTGTGGAATCTCCATCATTGGAGATTTTTAACAGCAGGTTAGACAGACACCTGTCAGTTTAGAAAATACTTGGTCCTGCCATGAGTGCAGGGGACTGGACTAGATGACCTCTCGAGGTCCTTTCCTGTCCCACAATTCTATGTTTCTATGATTCTAAGAGTGAAATGTTTACAAGCAAATAAAAGTGAAAACATGCATCTAAAAGTCTGAAACTTAATCTTCCAAGTTTTGGTTCCAGGCTTTGTTAAGATGGCTTTTCTCGCCCACAGTTTTCCGGCAAGATGGTCAGGATCTCTCTCAATGCCTAAAGATTCTGGTGCCTTTGTCTTCTTAGGTGAAAGTCAGAGATTTAACTTGGGGTTCTCTGCCCCTCTCTCTTATAATCCAGTGAACCTTTGAAGTGGATTCTTCTGAGACTTACCCTGTAAAGAAAAGTTTATTCAAGCAGTAAAGGCAACATAGAGTCTGGTGTTGAAGGAGGCTCCATGCTCTTTCTCCTCATCTGTGTTTGCTGAAATGCAACGTTGCTTTGTCTCTTGCCATCTCTTCCCCCTGCTAACTCAAGGACCCTGTTTATTACTTATGTATAAATTAAGGTAAAATTTAGGATAAACCTCATTAACAACTTTTGCCTAGATAGGGTTATGTGGGTTTGAACATGTGATGATAACATCATACAGGGGATTCATAACTTGACATACAACATTGCTACACACAGTTCACCATATTATTGACCAGCAAGTTATAGTTTTCCAGTGATACCAAACAAGGCATATTTTGCACAAAGCTTGTTGCAGTGGTGTGTAGGGTGTGAATACAGGGATGCTTTTGGTCACGCTCCCCCCTTGCAAAGGTGCAGGAGGGCTAGCCACTGCTTAACCAGAAGCAGCAGGTTAGAGCCATGTTTCAATCATGGGGGGCACTATTGCCTACATTTAGAGACTGCTGGATGTGTCTGGCTCTCACACTCTGTCTCTAAACTCCCTGGCAATATTCCCTTGTTCGCTAGCTCCTCTGGTGGCATAGGAGCTGGCTTTTTAAACCCCTGTTCCTCAGTAGCCATGCCCCCTTATCAAGGGATCCTACAGGAAGTAGGGATGAAAGGATGGCAGGCTAAAACCTTGTAAGGAAGCTCTCAGCCTTGCCTAACAGGCTGGTAGGATCAGCGAATGGCTCCTCAGACAGACCACACTATAAACTTCCATCAAGCAGCAAATGGCAAGCAGCAAGCACACAACAACAAACAACAAACTCACTCCAAGTGTCACATAGTTGCTCCTCCTTTACCTGGAGAACTCCCTCACAAAACTCCTGTTTGCTTCTGTTCGCTAGCTCCTTTATCTGTTTTATAAGAGCTGTTCAGCAGTTCTGCTTCAAGCAGCTTAGTATACCCACACTACAAATGAACACAAAGCAGAACCACTCTCAAACATTCCCGCACTTCAGAATATAGTACAATGTGGATGTTGGGAAAGGGGCTATGGGGAGGGTCAGAGAGAGGTCACTGTGATCTTCCAGTCTGACCTGCTGCACAGTTCAGGCCAGAGAACTTCGCTGAATTAATTCCTCTTTGAACTAGAGTAGATCTTTTAGAAAAACATGCAACCTTGAATTAAAAACTGCTAGCGATGGAGAATTCACCATGGCCAATGGTGGATTGTTCCAATGATTGATTACCCTCACTGATAAAATGTTATGTCTTATTTTCAGTCTGAATTTGTCAATCCTCAAATGTCAGCCACTGGAGTGTTATATCTTTGTCTGCTAGATTGAAGAGCCCATTATCAAATATTTGCTCCCCACGAAACACATGTAGACTAATCAAGTCACCCCTTAGCCTTCTCTTTGTTAAGCTAAATAGATCGAGCTCCTTGAGTCTATCACTATAAGGCAGGTTTTCTAATTCTGTAATCATTCTTGTGGCTCTTCTCTGAACCCTCTCAAATTATCAACATCCTTCTGGAATTGTGGGCGTCAGAGCTGGACAAAATATTCCAGAAGCAGTCATACCAACATCAACTACAGAAGTAAAATAATCTCTCTACTTCTACTCAAGATTCCTCTGTTCATGCATCCAAGGCTCCCATTAACCCTTTTGGCCACTGCATCACACTGGGAACTCAAATTCAGCTAACTATTCATCATGATCCCCAAGTCTTTTTCAGAGTCACTGCTCCCTAGGATAGAGTCCCCCATCCTGTAAGTATGGCTACATTCCTTGGTACTTGTTGTATATACATTTGCATTTGGCCATCTTAAAACTCATATTGTTTACTTGTTTACTTTGCCAAGTGATCCTGATCACTTTATATCAGTGACCCGACTTCTTCATTATTTGCCCTCCCCCAATCTTTTTGTCACCTGCAAACTTTATCAGTGATGATTTTATGTTTTCTTCCAAGTCACTAGTATACATATGGAATAGTATAGGGCCAAGAACCAATCCCTGCGGGACCCCACCAGAAACACACCAGTCTGATGATGATGATTCCTCCTTTACAATTACATTTTGGGACCTGTCGGTTAGCAAGTTTTTAATCCATTTAATGTGTGCCATGTTAATTGTTTAGTATTCTAGTTTCTTAATCACGATCTCATGCAGTACCAAGTCAAAAGCCTTACAGCAGTCTAAGTATATTACAGCAACACAATTAACTTTGTCAACCAAACTTGTAACCTCATTTAAAAAAAGATATCAAGTTATTTTGACAAGATCTATCTTCCATAAAATAGATTGGCATGCTGCTTAGCATTAATGCTATTGCCCTCCTTTAATTCTTTATTAATCAATAAGAGACCACTGTAGGGAGCATGGGTGAGGCCAGGTCTCCATCTCTTGTGATGTAGTTTGTGATGTCCCAGGTGCGGAGAAGAAAATGGACCCTTCTTCCCCAGCTTCCCTTCCCTTCATAACTGTGGTTCACCAGCCTAACCCTAAACACAGGTATGTCTTTACGAGGGCTAGTTGAACATTTTGTGTTAACTTGTTTTTGATTGAGAATTTGGTTTTAAACTAAATGAAATTTTTCATGAAATATGTCTGTTTTCCTTTAAAATGTTTGATTTTTGACTGGAAAATTGAAAAACCCCAAACCAAAAGTTTTTGGCCAAAAAAATGAATAGTATTTTTCACACACACACAAAAATAATGAAATGTGTATGATCATATAATGTGTGCACACCTTTTTGCAATAGAGAGGAGCTGAGACTAGACAGTGAATGCAGCTAATGGTGACAAGCGAGGCCCAGAGTTTGAGGAATGGGCTGGCACTGTCCTGCTAAGTGCACAGAATAAGAACAGAAAGTTCACCTTGATTCGTGAAAGAACAGTTCCTGTGGCCCAGGGGGATTTGGCCTGGCCTTCTGCCTTGGCCCCCTAAGCAGCAACTCCAACAAAAGCTAGGAAATCCAGGTGTCTTCATACAGCACCTTTCCCCACTGACACCACACACTCACACCCACTTTCTGCTCCTCTAGAGCGCCTTCCTGGCTGAATGGTGTGTGTGCATGATTGGGCTGGTAGGTGGATAGCCACCCCCAGGGTACTCTATGGAAAAGGGCCAATCCTCTAACAAGGGAGAAAAGAATGCACAGGGGACTGTGGAGCAGAACTAAGTTGACCAGATAGCAAGTTTGAAAGATTGGCATGGGGAGTTATGGCGGGGGGCGGGGGGTAATATGATCCTATATAACACAAAGCCCCTAATAACCAGGACAGTCCCGATAAACTGAGGACATCTGATCACCCTAAGCAGAACAGGGAGGACTGGGGCTGGGATGAGAGTGGAGCAGAGCTCTCCATCCCGGGGTGAATTCAGGGAATGGATTTGCTCTGTAGTGCTACCTATCTCTGTGTTGAAGCATTTGCTTGGGCTAACATGGTAGCTATTCCAGCCTGGGTAAAGCAACCGCTGCAGCAGAGGAGTTGGATGCTGGGGACATGCAGTGGCAAAGGAGTTGGGCCCCAAAGGCATACAGTGGAAAAGAATAAAGGGAAGGTGGCCTCACCGTTTGGAGGTAGGTGAGAGAATCCCTCCCACTTTGAATCAGGGGCCAGAGACGAAGTTGAGGGGAACTTAGGGACTCTCAAATTATTTTTTCAAAAGGTTCATTATGAAAACAGAGTTCCCTTGACAGGTAGTGGCCCCTCCAAACTCTGTCACTTTGCTTCCCCTCCAGGTGATCTAAAGAATGCCCCTACTTCCTGCTCCGATAGATTTGTGTAAACTTGGCTCCAGCCTCTTGCGCTCACAAGTCAGTCTCAAACCCCCTATCCAGATCCTCTGAACAAAGCTCATTAAATTGATTCCAATCTGCTCAGCCTTTCAGCCACTCACAGCACAAGATAGAAAAGCTCTCTCCCCTCTGCAGTCTACAGGGATCACCCCTTTCAGAATGTCTCTGTTTCCCATCTCCTAATCTTTGTTCTGTCTTAGCAGAGGGGCTTCTCTGCTGATCCCTGTTGTTTACAGTTTAAAAGGTCAAGCCCAGTGCACAGCAGAATTGGGATCCCCAGATTTATGGCTGCTAGTTGCTGAGGGTTTGACGTTTATAGGTCTGGAGTGATCTGACTCTTCTGTTGTCTTTTTTCCGTTTCTCTCTCTCTTTGGGACTACAAAGGCAGAAACTGTAGTAACTTGGATATCTGGACTTATAGTGTGCACCCAGGGCCGGCTCTAGCAATTTCGCCGCCCCAAGCACGCGCTTGGCGCGCTGGGGTCTGGAGCCAGCCCTGTGTGCACCATACTTGTACCAAATTAACAGCCTTATTTTACAAAGATCCAAGGTCAATCAGCAGTTTCATTTTATGGCAAATTTCATTGTATGCCATCTAGGTGTTTAGGGTTACTCCGAGTGGGGCTAGGTTATGTACAACTATTTATGATTAATAAATGGCCAAGTTGTTCTTCAGCAGGGAAAAATGCACCTTCTGCCTTTGTTTAGTAGTGACAGCATCACGGTGAAAAGAAAATGATCAAATTTCATCTCCTTAGTGGGAGGCAGAGAGAATGAGGAAACCCAGAAAAGAGAATCCATTTCTTTTACAATAAAATGTCATTTTTAGCACAAAATCAGGGCTTCTCTTGAAATTCTTTACTTAGAAAACACTCCTCACATTTCTGTAGTATTTGCACAAGATCTGCTGTAAATTAACATGATATGTACATTAACATGACATTTTAAAATAAGAAATAACATTGCCCTTCCTATTTTGCAATCAGGGATCTAAAAAGATTATTCCCATCAGACACGTTTATTTTAATCCAGTTCACAGATAATATCAGAAAAGTAAAAAACAATTTAAAACCTCTCTCATTAAAAGCCTTTTAACTTGCTGCTCTCACCAGAAGAGCAAATCTTGTTAATTTCTAATGGTGGTAGCCCTAGTCAGTTAATGCTCATCTAACCATCTAATGCTAATCACTGAAATAAAGAATCTGCACTGCAGTCTGCCGTTCTAAACTTCATAACAGTATTTCTAAGGGTTTCGTTGAACATGTTTCTTTCCAATCCTTCCTGAAGCTTTGCATCTTCTCCCTCTGGAGAAGTGGCACCCTTGTGCTGATACCTTTCCCCCTCAACAAAACATACAGCACTACAGCAGCAGGAGACCAGGGAGCAGGAGATAATCAGGAAGCATTTTGGCTAAACACTTTTTGAAGTAAATGTGTCTGGCTGTCACTCACCTTCCCCATTAATAATCTCCTCACATGAATACCAGATGCCAGCGTGAAACTTTCGGTCAATGAACTTGTCATCGCCTGTCTCCCAGATATACTGAACGGCGTTGCTATTGTTCAGGTCAGAGCTATTGAAGCGGATGCAGTGAGTCCCTTTCCCCTGATCTGTACAGAAAGGTTTTGCAACTTTTCTTGTCCCTTCACACCAGTAACTGCTGCTAAATGCTGTGATAGAGAAGATTAATGAGAGAAAACTGAGCGAGAGTGCTGCTGAGGCTCTCTGCCGTCTGTCCATGCCCATGTCTGAAATCTGCTCACTTGCAGGGCCAGCATCAGTGTTAAAGTGTGCTGAAAAAGCCAGTGATAATGCTTTTCATCTGGTTGTATGGAGAAGCATCCACTGAAATTCACTCTTCAGTTCTGGATTTCCACCAGTGAATTGTACCAGTTTGGTAGTTAAGATGATAAGCAGAAATCGTAGGCTCATTGTTTGGCAAGAAAGAAAAGAGGACGCAGCAGATCTGTCCAGCCAGTGAAACCTGTGCAGGAAATGTAAAGGGGGGAAAGGATCCTGGGAGTGTGTCTGTTGAATCACAAGACAAGGGATTAGTCTGTATCAGCAAAAACAATGAGGAGTCCTTGTGGCACCTCAGAGACTAACACATTTATTTGGGCATAAGCTTCCGTGGGCTATCCCAGGCACAGGTGTGTGATACAGACAACGTTCCTGACTAGGGAGGGCAGCTCAGGCTTCAGAACTTCTTGTTAAATTTAATACTAATTATGGCAGGAGTGAATGTTATTTGTAGGGGGATTCTTAAGGAGATGAGCCCTATCCCTGAGATGGAGCAAGGGGAGTGCTCCGTAGCTCAGGGGGACAGGAAATCTGCCTGGAACCATACCAACTACAAAGGCAAGAAGTGTGTGTTTGCCTTTGTCATTAATGGAGCCACTGCAGGCTGCCCCCGGTACTGCAAAGTGCCTCCATGGAATGCAGTTTGGTGAAGCAGTGCAGAGGGCTGAACTGCCCAAGGTGCCATTCCTTCTGCACTGATGCCAATCCTGACCCTTCCCCAGGAAAAGGAAAAGTTGGCTGGGGTACAATCCAAACAAGTGAAGAGATGTGTCACCTCTTACTCTGTGACCCTGATTGCCTCACAATGCCTTGCTACTGAAGCTGTCTGCAACAAGTCATCAACAAGCAAGCACTCTGTGTCTATATACGGGCAGCCCTGGTCCAACACTTTGGGTCCTGGAGCCTGCCTGCAACATCATAGACTTCCACTGTTCTCCATCGTTCTCGGTTAATGCCCGGTAGGGTGACTCCACATTCTTCCTAGCCCCGAATATGCATGTGTTTTCTGAAATGTCCAGTCCTGTTCTGGAACAGTCAGGGGAATTTTAAGATTTGTTGTTCCTTTAAAATGTCAGTATCCAACAGTTTGTTATTTTAACTGGAGTTACCAGACAGTTGAGTTCAAACACAGCACTGGATTAATTTACATTAAAAATAAAACATGTGTATTTAATTGCACAGAGAGATTTAAATGCAAATATAAAGATTAAAGTAAAAATGGTTACAAGAGAAATAAAGATAAAACACTTTCTAGTAACTGAAACTTAACAAGCTAATCTGGGTTCAAGGTAAAATCTTCAGCACATATTTCCATCAAGATAGCTGACTGAGCTCCTGGGTCAGGATCTATCCCCCCAAGCCAAAGGGCTGGTACCTTTGTCTTTGTAGGTGATAGATAACTTGGGGGTTCCAGGCCCCTCTCTTTGACAGTCTAATGAAGCTTTGAAATGGATTCTGATGAAGGATACCTCCAGATAAGAGTCTATTTCCAGCTGTGAGGTAGGCAACATGGAGTCTGTCTTGAAGGAAGTTTCCTGATGCTTCCTACCAGCTAGACTTGTGTCTGCTAAAATGCAATTTTTTTAGTTCCTGCCCCCTCCGGTGCAATTTGAATGAACATTAGACATGTGATTGTCAGTTTCCTCCATTATAATGTGAGGTTTACCTCCACTCCTTGCGAGTTTGATGGGTCTTTTTATGCAAAATGTAAATACGTTCTGATTGTGATTCAAAATACTATAAAAGTAATTCCCAGGTAGAGAAGCCACATTCCTTTCCTGAGATGGGGCAATTTCTGCTTGGCTGACAAACCACATCTTAAAAATTATCATTTCAGTTTATATCCATAACTTTGGTCAGTTGCTTGCACCTACATTATGTGGTTATATTAACAACCAGTGAGTCATGAGCTTCACGGAGACCTTGCACGACACTTACCACATACATTTCATACATTCAAGAACTGAGATACACTTGAACTGGTTATGCCAGCTGCAAGTCATTACCAGATATCTGGGTGCCTCTTGCCCTCTGCCTTTTGGCTGTCTTAGAGTGACTGTCCCTCTGGCATATCTGAGTAGACTTACAAAGTTTCAGGAAGCAGCAAGCCTGGAAACATCTACTCTTTCCACCACGGAAGATGCAGCAGCAATCTTCTCCTCTCCCAACAGTGTCATTCTACCTTGACAACTTTTACAGTCACTGCTCTCATCTCCTCCTGTTTGACATTGCAAGTGCAGCAGGAATCTTCCGAGGGGTTCCGCAAAGTCTTGTTTGGAGCAGCTGTTGCTGTTTAAGCCTGTGAGGTGTGACTGCAAAGAGCAAAGCAGTCACCTTCATATTGAACGGTGGTCTTCATCGTAAGGGACAGAAAATGAGCTGCTGGCTGCAGTGACCAGCTGGCTCTAAGTTATTATGTTTTAAATTTTAATTTTTCAAATGTTCAAACCAAATGTGTCAGTCTCAAGTCAGCATGAAACTGTGTCTGTCATCACTGGATGACAGCTGAATTTGAGAAGTCTGGCTGAGTGTGACAGCTTAACCAGCGGGTGGTGCGGTGAGAGGGACTTCTCGGAGTTTCAAACTATCGCGTCTAATCAGGGCGCGATCTGGAAGCTCCTCGAGCGCGGTTTCCTCACTCCACCACCACCACTGGCGTGGGGTGAAGGCGGTCGAAAGGCGGAGCGGGGACGCGCGCGCCTGCGGGTGTGCTGAACGAACGAGGGTTCGAATTCAGCCGCGCTATTCATGCAGCTGAATTCTATGGCGCTAGCTTTCGACCCTCTCTTTAGTTAGACCCCCCTGCCCTAGACCTGCCCAGTAAGGGTAAAACAGGGTAGTAAGTAGTAAGTGAGACTAACTGAACTGAAGAAAAGAGAAGAGAGTCCTTTTTTTTTTTTTATTTTTGTTTTTGATAGCTGATGAGTTGGGTAGATCCACAAAACATCAGCAGTTAGTTCTGTCTGTTTTTCACAGGCTGAACTGTTAAGTTGGCTGTAGACACTTTTGTTTGACAGCCCAGTTTATAGTTGCTATCAGCTTTGTAGTACTTTTTTGCTTTGGGCTGCTGTTTTTTTTGGTGTGTGACTAGTGTTGGGTGTTTTTTGGGAAATGAGAAAATGGAAAAAAAAAGTTTAAGACTTTTTTGAATTTTTTTTTGCTAATTAATGGGGTTTGCACCTCTTGTGGCTCATCTCTCTCTGTGGCTCATCTCTCTGGAGTCTCCTCTCTTTTTTCTTGACTTTGACTTTTTCTCCATTTTTTCCATTGTGGGGGTATCAAAGTTCTACTCAACAAACTGTCTGTCACCTGCTACACTGCTGTGTCTTTTAACTTCCTCCTCCTTGGCCAGGCCAGGCCCCCCCACCCTCTACTCCAGGTTCCCCCCCTATGACTAACAACTCAATCCCAGATCTTGTCACAGTTTCCATGGCCTCCTTCCTACTTTTCCTTATCTTCTAAACCACCCCTGGATTACTATTGGAGCTTCTCTGCTCCCTGTGGCTACCATCTGTAGTAACCTGCATCCTAGCACTAGCACCTGCTGCAGCAACAATGCTGCAGCACTGAATGTTGCCCTGGGGAGACAGACGACCAAGGAGAGGGCAGCTCGAGTTGGAGAGAGAGCTTGGAATCTGCCTGAAGAGTATACTCAGAAGTTGCTGTTGGAGAAGAATTGAGATGCTGAGCTAGGAATGAACTGGCGCTGGGGGTGGAGGTGAATTGATAAAATAAAAGAAGAACAGAAGAATAGAAGCAGGGGCCTGGGAAGTGAGAAGGGCAGAAGAAGGAAAACAGGAAAGGTTTCAGGTCAGGAGAAGGAGAAAAAAAACAGACCTGGGTATGTGAGCAGGTGCTATTAGAGAAGGGCCATAGAGGGAAATAAAATCTACTGGCTTATCAGAGAGAGAGAGTGCCAAGGGGGAAAGAAACTTGAAAGGAAATATAATTGGTGAAAAAGTGAAGTGATCAAAAAGCTGTGGTGCGAGATGAAAACAGACCCTGAAATAGTAAGCAACCCACCCACACCCACACCCAAAGGGCCTAAAGTACATGAACAGAGAGGATGACTGTTGGAACATCTATTGATGGAATACAGTTCAAAGGTGCCTAATGGACAAGTGGGGGCCACTAGGTGAAGAAAACTCACATGTGGAGCGAAAAGAGAAAAGAGTGACAAGAGGTACAGCCAGAGGAACATCGACTCTAAGGAGCACTTCAAGCCGCAGAGACCAAAGAACAGGACAGCAAGAGTGGAGCTGGACTTAAAGCCAAGGAGAGGAAAAGTTGATTCTTCTCTGAAGTGACACAGTCTATTGTTCAATCGTCTCTTTTGTTCTTGGTAATAACAATGCACTAATGTACTAACTGCACAGTGTGTACAAGCTCCCAAACATTAATGAGTGGGTAACAATAGTTTAGTAGTAGTAAGTCTTTGGTAATGGTCTATATTATTTCTGCTCCTGATACAATTTTTGGGTTTTCCCTGATAAAGTTCTAAAAATTTAAAATGATCCCTTTTGTCTTGGTTTGCCTCTGCCTCTCCTCCCAGTTAGCCTAACCTCGCTGAGCCAGGTCACCACACACCCCTCTCGCAGTTTCTTGCCAGAGTCTGTATTCCCAGGCAGGATCTCAGGGTTTTCTTCCCCCAGTGACTTCTACTGATCTCTTAGCCACTCCCCTCTTCTCTAGGGAGTGATTGCAGGGTTTCTTCCAGCAGCCTCTTCTTTCTCTCACTTTCTGGTTAGATACCAGCCCAGCCTGCCCCTGCCAGGCTGGGCTTCACCATCAGTTAGTGCTTCTCAGCCCTGACTCTCCTTCAGGTGCAGCCTGTCACAGGGCCAGTTGGCACTTTCCTACTCAGCCCTTGTGTGGGGTAGACAACCCATCACACCGAGACATGAGGGAAATATGTTCTGCCCAGTCAGTGAGGGAGAGAAAAAAGCAGCCTGACTGGGAATGGGGGGCAGGGCTTTGCAGGAACCAGAGGATGGCAGAGAGAGAGAGGTGGGAAAGATCAAAGGTACAGGAGCCAGGGGGGAGGGGAGGGGATTGGAGCAGAGGGAGGGAGGGAGTTACGGGTGGAAGCATATAGGAACAGGGGATGCGGGAGTCGTGGGTATATAGAATCATAGGACACATCTACACTGCAGCTGGGATCGTGCTTCCCAGTGGAAGTGCCCAGGCGCTAGCTCTGTGTGAGCTAGCAGGCTAAAAGTAGCAGTGCAGCTGGGAGTGGCCCAGGCAGTGGCTTGGGCTAGCCACCGGGTATGTACCCAGAGGGTCTGCGCAGGTTTGTACTCAGGCAGCTAACTCAAGCTGCCGCCCCTGCTACCCGCCTACACTGCTATTTTGAGCACACTAGCTCAAGCAGAACTGTCACGTATCTTTTTACTTGTGCTGGGAAACACGCTCCTAGCTACAGCACAAACATAGCAAGGGTGCCAATTAGGGAGGACGGGCAGGAGGTGGGCTCCCAGATGGACCTCTTAACTGCACAGAATTAGTGTGGAATGTGAGTTCTGCAGAGGAGAGCTGCTTCTTGCAGCTTGTGCCCTTGGGAGTCAGTGTTTTGTTTACAGGGGACTCAGAAGAAATACAGCCAAGCCAGGGGTGAAAGTAACTCACAGGACTTACCAGTATGGCCGGAGTCCTGCGGGGGGAGGGGAGGGGGCGGCGGTGTCTCATCCAGAAGAGGCGGGGCTGGGAGTCCCAAGGCCTTTAAATCACCCAGGGGGCTCCCAGCTGCAGAGGTGGCTGGTAGCCCCCGGGGCGAACTAAAGGGCCCGAGGCTTCAGCTGCCATGGAGCTCCGGGCCCTTTAAATGCCGGCCCCAGCCTGGCTGCTGGAGCTGTGGGCCAGGGCCAGGGCCAGGCTTTAAAGGGCTTCTCCGAGTTCCCCGCTGCTCAGCTTGGCCACCGTGGCAGGCCAGGGACGGGATTTAAAGGGCTCCTCCGGGCTCCCCGCCGTGATGGGAAGCTCAGAGCAGCGCTTTAAATGCCGGCCCCAGCCCGGCCGCCGGAGCTGCTGGCCAGGATTTAAAGGGCCCGCCCTTTAAATCCCTGCTGCAGAAGCTGATGCGGTCCGGCACGGCGTACTGGCTCTTACTGATACCGGCTAACTTTCACCTCTGAGCCAAGCCCTCTGATCCAAGTTTTCATTCAGAAAAGAGGAAGATGTGAGGGGGGGTAGGTGAAAAGAAGGGGCCAAAACCTAAGGAAGGGATAGCAGTGATATAGAGAAGTTCCCACTCTACCTGTGGTACTTATGTGGTCCCATCACCATGGTATCTGAGTGCCTCACATCACAACCCCTCAGAGCTGTTATACCCATTGTACAGATGGGGCACTGAGGGACACATTAGGGTGACCAGATGTCCTGATTTTATAGGGACCATCCCAATATTTATGATTTTGTCTTATATAGGTGCCAATTACCCTCCACCCCCTGTCCCAATTTTTCATACTTGCTGTCTGGTCACCCTAGGACACACAGACTAAAGGCCAAATTTTCAAAGGCACCTAGTGGGAAAATGTAGTCCTTGAGCCAATGCATATATGATGTGTAACTCTGGGTAAGATGGCTCAGATATTTATGTATGAAGTGTATAGTTATTGACCACACAGGTCATCACATGTTCACTGTGATGTTAATATCTATGAGTGGAGGCACTAATTGCAATAGTTTTACTTGATTAACATCTAGAAGATTTGACCCTCCAACTTTCTTTCAAGAGGAAGAGCTGCCCAGAGCTCTTGTGCTGTTTATTTTCCTTTCCTGCCTGCAGTGGCCCTGAGATACCTCCGAAGTCTCAATTTTTTTCTCAACTTTAAAACATGGAATTTTCTTGGTGTTTGGTTTTAAATATTATCCCGTGAAAACTGCAACTCAAGCACTGTAGTTTTGTGTTTAAGACCCTTCTGGAAAGTAAATAGCCTCTAAATCAGGGGTAGGCAACCTATCGCACGGGTGCCAAAGGTGGCATGCAAGCTGATTTTCAGTGGCACTCACACTGCATGGGTCCTAGCCACCAGTCTGGGGGGCTCTGCATTTTAATTTAATTTTAAATGAAGCTTCTTAAACATTTTAAAACCCTTATTTACTTTACATACAACATTAATTTAGTTATATATTATAGACTTATAGAAAGAGACCTTTTAAAAATGTTAAAATGTTTTACTGGCACGCAAAACCTTAAATTAGAGTGAATAAATGAAGACTCGGCACACCATTTCTGAAAGATTGCAGACCCCTGCTCTAAACAGAAGGCAGTGTTGCCAACTCTCATGATTTTGTCATGAGTCTCATGATAATTATTGTTTTCCTTAAGCCCCAGCTCTTGGAGTCAAGTGGATATGTGATGATATCAGCCTTCATTATTAAAGAGAAATCAAGTTTCTAGCCCTTGTGGTTGTGGAGAAAGCGTCAAAATGTGACCCCAGTGCACTGTAAAGGCTCAAAAAGCAGAATGTAAATAAAAAGAACATCAAATCTATTATTTTATATAATCTCATTATTTTTAAAGCCAATCTCATGATTTTTGATGAGCCTGATTCATGATGTTTGAACATTTGGGGTTGGCACTACTATGAAAGTGACTTGACAGTGTCAGTTTCACTCCTGTTTAAAGTCAGTTTCTAGTCTATTATTTGTAGTGGCGTAACCCCCGCTTGAGCTCCAGGCAGGCGCAGTATAAACTCAGGGGGACTTGCCCTAGTAGGGTGTTTCCAAAAGTTGAAAGATCTATTCCAAGCTTGATGAACTGCAAAAAAAGTGGTAGACAGTAATCTAGATTTTTCTACAATTGTTTCAATTGTATTCAAGAATTAGTAACAAAATAAGAACACACATTAAAATTTTAAACTTAACCAGTGTCCCTTAAGTGGATTGACACAAGATGTCAGAACATGTTAGTATTAGAGCTGAGTGGGTCTAATATTTATTACATTTTCTTTCTTTATATAGGGATTAGACATTATTATCTGAGAGGAGCACTGTATCTAAGTTATTATCTGGAAAAAAACACAGTTTTCAGGTCCCCAAGTAGCCTCTGGAATCACAGTTAAAGTTGCTCCCCAAACCCCTCAAAATCTGAAATGGTGCCCCTGAAACATAGCTATGGGGGAAAGGGACAAGAGCTAGGCAAGAGTGAAGATAGGAGGAGAGGGGGAGAAAGACAGGAGCTGAGATGGGATGGACAAGATCCGAGAGGGATGGAAGCATGGGGGCAGAAAAGTCTATGACTACTACAGCACACTCCTTTAGAGAACCTAACACTGAACAGAGGAGTCCCAAGTCTCACCACTCCTCTCTTGTCAGCAAAGAGCTGTGAAACTCCCTGGAAAAGTATGTGACTCATCCCTCCTCTAGTGGCTGCTCCACATAGAGGACAACATCCTACTACAGCTACAGATACAATGGTCTATTTCCCCTCCTCCAGTGGAACATGGAGTGTCACTTCAGTGGACCCCAACTTTCAACTCACCAAGAGGTGGGACAAAGACAGAAAACCATCTGTGGAGGAGGGAAATGGTTTCCTCATATGCACATGGAGTAGGAGAGGGAACAGACAACGGAGAAAGATTGTCAGGACTCAGGAGTGTGGGGGGTGGGGAAGAATGGGTAAGCATGGCCAAGGAATTACTGCTTTAGTAAAGACTCACTCTGCAGGGGGCCAGGCCTGTCCTGACCACCCAGGCTACCAAAGAGGTGCTCACTCACCACTCTAGCAGGAGGGAAACCCCCGTGGACAACTGTGAAAGTAGAATGAATTATATTGTAAAATAGATAGGATTAAAGAAATGCTGTCTGTACCTTTAAGCAAAATTGCTGGAATGCTGCAGTCCAGGTGTCAGGAATACAGACATTAACATAGAACAATTGCACCATTTAAGGGCAATTGGTGAAGCATTAGCCTTAAATCGATAAAAGTTAGTAAGGAAGTAGGATATGCATGCTGTGCCCCAGATGAATTTTACTGTTTTGTTTTCTTTGTCCCTTTGTTGAATTCCTGCTCTTTTATCTGTATAAATAAGACTGTTTGGGTCTTGCATGGCCACTCATATTATCTGGGTGTTATTGGCAGAGCGCTGTGCTAATAAAACAGAGTGGTCTGACAAATTGTGAGTCTTGAATCTAACTTTGACACAACCCTGGGGGCTGATATACTAGGGAATGAGGGATCACTGCTCATTTCAGTCCCTAGGAGAATCAGGTCCCAGCTTCAGACTGACAAGTTCTGGGGCAAGCGAGTCCATGTGAGAACTTCCCATCTCTGCTCTGAGCATCCCTGTACATTGTGGTGTAAAGAGCAAAGGGTAACATGGCAGATATGAAGGTTCTCTTTAATAAGTGATAACAGTGTATCTGATATGCCTGTATCGTACTCTGGGGTGGGGATTTCGCCTCTGGGTCTGACAGGGTAGCAGCATTTGCTCAGCTAGCAAAAGAAGGAGCAACCCACTCTAACAGTCACCTGACAGTTTGTACTTAAGGTCTGTAAGGCCAACTCCCAACAGCTATGATTGGCTAGGAACAGGATGGGGGAATTTCCCTCCTAAATTCCCACCAATGCCATCCCTTTCTTTGTTGGGCTGGGATGGAGAGAGGAGATCAGCTAACTGGCCAACAGACTCTCTTTGGGAGAAAAGGAATGGAGACAGCAGGGATACCGGTGACTGGAGTTACTGAAGGGGAAGGTTGTCACTCCAGAACTAAGAGAGGAGATTGGCTGGGGATCACCAGTATGACTCTGGGCCAGTTAGCTAGCCCCAGGGGCAGGATGGCAGTGACAGGCGCTGGGGACTTTCCCTTCGTGTATGAGAGAGGAGACACATGGTACGTCTATACTGCAAAGCAAGGTGTGATCTCAGCTACAACAGCTAACTCAGGCTGGAAGAGCAATGAAGAGACAGCTCTTAACTTGGTTTAGCAGCTTGAGTCCCCCCTCACCCCACATCATTCAGGGCTAGGCCCTGACTCTAGGCACAGCCCGGAGCAGGAGATGGGGACATGCTGTGCCAGCCAGGAGGAGCACCAAGCTAAGTGCTGGAACTAGGAATGTGGGGCGGGGGGCACTGCCTCACCCACAGTTTGAAGTGATTTCCATTATAAACAGGGTTTACAGTTTGGTTCAATGGTTCTCAGGCCCCCCACCCCATACAAATTGTTCCAGCATCCCTGGCACCAAGAGACTTGGGCCTCAGAGGCAGCTGTCAGGGTCACAATGCCTCCCTCGAGGTAGTAATTTATTGCCAGCCTGTCCCAGTAGGAAATTACTAACCCAGCTCTATGATCTGACTCAGCTACACTGACCAGTAAGTTGCGGAGGGGAGCCAAAGCTCCATCCATTTCCTGCTCTCCCCCACCCTCCATGCCCACCTGCTCAGTGGGGCTGTAAGAAAGACATCCCAAGACTCATAATAAAACTGCAAGAGGTGTCACTGCATGTTCCATGTCACCATCCTGCCCTCAGTGTGCAGATTGGGTGATATGTGCTCCATGAGGTTCAAAATAAACTTGGCATAGCTGCCTCCAGTGCACCATGTAATCTGTGTCCTGGTTCGCCAGAGATTCTGTGCAAAGCTTTTTCTTTGTATTTACCTAGGGTTTGTATTTTAATTGCATAGGAGGTTTTTGAATGTATAAGGGTCTGGATTCTGCTCCCACTAAAGTCAAATGGCAAAACTCCCATCAAGTTCTATGGGAACAGGATCAGCCCTTGATGTTTAATACTTTTGCTAATTCTCATTGGCTGACAAACAACAGAAAGCAGACATGCTTGTGAAGTTTAGAGCAAATTCCCTTTGCCTTTACACAGAGAAACGAAAGGAAGTCAGGGTCTCAAAACTGTTTCAACAGATTTGTTGGCTTGATTAAATTCAGATCCAGGAAATAGTCACATTTGTGAAATTGTCTGTAATTTTAAAAGTGCAGGCATTAAACATTTCACAGAACAGGGTGGGGAATTGGCTGTATCGTACAGCACATAATTCTTGAACCAAGTCTGCCACTATGGGTATCTCCACTTATTCTGGTCTCTGCTCAAATATGTGGTTCTCTTTCAGAACATCTCTTGGATCTGTTTCTATTGTTATGACACTGTTTGTGGTAAAACAGGTAAGAAAATTTATTTATCAATGATTGATTTTAAAACCTAGACAGTCCTTTCACCTTGCATTTTAATGTTCATAAATTGCATGACATATTCATAAATGGTACTTGTTTAGCAATTTGTTAAGCATTTCAAAATGCAAAAAGCGTGCTATTGATTTATAAGCCCTAGCAAGTTTTTCCCAATTTACTGCTCTTATCCAGGTCATATATTAATATTTTCCTATTTTAATGCTGGTTTTTATATATTGAATACATTGTTTTTGAATTTCCTTTATAAAGGCGGTTTTAATATTAACATACATTGTGTTAACTACCAAATCTGAGTATCAATTTTAAAACTGTAGTCTGTTTAGAAAAGGCAGCAAAAATACATATGGTATTTACATTAGCTTTTTGCATCTCTGCAATACACTACATTTTCTTCTAAATACCGTGAAAGACTTTAATAAAATCTCATTTTAATTTTTACCATGGATTATCGACGTATATAGACTATAGAAGAGTTTGAAAGATTTCTTGTTAAAGGGTTGCCATAAAATTCACTTCAAGGAAATGTTCATTTTAAAAAAAAAAATACTATATCTGTAGTGAGCTAGGCAGATATTTTTTTAACAGTTTAATAAAGTATAATGGTAAATTTCATTCTGTTCTGAAATTAAAACACAGATTTAAGATTACTATGAGTAAAAAGAAAGTTAAATTTTCTCCTGTCTGAATATAACTGACAGATTTACCATTGCTGAAGGGAGCATATCTTGTTGAATATGTTTCATGGAGTTTTGTTTTACTTTTGCTTCTAAAATTTGTATGAATAAATAATACAAAGTCAATAAGTATCACTAAGGCTTTGAATTTTTGAGAGAGCAAAATCGTATTTCACTCAGACAATTCTAACCACAGAAATGGTTTCACACAGATTCACTTAAAACTGAATCATCACTGTACTTTCTAAGACATATCAACTCATGAGGACATATGGGGTGAAATCCTGGGCCCTTTGAAGTCAGAGGTAAAACTCATTAACTTCAGTGGGGCCAGGATTTCATCCCTTGTATATTTTCCATCCATATTCCCAGTAATAACATCAGCTTTGATTCATTTATAATACAGTAATAAGCCTGAAGCATGTCTTGGTGAGGAAGGGGCAATTGTAATTTATCACATCCATGTCCCTCAGTAGACAGGTAGATTAAGGGAATGGTTACAAATATTAGTAAATATTTAAACTTTGAGATCTTTTTCGGAGCATATATGGTACATTTTTGTTGCCCACCTGTGCCTGTGATAATTCAGTCTGACTGGCCAACAATTTCTCAGCATATTCCAAATAAAGAATATTCCAGCATGAAGTATCATATTACAAATAAATTGTATTACTTTATTTCACCTTCATTTTAATAAGATTCACAGGGTGAAATTTTGGCCCCTTTGAGGCCAGTGGCAAAACTCCCATTGACTTCAAGGGGGCCAGGCTTTCACCCATGGATTTTAATGGCAGAGGAGATCATTATGATCTGACCTCCTGAATAACATGGGATGGAAAATCTACCTAGTGATTCCCACATCAATGCTATAATTTCTGGTTGAGCTAGACCATATCTTTTTTATGATTGTCTTGATGTAAAGATTCCAAGTGATAAAGAATCCACCAGGTCCCAGTTAAGTTGTTCAAAAGGTTAACTATGCTCACTGTTAAAAATTTGTGCCTTTTCTGTAGCCTGAATTTATCTTCAGCTTCCAGACACAGGATCTTGTTCTGGTTTTGTCTATTAGATTAAAGAGCCCACTACTAGCAGAAATGTTCTCCCCATGTCTGTACTTACGGACTGTGATCAGGTCATTCTCACTTTTGTAACAGATACGACAACTTCCTGAAATATCCCGGACAAACCTTACTGAATTAAGTTAAACCCTACTGAATTAGGTTTAAGTATTGTAGGAATTTGTTGTTTGAAAAATGCAAATGTTTATGCATTATTGTGGGATTGTCTGGAACTTCTTTTGGAGGAAGACAGAATTAATACAATCTCTGAGAAGTATTGTGAGCTTCAAAAGACAATGTTGTATAATGTAGCAGACATGACTGATCTTTTTGGATGATATGTGTGAAGTGGAATTCCTAGGAAGTACTTGGGAGAAAGATTGCAAACTCAGACCTACAGACTCAGTCTTGGAAGTTTCACCCAGAGGAGGGGACATTTTTTCGCGTATTTGAACTGTCCTCATGTAACAGGATGAGCAGACAAAAAGTCCTGTGGCACCTTATAGACTAACAGAAGTATTGGAGCATAAACTTTCGTGGGTGAATACCCACTTCATCAGATGCATGCTTATGCTCCACTATGAAAGTTTATGCTCCAATACGTCTGTTAGTCTATAAGGTGCCACAGGACTCTTTGTCACTTTTTACAGATCCAGATTAACACGGCTACCCCTCTGATACATGACAGTTCGAAGACACACTGTATAACGGAGTAACTGAGTTACTAATGAGAGATCTTTTTCTCCTTAAAGATACATGTCCTTGCTTAGAAAGATCTGTGTGGTGGTTTAACTGTGACAATTACACTGTGTACCATCTCTGAAGAAAAAAGTAAAACAGGCCGGCTTAGGCAGCCTGACATTGCTGGGGAGGTCAGTGTATAGACAGTGAGCTGTGCAGTCTGGAAGTACCCTGATCAGGAGGGAGTGAGATGGGGGGTCTCCACCCAAAAGAGATGATGTCTGAGGAGCCAGGAGTCTTGAGTTGATGCCCTTGCTGGACCATAGAAGAGGAATGTAGGTGCAGTTGCTCTGAACTGTGACAACCCTTTCTTGGGTAAGCTTTCTCAGTTTCTCACTATAAGGTGGGATTTCCAGACTTCAGATCTTTCTTGTATCTCTTTTCTCAATCATTTCCAATTTGTCAATATTATTTACTCAAAATAATGGTCCAGTAATGGTCTCACTAATGCCATATATAGCAATAATACTACCTGCCTACTTGATATTCCCCTACTTATACGTCCACGAATTTCATTATCCCTCTTAACCAGAGCATTGCACTGGGAACTTGTGTTCAGTTTGTTTACACCCTGACACCTAAATCCTTTTCTGAGTCATTGCTGTCCCAGAGGTGTAACCTGAATTCCTGGCTCCTGGGAGTATGACCTTGCAGTGGATCATATTAAAATTAATATTGTTCAAATGAGCCCAGCTTTCATATTACTCTTTGTAGCTGATGTGTGCTTATCATTATACACCACTCCACCACAAGTTGTGTCATCTGCAAACTTCACCACTAATGATTTTATGTTTTCTTCCAAATCATTGATTAAGATATTGGATAGCATTAGGTCAAGCGCAGATCCCTAGGGAACTCGATTTAAAAACCCCTCATCGGATGATGACTCCAGATTTACAATTACCTTTTGAGATCTATAGCTTAGGAGGCTGTTTAATATATTTAGTATATACTGCATTGATTTTGCACCGTGCTGCTCTTTTAATCAGAATGTCATGCAGCACTAAGTTATACGTCACACAGAAGTTTATGATGTCAACAGTTACCAGCTACTGCTGTTTCAATGTCTCTATATATGAAAGCTTGCAACTGAAGCAGAAAGTGTGATGAATCTGTGTCCTTGCACCTTTAAGGGTCCTGCCCCTCCTGTGGAGGGTATCGTCCAGAACCCCTTTCTCAGCATGTGCAGCGACAGCTGGGACTAAGAGAGGATCCAGGTAGCAGTTCTGAGAGCTTTCCCTGTACTTCCTTGGTCATTTACCCCTGTTTGTTTATTGTAAACCAAACTTGTATCTATTAAATGGAGCCGCTTTTTCTACGAATGCGTCATCTCCATTTCCTTGCCTCTTAAGATGAAGTTCACTGACCAATGGATGTCCCAAGAATCTCTTCTGGTTGCCTGCATTTTGGGGCCCACATCAGGAACAAGCCAAGATGTTTTTTGTCCTGGAAACAAGCATTCCTTTCTCATGGCTCTTATAAATATTCTCTTATCTTGGAAGTCCATCATGTGAAGAATAATTAGTCTTTCCACTCTAGGGGATTTAAAGCATGGGTGGCTCACAGTCATGAGCCTGAAACTGGCCTGGGAGCAATGCTGGGGAAAACAAGGAGCTAGGGAAACAGTCCTCTCTGAGCTATTTCAAACTTTATGCTCCCAAAAAAGAAAGCTCAAATCCCCTCTGTCGAGCCCTGAAAGCTATTCATGCTGGCCGGCTTTTAGCACAAGACAGATGAAGCTGGAGCACTGGTCAAAGCATTATTTGCTCAGCACTGCACCTCCACTTCTTTTTAGACCGTCTCTCAACACCTTCAAGCAGTCTCCAGTCCTGGGTCATTAAAAATCTTATTTGCATACACTAATTTTGGGGGATTAGGAAATTCACACAAAAAAACCTTCCTTAATTGAGAGTTATGGTTGCTAAGGAGTATTTCTGAGAAAGAAACACTAAAAAGCCAGGATATGTAAAGGCAACATTCACACCCAGGACAAAACCAGTTTCTAAGCATTAACTCACTGCCATTATGACACCAACAACTCATTAAAACCTTTTCTGACAAACTCCTTTCCATTCAACAATGCTATTACCCTCAGCACACACTGAAGATCACATGGAAAATTTGCTAAGATGGGTATGAATGAAAAGCCCCGTTTAAGAGAGAGGTTTAAACAACTATTATTCCTGTTTTACAAACTTTACAGACAGGCAATAGATCTGTTATGTTGTTCTAGCATGCTCTGAATCTAATGGATAAGATACAGATATGACCCCGAGAGGCTACTTGTGTGGACTCGCACAATCTTCTGGATCTCGTTTACTTTGGCCCCGATTTTTAAAGGTATTTAGGTGTTGCTGTGCTGATGGGACCTTCTGATCAGGATTATCAAATCCTGGGTTTCCCTGAGAAGCACTTGGCATTCAGCCAGGAGCCTATGGCACACTAAAGACCAGACGTGTTCAGTGCAGCCTATCAGCTTTTGGCATTTCACCAAAACTGTTCCCAACCCAAAGTACATTGTACATGTGCAAATGGCAATTTTTCAAAAGTATTTAACTCAGCCAAATTAAAATGGATTTTCCTTGGAAAACTAAAAGGTGCCTCTTCACTGTAAGGACTGCGGCTTTAAAGGACGCTTGTGTTCGGCCTCCCTTCCAGAAACTCTCTCTTGATGATGACAAGCTGGACAATTATTGACCAGCATCAAATTGTTTGGTTTTGGTTATGATTGTAAGAAAGGTCATGGCAAGAGTTCTTGGAGTTTCTGGATGCCTCTGGTTTTTTGGCCTCTGGCAGGATTCCAACCAGGGCTTGGCACAGAGATTGGTCTGATTGCATTGACTGATGATCTCCTCTTCGCAGTGGTTAAATAAAGATTAAACATCCATGCCGATATTAGAGCTATCAGCAGACTTGACCCATGGATTATGAGTAGGCTTGGAAGAATTAGATTTTTGTCAGTAAATGTCAGTAAACATTGATTTTACTGTACACACAAAAACCAATGAAAAAGTATTTCCATCAGAATAATCTAAATTTGCAGATAGGTAACGTAAGAAAAATGCTGCTTGAGAACTTAGAGTCTGACTTAAGGATATTGACTTTGTATATTTTGATAGTTTGCGTTTTAACGGTGTAAAGCACAGAGGGCTCTTAAACCCAGGCCCGCAGAGCTGCTAGGCAACAAACACCTCCATGCTGCCATGAACCAGCAGCTGTAACCAGCTCACACTCCTCTTCCCTTGCCCCACAGCTGACACAGACCACAGGAAGTCCTGCCTCAAGAGGTCTGACAGGCAGCAGCCTTATGGCTCCTGATTGGCTGCCCGCCCTATATAAATATAAGGGGCATTCCAGGAACTGTCCAGGCAACAGTGTGGATCTCCTGTAGCTGTCATGGTCATTCCTGCTCTTGAACTCTTGGTTTACTTGGCCTAACTTCTTGACTCAGACCTTGCAACCTGTGTCGAACTCTGATCCTTGATATTAACCCCAGCCTAGAACTGGATGATGAGCTCCTTCACTACTCAGTCTCAGGTATAACCTGACTCCAACCCTTGGTCCCAACTGCACATCACAGGATGCTGACATTTTGCCTGGACCAGCCTCGCTCACAGTGAAGGCCTACGCTAGGAGACCATGGAGGCAATGGGCCACTCCCTGCCCAGCATGCCCCAGAGGGTACTAGAAATGCCTGAACAGGTTGACTGCTCCTAGGAGGAGCTTCCCAGCTTCGAGTCCAAGTATTGCAGCTTGCAACAGAGAACCAAGCTCTGCACAAGCAAGAGCACAGCTCTGTGATGAAAACATGGCACCATGGGCCCAACTGTCACAGCACACCACAAATAACCACGTGCTATGAGAGCAGGTGGCCTGGCTGCCAGATGAGAACCCTGCACTATGAGCATGCACTGCAGCCATGTATCTGGACCCGAGGCCTTCAGGCTCCTGCCCAGAACGTTCACAAAATGCCTAACTGATCAGCTATCTTGCAGGCATCTCTGCATAGGTGTCCCCGATCGGCTGCCCTGTCCCTCCTGGACTTTGGACAGGTTCTCAGCTGCTTCACTCTGTGAGGGCCTGCTTGCAGGGCCGACTCCAGGCACCAGCATATCAAGTAGGTGCTTGGGGCGGAAACTCTGGAGCGGGATGGCACTTTCAGGTATTCAGCAGCAATTCGGTGGAGGATCCCTCACTCCCGCTCGCAGTGAAGGACCTCCCTCTGAATTGCCGCAAATCACAATCACGGCTTTTTTTTTTTTTTTTTTGGCTGCTTGGGGCGACAAAACCCCATAGCCGGCCCTGCCTGCTTGCTGCAGCCCTTCTGTCTGGAGCCCCAGACACACCCACTTCGTTGCTCCCCCTCTCTTCACACTACCCCCGAACAGCACTTCCTCTGCCTGGAACAATCAGCATTTCCTCCCTCAGGACAATGATTTAAAGGGGCCATGCTTTCTAAACCCCCAAAGGGTTACATATAGATACAAACAGTCCTGGGGGTGAAATGCCTGCAAGCTTCATGATGGCTATTTAAAAACACCTGAACAGAGGCTCAAACTAAATGTACACCCCCAAATTAAAAAAGTGAAAGGACCAAAAAAAAAATGACACCAGGGCTAATCAGCAAAGTAAAAGACATAACTAGTGGTAAAAAGGAATCCTTTAGAAATTGGATGTCAAAGCCAACTGAGGAAAACAGAAAGGAGCGTAAACTCTGGCAAGCCAAGTGTCAAAGTACAATAAAGAAGGTCAAGACAGAATTTGAAGATCAAGTAGCTAAGGACACAAACTAACAGCAAAAAAATGTAAGTACATGAGATGCAGGCCAGTGATTGCTCAAGGTGCTAAAGAAGCCCTAATGGAAGACCAGGCCATTGTGGAGAAGTTAAATTAATTCTTTGCATCAGTCTTCACAGCAGAGGATATGAGGTGAACCATTCTTTTTAGGTGACAAATCTGAGGACCTATCCCAGATTGAGGTGTCAGTAGAGGAGGTTTTGGAACAAATTGACACATTAAACAGTAATAAATCACCTGGGTCAGATGGTATTCACCCAAGAGTTGTGAAGGAACTCAGATATGAAAATGAAGAACTACTAACTGTGGTATGTAATGTATCATTTAAATCAGCTTCTGTGTACGAGGACTGGAGGATAGCTAATGTAATAATACCTAACTTTGAAAAAGCTCCAGAGGTGATCATGGCAGCCTAACTTCAATACCGGGCAGATTGGTTCAAAACTATAGTAAAGAACTGAATTAACATACATAAATTAACATGATCTTTTTGGGAAAAGTCAACACTGCTTCTGTAAAGGGAAATGATGCCAAACCAATCTAATAGAATTCTCTGAGAAGGTCCACAATCATGTGGACAAGGATGATCCAGTGAATATAGAAAGCCTTTGACAAGGTCCCACACCAAAGGCTCTTAAGCAAAGTAAATAGTCCTGGGATAAAAGGGAAGGCCCTCTCATGGATCAGTGAGTGGCTGAAAGATAGGAAACAAAGGGTAGGAATAAATGGTCCATTTTCAGAATGAAAAGAGGTAAATAGCAGGGTCTTCCAAGGGTCTGTACTGGGACCAGTGCTGTTCAACATATACATAAATGATTTGGAAAAAGGGGTAAACAGTGAGATGGCAAAGATGATACAAAATTACTCAAAATAGTTAAGTCTTTGCAGTCTGCTTTGGACTTACAAAGGGATCTCAGAAAACTAGGTGACTGGGCAACAAAATGGCAGATGAAATTCAGTGGGATAAGTGTAAAGTAATGCATACTGGGGGAAAAATAATCCCAACTACCTATACAAAATCATGGCGTTTAAATTAGCTGTCACAATTCAAGAAAGAAATATTGGTGTCATCGTGGAGAGTTGTCTGAACACAGGCATCCACTGTGCAGCAGCAGTCAAAAAACCTAACGTTAGGAACCATTAGGAAAGGGATAGATAATAAGATGTCCACACCTTGAATAGTGCATACAGTTCTGGTCTCCCCATCTGAAAAAAAAATATCAGAGTTAGAAAAGGTGGAGAAAAGGGCAACAAAAAGCATTAGGGGTATGGAACATCTTCCATATGAGGAAATATTAAAAAGACTGAGACTGTTCATCTTAGAAGAGAGCTAATTAAGGGGAGATATGACAGAGGTCTATTAAATCATGAATGGTGTGGATACAGTGAATAAGGAGTTGTTTATGCTTTCATATAACACAAGAACCAGGAGGTCACCAATTAAATTAATAGGCAGTACATTTTCAACAAATAAAAATAAGTATTTCTCCACACAATGCACAGCTGACCTATGGATCCCATCTCCAGGGGATGTTGTGAAGGCCAAAAGTATAACTAACTGGGTTCAAAAAAGAATGAGATAAGTTAATGGAGGATAGGTCTGTCAATGTCTATTAGCCAAGATGGTCAGGGATGTAACTCTATCATCTGGGTGTTCTTAAACCTCCACCTGCCAGAAATTGAGAGTGGATGACAGGGGATGGATCACTTGATAATTGCGCTGTTCAGTTCATTCCCTCTGAAATATCTGGCATCTGCCAATGTTGGAAGGCAGGATATTGGGCTCAATGGACTACTGTTCTGACCCAGTATGCCCATTCTTATGTTATGTTATGTCCTGTGTTATACAGGAGGTCAGACTAGATGATCACAATGCTCCCTTCTGGCCTTGAAATCTATGAAAATGGAGATGAGTCCTTGCTAGTTTTTCAATTGCCTCACTTGAAACAGGGATACTGAGGGGTTGCTTGGGAGGTCTGCTGAAACAAGACTTAGTGTCTGGAGTCTGGGAGGGATATGATGGGAGAGGATTTACCTCTTTAAAGGTGATGTTAACAAAATGGTATTATTTATTTCTTCACAATTATATTAAACGGCAATGAAAGAGCCCTCAGCCAATGTTCTGGGCATCCTTGACAATCTGTAAAATACGCTAATAAACAAACAGCCCCATGAATTATTTCCAGTCATACCAATCAAATAATCCAGTGAAAACATAAATATTCAACAATGAT
Source organism: Mauremys reevesii (assembly GCF_016161935.1). Taxonomy (NCBI): domain Eukaryota; kingdom Metazoa; phylum Chordata; order Testudines; family Geoemydidae; genus Mauremys; species Mauremys reevesii. The sequence goes on from NC_052637.1 coordinate 19,145,411, forward strand.
TAATCAGCCTCTGCATATAATCTAATTGTTAACTGCTTGAAAACGTTCCAGGATTTATGAGCCATAGCACACAACTTCTACAGTTGGCTCTGCAGAGGCTATATATTCAGAGTGTCCAGCTGGAAGTTTAACAAAAATGTGTGGTGTTGGGGAGAACATAACAGTGTAACAGTGTATTTCTTGGCCACAGAAAAAGTGACAACTCTTGAATTTTGTATATTACTTATTTCAACTGTTAAAGTAGCAGAAAACTATCCCACCTAGAAAAATACAAAGTTCAAACTCAGTTTCTTCATTTACAATATTTTCTGTATGTACAGGTCTTAGGCTCTCTGATGGAGAAAACGATGACAAAGTGGCTTAACTACAAAAAAGATTGCTTGAAAAAATTACAAGAATCTGCAGTAGAAACTGGTAAGAAACCTGACTAAAACTGGGGTAACACTTCAAAATATCCATATTAAATGAGTAAATAGAAATGTATTGAACAATATTGCAGAGGTATATTTTTATTCATAGATTTCAAGATGTAAGGCCAGAAAGGCCTACTATAAATAGACAAACAGAGGAATGGCATCGTTATGTTTAAGACCTTTTGCTTAGCCAAAAAAAATAAGTGAAATCAGCTTGAAATGCCGCAAACTGTTCACAACCCCAGACAACTGCTGAACAACTGTGGAGCAAGATGAATTTCCAGCAATTGGGATTTATAAATTACCCTAATTAAAGAAAGCAGTTAGAACCCACTGAACTAACAAGGTTTGCCACCCGTCACTGATCACTCTGTATTATATCCCTTCACCTCCATCCTTCTGTTTCTTGTCTATGTAAGTCCTGAGCCTGATCCCATTTAAGTCAGTAGGAGATTTTCCACCAAATACAATGCGTAGAGATTCAGGTCTTTGGGGCTGAGAATGTCTCTTTGCACGGAGTCCTAGCATAGTGGGATCTCCGCATGCTGCTAGTACTACTATTAATAATAAACTAAGGAGGGTGGCCATATTTCCCAAAGGGAAAATGCGACATTGTGTGGGACTAACCCATGTCCTCTCCTGCCAACCCCCACACATGGGGCTGGCCTGAGTCACTCGCCTGAGGACCCTCCCCCTCAAGTGGGGCTGGCCTGAGCCACTGGTCGGAGCACTCTCCTTCCCCCCTACAACATGTGAGGTTAGCGTCACTGCTCGCTCAAGCCCTGCCTGCCCCCCCATGCATAGCTGGCATCACTGCTCACCCCCCCACATGTTCCTCTGCACCCCACTTTTTGACAAAGGTGGGCATTTGTCCCATTTGCTCTTGCCACCTGATCAAGTTGACAAATGCCCACTTTTGCCAAAAAAGTCAGGACAGCCAGGACAAGGCTTAAAAAAGGAACTGTCCTGGCCAAAGCAGGATGTCTGATCACCCTAAAACTAAGTATTAATCTTACAGTGTCCACATAAGACAAACACATTTATTCTTATTCAATATAAAGGAGTGCAGAGTTCATTGTAACACAACTTTAGCTCTCACTCAAAGTAACTATTTCCATCAATAATTTCAAAACATAAACAAAAACATTAAATATGTATACGAAAACACATAGTGAGCAGCTTCCAAAACAGATGCACAAACATATATTTATATATAGTCAATGTTATATGTTTTCCTGGTTAAACTAAAAAGTGTTCATAGGCAGTTTACTGGGGAAAATACTATTGAAAGTACACATTTATGTGACGTATTTCCATCAACAGTATCACTTAAGAAAATGTTTGGACACTGAAATCAAGATCTCATAGATTTTTAGATATGCATTGTTTTTGTTGAGAATTAAAATGGGGGTGTCATAATGACACATGCTTTTATTTGTACTTGAAAAGATTAACTGATAGAAACCTGGCCCACTGAAGTGAATGACAAAACTTCTATTTACTTCAAGCGGGGCCAGGATTTCACCCAGTATGTTTATGTTTATGTAGCCATGTAAGATTTATGACATACCTGGTTCAACTATCTTGCTTTGTTTTAAGAGATTGTCTACACACTAGGTTTCAAACTGGATCAAACGACATTCATCTAGTTTGTAAACAATTTGCATATGTAACTCTTCTGCCAGTTGGAGTTGGCAGCAACAACGGCCGGGTTCAATACCTAGTGTTCCTTTTTAACAATACAACACAAAACCGGCTTGAGCCCCCCACCCAGTAACCTGGGACAATTACATACCACCCCTGGTCACCTCCAAGAGGCGATACTCCCCCTCTTGCAAGCACACAGGAGAGATAAAAGGAGAGAAGTAACCCGACATTCCTTTGGGAAAATGCCACAAGCAGGATTCATAAACATAAAACCAAGAGCAAAAGACCCACCTGAGAGTATGTTGGGCAGTGTTCTTTTACCTCAGGTTCCTAAGTTCAGCAACAAAAAGTTCTTTAATGTACCGTTCTCTTGTTCCATCCGCCACACCCGTTCACAACTATCATCCTTGATCAGTGAAGACCCAGAGTTTAGAGGTGCATCTGGGTGAGCTCACCTCCCGCCCTAGTGAGGAATCGGGGCACCTTGCTTGTTCTGCTGTCCAGGCGCTTGCTTTGACATCAGCCGGCCTGTCAGCCACTAGCCGCTCTGCCCTGCTGGCCACTCACCGCTCCACCAGCTGTTCCACTGGCCACCCTGCTCGCTGCTCCATTCTGCCTGCCAGCCACTCGCCAGTCCATTCCACCAGCCACTTCGCTCTGAATCCTTTGGAATGTCTCAAGGTCCCACCACTTAACACAGCTCTCAGTGATTTCTGCTGTTAGTGGTGGAGCCTCACTACTAGTGTGGACTGGGCAGTCTCGTGAATCAGAGATACCGTCCCAAAGCAGGCCAAATGCTTATACCTGGTTATCAGTGATTTCAGCTCTGTGGTGTGTAACAAGACTCCCAGTTGAGTCTTAATCAGCTCTGTTTTTACACTGTGGAGACATGCAGGGTCGAATGGTGCCTCGGATCCTTAGGCAGGGCCCACACCACCAGGTACAAGTACCTGTCCCCACCCTCTCTCAACTCCATTGGGTTTTGGCACCCACATCACCTGCCTAGCAAGTGCAGTTTAGTTGAGCATGAGTCCCTCCATCTGAGTATGCCTTGCACAGTTCTGCTGCTCTTGATTCACACAACAAGGATAATAACCCTTTAGTACCCCTGCCCCAATAACAAAGTGACTCGAGCTCATTCAGACTCTGCTTACATTGCAACTTATCACTGCGCACTAACTGCATTTGTCTGGAATGCTGGAGTCCTCTTGCAAAGTGGATTAGGTTTGCTTCAAATTGAAATAGTTCATTTTTGTTGTATGTGTGCATGTGATTGCTGTGCACCACTTTTTTCATGTTTTCAATGGCTATCCCACAGTGCTTTGCAGTTCGACTGTTACTGACTTGTCCATTGTGTGCACTCCCTCCATGGGGGGTCCTTTTCAGGATAACGCTTCTCCCTATAAAAAGTGGCACAGAGCCAGATATTGCCTGTTTGCCACTCAATTCCAATGTGTCATTATTCTGGTGATGCAACCACAATAGCACTCCAGAAGCCCCATAACATGCCTCACACCGCTGATTGGAGCGGTGCTGAGACACTTCATCTCACTGCCATATGGGGAGATGCATTGGTTCAGGAACCTCTTGTGGGAAGGCACAGGAATAGGACCTTTTTTCGCACATTGTAAAGCAGATGTCCACAAAGGGTCACAGCCAGGACACCAGCCAGTGCCAGATAAAGAACAAACATCTCAGGAGAATGCACACTGAAATGAAGGATGAAAAGAGACAATCTGGCAGGGGACGTGTGACCTGTCCATTTTTGAAGAACTATATAGCATTCTACACAATCACAGTACAACCTGTCCCAGGCATTACTCTGAACCTGCTGCCTGCACCTCCCCCTACCAAGCATGACCAGCTCGACCCATGGGAGGATGAGCAGAAGGATGCTGGATAGGAGCTGCCCCTGACAGCTAGGATCTCTTTGTGGGTCAGGACAGCCAACTGGAAAGCCAGTCCCAGTCTTGCTCTACTACGAAGGACCCTCATTCCCACCCTACATCAGTTGAGCTGGATTCCCAGCCCAAAACCAAGCAGGGACCAAAGAGTCAGATCCTCTGGAGGGAACGTCAGCATGTAAGTACCTATCTTTACAATCTATTATTTATTGGTGGATGTAAGCGACGAGCCCACGTCTTTCACTCACCCTCCATCTTGTGCTGCTTCCAAATGGCGTCTGCCAGCAAGGTGCAGTCACAGTCTGTACCTCATTCCTCCTCCCACACCAGATTCAAATAGCAAAAGCATTTATTTGTACAACATTCAATAATTTATTGAGATAGTGCTTATAGGAAAAGAAATCTGGATAGTTTTTGTAATTTACATGAAATATAAACGCACATTGCAGGCCCAGGCAAGGCACAAACAATCAGGGCTGCCCACAGGATTCAGGGGGCCTGGGGCAAAGCAGGGGAGCTGCGGCGCTTGTACTCACCTGTCAGCAGTCTGGGTCTTCGGCGGCATTTTGGCGGCAGGGGGCCCTTCAGTTGCTCCGCATCTTTGGCAGCACTAACGGCCCCCCCCCACCGAAATGTTGCCAAAGACCCAGACTGCTGCAGCGCCAGGGCTTGTGGGGCCTGGGGCAAATTGTCCCAATTTGCCCCCACTCCAGGCGGCCCTGCAAACAATACTTACTCCCCACTGAAGTGCAAATGCCTTGAAAAATGCATATAGCTGACCATCATTGCAGGGACCTATCTGTTTTTCTCTTCACTTTCTCCAGGGGAGATATAGCAGAAATTAAGACTGAGAAATTACTTGGGTTTTTGTTTGTTTTGCAAATTATAGGGAATAACCCCATGCCCATGTCCTCTCGTAGGGCTTGCAAGCCCTTTCCACTACTGCAATGCTTCAGAGGGGACCATTGTGGAGAACAACTTCACAGCATATCTCACCAGTCTATTCTTTGTCTTTTTTGAGTAAGACAAGTCCTCCACCTCAGTGTAATATCATCAAGAGTCAGGACATAGCTCCAATCAACTCCCTCACCCCAAAATCATGAAAGCAGATACAGTAGACTGAAATCCAAAGGCACCCACCACGGTCCATACCAACCTACCATCTCTGAGTTTCCCACAAGAATGGGAAGAGTCTCAGGGAGGAACGGTCACACATATTGACTAAAAAAGCTAACATGCCTTGTCTGAATATGAACAATAAACAACTTTTTTGTTGTTTTGTTCGCTTCCATAGCCACAGCACCCTGCAACAGCAGGACAGTCAAGGACAGGGCCTCTCTGAACTGCTGACAACCTGAGGGGAAGAAAAACGAAGAGTCGGGATGAGATGTTTACATGACTGAGTCACAGAATCAAACCAGGCTGTCTGAGAGTGAAGCTTGCATATGAGGATCCAGAGGGAGGGAGAAGTTGCTCTCTCAGGAGATCATGTCAATGGCCAAGGGAAAGTGTGGCTGTGGCCAAAGATAGTATCACCAAGGTGAAGGAGAGCATGGAAAAGGACGGAGATATAGTGGCAACTTGTGGGTACTATCCAGAATGCCCTCCTGATAATCTTGCTACTTCTAGGCCAGCAGGCCCTGCAGTCCCGTAATTTGGGACCCAGACGTCCTTCGGCCTGTGGATAATGGTGGCTACTGGCACCAGCAGCAACTCCTAACCTCTGCATCCCAAGTGCAGTGCTCCCAGCAGGTCCCATTCACCTCTCAGATCCCACCTCTGGGCATCGAGAACATTTGCACCTGGCATAGGCGCCGATACTGGGTGCTCAGCACCCACCCGCAGCCCCACAGATCAGCTCCTCCCCCTCCCCCCTCAGCAGTTCAGTGGGGTGCAGGAGGCGCTGGGGAGGAGTGGGAGCAGGAAGGGGCAGGGAGGAGGTGAGGTGGGGGCAGGAAGAGGCGGGGTGGGAGCAAGGGAGAGAGGGAGAAGCGAGGGCAGGGCCTGGGGTGGGGTGGGGGTCGAGCACCCCCCCGGGAACTCAGGAAATCAGTGCCTCTCCCTGGGAGTCCAGCTCTTTTGAGCCGTGCAGAGCCCCTGAGAACTTTGAGCTGAGGCACTCAGCCCCAGCACCCATGCAGATAAGAAGAGTCAGAGGCAAGGCCTATACTCACCTGTAACTGCTCCCCCTTTCCTCATTCTGTTGCACTTGGAATGTTCTTACTGTTGCATTCTAAGTTTCATGTGCACTGTTGCAGTAATTTAAGGTTTGTGTATAGTTGATTACTTTAAAAGACTGGTTTTCTAAATGTATTTCCAAACAGACATTATTTTTCCATTGCTTTGATTAACATTTTTGTATTTTTTATTGTTTCATATTAAAACCATTTACAATACATCCATTATGGGTCATCATTGCAGATAGCACAGAGAATTCTTTAAATATGCGAAAATAATTCATAGGTTTTTACAAGAGCACGTAGGGAACAGTAAATTTCAACCACCCACATGCAATCCCTCAGTGCTCAAAATGTCTGCATCCCAGTGCACCCCACACACAGGGTAACTTTTTCAGGCATGGCAGGCACTCAAAACGCAAACAGTAGGCATCCCTGACAGCATTCCCATGGCTGTTTGTGCTCCTTGCTGTCTGTTTGAACCTCTGAGCAAGCCCCTGCACCTCAGACTCCCACCCATCGTCAGGACTTTCCCCCTTGCTCTCACAAATATTGAGCAAAACACAACATCTACCTATAATATTGGAACATTTTTTTCTGCAGCTTCCAACCTATTCTGCAAACTGTGCCATATGCTTTTCATTGTGTAGCTATAAAGCAATAATGAAAATGTTGCTTCTGTCCCAGCAGCTCGTGTATAGTTTCATTAGCTAGGGCCCCAGGACATAACTTGGATCTCCCAGAATAACTAGACCAGCCTCCACGCCATTAATGCCCCCAGTGCTTCAGGGGGTAAACAGTCTTTCTCCGTTTTATTTGAATAGTAGAGAGTTCTGAAAGGTTCTAGCATTGTGGACCATAGCAGATGCTGCTGCATTTATGTCTGTAAACCTGCCATGGTGGTCCACCGGTCCTTGGAGCACTATGGACAAAAACCCCTTTCTGTTTACAAATGCTGTGCTCAACTGGGATGAGGGCAGGCAAACGTTAGGCACATGGGTTCATCAGTTACACCAAAACCAGGTTCGGTACCCAATGTATGCAAACCCATCAATAATCTCCTGAGCATTACCCATCTGCATTACCTGGTTAGACAGCACCTTTTCAGTGGCATAGCAGACCTGTATGAGAATGGCCCCAACAGTTGATCTCCCCACACCAAATTGGTTGGCCACAGACCAGTAACATTCTGGGGTGGCCAGCCCCCAGATGGCAATGGCAACCCTGCTGCTCCATGGATATGGGGCACCACACGTTGGTACACTGACGCTGCAGTTCCAGGGCCAGTTCCGCAGAGATATTAAAAAAAAAATAACCCTCCCCATCCTGAAGTTCTCTTGTCACTGAACTGGTCATCCCAGGTCTACAGAATGAGCCTCTCCCACCAATCCATGGTGGTTTCTTCAGCCCAGAAATGGTGCTGAACCCTTTGTAGGTGATCCAGGACCTGGTCTTCACATTCCAACAGCTCAGATTCTCCCATTATTCTGTGGCAACCTGCTGCCATCACTGCAGATTGTACTCCTGTTGCCAGAGTTGCTGCTGCCATAAAATATTCTTCTGCTCCTGCCTATCAGCTTGTTGGTGCAATGGGTAAAGTCCAATGCTGAATTCATCCAGCTTTGAGTGCTGTAATATAGCCCAAGGAAGCCCTGTATATTTTCACTTGCCTCCACAGAAGCAGGGAGCAGGAGCTTGGTTTCCCACATTTCACAGCAAAAACAATCCCTGGATGCATGCTGCTCAGTGGTAAAGCAAAGGACCCTGGGATACCCCCAAGAATGCTACACCCTCAATTCACAGCAAACTTGCACCATGTGTTCATACGATGTGAACTGAAAATAGAACAGGCATTCTGTGTGCATGCTATTGATATGACTTACGTAATGCAAGTTATCTGATGCACATCAAAAAGCTTTGAATTAAACTCCCCAGTGTAGACACACCCTACATGATCATGCTTTGTAAACAATGTGACATTGTCATCTACTAAACTTAGCTGGACTTTGAAACACTGTGTTTGGGTTTTGATGCATATGGAGAGGGTACATCTACCCTACCAGCTAGGGGTGGGATTCCCAGCTCACATGGATATACTTATGCAAGGTCACATTGAGCTAGCATAATAAAAATAGTAATGTAGCCATGGTAGCACAGATAGCAGCAGCACAGGCTAGCCATCCTCCTGAACCCCACGGGTATGAACTTGGCTGCTAGCCCATGCCACCACTGCCCATGCCAACGTGACTATATTACTATCTTTAGTGTGCTGGCTCAATGAGAGCTAGTGCAAGTAGGTCTTTGTGAGATGGGTATCTCACCCTAGCTCCAAGAACAGAAGTAGCCATAGATAGATCTGTGTCTTTTCTTGGAACACAGAGATCCCCTACACAGTAATGTATCACTGAAGTATCAGAGGGGTAGCTATGTTAGTCTGGATCTGTAAAAGCAGCAAAGAATCCTGTGGCACCTTATAGACTAACAGATGTATTGGAGCATGAGCTTTCGTGGGTGAATGCCCACTTCGTCAGCATGCATCCGACGAAGTGGGTATTCACCCACGAAAGCTCATGCCCCAATATGTCTGTTAGTCTTTAAGGTGCCACGTATCATTGAAGTAGTTCACAGAAAAATACATTAACAATGTGACTTCTAAAATGTCTTGTTGGATTATGTCCCTGGAACTTTAATGAGGCAGAACTAGGCTAGATCACAGCACAGCCAGTCTTTGGGAACCAGAAAGCCATAGTCCCTGATACCTCCAAGCACCCGCTGGGATGGGGAACTAAACACACCTTTTATTTTCATTAAGAAAAAAATGTGAATCTTCACCACTTTCCATTGTAGAGACAGCCTTAAAAATGGAAACTAAAGTAAACCAATCATTCGACTTGAAAACTTATCACTATGGGTTTCCTGAGGCTGGACTGCCCCGTGAAGCCAGGCTCTCTGTATCTGGGGGCGATCCTAGAGCAATTTGTAATGTGGGTAACAGCACCATCTGTGCACAAAAGTCCTTGTCAGGAGCTCTTCAGGTGGTACTTCTCCTGTCTACCTCTCACCCTGTGGACCCACCTCACTCCAGGAACCACAGCATCCTCTTCATGACTCGGCCCTCCAGCCAGGTCACCATCTTCCAGGGTGACCCAAGATCCTTCTATGGCATGCAAATGGTCCCAGGCAGTCTTCTCCAGTGCTGTCCAGCTTGTGCCATTTCTCCAGTGGCCAGTAAGGTGACCTGGGCCCTCCCTCTACTCTGGGTTCCAGTTCAGGGACCCTCAGCTCAGCAGTTCTGGGCTCTAACCTCTCAGCCCTCATTGCTCCTTCTCTGGACTGCCTCTTACTCTTCCTGGTCCCCCCACCTCACCCATTCTCTGAGAGTACCAGCTCCGAACCAACTCCCTCTTCCCAGGGAGTGACTGCCCTTTCCCAGAGGCCAGCTATCTGTTGCCAGCTATCTGGCTTTATACAGGTCCCACCTGTTCCTGTACAGTTGAGCCTGCTTGCAATCCACTAGTTCCCTGCTCCCTGGCTCCTCCTCCTGTGGAGTTAATAGGCCTACCTGGCCACCTTAACCTCTTACATTCCTGTGTGGGGTGGACACCCCATCACAGGAAGTCACTTACCCTTTTGGGGATATATTATCCTTGACCTTTCATATGTGCCCAGGATCTTGCACACCTTCTCCATTGGCCCATAGAGCTGACTGGCAGAGGGGAGCAGATCTCTGTCCAGAAACAGCACATCATTCACATTCCCCATGCATGCTAGCGACATCAGGGAAGAACTGTGGGCACCATTCCCAAGGAAGGCTAGTGCCTATCACAACCAGTTTCCCCAGGGGATAACAATGCCTACCTCACTGGGCCAAAAATTGTCACAATAATTTCATTTGTGTTTGTAAAGTGCTATGATCAGTACAGTCCATCAGGATGGTTCTGTCCCCCTTTAAGGGCTATGGACCCAATGGCTGCTAGAACCCCATTATAATTTGACAACTACCCCTTGAAAATCATGTTATGAACGTTTGCCCCTATGTATACACCAGTGCAGATGTCCAGATACCACTTTTCCTGCAGCAGGAGACTTTTGGTGGTTCAGAGTTTCTTGCCACACTTTTCCTGCCAAGCATTGGATGGAATCTCCATCTACACCCATCATACCAAAGACAAATGTAACAAGACCCATCCAATGCCAGTTACCTGACAGACATAGCGGTGATGAGCTTATTGGATGGTCACAGACAGAGAGAACAGGTCCATGATTACCAGGTGCACAGTAACTGCTGCCAGTTGTCCAAACAATGGACAAAAATGCTATGCTCCATAGATATCGCATGCCCAGTAATAGATATAACAGATCTCCATAGTTACACAGTGCTCAGAGACATATAGATTTTAAGGCCAGGAGAGAGCATTGGATCGTTTAGTCCAGTGGTTTTCAAACTTTTTTTCTGGTGACTCAGTTGAAGAAAATTGTTGATGCCTATGACCCAGCAGAGCTGGGCATGAGGGGTTTGAGGTGTGGGAGGGGCTCAGGGCTGGGACAGAGGGTTGGGGTGTGGGAGAGGATCAGGGCTCTGAGCTGGGGGTGCAGGCTCTGGTGTGGGGCCAGGGATGAGGAGTTTGGGGTGCAGGAAGGGACTCTGGGTTTGCGGGGTGGGGGAGAGGGCTCACGACTGGAGCAGGGGATTGGAGTGCAGGGTTGGGGTGCAGGCTTGCCTCAGGTGACTTCTGGTTATCGGCGCAATGTTAGTGCTTAGGCAGGCTTCCTGCGTGTCATGGCACCGTGGACCAAGTTGCGCCGAGCTCCTCGTGGTTCTTGCCCGTAGGCACCTCCCCCTCCCCCCAGCTTCCATTGGCCAGTGCTTGGGGCAGGGGCAGCTCGCGGAGCTCCATGGCCCCTCCGCCTAGAAGCCAGACCAGCTGCTGGCCGCTTCCGGGGCACAGCACGGTGTCAGAACAGGTAGGAACTAGCCTGTCTTAGCCGGGCAGCACCGCTGATGGGACTTTTAACGGCCCAGTCAGCAGTGCTGACCAGAGCCACCGCGACCCAGTGCCTTACATTCCACGACACAAGACTGGGTCGCGACCCGCAGTTTGAAAACCACTGATTTAGTCTCACCTTCTGTTGAGCACACGCCAGGGAATTTCATAATATTGAGCCCAATAGCTTGTGTTTGGCTAAAGCAGATCTTCCTAAAAGGCATCCAGTCTTGATCCTGACAATGGAACCAGGGGCATGACTGCAGAAGGCACCAGCTTGTTTTGCTGGTGCCTAGAGCCGCCCCTGAATGGAACAGACACCTAGGGAGGTCATGGAAGCGCCTTCATTGGAGGTTTTCAAAAGGAGGCTGGATAGCCATCTGTCTTGGATGGCTTAGACACAACAAATCCTGCATCTTGGCAGGGGGTTAGACTAGATGACCCTGGCAGTCTCTTCTAATCATGGTCGGTGCATAATGGAGACTGGGGGAGGCTAAGGCTCCCCAAACTTTGTGCTGATTGGAGGGGGAGTGGGCAGTGGTGGATTACCACATGGGCCCATGGGGCCTGTATCCAGAGGCCCTGGATAATTTGGGGGGCCTGGAAAAATATTCCTGTCCCCCTGTCCACCATGGCCAGGGGCTGGAGGAGCTCTCGCTCCCTGCTGTGGCCACAGAGCTTTTCCAGTCTCAGGGCTGCAGCATGGGGATGTGGGAGGAGTAAAGGACTGAGTGAGGGGCGGGGCCTTGGGGGAAGGCCAGAGAGGGGGCAGAATGGGGGCAGAGCCATGGGAGGAAGGGGTAGAACAGGACCAGGGCTATGGGTGGAAAGGGGCCAGGGCCACAAGAAAAGGGGCGGAGTGGGGTGGGGCCATGGGAATGGCTGAAGACAGAAAGGGCAGAATTGGGGAGGGGCTCCAGGCTTAGAGCTCCCGCCAGGGCCAAGAACTGTGCCTCAGTCCCAGCCAGGGCAGAGAGCTCAACCCCAGCCGGGCCTGAGCTCTCAGCCCCCCTCCGTGGCCTCGACCAAGCTCTCAGCCCGCTCTTGCCCTGGCTGAGGTCATGGGTGTAGGGGCTGAGAGCTGTGAGTGGGGGCATGGGCTCAGCCGGAAGAGGCTGGGTCCAGGACTAGCCTCCCCAAGGGGAAGCTTCACACTCCATCCATGCTTCTAACCTTACGGTTCTATGATTCTATGATCTAAACACACCAACAGATTAAGAATTTACCATATCACTTGTAGTTTCTTCCAATGGTTAATATCTCTCACTGTTGACAAAATGTTGTGCCTTGTTTCTAATTTCAATTTATCTGGCTTTAACTTCCAGCCACTGATTCTTGTTCTGCCTTCCTCCACTAGATCGAAGAGCCATTTATTAACTAGGAATTTTTCTTCCTTTATGGGTACTGTGACAGACCCAGACCAGTGGGGTACAGGAGTTTGGTAGAGGGCAAATATATTGGTCACTGGATGAGTAGTTTTCTGTTCCCTGAGTGACCAGAGCAGGGCTGCACTAGAGTAATCAGAAACCTGCTAGAACCAATTAAGGCAGACAGGCTGATTAGAACACCTGCAACCAATCAAGGCAGGCTAATCAGGGCACCTGGGTTAAAAAGGAGCTCACTTCAGTTTGTGGTGTGTGTGTGTGTGTGTGTGAGAAGCTGGGAGCAAGAGGCACAAGGAGCTGAGAGTGTGCTTCTGGAGGACTAAGGAGTACAAGTGTTATCAGACACTAGGAGGAAGGTCCTGTGGTGAGGATAAAGAAGGTGTTTGGAGGAGGCCATGGGGAAGTAGCCCAGAGAGTTGTAGCTGTCCTGCAGCTGTTACAGGAGGCACTATAGACAGCTGCAATCCACAGGGCCCTGGGCTGGAGCCCAGAGTAGAGGGCGGGCCCAGGTTTCCCCAAAACTTCCCAACTCCTGATCCAACACAGGAGGAGTTGACCCAGACTGTGGGTTCCACCAGAGGGGAAGATCACTGAGGTGAGCAAATCTGCCAATAAGCGCAGGACCCACCAAGGTAGAGGAGGAAGTTTGTCACAGTACTTACACACTGGGATCAAGTTACCTCTTGGTTTTTTTATAGCTAAACACACCGAGCTCCTTACGTCTCACTATAACACTTTTTCCAACTCTTGAATTATTTTTGTGGAAATCTGCTTCCTCTCAAATTTTTCAACATCCTCTTAAAAATGTGGACACCAGAACTGAGTGCAATATAGCAGCACTGGTCTCATCAAAGCCATGTACAAAGATAAAATCAACTCCCTACTCCCACTCGCAACTCCCTGTTTATACATCCAAGCATTGCATTAGCCCTCTGCCGCAGTATCACACTGGGAGCTCATGTTGAGTTATTTGTTCACTTTTCTGCAGAAAAGGACCTAGGGGTTACAGTGGATGAGAAGCTGGATATGAGTCGACAGCATGCCCTAGTTGCCAAGAAGGCTAACGGCATTTTGGGCTGTATAAGTAGGGGCATTGCCAGCAGATCGAGGGATGTGATCATTCCCCTCTATTCGACATTGATGAGGCCTCATCTGGAGTACTGTGTCCAGTTTTGGGCCCCACACTACAAGAAGGATGTGGAAAAATTGGAAAGAATCCAGCGGAGGGCAACAAAAATGATTAGGGGGCTGGAGCACATGACTTATGAGGAGAGGCAGATGGAACTGGGATTGTTTCCTCTGCAGAAGAGAAGAATGAGGGGGGATTTGATAGCTGCTTTCAACTACCTGAAAGGGGATTCCAAAGGGTGTTCTCAGTAGTACCAGATGACAGAACAAGGAGTAATGGTCTCAAGTTGCAGAGGGGGAGGTTTAGGTTGGATATTAGGAAAAACTTTTTCACTCACAGAGTGGTGAAGCACTGGAATGGGTTACCTAGGGAGGTGGTGGAATCTCCTTCCTTAGACGTTTTTAAGGTCAGGCTTGACAAAGCCCTGGCTGGGAGGATTTAGTTGGGGATTGGTCCTGCTTTGAGCAAGGGGTTGGACTAGATGACTTCTTGAGGTACCTTCCAACCCTGATATTCTATGGTTCTATGACCCATAAGTCCTTTTCAGAGTCACTGCTTTCCAGGATACAACCCCCATGCTATAACCATGGCCTCCATTCTATATATAACAGATCCCTGTGCTTACAGGCTGCCTGGAATCAGGCATGACAGTCCCCATGGTTACTGGCTGCCTGAATAATCTTTATTAAAAACTAAACATTAGTTCTCTCTCTCTCTACAGGAATATATTGCAATGGGACATTTGATCAGTTTGTCTGCTGGCCTTATTCACTTCCAGGAAATGTGTCTGTTCCTTGTCCTTCATATTTAACCTGGCTGGAAAACGGTAATGTGATTTCTCTTTTTTTAAAAGATTCATATCAGGAATCTTCATTGCAGGAGGGAGTTGTCAGCTCAGGCTCTACTGTCCTGGAATTGCCTGGAGGATTGCTTGGAGCTATTCTGCATCACCTCCTTCCTGGCTAGTCACCAAAGTCATCCCATTGCAACATGCTTCAAGCCCTGTAGGGATGAGAAGTGACCTTGCCTGCACCCTTCCCCACCCCTCTTTGTTATGTTTCAGTCACTTTAAGGCCAAAAAGTCACTTTGGGGTATTGACTTTTAAGAATAATTTTAAGAACCCTCCTAACTCCTTTCCCCGTAAATGCTGTCATGATGCTGACCCTTCCCCCAGCAGTTTTCTTGACTCTCAGGGAATCCCGTGGTGGTAACTGGAGACCAGGTTGTTCAAACTATGGCTCTAAATTGTGGCCCTCAAGGGTGGCTGTGGTGAGAAGAAGTGTTACAGGATGGCCAGCCCCATAAGGGCCTGGAGGCTGAGGGCTAGTCAGCCCTGTTCAATCAGCCTTGCCTGTGCCATAATTACCTGCCTCCCTGCTTAAGGGGCAGGACTAGCTGTGGTCAGGTGACTGCCTGAAACACCCGTGTCTCATAAAAGGACTGAGGGAACTCAGTGTCAGTGAGGAACAGGAGTAAGTTGGGCTCCCGTGGAAGGTCCTGGAGCAGGGAATCAGCCTAGGCATCAGTGCTGTAGCCCAGATGGGGGTTGAGACTATGAGAAGGACTCCATGGAAAGAGCCAGAAAGTCAGGGCTCTGTCCCAGAGCCAGAGTAACTTAAAGATAACCCCAAAGGGTGTGGGAACTGGCACCAGTGGGTGAGGTGAAGAAGTGTCAGAAAACCATAGTGAGAGAAACTGAGGCAGGGAGCACCTGCAGTGCCATGCTCAGCCACCATGGGGCACCAATGCCTTATGACAAGAACATTTTATTTGATTATGAACTGAAAATGTGCCTTGCAACTTTTAAACTGACCTGTTTGAACCAGCCCTGTCAATACAAGGCGGGGATATTGAGCAGCACCTCCCCAGCTGCCTCCCACCACCTCCCCTGCAGCACCAGGAGCATTCTAAGCCACAGCTGGGCCTCCCTACTGCAGCTGCTCAGCAACGCCTCCACTGACCATTTGCTGCATTGCAGGGGTGAGAGGAGAGTAGCTCTAATGGTTCCATTTCCTGCTTCCAAGGAGGAGCAGGACATGAGCTCAACTTGCTGTGCCTGAGCCTAGGGGCCCCTAGCAAAGACTACTCCCCTTCCCCACACACCCCTGGGAAGCTCAAAAGGTGGGAAAGGAGGAGAAGCTGGGACATAACAGACAGTTACAATTCCCTGCCCGCCTGCCCCAGCAAGAGCAGCCTGCGGCTGGTTCTAATTTGCATCCATTGGCTACAGTTCCCAAAGGATCACATAGGGTAGGTCTACACTGCAATTAGACACCCACAGTTGGTCCTTGCTAGCTGACTCGGGATCACAGGGCTTGGGCTAAGGGACCGTTTCATTGTAGTGTAGATGTTCTGGCTTGGGCTGTACCCCGAGCCCTCGGACTCTCCCACTTCACAGAGTCCTAGAGACTGGGCTTCATCCTGAGCCTAAATGTCTACACTACAATTAAACAGCCCCTTAGTATGAGCCCCAGGAGCCCAAGTCAGTGTCATGGGCCAGCTGTGAGTTTTTAATGTCCGTGTAGATGAACCCATTGTGGCTTGGAATAGCTGGGGCACAGCGCGATGCAACTACTCATTCTTCCAGCATCCAACATACCCCTCCCCGCTCCCTCACCTGTCCTTGCCCCTGCCCCTGCTCCAGGAGCTGAAGGGAATGAGGTACAAGAGTCAACTTTGCCAACTCTATGTCCACTGTAGACTCAACTAGGCCAGGGGATACCTAGAAGCAGACTTGTGGGAAGTTTCTGGTTCTTCTGCGCTTCATAGCCATCTGTAAGGAAACAGAACTAGGCAGAGATCCACTCCACGACAGTGACTGCGGGCCAATAACTGTATGATTAATAACACTTGGCCCCCAGGCTGACAAAGTTTGACACCTCTGCTTTAAGGTGTTCTTGACCTTTTAAGAGGATGTCTAGAGGGCTGCTCCATTCTCACCCTGCTTCTTTCATTGCTGCACTGGCCATCATGTTCAGGGAACAACTATTTTCCAATATGGCCCAGCCTCAGTCTTTCCCCTGGGGATGGAGGGGTCTCCTATCATGGGTATATTTTCAAATGGCACAAGCTCCTCTGCAGCTGTATCTAGATCTTGCATGACTCCCCACCACTGCCAACCCCAAGTGCTTGAAGATCATGGGGTTCAGATGTCTAAAATCATGAGATTTTTTTTAAATGACATTTTTGACTGCCTTCTGATTTCCTTCCTCATTGGGGGAAGCTGCCTGCCCCTGGTTTGTATGGGATCAGCTCACAATCAAAATTCAACCTTCAGCACACACACAAAGCTGCAGCTTCTATTCACAGCTCAAAGGGACTCCACAAACCTTTCCTTATTCCTGTGGTGTGTGCAGTGGCCACTCCATCGCCCCTTGTCACTCCCACTTGCTACACAGGCTAGGCAGATGTCCCACTCCCATTCCCTAGCCATGCTCCCAAACAGTTTTCTGCCCCCACCTGTCCCATAAATTAAGTTATCCGCATTTTTCCCTACCTTTCCTATCAGATTCTCCTTCTCTGCGACATCACATCCCCTTGAACCTCCCTCAGTCAGGTATCCTGCTCCCCACACTCCCCTGTGCCTCCCTCAGCTGGGTCTCCTGCTCCCCACACTCCCCTGTACCTCCCTCAGCTGGGCCTCCTGCACCTCTGTGACCGGGGGCCAGCTGAGGTTACTTAGATTTACCAAGCCAGCATAAAACAGCTTCTTTATTACCTCACTGGTTATTCAGAAGTCAATAACACAGTTCCCTTAAAGTGCCAGCCTCAGGCCTCCATCCAGGTACCCAAGTCAAATATGATGAAGATTTCTGAAAATCTTATTTCATCATATAAAATAAATGATTCTACCAATCCCAAAGGATCGGACACATTACCTCCCAGGTGATTGCATATCCCAGATCTTACCCAAATATTTGCATACAGCGAATGCTTATTAACTAAACTAAAATTTATTAAAAAACAAAACAGAGTATGGTTAAAAGATCAATATACATACAGACATGAATTCAATTCTTGAGGTTCAGATTCATAGCAGAGATGGTGAGCTTTGTAGTTGCAAAGAGTTCTTTTAGAATTTAGTTCATAAGTTATAGTACAATGTTCAATATCATATCCAGGGTGTACCAGCTAAACTGGGATCTCATCTTGCAACTTAAACTTCCTGTGATGAAGCTCAAGCAGATCTGAGATAAACAGGATCAGGACCCAAAGGTCTTTTAATACAGTGATCTAGCATCCAAACAATAGGCTTTTGATGTAACCTTCTGCTTCCTAAACACCACCAGTAATTAGTTACACAAATTAACAGAGAAATTTATGCATAAGGCTGTCTATCACAAACTTCAAAGACAATATAGACATATAGACAATTACATTATTTCACCGAAGATTCATCTAAATGTTAATATTCTCTTTTTACATGGGTAGCATTTAAGATATACACTAGGGCTGTCGAGCGATTAAAAAAATTAATCGCAATTAATTGCACAATTTAAAAAATTAACTGTGATTGTGTTAATTGCACTGTTAAACAATAATAGAATACCATTTATTTAAATATTTTTTATTTTTTTTCTATATTTTCAAATATATTGATTTCAATTACAACACAGAATACAAAGTGTACAGTGCTCACTTTATATTTATTTTTATTACAAGTATTTGCAGTGTAAAAAAACAAAAGAAATACTATTTTTCAATTCACCTAATACAAGTATTGTAGTTCAATCTCTTTATCATGAAAGATGAACTTACAAATGTAGAATTATGTACAAAAAGACCTGCATTCAAAAATAAAAAATGTAAAATTTTAGAGCCTGCAAGTCCATTCAGTCCTACTTCTTGTTCAGCCAATCTGTCAGACAAACAAATTTGTTTACATCTACAGGAGATAATGCTGCCCTCTTCTTGTTTACAATGTCACCTGAAAGTGAAAACAGGCATTCTAATGGCACTGTTGTAGCTGGCGTTGCAAGATATTTACGTGCCAGATGTACTAATGAGTCATATGTCCCTTCATGCTTCAACCACCATTCCAGGGGACATGCATCCATGCTGATGATGGGTTCTCTTCGATAATGATCCAAAGCAGTGCGGACCGACGCATGTTCACTTTCATTATTTGAGTCAGATGCCACCAGCAGAAGGTTAATTTTCTTTTTTGGTGGTTTCGGTTCTGTAGTTTCCACATCGGAGTGTTGCTCTTTTGGGACTTCTGAAAGCATGCTCCACACCTCATCCCTCTCAGATTTTGGAAGGCACTTCAGATTCTTAAACCTTGGGTCGAGTGCTATAGCTATCTTTGGAAATCTCACATTGGTACCTTCTTTGCATTTTGTCAAATCTGAGGTGAAAGTGTTCTTAAAATGCACGTGCTGGGTTATCGTCCGAGACTGCTATAACATGAAATATATGGCAGAATTCAGGTAAAAAAGCAGAGGATAAACAGCTCTCCCCCAAAGAGTTCAGTCACAAATATAATTAACGCATTATTTTTAAACAAGCATCATCAGCATGGAAGCATGTCTTCTGGAATGGTGGCCGAAGCATGAAGGGGCATATGAATGTTTACCATATCTGGCAGGTAAATACTTTGCAGTGCTGGCCAGAAAAGTGCCATGCAGACATCTGTTCTCACTTTTAGGTGATATTGTAAATAAGAAGCGGGCAGCATTATCTCCCATAAATGTAAATAAACTTGAACCAGAAGTAGGATTAAGTGGACTTGTAGGCTCTAAAGTTTTACATTGTTTTGTTTTTGAGTACATATATGTAACAAAAAAATCTACATTTGTAAGTTGCATTTTCACGACAAAGAGATTGCACTACAGTACTTGTATGAGGGGAATTGAAAAATATTATTTCTTTTGGTTATCATTTTTGCAGTGCAAATATTTGTAATAAAAATAATATACACTTTGATTTCAGTTACAACACAGAATACAATATATATTAAATGTAGAAAAACATCCAAAATATTTAATAAATTTCAATTGGTATTCTATTGTTTAACAGTACAATTTTTAAAACTGGAATTAATCATGATTAATTTTTTTATCACGATTAATTTTTTTAGTTAATTGCATGAGTTAACTGCTATTAACTGACAGCCCTAATACACACAATTAGTATTACTTCTAACTTCTAACAATATAGGTCTGCATTTCAAAGTTCTAACCTACCTAGCAATAGAATGGTCCTAATTACCCTTTCTAATGTGTCTTTAAATGTCAGCTTTGGGTTGGTTAGCCTGCAAGCTGTTTAACCCCTTCTGGCCATGCAATTATATAACAGTGGTAGCATTAATGATTTGCATGGTTATATTCTAATTAAACAATGTCACAGCCTCCCTCAGCCAGGCCCCCTGCACCTCCCTCAGCCAGGCCACCTGCACCTCCCTCAGCTAGGCCTTCTGCTCTTCACACTCTCCTGCACCTCCCTCAGCCAGACCTGTTCCCCACACTGCCCTGCACCTCCTTCAGCTGGGCCTCCTGCTCCCCACACTACCCTGTGCTTCCCTCAGCCAGGCCACCTGCTCCCCACATTCCCCTGTGCCAATGGAGCTACACCCTTTCACACCAGCTGAGGATCTGGCCCCTACATTCTGTGACGAGGCACCACAAGCTGATGTGCCAGAGCATGAGAGGATGGTTATTTAATTACTAAATCATCCTCTTTGCCCAGAGTTCTGGTGCTGGTATGAAATGTATTGCCTGTATGTAATAGGAAGGGTTCAGATTAAGAATCTAAAGGATGAAGAAAGAATGATTTGAAATGTAATTTTGTCTTTTTGATGTGCTCACTATATTTGCTCTTTGAAAATACTGGGTAAATTATTGGAATTTCTTTTGATAATATATTCATAAACTACGTTTCTATTATTTTCTCCCAAATAGACATTACAAAGAAAAATCAAAGGCCAAAGCAAAGATTTCTCTAATGGGGTTTCCCTAGCTTTGCTGAAAGGGTGAAATTTGTAAAGCACATGAAAAATGAAATATATGTCTTGACCTTTCAGACTGAAGCTCTGTTTACTTTCAGGAAGTGCAGGAAATGTATACAGAGTCTGCTTGGACCAGGGAATCTGGCAAACAGAGGAGAATTCAGCAGATATTTGGCGCGATGCTTCAGAGTGCTCTGAGAAGAATCACTTCACCCCACAAGTAAGTATGATGTTTTCTTTTATGCTTTAATACTTTAATCTTCTTAATCCCTTCTTGAATAATTGATCAGATGTTTCCATTGAATAGCTGCAGAAGAGAGCCAGACTTATTTAGGTAATGATATGAAAACCTTTGCTTGTATTTTGAACAGGGATTAGGACTGGAAAAATCCTGAGTGCTTTGGGTTCAACAAATTATCCCTAGGTCAGTTTTGGGATCACCACATTTACTGAACTCTAATATAATGAGTAAAAAATGAAACTCATAGAGTTAATTACTCAGACTCAGAGAAATCCACATGCTAAAAGGAAACATATTGGGCAAAATTGCTGTGCAACTAATTGGAGTGAACATGGAACAAATTTCCCACTTCAATTCATTCTCTTCATCCCTGAGCCTCAGTCATTAGTGGGCAGCTGCATGAAAAGAAAAAATGGAGGCAAAATCACAAACAAACCCAATCCTTGTTGGCACTGGACTTTTGACAAGACTTTGCAGTCACCCAGCTAGGTTAGGCTATGCTAACTATGAGGCGAGGCAGAGGAAAACCAAGACAAAAGAGAGAATTTTAAATTTTTAGAACTTTATAAGGGGAAACGCCCCAAAAGTTTCAGGAGCATAAATAATATAGAATATTGCAAAGTACTTACTCCTTGTAATAATAATAAACTATGTTACCAACACATTAACATTTGCGCGCTTGTACATGATGCTCTTCTTTACTCTGTGCAATAATACCAAATACATTGTTATTATTAAGAACAAAAAGATTATTGAACAATAGACTGTGTCACTTCAGAGAAGAATCAACTTTTCAGCTCCACTCTTGCTGTCCTGTTCTTTGCTTCTCTTTGGCTTGAAGTGCCCCTTAGATTCGACATTCCTGTGGTTGTTCCTCTTTTCACTGGGTTTATCCATAAGCAGGTTTCTTCACCTAGTGGGCCCTCATTTGTGCATTTTGCACCTTTATTCCTTCAATGATGTTCAGAGTCATTCTCTCTGCTCACATACTTTAGGTCCTTTGTGGATGGGCTTCTCATTTACTGTTTTCATGGCCTGTTTTCATCTGACACAGCTTTTGATCACTTCCCTTTTTGACCAATTATCTCCTTGGTACTCTCTGTCCAGTATGTCTGTAGATTTTGTTTCCCTCTACTTCTTTTCTCTAAGGGTATGTCTACACTACGGGACTATTCCGAATTTGCATAAACCGGTTTTGTAAAACAGATTGTATAAAATCGAGTGCTCGCGGCCACACTAAACACATTAAATCGGTGGTGTGCATCCACGGTCCGAGGCTAGCATCGACTTCTGGAGCGTTGCACTGTGGGTAGCTATTCCGTAGCTATCCCATAGCTCCCGCAGCCTCCCCCGCCCCTTGGAATTTCCGGGTTGAGATCCCAGTGCCTGATGGGGCAAAAATCATTGTCGCGGGTGGTTCTGGGTAAATGTCGTCAGTCACTCCTTCCTCTGGGAAAGCAACGGCAGACAAGCATTTCGCGCCTTTTTTCCCTGGATTGCCCTGGCAGATGCCATAGCATGGCAATCATGGAGCCTGTTTTGCCTTTTGTGACTGTCACCATATGTGTACTAGATGCCGCTGACAGAGGCAATTCAGCAGCGCTACACAGCAGCATGCTTTTGCTTTTGCATGACAGCAGAGATGGTTACCAGCCATACTGCACCATCTACCAATCCATAAATTGGTAAAAAGATGATCATGGCTACCAGTTGTTTTGCACCATTTGCTGCTGTCATAAGTGCCCCTGGCTGCTCTTAGCCAGGGGCGCAAAAGCCAAAATTGGGAATGACTCCCAGAGTCAATCCCTCCTTTTTGGTATCTAAAATTAGAATCAGTCCTGCCTAGAATATGGGCAAGTGTACTAGAGAGCTGCTGTATCAGAGAGCACAGCTGCTCTGTGTCAGATCCTGCAGAAATTATGAGCTGTATGCTATTCACAGGGGGTGCTCCTGCAACAACCCCACCTATTGATTCCATTCTTCCCCCAGCCTTCCTGGGCTACTGTAGCATTGTCCCCCCACTTGTGTGATGAAGTAATAAAGAATGCAGGAATAAGACACACTGACTTGTTAGTGAGAAATGAGTGGAAGGCAGCCTCCAGCTGCTATGATAGTCCAGACAGGACAGTAAGGAGTGTGGAGGAGAGGAGCCCAGCATCCCTCTGCTAGTCCAGGGGCAATTGAATCTTTTTTTTACACATGAAGGGTGGGGGCTGACAGAGCTCAGCCCCCTGTTGCTATGACGACGATGGTTAACAGCCATACTGCACCATCTACCAGGAAAAATTAGGGCCAGGCACCCTTGATAGACCTCACCGATGCTAGTCTGCATGGTTACCAGTCCTTTTGCACTGCCCCATGTGCCAATAGGCTGATGATGAGGACGGATACCAGTCATTTTGTACCATCAGCCACCCATGGCGGGGGGGAGCAAGGATGTTGGTGTTGAGTGCTGCAGCATCGGGTCTATCTGCAGCATTCAGTAAAGATAGGGTGACATGTTAAAGAGTCAAGAGAGGATTGTTTTCCCTTTCACTTCTCGGGGTGGGTGGGGGGGTGCGTAAATTGCCGAGCTATGCCCTGACCCACCGCGGACACTGTGTTTGACCCTAGAAGCATTTGGAGCTCAGCCAAGAATGCAAATACTTTTCAGAGACTGCAGGAACTGTGGGATAGCTTGAGTCCTCCAGTCAATGAGCGTCCATTTGATTCTTTGGCTTTCCGTTACGTTTGTCACGCAGCAGCGTGCTGAGCCCCTGCTATGACGTCTGTCTGGAGATTTTTTAAAAATGATTTTGAATTTCGTCTTCTGTAATGGAGCACTGATAGAACAGATTTGCCTGCCCTTACAGCAATCACATCCGCATGGTCCATGCGGGAGCTCTTTCTTTATTTTGATTTTTAACTGCATCGCCACACGTGATGATCTGAGCTCCACGCTAGGCAAACAGGAAATATTCAAAAGTTCGCGGGGCTTTTCCTGTCTACCTGGCCACTGCATTCGAGTTCAGATTGCTGTCCAGAGCGGTCAGTGGTGCACTGTGGGATACCGCCCGGAGGCCAATACCGTCGATCTGCGGCCACACTAACCCTAATCCGATATGGTAATTCCGATACTAGCGCTACTCCTCTCGTTAGGGAGGAGTACAGAAACCGGTTTAAAGAGCCCTTTATACCGATATAAAGGGCCTCTCAGTGTGGACGGGTGTGGCGTTAAATCGGTTTTACGCTCCTAAAACCGGTTTAAACGCCTAGTGTAGACCAGGCTTAACAGTGTCTGCTCACATACCCAGGTCTGTTTTTTGTGCTTCTCCTGACCTGAAACCTTTCCTATTTTCCTTCTTCCACCCTTCTCACTTCCCAGGCCCTGGCTTTTATTCTTCTGTTCTGGTATTTTATCACCTTACCTCTGCTCTCAGCACCAGTTCAACCCCAGCTCAGCACCTTGATTCTTCTCTTTCTTTAACAGCTTTTTCCAACTGCCCACTTTGGGTAGATTCTGAGACCACCCCCCAGCTTGATCTGCCTTCTCGCTGGCTGTTTCTCTCTCCAGAACAGCATTATATGCTGCTCCATCACAGCTGCACGTGCTAGTGCCTGGGCCAGGGTTACTACAAATCCTGTCAATAGCAGAGAGCAATATTATCACAGTGCAGAGCGCGTCTTAACGTCCTCTCGCTTAACGTTGTTTCGATCTTACGTCCCTGCTCAATTACAGAATATGCTCCATTTAAAGTTGTGCAATGCTTCACTATAACGTTATTTGGCTGCCTGCTTTGTCCACAGCTGGCAGCCCCCCAATCAGCTTCCCTATGCCCCCCGCCTTCAGCACCTCCTGCCCACTGGCAGACTGCATGGATCAGCACCTTTCCCCTCCTTAACCCACCTCCTGCCCAAGGCAATCAGCTGGCTTGCAGTGTTCAGGAGGGAGGGGGGAGGAGTGAGGACATGGCGCACCTCCCCCCTCCCTCTCCTGCCTCCTGCCCACAGCAATCAGCTGGTTTGCAGCATTTGGGAGAGAGGGGGAGCCTGTGCCCTGTGTCCTCACTCCTTCCCCCTCCCTCCTGCCTCCTGAATGCTGCAAGCCAGATGATTGCCGGGGGCAGGAGGGAGGGGAGAGGAGCGAGGACGGGGTGTGCAGAGTAAACGGGGGGGGGGGAAGAAGAGGTGGGTTAAGGGTGGGAGCTTGGGGGAATGGGTGGCATGGGCAGGCTGAGGGCAAAGTAGGGGAAGCTGTCGCTGCTGCTGCTGCACAACATGCTTCTCCCAGCCTACAGCACCTTCAGCCTCCTTGCCTGCCTCATAGTCTCCAGTGCCAGTGGGCTGTGCCTGTGTGGGGTGAGGTGGGGGCACCTCCCAACTATAGTACGGTCCTGTACAGTCTGGAAAAAAAATTCCCTGGGGAAATTGGATTCGCTTAACATCGTTTCACTTAAAGTCGCATTTTTCAGGAACAGAACTACAATGTTAAGTGAGGAGTTACTGTACCTTGACTTTAGCAAAGCTTTTGATACGGTCTCCCACAGTATTCTTGCCAGCAAGTTAAAGAAATATGGATTGGATGAATGGACTATAAGGTGGCTAGAAAGCTGGCTAGATCATCGGGCTCAACGGGTAGTGATCAATGGCTTGATGTCTAATTAGCAGCTGATATCAAGCAGAGTCCCCCAGGGGTCTGTCCTAAGGCTGGTTTCATTCAACATCTTAATGATCTGGAGCAGTGGTCCCCAACGTGCCCACGTCGAAATGTCAACAAGTGATATCATCAAATTTCGGCAGGGACGCCTCTCGATGACGCCGCTTGCCGTCAAGTGATGAAATTCGGGTATGACACCTCTCGATGAAATTTGGTGGCATTTCGGCGGGTGCTCCACCGCCGCAGTGGTCCTTCGTCTGGCGCCCGCCAGACGAAAAGGTTGGGGACCACTGATCTGGAGGATAGGATGGCTTGTACCCTCAGCAAGTTTGCAGATGACACTAAACTGGGAGGAGTGGCAGATACACTGGAGGGTAGGGATAGGAAACAGAGGGACCTAGACAAATTGGAGGACTGAGCCAAAAGAAATCTGATGAGGTTCAGCAAGGACAAGGGCAGAGTCCTGCACTTAGGACGTAAGAATCCCATTCACTTCTACAGCCTGGGGACTGACTGGCTAAGCGGCAGTTCTGCAGAAAAGGACTGGGGATTAAAATGGACAAGAAGCTGGATATGAGTCAGCAGTGTGCCCTTGTTGCCAAGAAGCTAACGGCAGTAGGAGCAGTGGTGAGCTGCAGCCGGTTCGCACCGGATCACGCGAACCGGTTGTTAAATTTAGAAGCCCCCTTTAGAACCAGTTGTTCCTGGAGGAACTTTTAAATTTAACTAAAGCTCTAGCAGCTCTCTACCCTTCCCCAGCCCCAACTCACCTCACTCCACCTCCTCTGCTGAAGCTCCTCCGGCTTCTCCTCCCCCTCCCCAGCTTCCCGCGAATCAGCTGTTCGCGCAGAAAGCTGGGAGGGCTGAGAAGCAAGCAGCGCTTCCACCAGGTGAGCGGGGGTGCCAGCGGGAGGAGGGCTCCAGGCGGCGCGCTGCTGGGGAGGTCGTAGCGAGACTCTGGGGTCGGGCGGCGCAGCTCCTGCCCCCAGGGTCCAGCTGCGACCTCGGCCGGGCAGCACAGCTCCTGCCCGGGTCCGGCCCCCGCGTCCGGCCGGGTTGGCGCGGTTCCTGGCCGGTTCCTGGCTGGATCGGCGCGGTTCCTGGCCGGGCCCGGCCGAGCGGTGCAGTTCCTGGCCGGGCCCGGCCGGGCAGCGCGGGTCCGGGCCGGGTCCTGGCCAGGTCCGGGCGGCGCGGGTCCTGCCCGGGCGGCGCGGTTCCTGCATGTGAGCTGGGGCAGGGTGGGGCGCGATGAGGACTCCAGGCACCGCCCGGCCCTGCTCCAGCCACTGCCCGGCCCCGGCCCCAACTCCGGCCGCACGGCGCAGCTCCGACCCTGGCCCCGACCCTGGCAGGGGTAAGAGGCCAGGGCCAGGGCCGGGACTGGGGCGGGGGAGGTGGGGTTGGATCGGGCAGCGGTTCTGGGGGGGCAGACAGGGGATGGGGAAGCGGGGGTTGGGTAGGTGCCGCGTGGGAGTTCCTGGGGTCTGTTGGGATGGTGGTGGATGGAGTCAGGGCAGTCAGGGGACAGGGAGCGGGGCAAGTTTGGCAGGGGGTGGGGTCCTGGGGGGGAGTTAGGGTAGGGGGGTCTTGGGAAGGAGTGGTCAGGGGACAAAGAGCAGGGCAAGGGGGGGTTATGGGTTGTGGTTTCTGAGGGGGGGGCAGGACGTGGGTGGGGGGTGTACTCACTGGGCAGTTCCCTACTGGGTCTTCGGTGGTGGGTCCTTCAGCCGCCGGATCCGTGCCGCCGAAGACCCAGTAGGGAACCGGTTCCTAAGATTTTGGCAGCTCATCACTGAATAGGAGCATTGCCAGTAGATCGGGGAAGGTGATTATTCCCCTCTATTTGGTATTGGTGAGTCCTTATCTCGAGTATTGTGTCCAGTTTTGGGGCCCCCACTACAGAAAGGATGTGGACAAATTGGAGAGAGTCCAGCGGAGGGCAACAAAAATGATTAGGGGGCTGGAGCACATAACTTATGAGGAGAGGCTGAGGGAACTGGGATTGTTTAGTCTGCAGAAGAGAAGAGTGAGGGGGGTTTGATAGCTGCTTTCAACTACCTGAAGCGGGGTTCCAAAGAGGATGGAACTAGACTGTTCTCAGTGGTGGCAGATGACAGAACAAGGAGCAATGGTCTCAAATTGCAGTGGGGGAGGTCTAGGTTGGATATTAGGAAAACCTATTTCACTAGGAGGGTGGTGAAGCACTGGACTGGGTTACCTAGGGAGGTGGTGGAATCTCCATCCTTAGAGGTTAAGTCCCAGCTTGACAAAGCCCTGGCTGGGATGATTTAATGGTGGTTGCTCCTGCTTTGAGCAGGGGGTTGGACTAGATGACCTCTTGAGATCTCTTCCAACCTTAATCTTCTGTGATTCTATGATTCTATGCTGTACACTTGCTCTGCTCTTGGCAAGTGTTTACTGGATCTCCCCTGGGTACTTGTCTTCATTGCTTGCACTGATTCACTGTTCACAGTAGGATGCACTTGCTCTGATATACTGTCCTCTGATCCCTGTTTCTGCTCCTGTTCATCCTGGTTCATCTGTACCTGCTCCTTCTGTTTCTGCTGGACCTGCTTTTACCTGGCTGCAATATCAACTGGTTGGATCAGATCCACGGCTAGTATCAACCAACAGCAGAGAAATCAACCTTTTTTTTTTTTCATCTAATTCAGAGGTGAAAAACTTCTACACCCATGTTGTCAGCTCATTCTGTTCCTTGGTGCTGGATCTTGTACTGCTGCTGCTGTGTGGCAACATGGGAGTGGAGTTCTAAAGACAGTATGCTGGGAACCTCCAGCACCCACATTGCTTCCTGCTGGCTCTATTGCTCCATTATCCCTATCCTATTTTCCTCTCACAAAGTGGCAGATGTATTTTCTTCTGCATCACGGAAAAATACCAGAAAGCATATCATGGCAGGCTCCACCACTATGACCCCTTAAGGGTATGGTCACCAACTTGAGCTAGTTAGACACAGCTATATGACAATGATGAAGGTAATAACATCCAAGCGAATGCACTTGAATCATCAGTGGAAACAGTGAAATTGCTCAGAAGAAGATATGATTACCAGGCTGGACAATAAATCACTGCAATCCAGATAGGGGTTTGGTGAGTAGTGTGTACATGTCATAGAATTATAGATTATTAGGGTTGGAAGGGACCTCAGGAGATCATATAGCCTCAACCCCTGTGCTTGGCTGTGAGCCCCAACTGAGATGCATGGCTTCGAGCCCTGACCCCTGTGTGGAGCTGCGGGGCTACAAGCCCTGACCCCTGTGGGGAGCTGCAGGGCTATGAGCCTTGATCCAGGTGCGCAGCTGTGAGCTGTGAGCCCCGACCCCGACAAGGATGTGTGGCTGCAAGCGCTGACCCCTGCGCTGGGCTGTGAGCCCCGACCCTGACCCCTGCACCGGGCTGTGAGCCCCGACCCCGGCGCGTGGCTGTGAGCCCCAACCCCAACAGGGACCCGTGGCTGTTAGCCCCCAACTCCACTCTACCTCCAGCGCTGCTCCACCTCCAAAGAAAGGGCACCAAATAGAAGTTTGCCCAGGGTGCCATTTTTCCTCTGGCTGGCCCTGGTACTGAGACATTAGAGGGCTTGAGTCGCAGCTGAACAAATACTAATTAACAGTCAGACACACAAGTGCAAACTTTCTCCTGAAAATAATGGCCACTTGTACTGCTAAAACTGCTAAAAAACGAAAGTATCTCGAGTCTTACATTAAATTTGGTTTTACCTGTATCATCACCTCTGGTATTGAAAAACCGCAATGTCTCATTTGCTGTGAAGTTTTGTGTGCTGAATCAATGAAACCATGCAAACTGCAGCGACATCTTGAAACTAAACATCCTGAGCATAAAAATCAAAGCATGGATTTTTTCAAACACAGAGAAGCAGCAGCAAAGAAGGCCAGGCTTGATGCTGATGGAAGTTTCCGACAGCAAACGTCCTCAGCTGTGGAGGCCTCTTATGTTGTGTCACTGTGAATTGCCCATACCAAAATGCCACATACAGTAGGTGAGGGGCTTATTCTGCCAGCATGCAAAGATATTGTGGCACTTATAGTGGGAAATTATACTGCCAAAAAACTGAATATGCTTTCTATGTGTAATGATACTGTGAAACGCAGAATATGTGAGATGTCTGAAGATATCAAAAAACAAGTAGTGCACGAAATTAAACATTCTGCTTTCAGTATTGTGATAGACCCAGGCCAGTTGGGAACAGCAGAGTAATAGAAGGGAGATCTACTGGCCACTAGATAAGCAGTTTTCTGTTCCCCGAGTGACCAGAGCAGGGGCTGCTCCAGGCTAATGAGAACACCTGACTCCAATTAACCTGCTAAGAGTCAGGTGAGGCTGTTAAGCACCTGACTCTAATTAAGGCCCCTCTGATGCTATAAAAGGGCTCACTCCAGTCAGGCCAGGGAGCCAGAGGAGAGGAAGTGTGTGTGAGGAACTGGGAGCAAGAGCATGCAAGAAGCTGAGAGTGAGTAGGCATACTGCTGGAGGACTGAGAAATACAAGCGTTATCAGACATCAGGAGGAAGGTCCGGTGATGAGGACAAAGAAGGTGTTGGGAGGAGGCCATGGGGAAGTAGCCCAGGGAGTTGTAGCTGTTGTGCAACTGTACCAGGAGGCACTATAGACAGCTGCAGTCCAGAGGGCCCTGGGCTGGAACCCGGAGTAGAGGGTGGGCCTGAGTTCCCCCAAACCTCCCAACTCCTAATCAAACACAGGAGGAATTGACCTTGACTGTGGCTTCTACCAGAGCGGAAGGTCTCTGGGCTGTTTCCCGACCCACAGGGTGAATCTGTAAGGCGAGCAAATCCACCAATAAGCACAGGACCCACCAAGGTAGAGGAAGAACTTTGTCACAGTTGTTCAGCCTGCAACTTGATGAAACTACTGATGTTTCTCACTACGCACAACTGATAGCATTTGTACGGGGATGTTAAGGATGAGTTCTTATTCTGTGAACAACTTGAAACAAGCACAACAGCACAGGACATTTTCAATAAGGTAAATGCCTTTTTCAAAAGCAATGCCATTGAATGGAAAAATCTTTGTGGTATCTGAACCGATGGTGCTCCAGCAATGATGGGTGCATGGTCTCGCTTTCAGCAAAAGGTAAAGTGTATCTCACATAATGTGATTGTCACTCATTGTGAAATCCATCGTCAAGTCCTAGCTGCAAAGACATTGCCAATATGCCTTAATACTGTGGTGGATGTTGTTATATGAGCAGTGAACAACATTAAAGCTCATGCTCTGAATTGTCATCTCTTTTGAGAGCTCTGCAATGAAATGGGTGGTGAATATGAAGTTCTGCTTTTCCACACTCAAATCCGATGGTTTTCTAGGGGAAGGGCATTAAAGCGCGTTTCTATACTTCATGAAGAGATGGCAGAGCTTGTTTCTATTTTTGCAGGAAAAAAACTGAACAAAATGTTCAGTGACAAGAAATGGCATCTCTGCTTGGCATACCTAGTTGATATCTTTGGTAGCCTTAATGATCTCAATCTGTCACTTCAGGGAAAACGTTCAACATTAATAGACCTGACTAATAAAATCAAAGCCTTCCAGACGAAGTTGAATCTGTGGTGCAGGAAGCTGGACTCAGACAGATACAGCATGTTTCTGAAACTTTCCATGTTCAGCAAGGAGGAGGAAGTTAACATTGATAGTGCTTTCAAATCAGCGATCAGTGAACATTTGAGAGCCCATCACGAAGAGTTCTCACACTACTTCCAAGCGCTACCAGAAGCACTTCATTCCCTGGTGAAGAACCCTTTCAGTGTGACAGCTGAGCAGTTATCTACTGATGATATTCACACACGAACAGTTCGTCGACATGATCAATGATGATGAAGTGAAAGAAAAATTCACACAGTGACCTCCAAACCAGTTCTGGTGCTCAGTTGCCAGTGAATACCCATTGGTGTCTGAAATGGCCCTGAGAGTCCTTCTGCCATTTCCCACTACCTACGAATGCAAGTGTGGATTCTCCAGTCTTCTCACAATAAAGACGAAATCTCGAAACTGGCTCAATGTGAAGGATGACATCAGATGTGCCCTTTCTAAAACAACACCAAGAATAAAGTTTCTTGTGTCAAATAAACAGCATCATCCATCTCACTGATTTGTGGCTGCTTCGGGTCATTAATTGCTGTCAAGTATTAAAATAAAATTCTACTTTTCCACTTGTATTTAATTTGGTAAAAATGTGCTTTCGTCTGAATTTTAAAAGCAATGAAAAAAGGTAAATTCATTGTAAGCAATAGGGTTTAAATTTAGAATTTTACATAGTGTTAAATATGAAAAATGTGTTAATTTCTAAGGGGGGGTCACAGTCAGAGGCTTGGTGTTCAAAAGGGGTCACCGGTACAAAAAGTTTGAGACCCACTGGCTAAGCAGCATTAGCTCCCTCCCACTTCCCCTTCCTGTGGCCAGGAAAGGGGAAACGTCCTCAAACAGAAGTGGCCAAGCTCTGTTTGGAAGTGGTGGCCGCATGGCCAGCCAGGAGCTGCAGAGAAGCTGAATGCAAAGAGGAACCCCCCAGGAATTGTGTGCAGAGCTATTTGGCACCGGCTGTGGCTGCTGGATGTGGCAGTTGGGTATGGGTCTGTGTGAGACTTATGGGGGAACAGCAAGGGCTGGGTGGAGAGCCAGTGCAGAGCAGCCTCAATCAGAGACAATAACAGCCTGTCTTGGAAAACCTCAAGCGTCTATTTACTTGAATAAAGACTGGACTGGAGAGAGCACCCCAGCCACTAGGCCTGAAGAATCCTGACTCTCAGTTGGACTGTCCCAGGGACGCAAACATTTACCATTATTGCTCACTTTGGAGTGTAACCATTTAAGCCTCTGTACCTGAGGTATTTCCCCTTTCCTGCCAAACCCAAATAAAATAGCCTTTCACTTACCATGTGTCTGAGTGGTTACTGTGACCCATCAGCTAATGCCCACAACACCTGGCTGCCAAAGCACTGCACCACTTGCAGTAGACCTGTAACACTACTGGCACCTTAGGAGTTTGGTATAATTTATTGAGCATCTCCAATAATTACAAAACACATCAGAAACAGGCAAGAAAGAAATAAAATGTTAAATGAAAACATAAAAGGAAAATTGGTGCTCACTGGTTTCTGCTCAGATGTCCTGTTCCATATCACTTGACGTGCTCACTCACTTTTTCCTAATATCCAACCTAAACCTCCCCCACTGTAACTTGAGACCATTACTCCTTGTTCTGTCATCTGGTACCACTGAGAACAGTCTAGATCAGTGGTTCCCA
Source organism: Mauremys reevesii (assembly GCF_016161935.1). NCBI lineage: Eukaryota > Metazoa > Chordata > Testudines > Geoemydidae > Mauremys > Mauremys reevesii. The sequence goes on from NC_052637.1 coordinate 19,178,175, forward strand.
AAATGGGGTTCGTGAACCCCTGGAGGTTCACAAAATATTACAGGGGGTTCTCGGGAAAAAATTACGTAATGGCGGACAGAGCTGTTCCTAGGGACCTTGGGCAGCACGGGGCCAGCAGCCTGGAGCCCCTAGACTTCCAAGAGCTAATCATATCAAACCAAACATATCTATCACACTGAGATTTAAACTTCAAGACTCCTTATATTAAATGGAAAGGGAGGTGGATATTTTTTTTGCTGTTTTTAAAATTAAATAGGCAGCTAGCACTGTTTTTAAAATGATTATGAAGAACAAGTTGAAGCTTTGTTGTAATGTGCGTTGTTTGCCTAGACTGCTCAAGACCTGAATGCTTGTGTAGGAGGAACTCTTTGAGTTGGCTTCTTAAATACCTTCATGCTGTTTCACATCTGATACTCCTTGATGAAAAATAGGAGCCTTGTCTTATAACAGGCTTATTCAAAGTGATACATGCTACGAAAGTGAGATCTTGGAATAGTGTTGCCGTTTTCATAACGTAATTAAAGTACTGTAATGATAAATAATGTGTAATAAGCATGTCATAAAAACAAATTTTATATTTCCAAGATCACTGCTTTTATAATTTATACTCAGGTAAAGGAGGAAATCCCAGGAAATATTCATTTTTAGGGGGGGGCGTTCGTGAGACTTGACATTTTAATGAAAGGGGTTCACAGATTGTTAAAGTTTGGGAACCACTGGTCTAGATCCATCCTCTTTGGAACCCCCTTTCAGGTAGTTGAATTAAATTGTCCCCTCCAGAGCTTTGTCAAGCCTGACCTTAAAAACCTCTAAGGAAGGAGATTCCACCACCTCCCTAGGTAACCCATTCCAGTGCTTCACCACTCTCCTAGGGGAAAAAGTTTTTCCTAATATCCAACCTAAACCTCCCCCACTACAACTTGAGACCATTACTCCTTGTTCTGTCATCTGGTACCACTGAGAACAATCTAGATCCATCCTCTTTGGAACCCCCTTTCAGGTAGTTAAAAGCAGCTATCAAATCCCCTCACTGGCTTCTCTTCTGCAGACTAAACAATCCCAGTTCCCTCAGCCTCTCCTCATAAGTCATGTGCTCCAGCCCCCTAATCATTTTTGTTGCCCTCCGCTGGACTCTTTCCAATTTTTCCACATCCTTCTTGTAGTGTGGGGCCCAAAACTGGACACAGTACTCCAGATGAGGCCTCACCAATGTCAAATAGAGGGGAATGATCACATCCCTCGATCTGCTGGCAATGTCCCTACTTATACAGCCCAAAATGCCGTTAGCCTTCTTGGCAACAAAGGCACACTGACTCATATCCAGCTTCTCGTTCACTGTAACCCCTAGGTCCTAGCCATTTGATCCCTAGTCTGTAACAATGAATGGGATTCTTCTGTCCTAAGTGCAGGACTCTGCATTTGTCTTTGTTGAACCTCATCGGGTTTCTTTTGGCCCAAACCTCTAATTTGTCTAGGTTCCTCTTTATCCTATTCCTACCCTCCAGCGTATCTACCACTCCTCCCAGTTTAGCATCATCTGCAAACTTGCTGATAGTGCAATTCACACCATCCTCCAGATCATTAATGAAGATATTGAACAAAACCGCCTCCAGGACCGACCCTTGGGGCACTCCGCTTGAAACCGGCTGACAACTAGTCATGGAGCCATTGATCACTAATTCATCCTTATTTTCATCTTGAGTTTAGAAACAAAATCTATGTAAGTGGTGCTGAAAAATGACTGCACATGATAGACCTGATTTTCAAAACTGCCCACCCAAAAATGCATGTTTAGTTGTTAGCCCATTTTTCACAAATGGTTATTGTGCTTTAGGTAATTTCAAATGAGTAATTAGAGCTGGTTGAAACTCAGAATTTCTGTTTCACAGGAAATTTCAATGCTTCAAAATGTGTTTCATTCTGAATCAGAGCAAAACAAATATTTAGAATTGTTCTACAAGATGAAAATTCTGGGAAAAAGGTTTGGAAATTTCAAACTTTAGATTCAAAATTATTTTTTTCCATTTTTAATTACTTTTATTGTGTTTATGTTATCTTGCAATCATATTTTTCAGATATTGAAAGAAGCTTGCTGCTCTAATTAGTACACTGAGTGCTTATCTTCTTTTCTTCTTCAATTTGTGAAACTGTTTCCTCACAAGATGAACAGGAGACATTTAAAAAAAATTACACAGGAATTGTCATCAAAATTGCTCTGATTTAATGAACAATTTTAGTTTAAATTGTTTTTGGATAGAAAACTGTTTTGATGAAAAATTTCTGCCCAGCATTAATAGTTATGAATTTATTTGGCTATCTTCATACCCTAGATCCCAATTTGCATATGTAATCATGGTGGCTGTTGGCAGAAATTAGACTCACAGTAGTGCATACACAATTTTCAAAATTAGACCCTAGGTGCCTATTCCAAATATTAAATTATTTCAATTTTTAAAACCTGCTAATTATATCTGGCTTTCCATAGTGGTTCCCACCTGTTGATCTCACAGGTGTTACTGAGGACGGTCATTTACACATAGGGAAACTGAAGTTTGGAGCAGTTAAATGACTTGCCCAAGGACACACAGCTGGGTAGGACAAATAATAGAACCCTAATGTCTTAACTCCTAGACCAGTGCCCTATCTGCTAGGCCAGGCTGACTCCCACACTTGTGCGATTTATTTATTTTTCTCTGTTGTTCCTATGATTAGGAAGAAGAACACATGTTACTTTCCACCCTACAGTTACTGTACACCGTTGGATACTGCTTGTCTCTCATTTCCCTTGTATTAGCTCTGCTTATACTTCTGCTCTTCAGGTTAGTGCCAATCAACATTACTACAACATGTCTTGTATTCTGGAATTTAACAACATATGGATTCTTTTTTCAAGTAACTAAACTTATAATTCCATGTCAGATGTAACTATATACATTTACTATGCAAATGTAATTCTTGAGCAATATCTGTTGATGGCAATAATATGAATACAATGATATTGTTCATAATGAAATTTATTCTAAAGGATTCATAAAAGAGGACATTTCTTTTTGTACTTCCACAGAAAACTTCACTGCACTAGAAACTACATCCATATAAATTTATTTGCTTCCTTTATACTGCGAGCCACAACAGTTCTTATAAAAGATATCGTATACCATAATACTTATTCAAAAAGACCAAATAATGAAACTGGATGGATTTCCTACTTCAGTTCTGAGGTAATTCTATTTTAGTTCATTGTTAATAGTATAATTTGTGCTGCAAAAGTTAAAGTTGCAAAACAGTTTCCCTTAGGAAAACAGGTTTTAGATGCTAAGAGGTGAATTATAAAAATTGAAATTTTGCAGGAAATAGCATTCATGGAGTATTAGGGTAAAATTCTGAATCAGAATAGATTTTTATTTGATTTAGATATGATCATAAGAAAAATTTATAGTAAGCACACTGTGCTGGTTAATAGTGTTGATAGTTGTCATCTAGAGACCTTGAATAATGCATAACAGCAATTTTATTAAGCTTGCAATATTAGGAGCGAAACTGTATATTTCTACTTGCTTGTATATGGCATTCTTTGTATTTACTTAGCGCTTAGATATACACAATACTTGTACATTAAAAAAGCTTTGTTGTACAACAGTTAAGATTGCCTGTCAAATAACATATTCATAAATTCTAAGGCCAGAAGGGACCATTTTGATCATCTGGTTTGACCTGCATAGAAATTCCCTCAAACAATCCCTGTTTGAACTAGATAGATAGATAGATAGATAGATACCTGATATGAAACCACACAAAGAAAGAAATGAAAAATTAACAGTCTAAGAGCCTGTCTACACTGGAAGGTTTTGCCAATTCTATACCAGTCTATTTAAATAATCAAACCTTTCCCTGCCCCAGTGCAGACACAGTTATACCAGTAGAAAAGTGCTTATTCTTAAGTAGTTTATTCTGGTTCAGGAGGCAAAATAAGCTATAACATTATAAGTAACTTTTTACTGGTATAACTACATGCAAACTATACTTTTATCAGTCTAACTATTTTAGGGTTGTTGTTTTTTAATGTAGACCAGATCTAGGGGTACATACCCTCAACTCCCACACCCACAGGCCTTATTGCTGCCCAGAAGTAAACTACCACTGTAATGGTATTTTTACTTGCACGTATATTTTTCAATGACTATATGTCTTGTGTGCTATACTTTGCACCAGACTGAGTGTGCTGCCTGGTAAAGAACAGAGACAAAGCTGGAACTCAAACTATGTGGAAACCTACAGATATTGTTTCTAGCCATCATGACAACCACAACTACTATACATCACAGACCGCAATCTTAATTGTGCCTTCACTGGGTTGCCAGCCTTCCAGCACCTCCTTATCTCCCTCCCACTCAAATAAAATTGCTGTGAAGTCTCCTCCGCTCAAATCAATTGGTATCTCTCTCCTGGGTAGAGGAAAGTGTAGTAGGAAGAGAAAGCCTGGAGCACAGGAGCCTGGTGCAAGGCCTGAGGCCTGAACCAAAGTCAGCAAAAAATTATGCTATAAGCAAAAGTCAGGCCCTGTCGAAAGCAGAAACTTGCCTGCAAGTTCACTGTCTGCTATATAAACTTGGCGCCGGTATTGCTAGCGTTGCTAAAACACACTGAATATGTAAATACATTTTGGCAGGCTAGGAGAAAACACCCCAACCTACCACATGATAAGAGGGTTTGACAGAAGTGATAAATCATGATGTTTTGTCTGAAACATCAGAGGAAAAACAACAAAGACAGGTAATGAATAGGGAAGTTTTGTCTGAAGCATCAAGAGATAGTTACAAGGGGAGGAAACAAATATGTCTTGGAATAAGTAAAATGATATATAAGTTGTTTGTCTCAATCTATAAATGTTGGGATGCCTTGTCTTAGGGCAGGTGTACACTACTGCTTAAATTGATCTAACTTTAGGGGGTGTGAAAAAGTGACACAAATTTCATGCTGTCCACACCGGCACTATGTTAGGAGATGCTCTCCCGCTGACATAGCTTCCAATTCTCTCTGAGGTGGAGTAATTATGCCAATAGGAGAGAGCTCTCCCATTGGCATAGTGCATCTTCACCAGATGTGCTACAGCAGTGCAGCTGTATCGGCGCAGCTGTGCCAATGTAGTGCTATAGTGTAGACTTGCCCTTAACCCTTTGTCTGACTGAGGGGCGAGCAAAAAGTCACACCGCTCACTGAGCTGGTCCTTTGTAACTGGCAGACAAGTCTTAGTATCCCTATAGAATCTATAGGTGCTATTACTGTTCTTCGTTGACAATACACCTGGACAAGCGCCTTCACCACTGAGCTGAGTGTGTGGTCTTCTTGGGCAGTTTGATTGAGGTCTGCCAGACTGACTACCTGGCCAGAGCCAGTGCAACACACAGAGAGAACAGACACACAGCCAACAACTAACAGAAGGCTTTGGGCTTCTACTTTGAGCTCCTCCTACACTCAGCTACTGTGCTTCTCACTTGCTCCCCTCTTGCAAATACAGCATGGCTCCTACCCTCTGCTCCCTCATCCCCCCTTTTCTTCTTCTTAAAGGAGAAGTGGGCTTGTGGGGAAACAGCAGCAGCTTGAGCCGCTGCACTCTCATCTTCCCCTCCTCACTGCCTGAGAACATCTATCTGGTCCCCTGCTTTCCTGATAAAGAGCCAGATCCCTGCTCTATTCTATCCCCTCTCACTCCCCACTGCTGGTTGGATAAGACATCTAGCCAGGGTGGGGGGATCATCACTGGAGGGAGAAAATTGTTAGGAGGGACATGGCTCCTCTCAGTGGTTGTGCCTTCAGGCTATGTCTACACTACAGCTTATGTCAGCATAACATAAGTTATACCGACATAGCTTTGTCCACATCAGTGCTTATGTTGGCAGAAGAGCTTCTCCCACTGACATAGCTACTGCTGCTCACAGGGACTGGTGAAGAGCTTACATTAGAGACCTGTGCCACAGTAAACTCTCTAGTGTAGCCGTACCCTCAAAATTAGTAACCATCCTTCAATATCAACCAACAAACAAAAGTCTTGGAAGTTGTGCAATGGTTTCATCAAAAGAGAAGGTCTATTTGTGCACTAGATTGGCATAAGGAAAATGAATCCAAGGACATGCTGGTACAGTGCTGCAAATTGAGGCACTGTGATGCCAGGAAAGAAGGGTGCAGCAGCTCTGAGAGTCACAGGTCGTGGTGGTGCAATTCTGGTACATTGCAATGAATATGCACCTTACCTTCACTGCTGTAGACAGAATCACAGAATATCAGGGTTGGAAGGGACCTCTGGAGGTTATTTAGTCCAACCCCCTGCTCAAAGCAGGACCAAACCCAACTAAATCATCCCAGCCAGGGCTTTGTCAAGCCTGACCTTAAAAACCTCTAAGGAAGGAGATTCCACCACCTCCCTAGGTAACCCATTCCAGTGCTTTACTACTCTCTGAGTGAAAAAGTTTTTTCTAATATCCAACCTAAACCTCCCCCACTGCAACTTGAGACCATTACTCCTTGTTCTGTCATCAGGTACCACTGAGAACAGTCTAGATCCATCCTCTTTGTAAACCTCTTTCAGGTAGTTGAAAGCAGCTATCAAATCTCCCCTCATTCTTCTCTTCTGCAGACTAAACAATCCCAGCTCTCTCAGCCTCTCCTCATAAGTCATGTGCTCCAGCCCCCTAATCATTTTTGATGCCCTCCACTGGACTCTTTCCAATTTTTCCACATCTTTCTTGTAGTGTGGGGCCCAAAACTGGACACAGTACTCCAAATGAGGCCTCACCAATGTCAAATAGAGGGGAATGATCACATCCCTCGATCTGCTGGCAATGTCCCTACTTATACAGCCCAAAATGCCGTTAGCCTTCTTGGCAACAAGGGCACACTGACTCATATCCAGCTTCTTGTCCACTGTAACCCCTAGGTCCTTTTCTGCAGAACTGCTTCCTAACCATTCGGTCCCTATTCTGTAACAGTGAATGGGATTCTTCCGTCTTAAGTGCAGGACTCTGCACTTGTCCTTGTTGAACCTCATCAGGTTTCTTTTGGCCCAGTCCTCTAATTTGTCTAGGTCCCTCTGTATCCTATCCCTACCCTCCAGCGTATCTACCACTCCTCTAAGTTTAGTGTCATCTGCAAACTTGCTCAGAGTGCAATCCATGCCATCCTCCAGATCATTAATGAAGATATTGAACAAAACCGGCCCCAAGACTGCCCCTTGGAGCACTCCACTTGACACTTGACTACCCGTTGAGCCCGACAATCTAGCCAGCTTTCTATAAACCTTATAGTCCAATCATCCAGCCCATACTTCTTTAACTTGCTGGCAAGAATACTGTGGGAGACCGAATCAAAAGCTTTGCTAAAGTAAAGGAATAACACATCCATTGCTTTCCCCTCATCCACAGAGCCAGTTATCTCCTCATACAAATCATGTTACAGGAATCCTCCATAGAATGATTACTTGGGACTCCCAGATGGCAAGGATAGGGAGAAGACAATGAACCAGAGGGTACACATCAGAATTCTGCTCTAGAACCTGATGTGATGATGACACTGAGGCATGTGGCCTCAGCATTCGGGAAGATGTTCAGGAAAGAGACTGGGAAATTAAAATCATAAGAAAGCACAAGACAGTGCCTGCAGTGAGGCAATTACATTATGTTACTAATCCTTATGGTGGCAGAATTTTTTTTGAAAACTGAGGATAACCAATCAAGTGTTCCCCTCCTGAGCCTGCAGAACAATGTCCTGGAGAGGTGTGAACTGCCTCATTCATCCCAGCAGTGACATTTATAACACTTATAATTATTTCACTTATAACCAACACTTATAACTATTTCAGCTCTGATTTTTTTAGCAGAAAAATCCAGTTAATGTGGTTCTCCCACAACTGCAAGCTGCATCCCACACCTCTCTAGGAAAAGCTCCAACTGTTCCCTAAACAGCTAACAAAACTTCCAGCTTCCTCTTCCAACTTCATTATGCAATGTCTATACAGTGAAAAATTTAAAAATTCAGTAAAAAATAAACTGATTATTAGCATTAAAAATAACATAGCTATCGAATTGATTGTATTATTCATAAATTCATAGATTTCCGACCAGAAAAGACTGTTATAATCATCTAGTCTGACTTCTTTCAGAACATAGGAAATAAATTTCATTCTGTCGTACCTGTGTCAAGCCTATAACTTCTGACAGAGCTAGAGCAAACCTTAGACAGACATCCAATCTTGATACAAAGACATCAAGTGATGAAGAATCCATCACATCTCTATCTAAGTTGTTCCAATGGTAAATTACCCTCTTAGTTAAATATTTTTGGCTTATTTCCAGTTTGAACTTATCTAGTTTCATCTTCCAGACCACGAGTCTTGTTCTGCCTTTATGTGCTAGATCAAAGAGCCTTCTACTATGAGAAATCTCTTCTTCACATAGGTACTTACAGATTGTCATCAAATCACCTGCTAACCTCTTTGATAAGCTAAATAGACTGAACTTTCAAGTGTCTCACAGTAAGGTGGGTTTTTAAGACATTCTGGTAGCTCTTTTCTTTTCTCTTTCCTATTTTAAGGTAACAAAACAGTTACCTTTATCAATCAAACTTGTCATCTCATTAAAACATATCAAGTTTGTTGGGCAAAACATATTTTCTAAAAAAACAAACATGTGGAGCAGCATTAATTGTGTTCCCATGTTTTAATTCAGTACTGACTGCATCCTTTACCAGCAATGCTATGATGTTGCCCAGGATCAATGTCAAACTAATTGATCTAGGTCATCCTGTTTACTCTTTTCCAATATTGGCACATTAGCTTATTTTCTAGTCTCTAAAACTTTCTCAATATTTAAAGACATGTTAAGAATCAGCGTCATTAGTTCACAGAGCTCCTCTGTCAATTATTTAAAACTCTTGCATACAAATTGCCCAGTCTTGCAGATTTAGAAATGTTAAATTTAGTATACACTGTTTTACTCCTTAGTTACTGCTGGAATATAAAGTATTCCATTATCACTGTGAGATCTGAATACATCATCCAGCTTCTTTTCAAATACAGAACAGAACTATTTATTGAACACATCTGCCTTTTGTGCATCATTATTGACCATATTACCATCTCCAATTGATAATGGGTGTATACCATTGATAAGAGTTCGTTTGTGTCCCACATACTTTTTAATCACTCACTCATTCCCTAGCATCAGCCCCTTTTGTTGTCAAAGTAATGCTCTCCTGACTAGTCATAGAGTGCGCTGAGCAGCTATCCTTGGGTATGTCATGTGCTGTTCTCTCTTGCTTTTTCCCAGCTGAATCTGCAGAGACGTTTCCTGCAGCTGCCCTGCTGAGTACCTGATAGCAATTGGATACCTCTAGTAGTGTGTATTTCTTTCTGTGGTGATCATAGAAGATTAGGGTTGGAAGAGACCTCAGGAGGTCATCTAGTCCAATCCCCTGCTCAAAGCAGGACCAACCTCAACTAAATCACCCCAACCAGAGCTTTCACAAGCCGGGCCTTAAAAACCTCTAAGGATGGAGATTCCACCACCTCCCTAGGTAACCCATTCCAGTGCTTCACCTCCCTCCTTGTGAAATAGGTTTTCTTAATATCCAACCTAGACCTCCTCCAGTGCAACTTGAGACCATTGCTAATTGTTCTGTCATCTGTCACCACTGAAAACAGCCTAGCTCCATCCTCTTTGGAACTCCCATTTAGGTAGTTGAAGGCTGCTATAAAATCCCCCCACACATACACCACACTCTTCTTTTTTGTGGACTAAATAAGCCTAGTTCCTCAGCTTCTCTTCGTAAGACATGTGCCCCAGCTCTCTAACCATTTTCATTGCCCTCTATTGGACTCTCGCCAATTTGTCCACATCCTTTCTGTAGTGGGGGGCCCAAAACTGGATGCAGTACTCCTGATGTGGCATCCTCAGTGCCAAATAGAGGGCAATAATCACTTCTCTCGATATGCTGGCAATGCTCCTACTAATGCAACCCAATATGTTGTTAGCCTTCCTGGCAACAAGGGCACATTGTTGACTCATATCCAGCTTCTCGTTCACTGTAATCCACAGTTCCTTTTCTGCAGAACTGCTGCTTAGTCAGTCAATCCCCAGCCTGTAGCAGTGCATGGGATTCTTCCATCGTAAGTGCAGGACTCTGCACTTGTTGTTGTTAAACCTCATCAGATTTCTTTTGGCCCAATCCTCCATTTTGTCTAGATCACTCTGGACCCTATCCCTACCCTCCAGCATATCTACCTCTCCCCCCATCTTAGTGTCATCTGCAAACTTGCTGAAGGTGCAATCATCCCATCATTGGATCATTAATGAAGATGTTGAACAAAATCAGCCCCAGGACGGACCCCTGGGGCACTCCGCTTGATACTGGCTGCCAACTAGACATTACACCGTTAATCACTACACGTTGAGCCCAACAATCTAGCCAGCTTTCTACCCACCTTATAGTCCATTCATCCAATCCATACTTCTTTAACTTGCTGGCAAGAATACTGTGGGAGAGCATATCAAAAGCTTTGCTAAAGTCAAGGTATATCATGACTTGCCCTTGGATCCATGTTGATTGTTCCTGATCACCTTCCTCTCCTCCAAGTGCTTCACAATGGATTCCTTGAGGATGTCCTCCATGATTTTCCTGGGGACTGAGGTGAAGCTGATCAGTCTGTAGGTCCCTGGATTCTTCTTCTTCCCTTTTTTAAAGATGGGCTCTCTGTTTGCCTTTTTCCAATTGTCGGGGACCTCCCCCAATCGCCACGAGTTTTCAAAGATAATATCCAATGGCTCTGCAATCACATCAGTCAAATCCCTCAACACCCTCCGTTGCATTGCCTCCGGCCCCATGGACTTGTGCATGTCCAGCTTTTCTAAATAGTCCTTAACCTGTTCTTTTACCACTGAGGGCTGCTTACCTCCTCCCTATACTGTGTTGCCCAGTGCAGCAGTCTGGGAGCCAACCTTGTCTGTGAAGACCGAGTCAAAAAAGCATTGAGTACTTCAGCTTTTTCGATATCATCTGTCATTAGGTTACCTTCCCCATTCAGTACTCGTCTCATACTTTCCCTGACCACCTTCTTGTTGCTAACATACCTGTAGAAATCCTTCACATGCCTTGCTAGCTGCAACTCCAATTGTGCTTTGGCCTTCCTGATTACACCCCATGCTTGAGCAATATTTGTATACTCCTCCCTAGTCATCTGTCCAAGTTTCCACTTGTAAATTTCCTTTGTGTTTAAGCTCACTGAAGATTTCTCTGTTAAGCCAAGCTAGTTGCCTGCCATATTTCCTATTCTTTCTGCACATCGGGATGGTTTGTTCCTGCACCCTCAATAAGGTTTCTTTAAAATACAGCCAGCTGTCCTGGACTCCTTTTCCCCTCATATTAGCCTCTCAAGGGATCATGCCCATCAGTTCCCTGAGGGAGTCAAAGTCTGCTTTTCTGAAGTCCAGGGTCTGTATTTTGCTGCTCACCTTTCTTCGTTTTGTCAGGTTCCTGAACTTGACCATCTCATACTCGCTGCTGCCCAGGTTGCCACCCACCTCTACTTCTGCTACGAATTCTTCCCTGTGTGTGAGCAGCAGGTCAATAGGAGCACAGCCCCTAGTTGGTTCCTCCAGCCCTTGCACCAGGAAGTTGTCCCCAACACTCTCCAAAAACTTCCTGGATTGTCTGTGAACTGCTGTATTGCTCCCCCAGCAGCTGTCAGGGTGATTGAAATCCCCCCTGAGAACCAGGGCCTGTGATTTGGAAACTTCTATTAGTTGTCTGAAGAAAGCCTCGTCTACCTCATCCTCTTGGTCTGATGGTCTGTAGCAGATGCTCATCACGACATCACCCTTGTTGCTCTCACCTGTAAAGTTAGCCCAAAGACTCTCAACAAGCTTTTCTCCAGTTTCATACTGGAGCTCTGTGCAATCATACTGCTCTCTTTCATACAGTGCAACTCCTTCATCTTGCCTGTCCTTCCTGAATAGTTTATACCCATCCATGACAGTGCTCCAGTCATGTGAGTTACCCCACCGAGTCTCTGTTATTCCGGTCACATCATAGTTCCTTGACTGTGCCAGGACTTCTAATTCTTCCTGCTTCTTTCCCAGGCTTCTTGAGTTTATGTACAGGAACCTAAGATAACTAGCTGATTGCTCTGCTAGCCGATTAACCGGCTTTCTCAGTATGAATCAGGCAGTCTCCTTGTGTTTCCTCCCAGTATCTCTCTTTCCCACTTACCTGAGAGCTTAGGTCTCCATCGCACAGAGAACCTAGTTTAAAGCCCTCCTCACTAGGTTAGCAAGTCTGCCTGCGAAGATGCTCTTCCCTCTCTTTATTAGGTGGATCCCATCTCTTCCTAGCAATCCTTCTTCCTGGAACAACAGCCCATGGCCGAAGAATTCAAAGCCCTCTCTCTGACACCACCTGCATAACCACTCATTTACCTCCAGAATTCAACGGTTCCTATCTGGGCCTTTTTCTTCAACAGGGAGGATGTACAAGAACTCAACTTGCACCTCAAACTCCTTTATCCTTCTTCCCGGAGTCTTAAGTGACCTGCTCACGGTTATTGGTGCCCATGTGGAGAAGTAGGAAGGGGTAGCAGTCCGAGGGATTGATCAGTCTCAGCAGACAATCCATCATATCCTGAGTTCTAGCTCCAGACAAGCAGCACACATCTTGAATTTCCCAGCCTGGATGGCAGATAGATGACTCTGTCTAGACGGCAGATGGAGGACTGTTCAGTGGGAGTTCCTGACCACCACCACCCATCTCCTCCTCTTGGGTGTGTCAGTCATTGTACTTCTGTCCCTAGGACAATGCATCCCATGCCTTCTGGTCGATCCCTTCCAATCCCTTCCCTCAGATGACTCTTCCAAACCATTCTCTTCCATAGTACCTGTGCAAAGAGCCTGAAAACCAGTAGGTTCCCTCCCTACAATCTACTCAGCTTGTGCAAGAGCTCCTTAAATCAGATAATAAGGCTGCTCCTTGTATGGACTTCTCCTGGCATTCCCCCTATCTTGGTATTAAGGTTCATCAATAAGTTTCAAAGAACCTACTTAGGAATCATCCTAAAACAATGAACAGTCTCAAAGGTTGCACTAGAAATGGCTGAGCTGCACTAATGCTTGAGCAGTGGAAGGAGATTTCCTACATTTCTTCATAGACAAGGACAGAGAGGTCCAGTCCCTCTCCAAGCTTCCTGTTAGTCATACGGCATCTTCTTCTAAGAAATCATGGTGTGTATGTGTTGAATCCCCACAGCATGCCTGGCCCACATGAGGTGCTTGGTTGTTTTTTTGGAATTACACACACACACTCTCACACTGTTTTTAGCATGTTGGAGACAAATATATATTCTGATTAGCTGGTTTTGGCTGTAGATGATATCACAGGTTTGCATCTATTCCCAATGGCACACAGCTGAGACCTCATCACGGAAGTGCAGTAACCCAGTTAAAGCTGCAGAAGGGTGTCTGACTTAACCAAATATTTATCATAATTGTTAATTTTTAAATAACATAAAATATGACATAAGAGCAACAGTATTGTTCAGAGATTTTACAGTACTACAACGTGTAATTAACTACTATTATTAAATACTTCCTGATGTCTTATTTCTGCAGATTTTAACCATTTGCAGGACTTCCCAGTTTTTCTTGCATTACTTTGTTGGTGCAAATTATTTTTGGCTTTTAGTTGAAGGACTTTATCTCCACACATTATTGGTGACTGCTGTGCTTTCTGAAAGCCTAATGCTGCAAAGATATATTGTGATAGGATGGGGTAAGTAAACAATTTCAGATAAGTTATTTGTCTTCTTTTATATCAAAAAATAAATGATAGATAAACAAAGTTTTGGTGCTTTGTGAAAGAAAGAGAAAAGCTGATTATTTGAACTCCCTGAAATTTGTTAACTTCCCTACGCTAATGAGATGTCCAGAACTGAGGATGTGATCATAATGTACTTTGTAACAACATAATATGTAATGTCCAACAGTTGTCTGCACACACTGGAAATTAGTAAATTCCCTGGTAACATCTGGGGACTGGGTGAAAGCATCCTGTGAATGTGGGGCGTGGAGGGATAGCCAGGGAAATTACAGAGACTGGGCAGAGGCGCTGGCTTCAGGCTGGAAAGGGGCATCCCAGTAGATCTTACTGCTGTTCCTATGGAACTTTCTTGGCACCTGGTGACCAGTTTGTCCCTGCCCCTGGCAGCTGGCACCCTTTGCGCCAATGTCGTCCTGCTCCCACCCAGGTGCCAGTGCACTGTCCAATTCCCCGCACCTAGGCCCACCGAGAACAATTCTGGGCAAGAGGGCCACGGCCGTCCATGCGTGGAGCCCACGGCACAATGCTATTATTTCCAGGACTGCACCGGCCTGCGGGGCCCTCCAAAGTGTGGAGCATTGAGCAGTCATGTGCGCCTGTAGGAGCCCTGTGGCCCCCCCAGACAATTTAAAAGGGCCTGGGGCTCCCAGCTGCCGCTGCCATTACTGCAACAGTAGCGGTAGCTAGGGGCCCTGGGCCCTTTTAAATCTCCCGGGTTCCTGGGCAATTGCCCCTTCCCCCCACATCGGCAGGCTTGCCTGCACCTGCAGCTGGTACACGTGCTCCTGACCCTCCTCTGGGCCAAGTTTCTGAGCCAAGATCTGTTGCCTTCTCTCTGGTGGCCAGTCTGATTTCATGCTCTGCAGCGTTCACTCCAGCCCCTCCTCTGGATTCCACTCGCACCTTCTCCCCCTGTTTATGTGCACAGGAGGAACATAGGTGGGCCACAATCTTGCCTCCACAAGATAGTGGTTGGGTCCCACTATTCCTGCCCCCACCCGATTACACCGCCCTGGTATCATCCCCTTTTTCATAACAGAAAATCCATTCTTACACTTTCTGTATGTCAATCAAGTATTAAAGCAATTCCAAATTTTCAATTTAACATATCATCATATTCTGGCATTTATCCAAAAATGTCTCCATTTCATATAGTCAGTCTGTGTCTGTACATTATAATGGAATGTAGGGCTACATTTGCCCTACATTGAAGTGGCACCAGCATTTCTATTTTAATGATGGAATTCTCAGTGTGTTTTGAGTTAGAGGTTAAACCTGGGCTGCTTGTTGTAAGTTGTGAATTGGTAATGCCAGGGAAAGCAGACAATCTGACCTAAGTTATAATTTCTTCAAAAAACATCATGTTACCAAAATATTTTCACTGTCTCATTGTTTCTTAAATTCTGAGCTCTTTTTAAAATGTAATGAAGCAACATGAAATATGAAATCACTGTGTATAGTTCTTCAGTATGTGTAGTTTCATGAATGATTGATATAGGGTATGACATCTTCTGTGTTACTAGTTACTAAGGTTTAATAAGTCACAGGCTTGATGCAGGTATTACTGGCCTGTGTTATACTGGAGGTCAGACTAGATCAGGGGAGGGGAAACTACGGCCCGCGGGCTGGCCCCGGCCGACGGGATTGCAAGCCCCATGGCACAGCAGGGCTAAGGCAGGCTTCCTGCCTGCCCTGGCCCCGCCCCACTCCCGGAAGTGGCCAGCACCTGGGGCTGCGGGACAGAGGGCTCCGTGCACTGCCCTCATCTGCAGGCACTGCCCCCCACAGCTCCCATTGGCCGGGAATGGGGAACTGCAGCCAATGGGAGCTTCGGGGGTGGTACCCACAGGCAAGGGCAGCACACGGCAGAGCCGCCTGCCCCATCCCCAGGAGCCACTGCCGGACATGCTGGTCACTTCCGGTAGCACCACGGAGCCAGGACAGGCAGGGAGCTTGCCTTAGCCCCACTGCGTGCCACTGCCACCCCGGAGCTGCTCGAGGTAAGAGGTACCAAGCCAGAGCCCGCACCCCAACCCCCTCCTGCACCCCGCATCCCTACCCCCTGCCCTGAGCCCTCTACCCCGCTTCCCTGAGCCTCCTGCACCCCAACCTCTTGTCCTGAGCCCCTTCCTGCACACTGCACACCCTCCCAGACCCTGCACTCTCTCACACACCCCTGCCCCAGCCCTACATTCATGGCCCTGCACACGATTTCCCCACCCAGATGTGGCCCTCGGGCCAAAAAGTTTGCCCATCCCTGGACTAGTGGTTTTAGTAGTTCCTTCTGGCCTTAAAATTAATGGCTTTATATCAGCTTATGAATTAGAAGTCTGACCTCCCTATCTGAAGGTCAAGGGCTCAAGCCCTGTTGTTTACCATTGGGGGTAGGGAAGACCTTATGGTTGCATATAGCAGAATTTGGTTTTCCAATTTTCTTTTCTAAAAAATTAATGTATTTAATTCACATAATGAGAAAACATCCTTTAAAACAAGTTTTATACTTAAAATGCATAATCAATTAATTGTGCTGTGACATACAACAAATTACAGATGTTCTGCATTTCAATCATTTGCCCCACACGTTGATAGCTCATATCATGCATTGGCAGGTTTCAAGGTTGAGTTAGGCCCAGATCAACAAAGGTACCAAGGCTCTACTTCAGTCCACAAAGCTCCCACTCAGCTACCCCCTAACACTAGAGGGGCCTAAACTCACTCAGCACCTGAATGTTTAGAGTAAAAGTTCTCTAGGTAACTCTGTCTCTGCCTTTGGGCATGCACAGTGCTGTCTCCCTCTCAGTGCCTGGATGCCTGTCTACCACATAATCCCCAATGTGGTCCATAAACGGGGAAGACAGAAAGACAAGTGCCTTTCTCACATGTGGGGCCTGATCCAATAGATGTGCTCAGAGTCCACCTACTGGATTGGATCCTATTCAAAATCTTGCCCCAAGAGAAGGAGGTGGTGGTGGCTTTTAGCCTAGTGGCTAGAACACTTGCCTGGACACACAGGTTCAGTTCCCCCTTCTACCTAATGGGGAGAAAGGATTGGCTCAGGGTCTCTCTCCACTCTCAGGAGGATGCTGAAACCACAGAGCTATGGGATGTGCTGCTGGGGTGTTCCCACAGTCTCTCCTGTTGAAGCTTTTCCATGGTGTATAAATACTTAAAAAGTCACTGGGCAAGAGAATGAGAATGACTTTATAACCTGCTAAGGGCACCCACCTGCAAGGTGGGAGACCCAAGGTCCAGTCCCCCTGCTTCATTACCTATTCAGTTTTTTATCCAAAGTGGAACAGGAGAGACAGATGGAGTACCATATCAGAGTATCATATCACTCAATGGCTACAGCACCCTCCTGAGAGGTTTGGGGATCCCTGTTCAAAGCCTTTCTCTCATTAGATATTTGGGGGAATTGAACAAGCCTCTGCACCAGATGACTGGAAAGTAACCAACGTAACATCAATTTTTAAAGAGTTCCAGTGGAGATCCTGGCAATTACAGGTCTCAGTACTGGGCAAACTGGTAGAATATATAGTCAAAAACAGAATTACCAGGCATAGATAAGCATCATTTGTTGGGGAAGAGTCAACATGGTTTTTGTAAAGGGAAATCATGCCTCACCACTCTACTAGAATTCTTTGAGTTGTCCACAAGCATGTGGACAGGAATGATCCGTTGATATAGTGTACTTGGATTTTCAGACAAAGTCCCTCACCAAAGACACTTAAGCAAAGCAAGTAGTCATGGGATACCATGGAAGGTCCTCTCATGGATCAGTAACTGGTTAAAAGATAAGAAACAAAGGGTAGGAATAAATGGTCATAGGAGGAGAAACTAAAAGATTATTTTTTTTTATAAAAAGATTTAGGGCTGTTGATTAATCGCACTTAACTCACACGATTAACTCAAAAAATAATCACAATAAAAAAATTAATCATGATTAATCGTCGTTTTAATCGCACTGTTACAATAGAATACCAATTTAAATTTATTAATATGTTTGATGCTAGTCTACATTTTCATATATATTGTATTCTGTGTTGTAATCAATATCAAAATGTATATTATTTTTATTACAAATATTTGCACAGTAAAAATGATAAAAGAAATGGTATTTTTCAATTCACCTCAGACAAGTACTAGTGCAAGTGCAACTTACAAATGTAGATTTTTGTTTTAGTTACATAACTGCACTCAAAAACAAAACAATGTAAAACTTTAGAGCCTACACATCCACTCAGTCCTACTTCTTGTTCAGCTAATCACTAAGACAAATAAGTTTGTTTACATTTATAGGTGATAATGCTGCCCTCTTCTTATTTACAATGTCACCAGAAAGTGATAACAGGTATTTGCATGGCACTTTTGTAGCTGGCATTGCAAGTTATTTATGTGCCAGATATGCTAAACATTTATATGCCCCTTCATGCTTTGGCCACCATTCCAGAGGACATGTTTCCATGCCGATGAGGCTCGTTAAAAAATAATGTGTTAATTAAATTTGTGACTGAACTCCTTGTGGGAGAATCGTATGTCCCCTACTCCGTTTTACTGCATTCCTCCATATATTTCATGTTCTAACATCTCGGATGATGAGCCAGCACATGTTGTTCATTTTAAGAACACTATCACTGCAGATTTCACAAAATACAAAGAAGGTACCAATGTGAGATTTCTAAAGATAGCTACAGCATTCAACCCAAGGTTTAAGAATCTGAAATGCCTTCCGAAATCAAAGAGGGACGTGGTGCGGAGCATGTTTTCAGAAGTCCTAAAAGAGCAACACTCCGATGCGGAAACTACAGAACCCGAACCACCAAAAAGGAAAATTGACCTTCTGCTGGTGGCATCTGAGTCAGAAGATGAAAATGAACATGCGCTGGTGCACACTGCTTTGGATTGTTATCGAGCAGAACTCACCATCAACATGGACGCATGTCCCCTGGAATGGCGGTTGAAGCATTAAGGGACATATGAATCTTTAATGCATCAGGCACATAAATATCTTGCAACGCTGGCTACAACAGTGCCATTAGAATGCCTGTTCTCACATTCAGGTGACATTGTAAACAAGAAGTGGGCAGCATTATATCCTGCAACTGTAAACGAACTTGTTTGTCTGAGCGATTGGCTGAACAAGAAGTAGGACTGAGTGGACTTGCAAGTGCTAAAATTTTACATTGTTTTAGTTTTGAATGCAGAGTTGTTTTGTTTTGTTTTTTACAAAGTCTACATTTGTAAGTTCAACTTTCACGATAAAGAGATTGCACTACAGTACTTGTATGAGGTGAATTGAAAAATACTATTTCTTTTTTTTATATACTGCAAATACTTATAAGCAAAAATAAATATAAAGTGAGCACTATACACTTTGAATTCTTGTAATTGAAATCAACATATTTGAAAATGTAGAAAACATCAAAAAATATTTAAATAGACAGTATTCTATTGTTTAACAGTGCGATTAATCATGCGATTAATCACGATTATTTTTTTTAATCCTGCGATTAATCGCAATTCATTTTTTAATTACTTGACAGCCTTAAAATATTATTAAAAGATTAAGGCTGTTCATCTTAGAAAAGTGATGACTAAGAGGGGATATGATAGAAGTCTATAAAATCATGAATTGTATGGAATAAGTGAATAGAGAAATATTATTTACCCTTTCCCTCAATACAAAAAAGGAGTCAGCTTATGAAATTAATAGACAGCAGGTTTAATACAAACAAGAGGAAGTACTTTTTTCACACAAAGCATAATTAACCTGTGGCATTCACTTCCATGGAATGTTGTGTATAACTGCATTCAAAAAAGAACTACATAAGTTCAAGACAGGGCCAGCTCCAGACCCCAGTGCGCCAAGCGCGTGCTTGGGGCAGCATGCCGCCAGGGGCTCTCTGCCTGTCGCCGGGAGGTCCACTGGAGCCGCGGGAGCAGCGGACCCTCTGCAGGCACGTCTGCAGGAGGTCCACCAGAGCCGCGGGACCGGCAACCGCCAGAGCGCCCCCCCACGGCGTGCCGCCATGCTTGGGGCGGCGAAATTCCTAGAGCCACCCCTGGTTCAAGAGGATTGTTCTATCAATAGCTGTTAGTCTAGGTGGTTAGGGATGCAACCCCATGCTCCAGGCAATCCTAAACCTCTGAGTGCCAGACCTGGGAGGGGAAGATGGGCGGATCTCTTCAGCATTGCCCTGTTGCATACATTCCCACTGAAGCTCTGGTACTGGCTGTTAGGGGGCTTATTCCTTCACCCTCTCACTTCCCTGGTCCTTCTCGCATGAACAGAGAGCAACAATACCCAAAGTCCAAGGCGCAAACAATTTGATGTTTATTGGGGTGAACTTCCAGCAAGCATTATTCCAGTTTCCTTCCTTAGTGTCCCTCTTCCCAGCTCTGACACCACAGAGCCTTGCCTGTGTCCCTGTCCCTGTTCCCATCCCCCCTTTAGCAAAACATGATCCCAATTTCCCCATCCGCAGTCCCTGTTCCCATTCCCCCCCCACCACACTTCCTGATTGACTTCAGACTATATAGCAAAACCTTAACGAATCATTTTACTGCAATTTAACTAACCAATCCTAACATATTGTAACATGGTTATTTAACCAATTATACCCCACCACCTTAATTGGTTTACACCCCCAACAAAATTAATTATACAGTAGACAAACAATTACAGAACCAGAGAGAGACCATGCAAATAAACATACAAAACAATACAGAAGTGAGGATTTCACAACTACATCTATACAGACATAAGGGTTCTCCAGCTGTGTCTATTGATAAGTGAGTTCTTGCCAGACAGGATGCGATCAAACTAAGTTTCCTTTTACATCTTCTAGGATCTTCCCTTTCTCTGGAGGTGATAGGAATATCAGGACAGGATTTTATTCCTAATAGCCCAATAGCACCTTTATTTCAATGTGACTAGTTTGGAATGTGAGGATGTGACCATACAATTCCCAGTTTATGGCTGCCTAACTACATCTTACCTGAAGGCCTTAGCCTGTCACAGTAAGAGAAGGCCATTACACAGACAGTGATTTTGATTCTTTCTTTTATACCTCTATAACTAGCTAGTGATAAGAATACACCTAAATTCTTAAAGTATAGGCCTTTGCAGACAGGCCTGAATATCTATATCCTAACACTGGCCACTGTTGAAGACAGAAGACTGGTCTGGATGGACCATTGATCTGACCCAGTATGGTCATTCTTATGTTCTTTAGTTCTCTAACCACTGGATTAAAGCTATGTCTACACTACAGATTAAGTTGGCATAATTTATGTCACTCAGGGGTATGAATAAACCACCCCCGTGAGTGACATTAATTACACCGACATAAGCGCCAGTGTGGACAGTGCTATGTTGTTGGGAGAGCTTTTCCAGCTGATGTAGCTTCTGCCACTCACGGAGGTGGTTTTGTTATGCCAACGGGAGAGCTTTCTCCCATCAACATAGAGCATCTTCACTAGACATGCCCTGAGAGTTATAAGATCAGTACCACCACCTCCTCCTCCAGCTGTTTTGTGTGGACTGAGGCAGGTGCCTAACTCATCCTCAAAATAAATGACTTAGGTGCCTGAGCCACAATACTCCAGGAGAGGGGTTCCTAACTGAATCACTAGCAGAGATAAGCACCTCCCTGCAGCCTGGACAGGCACCCAACTGTATGAGAAGGGAGGGGGTTTGGACACACCTCTTTTGTTGGCATCTCTCATTGGCTAGCTTAGGTGGCTTCCCATTTAGCGCACTTAATTTTGTGGATCACATTCTTAGGCACCTATCTCTCCCCATTCATTGTATTGGGAGCCTAGCACCTAACTCAGGCTTTGTGGATGGTTGTGTGTTCCTGTGATTTTCTAGCCACCTAAATGTTAGGAACTGTAATGCTCGGCAACACAATGCCAAGCCTAAATTAGTGATGACAAATTATAATGACAGAATGTTACACTTCTCTTTCTGTATGACTTCAGAAGATACAATTTTAGTCCATGTTCACTGGGTGGCACTATGACCACTGCTGTGGCTACTCCACTTATGAAGGCTTATGAGTCTGCTACTACCTCTGAGCTTACAGACCTGGTCCTTTACCTGAAGCAATAGCCGCTCATTCTTTTAAATCCAGAGGTCACAGTCATAGAATCATAGAAAAGTAGGCCTGGATGGGACCTAGTTGAAGCCCCTGCACTGAGGTAGGACTAAATATTATTCAGACCATCCCTGACAGGTGTTTGTCTAGCCTGCTCTTAAAAACCTCCAATTATGGAGATTCCACAATCTCTCTAGGTAACTTCTTTCAGTGCATAATTGCCCTTACAGTATAAGAAGTTCTTCTTAACATCTAACCTAAATCTCCCTTGCTGCAATTTAAGCCTATTACTTCTTGTCCTGTGCTCAATGGCTAAGGAGAACAATTTATCACCCTCCTCTTTAAAGCAACCTCTCAGTCTTCTCTTCTCCAGACTAAACAAATCTAATTTTTTCAGTCATTCCTCGGAGATCATGTTTTCTAGATCTTTAATCATTTTTGTTGCTTTCCTCTGGACTTTCTCCAATTTGTCCACATCTTTCCTGAAGCGTGATGCCCAGAACTGGACACAATATTCCAGCTGAGGCCTTATCAATGCTGAGCAGAGTGGAAGAATTACTTCTCGTGTCTTACTTACAGCACTGCTGCTAATACATCCAAGAATTATGTTTGGGTTTTTTGCAAAAGTATTACATCGTTGACTCATATTCCATTTGTGATTGATGATAAACCCTAGATATTTTCTGCAGTACTCCTTCCTAGGCAGTCATTGCCCATTTTGTATTTATGCAACTGATTATTCCTTCCCAAATGTAGTACTTTGCATTTTTTCTCATTGGATTTCATCCTATTTATTTCAGAACATTACTCCAGATGGTCAAGATAATTTTGAATTCTAATCCTGTCCTCCAAAGAGCTTGCAACTGAGACAGTTACTGAATGTATCCAGTTCAGGTATCCACATTTTAGAAAGAATGTTGAAAAATTGGAGAGGGTGCAGGAAAGTTATTAGGAAGATTGTAACAGGGAACTTGGAGAGTTTCAGCAGCCCAGTTGTAGGACCGCTGAGCTCTCAGCTCCTGGCTTGGTTGAGAACCCTCAGTCTTTAAGGTGGGAGAGAATAGGGTGACCCGGAGCCTCCCTTTCCACTGGGTCCCAACCCCTGAACAGGAGGAGCCCTCCCAGCAGGAAGTCTAAATCCACTTCCCTGGGCTACTTCCTACCAACGTCTGTTAAGTTTGAGGCACGGCACCTCTAGTCCAGTTCACTGGATGGCTTGCCTCCCATAGCAACCTCTTGTGGATCTTGGGTAGTGCCCTGCTGCGGTTCCAGACTCCTTCGGGTGGGGCAGGCACAAGTTGATGAAGCCAAACGCCACAATGTCTCTGGGCTTTGCTCACTCAGTTATCTCCAGTGCCAGAGACTCTTACATCTACTTTGCAGTGTCCCTTAGCTGGGGAGACAGTGCTTACTGCCAGATGGCTGCCTTGGCTGGCAGGCTAGTATCCCTGTGTCTCAGGCAGGGAGACAGCTAGATCCTGCCCCTTCACCAGTCAGTCCCAAACTGAGCCAGGCTCCCTCCCTTTCTCCCTCCTTCAGGTCTGGTATTGACTGCAAGTATAATGGGGCAGGGGTAGCTGGGCCCAAAGGCTCTCTTTAACCCCTACTGTGCTGGTGAGCAGTGTCTCTGCTTCATTACAGTGATACAAGATCTGGAAAACCTGATTTCAAGTAAGAGACTAAAGGAACTCAATTTCTGTAGTTTATGAAGGAGACATTAAAGAAGTGACTTGATCACAATCTCTAAGTACAGAGGACCTTCATTTATCAGATCTAATTGGGACCAAGGCCAGATCAGATTATTCAAATTTTTGGTTATCTGGAGAATGAGAAAGGGTGAGACTGCAGCACCATCTAGCAGCCACAGGAGAGTTTGCCTGCTTCTGGATCTGCGTGAACTGGTTCTTTGGTTAATATGGAAAGCTCACTAATGGAGGGTTGGATAAATGCGGTTCTACTGTGCTTATGGAGAGAGAAGAATGCTCATACTAGAGGGTTCTTTAATCTAGTAGGCAGAGTCATATGGTATCCAATGGCCATAAACTGAAGTCAGAAAAGTTTGAATTGAAAATAAGGCACAAATTTATAAGAGCATAGTAATCAACTACTGCTCACCTGTGGCAACTGTATTATGGTCCCACAGTCCTTGAAGAACAACATATTGGAACGGATACATAAGGGACACCAGAGGCCCACAGAATGCCAGGAGCCAGCCCTAACATCAGGGTGTTGACCAGGCCTATGATGGCAGTCCAACATCTTGACAGATGAAAGGAGATTTGACAAAGTCAGTCCATCATTGGTGCTTAGCAATGGTATGGGAAAAGAGGCTGATGCACGAGCAGCACACTTTCCCAGACTGGCTACAGGTCCACTCACCAGATGGAGTTTGGAGCACACTCTGCTTCCTGGCTTGCCTGTGGACCTCCATCTGGGCTCTCTGGTGGCTCTCTATGAAGACTGCACCAGACTTGACCCAGCTTCTCCAGACTGAGCAGTTGTGGGCAGGGTTCTTCCAGTTGTCAGTGGGAATGCTGAATTTCTTGAGGTCTTTCTTGACCTTGTTGCTGTATTGGAGCTTTGGCATTCCTCTGCATTGCGGGCAGTTCTTAAGTTGACCATAGAGCACAGCCTTTGGCAGAGGATCTTGAGGCATGTGCTCCACATGTCCCAGCCAGCAAAGCCTGCGAATGTCCAGCATAGTCTGCATAGACAGTAGGCTGTCTCTCAAGGATCCTCCCCATTCTCTCAAGGATCTTCTTATTGGTGATCCTTTGGTCCCAATTAACTCAAGGACTTTTCTAAGACAGTGGAGATGAGAACTGTTCAGTCCCCACTCCTGCTTGTAGTACGTAACCCAGCGTTCACAAACATAAAGGAGGGTACTAAGGACACAAGCCTGATAAACAGACAACTTTGTGTTCAGGGTTAGCAATTTGTTATTCCAAACATGTGAGGTAAGTTTGCCAAAGGTAACAGAAGCTTTCTCGATTCCATTATCAAGTTCCCTATCAAGGTTAAATGAGCTGGTAAGAATTGAGCTGAGATAGCAGAAGTGATCCACATTGTCCAGAGCTTCATTTTTGACATAGATTTTAGGTGGAGTGTTGGTACCTCGTGACATGACAGCTGTTTTCTTGATACTGATTACTATACCTGGCATCAGGCTGGACCAAAAAAACAGTTTGGAACCATGCAAGCCATGCAAAATAATGACAAAGACGCAACTCAAAGAACATCTCAAATCTATAGCATCTTCCAGAAGGCCTTGGATATTAATAGCACTAGTGCTGTATGAAGCAAAGGATCATACCAATCTGGAACCCATTGATAATTTTTCTGTATTAGTAAAAAAATCTACTTCTCAATAGATTCACAAGTGATCAGGACATAGAAAATGTATATAGGATGTCTTTTTCACAGGGGCGGCTCTAGGCACCAGCAAAACAAGCTGGTGCCTAGGGCGGCAAAATCTAGGGGGCGGCAAAAGGCTGGGGCCCCAGGTCATCCTGCCGCTGCGAGCCGAGGAGCAGCCCGTCCCCTGCTGCCGGGGGGGGGGGGGGGCGGCAGGCTGGGCCGGCGGACCTGCCGCAGTCATGCCTGCGGGAGGTCCACCGGAGCCCCGGGACGACTGGACCTGCCGCAGGCAGGACTGCGGAGGGGGCGCTCGTCCCGCGGCTCGGCTGGACTTCCCGCAGGCATGACTGTGGCAGCTCAAGCGGAGCCGCCGGACCCGCGAACCATCCGCAGCCGCGGGAGGTCCAGCCGAGCCACGCGGGACCAGCGGTCCCTCTGCAGTCATGCCCGCGGGAGGTCCGCTGCTCCCACGGCTCCAGGGCGCCTCCCGCGCATGACTGCTTGGGGCGGCCAAAAAGGTAGAGCCGCCCCTGCTTTTTCATTTGGACAATGGGAAGAAATAGTCACTGATAATGTGGCTACAGTTTGACAGTTCAGAATTGTGTGCTTTTGGGATACATTTCAAGCATATTCCTTTCAGCCCCCACCACCCAAAAGGGAGTGGACTATCAGAGAGAGCAACACAGATTGCTAAGAGATAGCTACAAGAAAATTATTCCAGAATAGCTTCACTGAAGAATAGGTCAAAACTACAGAAGTGTTATAATTACCTACCCAGGAACAAGGTAGTTTTCCTTTAAATAATTTGTGAGGCTACTAGTGGCACTCACTGTGTTCGGTGGCTGAAGCTTCTAGAAACCACTCAGAGCAGCAGTGTGTATTTAGCTAAGCCTGGCATGTTTGTGCATATTTAGAGACTCAGCTGTGTCTGTGAGGTGTCTTCATATTGTCTTTGTTATGTAACCAACAAAAGACACAAGAAAATTGAATCATAGAATCATAGAAGATTAGGGTTGGAAGAGACCTCAGGAGCTCATCTAGTCCAACCCCCTGCTCAAAGCAGGACCAACCCCAACTAAATCATCCCAGCCAGGGCATTTCCAAGCCAGGCCTAAAAACCTCTAAGGATGGAGATTCCACCAGCTCCCTTGGTAACCCATTCCAGCGCTTCACTACCCTCCTACAGAAATAATTTTTCCTAATATAACAACCTAGACCGCCCCCAGTGCAACTTGAGACCATTGCTAATTGTTCTGTCATCTGCCACCACTGAGAACAGCCTAGCTCCATCCTCTTTGGAACCTCCATTCAGGTAGTTGAAGGCTGCCATCAAATCCCCCCTCATTCTTCTCTTCTGCAGACTAAACAAGCCCAGTTCCCTCAGCCTATCCTCATAAGTCATGTGCCCCAACCCCCTAATCATTTTCATTGCCCTCTGCTGGACTCTCTTTAATTTGTCCACATCCTTTCTGTAGTGGGGGGCCCAAAACTGGATGCAATACACGAGATGTGGCCTCACCAGTGCTGAATAGAGGGTATCTCACTGTGTAATTTCCTGAGATGATTGTAACGCTCCCTGAGTGTACACAGAGTTGTGAAGTATTTTGCCACTACCTGCCCTTGTTGTGAAGCAGTCTTGTCTTGCCTGCTGTAGCTCAGCTCCCTGAAACTAACAGCTTCTGGCCACACTCAAGCACTGACTTCCAAGTCTCTGCAGACCTCACCTGCTCTGTGGGAGCTTGTGATAGACCCACAGCAACCCTCTAGTCCTCAGAGCACTCCCTGCAGTTTCCAGCCTTTGTCACTGGACACTCACAGAAATTACCTGGTAAGTTGTGCATGATGAGACAGTGTGCACACAGCTCAACTGGTACAACTCACAATCAGGTCCTTTGTAACAATACTGCACAGTTATATATTTCTATTGAAATAGTCATACATTTGTTATCAAAGGTTAAGTTTTAAGAGATAGTGAATAAGGATAATAAATTGAAACTGAAATGTTTACACATATAAACAAAACATAAAACACAATTCTAGAGCTACACTTTTTAATGGTTACCTTTTCTATTTAATAAAGTAGATTTTCTCCCAAAGATTTAGTCTTTGACAGAGCTGTTGGTTTTCAGTCAAAACTAGGATCAAAGCTGTCATGAACATCCCATACCTTTCCATGAGTTTCTTCCATGAAAGGATCACAGAATGTCTTACTTGTCCCGCAGCTATAGCCCTTTGAAGTGAACCCCAGTTGTTTGTTCTTTAGTGTAGTCTTCCCTGTTGATTTTGCATCCCCCATTGGTTCTGTATGCTGATGCAGCTTCCATTGTACTGACTTTCAATCCTTCATTTATATCCAAGACATGCTTTATCTGTTAGAATTCCTGTTTGTCAGCTCTGCCTTGTTACAGATTTTAAAACATATTTTCAGTAGGTATACATAACTCCTTATATAATGTCAGTACATATATTTCACAATGATCTTAATGATTAGTGTGTCACCATCTTTCATTTGATACCTTACAAGACACTTTGTATGGATGACTATTATCAAAACAGTGTGTTAGGAATAGTAATCTTGTCAGACATAACAGGCATTGCTGATACAGCGTAATGAACTCTGTCAGTTGGCACTAGGGATTTCTAAGGGTCACAATGATCCTGAAAAGAATGAAAATCATTATATGTAGGATCATCAAGCACAGCAGTAACATGTCTGTGTTTTGTACTGAACATTTTACAAACCTGGTTCTAATTTTCCTTTTTTCTTTCCAACAGTTATTCCAGTTCTGTTTGTGGCCCCCTGGGGAATAGCCAGATCAAAATTGGAAGACACAGGGTAAGTTACTATATAAAGATGATCTTATAAGATTGATTTGTTTGTTTTAATGGGTTTTTGGATTGTTTATAAGTTAGTATGCACAGACATGCTACTTTTCCTGCACACCTTTAACAGCAGAGGGCACTAATATCATCTATTAGGGAAGTTTGGCTTTATCCCATTGGGAACAGTGGGAGGTGCAGACCATCTTGAAGAATGGGGACATCTTCTTCCCTGAAAGCAGTATTTGGTTTGAGTCTTATTGAAAACAGTGGGAGAGGGCTGCCATTTTGAAAAAGTTCCAATATAAAGAATGACATATATGATCA
This sequence comes from Mauremys reevesii, assembly GCF_016161935.1. Lineage (NCBI taxonomy): Eukaryota > Metazoa > Chordata > Testudines > Geoemydidae > Mauremys > Mauremys reevesii. The sequence continues at coordinate 19,206,635 of NC_052637.1, forward strand.
CTAGCCCTCAAGAAAATTCTTCAAAAGTAGTCAAACCATGAGATGTCAATTATATGCGAAGTATGAAGGGTCTGCATTATCCCCTTATTAAAATCATTCAGAACAAAAATGTTCTGGAGGGAGGTGTTACATTTATTAAAAGATCCATTTCTAAAATTAATTTTAACTCAAAAACTAATTCATGGACTGACTTGTAAATTCTCAGAAAATTTATTCTGGACTCAAAGAGTAAGTGCTGTAATTTTGGGAAGAATATGCCACGTACTTCATACATTTCAAAATGGCTGCATGTCTGCTTTAATGGCAATACTGAACTAAACCTTAACTAGAATCACAACCAAGCTTTCATGGTAAAAGACAAAAACACCGTATTTTGCAATGGTTAAGTGTCATAAATAAACAGATCAGGGTTAAGGTCTCTTTTACCTGGAAAGGGTTAACAAGCTCAGTAACCTGAGAAACACCTGACCAGAGGACCAATCAGGGGACAGGATTTTTTCAAATCTCTGTGGAGGGAAGCCTTTGTCTGTGTTCCTTGTTTGCTCTGTGTTCTCTCTTTGGATCTAAGAGAGGCCAGACATGTCTCCAAGTTCTCCTGGAGTAGTTCCTACTATCCAATAGCGAGTATTAATTAGAAAGGCGGATTAGTCTTATAATTTGATTTCTACATTTGCAATTGTGTGTTTGCTGGAGAAAATTCTTTATTCCTGTTTGCTGTTACTTTGATTATGCTGAGGAGGAGGGAGGGGAAGTCTCTCCAGTTTTTATAAGTTAGACCCTGTATTTTTGCATCCTGGTATGACAGAGATAGTGTACTTTCTTTTTTTGTTCTTTTAATAAATTCTTTTCTTTTCTTTGGACTTGGTTAATTCCTTCTCTTGTGGAGATTCAAGGGAAGGGGAGGGGGGAAGAGTGAGTTCCTCCTGGGTTTGATTCACGGAGTTCAATCGGTGTGTATCTCTCCAGAGTGGCTAGGAGAGAGGGAGGGGGGAAGTGGGCTGCTTCCCTTTGTGTTGAGATTCAAGGTGTTTGGATCTGTGTTCCCCAGGGAGAGTTCTTGGGGGAACAGGGAGTGTGTCAGATACTTTAAACTGACTGATGGCAGCGAGAACCACATCTAAACTAGGATTTTAGTTTAGGGGAGTCCATGCAGGTCCCCATCTTGGAACCCAACAGCTCCAAGTGGGGGAAAAACCTATGACATTAAGTTTGTTTATGCGTAACAACCACAAACCAAGCATTTGGAAATGAGAAAATCTGCAATAATGTCAGACACAGCAATGATTCAATAGTTTATAGAAAGCACAATCTTCACCCAGACCATTTCTACACAGGTGCACAATCCATCACTTTCATAAGCAAATGCTCCACCAAAACAACCTTAACCTCTGTCCTTGTAGTGACACCATCCTATAATCTTCATTTCTTCAATCCTTATTTATTTTCCCAAAGCCAGTTTTTAAGTTATTTATTATTCATACAAATAAGGGCTTTCATTATCCTTTCTCTGCTTTTAAAGATTTGTTACCTTTAAATGCAGTAATTTTTCTGAGAGAATAAGAAGTTCACAGACTGTGGCTAACATCTCTATTTTTTTTTAAATCAATGTGTTTGTATAGTGAACATATTATTGCCAAACTCCAATCTTCCCTTCATCGGGGTTTTAATTATATTGTAGACAATGGCAGCTGTAATATTAAAGTGAAAGAAAGCACTCGCCACACTAGCCTTTGCTCTTTTCCTTCAATTTCTATCATATCACTTCCAGTGTTTATGAGGCTTCTATACACAATAGCAGAGTGTATTTACAGTACATGGACAACATTGTCTGGAATATTATTATTGCTATGATTTAACTTATACTGCAGCAGCAACAAGAGGCACCCTTGGTTATGGCGCCATTGGGCTGGGAGCTTTCCAAACAGATGGCAAATGACTGTCCATATCCCCCAAAAGTCTAGAAGACAAGAAACAGGTTCATGAGACAAGCAAGCAAGTTGGTTGAGGATAACAGAGACACTAACAAGTACAATGTGTAATTCTTAGCCAGTCAGGAGCAGTGATCACAGCTTCCCACTTGCCTAACCATTATCCAGTTTTACTTTCCTGTATGCACTACAGCAGAGGTGAGTTTCGAGCAGGGATGCAAAGGATGACAAGGTTTATAGGTTGTGACTGAGAGCTTTCCCCATGTGTAAGGGGCAGCCTTTAAAAAGTCACAAAAGGGATTATCAGAGAATGAGGTGATGGAGCCTGGGATCATTGGTGGAGGAAGGCAAGAGTCAACTTTGTAAGACGGCATCAGAAAAGATAGGAGGAGAGGTCTAAATTGTGAAGGACTTGTGTTTGTCGTGAAAGAGGGGGCAAGTGGGGGAATTTAAAGACAAGAGTGACATGGTTGCCTTTGATAGGTGGGGACTGGACTCGATGACCAAGGAAGTCATGTCCAATTCTGTGTTCTTATGACATATTCCGAATGATGGGCCAGGAAGATGATCTTAGCAGGAGCACTTTGAATGTATTTTCATAGATTCATAGATTTAAGGCCAGAAGGCACCATTATGATCACCTAGTCTGATTTCCTACATAACATGGGTCAGAGAGAATTCCAGCCAGTGACTCCTCCATGAAGTCCATAACTTCAGTTTGAGATATAGCATTGTGAGGGTTCCATGGGGTTCCACCTGGAGGACTATCCCTCTCACACTGTGATGCTAATGTTAAGCTACAGGTCTCTGACAGGCATTGCACTTACACAGATATCTGCAGGGAGGGACACACCCAAGTGAGTTACATGAATAATCTCCCAGCCACTCATGAACCTTCAATGGAGAGGCTCTAGCCAGTCCCCCACAGCTCCCCAGCTTTGCACCCCAGAACTGTACCATCGTACACTGCTCAAGGCTCCTGTGCAAGTTCACTGTGTAGTTCACCACTCCCTCAGTGTGAAACGGACATACACCAGCCTTTGTAATCTGAGCTGGGATTTCCCAAGCACTTCAACCAAAACCACACTGGTTTAGGTAAAATATAAAATAGATTCACTAACTACAGAAAGATAGATTTTAAGTGATTATAAGCAGCAGGCATAGAGATCAGAGTTGGCTACCTAAGAAATAAAATAAATTTGCAGTCTAAATTCTAACTTAAACAGCCTAAGCAAAATTCTAATCAAACAATTTCTCACCCTAACAGATGTAACAGTCAGCTTACAGTTCCTCAATATACAGACTAGACCCCTTTCCAGCCTGGAACCAAAGTCCCTCATTCAAAGTCTTTTCCTTCCAGATGTTCTTCCAGGTGTTGAGATGGCAAGGGGTGGGAAAGGGAGAGGCCAAGAGATGATGTTATCGTCTCCCTTTTTATAACTTCTTCCAGCTACTAGAAAGATCCTTGCTGTGTACATGGGAGTCAGACATTCCCCATTGGTCAAGCAGTCTCCATTGCATATGTGCCTTCTTTAAGGAGCCTCTGGGATAGTGGATTCTTTCTTGATAGGCCATCAACGCCCATCTGGCTGGTGATGGGTGCTCCTTTGTCTCTACTGAAAGGCTGGCTGTGGGCATTTCCCAACTTTATAACATCAAGACAGGGAGATGGAGCTTGCAGTAGTCAAGGTGAGAGATGATCAAGAGTTTTGTCCATGTGGGCAGAGAAGGAAGACCGGATCCTGGAGATGTTTTCCAGGAAGAGGCATCAAAATTTAGACATGGCTAGTTGAATGGGTCAAAAGAGTGAAAGAGAGTGCCAAAATTATGGGCCTAAATGAAAGGAAGGATGGTGGTGTTGTCCATCATGATAGAGAAAGCAGGGAAAGGAGTGGGTCTGCGGGCAAAGATCAGCAGTTCCATTTTGGCCATGTTGAGTTTCAGATTGCAAGTGGGCACTCGCAGGAGATGGTTTGTTTGGTTGGAGGGACATTGGTTCTAGCTGGAAAGGTACACTTGTATATTATCAGCATCGTGGTTATAGTTTAAGTCACATTTGTGGATAAGATTACTGAGATATATGAGTTCATAGAATCATAGAATATCAGGGTTGGAAGGGACCTCAGGAGGTCATCTAGTCCAACCCCCGAGTTGCAAAGTTTGTTCATGAACACTGATGAGTGATGGGTTTCAGCATGTTATCCTTCTGTTCATGAATTTGTGGAGTACGAGTAAAATTTTCAAACGTTCTAAGCAACTTAGGAACCCATTAGAATCAGTTACAAGTTAGGAACCTAACTCCATTAGGCTATTTTGAGAATCCCAGAAATAATTCTTACATAACATTAAACATTATGACAGTGTACAACATAAATTCTTAGATTTTTCCTTTAAAATGAGTATTTTAAAAAATTTTTGAAAGAATTTTCATAGATTGTGGTCTCCATTCTGGGCAGTATGCTTTTCGGTATAATTGCTTATGAAATCTTCTATTAATATTTTAAGTGATTTTCCAGTTTTGTTTAGTTTTTGTCTATTTTAGCATATGATCTATTATTTCTCTCTGGATATGCCTTACCTCCAGACATACAAAGCTTTTGGCTGACAGTTTCCTTAAGTTTTTTTTAAAATTTGCAGCTGGGCAACATTTTTCAAACAAAAACATTTGTTGAAAATGATGTTTTGAAGGCAGCATTCCTAGCAAATCAAGACTTGCCTGGATGAAAGCTTCCCAGGCCAGGGTGCCTGTCTGGAAGGGGTCCCCACAGGTGCAGGCAGAGGAAGAGCCAGCAGTGGTGTTGGCAACACACCATTTTCCTCCCATTGTGGGTTCTTCCTTGTAAAGTACCTGCAATTAAGGATTAAAAGGGACAAGCCCTACCTTCCTGCCTTCCTCTGGTGGCAAACTCCCTTAGTCTCCCTGCTGGCTTCATCTCACCAGCCAGCTGGAAGACTAAGTACCTATTCTGAGGATCATACTTCAGTCCACCATTTCCCAGTTTTGAATGTGATACTTGGATGTGGAGTACAGAACAGGTCACAGGTTATTGAGTTTATTTCCCCTATTGCACCATTCACCAAGCACAATTTCAGAGACTAGGATGAACAATTCCTCCAGTTTAACACTGACAAGGGCAAATCTGCAGGTGCTGCAGTACATTTTTTATCAGCTAAAAGACTCCTCTCCTTCCAGTGTTCATCTTTGAGGTGGACTATGCATGTTCTCATTCTTGGAATAAAGTGTTCACAGAGCCATGAACTTGGAAAACATCTAGCAAAGTTGTGTCCTTTGCGAGCTGCTCAAGTGTCAGATGTTCAGTGTCTTTGGGCATTTTGTAAAGGAGGTGTGGCTCTCAGGCAGTTCCTTTGTGTCAGTGGTTAGCAGCAGTTCGAGGAAACTTTCTACCTGAGCCCAGGGTCTGATTCTAGCCAGACATTAGCCTGTCTTTAAAATAGTTACTTATATTTCTAGTTAAATCGATTTTAGGGCTATCGATTAATCACAGTTAACTCACGCGATTAACTGAAAAAAATTAATCGCAATTAATCACAGTTTTAATCGCACTGTTAAAAAATAGACTACCAATTGAAATTTATTAAATAATTTTGGATGTTTTCTACATTTTTAAATATATTGAATTCAATTATAACACAAAATACAAAGTGTACACTGCTCACTTTATATTATTTATGATTACAAATATTTGCACTGTAAAATGATAAAAGAAATAGCATTTTTCAATTCACCTCATACAAGCACTGTAGTGCAATCTTTTTATCATGAAAGTGCAACTTACAAATGGAGGGTTTTTTTTTGTTACATAACTGCAATAAAAAACAAAACAATGTAAAACTTAAAAGCCTACAAGTGCACTCAGTCCTACTTCTTGTTCAGTCAGCCACTAAGACAAAGTTTGTTTACATTTATTGTAGATAATTCTGCCCGCTTCTTATTTACAATGTCACCTGAAAATGAGAACAAGCATTCACGTGGCATTTTTGTAGCCAACATTGCAAGGTATTTACATGCCAGATATGCTAAACATTCGTATGCCCCTTCATGCTTCGGCCACCATTCCAGAGGACACGCTTCCATGCTGATGAGGCTTGTTAAGAAAAAATGTGTTAAATTTGTGACTGAACTCCTTGGGAGAGAATTGTATGTGTCCTGCTCTGTTTTACCCACATTCTGCCATATATTTCATGTTATAGCAGTCTCGAATGATGACCCAGAACATGTTGTTCATTTAAGAACACTTTCACTGCAGATTTGACAAAATGCAAAGAAGGTACCAGTGTGAGATTTCTAAAGATAGATACAGCACTCGAAACAAGGTTTAAGAATCTGACATGCCTTCCAAAATCTGAGAGGGATGAGGTGTGGAGCATGCTTTCAGAAGTCTTCTGCTGGTGGCATCTGACTCAGATGATGAAAATGAACATGCATTGGTCCACACTGTTTTGGATTGTTATCAAGCAGAACCCATCATCAGCATGGACTCATGTCCTCTGGAATGGTGGTTGAAGCATGGAGTAACATATGAAATCTTTAACTCATCTGGCATGTAAATATCTTAGAACACTGGCTACGACAGTGCCATGCGAATGCCTGTTCTCATTTTCAGGAGACATTATAAACAAGAGGTGGGCAGCATTATCTCCTACATATGTAAACTAACTTGTTTGTCTGAACAATTGGCTGAACAAGGAGTAGGACTGAGTGGACTTGTATGCTCAAAAGTTTTACATTGTTTTATTTTTGAATGCAGTTTTTTTTACGTAATTCTACATTTATAAGTTCAACTTTCATGATAAAGAGATTGCACTACAGTACTTGTAATGGGAGGATTAAAAATACTATTTCTTTTATCGGGGTAGCCATGTTAGTCTGTGGCCACAAAAACAACAAGGAGTCCGTTGGCACCTTAAAGACTAACAGATTTATTTGGGCATAAGAATTCATGGGTAAAAAACCTCACTTCTTCACTCCATGCATCTGAAGAAGTGAGGTTTTTTATGAATGAAAGCTTATGCCCAAATAAATGTGTTAGCCTTTAATGTGCCACCAGACTCCTTACTATTTCTTTTGTTTTTTACAGTACAAATATTTGTAAAATATATTTTCTATATAGATACAGTGAGCACTGCCCATTTTGTATTCTGTGTTGCAATTGAAATCAATATATTCAAAAATTTAGAAAATATTTAAATAAATGGTATTCTATTATTGTTTAACAGCATGATTAATGATTTTAATTACACCATTAATTGTGATTAATATTTTTAATTGCTTGACAGCCCTAATTGTTTTTAGTGGTTTTTATTAATAGTTTTTAGTTTTTCTGCACTTTTTAGAGTTCAGGTCAGATTTGGCATATTGCTGTGCACTCTACATAAGAACATAAGAACATAAGAAGGGCCGTACCGGGTCAGACCAAAGGTCCATCTAGCCCAGTATCTGTCTACCGACAGTGGCCAATGCCAGGTGCCCCTGAGGGAGTGAACCTAACAGGCAATGATCAAGTGTCAAGTATCAGAGGGGTAGCCGTGTTAGTCTGGTTCTGTAGAAGCAGCAAAGAATCCTGTGGCACCTTATAGACTAACAGATGTTTTGCAGCATGAGCTTTCGTGGGTGAATACCCACTTCTTGATCTCTCTCCTGCCATCCATCTCCATCCTCTGACGAACAGAGGCTAGGGACACCATTCTTACCCATCCTGGCTAATAGCCATTTATGGACTTAGCCACCATGAATTTATCCAGTCCCCTTTTAAACATTGTTATAGTCCTAGCCTTCACAACCTCCTCAGGTAAGGAGTTCCACAAGTTGACTGTGCACTGCGTGAAGAAGAACTTCCTTTTATTTGTTTTAAACCTGCTGCCTATTAATTTCATTTGGTGACCCCTAGTTCTTGTATTATGGGAATAAGTAAATAACTTTTCCTTATCCACTTTCTCAACATCACTCATGATTTTATAGACCTCTATCATGTCCCCCCTTAGTCTTCTCTTTTCCAAACTGAAGAGTCCTAGCCTCTTTAATCTTTCCTCATATGGGACCCTCTCTAAACCCCTAATCATTTTAGTTGCTCTTTTCTGAACCTTTTCTTGTGCTAGAATATCTTTTTTGAGGTGAGGAGACCACATCTGTACACAGTATTCGAGATGTGGGCGTACCATGGATTTATATAAGGGCAATAATATATTCTCAGTCTTATTCTCTATCCCCTTTTTAATGATTCCTAACATCCTGTTTGCTTTTTTGACCGCCTCTGCACACTGCGTGGACATCTTCAGAGATCTATCCACGATAACTCCAAGATCTTTTTCCTGACTCATTGTAGCTAAATTAGCCCCCATCATGTTGTATGTATAGTTAGGGTTATTTTTTCCAATGTGCATTACTTTACATTTATCCACATTAAATTTCATTTGCCATTTTGTTGCCCAATCACTTAGTTTTGTGAGATCTTTTTGAAGTTCTTCACAATCTGCTTTGGTCTTAACTATCTTGAGTAGTTTAGTATCATCTGCAAACTTTGCCACCTCACTGTTTACCCCTTTCTCCAGATCATTTATGAATAAATTGAATAGGATTGGTCCTAGGACTGACCCTTGGGGAACACCACTAGTTACCCCTCTCCATTCTGAGAATTTACCATTAATTCCTACCCTTTGTTCCCTGTCCTTTAACCAGTTCTCAATCCATGAAAGGACCTTTCCTTTTATCCCATGACAGCTTAATTTACGTAAGAGCCTTTGGTGAGGGACCTTGTCAAAGGCTTTCTGGAAATCTAAGTACACTATGTCCACCGGATCCCCCTTGTCCACATGTTTGTTGACCCCTTCAAAGAACTCTAATAGATTAGTAAGACACGATTTCCCTTTACAGAAACCATGTTGACTATTGCTCAAGAGTTTATGTTTTTCTATGTGTCTGACAATTTTATTCTTTACTATTGTTTCAACTAATTTGCCCGGTACCGATGTTAGACTTACCGGTCTGTAATTGCCAGGATCACCTCTAGAGCCCTTTTTAAATATTGGTGTTACATTAGCTAACTTCCAATCGTTGGGTACCGAAGCCGATTTAAAGGACAGGTTACAAACCTTAGTTAATAGTTCCGCAACTTCACATTTGAGTTCTTTCAGAACTCTTGGGTGAATGCCATCTGGTCCCGGTGACTTGTTAATGTTGAGTTTATCAATTAATTCCAAAACCTCCTCTAGTGACACTTCAATCTGTGACAGTTCCTCAGATTTGTCACCTACAAAAGCCAGCTCAGGTTTGGGAATCTCCCTAACATCCTCAGCCGTGAAGACTGAAGCAAAGAATCCATTTAGTTTCTCCGCAATGACTTTATCGTCTTTAAGCGCTCCTTTTGAATTTTGATCATCAAGGGGCCCCACTGGTTGTATAGCAGGCTTCCTGCTTCTGATGTACTTAAAAAACATTTTGTTATTACCTTTGGAGTTTTTGGCTAGCCGTTCTTCAAACTCCTCTTTGGCTTTTCTTATTACACTCTTGCATTTAAGTTGGATGCAGCTCTGGAGTCAAGCTGGTCCAGCTTGGTGAGTTATGGCCAATCTTGTCTTTAAGAAGTCAGGGTTCCAGAGCTGCACTGTGTGCCCTCTATTATTCCAGGATATGATACCCATACCATACCCATACCCATACCCATATCTGAGGTTTCAGGACAACCAGAAACTTTCAATACCACCTCTGCAGTGCCAACATTTCCTTCAGTACCAGAGGCTTAGGACTGGAGACCTCTGCCAATGCAGGACCCTCTGTAAGGCCAATACTCCAGAGAGATTCTCTATCCTCAGATATTGGTACTGGCTGTTCAAATACAGTGAGGCAGACCTCCTGCATGGAGACTTCAGCCCTGCTTGCCTCATTCCTCAAAGGCAGGGAAAAAGAAAATGGGCCAATCAGCAGGCACAGGCCACAGATCCCGAGCCTACCAAAAAGAAAAAGAAACGGAAATTATGGGGTCAGTGCCAGAACCTGTGCTTCCAGAGTCTCCGTGCTCTAGGTACTGCTCAGTTCCTCAGAGGCCATAGAGTTCCCCGTACTTTTGGTCAGCATTGCCCTGCCTGAGCTGAATAGTATGATTTTCCTCCCTCAGAGAGATTCTAAGAGGGAGCCCTTCTTGCAGTAGAAGGGGAGATGTTCTATGTGGAGAGTATCTGATCTGGGAGCTGCCCACTTTATTTTCAAAGCCATCTGGGATGGCAGGACCGGACTTAGGGAAAATGGCACCCTGGGCGAACTTGTATTTTGGCGCCCCGCCGCCCCATCACTCCTGGCCTCCATGGGTTCCCTGGGCTTTCCCCTCCCTCCCCATCACCTCTGGGCCCCGCTGCCTTCCCCAGTGTTTAATTTGTTTTGAAAGAGATTCCAGAACTCAGCCCCAGCACAAATTAAGCACTGGCAGGGTGGCCTGATACTGGCAGGTGCTGGGCAGGTGCCCAACTTGAAGGCAATGCCACTGCCAACAGTAGCATAGAAGTAAGGGTGGCATGGTATATGGTGTATTGTCACCCTTACTTCTGTGCTGCTGTTGTGGCTTGTGGTACCTGATGCTTGGCATGTGACTCAAGGTAGGCGTCACACTGTCACACGTGGGCTACATCTTGGCAGAGCCAAGGCCCTCCTGCAGCCCTCTGGCCACGCCTGACTCACTGGGGCACCATTTCAGATTATGGGGGATGGGAGGAAACTTTACTCATTATTCCAGGGACTACTTAGGCACCTGAAAACTCTAGGGTTTTTTGCCAATAACTTAGGAATTAGCTGACAGGAGCACTCTAATTGTTATAAAAATACTGCTTTTACAGAAAAAAAAATACTGCTTTTACAGAAAAAAAAATATGCAAACTCCAGTTAAAGCCACGCTTAAAGTTTATATGTAAATTTAGAACAATCAGGAGATAATACAACAAGATATTCCCAATCCCAAGCCTTGAGGTATCAGCTCTGGAGCTTTAACACAGATATCAGAAACACACGTTTGATACTTTGTACACTATTTTTAGTAGAGATAAATAAAAATAAATAAAATCTGCTTAAAATCTTACTTTCTCTAGCAGACATACACTGTGTAACTGCCATTATCTACTCTATTTTAGTCATTTGTTTTTTTACTAAAAACATAATTTTAACATATGTGATTAAGGTTTTTTCTCTTTTATTAAGACAGGGAATTTATTTTTTTAATTATTTTGGCATTTATGTTTACTGATCACAATCATGTGCGTGACTCACTAACATTTGACTCCATCCTTGCTATTGGTATCATAGTTGGAAATGCATTTATTTTCATGCAAATTTTAAGTTATTCTACAGATCTAACTAAAAATACAATTTGAAAATAAGAAACTTTCATCTGCCCTGTATGTAAAGTTATGTGTTTAGCTAATGTTTTTTAAACTGGCACTGCTAAGGTTAGTACAAGCTAAAGTTACATTCTAGAAGGATACTATTATTTGATCGTACCACTTTAAATCATAGAATATCAGGTTTGGAAGAGATATCAGGAGGTCATCTGGTCCAACCCCCACTCAAAGCAGGACCAACTCCAGCCAGGGATGAATTATGAATATAATGAATCACAAAGCACAATAAAGTAATAATGATAATTACTGCAGCCAGGACAGGTTAGGCATTTTAGAAATTACTACTCAAAGAATTAAATGTAAGCATGAGAGAGAAATAAAATAATGAAATACATAGACCAGTCAAAAAACTAAAACAGGCACTTTGAAAAAATAAAATTACAGAGAATATATGTGCATTGCAGGAAGTACCTACAAGTAACAACTACATAAGTATGTGTTGGAGGTGAGTGTAAAAGAGATAGAGTGTGAGCTGTGGGAGTGTGTGAGGGTATGTCTACACTACAAGCCTATTTCGAATCAACTTAATTCGAATTTGTGGAATCGACCTTATGAAGTCGAAGTTGTGTATCCACACTAAATACACTAGTTCGACTGTGTAAGTCCACAGTAACGGGGCCAGTGTCGACTTTGGAAGCGGTGCACTGTGGGAAGCTATCCCACAGTTCCTGCACTCCCCGCTGCCCATTGGAATTCTGGGATTTCCCCCCAATGCATGCTGGGGGGAAAAATGTGTCGAGGGTGGTTTTGGGTAACTGTCATCATTGAACCGTCAATCACGCCCTCCCTCCCTCCTTCCCTGAAAGCGCCTGCGGGCAATCTGTTCGTGCACTTTTCTGCTCAGTGACAGCGCGGGCGCCACAGCACTTTGAGCACGGATCCCGCTGCAGTTATGGCCGTTCTCAACTCCTCGCACCTTATCGTCCACCTCTTCCACAGTCAGGTGCTGAGAAATAGGGCTACTTTTCAATGGTGCTGCGAGCACTGGTGGACCATGGGGGACGTTTTACCAACATCAACGTTGGGTGGCCAGGCAAAGTTCATGACGTGTGTGTTTTCAGGAACTCTGGTCTGTTTAGACGCCTGCAGGAAGGTAGTTTCTTCCCGGACCACAAAATAAGTCTTGGGGATGTGCAGATGCCTATAGTGATCGTTGGGGACCCAGCCTACCCGCTAATGCCCTGGCTCGTGAAGCTCTGTGCAGGCGCCTTGCACAGCGACAAGGAATTCTTCAAGTACCAGCGAGCAGTGAGCAGCGTGACCTGTGACTGTTCAGTTTCTTTACAGAGAAGCTGAACCTGCCCCTGTTTCTTTACCAAGTGACTGTTGACTATCATCTGCAGTTACATACCCCACCCACCCCGCTTCCCCAACTTCCAACACACATTTAAAACTAAAATACATGTTCCACTTTAACTTTACAAAGGTTTCTTTATTGATGACTTTGCGTTACAGGGTTGAAACTGGGACACGGACTGTGCTGGGTAGGGTGTGCAGTGATGTAAAGACCACCTGTAAACTCGAGGAATGACAGGCTCCTGCTCCCAGAGTGGTCTGCAGTGCCGGACTGGATGTTTCAACGGAGCCTGCCATCCCTCCTTTTTGGGACTCTGTGTGCGGGGGCTATGTGGCCTTTTGGCGGGGGAGGACGGATACAGATTCCTCTGCTGCGTGGCTCTGTGGTCCAGGACAGGGACCGTTGCATGAGATCTGTAACCCCCCTCCCCCGCTACAAAGTCACGTACTCCCCCACCCACACAGAACCTGCAAACCACCTCCCATACCGACCAGGGTGCATACTGACTGCAGTGTGTGTGTGACCTGCTGCTGATCCTGCCCCCATGTCTGTACCCTGGTAAAGGTGATTGTCCTGTCAAATTACCAACCCCCTTCCCCCCCTTCAAACACAGTCTCCTCTAAAAGAACATGACGGAAACAGTAATTAACAGAAAAGTATTTTTTATTATCAACTAGACAGTTAGGGGATGAAACTGGGATGGGGGCTTGGGTGAGGCGGGAAGGAAAGGACTTCTCAAAATTTAGGGTATGAGAGCTTTTGGGTACTTGAGCACTCTGCTGGGGTGCAGTGACAGTTTACACGGCCTCTGGCGCCCCTCCTTCTGGTTATTTTGGGTGAGGGGGGTATGGGACTTTGTGGCGGGGGAGGGCGGTTGCAGATACACTGCAGGGGGGCTCTGTCCTCTTGCCTGAGGTCCTGCAGAACATCCACAAGGCGCCTGAGCGTGTCCGTTTGCTCCCTCACTAGTCCAAGCAGCGTTTCAGTCGCCTGCTTGTCTTCCTCACGCCACCTCTCCTCCCGTTCGCTGTGTGAGCGCTGGTACAGAGAGAGGGTCTCCCTCCACTGGCTCTGCTGGTCCGCCTCGTCTCGGGAGCACCCCATAAGTTCAGCGAACATCTTGTCCCGTGTCTTTTTCTTTCACCGCCTAATCTTTGCCAGCCTCTGTGAGGGGGATGCTGTGGCAGGTCTGGAGACAGTCGAAGCTGTGTGATGGGAAAAAGGGAGTGAATTCCTTGCAAAGATAAATTTTTGCGAACAATGAACACAGTCTAGTCTGTCTCTGTGAATTCTGGGTTGAGATCCCAGTGCCTGAGGGGGCAAAAACCATTTTCGCGGGTGGTTCTGGGTAAATGTCGTCAGTCATCCCTTCCTCCGGGAAAGCTACAGCAGACAATCATTTCAAGCCCGTTTTCCCTGGATTGCCCTGGCAGACGCCACAGCGTGGAAACCATGGAGCCTGTTTTGCCTTTTGTGCCTGTCACCGTATGTGTACTAGATGCCGCTGACAGAGGCGGTCCAGCAGCGCTACACAGCAGCATGCTTTTGCTTTTGCATGACAGCAGAGATGGTTACCAGCCATACTGTACCATCTACCATACCATAAATTGGTAATAAGATGGGCATGGTTACCAGTCCTTTTGCACTGCACCATTTGCTGCTGTCATAAGTGCCCCTGGCTGCTCTTAGCCAGGGGCTAAAGTTAAAATTGGGAATGACTCCCTGAGTCAATCCCTCCTTTTTGGTATCTAAAAATAGAATCAGTCCTGCCTAGAATATGGGCAAGTGTACTAGAGAACCACTGTATCAGAGAACCAGAGAGCACAGCTGCTCTGTGTCATATCCTGCATAGATTATGAGCTGTATGCTATTCACAGGGGGTGCTCCTGCAACAACCCCACCTGTTCATTCCATTCTTCCCCAGCCTTCCTGGGCTACCATAGCATTGTCCCCCCCTCTTGTGTGATGAAGTAATAAAGAATGCAGGAATAAGACACAGTGACTTGTTAGTGAGAAATGAGTGGAAGGCAGCCTCCAGTTGCTATGATAGTCCAGATAGGACATTAAGGAGTGTGGAGGAGAGGAGCCCAGCATCCTGCTGCTAGTCCAGGGGCAATTGAATCTTTTCTTTACACATGAAGGGTGGGGGCTGATGAAGCTTAGCCCCCTGTTGCTATGATGAAGACGGTTACCAGCCATACTGCACCATCTACCAGGAAAAATTAGGGCCAGGCGCCCTTGATCGACCTCACTGATGCTAGTACGCATGGTTACCAGTCCTTTTGCACTGCCCCATGTGCCAATAGGCTGATGATGACGATGGATATCAGTCATATTGTACCGTCAGCCACCCATGGCGGGGGGGGAGTGAGGATGTCGGTGTTGAGTGCTGCAGCATCGCATCTATCTGCAGCATTCAGTAAAGATACGGTGACATGTAAAAGAGTCAGAGGATTGTTTTCCCTTTCACTTCTGGGGGGGGGGAGGGGGTGCGTAAATTGCCGAGCTATGCCCTGACCCACCGCGGACACTGTGTTTGACCCTAGAAGCATTTGGAGCTCAGCCAAGAATGCAAATGCTTTTCGGAGACAGCAGGAACTGTGGGATACCTTGCGTCCTCAGTCCCCTCTCCCTCCATGAGCGTCCATTTGATTCTTTGGCTTTCCGTTACGCTCGTCACGCAGCAGCGTGCTGAGTCTCTGCTATGCCGTCTGTCCGGAGATTTTTTAAAAATACTTTGGACCAGGCGTAACATTACAGTAATTCCCCTAATTAGATGCAGGAGTCTCCGAGCGAGATCACCCTGAGGACGGTCACTGAAGGAGATAGAGAGCGCATGCTGCGTGAAAGCCAGCACAAACCAGGGCCCTCATGAAAGCCTCGCGCGGAAAAGTGTGCTACCACGGAGCACCCAATAAGGCAGCTCTCCCCAAGAACCTCCTGCGGAGGCTTTTCGATTACCTCCAGGAGAGCTTCGTGGAGATCTCCCAGGAGGATTTCTGTTCTATCCCCATATATAGAGAGACCTCCTTTTCACATACTTCAGATTCCTGTTATATTAAGAATAAAAGTTTACATGGTTAAAGCACTTACCAACTGCTCCTTCCCCTGATTCAGGATCCGGGTTAATGGCCGGGGACGGTTGGTAGGGGATCTCCGTGACGGTGACGAAGAGATCCTGGCTGTCGGGGAAACCAGCGTTGTAAGCGCTGTCGCCTGCCTCATCCTCCACAAACCCTTCCTCATCTTCCCCGTCCGCGAACATCGCCGAGGAACTGGCCGTCGACACTGTCCCATCGTCAGAGTCCGTGGTCACTGGTGGGGCAGTGGTGGCAGGCTCCGTAGCGTCCGTTTGCCGCTTTGATTTTTTGGTAGCCTTGTCTGGGGTCCTTGATTTTCACGCGGCGCTGCGTTGCATCCCGGCTGTATCCTCTGTCTGTCATGGCTTTGGAGACCTTCTCGTAGGTCTTTGCATTCCATTTTTTGAAGCACAGCTCCGAAAGCACAGACTCCTCGCCCCACACACCGATCAGATCCAAGACTTCCCGGTCAGTCTATGCTGGGTCCCTCTTTCTATTCAGAGATTACATGAACTCCTCTGCTGGAGAGCTCTGCATCGCTGCCGGTGCTGCTGAGCTCGCCCCGATGTCCAACCACGAAATGGGATTCTAACTGTCCAGACAGGAAAAGGAATTCAAATTTTCCCGGGACTTTTCCTGTGTGGCTGGTCAGAGCATCCAAGCTCGGACTGCTGTCCAGAGCATCAACAGAGTGGTGCAGTGTGGGATAGCTCCCGGAGCTAGTAAGTTCGATTTGCATCCACACCTAGCCTAATTCGACATAGCCATGTCGAATTTAGCGCTACTCCCCTCGTCGGGGTGGAGTACCGAATTCAAACTAAAGAGCCCTCTAGGTCGAATTAAATGGCTTCCTGGTGTGGACGGGTGCGTGGTTAATTCGAATTAACGCTGCTAAATTCGAATTAAAGTCCTAGTGTAGACCAGGCCTGAGAGACCATGCACTGCCCCTTTTAAGAAAGCAGCACTCACCAGTCTGAAGGAAAGCTCCTTCAAACACAGCAGTAGCCACCACCAGCAGTTCCATCCCTCTCTTGGTGAGCCCTGTCCCCCTACCCCACTCTTCAGAGATGGAGTACATGGGTGGGGAGCAGGGGACACCCTGACATCAGCGCCCCTCCTCTCCCTGTCCCCTTCTGCACAGCAGACAGGAGCTGTGGGGCTGCAGACACCAGCAGAGCAGCAGTGGGAAGGCCACCCCTGCTCTGGAGGTGTCCCATTTATAATGGCACTCTGGGCCTTCACCCTCTTCGCCCGTGCTTAAGGCCAGCCCTGTAGAATGGAATTTGAGGCTGTCACGTTTCAGGGTGCAATCCAGACCAATGAGAGGTTGTGTCACCACCTGGCCCATAACCTGGTGCCTAACAGTGCTTTGCCATTGTGGCTCCCAACCTGGGTCACTCACAAACAGCCTACAAGCATGCAGGTGACACCCGAAGTTTTTGTGTACACCTACAGCTCTGACCCAGAAGCTCTGACCCAGCAGCCTGTCAAAAATACTCCAGTCACACTCTGGTTTGCACCAGTCTTGGCTACTATTGCAAGGTGCCTCAACACACTCCCAATCCCAGATTTTCATGTAGTCTGCACTGTCCAGCCCTCTCCTGGGCAGTTCAGATATTGTCCTGTAAGGGGTCAATATTAAACAATTTGTTACTTTAAATGGAGTTAAACAGTCCAGTTTAAACACAACACTGGATTACTTTATATTAAACATAAAACAAGTTTATTTAACTAGAGAGAGAGATTTTAAGTGCGTACAAGTATAAGGCATTGAAATCAGGAATGGTTACAAGAGAAATAGAAATAAAACACTTTCTAGTAGCTAAACTTAACAAGCTAGATTTGCTTCAACATGAATTCCTTACCACATATTCCCAGCAACATTGCTGACCATATTCTCAGGTCAGGATCACACCCAGAGTCAATGGGCTGGTTCCTTTGTCTTCTTAGGTGAAAAAAAATAGGATGGGATTGGGAGAGATCCCTTGGGTGCTTTTGTGCCTCATTTTTGTAGCCCAGTCACCCTTTGAAGTGGATTCTTCTGAGGATTACCCCTCAAAGCAAAGTTTATTCAAACAGTAAAGAAGGTGATGTGGAGTTTGGTGTGGAAGGTGGCTGCATGCTCTCTCTTCTCCCCTGTGTTTGCTGAAATGTGGATTTGTCTTGTCTCCTGCCATTTCCCCCTCTTGCTGTCTCAAGGACCCTGTTTACTACTTATATGTAAATTGAGATAAACACACATTCCGTGGGTTAGGATAGACCTGTTTAATAACTTTTGCCTAGTCAGGATTTTGTGGATTTGGACATGTGCTTACAACATCATAACTTTACATATAATGTTGCTACATACATTTCACCATGATATTATTGACCAGCAAGTTATTCTTTTTCAGAGGACACCTCACAAGGCATATTTTGTACCAAGATTATTGCAATGGTGTGTAAGGTGTGAATACAGGGGTGCTTTCAATCACAAACGTCCACCTGGACAGTTCTCAGAACTGAAGTGCTTCAGTCCATAATTCCTCCTTCTCTGCTAGTTCCCACTGAAGCTCCAGTACTAAGTCATCTCACTGCAGGAATTTCATTCAGGATCTCCTCTAATTCCTGCACAACATGGCTCTCTTGTCAGACTCCTTCTTTCTCATTACTAGGAGTAAGATGCTCAAAAGGAGCTATACACAGAGAAATAAAGATAAAACACTTTCTAGTTGCTAAATTTAACAAGATTTGGCTCAACATGAATTCCTTACCACGTGTTCCCAGCAACATTGCTGTCTCAACTCAGCTTCACTCCTCTCTCTGCCAAGGACCCCTCCAGACAAGCACTCCTTTCCTCCAAAACCGTCTCTGCCTAGATCAACCATGGAGAAACTGCTTTCAGTCCAGATGATCTTAGAGCAGCAGATGATGCAGAGTGCCCTCATAGGTACCAGGCCACCTCAACAACACCTATGTCACATTATGATGCAGAATCCCCTCTCACTTGCCAGGCCACCTCAGCATCTTTCTCCTCAGCTAAGGATAGCCCTGGTATCTATACTGTGTCTTCCTAATAACTTTAGACATTTCCAAGAACCACTGTGTATAATTGTTGCCTCTGTGGCTGGAACTGATGATAACTCAGATCCCTCCCCATCTGAACTATTACGGAGAATTCTTTCCCAGGTGTCTGGCTGGTGGGTCTCACCCACATGCTCCAGGGCTAACTAGTCACCATATTTGTATTTGAGAAGGAATTGTCCCCCAGGTCAGACTGGCAGAGACACGGGCGGGGGGGGAGATTGAGGTGGGGGTTCGCCACCTTCTGCAGCATGGGGCATGGTTCACTTGCTGGTTTGAACTAGAGTAAATGGTGTATTTACTGTCACTTGAAATCTTTAAATCAAGATTTGAGGATTTCAGTAACTCAGCAAGAGGCTATGGGTCTATTACAGTATGAGGTTCTATGGCCTGTGATGTGCAGGAGGTCAGACTAGATGACTGATAGTCCCTTCTGGCCTTAAAGTCGATGCGTCTATGACATGCCATTCAATACACTTCCTGCAATCTAGTGAGGGCAAATATTTCTCTCAGTTAATGAGAGACTATTGAACTAGTCAAGGACTTTTGATAAACTTTATATCAGGTACCCCACCGGGGTTGCCCATATTTTTTCCTCACAGCTATTCCAAACCCATAGTTTCAGTGGCTCTGAAATAAACAAGGGATCTGAAAGTTTCCCATTGCAGACCTGTAGATGAGATCAGGAAGGATCTGGGACCAAGGCAATCAGCAGGGTGGATCAATGATCTTTCTGACTCATGACAGAGCAGTGAGAGTTGTGTCAATGGGCATCAGTTCATGGGCTCTCTTCTTGGAGGCACAATCAAAGGCCAAAAATCTTCCCTTTGATGGGGATGTGATATTCACTGCCAATACCAAAAAGTCCTGAAAAGACTGAGGGAAAAAAAGATCCATACAGTCCTTATGACTTTTGCCATGTTCCTGTGCACAAAAGGAGAGATCCAACTTTCCTCCATCCTTCAGGTACCAGTGCCAGTATCCCTTATTCCTTAGCTGCCCTGGATTATTTTTATTACTAGAAGCTTCAATCTCAGTCTCATCTAGAGTGTAATAAGCAACAAAATAACAAGGGAGGTCATCAGAGATATAGTTTCTCAGGAAGTCAGCCATTGTCATCAGTGGTAGACCTCAGGTTTGATGGAGTGACCTGACAGCACTAGTCTTTCATTTTGCTTCCCTCTCTTCCCCTTCAAATTCCCTGCCCTTTGGAGACCATCTGGTTGTTCTGTTTCCTGGTGACATGTTGTGGAATAACCACCGACTTGGAAAGGGAGCTGATGATATTGAGAATGGTTGCAGTATTCAGTTCTAGTCTGTGTTGCCTACAAACCCCCTTCCCATAATCCTTCAGTGATCCTCTCTCCTGTGACACTGCTCATGGAGGAAGTGGGTTCTCTTCTGAAGAAAAGGAATATTGAGGAAGTTCCAGTAGGGAGGAAAAGGCTTTTATTCCAGATCTTTCCTCACACTGAAGGCTGACAAAAATTCAACCCAACAAGGGAAGGTCCTCTCATGGATTGCGAACTAGTTAAAGGATAGGAAACAAAGGGCAGGAATAATGGTCAGTTTTCAGAATGGAAAGAGGTAAATAGTGCTGTTCCCGAGGGGTCTGTACTGGGCCCAGTCCTATTCAACGTATTCATAACTGATCTGGAATGGAGTAAACAGTGAGATGGCAAAATTTGCAGATGATACAAAACTACTCAAGATAGTTAAGTCCCAGGCAGACTATGAAGAGCTACAAAAGGATCTCTCAAAACTGGGTGACTGGGCAACAAAATGGCAGATGAAATTCAGTGTTGATAAATGCAAAGTAATGCATATTGGAAAACATAATCCCAACTATACATATTAAATGATGGGGTCAAATTAGCTATTATCACTCAAGAAAGATCTTGGAGTCATTGTGAATAGTTCTCTGAAAACATCCACTCAATGTGCAGCGGCAGTCAAAAAAGCGAACAGAATGTTGGGAATCATTAAGAAAGGGATAGATAATAAGAGAGAAAATATCATATTGCCTCTATATAAATACATGGTACGCCCTTATCTTGAATACTGCATGCAGATGTGGTCACCTCATCTCAAAAAAGACATATTAGAATTGGAAAGATTTCAGAAAAGGGCAATAAAAATGATTAAGAGCATGGAACATCTGGCAAATGAGGAGAGATTAATAAGAGTGGGACTTTTCAGCTTGGAAAAAAGACAACTAAGGGGGGATATGATAGAGGTCTATAAAATCATGACTGGTGTGGAGAAAGTAAATAAGGAAGTGTTATTTACTCCTTCTCATAGCACAAGAACTAGGAGTCACCAAATAAAACGAATAGGCAGCAGGTTTAAAACAAACAAAAGTATTTTTTCCATACAACGCACAATCAACCTGTGGAAATCTTTGCCAGAGGATGTTGTGAAGGCCAGGACTGTAACATGGTTCAAAAAAGAACTAGATAAATTCATGGAGGATAGGTCCATCAATGGCTATTAGCCAGGATGGGTGGGAATAGTGTCCCTAGCCTTTGTTTGTGAGGAGCTGGGAATGGGCAACGGAGGATGGATCACTTGATTGCCTGTTCTCTTCATTCCCTCTGGGGCACCTGGCATTGGCCACTGTCAGAAGTCAGGATATTGGGGTAGATGGACCTTTGGTCTGATCCAGTATGGCCGTTCTTATGTTCTTATGATCTTTTGGTTTCAGTCTATTGTTTCTAAGGAATAGCAAATAAAAAAAATAAATCTTGTCAAATACCCTTTAACATTTTAATGTGATTTTTTAAAATCTAAATTAAATTGTTTCTATGAATCTAATATAATTATACTTTAAATTAATCCTAGGTGCTGGGACATAAATAACCATATGGGAATCTGGTGGATCATCCGAGGGCCAATATTATTTTCCATTACAGTAAGGATTATTTTATCTTTTGTTTATATATTATACAGATGTGATTGTCTATTTTTATCTTTCCAAGAAATTATATTCTGGCTCAGATGATAATGAGAACCAAAGTGCAGTGGTCACTTGATGTAAAGACACAGTCCCTGCCCCAAAGAATCTACAAAATGGAGTGAGAGTAATAAACACTGAAATGGAGGAGGGGACATGTACAACAAACACTAATGTCCAACGGGACACGTGCACTTGAAGAGTCAGTGAAATCAGTTGTTTTTTCTTTCATTGTTTATTTGGTGTAAGGGTTTTTCTTTCTATGAATTCATCACTAACTTTGCAGAAGCAAGATGTTAGGGCAGTGCTGGCAAATTGATTTCAGTAGAGCATCCCACTTTGGTACAGACACCCCGTTCTGCACCTTAGTCACAAAAAAGGCACCTCCTTCCCTTTGGACTGTAGCCAATCCTTATGTGCAGTGCAGGCTCACAGGCAACACAACACTCCAGCTGCTCCATGGACCTGTCCCCTAGACCTGGGCTCATAGAATCATAGAAATGTAGGGCTGGAAAGAAACTACAGAGATCATCTACTCCATTTCCTTGTGCTCACAGACTCATAGACTTTAAGGTCAGAAGGGACCATTATGATCATCTAGTCTGACCTCCTGCACAATGCAGGCCACAGAATCTCACCCATCCACTCCTGTAGCAAACCCTTAGCCTATGTCTGAGTTATTGAAGTCCTCAAATGTAGTTTGAAGACCTCAAGGTGCAGAGAATCCTCCAGCAGGTGACCCGTGCCCCATGCTGCAGAGGAAGGCGAAAAACCTCCAGAGCCTCTGCCAATCTGCCCTGGAGGAAAATTCCTTCCCAACCCCAAATATGGCGATTAGTTAAACCCTGAGCATGTGGGCAAGACTCACCAGCCAGCACCCAGGAAAGAATTCTCTGTAGTAACTCAGATCCCACCCCATCTAACATCCCATCTCATCACCATTGGGCATACTTACCTGCTGATAATCAAAGATCAATTGCCAAATTAATTGCAAAAATTAGGCTATCCCATCATACCATCCCCTCCATAAACTTATCAAGCTTAGTCTTGAAGCCAGATATGTCTTTTGTCCCCACTACTCCCCTTGGAAGGCTGTTCCAGAACTTCACTCCTCTAATGGTTAGAAACCTTCATCTAATTTCAAGTCTAAACTTCCTAGTGTCCAGTTTATATCCATTTGTTCTTGTGTTCACATTGGTACTAATCTTAAATAATTCCTCTCCCTCCCTAATATTAATCCCTCTGATATATTTATAAAGAGCAATCATATCCCCCCCTCAGCCTTCTTTTGGTTAGGCTAGAAGGAATGGCCAAGTAAATCTAGACCATCCCTGACAGGTGTTTCTCTAATTTGTTCCTAAAAGCCTCCAGTGAGGACAACAATACACGAGCATTACCTTCCAGGCCTCCACAGGCCTTGCTTTCTCTCTATAGATTAGCAATAGGCACACATCAATCCCTGAGTCATCAAAGTGTCCTTCTGGACTGCCCATCCCCTCATCCACTGAAGACTCAGAAGTCTCAGCTTTGCTATCCCCAAAGAAATAGTACACACCAGCTTATTAGTTTTAACTCAGGATAACCACTCCACTTAACGCACAGCACTTAGATACATTTCTAGTTAAAATCTGTTTACATTCACAGTCTGTGGAATAACCTTGCAGTAGGCCCTTTGTATATCGTAGGTAGCATCATTAACCTTTTCCATGTCCTCAAAAGGAGCCTCCCGTGAGTTTTGCATTTTGTACATTTTTACAAGGAGTAACAACAGCCCCAAATCTCCCACATCAAATGATCAGTCCCAAGTACTGTGGCCACACCATTCTTTCAGAGCTACTTCGTTTTTGTGAGCATTCCCATCATAGTCTTTAAATCTTCCCTAACATTTGCAGCCACTGGTTCCCCCTTTGCCTCAGTGCCACCTTCCCAGGAGTCTCTGATGAGATCTAGTGGCCCTCTGATTTTTCTACCATACACGAGGTCAAATGGGGCAAAACCTGTGGCATCTTGAGGCTCCACCCAATAAGCAAATAGGTAATAACAAGTAAGGGTAACATTACATCTGTCACTCTCCTTTCTGTTGACATACATTTTTAACATAGATTTTAGAGTCCCATTGAACTGTTCATCACTGGATGATATGGGGTGGATTTTAATGGCTTCCATAACTCACTAAATAGATGGGATATGAAATTTGACCCATGATATGACAAAATCTCTTGGGAAACCTACTCTGTTAAATGGAGAGAACAGTGACATAGCCATTGCTTTGGCCTCTACATTATACAGGGCAGTGCCTCTGGGTACCTGGTGGGAAAATCCACCATGACTAATAAATATTTCTTTACCCCTTGGGTTGGATGGGTTAACAGTCCTATAATA
Source organism: Mauremys reevesii (assembly GCF_016161935.1). Classification (NCBI taxonomy): domain Eukaryota; kingdom Metazoa; phylum Chordata; order Testudines; family Geoemydidae; genus Mauremys; species Mauremys reevesii. The sequence continues at coordinate 19,230,740 of NC_052637.1, forward strand.
TCCATGGCCATCCCCAAAATTCTTCTTTGATTGTTGACAGGAGGTTCAAGGGAGTCTTGCAGTGCCATACAGGCTTTTCTCTGCTTCTGACATGAGTCAGAAGTCCAGCAGTATTCCTTTATCTGATTTTGAATATTGGGCCAATACAATTTTTTCTTTAACATTTCATATGTCCTCTGTTCCCAAATGATGTGCAAAACCACACTCTTAGACTAATGAAATTAACTCCACACAATGTTTTGAGGGCACAATCAAAATTGTTTGCAGGGTTCCCCAGAATTTCCTTCTGGCACAGCCTACCCTCTTCTATAAAGAACCTTCCCCTGTTCACTGTATCTGGGGCCTTACTGTGAACAATTTCCCTTATGCTATCTAGAGAGGGGACTGCATTTTTCTCTGCAGCAAACTGTTCAGCTCTGGCTTGCCTGGAGAGATGTTACAGGTGGGGGAAGATTCCTCCCCTTTCTTTTAAGGCACATTGCTATTTTCTGCTAATAAGGGGGCAGAAGCTTCTCCTCCTCCATCATCTACCTTTCCCTTGTCAGAGATTTACCTCTGTAAACTCAGGGACATATTCTCTTTAGTTACAGGTCACAATGTTAACAGCTTTAGGCAATGATATTATGTCATTTCCAACCAACACATCAGCAGGTATATTAAATGCTCCCACTTGAAAAGTACCGCTTAGACCTCCCCACTCTGGTTTGATGCAGGCCAGAGGCACCCTGGTTTAGATGATCCTGAAGCTAGTGGTTTTACCTCCTCCCCTGGGAACCATATCATTCTCCTGACCAGGGAAATCTGAGTACCAGTGTCTTACCACACTGGGCACAGTTTACTGTGTACCTGGGCCTTTTTAATAAATTCCTTGTCTGTCTCGCCTGATAAAGCTACCCAGAACTCTTTCTGCCACCACTGAAGTCTCTGCCTAAAGGTAGCTGCATTAACCTGCACAGATCAGTGAGTGAATTTGGATCCCCTTACTTAGGGCACTGCCTTTTCATGTGATCAAGGGACTCATATAAGTAACAGTTTCTTGGGCCTTCCTCTGGGGTTGGATCCAGTAATTGGGAGGAAACTGGTACTGGGGTGGTGTGGATTTACTGCTCTCAGGTTTTTGCCCTTCCCTTTAGGACTTATGCTCCGCTCCCTGAATAGTCTCACTTGTATGTACAAGCCAGCTACTTCTGCAACTGCTTCCACTGATTCTGGAGTTTTTGCCAATACAGCAGCTCTCACTTCCTCAGAGAAGACAATGAGTCAACAATGCAATGCTGCAAAAAAAAAAGAAAGTACAATATTGAGTTGTATAAACAGAGGCATAGCATGAAAGTCAAGGGAGGTGATAGTACTACTTTACTCTGTGCTGTTTAGACCTCAGCTGGAGTACTGTGTCCAATTTTGGTCACCAATGTATAGAAAGGAGTTAGAGAAACTTGAAAGGATCCAGAGATGAATGACAAAGATGATCAAAGGGATGGAATGCAAGCCATATGAGCAAACATGGAAGGAATTGGATATGTTTAGTTTGGAAAAGAGAAGATAAATGGTCCTCACTTGGGGAGTATGGCCTAGTGGTCACAGCTGCAACTCCTGATTGCCAAGTGGGTTGTGGGGAAGGGAGTCCAGGCCTTCCCACTCCACCAGGCTCTGACTCAGGGCCCTTTGAGCTACCAGTAGTCTAGCAACTAAGGCTGCTTAAGGCTGTCCTCCCTGGGCCTTTCCTCTGTCCACCCCTCCCCCCCAGCGTCAGCTTAGTCCAAGGCTTTTCCCTGTTGGGAAAACCCAAACCACAATAACTAAGAGGGGGTCACCAATGTCCGAGGTCCATAGGATACCTCCCTCTCTGGTTGTCTCCAGGGTGGATCCTCCCTTCCCTCAGGGAGGGTCCCTTTAGGCAGCTATGGTAGAGTCTTAGGCTTCCCTCTGATCTGCTGGAGCTGTGGGCTACAGGCCTGCTCACCTCCTACTCTGTCACCCAAATGAGCTAATTCCCTGCTTTTTAATTCCTCCATCAGATGGAGCATTTGCTGCAGGTGTGGTAGGGTGGAGCTGGCTGATCCCCAAAAAATCCCTTAACCCTTTGTTGCTTAGTGTGGGATTTGTACACCCCATCATGGGGGGACATGATAGCCGTCTTCAAATAATTGAAAAGCTGCCATAAAAAAGATGGAAAAAAAGTTGTTCTCTCTTGCCACACAGGGCAGGACAAGAGGCAATTGGTTCAAACTACAGCACAGCAGTTATAGGTGAAAGCTCAGGAAAAACTTCCTAACTTTAAGAACAGTAGGACAATGGAACAGATGCCTAGGGAGGTCATGGAAGCTCCTTCACTGGAGGTTTCCAAAAAGAGGCTGGATAGCCATCTGTCTTGGATGATTTAGACACAACAAATCCTGCATCACGGCAGGGGGGTTAGACCAGATGACCTCTGCAGTCTCTTCTAACCCTATGGTTCTATTATTCTATTCTATGACCTCAAAGAACTGCTCCTGAGCAATTAGATCTACTAACTTGTCATGAGATTCTGCCTCCTTACTTGTTATCTATTTTCTTAAATAATCCACCATTTTATGCACATATTCCCCATGAGCTAATTTATCAACTTTTTTGAGGTTTCTGAATTTGAAGCGATATGCCTCTGGAGTAGTTTGAAACCTTTTTGATGCATACTCCTTGAATTGGACATATTTCATAGACTCACTAATATCCATATCATTAAATACTTGTAAGGTTTTACCAGTCAATTTGGAGAGTAGGTGTCAGTGTTTGGGACATGGGTGGTCATGCCTAGTGGCTAGAGCAGGTGTTCGTAGCCAGGAATTGGAGCGCAGGGTCAGACCCAAAATCAGAGGGCAGACACCAGACCCAAGGGTCAGAGCCAAAGATCAGAACTAGATTGCCTGGAGTGAGGCAAGGCAGGGTTAGGGCTGGAACAAGCAAGTGCAGGAGTTATCACAGCTATAGGCAAATGCTTTGACCAGACACTTAATTACTGCTGCACTTAAGAGCCAGTCTGATGACCTTTCCTTCCAACCAATCACACAGTGTGGTAAATTAGACAGCCTATTACTAGCCAGCTGTGCTTATTAGGATGTGCTGAAAAGTTTATGAGAAAATAAAGTTAAAATGCTACTGGTGCCTGCCTAACAAAATATATCAGATTCAAGTAAAGTTTCTCACCATATGCTTTCATCTGTCTCATTGACCAAACTTTTGAGGTCAAGACCCATTCTCCAGTTCAATAAATGCTTCCTTTTTCTCTTCTGGTGCTGTAAAAATGATGGGCAGGGAGAGAAGGAGGATGTCATGGGATGTTTTCCCCTCCTTTTTACAGTGTCAGTTCTCCTTTTGGAAAAACATTTCCAGCGGAGATTCAGAAGACAAAGAGTCTGTAGGGAACAATGTTCGCTGCTACTTTTCCTTGCCTGTTGGAGCTTCTTTTGTTTCCCTCCATGCTTGATGACTCTGTTTACTGTTTAAGTGCAGATTAAGCAGAGCACCCATTCCTTTGTCTCAGACAGACCTAAAGAACGAGGAGTACTTGTGGCACCTTAGAGACTAACAAATTTATTTGAGCATAAGCTTTCATGGGCTAAAACTCACTTTGCCCTCAACTAAAACCTCTCCAGCGCATCATCAAGGATCTACACCTTATCCTGAAGGACGATCTCTCACTCTCACAGATCTTGGGAGACAGACTAGTCCTTGCTTACAGACAGCCCCCGAACCTGAAGCAAATACTCACCAGCAACCACACAACAAAAAAACTAACCCAGTAACCTGTCCTTGCAACAAAGCCCGATGCCTGCTCTGTCCACCTATCTATTCAGGGGACACCATCATAGGACCTAATCACATCAGCCACACCATCAGAGGCTCTTTCACCTTACATCTACCAATGCGATATATGCCATCATGTGCCAGCAATGCCCTTCTGCCATGTACATTGGCCAAACTGGACAGTCTCTATGCAAAAGAATAAATGGACACAAATCAGACGTCAAGAATTATAACATTCAAAAAACAGTCAGAGAACACTTCAGCCTCACTGGTCACTCAGTTACAGATCTCAGTTACAATACTCCAACAAAAAAACCTTCAAAAACAGACTCCAATGAGAAACTGCAGAATTGGAATTAATTTGCAAACTAGACACCATTAAATTAGGCTTGAATAAAGGCTGGGAGTGGATGGGTCATTACACAAAGTAAAATTGTTTTCCCATGCTACTTCCCCCCCATACTGTTACTCACACCTTCTTGTCAATGGTTGGAAATGGGCCGTCCTGATTATCACTACAAAAGTTTTTTTCTTCTGCTGACCTAATAGCTCACCTTAATTAATTACCCTTGTTACAGTTGGTATGGCAACACCCATTTTTTCATGTTCTCTGTGTATATATATTTTCCTACTATATCTTCCACTCTATGCATCTGATGAAGTGGGTTTTAGCCCATGAGGGCTTATGCTCAAATACATTGTTTTAGTCTCTAAGGTGCCACAAGTACTCCTCGTTCTTTTTGCTGATACAGACTAACAAGGCTACCACTCTGAAATCAGACAGACCTGTTTGCCTATCTCAGTTTGGAACACAAGTTAATAACACCATACAGCGGAATCTTGTAACTTAATTTACAATGTTGCCCCACACATTTTATCAGGATAATAATGACCAGAAAACTATGAGTTTTCAAATGATACCTCACAAGAAATATTTTGTATAAAGATTATTACAATAGTATATCAGATGTGGATACAGGGGTACATTCTGTCACAGTTGGGTTGTTCAAACTGTCAGTAACCGGGATGGAGGCAGTTGTGTCTAGTGGTCAAAGCAGGTGCCAGTCCTAGTCATTAGAACAGCAGTTGGAAGCCAGGAATCAGATCCCAGGGTCAGAATTGGTGTCAGAGATCAAATGCCAAAGCAAGGGTCAGAGCCAGAGTTAGGAGACAGAATCAAAGTCCAGGGCCAGAACCAGAGTCAGAGACCAGGGACAAGGGTCAGAGCTGAAGTCCAAAGTCAGGAATCAGAGACAAGGATCAGAACTGGGCTACCTGGAGTGAGGGCTGGATTCAAGACAGGAGCATGGCTGGATCCAACGCCGGAACAAGGATGAAGCAGGACTTGGAACAAGCAGGCGCAGGAGCTATTTCAGCCATTGGCAAATGCTTTGAGCAGCCACTGAGCTGCTGGGCTAAAGAGCCAGTCTGCTGACTGTTCCAACCAAGCATGTGGTGTAGCCAGTTGGACAGCCTACTACAGGCTAGCTGCACTCGTTAGGTTGCCCAGAGGCTGGCTTTGCTGCAGACCTTGATTCCTCACAATAGGGTAGTCATTCTTTGCTCATCAGGGATCTTATGTACCATGCATATTCTTTCAACAGAGGTTAAATATTCCTCATTGCAATCAGTCTCTCTGTAACACAGACACAGCTTCTCCCAGCTGTGTTATCCCTGGGTTGAAGGATTCATTTTTGAAAGTCCGGCTCTTTTTCTTGGCCTTCTGCTTCTTAGGCTTCGTGCTTTTTGTCTTCTAGCTCTGGTGCTCTTTGGTGGGATGCTTCTAGGGCTGTTTCTTCTGTCTCCTGCTTTTGCTTTTCTGCCTCCCGCTCCTCTTTGGCTGCTCACATCTGGAATTCTTGTTCCTTCTGCACCTTTGCTACCTCCGACCTGGCCAGCTCTAACTTAATAGCTGTCTCACTGAGAATGGTGCCAGGCTGGTTTTCTAAGTCTTGAGGACTTTTCTTAGTCTTTAGGGGAATTCAGCTGCCCTTCTTGTTTCTAGGTCCAGTACAGTGAGAAGTTGTTAAAAAACTCTGCTCACTATACAAAATGTTCTTCTGACCCCAAAGGGCCAGCCACGTCACCAGGTCACTATAAGTTTGGATCTTACCCAAAATACTACACTGTCAGCCAATCCTTCAGGGTCTAAAACTAAAGATTTATTATAAGGAAAAAAGAACAAGAAGAGCAGTGGTCTGGCGGGAGCCAGATGAAGGACCGTGGTGGCGGTCGAGCATTCAGCGGCATTTCAGTGGCGCATTTCAGTGACGCGGCAAGCAGCGTCACCCAGAGGCGTCGCCGCCGAAATGCCACCAAATTTCAGCAGCATTTTGGCGGATGCTTGACCGCTGGCCAGTACGCGCGTGCATTTAGATGCCCCCCCAGGCACCACATTGGGGACCCCTGAAGAAGAGAGATGTTAAATGGTAAAACAGTCACATACATACAAAGTCTTCAAAGTCCATATATCAGGTTCCTAGCAATATTGGTGAGTTTGCTGGCTTGAAAGTCCCTCTGGAACACATCTACAGCTTGGATGGGTCATTCAGTCCTTTGTTCAGAGCTTTGTTTGTAGCAAAGTTCCTCCACAGTTAAGAAGCAGAATTGAAGACAAAATGGAGAAGATGCAGCTGCCTTTTATAGTCTTTTTGCCATGTGGCTCATGCTTCTTTTGTCCCAAACACAAGCTGCCTAGCACATGGCTTAAAGCCTTAGAGTTCTGTCTATAGGCATGCCCCTGCATGCCTTGTGGAGTCATAAGGTGTATCCCTTGCCTCTCTCAATGGGGAAGTTGTATAGCTGATGGTCCTTAATGGGTCATCAAGCAGGCTAGGCAGTGCTGATGCCAAACTGTCTGGCATCCCAGAAGTATAGCACAAGTTTTGTAATACAGACATACATACATATCTATAACCCAAACATTTTTGCAGATATTTTACATGGCATATCTGGCACAACTCATTGCAATTTTAAAATATCAATATTCATAATATCCTCAAGTATCCCCCAGATTTCATACAGCATCACACCCCACTAGATGCATCCTTCCAATTTGACAGAAAACAACTGATAATTACTCTGAGTACAGTTTGGCAACCAGATCTGCACCCACCATATAGTAATTTCATCTAGTCAGCATTTCCCTAGTCATGTATCATCATAATATCATCTTAAACTTCTATATAGAGCCTGCTATAGAGACGTGTATTATCTCTCCTCCCACTGAGTGCAATGTCAAGCTAGCAGGGACGCCATAGGCTTCAGCACACAGGAATGGGAAGGACCAGAGTCCGCATGGGAGCAGAAGTAGCAGGTCAGAGATAACATGTGGCTGAGGTCAGTGGGTTGGGTAGTAGACAGCCTAAGAGCTTGAACTAGAAGGCCTGAGATCTGGGCAGAGACCAGGGCTCAAGTCATGCTGGAATGCTCCAGAACACCATTCCAGCATTTCTATTTATTTATTGGCATTCTGGTACTGCACCATGTGATAGTGCATTCTGGCACTTCTTTTCTGGGGGGACTCAGTCACTCACAGAGACACAGACTCTTGCTGGCAGGGGGAGAAATAGCTACAACTGGAGGAGACAGGGTATCTCTCTGGCCCAATGATTATTCATTATTTTACACACAATATGTTATACAAAATGGAGCAATTTCAACAAGAGAGACTTGAGAGCATCTCACCTGGGATTGAATAGGCCTGAGTTCAAGTTCCTGAGTGTGGATTCTAACCTGGAACTCCTGTGCAGCCTTAACTCAGCTACTTTTGCATATGCATTATGCCTACAGTCTTTAACTACATTTATTGATTTAGCATTTGCATATTTGCTGAGCTAAGCAATAGCATTTTTACTGGTGATGTGGAGCTCTCACAGCCAATTGCTGAATTTGGTTAGCGGGCACTACTCGACAATGTGTATCATTGTTTGATCTGCACCACAGCTGCAACTTGGATTTCCTTAAAGACCCCAATGGTGCTGGTTGGCTACACAGAGGCCTTGCCCAGTCTAGTCATTATCTGCAGTCATTAACTACATGATTACATAGTAGTGTTTGCACCCCCACATTCACTGAAGTTCTAGGGCAGGTGAGAGGTCACCTTTTCCACCAGATACCAGGCTGGTGGGTTAGAACACATTCACCCCAACACACAGAGCTGCAACACAGCTGGAGATTCCCCCTTTCTAGTTCTGTTCTTGACATACCTCCCATGACTGGGGCCCCGGCTCTCTGCCCTCTTCTCAACTAACTAGAGTTCAGAGAAGGGGAAGCACAGCACACCTGCCAGAATATGGAGATAAGAAGTGAGCCTCAGGGCTGCCATACCTCTGTGAAGCTCTAGGGCTTGGATAGAGGCTCATTCATTCCAATCAAAAGCAACAGAGTCCTGTGGCACTTTATAGAGTAACAGACGTATTGGAGCATGAGCTTTCATGGGGGAGGGATAGCTCTGTGGTTTGAGCATTGGCCTGCTAAACCCAGAGTTATGAGCTCAATCCTTGAGGGGCTACTTAGGGATCTAGGCCAAAATCAGTACTGAAAGCAGGGGGCTGGATACAATGACCTTTCAGGGTCCCTTCCAGCTCAATGAGATAGGCATGACACATGTCTGTCAAAGTGGGTGTTCACCCACAAAAGCTTATGCTCCAATACATCTGTTAGTCTAGAAGGTACAACAGGACTCTTTGTTGCTTTTTACAAATCCAGCCTAACACAGCTACCCCTCTGATTCATTCCAATGAATCGTTGCTACCCAGTGTCATTGGCTCTGTGCTGGAGTACATCAATGAGGTTGTTGTGCTGGTGGTATAAGGAGAGGTAGGGATAAAGCTATCCCTGCTCCCAGTAATAGTCCCCTTTCATCCAACTCACACAACAACATAAAACCTTGCCTCTGACCTCTTACCCTATGCGTCCTCCATGCTCACTTGTTACTGCTGCTGAGGTGAAAGCCCCTAGAGTGCAGACACATCTGTGTGCTGCAACTGCACACCGAGGCTCCCACTTTGCATGGTGCCGGTTTCCCTAAAACAGCCCCTTCTGCCATATACACCCAGCTTTCACTCTGCCCCCTTCCCCAACCTCTTCCCCTCCAAATCCTCACTGTCCCCCTGCCCCCAACCCCATGCTCTTTATCATCAGACACCAGAGAAAGGGGAGGGGGAAACATCCATCAGTGGGAAGATTATGGAAATAAACAGGAATATGAAGGGGAAAAGAAGGGTGAACAGGGATGAGGGAGTGAAGGGGCAAAAATTGGGAATATGGGAGGGTAGGGGGAATAAGTGGGTCATAGTAGATGTCCATAATTCCCAATTCATGTGCTCCAATGGATGCCTCCCCTGCAGTGGAGATATTCTCCTTCCTCAGCAAGATTCCAACTCCAGCCAGGTCCTATTTGAATAAGCACGGAAGCCAGCAAAAACTATCCAAACAAAGTGTGACACAGGATGCAAAATGTATTAAATCTCCTGTTTTCAAATTAATTCTAATTTATAAACTAATTAACAGTGTATTTGTAAATGCTCAGACAAATCAATCTGTATTCACAGAGTAACTGCTACAAATTTCAGAAGAATACACTGTGTTCTTCATGCACAATAAAAGGTTGAATTTCTGCTTTGAGTACAAAACTTATCTCAAACTGAATTATGGAGTCATGACCAGCATCTTCACAATAATATGTGGAGCTGGTCACACCACCAATAGCTAAGGTTGCCCAACACTTCCCATTAGAAGAACCTGTTTTCAAATGCCTATAACTTTGCCAGACTTTAACAGTTTGAGCTGAAATTTCCCATGTCAGGTGTCTGTATCTGGCTGAAGGTTTAGTTAGTTTTTTGGTTTTTTTTTTCATGTTGAAAGTTTCAGCAAAAACAGGTCAGCCTTTTCTGAAAATGAGATTAGGGGAAAATCTGTTTGTCCATGTTAAAAAAATCCTGACAGCTTCTTCACTGAGAAGCCTTAATGTGTCCATACTTTAGAGCAGGGAGACTGAGTCCCTAGTGTCATGGATGTGCCCTTTACAATTCCTCTGAAAAAAATCCACATTTGTCCAAGTTATAAGACTCTGAAAAATCTCAGTTTTCATATGCTCAATAGTGGTTTGTTAGAGGTTAGCAGCTAAATTTTTGGAAGACTCAGTCTGCACGGACCATGCTTCTATCTGTACTGGCTGCTACATGTGACCACACTGTGCAGGTGCCATCCCCTCAGAGTGACTGAGCATGCTCCAGCCAAGGGCTGCAGGAGCTAAGCATGACTTTCCCTGTGATTGTTCCTCCCAGCTGCTGGTGACCACTTTAGCACTGGGCATCAAAACTGAGAGCAGCGTGACTATCAGGAAGATGTAAAACAGAAGCTACTAGAGTTAAACATTTTTAAATCAGCAGAGCAAGAGAACTTGCTTCAAGAGTTTTAAAAGATCTGGCTGAGGAGCACACTGGATCATTAATGCTGATTTTCAGTAAGTCTTGGAACACTGGGGAACTTTCAGAAGACTGAAAGTTAGCTAGTGTAGTACCAATTTTGAAAATGGGTAAATGAGATGATCTAGGTAATTATAGGCCTGATAGCGATCTCAGGCAAGATAATGGAGCAGTGGATATTGAACTTTATTAATAAAGACTTAAAGGAAAATAATGTTGTGACGGGTTCCCTGGGGTGCAGCCTGTGACTGTGGGACTACTGTGCCTCCCTGAACTCTCTCCAGACTGGGCTGTCTCTCGCAATGCCTTGCTAGTGATACCCTTCAGCAAACCCCTTCACTCAGCCCAACCGCATGGGGAGACCCCACACCCAGCTAGGTTGCATGAATGCTCCCAGTCACTCATGAATCTCACAGAGAAAGGTACCAGAGCCAAATCCCCCCAGCTCCCAGCACTGAACCTCAGGAATATACTGTCTTGCACTGCTCAAGATGGGCAGTGCAGATTTATTAATTGGTTCACCACTTCATCAATGGAAAGTGAATATACACCAGCCTTTGCAAAACCTGAACAGATTTGCCACACACTTCATACAAACTCACCGGTAAAGATCAACAGTTAAACAAATGTATTGACTATAAAAGATAGATTTTAAGTGATATTAAGTGATAGGATAAAAAGTCAGAGTTAGTTACCAAAAGAAATCAAATATAAGCACGCAGTCTAAAGTCTCAACCCTATTAGACTGGGCAACAACTAGACTAAGCAGTTTTTCTCTCCCCACTGGATATTGCAGTTCATAGTATACAGATTTCACCCTTGAAATCTGGGCCAGTCCCCTCAGTTGGAGTCTTCAGAGTGTCCTTGTTGCTTGCAGCATAGGTGGATCAAGGAGAAAAAGCCAAGCATGTGGCCACTGTGTCTATACCCTCAGTCCATGTGCTTGGAAAACACAAGTCCAGGCATGTCTGGGTGCATTGCTGAGTCCCCAGGCAAGGTTGAGCAATTTCCCTGGTGTGGCCTCATGCAGGTGAATCATTGCATTGTAGCTCCCTTGCTGGACAATGGTTGTTGATGGGTTAATTGACACCTCACCCAGGTGTTGGTTACTTTCCTTGCTGTTACCTCTGGGGAGCTAATATCTGGCTGATTCCCCAACTTACAGCATATTTTAGTGGCCACCATACAATGCAATTCTCATAACTTCATATGCATTAATGATGCACACATATGGATAGAGAAATGACCTTCATCACATCATAACCTTTCCCCTGATACCTTACAAGGCATGCTTTTTATGTAAGATCATGATTATATAAAAATGAGAAATATGGGGGTTCCAAGACATTCCCCCAAGGTATAGAATGTCACAAATGTAAATAATGCAAATCAACATGGAGTTATGGAAAATAGATCCTGTCAAATTAATATTAACTTTTTTTGGATAAGATTAAAAGTTGGTTGGTAAAGGTAATAGTGTTAATGTAACATACTTACACTTCTGTAAGGTGTTTGACTTGCTATTGCACATTTTGATTAAAAACGAGACTGATATAAAATTAACGTGGCACAGATTAAATGGATTAAACACTGGCTAACTGATAGGTCTCCAAATGTAATTGTAAATGGGGAGTCACCATCAAGCGAGTGTGTTTCCACTAAGCCCATCATGGATCAGTTCTTCGTCCTATGCTATTCAACATTTTTACCAATGACCTGGAAGAAAATATAAAATCATCTCTGATAAAGTTTGTAGATTACACAAAAATTGTGAGAGTGGTAAATAATGAAGAGGGCAGGCCACTGATTTAGGGTGATCTGGATTGATTGGTAAACTGGGATCAAGCAAACAATATGCATTTTAATATGGCTAAATGTAGATCTAGGAACAAAGCATGTAGGCCATACTTACAGGATGGTGGACTCTATCTTGGGAAGCAATGACTCTGAAATAGCTTTGGGGATCATGATGGATAGTCAGATGAACATGAGCTTCCAATGTGCCTCTGTGGCCAAAAGGGCTAATTTGATCCTGGGATGTATAAACAGGAAAATCTCAAGTAGGAGCAGAGAGGTTATTTTACCTCTGTATTTAGCACTGGTGTAACCACTACTGGAATATTGTCTCCAGTTCTGGTGCCCACAATTCAAGAAGGATGGTGATAAATTGAAGATGGGTCAGAGAAGATCCACAAGAATGATTACAGGATTAGAAAACCTGCCCTTCTCCCCACACCACAAAGAGATGGAGGAGGAAGAGGAATCAGCCTGACTGGAATGCAGAGAAGCGAGGAATGGGGGAGTGGAATATGGTAGGTGGGGGAAGGGTGATAGGGTGGATAGGAGGAAAGAAGGAAGAGGGACAGGAGCCAGGGGTGAGGTGGATAGCAACAGATGGGGGTAGAATTGGGATGGATAAAAGCTGAGGGAAGGGTAGCAGGAGCCGAGTTGGGAGAGATTGTTAGAAACAGAAAGGGAGCAGAGGGATCCACTCTCCTCCAAATCCTGAAACTGAAGCCAGAAGACTTGAGTCTCTACATCCCTCTAATGTCAGCAAACAGCTGTGAAACCCACTGGCAAAGCATATGTCTCCTCACTCTGTAGTGGCTGCTCCACATAGAGGATAACAACCTGCTACAAGTATCGGTTATGCTGTTAGCTCAAGTGGCAGCACTCTGTGTAGTGGATCTAAACATTCCAAACCTGCTGATTAGTCAGTTAGAAAAAGGGTTTTGTTTCTGAGAGAAATTTCAACAAAACATTTTTGTTCTTTTCATTTAAATTTTCTAGGAAAATTCAGACTTTCATTGAAATATCAAAATCTGAATTTTTTTGGTTTTCAGGCATTCTCTTTTCTGATGAAACATCGATAATTTCTGTGGAAAGCAGACAGTTTTTGCAAAAAAAATTTCCTATCAAAAGAGGAGGGTTTTTTTGTTGGTTTTTTTATGAACCCTACTGCTGATGAACCATGTGGATGTCAGTATAGCTCCACAATATGGAATTTTGTCTTTTCAGTTTGCTTTTTAAAAGCCTAGTAAATTACACACAAAAAAACTATGGCAAAAGAACATTATGGTTATATAGTCAAGCACTTAAATCTAGGACATTCCAGAATTAAGGTTGCCCATGCCATCTTTAATTACATGATCACTTTTTTTTCCTGCCTCATTCAGTGCATAGGATGGCTCTGCCCTGGGGATGTATCAGAGTTGTGGAGTGAAAGAGGCTGTTGTCCATAGGACTCTGTCTCATTTGTTGCAGAAGTTGGAAGTGGTATGGTGAATGAGACAGGGGGGCTTCAGGAAGAGAAAGAATGGTTTGCTGGTTAAGGATGTTGAATGCAACCCTGGAGAACTGGAGTCTATCCCTGCCTCTGCCACAGAGTTCCTGTGTGGCACTAGCAAGTCATTTAAACCAACATTTTCACACCTGGCCACTAATTGTTTCTTTTTCTGGGTGCCCATCTTGAGCCCTTAGGACCAGACTTACCCAAGTGCTGAGTACTCTCACCTGCAGTTGAAATCAGTGCGAGCAGTGCTTTGAACATATAAATTGCTATATAATGCTAAGGACTCTGAGAACTCTGATCTTAGGTGTCTCAAGTTGGGCACCTGAAATTAGTGGATACTTCTGACAATTTTGGTCTTAATCTCTCTCTGCCTCAATTTCCCACATGTAAAATTGGGATATTACCACCTACTCATTTCACAAACAATATGATGATGAATATCAAAGAAAACTCCATGAGGAAACTAATAATTCTGTACAGAATTCAGGGTTTTGGTGGTGTGTATTAAATGAGGCTTGGGAGCCACACATTGCAAGAAGATGATAAAACTGAACATTCAATAACTGCCCAGTCACTGAATGAGGCAGGGGTCATGTGGAAAAACTAAAATGTGATAGTATAGTTCAAGACTGTCTCATAATACGTGCGCACAAGGGAGCAGAATGAAGGTTGCACAGGCAAACATAATTCTGACATTTCCTAACTTTTGACTGCTTGATGTTACAACTTTCATGTTCTTTTAGTTTTTCAGATGTATATTATATACTCATGTATAACTGGTATTACTGTATAGTGACATTTACTGTAACTAATCAATATATATTTTCTTTTAAGGTTAATTTCTGCATCTTCCTAAAAATTCTAAAGTTGTTAATTTCCAAACTCAAAGCCCAGCAAATGAGCTTTCATGATTACAAATACAGGTATGTGATAAATATCAAAGTGTTACTAATCATTTGTATTACCATGGTGCCTTTCCTTCAGAAAGTTCCTAAAGTGCTACGGAGGATATATAGTTATACACAGCCACCAAAGTGGTAAGACATGGCAGCCATTCGGATCAAGTAACACAAGTGTCATAGGAGAGGAAGAGAAGAATAATGATTTGCCAACTGAAACTCAAGAGGAAATATAGGGAGGTTGAATGTAGGTACCAGTTCTAGCTGTAACCACACTTTGTTTTGCAGTAAGTGATAAGGAATCTTTAGTGATAAGTGGTTAGGATCCCAATTTTATACTTCTTTCAAAACTTACATCACCCCCTGAAGCTTCTCACATCTGGGGGGCTGAAGACTTAAGCCCAGGTCCTGGAGGGGCTGGGGGGGCAGGGCAACCCCTTCAGAGTCACCTGCGTCCCTTAGCATGCCCTAGTACCATGCTGTGGTATTGGGGATCAGGAAGGACTCAGAGGGAAGGACTCAGAGCACCACCTATTGAATCACTGCCATCACTTCCTGCAGCTGGCTGAGCTTTCCAGGGGAGGGTTCCAATCTAGGTACAGATCTAGGCTGTGCACTACTTGGCATATGAGACTGTAAGGAACTCATGCAGTCTGTGCAGGCTTGTAATTGTATTAGTATAGCTTACCCACTAGAGGTTGCTGCCCTCCAGCGGCCACCCACATTGGCTATATAAGAACTCAGCGAGTGCCAGTCTGACTACTCAATGCAACAGCTGCCTGGCTTCTTATCCATTAGGTGCTGTGTTGTGTTCTTGGAATAAAGCCTGACACTGATTCGGCTGAACCTGTGTCGATTGTGAGTGTTATCTATTCCATGACAGTTTGAGCAGAGCACTGACTAACCCATCTCCTCCCTTCATGATTTCTACTAGGGAATTCAAAACACTAACATACCTGTGGCTGATATAACCTCCAAAGATTCCAGAACCAAATGGTGCAACTGCAGGTACAGAATACTGCTCTCCAGGCTTCTCAACCCCCAGTACCATCAGACAGGGGCCTAAGTCCCATTGCTGCGTAAATTTATTCATGACAGATAGAAATTTTGTGATTTCCTGAATCAATGGCATCTACTTTATCTGCTCCGGCTCCTTATATACCCTACAGACCAGACCAAGGTAGGGCTTATAAATAGCCTACTGACCAGAGAAGCTCTGAATTAGGTATCACTGCTGCTGGAGCAGTACAGTCCCATGCTGAGTAACTTTGATGATTTCATCTGTGTTTTCTTAACTATATTTGATGACCCAAACTACACTCATGTGGCCAAAGCCTCCCTTCACTCCATAAAACAGGGTTGTTGGTCCATTTCGGACTACACTGCCCACTTTTGATACCTGATAAGGATGAGTTCGCCTGGATGAAACCATCAGTGACCCTATTTTCCTTTGTCAATTTATGCATCTGGATTGATGTCTGCTTATTTGAATGACATCAGGAGAGAAAGAGTTCATTCCAGCAAACTTGTTTCTATGTGATGATATTTCTGCAGGCATCACAAGCTAATCATGTGATTGAAACTATGTGGGTTGACAGAACTTGAACTCATCTCACTGGTCAAGAGAAGAAGCATTGTCACCAAAATGGTCTTTGTCATACTGTGGTGGGTCTGGCCACTTTGTGGCTACCTGTCCCTTGAAATTCAAACCTAGTATAAGCTTAGGAACCTCCATTGTCCAACCCTATACAACGCACACTTGGTAACTCTGGTGCATCCAGTAATTTCATGGACATAAAGTCCCAATTTAATGTAACCCTGCTCCTGATTATGTTGAGTCCATTGATGGTGCCCTGCTTTCTTCAGACGTGGTTAACCAAGTGACCCCATGAAGTCACCTTAGTCAAATTGCTGCATTTTCCGATTGTCCTCAGTATTACTTGATTTACACTGAATGATCCACATATTTCATGGAGGGCACAAGAAGCGTGTTTCAAATCAAGTTACTGCTGACAGTTATGCCTTGTGGGATCAAGTACCAAAACTCCAGAAGACGACACAACTACGTCTATTGTGCAGTCTTCCCAACACATTAGCCAACATCAACCTAGTGCTTCAAACACTTTTGATGTCCATAATTGTGGTAACAATTAAGGTACTACCAACCAATGCCCATCCAGACCATGTTGTTGGAATAGTTAGGGCCAAAGATCCCAACCCAGTCCCTGTGGTCCCAGCAAAATACCAAGATCTAGCAAACATGTTTGATAAAAGAAATATGGACATTCTACCACCTCATCACCCTTACAATTGTCCTATTGATCTCCAGCCAGGAGCCAAGATCCCACTGGGCAAATGTACACTCTGCTGGAACAAGAGCTCAAGGCTCTTCAGAAACACCTTCAAGAAAATCTTGCAAAAAATTTCATCCATCTGTTGACCTCTCTGTCCAGTATTCCTATATTATTTGTGATGAAGAAAGATGTCTGACTATGTGTTTGCATTAATTATCATGCCTTGAGTAGAATCAACATTAGGAATAGATACCCCTTGTTTTTTATCACTGAGTTATTTGACAGATTGTGCTCCACAATGCTGCTAACCAAGCCTTTGAGGCACTTATAATTTCTTTCAAATTCACAAAGGTGATGAATGGAAGTGCATGTTCTAGATGTGGTATGGCCATTTTGAGTATCTGGTGATGCCTTTCGGTTGTTCAGAGACCCTGGCCACTTTTCAGCATTTCATTAATGACATTTTTAGAAGCATTTAAAATCAATTTGTGGTGATCTACCTGGATCATATTCTTATCTTCTCAGAAACTTAACTCCTCCATGACCAACACATATTCACATAGTACTAGAATGGCTTCATGAGCATGGGCTTTACGCAAAACTAGAAAAATGTGAATTTGGCCAGTCGTCCATAGAATTTCTAGATTACTGTATATAGTTTTCTCAAGTGGCATCAGCATGGACAATAGAAAAGTGTCTGTGATCACGAATTGGGCAACCCCAAGAAATGTGTGTGAAGTTGAACATTTCCTTAAATTTGAAACTGTTTACCAATTTTTGCCAATTTTTATTAAGGATTTGGTAAGATTGGTGTCCTCTGTGATGACACTGCTCCAGAAGAATACTTGATTAGCCTGGACATTGGCAACTCAGTCTTTTTAGACCACTTAATGGATAATTTTTGTCAACGCCTATTCTGGTGCTCAGATCCAGTGAAACCCTTTAAGTTGAGGCAAACATGTTCAAAGTGGCAATCAGAGCTGTACTATCATAACAACATGGACCCCAGCATCAACTCCATGTGCACCCAATTTCTGTCCCAGGTATATACAGATCACAAAATTTTGGAATATCTACATGCCGTGAAAACCCTGAATCAACATCAAAACCAGTGGTCTTTATTTTTTTCCAGATTTTACTTCATTTTGACATACGATTCAGACAGTCTTAAGGGGGAATACTAGGAGAAAGAACTCAAGAATATTCTAGAATCCTTATATACTGTAATTTTGCCAATGCCTTAGTACATAGGAATTTGCTACCCTTCATCTCATCCTATTTATCTAATGACCCATTTGTGACAAAACTCATGCTGACTCAGAATGCTGCCAGTGACCAACTTCCTAACCCCAGCTTCCTCGTCAAAGATGAGATCCTTTATTTCAAGGGCCATATCTATGTCATCACAAAGCCATGATTCTCCTTTAGCTGCCAACTTTGGCCACTTTAAAACACATAGACTAGTTTTTCTATATTTTTGTGGCCAAAAATGCAACCTTTCATCAAGTTATATATTAACTCCTGCAATATTTGCTCTTGAACAAAGACTTCCCCACCTCCCATCCCCACGTGAAACACCACAGGGACCTCATGCCAGCCCTTGTTATCCAGTGCCATAGATTTTATTATTGACCTACCCAGCTTAAAGATCAGTGGAACCATCTTAGTTATCACCTATCACCTTATTAAATATCCCACTTTATCCCATGTCCCATAGTTTCCCCTGCTTTGGGATAGCCTGGGTCATTTTTACTTGTGGCTTCAAACTCCATGGGTTACTATCTAGCATCATCACTGACCAGGCCCCACAATTTGTTCCCCATTTGTGTCAAGAACTTTTTAAATTGCTGAACATTGCGCTATATAATTCCTCTGCCTACTATCCTAAGACCTATGGGCAGATCAAACAGGTTAACCAAATAATTGAACAATATCTTCATTGTTTCATCAGTTATCACCAGGACTACTGGGAGTCACTCCTTCTTTTTGCCAAATTTGCCTATAACAATTCTATGTCTCAACCTTTGCAGCCCCTTCTACACTAACTATGTCTTCCATCTGCATTTCCATCCATCCTTATGAAGGGTGTTTTATGTCCCCACACCCACTGACCTAGTCCAGCATTTGTACCATCTTCAAGAGGAACTGAGAAAACATCTCAACTAAGCCAAAAGTGCCTACAAATATTGCATAGACTGACACTGTAGGGAAGCTCTTCATTTCATCATTGCTGACTGGGTATGGTTGTCATCATGAAACTTCACCTCCATTCATCCCTCACATAAACTAGATCATGAACACCTGGGTCCAGCAAATCATCCAGCAAATCAGCTCTGTCATGGTCAAACTGTTTCATCCTAGCTCAATGAGAGTACATCTTGTCTTCTGCATTTTGCTGTTAAAGTCATAAACTGACAATCCCTTTCCTGGATGAGTCAAGCCTACACCTTCACTACTTATCATCCACGGCCATGACAAAATGTATGTACAAAGGATCCTTGACTCTAGATAGTCTGGGGAAAAATGAGGTACCTTGTGGATTTTGAGGATTATGGGCTAGTTAACCAGTCACAGGAACCCACCAGTCTTATCCATACCCCTGATAAAATTAGAGAATTTCATCAACCCTACCCTGCCAAGTCCAGACCCAAGATGCCTGGAAGGCATCCTTAAGGGAAGTGTAAATGCAGCCTGTGGAAAGGTTATAACTGAATTAGGATAACTTGCCTCCTATTGGTCTTGGTTCACCAGAGGCCTCCCTCACCTCGTCATCAAATGCTAGTCAATGTTAGCTCAATGCAATGGCTGCCTGGCTCCTTATTCACTAGGTGTTCTCAAAATAAAGCCTGACACTGCTTCAGCTGAACCTGAGTCTGTTGTGAGTGTTGCCTTGTTCCATGATAGAGACCACAGCACAGGAGCAGCTCTGAATTTTTGTTAAAAACAACAACAACAACAAAACCCCCAAAAACCTAGAAACTATTTTTGGATCAATCAAGGGACCTTCAAATTTTGGCTCCCTACTAACCATCCCTCTTGTCTCCACATACACACTCTCCCTTCCCACACACACAATTCAGTTTGCCCTTCCCTTTCATGGACCAACTAATAGTTCTCTCCACACACCAAACATCAATTCATTTTGCTCTATCTTGCTTCCTACACACACACCATTAATTCATTCCCCCTACCATTTTGCAGAGCCCCACAATTGATTCTGCTGCCCTGTCCCATTGTGTGCCTGGGACCTCTTCATCACCTTTTCCAAGGTCTAGTGATAGCACTCGACTCCCTTATCCAGGTTGGGGGGCAGGCAACTCCAGACAGAGTTGCAGAATGACAGGGAGCTGTTGTTCCCAATTTTCCCCTGAGCACATGAGGTAGGAGGATTTCTCGAGTGCTCCAACCTATATTTGCAGACGGGAAGGAATGCCAGATGGTCCTTCAGCACATGAAGCATTTATGACTGTTTGTCTTTTCCTAGGAGGTGGGGGAATAGGGAAGGACAGTAAAACAAATGGGGGGTTCCCTGCAGATCCAGAGGAGGAGCTGAAGAACCCCTATAAAGTTGGCAATTCTCTGCTGCAAGACATGGAAAGGTTATTAGCAAACATGAATCTGTTGTGGGCACTTGTGTACACTAGTACATGTGTATTCCACAACCACAGGGTCTAAATAGTCTCATACTTATCCTCAAGGAGCCATATCTGTGCCATTCTCTTATCAAGCTTTAGTCTTGAACAATGAACTTTTATGATCAGTAATGCACATTGGAAAACATAATCCCAACTAAACAGATAAAATGATGGTGTCTAAACTAGCTGTTACCACTCAAGAAAGAGATCTTGGAGTCATTGTGGATAGTTCTCTGAAAACATCCACTCAATGTGCAGCAGCCATCAAAAAGGCAAACAGAATATTGGGAATCATTAAGAAAGGGATTGATAATAAATCAGAAAATATCGTATTGCCTCTGTATAAATCCATGCTACACACACATCTTGAATACTGCATGCAGATGTGATTGGCCCAGCTCAAAAAAAAATATTGGAATTGAAAAAGGTTCAGAAAAGGGCAAAAAAATATTAGGGGTATGGAACAGCTTACATATGAGGAGAGATGAATAAGATTGGGACTTTGCAGCTTGGAAAAGGGACAACTAAGGGGGGATATGATAGAGGGCTATAAAATCATGATGGGTGTGGAGAAAGTGAATAAGGAAGTGTTATTTACTCGTTCTCATAATGCAGGTTTAAAACAAATAAAAGGAAGTATTTCTTCACACAATGCACACTCAACCTGTGAGGTTGTGAATGCCAAGACTATAAGAGGGTTTAAAAAGGAACTAGATATGTTCATGGATGATAGGTCCATCAATGGCTATTAAGCAGGATGGGCAGGGATGATGTCCCTAGGCTCTGTTTGCCAGAAGCTGGGAATGGGTGACAGGGAGTGGATCGCTTGATGATTACCTGTTCTGTTCATTCCCTCTGAAGCACCTGGCATTGGCCACTGCTGGAAGACAGGATACTGGGCTAGATGGACCTTTGGTCTGACCCAGTAAGGCTGTTCTTATGTTTTTATGGTAAATAATAAAATCATAGAATCATAGAATCTCAGGGTTGGAAGGGACCTCAGGAGGTCATCTAGTCCAACCCCCTGCTCAAAGTAGGACCAACCCCAACTAAATCATCCCATCCAGGGCTTTGTTAAGCCTGACCTTAAAGACCTCTAAGGAAGGAGATTCCACCACCTCCCTAGGTAACGCATTCCAGTTCCTCACCACCCTACTAGTGAAAAAGTTTTTCCTAATGTCCAACCTAAACCTCCCCCTCTGCAACTTGAGACCATTACTCCTTGTTCTGTCATCTTCTACCACTGAGAACAGTCTAGATCCATCCTCCTTGGAACCCCCTTTCAGGTAATTGAAAGCAGCTATCAAATCCCCCCTCATTCTTCTCTTCTGCAGGCTAAACAATCCCAGTTCCCTCAGCCTCTCCTCATAAGTCATGTGCTCCAGCCCCCTAATCATTTTTGTTGCCCTCCGCTGGACTCTCTCCAATTTATCCACATCCTTCTTGTAGTGTGGGGCCCAAAACTGGACACAGTACTCCAAATGAGGCCTCACCAGTGCTGAGTAGAGGGGAATGATCACATCCCTCGATCTGCTGGAAATGCCCCTACTTATACAACTCAAAATGCCATTAGCCTTCTTGGCAACAAGGGCACACTGCTGACTCATATTCAGCTTTTCGTCCACTGTAACCCCTAGGTCCTTTTCTGCAGAACTGCTGCCCAGCCATTCGGTCCCTAGTCTGTAGCAGTGCATGGGATTCTGCCGTTCTAAGTGCAGGACTCTGCACATGTCCTTGTTGAACCTCATCATATTTCTTTTGTCCCAATCCTCTAATTTGTCTAGGTCCCTCTGTATCCTATCCCTACCCTCCAGCGTATCAACCACTCCTCCCAGTTTAGTGTCATCTGCAAACTTGCTGAGGGTGCAGTCCACACCATCCTCCAGATCGTTAATGAAGATATTGAACAAAGGGCACTTCACTTGCTACCGGCTGCCAACTAGACATGGAACCATTTATCACTACCCGTTGAGCCCGACCATCTAGCCAGTTTTCTATCCACCTTATCATCCATTCATCCAGCCCATACTTCTTTAACTTGCTGGCAAGAATACTGTGGGAGACTGTATCAAAAGCTTTGCCAAAGTCTAGAAATAGCACATCCACTGCTTTCCCCTCATCCACAGAGCCGGTTATCTCATCATAGAAGGCAATTAGATTAGTCAGGCATGACTTGCCCTTGGTGAATCCATGCTGACTGTTCCTGATCACTTTCCCCTCCTTTAAGTGGTTCAAAATTGATTCCATGATTTTTCCAGGGACTGAGGTGAGACTGACTGGCATGTAGTTCCCTGGATCTTCCTTCTTCCCTTTTTTAAAGATGGGCACTACATTAGCTTTTTTCCAGTCATCCGGGACCTCCCCCGATCGCCATGATTTTTCAAAGATAATGGCCAATGGCTCTGCAATCTCATCGGCCAACTCCTTTAGCACCCTCGGATGCAGTGCATCCGGCCCCATGGATTTGTGCTCGTCCAGCTTTTCTAAATAGTCCCGAACTATTTCTTTCTCCACAGAGAGCTGGTCACCTCCTCCCCTTACCGTGCTGCAGAGTGCAGCTGTCTGGGAGCTGACCTTGTCTGTGAAGACAGAGGCAAAAAAAGCTAATTCCTCACACCCAGCCCAGAAAAGCCTGGGTCCAACCAAAAGCTCAGTCCAAATTTGTGGAGATTTCAAAGTGATACTGAGTCCAGTTTTATGTGCAGCTCCATATCCACTACCTTATATTGAGGATTTTTTTGCTACTCTTAGTGGTGGACAGTGTTTCAGTAAATTGGATTTTCTCAGTGCATACCTACAAATGGAGATTGATCTGGCATCTCACAAATATCTCACAATCAACACACATAAAGGCTTGCCTTTATTACAATAGGTGGCCTTTTGGAATCACATTGGCACCTGCCCTGTTCCAGAAATCCATGGATGAGATTCTAAAGGGACTGAAGGGAGTTCATCACTATGCGTGACATGCTCTCTCAAAGGAAAGGGATGGTACTACAGCCCCCCAGCCCTGTACCCTATCTCTGTCTCACACACATACACTTACTTTGTCTCTGTCTCACACACACACTGTGTGTCACACAGACACAAATACTCTCTTTCACACTCACCTCCCAACACATACTTGTATTATTGTTGTTGTTGTTGTTGTTACTTCTTGATACTTCCAGCAATGCACATATATTCTCTGTAATTTTATTCTTTCGAAGTGCTGTTATTTGAGTTTTTTGACTGGTCAATGCATTTCATTATTTTGATTTCTTTCTTATGCTTACATTTAATTCTTTTAGTAGTGAGTTCTAAAATGTCTCACCTTTCCTGGCTGAAGTAGTTATCTCTATGGTAACTTTATAAAAATATATATGATATCCAGGTTTTTTGTTTCTATTGGTGGCACACATCCGCACATTACCTCAATAATTTGGTGCACATAACAAAAGTCATTCAGCACATGGATGAAAAAATTAGAGGGGACATTGCTTAGCGCCTCTAGAAAGAGGCCAATATTTAGGTGTGTTTATAGTTAGGTGTACTGTTGTTAACTGCCGAACTGTAATAGTTTGATAATGTTGGCCTCTGTGGCCAGTTTGCTATCCCTAATTCCTCACTACAACCCAACCCCAAACCCTTCCTTTCACATCACTTTTCAAATAACATTCTTCTAATATAGGGGTTCACAAACTGGGGGTTGGGACCCCTCAGAGGGTCACCAGGTTATTACATGGGGGGTTGCGAGCTGTCAGCCTCCGCCCTAAACCTCGCTTTGCCTCCAGCATTTATAATGGTGTTAAATATATTAAAAAGTGTTTTTAATTTATAAAGGGGGTTGCACTCAGAGGGTCACCAGTACAAAAGTTTGAGAACCACTGCACTAATAGCTATTTGCCAGTTCCCTAAATCTAATCTCACCTCTGTCTCATTTGCTTTTGGTTTCTTTTTCCTGATCTATCTTTTGTTGTAGATACAGTTTCCCAGTACCTGCTATTTTCTCCTCCAGATCATTAGTGAAGTTCTTATATCAGCCCCAAACTGGAGCCCCGAGGGACCTTCTACTGTAGTTATTTCTCCATAGTTGGATATTCAGCTTCGCATCAAGGATGTTAAGAAATATAATATTCAAACACTTTATTTTTAAGATTGGCAAGATCTACTCTGGTGCTAATACCTTTACTGGGGATCCATGAGTTTATATTTACCTTCATCACTGATGAACAAGTTAAAGGATTGTCAAGACATATAAAACTCTTCACGCAATTAACAATGAGTTCCTTTCACGTAAGTACTCTGTTACAGTATCTTTCCTTAGAGCTAGGATTTTCCGATATAGACTAGATATCCTGGTTTTATTTATTATTATCCTTCAACATATATTGACTTAACATGATAGTGTTACACTGGATGGATCAAAAAATTCACAAAAACAATTTCAAATTGGCAGTTTCCTGAACAGACTAAAATGGGAAATTTGACCCTCTCGCCTGCATATGTCTCTTCTCAGCCAGTGAATCCTGCATTGCCTCACAATCAGTGCAGTCTTCAGAGGCGATTCTGAAGTGAATCCCCTTAAGAACATAAGAATGACCCTACTGGGTCAGACCAAGGGTCCATCTAGCCCAGTATCCTGTCTTCTGACAGTGGCCAGTGCCAGGTACCCCAGAGGGAATGAGCAGAACAGGTAATCATCTAGTGATCCATGCCCTGTCGCTCATTCCCGGCTTCTGGAAAACAAAGACTACGGACACCATTCCTGCCCATCCTGGCTAATAGCCATTGATGGACCTATCCTCCATGAGTTCTTTTTTTGAACGCTGTTATGGTCTTGGCCTTCACAACATCCTCTGGCATGGAGTTCCACAGGTTGATTGTGCATTGTGTGAAGAAATACTTCCTTTTATTTGTTTTAAACCTGCTGCCTATTCATTTCATTTGGTGACCCCTAGTTCTTGTGTTATGAGAAGTAGTAAACAACAACACTTCCTTATCTACTTTCTCTACACCAGTCATGATTTTATAAACCTCAATCATATTTCTCCTTCGCCATCTCTTTTCCAAGCTAAAAAGTCCTCGTCTTATTAATCTCTCCTCACACAGCAGCTGTTCCATACCAATAATAATTTTTGTTGCCCTTTTCTGAACCTTTTCCAATTCCAATATCTTTTTTGAGATGGGGCAACCACATATGCACACAGTATTCAAGATGTGGACATACCATAACTTTTAGTGGGAAGGAGTAGCTCAGTGGCTTGTGTATTGGCCTGCTAAACCCAGGGTTGTGAGTTTAACCCCTCAGGGGCCACTTAGAGATCTGGTCCTGTTAGTGAAGGCAGGGTCCCTTCCAGCTCTATGAGATAGGTATATCTCCATATATTATATAGAGGCAATATGATATTTTCTGTCCTATTATCTATCCCTTTCTTAATTATTCCCAGCATTCTGTTCACTTTTTTGACTGCCGCTGCACATTGAGTGGATGTTTTCAGAGAACTATCCATAATGACCCCAAGATCTTTCTTGAGTGGTAACAGCTAATTTAGATCCCATCATTTTATATGTATAGTTGGGATTATGCTTTCCAATGTGCATTACTTTGCATTTATCAACATTAAATTTCATCTGCCATTTTGTTGCCCAGTCACCCAGTTTTGTGAGATCCTTTTGTAGCTCTTCACAGTCTGCCTGGGTCTTAACTATCTTTAGTAATTTTGTATCATCTGCAAATTTTGCCACCTGACTGTTTACCCCCTTTTCCAGATCATGTATGAATATATTAAATAGGACTGGTCCCAGTACAGATCCCTTGGGGACACCAAAATTTACCTCTCTCCACTTTGAAAACTGACCATTTATAGTGACCCTTTGTTTCCTATCTTTTAACCAGTTACCAATCAATGCAAGCACCTTCCCTCTTATCCCATGGCAGGGATATTCCAAAAGGCCACACGTGCTGGAAGCCTGTTAGATTGCAAAGCAGGAACATCCTAATAAATATTCTCTAGACACATTTTCACTAAGAACCAGTCATTTGAGGGGCCTCCATTTTTGATGCCCAACCTGGAATACCTTAACAGCCCCTGTTTTTCATTTGTGTTGAGCATCTGCCTTCTGAAAATCAGACCCCTTCAAGTTGTCTCAAATTCACCCTGGAACTGATGTGCTTAAACTCACTAGTGCTTTTTGAAAAGTTAGGCCCTTAGATATACTTTCCAACTAGAGAACAATATCTATAACTTCCCAGTCTCAATTCATTCTGCCAAAACCAGCCTCAAAACCAAGGGGGAGGGCAGAACTGCCAGCCATGTTATTGCCAAGCAGGGCATTTTACTGGTAAGGGGACCAATTTCTATTGCTCCAGAGCACATCTGGCATTCTGTCACTATGAGATGGAACTTAAAGCAAGTGCAGAAGAATAGGAAGGGAAGAGAGAAAACTTTTAAAATGGTAGAAACGTTTAATTAGAGAACAGCAAGACTGCCCTCACCCTTCTTTCTATATAAAATTCCTCTTTCTTTCCTTCTTTCTAAGGTTTTAGAAATTTTCACTTCCCCTCCCCTTCAACTTCCAGCCATTGGATCTTGTACTCAGCATCCCAAAATTCAAGAACCTACTGTCCCTAAAGAGAAACACCTGTCTTCCTCCAAACAGCCCAGCCTTTCTTTCAGTCATATAGCTGCAAAGGTTAGCAAATTCACCCTGCATTGTGATGTAATCATGTAGAAATGACAGCCCCCAGAGCCCTGCATTCCAGGACCCATTACCACAGCACAACTTATCCCAGCATCTCCAGTTAATGTCGTCTAGGAGCCAGAGCTCATGAGCAAACTACATGATTAGACTGAGCGCTTTTGGCTGGCAGTGTATAGTACAGACTCATCATAATGCCAGAGTTGCTGATCGCAAACTCTGGAACATTCGGGTTCATTTATCATGCTTGAACAGAGCCAGCTTCTATAGACTGTATCTTTCTGAATGTTCAGTCCCTCCATCTCTAGTCAACTGCTGTACAATTCCAGCACAAACAGATATGGAAAAATATAATGATACGAAGGAGAGAAAAGGGCTGCTAGCATTACCTACGGGCAACACAGGCACCGACTTTCTCATTTCCTTGAGGGCGCTCAACCCAGGCCCCACCCCTACTCCACCTCTTTCCTCTAAGGCCTCCCCCTTTGGCCTCTGCTCTGACCCCGCGCTGCCTCTTCCCACGAGGTTTGCCAACTTTGTACTCGCACAAAACCGAACACCCTTGCCCCGCCCCCTGCCCTGCCCCTCCTCTGAGGCCCTATCCTGCCCTGCCCCTTCTCTGAGGCCCCACCCCGCTCACTCTATATCCCCCCCTCGTCGCTCACTCTCCCCAGCCTCCCTCTCACTGGCTCTTTTTCACCGGGCTGGCTCAGGGGGTTGGGATGTGGGAGGGGGTGAGGGCTCCATAGGGGGCTGCGGGCTCTGGGGTGGGACCAGAAATGAGGACTTCAGGGTGCAGGAGTTGAAGCAGTGGGTTGGGATGCAAGAGGAGGTGAGAGCTCCGGCTGGGAGCGCAGGCTCTGGGTGGGGCTGTTGATGGGGAGTTTGGGGTACAGGAGGGGGCTCCAGGCTGGGACAGAGGTGTTTGGTAGGTAGGAGGGGGATCTGACTGGGCCAGGGGTTTGGGGCATTGGGAATGTTTCCAGTGCCTTTTATAGCTTCTGCCATGTGGAAGGAAATCCATTGTTTCAAATAAAGCCCTCAGCACAGCTAATGGAAAATTAGAGGTAGCAAGATGGTGTTTGGAGTCACATGGGCAAGTCACATGTCCATGCATGACTTCTCTTAGTCATAGCAGGAAACCATTTCCTATCTCCAGACAGAACATTCACAGGACAGTCCATTCAGTGTAGATGGGCGTCTTCCATTGTGAGATAAATGTTCTTTTGATGAGCCACTTAACTTGAATAGTTCCTTCCCAATGTGCTGTCTAAACACCTTGTTGGTGTTTCCCAGAAGTAAACACATTAGAAATACAGGTATAGTTCAAATACTCATAACTTCAGATATGCAAATGATACATGCATACAAATAGCATAATCATATTCAGCGAATCATAACCTTTCCATAGATTGTACATTTTGTACAAGATTTGTTACAATTATATAACAGTGGTAGTAATGATCTACGTGGTCATAGTTTAATCAGATAATGTCACAAGATTTGTCCCATAATTTAGCATTTCCTTACTTTTGAGGGTTGCATTGGTTGCATGTTATGTTTAGGGAACCTTAAATTATTTTTAAATGACAAGATTGAAAAAAGTGAATAGTAAAAGAACATCTTTTCATCTAGGGGAACTTGCTAGGCGTCTGCAACTTAGCAGACATTTCGCTTTTTAAAAATAAAACAATTTTTCAAATAGCTAAAGGACTTAATCTGTATTTACTGCAATTGCTCTCTCTCTCTTGTTTTTATTTCTAATGAAAACATTACTTTGTAAAAGGATTAACGAATAGCATACAAACTAGAACCAATTCCATCTGTTTAGTCTCTAAAAATCCTAAGTAGTTTTAAACTGTTTCTAAACTGCTTTGTTAAGGAAAAACAATTACCTCTGGGATGTGAGATGGAAGTTTTAACAAACAATTGAAAAGAGCACAAAATTAAATATGAAAAAGTCAACTCTGCTGTAGCTATGACAGTACTAGCAGCATCTCTGCTTTAGAGAGTGGGGAGATCCAATCATCTCAGCTTAGTGTTATACAACATGAATTGTTACCCACAGGAAAAAACTACTGGTTCATGATGGCTTAAAAACAGACACAGTCTGTTATTTACATCAAAAGTGAACAATACTGAGACCACACATGCAAATATCTGCTTCCCAATAGGGTCATCAGAAACCAATAAGTATTCCTTCTGAACGTCTAACTTCATCTCCCCCATATAATGTGACTTTTAAAGAGACCACTACTCAGAAACTCATGGCCATAGTAGAGAGATTTCTAGCTATATAGCATCATGGGGCTAGAAGGGACCACAAGCTCATGGAATCTAACCTCCAAATGTTAATATTATCCACTGAGAAAAATAACTGATATTGCAACACTAAAGGTGAGAAATTGAGCATAAAAAAATCATCAAATGTGGAGTGAACAGTAAACGTGACAGTCAATTAATTCTGTCTACTTTTGCATACATGCAAATATATTGTGCCAGATCCTCAACCGGGGTACATTCGCATAGCTCTGTTAACTTCAGGGAGCTACGGTGATTGATACCAGCTGAGGATCAAGCCCACTGCCTCTTTCTTTATATCAATATATGTGGAGGATTTGTAGTGCTGCCATGTGCCACTGCACACACAGCTCCCTGAGCAGCAACAGCTTTTCCAGCAGGAGATGGGCTTTTTAAAGAGGGTGCTTGGACATTCAGAAGGACTGACAGGGAAATAGTGGTACCTCTATGCTAGCAGCAGATGCTTTTTCAGCTTAGCAGTGGCCCTTTAAAATGGGCCTTATAGGGCTCCTGGGGCCATCAGCTGACACTATATGCCTCGCTCCCCTAGTAGCACTGACTTCTCCAGCAAGAGAAGAGCCCTTTAAGAAGAGTTCTCAGAAGAGTTCTGTTGTGGCCAGCACAGAGTCCTCCCTCTCTCCTCAGTGTCTGGGGCATTCTCATTAGGGGAGATAAATTCTTTAAGAAGGACTCGTGTAATTAGATTTATATGGGAGATTGGTTGTAGAATTGTGCCCTGATGTAATACAGAGTAAAGAAGATTGTGGTATTGATGATGGAAGAAGGGAAGATAGACTGTGTGAGGTTGTGGCAAAAGAGGAGAGTTGGGGTGTAATAAGATAAGGGGAAGAATTTAGTTATTTATTTAAGGTGTTTGGGTGAAAGAACCATAGGAAGCTAAATTGCACAGATTATATCAAAAGTCTCTGCAGCTTAAATGAAGAATCTTAATGACAGATACTATCCACAGGAAAAGACATGATTGTTCACGTGCCCAATTGAGAATAAGGGTTTCTGGAATATATTTGAAGATAAGGAGGGATAGCACAGGCACAGGTTGGGCATAAGTCTATGTGAACTTATGCATTCCAGGTTGATTTTATGAACTTTTTTAAGTGTATGTTTATACACTTACTGACATCATTCCCTGTGTCCTTGCATCATAATTTTTGTGTTAAGGTGAAGGGTCTGGCACTTGATGTGTGACCCTGAATGGAATAGAGAGACAAGGTGGGTGAGGACCAGCTTCTGGTCAGATATGAAGAAGAACTTTTTGTACCTTGAAAGTTGGTCTCTTTCACCAACAGAAGTAGGTCCAGTAAAGATATTACCTCACCTATCTTATATAAAAATATATCAACTATAAATAAGACAGAAAATACCATATTGCCTCTATATAAATCCATGGTACGCCCACCCACATCTTGAATACTGCATGCAGATCTGTTCATCCCATCTCAAAAAATATATATTGGAATTGGAAAAGGTACAGAAAAGGGTAACAAAAAATATTAGGGGTATGGAACAGCTTCTGAATAAGGAGAGATAAATAAGACTGAGACTTTTCGGCTTGGAAAAGAGACGACTAATGGGGGATATGATAGAGGTCTATAAAATCATGACTAGTGTGGAGAAAGTAAATAAGGAAGTGTTATTTACTCCTTCTCATAACACAAGAACTAGGGGTCACCAAATGATATTAATAGGCAGCAGGTTTAAAACAAATAAAAGGAAGTATGCACAGTCAACCCGTGGAACTCTTTGCCAGAGGATATTGTGAAGGCCAAGAGTATAACAGTGTTCAAAAAGGAACTAGATATGTTTATGGACAATAAGCCAATCAATGGCTATCAGCCAGGATGGGTGGGAGTGGTGACCCTAGCCTCTGTTTTCCAGAAGCTGGGAACGGGCAATGGGGAATGGATCGCTTGCTGATTACCTGTTCTGTTCATTCCCTCTGAAGCACCTGGCATTGGCCACTGTTGGAAGACAGGATACTGGGCTAGATGGACATTTACTCTGACCCAGTTTGGCTGTTCTTATGTTCTTATATTCTTACCTTTTTTCTCTAATATCCTGGGACCAGCATGGCTACAGCAAGGGTGCAAACCTGAATGGAACAGTCATTAAGAACGAATAACATCTGAAATAGCCATTCCCTACCAGAACAAGGCAGAGCCATAAAGAGTTGTTAACCTGTTCAAATGGAAGCATCCTAGGACAGAGAGTTAGCTGCCACCCAGGAAAATCAGTTCTTCCAGCTGGGCTTGTAACTAAACAACAGATCAGCATTGGCTGTCTTTCTAAAAGCTCTGCTCTAGGAATTATTTTTGGGAAGTTCTCTGGTTTGTATTTTACAGGAGGTCGGACTAGATGATCACAGTGATCCCTTTTGGCCTTGGAATATATGAAACTATGAACTTGACAAGGGACTTGAAGCCACTGAAGACAGTCACCTGACAATAGGAGTTGGAACCTATAAAAGGAAGGCTCTCTCACTGGCCATTTTAGTCTGTCTACATTCCGAGCGAGGGGTGTGATTCCCAGCTTACACAGACATACTCACGCTAGCTCTAATCAAGACTTAAAAATAGTAGAGTAGCCATGGTTGTCAGGCAATGCCTCCAACAGTCAGACCTAGTGGTTAGAGTGAGGTCACAACTAGTCATAGGGTTGAGCCTGGGCCAAGGGTGGTGCTACAGTCCAGATCTGGGGACAAGCCAGGGTAAAAATGAAGATCAGAATCCATAGATAAACCAGAACTGGAAGTGTCAGCACAGTCCAGGTGAAGGCCAGAGGTTGAGGCCATAGGGTCGGCTTCCCAGGACAAGCCAAGTGAATATTGAAGCCAGAGTCCAGATACAGGCCAGAGGTCAAAGCCAGGTAGTCAGAGTCTGAGGGTCTGGGGAGGATCAGGAGGTGGAGGCAAGGCTGGAGCGGGTCAGTGGCAGGGCTGGAGTGAGGCTAGAGTAGGACAAAGACAAGACTGGGACAGGGCTCAAGCAAGGCTGGGGCAGGATTGCCAACTTTCTAATTGCACAAAACCAAACACCCCTGCACCGCCCCTTCTCCGAGGCCTCACTCCTGCTCGCGCCATCCCACTATCACACACTTTAACCAGGCTGTGGCAGGGGGTTGGAGTGTTGGAGAGGGATGAGGGCTCTGGCTGGGGGTGCAGGCTTTGGGGTGGGGCTGGGGATGCAGGGTTTGAGGTACAGGAGGGGTTCCAGGCTGAGGCAGGGGTTTTGGGTGCAGGAGGCTGGGGCATGGGGCTGGGGTGTTTGCAGGGGTGCGGGCTCCAGGAGGGAGTTTGGGTGTGGGAGGGGACTCCGGGCTAGGGCAGGGAGTTGGGGTGTGAGAGAGGGTTTGGGGTGTGGGGTCCCGACAGTGCTTTCTGTGGCTTTCCGGCCAATGGGAGCTGTGGAGCCGGCCCTTGGGGCAGGGCACAGAGCCTCCCTGGCCGCCCGTGCAGTCTAAGGACTGAAGGGACCTGGCAGCCGCTTCCAGGAGCCACACGGCTCCAGGGAAGGCAGAGAGCCTGCCTTAGCCCCAGGCCCCTGCTGTGCCACTGACCGGACTTTTAACAGCCCAGTCAGTGGTACCAACCGGAGCCACCAGAGTCCCTTTTCGACCGGGCGTTCTGTTTGAAAACCGGATGTCTGGAAGCCCTAGGCAAAAACAGGAGCAAGTTGGGAATCTGATGCACTGTGAGGCAGCAGGAAGGTTCCTGGATGGGCAGTGCTGTTGAACAGACTGATCTGCAGCTCTGGTGGTGTTGTGGAAGTACCTGACCCTGGGGGTCACCTGACTGAGGCTCTGCTCAGGGATAGGCTGTTGTTGATTGCCTGAGGGCTGAGTCACCACAGGCTCCATTGGACTGGTAAGTCAGTGCAGCTGGATGAGCAGCCTTGGTTTGATGGAAGTTTGCTTCACAGCGTTAGCAAAGGCAGTGGCAAGCGGTGGCATGGGCTAGCTTCCCTCTGGACCCCATGGATATGTGCTCAGGGTGGCTAGCCCATCCCACTGCTCGCCGCTGTCTCTCATACCACAGCTGCACTGTTATTTTGGCATGCTAGGTCAATGTGATCCAGCACCAGTCTGTCTATGTGAGCTGGGAATCACACTCCTAGCTCACAGTGGAGACAACCTTACACAGAGAAGAAACTAGAAGCAGAAGGCGGTCAGATTGGGCAGGAGGAGAAGAAAGAGAAGAGGGTGATGGGACTCTGAAAGGAAACTGACTAAAACCAAAAAGACTCTCTCGGATTGGTGAGAACACAGGAGGGAGGATTCCGCATGCATGTTTTTGTTACTTTCCATAGATTTTTCTCTCTCTTGTACTCTGTCTGTGAGTTGAGTATGATTTAGAAATTCCTTTGGAAAGTTTTTTGTGTCCCTTGCTTTCGCTGTCATATAGCCTGTGAAGGAGGAAACAGTAATCCAGGGGATCCAATGCTTTGGTGGAACTCTAGGAATGTGCAAGAATTACTGGGGAGGCTTGGAAGAGCTGGCACTACTTTCAGGGCCTATTACATTGGAATAGAGACCCATTTCTTACAAGGGGTGTTAGACAGAGGATCTGTACCTCGAGAGTGCCTACACTGCCAGAGCCAACGCCAAGACTCTGCTCAGACCCACAAAGTCAATTGCACATGGGATCCAGTGGGTGGATTCAAACACTGCAGCCTATTGAGCATCCACTAGGAAGAGTTCATCCAGCCTTGTAATAATCATTAGAGATCACATCACTGCTAGGCATTTTAAAGTTGGTGAAATCCCTTGGGACTAAAGAGGAAGCTTCAAGGCTATAGGTGTAATAGCAAAGCAAGCCAGAGCTTCCTTCCATGTCCAGTTTCTGAGGAAGACTTCTTTCCATCAAAGATATCCTGGATATCATGGCATTGTCCAAGGTCTTTTGAACTAATAAGATACTATGAACTCCTCAGAATGGTACCCACTGCACTAGAAGTAGTGTGCAGAAGATACTACATTGACATTTGTACAGGAGGCTCAACTGCTGATGATCTCCATTCATGAGTGTTGGCAACAAAATAGCATCAAGTATGTCAAGTACAAATCTTTTCCACACTTATTAGAAGGTTTACCACTTAACCAATTCCGTTGGTCATATTAGCAATCCTTTAAAACAAACCTATTGTATATGAGAAAATTATTTAAGGAAAGAAGATTTATGGTTCTGGGATTAGTATTATGAAGATTTTAATAGTAATTTCACCCTTAAATTAAGACTATAGGAATCAGTGTCTCCTCCATAATCTAATTTTCTTCTCATTTTCTTTCTCTTATAGGGTTTCCTTGTAGCAATTTTATACTGCTTTGTTAACGGAGAGGTAAGGCACCGCAACATGTATTACTAGTTGATTTCTGTAGAATTTTCAAGGCAATGAACAGAATGACAATAAAACAATACCGTATTGACCACTGAGATTTGCATAAGTGCATTCTCCTAAATAGGCAGTAACCTCTTTTTATCAGGGGAGACAGTAGCCAGATTCAGCCCTCACTATGGTAAATGTAAATGCAGAGTAACTCTACTGAAACTAGTGGAGTTGTTCTAGATCAGTGTTTTCAACCAGAGGTGTGCGTACCCCGGGGGTACACAGAAGTATTCCAGAGGTACATCAACTTATCTAGATATTTGCCTAGTTTTACAACAGGCTACATAAAAAAAGCACTAGTGAAGTCAGTACAAAATAAAATTTCATGTGGACAATGACTTGTTTATACCGCTCTTTATACCATACACTGAAATGTAAGTACAATATTTATTTTCCAATTGATTTATTTTATAATGATATGGAGAAAGTGAGTAATTTTTCAGTACTAGTGTGCTATCACACTTCTGTATTTTTATATCTGATTTTTTAAGCAAGTAGTTTTAAGTGAGGTGAAACTTGGGTACTCAAGACAAATCAGACTCCTGAAAGGGAAACAGTAGTCTGGAAAGGTTGAGAGACACTGCTCTAGATTTACACTGGAGTAACTAAGGCCTTGGCTATACTTGAGAGTTACAGCGCAATAAAGCCACCCACAGCGCTGTAACTCACTCCCCGTCCACACTGGCAAGGCACATACAGAGCTGTATCTCCGTGGCTACAGCGCTGCAGGTACTCCACCTCCCCGAGAGGATTAACAGCTGGTGCGGAGTGGCTGAGACGCTGATGCTCCAGTGACTGACCTCCGGAAACTCCCCATAATCCTTTAAGTGAAGGTTCCTCTCCTTGTTTTGTTGTGATGCCTCTCTTTGTTTTGTTGTGAACTCTGGGCTCCAGGAGCTGCTTATCAAAAAAACAAACACAGCTACTGTTTGCTGTGAATGAGCAGAGGCAGGCGGGGGTGGGGCTCCTTTGGAACACTCACAGCTAATGTTTGCTTGAAGAGAGAGGCGGCGCTGTGGGGAGGGGAAGGGTCCGTTTTGGAGAGGGCTGCTTATCTGGTCTGTGAAAAAAAAAAAACAGCTGCTGTTTGCTTTCAGTGAGTGCAAGAGGGGTGAAGGAGGGAGCGGGGTCGGAACTTGCAAGGCAGGGAGCTGACACAGTATCGGCTCCAAAAATCCACTCTCTCTCCCCCCACACTCCCTGTCACACTCCACCCCATCCCTTTTGAAAAGCATGTTGCAGCCACTTGAACGCTGGGATAGCTGCCCATAATGCACCGCTCCCACTGCCACTGCAAATGCTGCAGCTGTGGCCATGACAGTGCGCTGGTAGCTGTCAGTGTGGCCAGACAGCGCTTTCCCTACTCAGCTGTATGAAGGCAGGTTTAACTCCCAGCACTGTACAGCTGCAAGTGTAGCCATACCCTAAGACCAGTATCTGACCCACAGTCATAATGAACTGGAACCCCAGAGACCTGGGTATTACCAGATTTGCCCATTACCTTGGGGTATGCTCATTTATTTGGGTTACTCTTCGGGCGGGAGTGGGGGTTCTGTAATTCTATCAATGTACTGCTTGTGTCACTTGTGTTTTCATATGGAGCTCTACTTAGCCCTTCTGCAAGTCCCCTCCCAGTGGAGCTATCCTGCAGGACCTAGGTTCCCTAGGGCTGGGTTTCTCCAGCCCCAGGACTGGCTGAACACACCCACACATAATTAACAGAGCAAGTCTGAGCGGACAGGGTCAGTTAGCACTGTCAAGCTGACCCCTTATTTGTCCTTGGACTCACTAGGCTGAAGGAAGCAGCACTTTCAAGCTACTTCCCCTTATATGCCCCTGGACTCCATGGACTGGGTCAAGCAGCACTTTCAAGCTGTTACCCTTATGTGTTCCAGATTCAGCACATCTCTATCCCCACTCTCACACCACAATTGTACTGGCAGTAACCTACTTGATGAGCAAACCCCACTGTATTTTGGGCGCTGCTGGGATCTTTAGCTTAGGTAAAAGAAGCGTTGCTGTAGAATGATGGGAGGAAGCTAAAAACACAAAAGAGTAAAGTTCAGCAAGAGAGAGAGAAGCAACCAACTTATCACTATTATTCAATAAATAACTTTTATGGTTAACTACACAAGGAGAGCCTAAACCCACATAACATACAAAGTTGCAAAAATGGAAAACAGAAGTACACCAAACATATGGCTGCATTTGCACACATAACTGGGTAAGGGCTCTTACAAATAGCTGGTTATATATC
Organism: Mauremys reevesii; assembly: GCF_016161935.1. Lineage (NCBI taxonomy): Eukaryota > Metazoa > Chordata > Testudines > Geoemydidae > Mauremys > Mauremys reevesii. The sequence goes on from NC_052637.1 coordinate 19,267,712, forward strand.
TAACTGGAAGACCAGGAGGAACTGTTTTCTCTATCTCCTGTGCAGAGTTCTAGTTATTTACATAACACATACATACAATACCGGAGGTTCACTGAGGCCTAGAAGCATGTGTGATATTCAGAAAAATAAGGGATAGATTCTGAAGAAATTCTACAGTGCATGTGAAAATGGCAATTTTTATGGGGACAGTGAAAGACAACATTCTGGTCATAGGATTATTCCATTAATAGGCATTTCAGTTTCCTTCTCCACAGCATGGAGGCATGATAACAGTTGATAAAACCAGTTTAAAAAAATGTTTGATGTCAAGACTAAAGTAGTTTTCACTAAAATTATTCCTGGAAATAACTGACCCATTTTTGCTAAAACTCTCAAAAAATTCTAGCTCAGGCAGAGGTCAAGTCTGAATTTTAAGAAGCAAAAAATCAGGATTTCCATCCTGCAGGAAATTCCAATATTTTGAAATTGTTTAGTCCCATAGAGATGACAAGTCAAAATGTCAAATTTTTCACAGAATTGAGAGTTCCAGAAATGTTTGATTCAGAAATGCTGGAACATTTTATTCTAAACTAAACATTTTGACATCCCTAGATTGAAACATTTCATGTTGGCTCATTTCAATATTGAATTGTGTCTGCCTGAGCTACCACGAGTGTCTCATTCTCCCATTCTGTGGGCTGGGCTCCCTGGTTGGACTACATCCGCTATGGTGCGCTGTAGTCATGGAGTTCTCATGATGCAGCATGATGATTCAATCAGAGGGAAGATGTAATCCAGTTGGAACACAGGAGCTGTGAGGGGTTGGAGGATGCTCAATACAGATGGCAGTTGAATTATGTGAAGATGCTAAACTCCAAAAAAGGCTACTTAGCATGTGCAAACTGAGATTTTTCAAAGGTTCATAATTTGGCAAAAAATGAGCATTTTTTCACAGGAACAGCAAAAGGCAGGTCTCTGACACCTGCCAATTTCAAGTCCCTACTCCAAAGCATGGAGGCACTAGGTAATCTCTCAGAAAATTCTTACTAGTATTTAATTAACATCAGCAAAATAATGTATTTTCTCCTAATATCATCAGACAATCTTGAACCATTGTTGCTAAAACTTTCCAAAATGATTCAGCCTGAAGCAGACATCTTGCATGAAAAAATTCTGCCCAAAAAGTTAAAGTTTAGCATAGGCAACTGAAAACAGGAAGTGTTAGGCAACCTTAACTTTAGGCATCATTACCTGTGCCACCTATAATTACAAACCCAAAATCTACATTAAAAGAACATTATTAAAGTTGCAAAGTCAAACACTCGACTTATAGGGACAAGGGAAACCTTAATTTTTCCCCGTTTGTGTGGATGTATAGGCAACTTTTATTCTGGACTTGGAAACCATAATAATGTTTGTTTAGCGTAGCTTTTATATGGTTTCTTTTCTAAAAAAATGGAAAACATAAATTCTATAATGTGCAACACTAACAACTCCTGCCTAGATCATGAGCAGCAAACCAGCCCCATCAGTTCCACAGCACCTAATCTCTGACACTTAAGATAAAGGCTACCTCTATTAGCAGTCAGTGATAGTAGGCTGTTATCCCCTTGGCCTAGCCACTTGTGAAGGACATCATACATTGGGTGACCTCTGCAGCAGTAGAACTATTTTACTGACAAGCATGTTCATTTGATCACCTCTTCCTGAGAAGAATCATGGTGAGAGGGTAAGACTTGGAGTTTCTGTATTAGAGGCTGGAATTCTCTTCCTAGCTTTCTTAGAAGTGACATAGAGCAACCGCTCAGCTACTCCTGTAAGACAGGCTGATACCTGCCTGCACAAGAGTAGGCCTTGCTCAATGACAAGGCTTCCAAATTGCACAGAAATATTAATATAATTCAGCAAAAGTAAGACTTTAACTCTTGGCCGGCCAGCTCTTTACGAAGTGGTCTTTTCCTAAGCCAAAGGGTACACTGATGCTGTTTGTGGTAGGGCTGTGGATCCATTTTGTCTTTGTGCTGTCTGGAATTACAACTCCATGTGCAGTGCTGCCACTGGGACGATGCATGCGGCAGGCTATACAGTATTCAGGGTTTGGGACAGGGCAGCTGTATTATACAAACCACAGACCAGAACACACAAATCTGCCCAGACATCACTGCCCTGGCCCCAGGACTATCTCCTGCCCAATTTCAAAGTCCTGCAGCAATCCCCAGTGGTACTAAGCATTTCAAAAAGTCACCGTAAAAGAAAGTGTTTGGGGATATAAACATAGGAGTCATTGTCACTCCCTCTATAGTGTAGTGAATGGAGCAGGGTAGGGTGACCAGATGTCCCAATTTTATAGGGACAGTCCCGATTTTGGGGTCTTTTTCTTATATAGGATTCTATTACCCCCGACCCCCTGTCCCGATTTTTCACACTTGCTGCCTGGTCACCCTAGAGCAGGGCCTGACAGCTTAGGGGACTGACAGAGGCATGCAGTCTTTCACCTTTCAGTCATGGTAGCCAGCTGCTAAGTGGGCTGTTCGACATGAGTTGCTGGTCTCTACACACTTACTGTTAGACAGGCAGCCACGCCCAACAGCTACTTCACAGACAACCCTCTTGCTGGCAGGTGAATCAGAAAGTCCAGGTCTGAGTTGGCCCTGGGGGCTGACCTCCGCTTTGTCCCGTAGTGCGCTCACACCAAGGCAAGGCTGAGACACTGCAGCTTGCTTGTTCTTACACTGCTCTGTGAGTAGCTGAAATGCCAGTCTGCAGGGCTGTCAGCCCAGCATGTTTTGCCTGCATGAAAGTCACCACACAGAAATACCTCGTGTCAGGTTGTTTTCTTCTTCCAACAGGTGAAAGCAGAACTCCAAAAGCAATGGTCCCGCTTCCTGCTGGCTGATCCATTTGGCTGCATGCAGTGCTTCCTTGGGGAAAACATCAAATATCTGGGGAAATATTCAAAGAAGCAAAAACATCAGCACTTTGCCAATAACAGGCTGTGTGTGGAAGTGAGTGAGCCCTGGGCTGCGCAGCTCCAGCAGGTGCTGTTGAATGGGAGAGCAGATCTTAGCTCAGAGCCAGGACGTACTGGAGAGCCCTACCCCAGGGCAAGTGTGTCGGATAGCAGCGAAGGAGAAGTCACAACTGGGGAGACAGAGGAAGTCTTTGAAGAAAGTGAGATTTAGAAGGCTCTTTTAAAGGACAGCATAATAAAGGCACCTTCAGAATGGACCTCTTCCTCCCCCACAAGCTGTGTTCCTGCAACAGGAGAAAAAGAACGGGAAGTTTCTTCCCATGGGCTATGCAGTGTTGTTGTAGCCATGTTGGTGCCAGCATATTAGACAGACAAGGTGGGTGAGGTCATAGCTTTTATTGGACCAACTTCTGCTGATGACAGAGACAAATTTCCAAGTTTACCCAGAGCTAAAGATTACCTCACCTATCTTGACTTTCTTCCCATGGGTTAACATTCCCTGCCCCATCCCAAGTTCTCTTAAACACACGAGGGGAATCAAAGTAAAATCTGAGGGTTCCTGCAGATCTGGTGATACATTTCCTCTCAGTCTTTATGGTGTTTAACTGAAAACAATATCTCTCCTCTCTTTTAATCTGGCAACCAAGGAAAGCAAGTTGCATTCTGGTCATGAATGGGACCCTGTGGGTGCACATAGCAGATTTCACAGATCATCCCTGTGTCTTTATCTGCACATTTCTACCATGCTTTTAATACAATAGAGAAGAGAACTGTTTTGTTCTCTTACATAAATCATGAGACATCATCTGTATTTTGTTTGCTACTCTGTCCTGCAGTTTTGCTGACAGATATGAATATCAGCATGTTTCCTTTGGGTTTGTTTATTATTTGGCATGACTGGCATTTTTGGCATATGCTAATCTAGTTTTCAATTTTATGGAGTCCAGAAGAATAATTACATCTATTGAAGAAACAATTTTTGGATTTATTTTGAGGTGCTTCATATGGGTTTGTTTGGTGTGGTCACTGGCTGTGTGTGTCTGTGTGTATGTTTATTTGTGCATATGTTTGTGTGTGTGTTGTGTGCACATATTCCCACATTGTTGTTCACAAGTGATCCAGATTTGTAAATGGGATAGGCATGTACAGTACTGTAGTGGGGTGACCACCCGCTCCAGCCTGGAAGGGGTTGGGGAAAAGCCCTGCAGAGGGCTAGGGCTGGGCAAGGTAAAACACTGGATGACTGGGGGAAGTGGCTGCAGCTGGGGCACTCCCCAAATGGAGCCACAGGGCCTTATAAGAAGGCCAGGGAAACCAGAAGGGTCAGACTCTCCCTCTCCCTGTAGAGGGAGAAGGGCCTGGCTGCAGGGAGAGACAGACACTGGGTACCTGAGTGAAGCAGGGCTGGGGAAAGGCAGAGGAGCTGGGGGGGCTCCAGCCTGGGAAGTCCCAGGCTGTGGCCTAGCACAAGGCCAACGGGTACTGGGGGTTGCAGAGGGCAGCCCAGGGGTAGGCAGAGGCAGCAGGTCCAAACCCAACCTTGCCAGTGATGAGTAGGCATGGGGCTACACAATGACTGGCAGTAGCCATACACTGAGGCCAGGTGGGGATAGTGGGTGGCGGTTCCCCTGGGAAGGGGAGACCCTGAGGCTGAAAGAGGTTACTGCCAGGGGGGCAGCACCCCAGGTCAATGGGGCACTGGGGTCCAGGGAGGTACACAGGGGCCAGAGGACAGGCAGATCACTGGCCTGCAGAGGGCACTCCAGAGATGGAATGAGCTAATTCCCAGACATCACCAGCAGGAGGCGCCGCAGGGGTGAGTCTGCAAGTTTACAAGAACTCAAGCTAAACAAATCCACACAAGGAGGGACAAATGCTCTTCCTCACCCCCCAGAAGCAGAAGTTGAACAGTCATGCTGTGACAGAACAGTAAGAGGAGAAAGAACAAGGAGTACTTGTGGCACCTTAGACTAACAAATTTATTTGGGCATAAGCGTTCATGGGCTAAAACCCACTTCATCTGATGCATGCAGTGGAAAATACAGTAGGAAGATGTATATACACAGAGAACATGAAAAAATAGGTGTTGCCATACCAACTCTAACGAGACTAATCAATTAAGGTGGACTATTATCAGCAGGAGAAAAAACTTTTGTAGTGATAATCAGGATGGCCCATTTCAAACAGTTGACAAGAAAGTGTGAGTAACAGTAGGGGGAAAATTAGCATGGGGAAATAATTTTTACTTTGTGTAATGACCCATCCACTCCCAGTCTTTATTCAGGCCTAATTTAATGGTGTCCAGTTTGCAAATTAATTCCAGTTCTGCAGTTTCTCGTTGGAGTCTGTTTTTGAAGGTTTTTTGTTGGAGAATTGTGACTTTTAGGTCTAATTGAGTGACCAGAGAGGTAGAAGTGTTCTCCGACTCGTTTTTTAATGTTATAATTCTTGATGTCTGATTTATGTCCATTTATTCTTTTTTGTCAAGACTGTCTGGTTTTGCCAATGTACATGGCAGAGGGGCATTGCTGGCACATGATGTCATATATCACATTGGTCGATGTGCAGGTGAATGAGCCTCTGATGGTGTGGCTGATGTGATTAGGTCCTATGATGGTGTCCCCTGAATAGATGGGTGAACAGAGTTGGCAACTGGCTTTGTTGCAAGGATAGGTTCCTGGGTTAGTTTTCTTGTTGTGTGGTGTGTGGTTGCTGGTGAGTATTTGCTTCAGGTTGGGGGGCTCTCTGTAAACGAGGACTGGCATGTCTCCCAAGATCTGTGAGAGTGAGGGATCATCCTTCAGGATAGGTTGTAGATCCTTGATGATGCGCTGGAGAGGTTTTAGTTGGGAGCTGAAGGTGACGGCTAGTGGCATTCTGTTACTTTCTTTGTTGGGCCTGTCCTAGAGTAGGTGACTTCTGGGTACTCCTCTGGCTCTGTCAACCTGTTTCTTCAGTTCAGCAAGTGGGTATTGTAGTTTTAAGAACACTTGATAGAGCTCTTGTAAGTGTTTGTCTCTGTCTGAGGGATTGGAGCAAATGCGGTTGTATTTTAGAGCTTGGCTGTAGACAACGGATCATGTAATGTGGTCTGGATGAAAGCTGGAGACATGTAGGTAAGTATAGCGGTCAGTAGGTTTCTGCTATAGGGTGATGTTTATGTGACCATTGCTTATTAGCACTATAATGTCCAGGAAGTGGATCTTTTGTGTGGACTGGTCCAGGCTGAGGTTCATGGTGGGATGGAAATTGTTGAAATCATGGTGGAATTCCTCAAAGGCTTCTTTTCCATGGGTCCAGATGATGAAGATGTCATCAATGTAGTGCAAGTAGAGTAGGGGCATTAGGGGACGAGAGCTGAGGAAGCGTTGTTCCAAGTCAGCCATAAAAATGCTGGCATCCTGTGGGACATGCGGGTACTCATAGCAGTGCCACAGACTTGAAGGTATATATTGTCCACAAATGTGAAATAGTAAGCATCTGGCAGACCCCTCATTGCACTGTTCACCATCTCTCCCTACCTACCGCACTGATATACACTTTCACAGTCCACGTGGAGCAGGTGGCTGCCTTTCTTCTGACCCTCCGTCCTTTCCCCCTTCCATCAGGTACATGCACTGCCCAGACAGCCATGCAGAAGAAGTGGGAGGTGCCCCAGATTCTTCATACATTCTCTTCCTGTCAATATTCATGATAACACTAAAAACTAGAGTGACATGTGCAGCCTCAGTTATTGCTATCTGCAGCTGAAGCACACAGATGAATAGTTAATCCTAAAGACATTCCAGTTCATTGCCAGTATTTAATTATGACCTAATTCCTTATACACAAAGAGGCTCAAGATGATTACATGACAGGTGCTCAGGCTGGGAGCTCAGAGTACTTGCAGTGTAATAATGATTCTAGATACACTTTCACTTTGAACTGGAAATGAACTTGCAAAGAATTACAAACTCCTGCATATTTAGTTCTTTTGGGCACAGTATTTCATAAACCAATCCAATGCTAAATGGGAAAGAAATATCTGAAATTTCCAGCTTGTTCTAATTTTAAATACAGAGTTTGATCTTAAATCACTTTCTAGCACGAATGCCATATTACAGCCCTTCCTTCACACATTTCTGTCCTTTCGAGTCACTTCTTACTAAGTCAACATTAAAACAATTTCAAAGCCCCTGCTCAGCTGCCCCTTCAGTATCAGATTCTGTTTCACTTTTTGTCAGTTTCCCATTAAATAATTTAATTCCCTATTCAAACAATTCCAGCCCCATAACTCCATGGACCTCACAGAGCAAGGGGCCCTGAGGAAAGCAGATGCTGCTGGCTCTGCAAACCCACCGTTCGGGTTTCAGCAATACCCAAGGAGCCAATATAATGGTATTTAAAACCATGTAAGTTCATTAAAGGAACCTTGTTTACTCAACTATTTCTAAATAGTTTGTATGTAGAATTCCCAGCTTTTGAGAAGTCTGGCTATACTGAATTTTACTATTGCTTCTAAATGTGTGTATTTTAATTGTATTTTTATTCATTTGTGAAAAAATGATAACAGTGTAATCATAGGTGCCATAACAAAGGGTGCTGGGGGTGCTGCTGCACCCCCTGGGTTGAAGAGGTTTCTATCAGATACAGGGTTTACAGTTTGATTCTATGGCTGTCAGCACCCCCACTGTACAAATTGTTCCAGCGCCCCGACTGTAATTATAGTAAATTAAAAGAGGCAAATCTTCTGAGAGTAACTATTGCAAATAGTCCAGAAAAAAGACAACTTCAGAAAACTGATAGGTAAGGTTCCATGGGAAGAAAATCTAAGGGAAATAGGACTTCAGAAGATCTGGCAGTTTTTAGAGGAGACAATATTAAAGGCACAACTGCATACTATCCTGATGTGAAGATAGGCAAAATAGAAAGAGGCCAATATGGCTGCATCAGGCTTCCTTGGCAACCTGAAAATCAAAAAGTGGACAAATTGCTAGCAAAGAGTACAAAAGAATAGCACGAGCATATAGGGACAAAATCAGAGAGACTAAGGCAGCAAATGAGTTATACATAGCAAGGGATGTGACAAGCAATAAGAAGAGCTTCTATGAGTACATTAGGAGTTAGAGAAAGACAAAGGAAAGCGTAGGTCCACTCCCCAGCAGGGAAGGAGAGCTAATAACAGATGACAGCACTAAGGCTGAGGTGTTTAATGACTATTTTGCTTCAGTCTTCACTAGAAGGTTAATTGTGACCTGATGCTTTACACAATTAATATTGACAAGGGGGAAGGAACACAAGCCAGAGTAGGGAATGAACAGGTTAAAGAACACTTAGATAAATTAGATGTATTCAAATCAGCAGGGCCTGATGAAATTCATCCTAGGATACTTAAGAAGCTAGATGAAGCTATCTCAGAACTGTTAGCAATCATCTTTGAGAGCTCCTGGAGGTTGGGTGAGGGCAGGGGAAGGGTAAACATAGTACCTGTCTTTAAAAAGGGGAAGAAAGAGGACCCAGAGAATTATAGGCCAGTCAGCCTAACTTAGATACCTGGAAATATACTGGAACAAATGATTAAACAATTGATTTGTAAGTATCTAGAGGATAACAGGATTATAAGGATTAGCCAGCATGGATTTGTCAAGACCAGATCTTGCCAAAACAACTTAATTGCCATCTTTGACAGGATTATTGGCCTAGCGGCTAGAGGGGTGAGACCATAAGCACCCCTGTATTCACACCCTATACAGTACTACAATGATGTTTGTACAAACAATGCCTTCTGTGGTATCATTTAAAAACTAACATCACACTGGTCAATAATATCATTGTGAATACATGTGACAATGCTGCATGTGGAGTTGTGACTGTCCTCTGATATTGTGTTTTTAACTCTATATTTGAACAAGGTAGAAACAGGTCTGCCCAGGTCTTGAATACAAATTAAGGAGGGTGAGAGAGAGCCTGGAGCACTGGGCCTGGTACAAGAGCTGAGGCCTCAACCAGAGGCTGTGAACCAAAGTCAGGCTGTGTATTAAAGCAGACATGTACAAATTCACTGCCCAGCACATGAACTTGGCAAAGTTGTTGCTAGTGTACTAGGCACTAGATAGTTACATAAGTCTATTCCAGTTAGTTCAGATACATCTCAATCTAGTACAAGATAAGATGGTTTGACAGAATAATGAATAGGGATGTTTTGTTCAAGATATCAGGAACAAAGGGAGATAACAAACAGATGTCATGAAATATATAAGGTGGTGTGTATGTTAGTTGTTTGTTTTTTAGCCTATAAATGGGGTACTCTGCCTTAATTCTTTGCATGGCCATGGGGATGGCAGAAACTCTTGCTGCCCACTGAGCACTCATGTGTCTGTGTACCAGTAACCACAGAGCCAGGGCACTAATACTGTGCCTAGGGGGCAATAAACTTGGCTGAGTGCCTTTGTCACTGAACTGTGCCTGTGGTCTTTCTTTATGAGTAACACTGAAGTCTGCTGAATGAGCAGGCTACCTTACTGGCTGTCCAAGGACAGAAGCACTGGGCAGCCTGAGCAGCAGTACTAATGCAATGACATTCCAGCCTTCGGCAATTAACAACACTGTCTGGTACTATCGAGGTCTGCTAAACCAGCTATCTGCACAAGACTGAAAGAACACACACACGCAAGCCAACTGACAACAACCAGCGACAATGGAATAGCAATTTACATGTGTAGTACCTTGAACTATCAAAGCTCACAGGGTGCTTGGGGAAAAGACGGTTACTCACCTGTAGTAACTGGTGTTCTTCGAGATGTAGGCTCTCTGAGGGACGAGATTGCAGGCCTTGACCCTTGAGGTACCAAAGGTAGTCGAGGACAGTCTGGACGGTCAACCAAATTGCAGCCACTCAGGAACCAAGCTGCAGAGGAAGTGGTGGGTGGGTGGAAGTGACAGCCGGAGCAGGAGGGAGGTGGCGGGGGGAGAGCAGGCGAACGGGAATGGGTGCCGAGCAGCAGAGTCGCGCAGCACAGCGAGCCGAGGGCGGAGCGGGCGCTGCAGATGCGAGCTGGATGCGTCTCTCGGTGCTGAATGCGGGAAGAGGAGACGTGCGGAAGAAGAGGGAGGGAGGAGCGAGAAAGAGATGAGGCTCTGAGAGTGCCTTGGAGAAGAGGAGCCTGGGAAGGAAGAGAGAGGGAGCAGAACCTCTATCTGGGGAAAGCCCCCGGGAAGAAGATCTGTTGAAAGGAAGGATCTGGAAAAGCCCATGGTGAGAGGAAGGATGAAAGGGGAAGGGACCACTGAAGGAGTGAAGGACTGTGCTGAGGCCTGCGAGGGCGGCGGGGCTACCTTCAGAAAAGGCAGAAAAAAATTGGCCGCGGGCGGCGAGAAGGAGGACTAGCGCCCCATCCAGAGGGAGCAATGCCTGCACGCGCCGCGTGCGCATGGCTGGACCCGCTGCACTGTTGTAAACATGGCTGTGGTGGCGACCGGCACAGCGGGGACGACAAGAGCAGGCAGGGAGGCGAGTCAGGAAGAGAGCTCCCGGGGGCGGCTGCTCCTGGACGTGTGTGGGTTGCTATGCTGGTGAGCCCCCAGCCCAGGTGGGTTGGCCCCCAGCACAGTGCCCAGCCCAGCGCAGCGGGGCCTCCGGCGTCGAGGGGTGGGGTGGTGGCGGGCGTGGCGAGGGTCCCTCCAGCACAGGAGAGCCCCACCCCCACCGCCACGCCCGAGGAGGGGCCGTCACCCGCATGTCTGGGGACACCATGTCTAGCGATGCCCATGGGCAGGGCGCGCGCCGACGGCAAGCACATGGGGAAAGATGGCACCGGCGTGGGGGCGGAGCTGCTGCCATGTGGGAGCGGAGGAGGCCATGGGAGCGAGAGGAAGAGATCAGGGAGGCCGGATGGCCGGAGAGTCCGAGGGACGCCTGTGCAGAGGACAGCGGAGCGGTGCCTGCTGCCCAGGACCGCTGAGCCGCTCGACTTGGAGTCACTCTTCTGAACTGAACTAGACTTTAACTGGAGCGGGAGGGACAAAGGAGGAACAGATTCAGAATCTCGAGAGCTTGAGACAGCGCCGCAAATCCAGGGGTGGCGCCAGCCATGTGTCGAGGTGGATGAGTGGAGGCATCGGCCGCGCGGCGACGCGGCGTGGGCGCGGCGGCACATGCGCGAGGGCTGCGCGACCACCGCGGCGTGCACTTGCCTGCGAAGGCGAAGGAGACTAATAGGGAGCGTTGACCAGGGAAGCGGAGGGGGGGAGGGGCAGGGGCGTCTGTAGGGGGATTGCCAGCAATGTCAGCAGCAGCAATCCCAGTCCCAGGATCAGGGTCAAGGAGGAAGGGAAGGGGACATGGGACCCCATCTCAACTTGAGCTTCAGCTGGTGTCTCTTGTGAGTCCCGGAGGCTAAATGGGGGGGAGGCCTTGGGGACGAGCCTTCCCCTGCCTCGAGTGGGGGGATGCCCTGCCCCTGCCTGCCCCTGCTGGGGGCACACTCACCTCCCTCTGACAGGACCAGCGCTCAGAGGAGAGACTGAGAGAGGAGAGAAGAGAGAGGGAGGGAGGGAGGGTGGGGAGGGTGGGGTGGGGGAGAGGAGGGGCGAAATGAACTGTAGCCGTAGCCGCTGTGGACGTGCTGATGACCAGCTGTCTGATGGATGGATGACCACGCCTGGCAGAAGGGTGAGGCCTGAGTGGAGAGAGGCGGGAGCCCGCGGGCGCCCAAGGGCCCCCGAGGCTTTGGGGGGGCGGGCCTGGGTGAGGGGCCTGCCCGCCGCCCGATGGTCCCGCCCTGGGGCGGAAGGGAAAGCGGCGGGCCGAGGCGCGAGGTCTGTTGTATTCTTGGAAAAGCGTGCTGCGGGAAGGTTGAAGGGGTGAGCGGCGGTGGGTGGGTGGTGCATGCGCGGATCGCCACTCTGCCGTCCTTCAGGGTTTGAAGTTTGGTATCAGTCTTTTCTTCTCTTCTTAGACGTCCCCGAAAGAAAGGAAGAGGAAGCTCCTGCGACCTCTGGACCTCTGGAGGAGAGAAGCCATGCAATCGCCGCATGCGCCATGCCCCTGCTATGGTCCTGGCCCCGAGTCCGGTCCGCCGCGCGCTGTCTACCGCTGCCTTAATCAAGCTAGCTTAGCTCTTTCTCCAGCAGTGCAGAGAACGACCTGCGGGAATCCTGCGGGGTGAGCTCTGCTCAAATTTTTGGGCACAGCCCAAGATGTTGAATGTATATCTTGAGAGCAGGGCCACTGCCAGAGCATGGCATTGTTCTTCTGTTGTCGAATGAAGGGGCGCGGCCTCCCCGGGCGTCCGTCCCCCCCCTCCGTCGTGATCCTCCCCCTGACCTCCTTCTCTTCTTCACGGGGTGGTTGATTAGCTGATGGCCTGGATGGAGGTCCTGTGAGTTTTGTGAGTTTGAGGCGGGGGGGCTCCGGCGGTGCCGCCCCGCCCCTGCCACCGGGGGGGAGGGGGAGGGAGGAGGAGCACCGGTAGCACTTCTCCGGTGCCTGCTCGTCGTCGCTGGAAGCTTCATGCTCAAGTGCAAGTGCGGCGGCCTGTGGAGTGGGGGGGGGGTGGCCTGCTGACAGTGGCTTACCGTACCGACCGCACCGAGCCGGGGGCTGTCGGTGGGAGGGGGCCTGTTCATCTCCTCTGTGGTGGGGACCCTGCCCGGAAGTCAACTGGCCCCCAGGGGAAGCTGGAAGCGGCCAGAGGGTGGGCAGCCAGGAGGGGGTCGGCCAGGGGTGCGGCGGCGGCCGCGGGGCCCGCGCCGTGGCCGGTGTGTGTGGACGGTGCGGCGCTGGGGTGGGCGCGCTGGCGCGGCGCGGGGGGCGCGCGGCTCGACGAGCTCCGGGAGCCCGCCCCGCGAACCCGGGCGGGGAGCTCAACCGCGGCGCGGCGGCGGGCTGGCTGCGGCGGCGCGGCGGCGGCCTCGCGGCTGCGACGGTGCCGCCTCTCGCGGTGCCCCGGCCGGACTCGCGGCGACGGGCGACTGGGCGTCCGGGACTCGAAACGCGCCGCGACTGGGGCGGTGCGGGACTGGCGGAGCGACGAGCGCGGGCGCGGGCGTCGTCGTGGGCGTGGGCGTCGTCGTGGGTGTGCGCCCGCGTGCGGTGCGGGAGCGTGAGCGTGAGCGCGAGACCTCGGGCGGTGCTGCGGCGGCGGCTCGGGCACCCGGGACGGGGTCGCATATAAGTGGCTTCCAATAGAGAGAGAGTCGCACGGTGCACGCGGCAGCTGGCGCTTGCATCAGCGGTAAGTTCAATCAAATGTCTTGCCGGCCTGGAATGGATGATAGGAGCAATCACTCGAAGAAGAATAAGCATGTCTGGATCGTAAAAAAAAATAAAAATGTTTTTTTGTTGTCTAACCAGCCTGGTTGCCAAGCAGAGACAATGAAGATACATTTACATAAAAGATAAACAAAGGCATCAAGCTAACGAGGAGGTCAGTGGCGTGTACAAGAATAAAAATTTGGCTGCTTTTGGAGATGTGCTTTCTGTGCTTCCCATGGCAGGAGAAACATAAGAATGGACATACTGGGTCAGGCCAAAGTTCCATCTAGCCCGGTATCCTGTCTTCCAATAGTGGCCAATGCCAGGTGCCCCAAAGGGAATGAACAGAACAGGTAATCATCAAGTGATCGATCCCCTGTCGCTCATTCCCAGCTTCTGGCAAACAGAGGCTAGGGACACCATCCCTGCCCATCCTGGCTAATAGCCATTGATGGACCTATCCTCCATGAATGTATCTAGTTCTTTTTTGAACCTGTTATAGTCTTGGCCTTCACAACATCCCCTGGCAAGGAGTTCCACAGGTTGACTGTGTGTTGTGTGGGGGGGAAAAAACTTCCTTTTGTTTGTTTTAAATCTGCTGCCTAATAATTTTATTTGGTGACCCCTAGTTCTTGTGTTATGAGAAGGAGTAAACAACACTTCCTTATTTACTTTCTCCACACCAGTCATGATTTTATAGACCTCTATTACACACACACCCCTTAGTCATCTCTTTTCCAAGCTGAAAAGTCCCAGTTTTATTAATCTCTCCTCATATGGCAGCCGTTCCATACCCCTAATCATTTTTGTTGCCCTTTTCTGATCCTTTTCCAATTCCAATATATCTTTTTTGAGAAGGAGCAACCAATCTGCACACAGTATTCAAAATGTGGGCAAACCATGGATTTATATAGAGGCAATATGATATTTTCTCTCATTATCGATCCCTTTCTTAATGATTCCCAGCATTCTGCTTGCTTTTTTGATTGCTGCTGCACATTGAGTGGATGTTTTCAGAGAACTATCCACAATGACTCCAAGATCTCTTTCTTGAGTGGTAACAACTAATTTAGACCCCATCATTTTATATGTATAGTTAGAATTATGTTTTCCACTGTGCATTACTTTGAATCTATCAATATTGAATTTCATATGCCATTTTGTTAGGGTTGCTCAGTCACCCAGTTTTGAGAGATCCTTTTGTAGCTCTTCACAGTCTGTCTGGGGCTTAACTATCTTGAGTAGTTTTGTATCATCTGCAAATTTTCCCATCTCACTGTTTACCCCTTTTCCCAGATCATTAATTAATATGTTGAATAGGACTGAGTCAAGGATAGACCGCTGGGGGACACCACTATTTATCTCTCGCCATTCTGAAAACTGATCATTTATTCCTATCCTTTGTTTCCTATCTTTTAACCAGTTACCAATCCATGAGAGGACCTTCCCTCTTAACCCATAACTACTTATTTTGATTTTCAGAAAGCAATACACACTATATCCACTGGATCCCCCTTGTCCACATGCTTGTTGATTCCCTCAAATAATTTTAGTAGATTGGTGAGGCATGATTGCCCTTTATAAAAACCATGTTGACTCTTCCCCAACAAATTATGTTCATCTACGTGTCTGACAATTTTGTTCTTTACTATCTTGTCAACCAGTTTGCCCGGTACTGAAGTTAGGCTTACCAGCCTGTAATTGCAAAGGTCACCTCTGAAGCTCTTTTTAAATAAAAAAAATTGGTATCACATTAGCTATCCTCCAGGCATTTGGTACAGAAGCTGGTTTAAATTAGAGGTTACAGCCACAGTTAGTAGTCCGGCAATGTCACATCTGAATTCCTTCGGAATTATTGGGTGAATACCATCTGGTCCTGGTGACTTATTACTTTTTAGTTTATCAGTTTGTTCCAAAACCTCCTCTAATGACACCTCAATCTGGGACAGTTCCTCAGATCTGTCACCTAAAAAGAAAGGCTCAGGTTTGGGAATCTCCCTTACATCCTCAACCGTGAAGACCAATGCAAAGAATTTAGTTTAGTTTCTCCGCAATGGCCTTATCATCCTTGAGTGCTCCTTTAGCATCTCAATCATCCAGTGGCTCCACTGGTTATTTAGCAGGCTTCCTGCTTCTGCTGTACTTAACATTTTTTGCTATTACTTTGAGTCTTTGGCTAGCTGTTCTTCAAATTCTTTTTTGGCATTCCTAATTTTACACTTTATATGCCAGAGTTTATGCTCCTTTCTATTTGCCTCACTAGAATTTAACTTCCACTTTTTAACGGTTGCCTTTTTGCCTCTCACTGCTTCTCTTACTTTGTTGTTTAGCCATGGTGGCACTTTTTTTGGTTCTCTTACTATATTTTTTTTAATTTGAGGTATACATTTAAGTTGAGCCTCTATTATGGTGTCTTTAAAAAGTTTCCATGAAGCTCAGAGGGATTGTACTTTTGTGCTTTACCTTTTAATTTCTGTTTAACTAACCTCCTCATTTTTGTGTCATTCCCCTTTGTGAAATTAAATGCTACAGTGTTGGGCTGCTGTGGTGTTTTCCCTGCCACAGGGATGTTAAATTTAATTATATTATGGTCACTATTATCAAGCTGTCCCACTATATTCACCTCTTGGACCAGATCATGTGTTCCACTTAGGACTAAATGAAGAATTGCCTCTCCTCTTGTGGGTTCCAGGACTAGCTGCATCAAGAAGCTGCCTCTCCCCTGACCATCACCCTTTGGCCTGAGGTGCTGCCTTTCCCCCCTGGAGCCCTGGCACCGGTGGAGCTGACCGTCCCTCCCACCCTCCGCAGCCCCAGGGCCAGAGGAGTTTGCTCTCCCCACTGCAGCCCCAGAGGAATTCTGTGCCCCTGATGACCGGGGTGTGTGCTGTGGCCTTGCTTAACTCCTCCCCCCGGAAGAGGTAACAACTCAACTATCAATGGGAAAAGGAGACTGCACCCCAGGAAGCCTTCCTGCTTTTGGAAGCAGGGATAATGACCTTCAAGAGACATGTGTTTCAAACGTTAAAGAGAGGGGCAGTGAACCCCTAAGTGATCTTTCACCTAAGACGACGAGGGAAACCAGCACCTTGTATTTCTGTGGAAGGTCCTAACTGAGAGACAGTCAGCCATGGTGGACCAAAAGTATGGTGAGCAAAGCCATCTTAAACAAAGCCTGTCCCTTGCTAGATTGAGTTTTAGATTTTAGATCTATGTTTTCACTCTCATGTTTGTAACCATCTCTGCCTTTATTTCATTTACTTGGCAACACTTAACCTAGGTCCTGTTGTTAGTAAAATTGTTTTATTTTAATCTAAACCACTTCAGTGCTGTGTTTTACTTGAAGTAATTGTTAACTCCAGTTAATGTGGCAGGATGATGAGTATTATTATTCCTCTGAATGGCCCAGGGCACACAGTTCTGGGGAAATTCGGGACTGGGTGTATGTTAGGGTGACAAGACAGCAAATGTGAAAAATCAGGTCAGGGGGTGAGGGGTAATAGGAGCCTATATAAGAGACCCCAAAATAGGGACTGTCCCTATAAAATCGGGACATCTGGTCACCCTAGTGTGTGTTGGGGTCACCTGGCTATTAGTAAGCAACAGGGAAGGCTCTAGGTTTTTTGCCACCCCAAGCAAAAAAATGTTTGGCCACTCCGCCCCCCACCCCCTTTTTTGGCTTTTACACATGTTTGCACTTTGCAATGTTATTTTTTCTTCTGTTTTTTTTTGACTGTTTAAATTTTTTTTTAAATGACAGAGAATTTGTAGTTAGTCAAATAAAACAATTACCTACTAGTGTACTCATTTAATTTTAACAAAATCACAATTACAAACAATTTGGGTTCAACTATACACTGTAACGAAAAACGTTAGTGACTACCGGTGCACCCAGTTTCTCATAAATTAAAAGAATTTATATGAACTGAATTTTTCTGGATTTTATACTTCCGTAGTAGTATAAATTTTGATTTAGTATGATTATAATAATTCAGTGAAATCTAATTGTTTTGCAATGGTACTTTCAGTTGAAATTAATGCAAGTCCTGACAAATGATTTTGAGACATGGTGGACCTCAAATAATTTTTTAGTAATTTCAGTTTGAGAAACTGAGCTCACCTGAAGCCACTCTCTTTGTTGCTGGTAGGCAGCACCGGAAAGTCATTTTCCTTTTTTCTCCCGCCATTTTAACCCTATAACCAGTGGCACCGACGTGACACAGAAATTGGCATGAATGGTGCCGATAGGCCAGCACAGTACACACAAGTAATCGTGATTCCTGATTTAATTGATCAATAACCATTAACGTTTAAACATTTATGCATGTTCACATTATGAATGACCATGTCACGATGTGACAATATTTTTCACATCACGCTCCTATTGCACTAGTGGAGATTTTTTTGATCTTCATGTATTACTTTTTTTTTTCATTCATTGGTGGATTTTTCTGGAAAAAAAAGGATGGCCGGAATGCTACCCCTGGAAATGTGCCGCCCCAAGCATGTGCTTGCTTTGCTGGTGCCTAGAGTAACCAAGGCTGATGGAGACCAGAGGAAGGCTGTGGTGCAGCAAGCAGAGTTACTGAACCAAGACTGCTTGTCCCTCAGGCAGTTAGTACATGCCTGTATGTGACTGGGAGCATCCAGACAAGGCAGCAGAGCATTTTAAGGCACCCAGAGTTATAGGGCAGGCGGTGACACAATCTCTCACTGATCTGGATTGCACCCCAGAATGTGACAAGGGAAAGCAGTAGATGTGATGTATCTTAAAAACCATAAGAAACATAAAAATGGCCACACTGCATCAGACCAAAGGTCCATCTAGCCCAGTATCCTGTCTTCCAACAGTGGCCAATGCCAGGTGCCCCAGATGGCATGAACAGAACACGGAATCATCAAGTGATCCATCCCCTATTGCCCATTCCCAGCTTCTGGCAAAACCAAGGCTAGGGACACCATCCTGGGCAATAGCCATTGATTGATCTAGCCTCTATGACTGTATCTAGTTCTTTTTTGAACTCTCTTATAGTCTTGGTGTAACAGGGTCAGACTCACCCCTTGCAGCGCCTCCTGCTGGTGCTTCTGGGAATTAGCTCAGTCCAGCGCTGGAGCGCCCTCTGCAGGCTGGTGATCCACCTGTCTTCAGGCCCCTGTGTCCCTCCCTGGACCCAGTGCCCTTTTACATGGAGTGCTGCCCCCTAGCAGTAACCCCTTTCTCTTAGGGTCTCCCCTCCTCAGGGAACCCTCACCCTCTATCCCCACCTTGCCTCAGTATTGGCTACTGCCAGTCATTGTCTAGCCCCACACTCTGGGGCAGACTGCAGTATCAACCTACTCATCACAGGCAAGGAGGGTTTGGACCTGCTGCCTTGGCCTACCCCTGGGCTGCCCTCTGCAACCCCCAATACCAGTTGCCCTACGCTAGGCCAAGCCTAGGGCTTTCTAGGCTGGAGCTTCCCCAGCTCCTCAGCCTCCCCCAGCCCTACTTCACCCTAGGTACCTTGTCTCAGCTCCTAAGCAGCCAGGCCCTTCTTCCTCTTCAGGCAGAGGAAGACTGTCTGGGCTTCTGGCTTCCCTGGCCTTCTTATAAGGCCCTGTTCAGTTTGGGGCGTGGCCCCAGCTGCAGCCACTTCTTCAATCAGCTCAGCCTAGAGCAGCAGCTCTCAAGCCCTGCCAGGCTGTTTTTAAACCCCTCAGGGCAGGAGCAGGGTCCACCCTGCTATACTTGGCCGCCTTGATTTTTGTAAGGCTTTTTGCACAGTCCCAGGTTACAGTCTCATAAACAAACTAAGGAAATGCAGTCAAGATAAAATTACTATAAGGTTGGTGCACAACTGGTTAAAAACTGTACTCAAAGGGTAGTTATCAATGGTTCACTGTCAAACTGGAGTGGGGGTGTGCAGAGGTCAGTCCTGGGCCTGATGCTATTCAATATTTTTATTATTAATTTGGATAATGGAGTGGAGAGTATGCTTATAAAATTTTCATATGGCACCAAGCTAGGAGGGGTTGCAAGCACTGTGGAGGACTGGATTGTTGGAGGATTGTTACAAAACAATGTTTACAAATTGGAAAATTGGTCTAAATTCAACAAGATGAAATTCAATATAGAAAACTATAAAATACTTCACTTAGGAAGGAAAAATCAAAGGCACAACTACAAAATGGGGAACTGACTACACGTAAGAGCCCACAGGGCTAGAGCTGAGGGGGTTGAGGCTGCTGACACCACCCTATTACCACTGGAGGCATAGGTGAGTCCTGGCTTGGAGGAACCTGAGTTGATTTTTCCTGAGGAAACAGTTTGATCCTGACAGCGTCTCCTGAAAGTAGAGTTCACTACATTTGTAGATATTGCCTTATATACAAGAACATTATCCTAGTGTTCCCCTATTGGGAAGATATATATCATAATGGGTTGGGCCAGCAGTACACCTGGGAAGGGCCCAGAGGATGGGAAATGCACCCAAGGGTCAGCTCTAGCACCTAGGTGTTGGGTCTGTGTTGGGGGTGAGGAAGTTTTGGAAGGAAAACTTCTATTCTGTGTCTGCATTTTTGTGGGAGTACCACATAGGGGTTCTCTCATGCCAATCCATGGGCATGGAGGAGGCAGTAAGGCTGGCCTCTCTGAGACCCCCACCAGTTGTCCAGGAAATTGTCCTCTATCTCCAATAAGTTTGGGCAGAGGCCAGTGTTATGTTCACAGTCCCCCCACACACAGAGAAATGAGAAAAAACATCATTGCGCTTGCTGGAAGGTTGCAATGTAACACAACTTTATTTCTTAGAGTTAAGAACAATAGCACTCAAGAACTCCAAACAGAGAGAAAAAGGCAGGCTGCTCCCTAAAACAGAGGCACAGCTCACCCCACCTTACTCTAGGCTAGCTGAAAACTGACACCAGTCACATGCTTTAATACAGACCCCTCTAGATGGCCAGCAGAACCAGGGAACCACCTCCCCCACAGCCACACCCACACAAACACACACATTCTTAAAACAATAGCCTGGAAGTCCAACACAATGCTCATATACCAAAGCCAGAGAGTGAGATGCCCCACCCCACACATCCTGAGTAGCTCTAGGGAACGAAACGCCCACAGGAGTAGGAGCTGCCCCCTTTCATACTGCCACTAGGCCCATCTCTACATCTGTGGGATCCCTTGTCTGTTGTGGTGCAGCTTCAAGGGGACACAGAAAGCATTAGTAGTGTTTGCAGCAGCGAATTTCCTAACTTCTACTGAGAATACCACACAGATCTCCATAAGGTGACCATAGACAATCCTACAGTGACTGATACCCTCAGCCTCACTCCCAGCCCCGATGTGCACCCTGGGAGGAGCTTCCACAACATCCCTATGGAGTTTGCCCTATATGAATCCCCTCCTCTTGGGGGGACCAACTGTATGTCAGTGTGTTTGTGTGTCTTGGCTAGGAAGGAGGGTCTTGTGTATAAGGCACTGGACTAGGCCTCAGAAAGCCTGGGCTCTGTTTGCTGCTCTGCCACAGAAGCACTGTAGGCCAGTCCCCTAGCGTACATCTACACTGTGTTTTAAACCTCGTGGCCAGCATGTCTCAGCCTCAGGCTCACGGGGCTTAAGCTCCAGCACTAAACACAGACGTGTAGATGCTTGGGCTGGAGCTCAGGCTCTGACGCCGTGGGGAGGGGGCTGTAGATCTGGGCTCTGAGACTCGCGGCTGTGAGGTTTTAAAATGCAGCGTAGCTGTACCCCTCGGCCCCTACTAGCCCTGCCCCCCCATGGGGATAGCAAGGCACCAGTGCGTGTGAACAGTCCACATGCCGGCTACTTGTAAATAATTTCAAAGTTTTCAAGAAAAAGTTATTCATTTTAAGTAATTCTCCGTAATAGCTAGTAAAAATGTGGTGCTCGTTTTACATGGTGTTAGTAATTACTATGCAATGTAGTTTAAAAAATAAGAACTTCTTGGTAACTAAGTAATCACGAGGAAATGCTGATTATTGCTGAGTAGTTCCTCTCAGTGACTGCGCTGGCCCTATAGGCTACTCCTAGCCCATAGAGAGCATCAGAGATAACACTAGCGTCTGAGTCTGACACTGCTTTTACACCAGCATATCCCCATTGACTTCAGTGAAGTTATTCCAGTTTTACACTGCCAGGTCCATGATCATGTGCAGTGTTGGACAGCTAAGATGCATTTAAGGCCCACCCCTCTCAGGGAGTTAGGAACCTAAGTCCATGACAGACAGAGGTTGCCCGTCTCTGCTTGGGCTGTGAACCCCCTCTTGGAGTCAGGCACCACAGATATTTTTGAAACATTAAAAAAAAAAAAACAAGGAAAAATAAAAATTCCATAATCGGTGACTCTTTGAGTAGATGCCACCAGCAGGCCTGTGAAGAGTGCAGTGACTGTGAAACAAAAATGATCAAGGGGCTGAAGCACATGACTTATGAGGAGAGGCTGAGGGAACTGGGGTTATTTACTCTGCAGAAAAGAAGAGTGAGGGGGGATTTGATAGCAGCCTTCAACTACCTGAAGGCAGGTTCCAAAGAGAATGGAGTTAGGCTGTTCTCAGTGGTGGTAGTTGGCAGGACAAGAAGCAATGGTCTCAAGTTGCAGCGAGGGAGGTTTAGGTTGGATATTAGGAAAAACTATTTCACTGGGAGGGTGGTGAAGCACTGGAATGGGTTACCTAGGGAGGTGGTGGAACCGCCATCCTTTGAGGTTTTTAAGGTCATGCTTGACAAAGCCCTGGCTGGGATGATTTAGTTGGTGTTGGTCCAGCTTTGAGCAGAGGATTGGACTAGATGACCTCCTGGGGTCTCTTCCAACCCTAATCTTCTATGATTCTATGACTGACACCGGAGCTCCTATGGAGGCTACCTCACCCTGCCCTCACCTGACCAATTGTACATGGTCACACTTGAGTTGGCCACACATGCATGGATTTAAAACATATGTTGTTTTAAAGAATCCAGCTTACCAAGCAATCAAGACGTCTCTGTATAACAGACCTGTCCTCATCACTATTTGCATGGAGCACTGGTGGCTGGGGGCGCTACAGCTGTGCCGCCCAGAGCACCAGGACAGGCAGCCATGCCGCCCGGCTGGAGCCAGCCACGCCACTGCACAGCACAGAGCACCGGGTCAGGCCACTGCTCTGCAGCTGCGCTGCCCAGCAAGAGCTCGCCGCCTAGAGCATTGTACGGAGAAAATGATTGGTTAATGGTTTTTGCATAGACATGCTTTGAGTAAAATAACTTGTTACGGTATTGATAAGAAGAACTCTCATTTTAACTATATCATGAGGGTCAGAAAAGAAGCTCATTGGAATTGAACTCTGGGATACAGCTCAAAACCAAAGCTCCTACGATTTTTAACCCCTGCTCAACTAGACTGTGTAGAAGCTGGAGCCCTGGAGATCAGATCCTGACTGACCATTGGGAGACACAATCTGTTTTATTGGGAGAGGTGAGCATTAAACACTTAGCATGTGCATTCTGCTGATTGTTGATTGCTAATAAATACATGTACATATTTAAGAATATTTACTGTGTGATAAAGGTTCTTTTACTGGGAAAAGGTCCCATTAAGCTGTAGAGGGCCATTGCACCCACAGTCGGGGGGAGAAAGCTCTAAATTGTGCTGGTAACGGGTTAACAGATAAAAACCTTTCTCAGCAGCTATAAATAAAGATAGATGTATTCTGTGTACTGCTTTGCTACTTGAAGATGGTGAGACAGCGAAACCAAGAGCAACTTCCCAAACTTGAAAAACAAGTAACTAGCTTTAGAAGCTGTTAACAGATGTGACATGAGCGCTACAAGTCATTACCATAAGAACACTGAGGCAAGGAGAGAAAATTCTCAGGCTAAACACCAAAGCCTTACAGCCCAAATGCACAAGACATGGAAAAATTCCTAGTCCAACAGATGTTTCACCAAAGGTGCAAAGTAATAAGTGCACAAAATACGCAGATTTTGGATCAGTTTGCACCAAAGCAGTCAGGGAGTTAACTAATATTACAGACAATCAACATCCCTTGGATCTATCATGTATGATGACACAAAGCCTGCCTAGAGAATGAAACTGAATATTCATGGAAAGATTGACTTTAAAGTTGACTCAGAAGTGGACATCTCAGAAAAGATTTACAGTCACTTTGAACCCCTCTCAAAGTAGAAATCACCTGACACAGTCATGAATTGCCCTGGAGATATTCTGAACTACATGGGCCAGTTCTCCACAGAAAGAACTTGCAAAGACAAAGCTTTGCATTCAAAGGATCATAGGATCACAGACCAACAGCTTTCTCTGCCATGCATGGCAGCCATGATGGGCCTAGTGAGAAAAGTGGAAAAATGCAACGGAATATTTGGCGATATTGGACTTTTGAAAGGAGCTCTGGTATAAATAACAATGCTGAACCATACAGTGTACATACACCTCACCGGATTCCTATCCCATTACTTCATAAAGTGGAAACTGAGTTAAAGAAGAGCAGATTGGCATTATTGAGAAAAATCTTTGAAAAAAAATACAAAACAGTGTGGATTTTAAATGACTTAAAGAAGCAGTTGTGTGAGAAAAATATATTCTCCCAACATTGGATGGCTTCTTCCCCAAAGTGAAAGGAGCTACAGTATTCTCCAAGCTGGATACCGTGTGTGGAATCTGGAAAATTGCTTAGCCAAAAAAGTGCTAAACTGACTTCATTTATCACACCCTTTGGGAGATTTTGCTCTTGAAAGTTACCTTTTGGGATTACCAGTGCACCTGACATTTTCCAAAGAAAGATGGCAGAACTGTTAACAGACACAAATGGGCATAGTTTTGGGCAATATTTTGGTATATGAGTCATAGATGGAAAAAAACACCACAAAATTCTAAGCCTAATCAGCCAGTTCAGACTGAAGCTAAACAAGGAAAATTGCATTTTCCACCTACCTCAAATAAAGTTTTTGGGACAGACATCTCCCGACTCCTACTCAATTTTACCTGTGCAGACCTCCAAGAGTTGCATTAGCCCTCTTTGCCACAGCATCACTCACAAAGTCACTGCTTTCCAGGATGAAGTCCCCCATTCTGTAAGTATGACCTACATTCCCTCCCTAATTATAGATCTTGCATTTGGCTGTTTTAAAACATGTTGTTTTAAAGAATCCAGTTTACCAAGCAATCAAGACGTCTCTGTATAACAGACCTGTCCTCATCACTATTTGCCCCTGCACCAATTTTTGTGTGCCCTCTGCAAACTTTACCAGCAGTGATTCTGTATTTTCTTCCACATCATTGTTGAAGTTACAGAATAGCACTGGACCAAGGGCAGATCCCTGTGGTACCCCACTTGGAACATGTCCTCAGGATGATGCCTCCCCATTACCTGTCAGCCTTTAATACAAGTAATGTACGTGGCACTGATCTTACATTTGTAATTAGATTAAAATTAATGATTGAGTGATTTTAAGATAATTCAACTTGTTTTAAAGCCCGGATTAATGTAGGCCCTGGTTAGTTTTGAGACCTACTCCTGGAGCTTCACCTAAATGGGTGTCTGTGTTCAAATGCCATCCTCCCTTAAGGGACACCCCATCAGCCTTTAGAGCAGTGCTTTTGCTGTGCTGTACCCTAGGTTGTGCAAATCTGCCATTAATTTCAGTATTTTTTTCCCTCTTTAAAAAAAAAGCCTCATTTCTCCTAAATGTGTGGTTTTTAGACTTCAAAAAGTGTTCTGTTTCCTCTGGCTACGAATGTATTTTATCTGTGTGCCCCAGAAGAAGTGATTGAGGAATAAAAAGCTTATGATTATTCTCATCAAATTATTTCTCATCAAAAATTGTGGTTTCAACTACTTCTTTGGAGCAGGATAAGATATTTCCCCTGGGGAAGAAGGCAGCCTCTGATATTGCTGGCCGCAGTTTATAGCGAGTGGCATTTCTTCTCTCTCATGCATGTATAATCTTTCTGCCTATTTCTGTTTATAGAAATCAACTGATCTTATATAATCAGACCCAGGAGGCCTAGTAAAAACAATCTTTTGCATTATTTCAATATTACATGGATTCTGTTAAAAGGCAAGTTGGTAACTATATTAATCAACAAATTTAATCATTGGAATATAATCATATTATTTATCCTACCAAAGGAAGACCGTGCATGTCAAATCCAGATGAACACCCACATACTTCATTTTTAAAGAAGCATTACAAGCTCCGCAGTTCTAAATAAACCACCAGACTGTCTTGAAAACAGTGACCTTCTCGCAAATGAGGTCTTAGTTCAAGCATCATTTGAAATCTCTAATCTGGTTTACCTGTGTTTGGGGGAGGGGCTGTAAACTGTGTAGTCTCAATTTACAAAATGTACCCCTATAATCACTCAGGAACACACAGGTGCTGGGGAGAGAGAGTCTGCCAGCACTGGCTCTCCAGCCAACCAGGAGAGCAGCAATAGTGTGCTTCCTTCTCCAGCACCCTGAGGGTGAGGGATTCTAACCCTTGCTGGAATCCATGGGGGTGTCGTGAGTTTATAGACTGGCTAAATAGGAGACAGGTGAAAAGAGCCTTAAAAGTGAAAACAAGAAGCTTGATGTGCCAAATTTTCTGCAGCTTTGTGTATGACGGTTTATGTAACTAATCTAATTATCTAATTTGCATATGTACAATTAATTTGCATATAACCGTAAAGTCTGGCTTTACAAATATTGTATGGCTTTAGTGCTCGTGCAGCCCAAGCGAATGGAGCCTATACCCTACAGGGTGTGCTTGCGCCATACACTGCGCTACCATCATGGCTCAGCATCAGTTCTGATCTGGGGGGTTTCCTCTAGGCGTCCCATGGCCCCAGCCATTTTTGGCCTCACTGCTGAGTTAGCCTATTAGTGCAAAGCATGGTGAGCCGTCTGTGACATGGGAGCTGAGGTGAGACCCACCAAACGTGTCTCACTCAGAGCCCACCAAACACCCATTAGATGGGGTCAGTGTTTAATTCCAGCTGAGCTGGGCTGGACTCAGGCTGGTGCCCTCCATGTGGAAGGTTCTGTAGTGCATTAGCAACACCCCACAGCAGTGTGACAGAATACACCCCTGTAGTCACACCCTACACACCACTGTTATAATCTTTGTACAAATGCCTTGTAAGGTATCATTGGAAAACTGATCATTTGCTGAGCAATATTGTCCTGGTAAAATGTGTGGCAACACTGTATGTGAAGTTATAACATTCCCCTGTATGGTGTTATTAACACATGTTCCAAACCCCACAGCCCTAGCCACACAGAAGTTGGCAAACAAAGGAACATGTGCTCAGCTTAATTTGCATTTAAACAGTAAAAGAGTCATCATGCAGGAAAGGAAGACAAAGGAAGTTCAAACAGGTGAAAAAACCAGCAGAGACTATCCTTCCTCATAGGCTCTCCTTGGCTTCTGGTTCTCAGCTGGCAATGTTTTTCCAGGGGGGAACTCAAACTATAAAAAGGAGGGACAAACACCCCAAGGCACACACACACACACACACCCCAATTGCATTCACTGCACCAGAAAACACAAAGGAAGCAAGTGCTGGACTCTGGGGGAGGGTCCTGACCTGAGAGTTTGGCAAGTAATCTTCTGGAGCATGAGTGAGAAACTTTGCTTGAATCTAATATAGTTTGATAAATTAGGCATTATCAAGCATTTTATCTGTATTTTTCTGTTATGCCTCATTACTTGTTCTCACTTAAAATCTCTTTGTAGTTAATACATTTTTTATTGTTTTATCTAATCCAGTGTGCTCAAGATGAAGTCTGTGGACCACTACATTTGCGGTAATAAGTTGTGTGCATATTATTCCATTAAAGGAACAACAGAGTCAATGTATTTGTACTGTCTAGGAGAGGGCAGGGCAGGGCAGCGCAGGGCGGGACAGGACAAACATTTCTGGGGGGAAATCTGGGACTGGGAGTATGTTGAGCTCACCTTGTGGTAATTGTTAAGACTAGTAAGAGCCAAGGTGTGGCTGGCTGGCTGCAGCACACACAGACGTGGCTGGGAGTGATTTACATGCTGGGGGCTGTTTATGAACAGCAAGGCATTGTAAAGGGTACCCCAGGTTACAGGGAAGCAGTGACACAGCTACTCATCAACTGATCAGTCTGGATTGTGCCGTGGTATGTCACAGGCTGCCAGTTTCCAGAAACACTACTGTGATGCTTTGGCGGGTGAGGCTGCTGTCTAATTAGAAAATCAAGTTCTTACCTATCTGGAGCTTGCATAGGTAGGATCCGCTCACACACACACATACACACCCCGGCCCCCTGCTCACACAGAGAACATCAGTGTGATCAACCTCCTCCAACAAATCATAGTATTACCCTTAACTTAAAGCTCCCTTTAACCAAAATACAGACTTAAAAAACATTAACACAATATCCATGGACACCTCTAAATATCTGCAATATACAATCATTTCAAAAATTATGCCAGAGCCCTCACAATAATTACATATCTTTTCCTCACACATGGCTAGGAGGCAGGTCTGAATCCACAGTCTTAAGACCAGCAGCACAGACATCTGGCATGTCGACTGTAAGAGTCCCTGGTGAGGAAGTGCTGCTGTTCTATGAGCTGTGAGGCTCAGTCCCTAGCCGGGGCCACACCACCCACTCACGGGGTGAGACGTCTCTTTGGAATGTCGTGTGTCAGGCTCAGGCGGGACAGAAAACAGAATTCTACTTAATGGGAAATTCTGACGTTTCAAAAACTGTTTTCATGCTGAATCAGAATGAAATTTGAGCAGAACTGAAATTCTGAAAAAATCAATTTGGAAACATCTAAACATTTTATTTTGATAATGTCATATTGTTTTTACAAAGTAAAAATATGTTTCCAGAATATCAAAACAGTATAATACCAACTATTAAATATAATATTTTATGAATGTTAATATTGTATTAACATATTATATTACATTATATTAAAGTAATATAGAAATGGCCAAACAAAATAGAGCCAATGAAGTCACAACAAAACACTTCAATTTTAGCAAACCAAAACAATAAAGGTGAAACAAACCATTTGACAGTTGCCATAAAAAATGTCAAAATTGACATGTTCCTGCGAAATAGATCGATTTTGACAAAGCTGCATTTTCTGACAAAATTTGTCCCATTGCAAATGTTTTGACGAACTCTGGTCAGGAGTCCTGGGTCCTGCTCCTGCTCTTTGGGCAGGGAATGCTCCAGTGGGTAAAGACAATATAGTCAGCAGCAGCAATTACACTATTTGGGTCACTTACAAAGACTGACCATAGGCTTGCTCAGCGTAAACACAGGAACTGCTGCCACCAGCATAGGAGTGTGGAGATAGCAGCAGACTCGTAATCCCCCGCATAGAGCCTAGATGCTCAAGTTGGACTAAGAGCCACTCTGTTTTAGTGTGAGTTAGAGCAGGAGCTAGTTTGGCCCTGTTGCTCCCAAGGCATTCTGGTAAAGCAGCTGTGACTCAGCTCTGGCATATTAGAGACGAGGGTTCTGTACCCAGTTTGCCTACAGTGGCCTTGTCCAACAGCTGTTACCTTAGCTGTGAAATGGATGCATGATGATTGTCTCCATTAAGGTAGGGCTAGAGGGATTGGTTAGTAAGGGTTGTGCAGCGCACAGAAATATTATGAAAAGTCAGGCAAACAGCTGGAATTAGAGCTTGGCTGGTAGGTTGATGCACCTCTCCCCAGACTTCACTATGTTGTGCAAGGGAAGCTCTTGTGTTTGAAAAAAAAAGCATGATGTGTTGCTGGTCGCATGGAAATGTGTGACAGCCCTAAAGTGTGTGTGTGTTTCCTGAGGGGCATGACAGGTCTATGCACAGTGACTGAAAGGGGACGATGGGGTCAGAGTGACAGGCAAGGAGATGATCTTAGCCGCAGTGGGTTGCAGGGGTGCCAGAATGGGGGGGGGGCAGGGCTCTCCCATGTTTGAAAGTGGACGGGCCTGCCCTGTCCACATTTTGGCAGGGGCCCCGCCTCACCCCTGCCCCTCCTCTTCCCCCCAAAGGCCCCACCCCAACCTCAGGTGGCAGCAGCCGGAACCCAGCCGGGGAGCTCAGGCGGCTGTAGGGAGCCACACCCTGGACCCTCCACCTGCCCGGGGTGCGGGGGCCAAGAGCAGCCCCGGCCCATGTCCCTGCCCTGCACACCCCACGCAGGGCAGGAGGGTCCATGGCATAGGGTTGCCAACCCTCCTGCTTTTGCCGGGAGTCTCCCAGAATCACGCTCTATCTCCTGGAGGCTACTTCAGCCAAACTGGGAGATTTGGGGCTAAAAGTCCAGTGGCGCAGCAGGGCTCAGGCTGGATGCCTTACCTGCCTTGGCTCTGCGCTGCTCCTGGAAGTGGCCAGCACCATCCCTGCAGCCCCTGGAGGGAGTCAGGGGGTCTCCGTTCACTACCCCTACCCCTACCCCGAGCACTGACTCTGCAGCTCCCATTGGCTGGGAACTGTGCCCAGTGAGAACTGCAGGAGTGGTGCCTGTGGACGGCATCACAGAGACCCTCTAGCTCCCTGGCTTAGGAGTTGCTGCCAGAGGATTGTTCTGGTTGCTTTCGGGAGCCACCCAAGGAAAGTTCTGACTCCCTGACCTGCTCCTGCATCCCAATCCCCTGCCCCAGCCTAAAGCCTGCATCCCGGACCCAAATTCCCTCCCAAAGCCTGCACCCTGAACCCCCTCCTGCACCCAAACTCCTTCCCAGAACCCGATGCCTCATCCCGTCCTGCACCCAAATTCCCTCCCAAAGCCTGCACCCTGAACCCCCTCCTGCATCCAAACTCCTACCCAGAGCCTGACCCCTCATCCCCTCCTGAACCCAACCCCCCTGCCCCAGCCTGGTGAAAGTGAGTGAAGGTGGGAGCGAGCGTCAGTGAGTGGTGCAGGGAGGGGGGATGGAGTGAGCGGGGGTGAGGGCTCAGAGAAGGGGCGGGGCAGGGGCGTGGCCTCAGAGAAGGGGCGGGGAAGGGGCAGGGTGCGGGGCAAGGGTCTTTGGGTTTGTGTGATTAGACAGTTGGCAACCCTACTTCCCAAAGCTGCTGCACCACACGCAGTTCTTACCTGGACCCGGCTCCAGCTGGGGAGCCCCAGCCTGGCCAGGGTAAGAGCCACATGGGCAGCTGTGGGGAGCTACCCTTGGGTTTGTATTTCCTGAAGTGGAGCGACAGGGGTTTGAGAAGGCTGGAGAGCAGGAGGTGACAGCAGTCAATACAGAAGAGTTTCAGCCGGCTGCACAGGAAGCAGAGAGCTGAGCTGGGAGATATTATGGAGAAAGAAGATTTGGAAAAAGTCTGAATGGGGTGTTGTCATAACTATAAAGGGAAGGGTAACAGCCCTCCTGTGTACAATACTATAACATCCTTCCTGGCCAGAGACACCAAAATCCTTTTACCTGTAAAGAATTAACAAGCTCAGGTAACCTGGCTGACACCTGACCCAAAGGACCAATAAGGGGACAAGATATTTTCAAATCTTGGTGGGGGGAAGGCTTTTGTTTGGGCTCTTTGTTTTGGGGGGTTGTTCGCTCTTGGGACTAAGAGGGACCAGACATCACTCCAGGCTCTCCAAATCTTTCTGAACCAGTCTCTCATATTTCAAACTTGTAAGTAACAGCCAGGCAAGGCGTGTTAGTTTTATCTTGGTTTCCTCAACTTGTAAATGTTCCTTTTGCTAAAGGATTTACCTCTGTTTGCTGTAACTTTGTATCTAAGGCTAGAGGGGGTTCCCCTGGGCTCTATGAATCTGATTACCCTGTAAAGTTATTTTCCATCCTGATTTTACAGAGATGACTTTTACCTTTCTTTAATTAAAAGCCTTCTTTTTAAGAACCTGATTGATTTTTCCTTGTTTTAAGATCCAAGGGGGTTGGATCTGGACTCACCAGGAATTGGTGGGGGGAAAGGAGGGGGAATGGTTAATTTCTCCTTGTTTTAAGATCCAAGGGTTTGGATTGGTGTTCACCAGGAACTTGGTGGAGAAGTCTCTCAAGGCTACCCAGGGAAAGGTTATAGTACTTGGGAGGGAGATATTCTGGGGCAGGGGGCAGGGAAGTAGAGTTTCCCAAATGACACAAATAATTTGGGTGGCGGCAGCAAAACCAGATTTAAGCTGGTAATTAACCTTAGAGGTTCTCATGCAGGTCCCCACATATGTACCCTAGAGTTCAGAGTGGGGAAAGAACCTCGACAGGTGTGGACAAGAGATTGGGAAGAACTGAAGCGGACTCCCAGCCTATGAGCTAGGGACAAGGAGGCTGGTGATATTAACAGTGACAGCGAAGCAGCCCTGGGAAGGAAGATCCAGTTTTGACTGTGTTGTGTTTAAACTGATGATGGACTACGCCGATGTCAGAACCAGGCTGGTTGAGAATTTCAAAGCAAACCCGAGCCTACCACTTTACACAGACCTCTTTGACCACCCAAGTCACACTTGTTGTTGATGGACCCATTGGGAGCCCACTTGCCCTGCCCTGATTTCTCTGCACCGTCGATGTGGCTTGAAGAGTGGTCTGCAGCTGTCAGAAACCAGTCTCTTATAACTCACTTAACCACGCATGGACCTGGCTTTGATTTGCCATGACGTTCATGGGGGTCTTCTGATTTCGAACAGGCCAGTGTCAACGTGCAGCCAGCCTTCACGCCTGGGGCCAATGAGAGGCTCCTACATGTGACTCTGGCCAAAGACAGACAATACCACACATCATGGACGATGGCCCTCTGGCCACATTTGATATTTGCACTTATGGAGCAACTTCCATTCAAGAATCTTAAAGACCTTTAGGAACATCAGGGCCAAACCCTAGATCAGTTAGTTGTTATTGTCTACACAGACATCTAGTTTGCAGCAAGAGGG
This sequence comes from Mauremys reevesii, assembly GCF_016161935.1. Taxonomy (NCBI): domain Eukaryota; kingdom Metazoa; phylum Chordata; order Testudines; family Geoemydidae; genus Mauremys; species Mauremys reevesii. The sequence continues at coordinate 19,299,747 of NC_052637.1, forward strand.
GGTGTAAATCTACCTGCTGCACACTAAATGGCCATGTGGCCCCGCTGCTGCACAGTGACTGGTCCCTAGTGCACTTTAATTATTCCAGTTTCAAAGCGCACTAGAGAACTTACAGTGCGCAGCATTAGAGTCAGCAGCACTAATGGACAGGTAGGGCGAGGCAGGCTGGTGTGGGGTAGAGTTACACCCCAGTTTGCTGCAAACTAAGTGTTCATGTGGACGAGCCCTTGGTTAAAATTCCCATTAACTTCAGGGCTTGGATCATTAGGGAATTCTGACTCTCCATACACCAGTCAGGTGGGTACCTGAGACAAGGTGGGTGAGGTAATATCTTTTATTGGACCAACTTCTATTGGTGAAAGAGACAACCTTGCAAGGTGCACAGAGCTCTTCTGTAATATAGATGCATAAAATGAGGTACAGAGAGCTAATGGGACAACATTCAGAATGAGAGGCCCATGGTCTATATCCATCTCTTTGGTATGTGCTTTTACTACAACAGCATGTGCAAACTGGTCATTTATGAATACAATTAGGTGTTCAGCTGTATTTGGACCAATTTGAGCCTGCAAAGTCGCTCTTGTGCCTGTAATTACAGATATGCAAAAGTCTGTACTTTTTACGTTGAGACTATTACCCAAAATGGTTTACATAAGGAGTGTGAATGCTCTTCCCCTGCCTGTGCCTCTGCCACAGCAGCATCCTTTCCTGACCCTTGACCCCATGAAAGAGATGTTCAAAAAAGTGACCTCATAGTAGGGAAAAGATACTGAGGCCTGAAACTCTGAGCAGAACGTGTCAAATGTTCATGTCACTTGAGGAGCCAGCTCACACTGGAGAGGTCAGCTAGGATACGTGTAAACAACTGACAACTAAAGGACAGTTTAGGTCTTAAAGAAACAAGTTATTTAAACTGATGTAGTGTTAATATATTTGCTGGGTCTAAAACAAGTCATAGCTCTGTATATAAAAGGGTATAATTTATGCAGTATCTTCAGAAGAGTTGAGTGTTTGGTTTTCTGTATTAGACATCAGGAAATGAAAATAAAATTGAAGTTGAAAGTTCATGTCCTCTCTCCATAGCAACTTGTGTAAGTAAAATCATTACAAACGGGAGCGCATGGATTTTGGCTGGTTCAGCAGAAATGTTTGTCTTTGGTGTAAATATTTCAGTAGGACCAGTTTATAAAACTTATTTTTTATTTGTAGAATGTCTGAGACAGCAATTTAGAAAAGTGGGAGGTGACATTAGTCTTTCCATGTTTTAAGTCAGAATTTCCATGGAGCTTCCGATAGGAAAATCTCAACCTAGCAGAAGAGCATGACTGACACACAAGATGTCCCTTCCCATTTTTTGCGTGCTCAAATTGGCCATTAGGAATTTAGGACTGGAAGGGACGCCTGGAGTCATCAGGTCCAGTCCCTGCTATTGCAGGCAAACCCGACTCCTATTGCATGGCTGCTCCAGAACCTGACTCAGCTGATTATTAGAAACTAGAAATGGGACAATGGAGTTGTTGGTTTGCTCGTGTGACACCCTGTACCCCATATGGTTATGATATATTTTGTACAATGTATGCCTTGTGAGGTATCATTTGAAAACTCATAATCTACTGCATATTATTATCCTGTTAAAATGTGTATAACAACAATGCACATAAAATTATGAGATTTTGCAATACGAGTGTTACTGAAATGTGTTGTAATTCTGGGTAACACCCACAAGCCAGTTTCCCAAAGACAAAGACACACTTGCACGCCAGCCAGGTGCTAAAGATCCATTACCTACTTAATTCCCCAGCAAGGGGGCAGGGAAGGTATAAACAATTTACAATTTAACTGATGGACAGCTGGCAGCTCATGTACGCAGTAGAACAGCCTGACCCTATGACCTGAAAAGACTTTTCTAGTTCAAAGGGTTAGCATATAAGAAGAGGAAAAAAGGCCTCTGGACACCTCTCCTTTCCTCTCTATCTCCATGAAATCACCTGAAGAACGTGGAAGCAGATGCAGACTGTGAAATGTATTGCAGCTAATGGTGAGACACCTATTTTGCTTCTAGAACTATTAACTTTGGTAAAGTTTAGGAATTAGATTGCAGTTTTATCTGTTTCTTTTGTCACCAATTCTGACTTTTATGCCTTACCACTTATAATCACTTAGAATCTATCTCTAGCTAATAAACTTGTTCTATTATTTTATCTAAACCAGTGTGTTTGATTGAAGTGTTTGGGAAAACGCTCTTGAGATAACAAAGGCCGGCACATAAACATTACCCTTTGGAATGTCAGGCTATTTATAAGCTTATACTGCCCAGGGGTCTACTGAGCAGTTTAAGATGCACATTTCTAGGGTGCCAGGCTGGGACTAGGAATATGCAGATGTTGTCCTGTACGTAATTCATGGCCGGCTGGGAGAGCATTCGTGAATTCAGCTGGGAGTGATTTTTACATGCTAGTGGCAGTGTGGGAGCAGAGCCTGAAGGAGATTGCTGTTTACCAGCAAAGCAGTGTGAAACACATCCCCGGCTGGAGAGTTAAGGGGATACAGCAGTTCAGTGGGTCATGTTGCACCCCGGGGAATGTCACAGCTGGCAAGTTCAAAAAGGTTTCATTCTGGGTCAAACTGAAAACAAAAGTTTTCAGAACTTTTGGCAAATTGAAAAGTCAGAAATGTATTTGGAAAAAAAAAAGAAAAATGTTGAGATGGCTTGAATGACAAGCTGGATGTGACTCCATTTTTTTTTGCTTTGTTTTTGGGCTTTTTAACAACAGCAAAGGAAACCTACATTCACTGAATGGCCAGAAAAGGAAGTGGGGGTGAAGATTTCTTCTTGATAGCTTTTAGCCCAATAGTTGGAGCACTTACCTTGTGGGAGAGAGACCTGGAGCCAGTTCCTATCCCACTGATATGGGAAAGGAACTTGAACGTAAGTATCCCACATTGCAGGAGAGTATCCTAGCCACTGGGGTATGGGATAATCGAATATAGCACTTCATTATGAATCACACAATATGAATGATGACGAATATTTACTCAGCCAAGGCTGAAAATAAAAGAATGACTCTTATAGCCTGATGTTAAGGGCATTCACCTACGAGTCAGAAGACCCAAGTTCAAGTATCTGCTTCCATGACTCTAATTATTTTTAAGAAGTGGAACAGCCTCAACAGGTGTGATTGAGATAGACCCTCGTGAAGCTAGACTGTCCCATAGGTTAGCAGCTAGGGCATTCTCCTGCACTGTAGGAAACCATCGCTGAAATCTCTTCTGCGAACCTGGATCCCCACATTCTAGGTGAGTACCCTAACAACTGGGCTAGAAGTTATAAGAACACCACTGCCTCCTCCAGCAGTTTTGTGACTCTAGCCCAAAAAATCAAAATGCTTTAGTAATGTCAAAACAAAAATTATTCATTTTGCTATTATTGAAACATTTACATTTTTCAGTTCAGATGAAACTATTTGGAGAACTTGACACAAATTCACAAATAACTGCATATTTCACAAATAAACTACTCACCACTTTTTTTTGTTAAGCTCTATTAGAAACCTTCTAATTTTCAACCTAAATGTATTCATGAGCAGATTATCCCCATTTATTCTTGTGCCAACTCTGTCCATTAGCTTAAATAACCCTTCACCCTCCCTGGTGTTTACCCCTCCCCAGATGTATTTATAGACAGCAATCAGATCCCCTCTCAGCCTGTGTTTTGCTAGGCTAAACAACTTATGTGCCCCCAGCTTTTTCTCATAGAATAGATTCGCCATCCCCAACCATCCTGACAGCTCTTCTCTGCACCTATTCCAGTTTGAACTAATCTTTCTTGAAAAAGGGTGATCAAAATTGTACACGGTATTCCAGAAGAGGTCTTACTAAGGTGAGTCTATTTTTACTGGATATACCTTGCTCGATACATCTTAGGCTTGCATTTGCCTTTTTCACAGCTGCAGCACATTGATGGTTCATAGTCATCCTATAATCAGCTAATAAAACCAGGACTTTCTCCTCCTTTGTCACTTTCAACTGATGAGCCCCATCGTATAGCAGAAATTCATTGGAGCAGCAGGTGGAGGAGATACAGCCACGTGTGTAATTGTTATGACAGTGTGCTTTTAATTTAAAACAACAATTCGGTAAATATAACACCATGGTCAGCCGACGTATCTCTGTACAATTTATTTTACAAAGGATGAGATGAAGCACTGAGGTGCATACACACTCATGAATAATGCAGGAAAATACAGTTAAACTTTTTGCAATAAGACAGAAAAATTATGTATAGCAAATGCTTTCAACACTTAAGAACCAGATCCACAGCTGGTGTAAATCAGCACCGCCCTATTAACTTCAGTGGAGCTATGCCAATTAACCCAGCTAAGGAGCTGATCCTTAAACCTTTTGAGCATTCAATTCTTCAGCCAAAATGATTCCATCATATGTTTTTATGAGACAATGACCACATTACAATTTACACACTGATCAAAGATTTACTATTGTTATTCAGATACAGCTCTTATGTTACATAAGTTATTTAAGGATCTATTCAGACAATATTTGTGGAAAGATATAAAATTTTGATTAAACACATTTAAAAAAGAGGTCATTAGTACTGGCAAAAGACAATTGTTGCTTTAAAAATTTGGACAGTATTTAGCAAAAGGACCATATAGGCAACTTCATTTGATTAGAAAACTGCTTTAGAACATGGCTCACCACTGATCTGATCTGCTTTTGAACAACTGCACTTGGACTGTCTGCCAAACTACTCACTGGATTTCCCACCTTCTTTTGGACTGTTGAAACAAAGACAGCAATTTTAAAAAGAGTAGATTCCATTTGTCTGATATTGCCACCTGCTCTGTCCAGAACAGACTGATACTCTTGCTCTTAGATGATGTTCTCCCTGTGTATGACTAAGCAAATGGAAATTGGGCAAACCCCCAACGCAGCTGTAAAAATCGCAGCCCTAGTACCCATTACTCTGAAGGAGCGACAAGTCTCAGGACAAACGTTCCTAAATCCAAATGACTAGACAGTGACATCTTGCAAACCTGAGCACCCCAACAAATACTCTTCAAACGCCAGTCCCAATCCTCAGCCAATACACACGGTAACCCCACCCACATGCTGAGTCACTTTGCCACAGTGACAGCCTCAGAGGGTCGAGTCCTCATTTACAGGGACCTCAGCAGAAAACAGCATTTGCTTGGGTCCAGTGTGGCCTTTATTCAGACCCATTATGTGATGTTTGCTGCTTGTCTTAATGGCACCCCTGTATGGAAGGCTCCTTGTTGGAAGATTAGCTTAGGAGGTTGTTCTGAATGCCCTTTAGGAGAGGGTCATTTCTCTCTGAGTGGCATGAAGGACTCTACCCTTCCAAGGCACATGTGACAAAGCTCCTGATCATGTGAAATGCTGAATGACCTCAACTTCCACTGAAATGAATGTGCACTAGAAAGTCATAGGATCTCTCCCAAAACAAGGAATAGACCCAACAAAGAGCAGAGGAGAAGGAAGCAGAGGCTAGTGCAAGATGAAGGGGCAGTGAATGGGTGTTTTCTTTAGCATGGCTAGAGTTTCAATTTAAGTGGCAAGCATTTCTGATGTCTATTCTTGGCATTAATAATCAGGGAGGTAACATCAAGTGGGTTTGGGTCTGCACTGAGTGACAGTATGGGAGCAACAAAGGGGAACTGAGAAAGCTGACGAGGTCTGTACACTGGCTGCTCCTGAACTGTGGAAGTTCATGAGGTGGGTCTATGCATTTTTATACTTGTTTAACTATAGCAAGTACAATTTAAAGAGGCACTTAGAATTTGGAGGGAGTTACTAATTGTATTTTTGTGGAATTGCAGTTGATGTTCAAACCATTGTTCAGTTACCTAAGAAATCTGCAGAAATGAAGCCAATTTGCTCAAATTGTATTCCTGGAAGCTCAGGGAATCTGAACACAGTAACTGGTAGGCTTTTTCTGCATTCCTGCTGAGTTTGTCTTTCATACCATATTTTAAAAATAGTCCAACTTAATATAAGCTGAGGGAATTTAAATTTGCACATCTCTGTTTCAAATCTGAGTAAATATTTTCTCTCTGTTTCTTATGCTATTGACCTGAAATGTTATTTAAAAGGTCTTTACAAGACTTTAGTAATGTACGCATGTTAGAATCATATCTTTAGATAGGCACAAAAGGATTCTGCCTTGTGGAGTGCATGGGATTAAAAATTAGAAATCAAACTATGCCAAGTGTTGGTCCCATTGGTGAACAGATTTGGAAGGATTAGTGGAGTCTATGGTGTATAGCCCAAAAAGGAGTAATTGCACTTCCAACCACTGGAGCTTGAAGCATAGTTTGAGCACCAGTCACTTTTAGAAATGTATCCAAGAAGCATGACATCTTGTTCTGAACATTAGTGCAATATAAACATGACAGTGACATCTGAAAATCTAAACTGAAGAACAAAATGCTTGGAAACAGATATAGCTCTGGTGGAAATGTGTCTAAAATAACAATTAGGAGCTGAGCATTCAGAATCAGAAATCATGTACCTTTATGGTTAAGATCTACTTTAAAACATGACGTAATGACCATTGCACAGACAGCAGGTGTGGAGAAGAAATCCCCAGAGAAAAGACATGCTAATGAAAAAGGAAGTGTCCTCATTATGTCAGAGAAAGAATGCATGTGCTCCCAAGTCTTGGAGGCTGCCTGGGGTGGGGTTAGTGTATGTGGGACCCTGAGTCATGCAGTGGCCTGGTGTGATTCTGGACATCACCGCAATCCCAGGAACCTGGGAAATCTTTGGACATGACTTGGGTGTTGCCATATATCAGTACCCTGAGGAACCCTTGAGAAGTGACCAGGGAATCACTGTATTACTGAGTATCAGGCAGGCCAGTTCACAAGCCATAGTAAAAAGGAGCTGGAACAACAGTAGGGTATGTCTCTATGAGTACATTATGGGTCTTGTACAGTTTGAATTCTTCCTAGCATTGTTTTGGCCATAATTTCATTCATAATTAGTAGCAGAACTGGTGGTTTTGTATTGGGGTGGCAAGACATCTGCTGGTGACTTGAAAGGTCACAACTTTTTATTTAAATAGAAGCCTTAATTAGGATCAAGTCCTTCTTTAGGCATCTAGATCAGTAGTTTGATTTGCAAAGATTCTCTTTGCCTATTACTTCCCATTTACTGCCAAGAGACTTGTGAATGCTCAGCACTTCTGGAGAGCAGGTCATGTATTTCTATATGTGCACCGAGGAGTCCAATTTACCCATTTTTTAAAACCTTGCTGAAATGCAGAGGTTGGGTAGTACCCTTCTCAGACAGTCTGAGCAGTTATTACTAGTGCTGGTTTGAATCCATTGACCTAACCGTCTCCAAAAGCTTTAGTCAGAATTCCCATTGAAAATATCTGATATGTTGTTAAAATAGGGTGTTGGGAATGTAACCTTCTGCCAGAGAACAGCTGAGCACACCGGTAACACTGTTGTGTAGGAAACATGCGAATGGAAAGCAGCAACAAAGCAGTGTGAAACTGCACAGCAAAGTGAAACACAATGAGACAATAACCCTGTGAGCAAGCAAACATTTCCCTCTTTTATACACTGCAATGGAGGAGGTTTGCTTCTAGTGCTCATTGCAAACAAAGTCACAGCTGTTCCAGGGAAGCTGCTCCAGATGTGCACTCAGGCAAAGCTGTATATGAGAAAATTACTCTGGTAGGAGAAAAGAGCTATTTTAATAGGATTTTGTTCCATGACTTCATGGCTTTTTTAGAATAACTCACTTGTCTTGAAAAATGCAGCCTCCAGAGCTCTCAGGCTGTCACAGTCACTGACCCAGTGTTCCTACGGGTGAGCTTCTTGCAGGCTTACAGCAACCTGAGTGCTGAGTGGCTGCACAGAAATGCTGGCTATGGAGCTGAGAGCTTTTAGAGCAGGTTGGGAATCTTTCAGCAGCCTTGTTTGGTAGCTCTTCATCTGTGAGACCAGCAGGGGGCTTGTCGGTCATTGAAGAGGCAGATCTGACTTCTTTGTTAAAGCCAGGGCTTAAGCACATCCACCTAGCAAGGAACTGGACACGGCAAATGGGTTGGTTCCAGAAGGAATTCAAAGAGTGAGAAAGATAGGCCTTAAAAAGATGGTTTGTTTTAAGTAAGATGCATCAATAAATGGCTGCCCAAAACTACATGGCAGGCTGGTGTATGAAGACAGAAAAGGCTACCTGTGTGTGACATGCAAACTGTTTTGCATCCTGTGTTAGAATGGGAAGGACTCAGAGAAGCTAAGTTTGCTGACAACATCAAGAAGTTAAAAATGGATAGATTACACTGCAGTTGTGAGGGGAAAGGAAGTGTCTGAGGCCATGGAGGGAGTAGATGTGAATGAGATTGAACAATGTGGGAGAAATGAAGGGGAACATACAAAGCCATTCAGCCTAGACAATGCTAATAAATATTCCACCCTTGGTGAGCTAGAGGACAAACAAGCTGAGAAAAGTGGCTACTGAAAAGCCAAGACTGACAGTCAGCTGGATACAAGAGGCTGCGGACCCACTGCTGAGGGATGTGGCTCAAAATACCTGCATTTGTTTCAGATTTAGCTAAAAGAGCAGTATACCACCTCTGGGGTGAAAAACAAGGCACGTGACAAAGAATATCCTGAGAAATGCTGGGAAATTCTCACTAATTGTCCTTTATGTGGAAACAAATACACAAATCATAAACTGGAGATCTTCTAGCTCCAACGGTAAAACTTCTTTGGAATCTCTTTAAATTAAACATGACAATTCTCTAACACAAAAAAGTATTGCAGGCCTCATTCTGACTCAAAGATTAATTTATTACTGACATAAAAAATGCTAGTTATCATGATCTGCCTGAAATATTTATGAGCAAAAATAATACAATCCCAACTAGTAATATGTATATATACTTAGCATTTTAAACGGGCCAGTTTCTGAAAGGTAAATTAATTATAAGCAAAACTGATTGGGAATAAAACACTTAAATAGAAATGTATGCATTAAAATAGTTACTCATTTAAGAATGCTTTCCTACATGTCCCAAAGTCCACAATTCTTCAGTCATGAGAAAAGGCTGTTCAGTTAAAAAGCAAACAAAAAACAAATACCCATAAAACCGTCCACTAGCTTAAGAAGGGATGTGAAACAGGCAAAAAAATTGATGAATAAAAAAGGGGAAATTGATAATAATAAATTAAAGTTAAGAAATGCAGGTAACTGATAGGAGAAGCTAAAGGTATTACCAAAAAAATCTATGGTCAATATGATTAGAATAATTATTTTAATTTATTTATGTCCAGGATGTAGGTTTCATTACTAGATGGAGTGCTAAAATAGTCAGTAATGATGCAGAAAAGGCAGAAGTGTTCAATAAATATTTATGTCTTGCATTTGGAATGAAGCTGGATTATGTAGTTATTTATTTATATAATTATGGTGAAACACTTTCTGTTTCAACAGTAACTAAAACAGATGTTACACAAAATCTGCAAAACTGATAATTTGCACACAAAAGTTTTAAAAGAGTTGGCTGAAGAGTTCTCCAAATTATTCATTTTAATTTGTACTAAATCTTAGAAACTGGGATAGTACCAGAGGACTGGGAGAAAGCCACTGTTATGCTAATAGACAAAACTTTTCAAATTTACCTGCAGTAAGACTTAGGTTCCTAATGCTAGAGTCACCTTTGGAAATTGTACTTTTGAAAACATTACCCTACATTTTATTGACTTTTCCAGTGCCTGTCATCTAAAGTGCTCAGTAAAGATAACAGGAGGACACATCACTAAAGCAGAAAACCAATGTAATAATAATCAAACCAAATAAGTGATGAGGCTGGGAAGTGATCAGAGAAACAGCAGGAAAGGCAGGTCATCACAATGTGATGGACTCATTAGAGCAGCGAGGCAAGCCAGGTGAACTGGGTTCTAGTCTAGCCAGTGCTCAGAATATGCAGTGGTGTAGCCCCAGGAAATTACATTTCTAAATAGTGAGACAGGTGGCTGAGGGGCACACATTTTTAACACCATCTAGGGAAAACTCCTCTCTGATTGACTGTCTGGCCCCATTTGTCTGCCTCCTGGGGAAGAGCAGCCAATCACGGCTGCTGCAGGAAGCAGGCAATTCGCAGGCGAGGAAGGAGCAGAAAGCCCAGCAACTCAGGGTAACAGGGAGATGATTCTGATCAAAGTGCTAAGCTGCAGTCCCAGCACCAGCTTTGTAGGCATGATGGCAGAGGAGAGCTGTAAGATGGCATTTGAAGGAGGACAGTGTAAAGGCATTGCAAGTTTTTACAGGGTGCTCCTGCGCATATTGGGTGGTGTGGGAGAAAGTGTGAAGGTATTTGCTGGGCTAAACAAGCCAAGTTCTTTTAACTTCCTCTAAAATCATCTTTCCATTCCCCTGATCATCCTAATAGCCCTTCTCCAAACCTGTTCCAGTTAATCAAGTGGCAGGACCAAAAGAGCCATAACCAAGATTTCTGCTGAATCTAAAAAAAGGATCTTGCAGTCCTATGCAATGTCAAGAAGGGGTCAACTGCAAAGTTTAACAACAGGAATAATATTGGAGACAAAAAAAACTGTAATTCAAAGATAATGTCAAACTTACATAGCTGTATAACATCGAAGAGCTATAAATATCAAATGCCATTGGTGAGCATTCGGTCCCTAGTTCTGACAGTGAGAAACAGGAATAAATTCAGAGAAAAGCAACAACATTGGACAAGGGGCTACATTATAAGGACAGGTTAAGGGCCTGATTTTCAACAGTACTGGGCACCCTCAACTACACTGAACGTCAGATAGATATGCATGTCCTTGGTGCCTTAGAAAATCTGTTTGGCAGAGTAGAATATTTTGAAGACTTTGCAGTCCCGATGAAGTCTTCTTCGACTGAAGGATCATATCCACAACTGGTCAATTCAGTCTGTAGTCTAGAAGTACTCTTGGATTCCTCGCTAATGTTGACCTCTCTCATCACAACAGCTGTGAGTAATCTCTGTCCATCCTAGCAGATGAAAACCTGGCCTCAGTTATTTGTGCCTTCATCACTGCTGGACTACAACAATGTGATATACCTGGGCATGAAACCTTCAGCTGTTTGGAAACTCCAACTAGTGCAAAACACTGCAGTGTCTCCCCTTAGCAACTGTCCTCTTGCTCTACACTGTGCCCTTCCCATAGAATTTCAAATCAAGTTCAAGGTCTTGGTCCTTATCTTCAAAGCACTGCATGGTCAGGGCCCTAAAAGACCATCTAACGCTCCAAGATGAAGCCCATGGTTAGCTATGCTCTTTTGGCACAGTGGAAATCTCAACAAAAGAGTCAAGTTTATTTGTGCAGGAGACAGAATTTTCTCTGGGGCCAGTCCAAGACTGTGGAATGAACTCCCCCAGGAAGTAATGACTATTATAACCTCACCACTTTCAAGCTCCAAGTGCAAGGCACATTACTTTGACCTTGCCTTCGCTGATATAAACATGTAGAGACAGGGATATTTAATAAATAAGGTTTTTTTAAAAACTACCAAAACAAGACACTTCACTGCATGTTTCTCCTTCTGGGGGAGGATGAGAGAACAAACAACATGTGACAGATGTGTAGCTGCACTTCTTAATGCACTGCTGGAAAGAGCTCAGATACTAGTGACGAGTGCAGTATAAAAACCTATATAGAATAGAATAGAATAGACTTGCTAACTATCTGCAGACATCTGATGTGTCTGTGGGGGGGGGGGGGGAACAACGACGAAAGCGAGAAAGAGATGGAGAGACAGAGAGTGCATGGGCATCCAAAAGGCTACAAGCTAGGAGTTATTTCAAGGAAATTAAACAAAGGCTAATTTAAACTTGGATCCATTTGGTTGGGAAATGACCTCCCAAAGGGAGCATTAGAAGATCCTGCAGAAAGCAGAGACTGTAGGACATCACACTATATAGGTAGAAATGGACCTGAAGATCAAATTTATTCCATGGTAGGCGTCCTCTTTTTGTCACTTAAGTCAACCAGACAATTAATGAGGTAGCTACAGCACAACCGAGTTCTTCCTTGTAAATAGATGGTGCAAGAGGTCCCTTTCAGTCTTACTTTCTGTTAGCCTCAAAGAGAAATGGAGATGATAGAGGGTCTATATGTCTCTGAGTGGGATTATAAAACAGGAAGGGCTTGAACAGGTGTCTTTCCACTGTGGGGTTTTCTCCTAGCCTTTTGCCTTGTTTACTGCTTTGGGGAAGAGCCCGTCCCTCCCTGCACTCAGACATACTACCGCAGCAAGGTAGTTGTGCTAAAAAGTATTATACAAAATCAATGTACCCTCACAACACCCCTGTGAGGTAGGTAAGTATTATGAGCCCCTTATTATAAATGGAGGAAACAGAAAAGTTATGTGATGTGCCCAAGGCCATCCAGCTGAGCAGTGGCAGTGCTGGGATCCATGTTCAGGAGCTCCTTGCTTCCAGCATCATAGTCAAATGACTAGTCTGCTTCCATGGCAGAGGCTTGCTGCATGGCTGTTATTACATTCTACACAAAGAGAGTCATGCAATGGGTGTAGTGCAGAGTCACTGAAGAACAGAGCTCTCTCTGTACCAGGAAGCAAGGGCCTCGGTTTCTCCTGGCAGCTGGAAACTTCTGACAGGAAGAACAGACATCTGGCTTCTTAACCCTGGAATGTTGGGAGCTTAAGGCATAGCACAATGGGAACTGATGTGATGATCAAATGTGACAGAGATACTCCCTACAGACAATAAATACAAGGTATCTGGTAGCAGAGCAACCCTTTCGCCGTCCTGTATGTCTTCTGACCCTTTACAGGACCCATTAGCCTGGTTAAACCAGCAAACCCCTCACATATCACTAATCAGATCAGTCTATATTTCCATGTCCACAGGTCTGATATCTCCAGTTTTGTGTTCTTGTACCCACAGTTCCCTGTCTTTGGCAGGCTCCACTTTTTGAAGTAACTGATCGACAGGATCTATTGTCTAAAAAGATCAGAATGAGAAGCAAATTATCAAAAACACATATCAGAACACAGAGCAATTCCTGCTGCAAGATCTCCTTGCAACTGAATCAGTTGTGCCACTGTCTCAGGAGTAACAGCCTCCTCTCAATTACCTGGATCCATAAATGGGGGGTCAGACAAAATACAGGCTTTGCAAGAGGAATCATACCATTGGTGAGGCAAGTCCAATGTATGCTGCATCCAATTCCTGGTGTGACAATAGGGTTGCCAACTTTGTAATTGCACAAAACTGAACATCCTAGCCCCGCCCCTTCAATGAAGCCACGCCCCCTTCCCCAACGCTCTGCCCTCTGCTCACTACATTTCCCTTCCCTCAGTGCCTCGCTCTCCCCCACCCTCACTCACTTTCATGGGCTGGGGTGTGGGGAGGTGAGGGCTCTAACTGGGGGTGTGGGCTCCAGAGTGGGGCCAGAAATGGGGGGTTCAGGGTGCAGGGAAGGCTCTAGGCTGGGGGTTGGGGTGCAGGAGGGGGTGAGGGCTCCATCTGGGGGTGCAGGCTCTGGGATGGGGCTGTATATGAGGGGTTTGGGGTGCAGGAGGGGGGTCCAGAGGGGTTTCCGGGTTTGGGGGAGACTCAGGGCTGGGGCAGGGGGTTGGGGAGAACAAAATTAGTGGAGAAAAAACCTGCCAATTAAAAAAAAAATCAAACCATTGCTTGAAGACCTCTAGACCTTCATGTGTTTGGGGCAGGAACTTGACATTTTCAGGGGGATAGTCATAGGGTCAAAAAAATGTCTTACACTGTCTCCCAAAAAATCTGTCTCAATTTAGCCAAGTTCTAAAATGTGGAAAATCACCATTTGCAGCTGAACTTGTTCAATGATTGCTCAATCTTGTCACATTGTATTGTTTTGGAATGATTGCATGGAACTGTGTTTCCATATGGGTTTCAGGCAAAATCCCTGCTCTTGCAAATCAAAATATGCCTTTGTCTATGGCAGGAGCACCTCCTCTCTGTACTGAATGGGGAGTTAAGAATTTTTCCCATATTTTACAGACAGGATAACTAAAGACTAGAACAGTTGCTTCTGGGACAGCTTGGAACAGAATCCCAATTCCTGACCTACTCTTCTCACAAAGGAAGTTCCACATCTATGTGTTTCATCTTCCTTTCTGTAAAATTCTCTTCTTTGCTTACCATTACAAACTCACTGATGAATGTACGCATCATTTTGTACAACAGAACACAGGAATCCTAATTCCCAATCAGCTGATCTAACTACTAGATCACCCTTCCCTCCAAGAGCTAGGAACAAAACCTGATTGATAGCATTCTGTTCCTTAGCAAATAGTTGCACATGTGTTGATCCATTTTTATTAAAACATGTAACCCGCCCCCTCCTCCTTCCCCTTCCAGGGAATTCCATACAAAAAGTACATTAAAAGAATTGTCAAACGGTAGTAAAATGAAGGACTCCAATCCCAGAATTAAGACTGGCAGTGCAACCTTAATTTGGCTCCTTGTGTGTTTGCATTATGGAAAAGTATTTAATGTACTATTATTTTCACAGGACACCTGCCTCATATGGTGGCAAAGCTGTGTAGTGAATGAGGCTGTCCATAGCAGAAGATAGAAAGGATGCAGTGATTGTGGTAGTGAATTGCAGAAAGGGAAAACAGGAGCTTGTGTTTAAAGCAGTCTTCCTGAGACTTGTGAAATCTGGGTTCTTTCCTCGGCTCTGCAGCAGAGTTCCTATGTGATATTAGGCAAACTACTTAAAATGGACATTTTCAGAAGTGGCCACTAATTATGTGTTCCTATTTTGTGGGTGACCAGCCTGAGATATCTGAGGCCTGATTTGCACTGGTGCTGAGCACTTGCAACTGCAACTGAATTTAATAGCTCAACAACTCAGAAAAATTGATCACCCAATCACGGTGGCACCCAAAATTACTGGGGAATTTTTCAGTTTGAGTTTAATTTCTCTGTGCCTCCTGTCCCCATTCATAAAATACTTCCCTGCCTTTGAGGTGTTGTAAAGGTAAATTCATTAATGTTTGTGAGACTGAGATGCTATGGTGATGACGTTTAGATGGTTTGTAGTAATTGAGGCACATGTTGAATGCTGAGGATAAACTACATGATCAGCCTGTGAATAAAATATGTGGTCATGTAATTAGAGAGGACCATAATACATATGCACAAGGATCCAAATTAAGGTTGCACAGGCAGCTGTAACTCTGGTATTTCTTAACTTTTAGATGCTTGACTTTTCAGCTATAATAACATTCTTTTAACATATTTTCTTTTGAATATTATTATCATGGGGTGACTGGCCCTTTAAGGAGAGTCACGGCCCAGTCTGCCTAGTGACTGCCTTCTGAATGTCTATCTGGGAGTAATTCACTGTCCTAGGTGGCTGCTTAGTGGTTAATTAGTAAACAAGCACCTGGAGCTAATAAAAACAGCTACCTGAGTTTGGTTAGGGAAGCTGCTCTCAGAGAGAGGAGCAGTCCCAGAGAAAAGGTTATCAATAAATTAGGAGATATACCTATCTCATAGAACTGGAAGGGACCAGGAAAGGAGTCCAGTCCCCTGCCTTCACAGCAGGACCAAGTACTGTCCCCCCTTCCCCCCGATCCCTAAATGGCCCCCTCAAGGGTTGAATTCACAACCCTGAGTTTAGCAGGCCAATGCACAAACCACTGAGCTATCCCTCCCCTACAGGGTCTCCTAGGGAAGGGACAGGTGCAGCCCAGGAGAATGAACTGGGCAGGGGATCTCTCGGGGAGCCACTAGGGACTTACTCAGCAAAGAGCAGCATGGTTGGGAAGGAGTAGCAGCCAGCAGAACACCTTGCAGAGGCCCACACCCCAGGCAAGGAATTTAGCGTGTGAGTGATCTGTGGCTAAAGGGCCAGGATGTAAGACTAGTTACACCCAGAGGCAGAGGGTTTCTGGTAGAAGAGATGACTGAAGATTTTGCTTATGTTTTGTGTGGTTCTTTTCTATTTCATAAAAGAGACCCGCCGAAGAAGGTGCTCTGTGGTTCCCAAAGGCCTGCTTGGACTTGTTTATTGCCTTGGTAAGGGGAAACCAAGGCATGGCTCACCCATGGCACCAGGCCTGAGTGCAGTGGGGAGCGCTGGGACAACCTGCACTATGACAATTATTAGTATATGTTATGATGTATATGGCTATGATTGTATGATTTCTGTAATGTGAATATATACCTCAAAATATATCACAATATACTGAATACCACGCACATCAGAATACGTACCATATATGCAAGTATTTGAAAAGGTGCCAGTTTTACAAGATTTTACATTTTCATTTTGAAATAATGGTTGCTGTGATTGCCATCTTTCTTGCAACAATGAAGGACTGTGTGGAGCTGTGTGTGCTGCTGGGAGAGTGAGAAGCATCTATCTAGGAGAGGTGTAAATTAAAGTAAGGGGCTGCTTTGCCTTATGCCTTCCGGTCAAGCACTTCTCAGCCACACCCTGCACCACAGGGCTTTCATGATGAAACATTCCAGTGTACGTGCCCCTTCTCACCTGCTTCTCTGCTCTTCCATCTGTCTCGCCCCCAGGCTCTGGACGTCTCTGGAGATACATGGTAGGTGCAGAACCACAGACTCCCAAACTGGCACCACTTACACCTCAGTCTCCATTAGACAGTGGAATTTAGCACACTGTATACAAGACCAGGCTGGAGTTCAGCAGAGCCTCACTACAGCACTTGGACCAAAGGGACCTAAACAAAGAGTAAACTCACGCTTTGGTTGAACATGTCTGTCTCGTGCCGCAGCTGTGTGTACTGGCAAAGGTGCTGCCGAATCATTTCCACCCGCTCCACCTCCAGCCTTTCCAGCTCCTGTGAGAGAAAAATAGGCCCATATTTTGATCAGTAGCTGAGCCCGGAGTGCTGCATGAAGGCCCAGCATAGGGTTTGCTAATGGTCAAAGTTCCCACTACTGGTGACAGCTGGGGCAGCTGCCCCAGGTCTGGGCTTCAGAGCTGGGCTGTGTGCACAGTGTCTCAGTAAGTACACTTAGTGCAGGAGCAGGAGCAGGAGCAGGAGCAGTAGGTCTGGCCTGTGTCCAGTGCAGCTGGTGGGGGAAACAGCAAGGAACCAGCGCAGCTGGGAAGGAGACTTGTGCAGTTCCTCGACAATTCTGAACCTTGCCGAAGGTGACAGTCCTTGGAGATGAGGAAAGGCAGGAACTACAAGATCTGTGGAGGGCTGCTGCCTCTGGAGGCAGGGGCAGGAGGGACAAGGAGGCCCCGTTTCCCGGCTGCAGCCCTGCTTACTGTGCTGCTAGCTTCAGAAGTTACCCTGGAAGCACTGCTCTGGAGGCCTGGTGACATGGGTTATGCCCAGAGAGCTCATTCACCGGGGGAATGGCTATGTGTACAATAGCTTACCATAACTCAGCCAGCCAGGAGTGGACACAATCAAGATTTTAATTGACTGTTAGTTCGGGGCCTATCCTTTTCTGCCCGCCCTGAGGGTCAAGTGAGCCTCAGGCCACTGTGTTTCTT
The DNA here is from genome assembly GCF_016161935.1 of Mauremys reevesii. Lineage (NCBI taxonomy): Eukaryota > Metazoa > Chordata > Testudines > Geoemydidae > Mauremys > Mauremys reevesii. Next base: position 19,317,287 of record NC_052637.1, read on the forward strand.
GGATTCTGATGATGTATCCAAGCCCCCTGAACATGGCCCCAGCCTGCTTTTTGATGCTGCTGGGAGAGTTTGGCCTGTCAGACCTGTCAAGCCTTTAGACCAAGGAAAAAACATTCCTAGCGGCACCATCACACACCTGCCAGTCTGGCTGACTCCCCAATCCTGTTCTGTCAGGAAGAAAGCTCTGTCTCCTACAATGACATGCAAAGGAGCAAACTTCTGCCTTCCATCATGGGAAACCATATTCACAGGGCATTTCTGGTGGCCACTTACTGAGAAGCACAGTGGAATGCAGTTTGGGGATAGGGGAGCACATGCACTAATGCTGGCAAGTTTCTTCATATACCTGTTATATGCTGTCTCTTTGTTAAATACCTTTCCAGAAAAAGAACTTCCAATGCCACCCAAAACTCCCAGATGAGCAAGAGATACATCATCCTGTCATAGATTCATAAAAGATTAGGGTTGGAAGAGACCTCAGGAGGTCATCTATCCCAGCCAGGGCTGTTAAGCTGGGCCTTAAAAACCTCTAAGGATGGAGTTGATACATTCCATAGCTGGAACTGGAGCCAGAATGGAGGGCTGTTTTGGAATTGATGGTCAAATGTTTATCATTATTATTATTAATTGGAGATATACCAATCTCCTAGAAGGTCATCAAGTCCAGCCCCTGCCTCACTAGCAGGGACAATTTTTGCCCCAGATCCTCAAACCATTGAGCTATCCCCCCCCTAAATGCTGCATGCTTTTTTTTGTGCATTGAATGTGCTAACTTGGTGGGTGGAACTCATGGGCATCACCCTTCCTGGGCCTGGAAGAAGACTTACTGCCATGCTTATGAGCATGCTTCCTTCCCTCCCAACTAGGCACTGCTATGGGGTCCATAGTACTGGCAGAACCAGACTCAATCTCCATGGATCTAACTGAGGCCTCACAGAGACCTCCACAAAGTGCTTCCTGAGGCGGAGAGCACAGCCTTCTTGGGTACAGCTTGTGAAGGACAGGCAGATACTGGACCTGGGTGAACTGTAGGCTTCTCCCAAGCAGTAGAGACAGAGTTGGCACTTGTTGCTGACCAAGAATGAATCACAGATCTTGAATTCTGGCATCTTCAGAATAATTCAGTACCCATTCATGGGTGCTGGGTGGGGAGTGGGGGACTGATGAAAAACAGATCCCGAAAATCTCTTAATTCCCCAAATTAACACTAAAACCACTAGAACTACAAGTAAAAACAAGAAAAACTATGCACAATTCTAAAACTTTTTTTTAAATGTGTCAGTGAGAGATGTGGGGACACTAGCAGATGAGGGGGCCACTGGAACCATGGGGTGGTGAGAAGGAACTGAGGGTGTGGTCAGTCCACCTTGCCCTTTATCACCTCGGATGAAACCATGAGGCGGAGCAATGGTGCATGTATTGACTAACAGACACTACTTTCAAATTATTTGGCTCCAGACACATGTGCATGTGTAAACCCTCAGTGGAATACAATAGGGACCATCACTCAAAAAGGAACCAAACAATTATTTGTGAGGAGGATCATGTGACTGATTTGCATGTGGCTAAGGACACCTCTACGCTGGAGCTGAAGGTATAATTTCCAGCTTGGACAGAAATACTCATACTGGCTTTGATTGAGCTAGTGCACTCTGAAGAGTGGTGTAGCTGCAGTGGCACAGGCAGTGGGACCGGCTAGCCACCCCAAGTAGAATCCCTAGGTGCAGCTAGCCCAAGGGTTCTCAAACTGGGGGTCGGGACCCCTCAGGGGGTTGTGAGGTTATTACATGGGGGGGGGTCATGAGCTGTCAACCTCCACCCCAAACCCTGCTTTGCCTCCAGCATTTATAATAGTGTTAAAAATATTAAAGTGTTTTTATTTTATAAGGGGGTTGCACTCAGAGGTTTGCTACGTGAAAAGAGTCACCAGTAAAAAAGTTTGAGAGCCACTGAGCTAGCCCATCTTGCTGCTTCAACTGTGGTGACTACACATCTGTTTTTAGTATGCTAGGTCAATCAAAAGTAGTGCATGTGCATCTAGCCAAGCTGGAAATTACATCTGCAGCTGCCATGTAGGCATACACTTAGACAGAAACTTCCTTGAGGACATTAAGTAAAGAAAATTTTAAAAAATAATAATCAAACTCTGAGTATGGGTTTCATTTGGAACTGAACTGCAGTTCAGTCAAGAGACTTTATGTGTATGAAGATACAGCCTTATGGGAACATTTCTCAATCTACTTTGATTTAAAACAAATCTTTCATATTGCTTGTTGGGCAGTGGCCTCTGTCTGCCGCTGCAGGACTTGTGAGCTCTATTAACTCCCCAGGAGTGAAAATCCTGCTCATTTACACCAGTGCATAGCAAGAGTCATTGCACGATGGGTGTCAATGGATTTGCCCCAGTGTAAATGAGAAAAGAATCAATCCCGCCCCACAGTAGGAGAGACAGATAATTATTTACTGTCAGTCATTCTGCTTCTCTGAAGAGATCACCTCTCAGGATTTTCACTCACCCACCTGCCTCCCCTGGGAGTTAGTGAGCTTTGAGTGTTGAATGTTGGGTCTGCCCACTGGGCACTCAGTTCTGACTTGCCCAGGTCTGATCTAGAATGGCTCATTCTTTTGTATTTGTTTGAAATAAAAAAAATAGGTAGCTTTTTAATTGCCTGTCAGGAGAGCTCCTAGTTCCCATTCTTGAAAAGAACCGGCTGCAATCTTTAAAGCCCCTGTGGTACCTCTGTTTGGAGCATGCCCATAGGAGCATGTGAGGTGAATTGGAGAAGAGCCCTGGAGCCCACTTACAGGTGCTTCAGAAGGCCTTAAATTACTCCTGAGGGAATTATGTGACACTGCACAATGCAGAATTTTGCAGAAATTAACATGGTGCGCACAGAATTTCCTTTCCCCCACAGAAATGTGCTAGCAACCACTAGGGGCCGCTGGACGCAGCAGAGTCCAGCTCGCACATAAAAGACACTGCTGAGGAGCTAGAGCAGTGGTTCCCAAACTGTGATTCATGAACCCCTGGGAATTCACGAACTGTTACAGGGCGTTCTCGGAAAAAAATTCCCCAATGGCAGACAGAGCTGTCCCTAGGGACCCCGGCAGCCTGGGGCCAGCAGCCTGGAGCCCCTGGACTTCCAAGAGCTAAGCAGATCAAAGCAAGCATATCTACCACACTGAGGAGATTTCAACTTCAAGACTCCTTATAATAAATGGAAAGGGAGGTGGATATTTTTTGCTGTTTTTAAAATTAAATAAGTAGCTAATGTTGTTTTAAAAATGATGATGAAGAACAAGTTTAAGCTTTGTTTTAACATACATTGTTTGCCTGGACTGCTCAAGACCTGAATGCTTATGTAGGAGCTTCTTAAATACCTTCCTGCTGTTCCACATCTGACACTCCTTGATGAAACATAGGAGCCTTGTCTTGTAACAGGCTTATTCAAAGTGATACAAGCTATGAAAGTGAGATTTTGGCAGAGTGTTGTGTTTTCATAATGTAATAAAAATGTTGTCATGATAAATAATAATTAATAATAAATAGTGTTTAATAAGCATGTCATAAAACAAATTTTGTATTTCCAAGATCACTGCTTTTATAATTTATACTCAGATAAAGGAGAAAATCGCCTGGAAATGTTCATTTTCAGGAGGGGGTTCGCGAGACTTGACATTTTAGTGAAAGGGGTTCACAGGTTGTTAAAGTTTGGGAACCACTGAGCTAGCGGGTTCCTGGCAGCTGCAGTTCCCAGCATGCCCTGAGGGAAGAAGAGGGAAGTGCACAGGAAACTCCGTGCGAGCCTGGGACAGAACATCAGGCTTTTTCTCCCTCTGGATCCCTCGGCTCTGGAGGGGGGTTGCGGGTATCTAGGCTGAGAAGCAGAATTACCAGCAATTATCTCACACTATGTGCTGGGCATACTTATGTGCTAAATTGCAAAACCATGGGATAAAAAATGATTGCAAACCTTATTAATTTATAAATGTAGTCACCATTTAGCATGCCTTTTACTGCTCTTCCCTCCTCTCACTACCCCACTTTTGCTAGCCTACTTCCACCATTCCTAACACCTGAGCAGCTTTAAACTACTGCCCCTTTACACTCAGACTGTGAGGAAAATGTTGTTTTCTTTTTTCCTCCCCAAATGACACTATGCTTGATTTATTGGATGAGCAATATAGTGGCAGGTTAAAGTCTGTTATCTCTTCTGTATTGTGGTTGTAAATGGAGAGATACTAGGGTGATCAACATGATAGATTATCTTGAAGGGCTTTCATCACAAGGAGAAGAAAAAAAAAGAGCAGTATTAGAAACACAAAATGCTACACACTGATACATACCAGAGTGCTGGTCACCATTTCTTCAAACCACTTGGATTGGGCTTGATTATAAAGATCCACACAACGCATTAGGTCATCTCCTGGGAAGATCAAGATATCAGTAAGTCATCCTCCTAGTTCTCATAAAGGAATGAAGTGGGAAGTGACAGGTTACTTTTCATTTATAGTCATACATTTGAAGGCCAGAATTGACCATTAGGTCATCTAGTTTGACCCCCGGAACAGAACAGCCATAATTTCTGGTTGAACTAGAGCACATCCGTATTAGATTTGTTACGTGCAAACAGAAAACAATCTCACCATATACTCAGTGCTAGAAAAGGGCCAGCTGGCCAGTTTCCCAAAGCTGAAAACATTTATTAGCAAAACTAATTGGATGGGTGGGGGGAGGGATCTACACATAAAAATGTGAACGATAATTGGAATTCCTTTAAAAACATTTTACTAGGTGCCCAAAAAGCCACAATTCTGCAGTCATGAAAGAAGGCAACTTCAGTTCAAAATACATCCTGGTTAAGATGAAAAGTAAGAGCAGCAATAAAAAGTTTAAAACAACAACTTATGACAAACTGAAACTAGGAGAATTTGAAAACAATGATTTCTGGACTTGTCTGGTAGCAACTCCACAGTTCAGACTGCATTTGAAACTGGGTTTAACAGGGGGATTTATCGCATGTAGTGTAGACGTGACAAATCGATCGTCGATTGCTCTCCCACCGACTGCTGAACTCCACCGCGGAGAGAGGCGGAAGCAAAGTCGATGGGGGAGCGGCGGCCGTCGATCCCGTGCCGCGAGGACGTGAAGTAAGTGATTCTAAGTCAATCTAAGATATGTTGACTTCAGCTACGCTATTCTTGTAACTGAAGTTGTGTATCTTAGATCGATCCCCCCGCCTAGTGTAGACCAGGCCTAGAAGACCCCCTCTCCCTGTGCCAAACTGCTGGTTGTAAGCAGTGGAGCTCCCGGGGCAGGGGCAGCATGTTCTTTATGAACGTTAAGCTCTGGAATTCCCTTCCCCCTGCTCCACGAGAGCCTGGATTTTTGGCCTTCTGCATATACTGTAAGAGCTGTATTTTCCTCTAGCATTTGGAGAGAAGACTGATGGAAGGGGATGTTATTTTGCTTGTTGGCAGGCAGCCGTAGCTGTAATTATCAGGGTAAGATGGGCAGCTTGTAAACAATTTATTATATGAGTTTCCATCTCATTTCTTGCTGTGACACATCAAAGGACACAGAGCCTGGGGTGAGCACTGAGTTATTATTATACACAGCAATGAATAAGCTGCATTCTATGTATTCCAGGCTCCATTTTCCTTGCGCTCTGTCTCAGACAGTGTCCAGGGCCTTGGCAATGGAGCAGCATTCCGGGGGCAATTAGCTAGCTACCTCCAGATCATGGATTTTAATTGCAGTAGCTGCGGTTTCTGCTAAGGCAGCAGAGCCCAGCTTGTGCTGGAGGCACTCAGCACCTCTCCGGATTTGGCTCTCTCAGACATCTTGGGGCTGAACACCAGGAAAACTCTGGGTTAGGTTAGAGGGGCTGAGGCCCAGAGATTTCTTTGAAAGAGTAAATCTGCTTCCCGGATTAAGCTATTCATTAGGGATGCGGGGTCACTGTGGTGAAGCCCCCTCACTAGCCCCTCCCTGCCAGCACTGCAAGCCCTGTGGAGTGGCTGCCATACTGCACACTACAGCACAGCTGGCTGCCAATGCGACTCCTGCCCTGCAGCACAGATCCCAGGAAGAGACAGAACAGAGTAGGGAGCTCAGGTTTCTGTGGGGCAACTCCAGATCATGTGCACACGTCCCTTTCTGCCTGTTCTCCTGCTCTGCCAGATCCAGCAGGAGCAGGGGGCTTTGGAGTCTAGTGGTGGGTGCCAGGGAATGGGGAAGAGCTCCGAGCCTGGTGGGTGCATGTGTATATGCAGGCAATAGCGTGTGAGTGTGTGGCAGCATTCAGAGCTTGGGTGGGGGTTCAGAGCTGAGGTGTGGTTGGGTGGAAGGTTCTCAGCATGGGGGAGAGAGGTGTGGAGGGAGTAGGGTTGCCAGGCACCCGGTTTTCAACTGGAAAGCCTGGTCAAAAAGGGACCCTGGCGGCTCTGGTCAGCACCGCCAACTGAGCTGTTAAAAGTCCAGTTGGCGGCAGGGGCCCGGGGCTAAGGCAGGCTCCCTGCCTGCCCTGGCTCCACATGGCTACCGGAAGCGGTTGCCAGATCCTGGTGGTCCCTAGGCACATGGGCGGACAGGGAGGCTCCGCATGCAGTTCCTACCCCGAGTGCTAGCTCTGCAGCTCCCATTGGCCGGGAACCACGACCAATAGGAGCTGTGGGGGTGGCGCCATAGGGACCATGCATCCCAGACTCCCTCCCACGCTCCAAACTCCTGCCCCAGCGCAGAGTCCCATCCTGCACCCAAACTCCCTCCCGGAGCCCACACCCCACACATCCCTAAACCCCAACCACCTGCTCCAGCCCTGAGCCCCCTCCTGCACCCCAAACCCTTCATCCCTGCCCCCACCCCAGAGCCCTCACCCCGCACACCCCAACCTCCTGCCCCAGCCCAGAGCCCCCTGCTGCACCCCAAACCCCTCATCTGCGGCCCCACCCCATCAGCCACCATCCTCATCACTTCACACACTCCTTGCAGCCTCCAGGCCATAGTTCAGCCGTCCCAGACTCACCTCTGCTTCTCTTAGGGTTCTTCACCCTCCCCAAGCCTAGGAGGGCTGCAGTGGGGGTCCCCTCTCCCACTTCCCAGGCTGAGAGTGGCAGCCCTGGCCCCCATGGGACTGGGGCTGACATCAGGAGCACCAGCCGACTGGGGCTGGCTCCTCGCAGCATGGCGGGGCTGCTACTGTCAGCCCGCCCCACGAAGAGGGGCTCCCGCTGTCAGACCTGACAGTGACTGAAAAAAAAATCCTGATATTTGAGAGTTCTCTCATGAATACAGGAGTTGGGCTTAATTTTACTTAGAAATCATGTCCCTCAGAATTAATTCGGGAGAGCTGGCATGTCTGCACTTGTAAATGAGGGGGAGGGTGGATTGGCAGGCAGGGGATGTGGGCAGGGAACAGAGAAGATCTAGATTTGAGGGGAGTGGGTAGGACTAGGCTGGGATGAGGAGAGAGCAATGAGAGGTCACAGAGGGATGAATACAGCTTGTCTCCACCCTGTCCTTTTCTGTACAGTTCCCCCGTTTGTCACTCTGACAAGTTGAAGGGTGCAAGGGGGGGGGGACCTATTCCCACACAATTCCTCTAGCTAAACAGTTCCCAGTTACATACCATAGCAGTGTCCCAGTGTTTCACTCAGAACATATGGCCAATCTACAGAGAGTGGAGCATGTGATACCTGCACCACTGACAGCTATTTTCGCACAAAAGTCAGCGATTTATGGAAGTTTTGGAAGATGCAGCACATCTCCTGCAAGGCTGTCTGTGGACAGCTTCTGCTGCTGCCTCTGTGCTCCTTATCAACTCCACCAGGAGCCAGAGGATCTGTTTGATTTACAGACAAGCAAAAATAAACTATTACATTAAAAAAACAACATTGTTTTGATGATGTTCTCAGATCATGTGTTGTCTCAAATGGATCATCCCAAGGCTCTCTCCTGCCACCTAGTGGACAGAATCAACCAACATATTCATAGTTTTGTAAAGCCCAGTAATTGTGAAAGCTATGAAGAATAAGGCCCAGAAACCCAAAGGTACTTACGTGCCTAAACCTCAGATTTAGGTGCCTAAGTCATAGTGTTAGGCACCATTGAGTCCACAAAACCCCTACTTGGCAGCCACCAAACCCTGCAGGTTTCACTTGGCACCTAACTTTTCACTGTAACAGTTCCCTAGCTGCCTACTGGGGTATGTGCACTTCTGCCTGTCTCTTGCCTAAGTTCTACTGCAATCCATGAACCGGATGATGATACCTGTGGGAAGATACCTGTGGGGCCTACTCTGGTAGGCATGTTGAGAGACTGACTGCCAGATTGGGCCCCATTCAAAATCTGTCTGGAGGAGGTCGTTTGGTCACTATCAGCCTTGTAACCCTGGGTGTCTTGTGCCTGCGCAATTTAGGTCCAGAGCTCTGACCCCAACAGCCTGCCAGCAACCCACAAGCCTCACATTGACCTGCAGATGGGTCATCAGCGAGATTGGGCACAAACCACAGAGGCGTTAGAGCGTCTCAGTGACAGGGTAGTAGCCAATGTTTACCATTGGCAAAACAATGCATTTTCCCCACATCCTGTTCTTGGAAATAGCTGGACCAGTTTTGTTGGAACGTTCCAAAAAACTTCAGAGTAAGGCAGACACCAGGCATGGGGAATTTTACCCTGAACAGTTAAAGTTTGGTGAAGTTATAAGGGTCTTATTGTAGAAAGTATTGACCAATTTTAACTAGGGGTTTTGCTGACAGCTCCATCACTGACTAACTGGAAGGAGTGGGATAGAAATCATAGGCAAAATTGTCTTTCAATAGATTTGTAAGTCCAATCTAAGACATGTTGGGCCCTCTTCTTTCTACCCACACTGCTCTCACTGAAGTCCCCAGTGACCTCTTTCTGGCCAAACCTAAGGGCCTTTACTCCATTTTCACCCACCTCTGCTGGTTTTCACTCTGTCAGCCATCCTCTCCTTGCCGAGATCTTTTCCTCTCAGCTTTTCAGAATAATATCCTCTCCTGGTTTCCCTCCTGACAATTTCTTCCATTTCCCTTCTGGTGGGTCCTCCTCCGCCCTGTCAGTGGGGTATCCCAATGCTGTGCTCCCTGCTAGTCTCACTTGACTCCCTGTATCTCATCAGCTCACTGGGTTCAGGTATCAGCTCTACGCTGCTAACTCTCAAATCTCTTTCCATCATTGATGTTTCTCCTTCCATCCAATTTCCTAGCTTGGCCTGTCTTGCCGATATCGCCTCTTGGATGTCTTGTCATCTGTTAAGCTTACCATGGCCAAAATCAAGCTCCTTCTCTCCCTTCCCAAATCTTCTCCAGTTCCCCCACTTCTCTATCATTGTTGACAACATCCCCATCTTCCACACCACTCAGACCCACAATCTGGTGATTACTTTTTCCTCCTCCCTTTTCCTTCCCCCATACATGCAAATTCTGCTGCTGCTTGCTCATCACCTCACCAGGAACATCTTTTTCTTCCCATCTCGACAGCCTCGTCTCTCATTCTGGCCCCCTTCGCACCCCACCTCATCTACTGCAACATACCCCTCTCTGGCTTCCCTAATTCAGTTTACCAGATATGAACCTCAAGCCTCACTCACTCACCAGCCTGAGTGGACTTCCGCCTCGCTTTCTTGATCTCCTCTTCTGCCTTGTTGCTGAGCTTTATCTCCAACTGCTGGGTTTTCATTTCCAGATCCTTCTGCCTCTCTGTCAGGGCTTTCCGGGCCTTGAATAAACAAAGCACACCAGACATGCCTTACAGGAGAAGAACTTCCAGCTGCCTCATGATGTCTACAGAGTCCGTCTCCTCCCAAATGAAATCATCCCTGTACAGAAAGTAGGTACTCTGTAGTGATATGCATGCTGGGGACATTTTATGTCACCTAATGTGTCCTTTGAAGCCCGGTTCTCATTAGCTTCAGCCAGCCTGTCTCAGCAGTGATTAGGTTTAAGAATAGACACCTCTTTTGCTAACCAAGAAGCCAAGTGAAAAGCTCAGGGAACTGTCCCTCCTGACTTAGATTGAAAACACTCTATGGCAGTGACAATGCAAGCTGCACAGGTGATCATGCACCAAGTGCCACAGAGCCCTTGTTAGGGCTGCTCTTGATGGCTCTGTGGTCTGCTTAACAAGCCACAGACACTGGGGACCTGGCCAGGCAATTTCATGAGAAAAAATGACAACTTACAGGAACCCGGGTGTTACACCCTATAGTCAATGAACCTAGAGCTGGGTGAAATTTTCTGGATGAATCTTTTTTTTTTAGTTTGTTTATAGTTTTAAATCAGCTGGAGCTAGTAGTGAGTACAATAAGTGGGTTTCCCATATTGTAGGTGAGTACCCCAAGCACTGGACTCTTGGGTCCGCAGGGGGTGGGTCTCTCAATTTCCTCTTGAAGCTGTTCCATTCTGTATAACTAATCAACTATTCATTGCAGCAGGTACTGGAACCCACATGCCCCACAGATCACCGGGCTTACAGAGTCACTCTTCTGCTCTTTCTCTGGCTCAATAAATATTTAATACTAAACAAAGTGCTACTGTTTTAGCAGGAGAGACTGCGAGAGCCCACCCCATCTCCAGCCCCAGAATATCCAACAGCTCAGTGGATGTGGCCCTTGGCTATAACCCTAGAAACCCAAGTTCAAGTCCCTCATGCCTGACGTAGAGCAAGACTATGACCTTAAGTCTTGCAATTTAAAAGCAAGAGCCCTAACCACCAGGCTATAGGATCTGGAGTGGGGGGGGGTACCTCTTCCTTTAGTGGCTTTGTGAATGGCATCTCCAAATTTCATTTGCTTTTAATAGAAAAAGTGGTTTAAAATACCCAAAATCTAAGTGATACATTCATATGACCCAAAATGTTTGTTTCACTGAGAAAACCAAAGAATTTTCATTTTGGTTTGATCTGAAATGAACTGGGGTTGGGTTTTTGGTTACTGATGAATTGATTATTGCTCAGTTTTAGCCCAATGTAGTGATGACTCATGTTATAAGGGTTAGCAATATTAAACACCAGATTCATTTGATAGTCCTAATTGCTGCCCCATTACCCAGGGGTCTTGTGTTAGGGACACAAAGCCCTCTCCATTTTGTTCCTGTTACCTTCTGGGGGTGGCTGGTTGGGGTCCCCATCTCCAGCAGCTGCTAAGGGGGGGATACTGCCACCCCCAATTTGACACCCGTGTCATCAGAGGAAGGGCTGCTGCCCTCCCCACATAGTGCAGACACACTGGTAAACTGAAATCTGGTGGCCCAGAGTGCAAGGGGTTTCCCTGTGATGAAGGGAGACCCTGCAGAGAAACTGGCGATCTGGGTCAGGTCTAGGGCTTGAAGGGAGATGGGGCACTGCAGGAGGGAGGGAGAAGCCCTGGGTCTAATCTTTCTGTTTTGGGGCACAAGAACCGGTGAAATTAAAAGGTGGAAAATTCAAAACTGATAAAAGAAAATACTTTTTCACACAATGTGTAATCAGCCTATGGAACTCACTGCCACTGGATGTCACTGAGGCCCAAAACTTACCAAGATTTAAAGAGGGATTGGACATTTTTTATATTACAAAAATATCCAGAGTTGTTATGGTAAATACTAAAAGGAGCAAATGTTGAAAGGAATGCCAACCCTCCTGCTACTAGGCTCTGAGTATGAGGGCGTAAGAGGAGACTTTCATGGGGAGTCATTGCCCCACATCTGCTACTGCAGGGTTCTGGCACTTTCCTGTGCAGTGGCAGGTGCTGGCCACTATCGGAAAGAGGATCCTGGACTAGATGGTCCTCAGGTCTGATGCAGCCTGGCAATGCCTACATTCCTATGCCATGTAAGTGCAAGGCTTGGTGTGTGCCACCGCTTCTTGCCCATGCCCTCGCCTCTTGCAATGGGTGAGAGTAATTACAGGAAGGGAGGTCCAGTGGCTATGGTACTGCACAGAGACGAAGGGAATCTGCTTTCAATTCCTGACTCAGCCACAGGCTTCCTGGGTGACCTTAGGCAAGTTCCTCAATTTATTCTGTGCCTCAGTTCCCCTCTGTAAAAGCAGGGATAGCATTTCCCTGCACACAGCAGTGTTGTGAGGATAAAATTCATGAATGATTGTGAGGCACTGACACTACAATGATGAGAGCAGTGCAGACAGTCCAAAAATATGAATCATCCCCAGTCACCAATGGAGCAAGCCAGACACTCAGCCCTTGCAATACTGTCCATTGAAAAAAAAACATTGTTGGAGAACTGGGTTCCTTCAATGTGACAAATGAATTCATATACAAAAAGGCTTTCACAGGGCAATTCAAAATGAGTTTAATCTACAGGGTGCTTTATATCAGCCTGTTTCTGTGTAGCAGAGATAAACTATAAAGCTAGGCAGCCAGGGAAGAAAAAGTGTATCTTGGACAGCAAGCAAAGAAGAGCTCAGTTCACCTGCTCTAGAAAAGGGCTCTTCAGAGTCTAAGCATTTAAGACCAGGGTGCTTAAAATCATGATTAAAAACTGATTTTTAAATTCCAATCCTTATTTTTAATGTGTTGATCAGATTTTGTTATTTGCACGGTGCTTGTTCTTTACTGTCTTATTATTTTATAGTCTTCAATTGTGAATGTGGATGTCTTGAACTTTTCTTTAGTTTTCTGATTGTTATAGAATTTCAGGGATTTTTTTTTTAAATATTTTAATCTGAAGTTGCAGTAACAAAATTTTAAATTAGTTTTTCCAAAGCCTTAATCTGATTTAAATGAACAATTTATTTGAAAAATCAAGTGATTTAAATGGTTTAAATCAATCACCTTGATTTAAATTGCTCCATCATGTTAACAGACCTAATTTGAGAGTATAATTACTGCCACTGTACATGCAGGTGAGGAAACTCTAGGCACACATTATCATGCTACCCACCTGTGAATACATGAACCCTGTCTGTACGCACAGTTGCTGAGGTTACCTAAACACACAAGTTAGACATGTTTTGCACAAGCTGTTGCCTGTTTAGTTAAAAATCAGGCCAACATTCTCTTGCCTCCCGTAACATATTGGTGATTTTGACCTAATTTGGAGGCTGCTACTTGTGTATGTGCTGAGTTACACACAGACATCCCAGCGCTGGAATAATGGCTCTCTACATCGACTTCACAGGCAATTACTGATGGGTTAATTTTGCAGCTTTGAAAGACTTTGAGGGAGGAATATTTGGTGTTGGGCTTAGCTGGCCAGGCCATAAGAGGGCATTGAAGCTGATGGTAATGGAGCCTGGCAGAGGGCTATCTCCTTTGTCTGTGTCATGCTGAGCAGATGCCACCCAGGGGGTCTGTATTTGTTTTCTGATCCATTGATTTAATTATCCCTCTGGATAAATGGTTGGATAATGCTTGCTTCAGACATAAGTCTAAATAACTTAGCACAGCTGGGGAAAGTGCTTTCCATATAAGCAGTGCAGACTGATAGTTTTCCATGTGCTGTGACCCTGGCTGTCTGGGAAGGCCATGTGATGTGCACTCCAGCATATAGTTTGGTTCCTGTGAGAATGCTCAGCAGGGACTTAACAACCAACACCTGGATCATTCAGCAATATTGTGTTTCAGCTTCATACAGGACACAAACAGTGCTGGCACCTGGCTTTTCCTGACCTTTCTCCAGTCAGAGAGTCAGTCAGGAGAAGGGGTGGAATGCAGAACAGGGGATGAGGCACGACCTCAGGTGTCTGCTGAAGGTGTGTATACAACTGATACAGGCTTTGCTGGTGACTTTAGATTACCCATGATAGATTGACATCCCTACCAGGCCCTGTCTGGCTAATGTGGCCACGGAGCATCCATCAGGATGGATATTTTCACCTAATGCCATAGCAATATATTAACTTAGAGAGTGAGAAGGGTTGGGTTAGAGACACAATTCAACGCAACAAAAATATCTCCAGACATGACACTGCTTCCCTGGTTTCCTATGAATCACCAGAACAGAACAAGACTTCAGGAGTTTAGCACAGGAGACCACACACAGCCTCTGGGAGAGTCCTCTCCTGTGTAGTTAGAAGCTGAAAAGAAGCATTCCATGAATTGTTTTTTCTTGTGTCTCAGATGAGATTATCCCACCAAAGCTCACTTTGCTTCATTCTCTGCTCTTACCTTTTCTACTGCTGTGTAGCGACTAGCCAGCTGCTTCCGTAAATCCGCGATGTGATGGTCATATTTCTTCATGTCTTTCTTAAAGTTCTCTCTGAAGTTGAGCAGTGGTTTCTCCACCTCACTCTGGAGCTGGGAATGACAATAGAAGGGGCATTGGGAAGTGCTAACAGCCAAGCGCTGATCGGGAGCATAACATGGCTGGATGCAGTTAACTGTTTCTCCTGGAAGGCTTGCTCACAATGGATGAGAATGTGGTACTCATACTTAGCCAGAGATGCAATTTTAGCAGCCTGATGGCAGAACGGGCTAAGGATCTTTCCCTTCCCAAAGAAAGCCTGGAGCAAAGCTGCCTCCACCCCAACCCATCAGTTAAGGGATGTAGGAGGAATTTCTCAAAGGTCACAAAATTCTTAAGCTCTTGCTATCCTCTCTCATTGGAAAGCCTGAAACCTTTAATCTTCTATAGAGATACTTGTAACAGCCACCATCACAGTGCTTCGTATACATGTAACGAATTTATCCGGCCCATGCCCTGGGGGAACAGTGCTGTTATCCCCATTTTCTGATGGGAACTGAGGCCCAGAGAGAGTGAGCGACTTACCCCAGGTGATCCAGGGAGCCAGTGGCAGGACCAGGAATTAAACCCAAACCTCCTGTGCCTTAACCACAAGACTGTCCCGAAGGTGGCAGGAAGCTGCCTCTCCCAGGAGCAGTGCAAGCATCACAGTCACAACCTGAGTTCTCCAGTGAGCTGGGGACACACAGGCTGTCAGTGCATCCCTCACTGCAGGTAGCCTTGCATGACAGTGAGTGGGAGGGAGGGAGAGAGGGAGGAAAGGAGGGAGTGGGACTATGGCTCTGCCTCTTTCCCTTTGCATTGGGAAATCGCATGCTGCTCAACATACTTGGACAGAGGTGGCTCTGTGCTCCACTGAGAAAATGGCCTGCAGTGTTTTCCAGCCCTCTCATCAGGTGTGCAAGAGGCAGGAGGTGTCTCCCTCTGCCCCTCCCCCCCATATAACCCCTGCACATGAGCTGGTCACACATTGGCCTGCGAGTTTGAATCCTGCTCCTACCACTGAGGCTATGGGTCCCCTTTGCATTTGGTGTCAGTGTCCCTCTCTGTAGGACAGGGTGATAATAATACTCCCCCATCTGACTTTTAGGTTCTGTTCCCAGCTCTGGCAGCAGAGTGGGGTCTAATGGGTTAGAACAGTGTTTGCATTGAGCATAGGCAAACATAGACTTGACAGATTTCCTTAGTGCTCTCAGATGTTTGCCATTTGGACCACCTGTGTATGTTCATATTTTCCTTATTAATATCCCCAAAGGCTACACCACTACCAAACTCCTGGAGAATGTGCTGTGTGAACACAGGAGCCTGCAGATTACCTTAGAGGAAAATTTGAGATGAACCTCTGCCTCATCTGCCAGACTTTTCTTCAGCTGGGCCCAGGCCTCTCCTAGGGTGCTGAAAAACACAATGCATCACTGGTTAGTGCCCTGATCCGTGCCTTGTACCCATGCATGGCCCCCACCGGAATTCATGAGACAACCTTTTGTTTGTGCAGTGTACATTGTTATCAGCCCCTGCATTGTATCATACTCAACATACTGATGTATGCACCATTCAGCTACTACAGCTTAATCAATCAGACTGTTGTCCCCTCAAGCATTAAGACAGTAGTACCAGTTCACACCTCTCACATCTCAGACACAAAGACCTCATAGACTTTAAGGTCAGAAGGGACCATTATGATCATCTAGTCTGACCTCCTGCACAATGCAGGCCACAGAATCTCACCCACCCACTCCTGTAACAAACCCCTAACCTATGTCTGAGCTACTGAAGTCCTCAAATTGTGGTTTGAAGACCTCAAACTGCAGAGACTCCTCCAGCAAGTGACCCGTGCCCCATGCTGCAGAGGAAGGCAAAAAACCTCCAGGGTCTCTGCCAATCTGCCCTGGAGGAAAATTCCTCCCCGACCCCAAATATGGTGATTAGTTAACCCCTGAGCATGTGGGCAAGACTCACCAGCCAGCACCCAGGAAAGAATTCTCTGTAGTAACTCAGATCCCACCCCATCTAACATCCCATCTCATCACCACTGGGCATACTTACCTGCTGATAATCAAAGATCAATTGTCAAATTAATTGCCAAAATTAGGCTATCCCTTCATATCATCCCCTCCATAAACGTATCAAGCTTAGTCTTGAAGCCAGATATGTCTTTTGCCCCCACTACTCCCCTTGGAAGGCTGTTCCAGAATTTCACTCCTCTAATGGTTAGAAACCTTCATCTAATTTCAAGTCTAAACTTCCTAGTGTCCAGTTTATATCCATTTGTTCTTGTGTCCACATTGGTACTAAGCTTAAATAATTCCTCTCCCTCCCTAATATTTATCCCTCTGATATATTTATAAAGAGCAATCATATCCCCCCTCAGCCTTCTTTTGGTTAGGCTAAACAAGCCAAGCTCTTTGAGTCTCCTTTCATAAGACAGGTTTTCCATTCCTCGGATCATCCTAGTAGCCCTTCTCTGTACCTGCCCCAGTTTGAATTCATCCTTCTTAAACATGGACAGCCACCTCTCAACAGAATTCCCTCACACTAGCTAATGGAAAATGTACAGTCATTAAAACCTTCTATCATCCACAATGTTTAGAATCCCTGAGCCTGAAGACCTCTAAAACCCTGTGTACAAAAGGGGTTTAGCTACTTGTCTGCTTCATAGCCCTCAGTTCTGTCTTAAAGACACCTGCTGCCGAAAACATCTTCAGGCAAATCACCGAAGTGCACACGGTGTCCTACTTTCCACAGTGAGAATGATGGAAATAAAAGAGGCTATGGAAAGGGACCTCCAATTACAGGCAGGCAAGAGAGCAACAGTAGCAGAGTGCCCAGAAGGCAAAAAGCCAAGTAGGAGCAGATTAATATTTTCAAATTAACGATGAACTGAGTGTGCAGTATGGACAGGGCTGGTGCAACCCATTAGGTGACCTAGGCGGTTGCCTAGGGCACTAGCATTTGGGGGGCAGCATGTCGGGTCCTTCGGCGGTGACTATGGCGGCTGGATCTTTGGCTGCCCCGGTCGTCGTCGTCATTTAGGCGGAGGGAGCTGGGGCAGGGGGGTGCGGGGAGGGCCGCCTGCAGCAAGTAAGGGGGGGCACGGCACGCAAGGGAACCGCTCCCCGCCCCAGCTCACCTCTGCTCCGCCTCCTCCCCTGAGCACGCCACCCCGCTCTGCTTCTCTCCCTCCCAGGCTTGAGGCGCCAATCAGCTGTTTGGCGCCGCAAGCCTGGGAGGAAGAGAAGCAGAGTGGGGCAGCGTGCTCAGGGGAGGAGGTGGAGCAGAGCTGAGCTGGGGCGGGAAGCTGCCGCACAACTCCCCGGGCCGGGAGGAGCTGCCGCGGTGGGGGACGCCTTAGGGTGGAGGGGGGGGGGGCTGCCACAAGGGGGGCACCTTAGGGCGGAGGCAGGGGGGTGGAGAGCTGCCACAGGGCTCGGGGCGGGACGGCACAAGGTGGAAGTTTCACCTAGGGCGCGAAACATCCTTGCACCTGCCCTGAGGATGGGATCATATTTTGAGGCCAGAGAGCTGTTGTCGCTGCCTCACTACATAGGATATTGTGCAAGAAATTCATGCCTCACACCTGGGCATCGACAGCTGTCTGAGATGGGCTTAAGAGCGTGTTTACCAGCCAGGAATGAATACACAACTCTGCTCCTTGAAAGAAGGGTGTCAGAACCACCAGCTGAAAGAGACTCTTACCACATGAACTGCTCGCCCCACCATGGGAAAGGTGAGAGTGGACTTACATCTTCAATGAAAAGCAGTACTTGATTACAAGGGATACTACTTAAACTTTTGGGGGGTCAGTGCCCTGCCTGATACAAGAAGCAAGTCAGTGACTGGCACTTTGGCATTCTGGATGCTGCATTCACTAACAGACCCCAATTTGCCGCAGAAGATTTCAGGGAATTTTCAGGCAAATGGGAGTTTGACAATCACACCTCCTTCCCAACATAACAACAGAGAACTGGTAATGTGGAATCAGCTGTGCAAATAGCTAAAACTGTTACCCAAGGTTGTTTTTTCTGGTTAGCATTCCTCACTAGCATTTTTGGCACACAGGAATACCCCACCACAGGGGTGCCAAACAGTACATCACAGGCACTGCTGGGACAAAGGACCAAAATCTTGCTACCAATGAGGCCAGGATGGAGATATAGCTGAGAAGAGATGGCCAACAATAAGAGAAAGCAGGCATTAGAGTATGACAGGTCAGCCAAGGACCTACCGTGAGGAACTAGCCATTAGACAGACACCAGAAGGACTGGACTAACGGCCTTCTGAGGGATGCAATGGCACCTAAGTTATATGAGATGTCTGTGCAAGAGGGACAAGTGGCAGAAGGAACAGGAGGCACTTACAAGCCAGCAGACTACACCCAGAGAGAGCCTGCAGAGATACTGAGATCATCACAGAATGGAGAGACAGAAAACCACTCGCCAAGGAGACTCCACAAAGAGACAATTTGCTAAACTTGGTGAGTGGGCCCAGGAAACAGAAATAGATCACTCCTGGAGTGGTCGCCTGTTGAGGAGATCAAACTAGATCAAAGATTGTGTAACCAGCTGGGTCTGGACAATACCCAAACTCAGTTATGTGTTAGCAACCTCTGGCCAAAGGGGGACAGAGTGGGAGTCAATTGTTGGTTTCTAACATTTATATTAAATATTTGTAAAATAAATAAGAGGTATCATGAACTGGACTCAGAGGGCCATTTTTCCCTGAGGGGGCTGTTACTGAGGGGACATCAGGAAAACAGGCAATGTGGAGGATTTAGGCTGGAAGCCACATGGACAGAGCAGTGCACGGGGTTAAATAAAGTTGTCCTTGTTCAGATTAACCTGAATCCAGCTTCTCTCATTGTGAATGAACACTTGAATTTTTCTAACTTTTCTGTTTGTTTTTCTCTTTGATTTTGTAAAGAATGAACTCTTGGCCATGGCTAGTGAGCGCAAGAGAACAGCTGTGTTATTCACTATATCTAGATGCAGTGGGTTAGCAGTGACCACTCCCCCTCTGGGTCAGTGGAAGGCCACTCCGCCTCACTATGGCGTGGACATTGCTCACAGTTGGGGAATCAGCCGAGTCACACTCACCCTGTAGTTCTGGTCGACAGTTTGGACAGAGTAATAGGCTGTTAGGGTCTCTAGCCTGCAATCAGGGCAGTGAAGGGTCTGTGGCTCGGACCTGTACTCCGGGCCGAGCGGTGAACAGTTAATAAGCCGAGCCCTTAGTCGGGGTAGGGCGATCCAGAGTCTGGTTCTTGGGCCTACACTCAGGGCCGAGTGGCAAACATATAGTTCAGAGTCCAGGCCCTTAGTCAGGGTGGGGCAACAAGTCCTCTGAGCTCAGGCCAGAGTAGAGCACCCAACCGCAGGCTAGGGGAGATCAGGCAGAAGCAAAGCCGACTGTCCTCACTCAGCAGACTGTAGGTGAATGCAGGCCCTCTGGCCTATGGAGGGGGAGTACTGCCACCCCAGGGGTGGGATGGCAGGGGGCACGTGGGGATGCCCATCTCCACAGTGTCCCAGCCCAGGGCCCTGACAGTGGCAGAGGGGGTCCGCCACTGGGTCAGCAGGGATCTGCCCAAAGCATGCTGACCTTGTCACAGGCCAGCTCTCAACCAGACGGTTGTCTAGTTCCCCTGGACTACTTCCTATCTCCCCCAGGAGCGAACCTGGGTCCATAAGGGTTCCTCTGGATCATCCGGGTAGGAGTCCAGTGGCAGTCCCGGCAACGTTGGCCAGTCCTCAGTGCCACAGGGCCTACGGCAGTCTCCCAGCTCGGGAGCAGGCAGGAAGTGTCTGGCTCCTTCAGCAGCTGCAGCCCAACTGAGCTCCCAGACCTCCCTTTTATACTTCCGGTCCTGCCCCCTGACTTCTGGTGGGAGGGGTGAGCAGGCCTGGCTCCACCCACCAGGGCTCTGTGAGTGGTCCCTCCCCCCCGGGTCGGTCGGAGGCCACTTTGCCTCACTACACTTGGTCTCCTGCTTGCTAGAATTGCAACCAGTTTCCTATCATATTTCATCCATGGACTTAAAGTTCTTTCATATGACTGTTTCTGTCTCTGGGAGGTTAGGAGTGCCACAGGATTAATGAGCGATGCTGGATCCCTCTGCAGGCTTGTGAGGGCTTGAGAACTTTATTACTCCTAATATCCAGTACGCCCCATGCTGGGCTGGGAAGCTCCCCCAGAATCTGGAAGCCAGTCATGGATCTGAGGAACTTGCTGAGTCAGTCATACTCTTATCAAACCTTGGCCAGACCTCAACAGTCCACAGTGTGTGGACCAAGCATACTTCTGATAGTATTCATTCCCCAGTAGTAATTTCCTGAACAATCAGGGCTTGCTACATGGTGCATTAGGCTGCACCAGAGGGGTGCAAATTCTAGAGTGCACTAGTGTGTCATGCACTAACTGGCCTGTGTGGACCCTGCTGGCACACACTAAAAGTTCCCTGTTTGAAATGGGACTATTTTAACATGCACTAAGGAATGTTTAGTCTGTGCCAGCAGGGTCCACACAGGCCAGATAGTGGGAGACATGCTAGTGCGCATGAGAATTTACATCCCTCTAGTGCACTTTGTAGACGATCCCTCATTATTTCTAGGCCTCACATTTCTCAGACATCATGGGAACAAAAAACAAGTAGTGACAAGAACTTGCCAAATGGGACAAACATCTAATTTTTCAACTTTCTGTATCTCGGAATAGAATGGGCCAATTCAGCCAGGGTTTGGAAAACACTATGCTCTGTCTCTCAGCGGATGTGCCAAGCTGCACTCTGAATGGACATTTTCTGCGGATTTTGTTGAGACTGCAGTGCTGAAAGCCCCTTATTAGAAATGCAGTGACAACTTTAACTACAGAGAGGACAAAAGGTCTCAGTTTCCCGATCTGTAAAATAGGGATAAAGATCCTCACCCTCCATTATAAAGTGTTTTAAGATTGACGGATGAACAGTGCTTAAATGTGCTATGGAGAGACACAGCAGCTCCTCTTTACTTTACTTTACTTCATCTTTCATTCTAAGCAGGAATTCAATCTATGGATTTGTTTTTGTTTCTGTATGAAGATAAGTGTACCCTCCCCAAATTTATAACACCTCATTTGTTAGTGAAGGCTGAATTTCTAGAGGATTTCAAGTAAATCTAGTATTCAGATGATGAGTAAAAATAAACTAAAAATGTTTCCTTTATGGAAGGAAACTGCTCCAAGTCTGCCTGTAGGAAGGTCCAGATTTCTGACCCACATAGCAATACAGGTGGTACACGAGTTTGATAGATCCTGAATTCTGTCTCAGAACAAAGACATTTTTGCATCCATAAGTGAGACATGGATTTCATGCTGGAGGTGGCAAGCTCTGTTTACTGAAGAACATCCAGTTTACTATAGTTGTTCGAACAATATGTGCAGGCTAGGTAGATGAACTTATCAATGCTCTCCACAGAATCCAACCCCACCTGCACAGAACCTTAGACTTTCCCCAGAAACACACACCACACACTGAGTCTGCACACAGATGGCAGTGCGGAATTGGAACAGCTGCTGCTCAGCTTGTAATCAAGGTCACTGGAAGTAGAAGGAAGCTCTCTGTGAAGCTGTGGAATCTTTCACTGCCAGTAGAAAGGTGCTGGTCATGTTAGGACACAGATAAGAGATGTCCCATAACTTGGCTTTCTTTTGTTTGAAGTGATTGCCTGGGGGGCTGTCATGCTTACCTACCTTTAAACCTACCTTTAGGGCTGTCAAGCAATTAAAAAAATTAATCACGATTAATCACACAATTAAAAAAAATAATCATGATTAATCACACGATTTATCACACTGTTAAACAATAGAATACCATTTATTTAAACAGCTTTGGATATTTTCTACATTTTCAAATATATTGATTTCACTTACAACACAAAGTAGAAAGTGTACAGTGCTCCCTTTATATTTATTTTTATTACAAATATTTGCACTGTAAAAAAGAAAAGTACTGTAATAGTATTTTTCAGTTCACCTAATACAAGTACTGTAGTGTAATCTCTTTATCATGAAAGTTGAAGTTACATATATAGAATTATGTACAAAAAAAACTGCATTCAAAAATAAAACAGTGTAAAACTTTAAAGCCTACAAGTCCACACAGTCCTACTTCTTGTTCAGCCAATCACTCAGACATACAAGTTTGTTTACATTTGCAGGAGATAACGCTGCCTGCTTCTTGTTTACCCTATCACCTGAAAGTAAGAACAGGCGTTCTCATGGTGCTGTTGTAGCCGGCATTACAAGGTATTTATGTGCTAGATGCGCTAAAGATTCATATGTCCCTTCATGCTTCAACCACCATTCCAGGGGACATGCGTCCATCCTGATAAGTTTTGCTCAATAACCATCCAAAGCAGTGCGGACTGACACATGGTCATTCTCATCAGCTGAGTCAGATGCCACCTGCAGAAGGTTGATTTTTGTTTTTGGTGATTTGGGTTCTGTAGTTTCCACATCTGACTTGCTCTTTTAAGACTTCTGAAAGCATGCCTCACACCTCATCCCTCTCAGGTTTTGGAAGGCACTTCAGATTCTTAAACCTTGGATCAAGTGCCGTATCTATCTTTAGAAATCTCACATTGGTACCTTCTTTGCGTTTTGTCAAGTCTGCTGTGAAAGTGTTCTTAAAATGAACATGTGCTGGGTCATCATCCGAGACTGCTATAACATGAAATATATGGCAGAATGTGGGTAAAACAGAGTAGGAGACATACAATTCTACCCCCAAGGAGTTCAGTCACAAATTTAATTAACGCATTAATTTTTTAACAAGCATCATCAGCATGGAAGCATGTCCTCTGGAATGGTGGCCGAAGCATGAAGGGTCATACGAATGTTTAGCATATCTGGCACGTAAATACTTTGCAATGCCAGCTACAAAAGTGCCATGAGAATGGCTGTTTTCACTTTCAGGTGACACTGTAAATAAGAAGCGGGCAGCATTATCACACGTAAATGTGAACAAACTTGTTTGTCTTAGCGATTGGCTGAACAAGAAGTAGGCTCTAAAGTTTTACATTGTTTTGTTTTTGAGTGCAGTTATATAACAAAAAAAATCTACATTTGTAAGTTGCACTTTCATGACAAAGAGATCGCACTACAGTACTTGTATCAGGTGAATTGAAAAATACTATTTCTTTTGTTTGCCATTTTTACAGTGCAAATAGTTGTAATAAAAAAATAACTGTAAAGTGAGCACTGTCTACTTTGTATATGACAATAAAACTGAAATCAATATATTTGAAAATGTAGAAAAACATCCAAAAATATTTAATAAATTTCAACTGGTAGTCTATTTTTTAACAGTGCAATTAAAACTGCGATTAATTGTGATTCATTTTTAAAATTACGATTAATTTTTTTAGTTAATTGCATGAGTTAACTGCGATTAATCGACAGCCCAACTTTAAACCCTGTGGAAGTAGAGCAAGAACTACTACAAGGATTTGAAGGGGATTTCAGTGCAAACCGTCACCTCTGTGAGCAAGAGTCAGGCTAGCTGTAACCTAATAACGCGAGATTTGTAGAAGCGAGGATTGTGTGAGGCAAATGGGAAAGAACTGTGTGACCTTGTGTTAGATATGGAATGTAGACTGTAGTCTAAATAGAAGTGAGAAAAATAAGATATCAAGATGACCTATGTATAAACAAAATGCAGCTGTTGCTTATTATTGTATGTAACAAAAGGTATAAATACTTGCTGTAATTGTTTACCTGTAGAGAGACCTACCTAGGAGGGGGAAACCCTGTGTCCTAGTGCACTCTCTCCCTCTATGCAATTGCTTGAGAATAAAGTATCTGACTTTGCTGCACCCAACCAGAGAGTGAGAACTGTTTTTTTCTCCGACAATCCTTTTAAATGTTTTTTGTTCATTAAATGAATTATATTACAGTATAAGGATTTATAATTAGAGACCATTAATCGTGAAATGAACTCCTAGCACCCCTATACTCTAGCCCCCAAAAGATTCTCCTAGTCTTCTCTTGAACACATCTAGTGATGGGGCCTCCACATCAGTGATTTCTGTCAATGGCACAGAAATGTGCTAGTGCAGGGAAACTAAAGCAGTGCACATGAGCCCTCCCCTGCGTTCTTTGGCATATCACTCCTACCTCCTCCCCAGGGCAGACACAGTGTAAAGGAGAGAGGGTCTCTCCTTTTGCTCCACTGGAGGGAAGAACCCAGGATTAGAAGATGCTGTTGCATCTCCCTCTCTCCTGATGCTACTGGGTCCCCTGAGGGACAGCAATCAGCAACTTCATTTAATGCACAGATCCCTCTGTGATTCCAGCAATGCAGTGCTGCCATGTGCTGAACCCCAAGAATTGCTGTAGTTTAGAACAACTATAATATCAAACAAATTATTAAAATTTTTAACATTTTGCACAATTGCTCTTAAAAACATACAGCCCCTGTCAATCAATGGACAACTGCTCCAGAAGGTTCTACCCTCCACTAACAGAGCCAGGATAATAGGCTGAATCATCCATTGCTCTATGGAGGGCCTCAAGAAAAGAGCATGTGCCTAAGTTAGGGGAAATGCCTTTTGTGAAAAGGCTCCTTACCCTTCTTCTTGAGCAGCCAGTGAGTTCTGAGACAGTTTGGACAAGTTCTTGGCATATTCTTCCTCAATCTTTATCCTACAGAAAACAGACAGCAGTTGGACAAAACCACCACACGGCAAAGTAAATCATCAGATTTTCCAGTGGGGCCTTACTCGTGAGTGTTTCTTTTTATCTCCTATTATAATCAACCTGTGCAACTCACTGATAAAAGATATTGTTGACCCATAAGAATGGCCATACTGGGGCAAACCAATGATTCAGCTAGCCCAGTATCCTATGTTCTGACAGTGGACAGTGTCAAATGTGTCTGAGGCAATTCTGAGTGATCCATCCCCTGTTGTCCAGTCCCATCTTCTCACAGTTGGAGGTCTAGGGACGCCCAGAGCATGGAATTGCATCCCCGAGCATCTTGGCTAATAGCCATTGATGGATCTATGCTCCATGAACTTATATAATTCTTTTCTGAACTCAATTATACTTTTGGCCTTAACAACATCCCCTGGCAGAGAGTTCCAAAGGTCGACTGTGTATTGTGTAAAGAAGCACTTTGTTTCAAACCTACTGCCTATTAATTTAATAAGGTTCTTGTATTAGGGAAGGGCTAAATAACACTTCTCTATTCATATTCTCCATATCATTCATGATTTTACAGACCTCTAACATACATCCCCACCCCAAGTCTAAAATGAACAGTCCCAGTCTTTTTAATCTCTCCTCATATGGAAGTTTTTTCATACCCCTAATAATTTTTGTTGCCTTTCGCCATACCTTTTCCAATTCTAATATATCTTTTTTGAGGTAGGGCAACCAGAATTACATGTCATATTCAAGGTGTGGGGATACTATGGATTTATACAGTGGTGTTAGAAGAACATAAGAACGGCCATACTAGGTCCATCTAGCCCAGTAGCCTGTCTTCTGACAGTGGCCAATGCCAGATGCTTCTGTTCATTTCCTCTGAACAGGGCAATTATTGAGTGATCCCAATCCCTGTTGTCCAGTCCCAGCTTCTGTCGGTCAGAGGTTTAGGGACACCCAGAGCATGGGAACATTATGAAATCTTTTGTTTTATTATCTATCACTTTTCAAATGGTTCCTAACATTCTGTTAGATTTTTTGATTGCAGTTGCACATTAAGTGGATGTTTTCAGAGAACTATCCACAATGACTCCAATTCTTTCTTGAGTGATAACATTTTTTTTCCCAATGTGCATTACTTTTCACTTACCAGCATTTAATTTCATCTGTCATTTTGTGGCCCAGTCACTCAGTTTAATAAGAGTCCTTTGTATCTCTTCACATTCAGTTTGGACTTAAATTTCTTGAGTAATTTTGTATCGTCTGAACATTTTGCCACATAGTTGTTCACCCCCTTTTCCAGATCATTTATGAATATGTTCAAAAGCATTCATCCCATTACAAGTCCTTAGTGGACCCTGCTACTTACCCCTCTCCATTGTGAAAACTGACCATTTATTTTTACCTGTTGATTCCTATCTTTTAACCAGTTACTGATCCATGAGAGGACCTTCCCTCTTACCCCATGACTACTTACTTTGCTTAAGAGCCTTTGTCAAAGGTTTTCTAAAAGTCCAAGTACACTATATCAACTGGAGCACCATTGTCCATGTACTTGTTGAACCCCTCAAAGAATTCAAATAGATTGATGAAAAGACGGTTACTCACCTGTAGTAACTGGTGTTCTTCGAGATGTGTTGCTCCTATCCATTCCATGTAGGTGTGCGCGCCGCGCATGCACGGCTCTCCGGAACATTTTTACCCTAGCAACTCCGGCGGGCCGGCTGGCGCCCCATGGAGTGGTGCCATCATGGCGCCCCTTATATACCTCAGCCGGCCCGTCCGCTCCTCAGTTCCTTCTTGCCGGCTATTCCGACAGTGGGGAAGGAGGGCGGGTCTGGAATGGATAGGAGCAACACATCTCGAAGAACACCAGTTACTACAGGTGAGTAACCGTCTTTTCTTCTTCGAGTGATTGCTCCTATGCATTCCATGTAGGTGATTCCCAAGCCTTACCTAGGCGGTGGGGTCGGAATGAGACGTGGCGGAGTGTAGCACCGCAGAGCCGAAGGCTGCGTCGTCTCGGGACTGCTGTACCAACGCATAATGGGAAGCGAAGGTGTGGACGGAAGACCAGGTGGCCGCTCTACAGATGTCCTGGATGGGAACGTGGGCCAGGAAGGCGGCTGACGAGGCGTGCGCCCTCGTCGAGTGTGCGGTGAGTCGGCACGGGGGGACGCGAGCAAGTTCGTAGCACGCCCTTATGCAGGATGTCACCCAGGAAGAAATCCGTTGAGAGGAGACAGGCTCGCCTTTCATGCGCTCCGCAATTGCGACAAAGAGCTGGGAGGAACGCCAGAAGGACTTAGTTCGGTCAATGTAAAAGGCGAGGGCCCTACGGACGTCGAGGGTGTGGAGCTGCTGCTCACGAGGTGAGGCGTGCGGCTTTGGAAAGAAGACCGGAAGGAAGATCTCCTGATTAAGATGAAAGGCCGACACCACCTTTGGGAGGAAGGCCGGATGTGGCCGAAGCTGCACTTTGTCCGCGTGGAAGACGGTATATGGGGGGCCCGCCGTCAGGGCGCGGAGTTTGGAGACTCGTCTGGCGGATGTGATTGCCACGAGGAAGGCCGTCTTCCAGGTGAGATGGAGGAGAGAGCAAGTGGCCATGGGCTCGAAGGGCGGGCGCATCAGCTGGGTGAGAGCCAGGTTCAGATCCCAAGTAGGAGCAGGCGGACGCACTTGCGGGTAGATGCGGTCCAACCCCTTGAGGAAGCGGGCAACCATGGGGTTGGAAAACACGGAGCGACCATCTACAGCGGGCCGAAAGGCCGAAAGTGCCGCCAGGTGTACCCTCAGGGACGAGATCGCGAGACCTTGGCCTTTCAGGTACCAGAGGTAGTCGAGGACCGTCTGGATAGGGGTCGAGAAGGGGTTAAGACCTTGCTGATCGCATCAAAGGGCAAAGCGTTTCCACTTCGCCAGGTAGGTAGAGCGTGTGGAGGGTTTTCTGCTTTCAAGCAGAACTTGCTGCACCGCCGCGGAACAGGTCCTCTCCGCGTCGGTCAACCACTCAGGAACCAGGCTGTAAGATGCAGCGACTGCAGGTTCGGGTGACAAAGCCTGCCGAGGTCCTGAGAGATGAGGTCCGGCCATAACGGTAGGGGAATGGGATCCCGGATCGAGAGCTCGAGGAGCAGGGTATACCAGTGCTGCCTCGGCCAGGCCGGAGCGACGAGTATGACGCGGGCCTTGTCCCTCCGCAGCTTGAGCAGTACTCGGTGGACTAGCGGGAACGCGTATAGAAGGGGACCCGTCCAGGGCATGAGGAACGCATCGGAGATGGAGTCCGGAGCCCGACCCTGGTACGAACAGAACCTGTGGCACTTCCTGTTGGTCCTGGAGGCAAACAGGTCTATTTGGGGAAATCCCCACCTTTGGAAGATGGTGTGGGCCACATCGGGGCGAAGGGACCACTTGTGGGAAGCGAAGGACCTGCTCAGACGGTCGGCCAGCGTGTTCTGCACTCCTGGTAGAAAGAACGCTTCGAGGCGAATCGAGTGGGTCACGCACAGGTCCCATAGGAGCATCGCCTCCTTGCACAGCGGGGAGGATCGGGCCCCACCCTGTTTGTTCAGATAGAACATGGCTGCCGTGTTGTCCGTGTATACCGCCACGCAGCGGTCCCGGAGGTGTGCAAGAAAGGCGAGACAAGCCAAGCGGATCGCTCTCAATTCCCGGACGTTGATGAGCAGGGAGAGCTCCTGGGCCGACCAGAGGCCCTGAGTGTGCAGGTCTCCCATGTGAGCCCCCCATCCAAGCGCCGAAGCGTCTGTGGTCAGGGTGACCGACGGGCGAGGGGGGCGAAACGGAACCCCGGCGCAGACCACCTCCGGATGCAGCCACCAGGTGAGCGTCTGGAGAGTGGGGTCTGAGACCGTGACCACCATATCTATAGGGTCGCGGTGGGGGCGGTACACCGAAGTCAGCCACATCTGGAACGGACGGAGCCGCAGCCTCGCGTTCGCGGTCACAAAGGTGCACGCGGCCATGTGGCCCAGCAGGCGGAGGCAGGACCGGGCCGTCGTGGAAGGGAAGGCTTGTAAGGTGCGAATGAGCGAGGCCATCGTCTCGTGTCGAGAACGAGGGAGGCAGGCCCTGGCGAGGTTGGAGTCGAGGACCGCTCCTATGAACTCCAATCGCTGTGCCGGAAGTAATTGGGACTTCTCGGTGTTGACGAGGAGGCCGAGAGACCGGAACAGGTGCAGTATCTCTGAGAGCTGAGCTGTCACCAGCTCTTGAGAGCGTCCACGGATCAGCCAGTCGTCGAGATATGGGTATACGTGGATTCTGCGATGACGGAGAGCTGCGGCTACGACTGCCATGCACTTGGTGAACACCCTCGGGGCAGTGGAGAGGCCGAAGGGTAACACCGCAAACTGGTAGTGGGTCTCGTTGACCGTGAAGCGCAGGAAGCGTCTGTGGGGGGGGTAAATCGCCACATGAAAGTAAGCATCCTTCATGTCGAGGGCGGCAAACCAGTCTCCCGGATCCAAGGAAGGGATAATGGTCCCCAAGGTTACCATCCGAAACTTGAGCTTGCAGAAGTATCTGTTCAGCTCTCGGAGGTCTAAGATGGGACGAAGACCTCCTTTCGCCTTGGGGATGTGGAGTAGAATCCCCTGCCCCGCCTGCAGGGAGGCACCTCCTCGATGGCACCCACGCTCAGCAGAGACTGCACCTCCTGTATGAGGACTTGCTCGTGAGAGGGGTCCCTGAAGAGGGACGGAGAAGGTGGGTGGGAGGGGGGGGGCGAAATAAACTGTAGGCGGTAGCCGTGCTGGATGGTGCTGAGGACCCAGCTGTCTGATGTTATAGCAGACCACGCCGGAAGGAAGCAGGCAAGGCGACTGGAAAACAAAAGGGATGGATCCTGGGGGGAGAGTGATGGGCCGTCCTCGGGCGTCCCGTCAAAAGGCCGGCTTTTGAGCTTGCGGGGCCTTGGACGAGTTCTGCGCCTGGTTGCGCCGCCCCCCTGACGGTCTACGGCGGAAGGGGGCCGTTCGGCGGTTGTTAAACGGCCGAGTCCTGGCCTGGTTGAAGGGTCGGTAGGGCTGCTGGCGGAACGAACGCCTCTGCGTGGCCGGCGTGTGCATACCTAGCGTTCGTATCGCAACCCTCCCATCCTTTAGGGACTGGATTCTGGCATCCGTTTTCTCAGAAAACAGCCCCTGCGTGTCAAATGGGAGGTCCTGGAGGGTGTACTGGACCTCAGGTGGGAGGGTGGAAGACTGTAGCCACGCAATGCGGCGCATCGTCACCCCGGATGCTACCGTTCGAGCCCCTGAGTCCGCTGCGTCCACGGCCGCTTTGATCAGGGTTCTGGAGGCTAACTTGCCCTCCTCCAGCAGCGCTGAGAATTCGGGGCGGGAGTCCTGAGGGGTTAGCTCCGTGAATTTTGCAAGGCACCCCAAGATATTAAAAGCATATCTAGATAACAGGGCCATCTGGCTGGCGATGCGGAGTTGGAGACCTCCCGCCGAATAGATTTTACGCCCTAATAAGTCCATGCGCCGGGCGTCTTTCGACTTCGGCGCAGCGGCAGGTTGTCCGTGCCGTTCGCGGTCATTGACCGACTGGACCACCAGCGAGTCCGGGGTGGGGTGTACATACAAGTATTCGTATCCCTGGGGCGGGACGGAATACTTCCTTTCGACGCCTCGCGCCGTGGGGGCAACGGAGGAAGGCGACTGCCAAATAGTGGCACTGTTCTTTTGAATGGTGCGAATAAATGGGAGCGCCACTCTGACAGGGGCGTCATCTCCCACAACGTCCGTAATCGGGTCCTCGACTTCTTGCACCTCCTCTATGGGCAAATTAATGGCCTTTGCCACCCTTCTGAGAAGGTCCTGGTGTGCCCTGAGGTCAATGGGCGGGGGCCCTGATGGCGAGGCCCCTGCTACCGCCTCATCTGGAGAGGACGACGAGGAGTGGCCCGGCAGCACCGCCTCCTGTTGGTGCTCCCCCACCTGGCGATCTGGTGGCAGCGAGTCCTGGCCCAAAGATGGGCCGTGGGCGGCGGCTTGCATCGGTGGAGACGGGGGGGCTCTACTGACGGTGGCCACCGGTACCGACGGTGCCGAGCCCGGCTGCCTGGGTGGCAGGGGAGGCCCCTGTTCATATTGCGCCCAGGGTACCCAATGTCCCCAATACTGGGGTCCATGATCCGGCGGAATGGAACCGGCTCTGAAATCCACCGCACTGCCTTGGGGTGAGGCTACGGAGGGTTCCCTTGAGGGCCAGGGTGGAGCCGTGGCGGTGCCTGGGCGGGCGTCCAGCGCCGGCGTGAGACGACCCTCCGGTGCCGGGGGTCGGTGCCAGGCGTCTCGGGGGTCCAGTGGCGAGCGGGACCTGTGCTGCGCATGGTGCCGGGAGCTGGATCTCCGGTGCCGGGAGCCAGATCTGCGGCGTCGGGAGCTGGATCTCCGGTGCCGAGAAGGGGAGCGGCGGCGGGAGCTCGACGGCGACGCCGGGAGCTCGACGGCGGTGCGGGAACCGGACCTCGGCGAGATCTGCGGCGCCTTGAACGGCTGCGCGAGTCGATGTCCGCGGTGCCTGGGCGCGGACCTGCTGCGGTGCCGGTGACTTCGTGACCGGGACCTGGAGCGCCGCGGGAGTCGACCGGCCCGCGATGGAGAGCGGTGCGGGACTGCGACCGTGCCGGACGCTGAGCGGCGTCGCGATGGCGATCTCCGGCGGGATGGGGAGCGGTGCCTCGGTGACCGTCTCCGGGAGATGGACCGGGATCGAGTCCGGATTCTGGAGCCGCGGTCGCCACGGTCGCCCGGGGATGGAGGGCGCACCATCGCTGGCTTGCCGAGGGACTTGAATGTCCGCACCGGTGGTGCCGGCGGCTGATATGACGGGGCCGTCGCCTCGATCAGTTCTCTCGCCGTCGTGAACGCCTCCGGCGTCGACGGGATCCTCAGCTCCTCCTCGGTGGGCACCGGGGAGCTGGGCGGAGCCGGACTCGACAGGCCATGCGGCGCCGGAGTCAACGGCGCGGTGCACTTCGCGTGCACTGCCTCAGCCTGCACCGTTTTCGTCGGAGGCGGCTGGGCTAACGGCTTCCGCAGCTGTTTCGCGGTGGCCGTCTTCGGCGCCTTGTGCTTCCTCCCCGGGGAGAGGGAGCGGTGCCGGGTCTTTGGTGCCGGCTCGGTGCCGGAGCGGCTCGGTGCAGCCGGAGCGCTGCTCGTCGAGGCGGTTTGCGGTGCCGCTGGAGCTGGCGCCGGAGGTTGGAGTGCAGACTCCATCAGTAAGTGCTTCAGCCTAGAGTCTCTCTCTTTCCTCGTACGAGGCTTAAAGGCTATGCAAATAGAGCACTTATCTGGCCGATGTGACTCTCCGAGGCAGCGGAGACAAGAGTCGTGCGGGTCGCTAACCGGCATAGGCCGCTGGCAAGCCACACAGGGCTTGAAACCCGGTGCTCCGGGCATAAGCCCGCACCGGGGCGGAAGAAAGGGGGAAACCCTCTAATTCCCTAACTATTAACACTATACACTATATATATATACAACTATAAGAAGAACTTAACTAACTACTAACACTATCTACACTAGAACTATGGAGAAACACTAGGGTTGTGGAGGTAAGGGAGCACTCCACTGTTCCAACTGGCCGTCACGGGCGGGAAGAAGGAACTGAGGAGCGGACGGGCCGGCTGAGGTATATAAGGGGCGCCATGACGGCGCCACTCCAGGGGGCGCCAGCCGGCCCGCCGGAGTTGCTAGGATAAAAATGTTCCGGAGAGCCGTGCACGCACGGCACGCACACCTACATGGAATGCATAGGAGCAATCACTCGAAGAAGAAACATGATTTCCCTTTGTTTATTCTTCACCAACATATCCTGTTTATCTGTGTGTCTGATAGTTCTGTTTCAACCAATTTGCCGGGTACTTAAGTTAGGCTAACTGACCTATAATTGCCAGGATCACCTCTGAAGCCCTTTTTAAAAATTTATATTACCATTAGCTATCCTCTAGACATATGGTACAGAGGCTGATTTGAGCAACAGTTTATACATCACAGTTAGTAGTTCTGCAACTTCACATTTGAGTTCCTTCACACCTCTTGGGTGAATACCATCTGGTACTGATGACTCATTACTGTTTAATTATCAATTTGTTCCAAAATCCCCTTGACTGACACCTCAATCTGGGACAGTGTCTCAGATTTGTCACCTAAAAAGAACGGCCCAGGTGTGGAAATCTCCCCCACATCCTCTGAAGTGAAGACCGATTCAAATAATTCATTTAGCTCCTTGCAATGGCCTTATCTTCCTTGAGTGCTCCTTTAGCACCTAAATTGTCTCATATTTCAAGCATGGAATTTCTATCCATAGAGATTCTATGGTACACTTTGATTCATTCAAGATTTTCACTTTATTTGACTCTAGGCTTTCTTTCACATGTATTGCCACTCCCCCACCAATACGACCTATTCTGCCATTCCTATATGTTTCGTATCCTGGTATTACTGCATACCATTGATTATCCTCATTACACCAAGTTAAGTGACTCACAAACCTTAAAGAGACATGGGAAGTCTAAAGCTAATAGGTGCACTGAAGGAGAACATTTTTTGGCAAAAATTGGAGAGTTTGGATGGATGGTGATGAAATTAAACATCTGTATGTGTTTCATAAAATATGCACAACTTCCAGAGTTCAGGCTATGTGCTCGATTCATGGAAATAAAGTGATTACAAGAAATATTAAACTCAACAGAAAGCTTCCAATTACCTTTCTCGAACAAACTCTGCCATTTCTTTTTGCATTTGTTTCCCCTTGAGTTGCTTTTGGAGCAGAATTTCAAACCCCGATACTGTGTTGTTCCCTTGCGGATCCTTCTTATCAGCCTGGAAGAGAAATAGCAGCTAGGATATGTACAACACAAGACATGTCATGGCTCCTAGAATCCTAACTACAGCAATGCTGCCAAAAGATGGCATTCCAGGGGTGGGAACAGCTGCTTTTCTTCACAGGAGGCTCCTCCTGGGATCAAAGCTGCTGATCAGAACGTTAAAAACACTTTGAAATGTGTCTCGGAAGACCATTAAATGACTTCCTCCCCTCTGCTCAGCATCTACTCCATCAGTGCCTGATGGAATGTACCCAGTGTGACAGCCCTTTCAGTGTGTAAAAGACCACCTCATTTCATGGGCTAATAATAATGCCATTCATTCAGTCTTTCAATCATTGTTTGTTTCGTTACTTGGCCCAGTTCATCCCTAGGATAATTCTATTGACTTTGGAGCAGGTTGGAGTCCCCTCTCTCTGTTTCATTTTCACCTTTTCTCTTTTCCTCTTCCCTACACTTTCGATTGTCTAATTCCACCTCCCATCTCTCTGGGGCATAGGGGATATTTTAAGAATTGCTATGCTTTTTGCCTCACTGTGCTGCATGCTGTACTCACATATATAGTAAAGACAGCAGTCATCAAAAAGCAAGATGATCAGGGCTTGGATGAGAGTTTTGGCTGTGATGACAGGCTGGATCCTGGAGAAGCTGTGCAGGAAGAAGTGGCAAGTGACGTGGCTGATGTGTAGATCAACAGAGAGGGCTGAGGCAAAGATGGAGTCAAGGTTGCTAGTCTGAATGACAGGGAAGGTGGTGGTGCTGTCCATCATGACAGCGAAATGGGGAAGATAGAAGGGCTGGGGGGGGGGGGGGAATCAGGAGTTCCATTCTGGCCAGGTCCAGAGCAGAGAGGTAGCTCTGCGAGTCATCAGCATGAAGAGAGGACATGGGCTGAATGCTAGCCTTGGATGATGGAGATGTGAGTTCCCATCTGCTCTGCCACAGACTCCATGCGTGATCTTAGGCAAGACCCTTAGGGCCATATTCTTAAAGGTGTTCAGGTGCCTAAAGATGCAAAGAGGCGCCTTGTAGAACTGCCAAAAGCACCAGGATGCCTAACTCCTATTGATGTAAACATCTTTGGAGAAAGCTTTAGAAATCTGGCCCTACCTCCCTTAGGCCCCTTTGGAAAGTCCAACCTTAGGGTATGTCTACATGACAGATGCTACAGTGGCACAGCTATGGAGCTGCAGCTATGCCAGTGTACACCATAGTGCAGACGCTTGCTACAGCGGCAGAAAGGGTTTTTCCATTGCTGTAGTAAATCCCTACCACTGAAAGGCAGTAGCTAGGTCAATGGAAGGATTCTTGTGTTGACATAGCAATGTCTACACTGGGGCTTAGGTAAGTTAGTCTCTCAGAGTGTGAATTTTTCACAAACCTGAAGGATGTACCTAGGTTGACCTAAATGTTAGGTGTAGACCAGGCTTTAATGTCTCTGGGCCTCAGTCCCTATCTGTACAATGGGGATAACAGCGCTGCCCTACCTAACAGGGGTATGTGAGAATCAATACATTAAAAATTGTGGGGTGCTCAGATACTGTGGTGATGTCGGCCAGATAAATACCATAGATAGGTAAAGATGATAATCAAAGCGGTGTTTGTAGATGAGATCACCAAGAGAAGAGCAGGGAACCACATCTTGTGTCTTATTCATAGGCTCATAAAAGAATGTATTGCCATGTCAGACCTTTTCCATACTTATACTCCCATCTCAGCCAGGTGCATAACACTTGGGAAGAGGTTCCTCTCAAGCAGGGCATGCGTTTAGGGTGCTTTGAATGTCAATTGCTGAAATTGCCTTGCTGCTAGAGCAATGTGCAGTAAAGTGCACAAATGTCAGACAGTAACCCATAAGCTACGACTTGCATCTAGCACTTCCAGGAAACAAACCTGGGAGGTAAGTGAAGAAATTCTTAATTATTTAGAGCTTTCAGTGTCTGTCATCTGGACACCAGTAATAGCTTCTCTCACTGACCAGGAGAGGCCTCTGTGTCATTCATCATGTTGGGGGTATTTTTCTCTGGCTCTGTGCCATTTGAGCTACACCACTGTCAGCCATTGGCAGCTCTGTTACTAAATCTGCTGGGAAACTCTTTCTGTAGTTCTGTACATGGTTCTGAGCATGGCCAGCCTCAGGCAATGGCTGTTTTATTGTGGGCATCACCTTGGGATCTATTATGCCAAATGTCACTTTGAAACTCTGAATAATGGTGGAGCATGTCAAATAATGGAATTTCCATCCCACAGGAAATGCTGAGATCTTTGAAATTTTGTTTTGCCTCAAGTGGGGACCCAAAGCTGAAGTCTCTACATTTTTCATAAATGAAATATTCTGAAACATTTCATTCATCATTTCAGCTATTCTGTTCTATCATAAAAGTAAAATGATAAAGTCAAATAAAACATTTCGATAATTTCCAATTGAAAATTTAGATGAAATTGATTTGCGACCCGAAAACATTTTGATTTGGTTGAGCCAGCATTTTCTGACAGAAGCTATCTCACCAGCTGTACAGCTCCTGCATTTTGGCATTCAGCTCCTCAGGCCGGCACCATTTCCCAAGATTGTTGGGGATGGGGGAAGACAGAGACAGGGAGGGTACTGCAAGCTAGACATGTTTTCCATTCTTTGGTTCTTGTCCCCAAGACTTCAGCTGGAGTGACTCTGGCTTTGTACTCCGCATATCTGTTAGCTGAGCTGCAGTGCACTGAGATTTACATTCAGACGATTCCCAGGTAATGTTCAGGGGGGCTGCTCAGCATCCCCTGTGCAACAGACGTCAGTGTCTTAAGTATTTTCCACACGTTCTTCTTTTCTGGCGTTGGGCTTGACATCAGCAGAATGTGATCCGCCTCATCTCCCATAGTACAGACGGGGAGATGGTGGCCCCAGTCCTGCAACTGGTTCGGCAAAGCATCAGTACCTATCCTGGTGCTCATCACAATTATTAGCAAGTCCTGATACAACATGAAACTACTCAGAATGGCTTATCCCCTTTGGCCAGGCTGATATATCAGCAGAGTTTCAGTTCACTAGAAAGGTTACAGGAGACACTGACCCATCTCCCTTCACAAGAATTACTGTGTGTCTACAGAAGCATTCTTTTAGGAGTTTCCTGCTGTTTCTTTACCATTAAGGTAGGTTTTTTCTCTGCCTCCTGTGTTTCTTGCCCCCTCCTTTCTGAAGCTCCTTGCTGCTGCTGCTGCCGTGCATCCAATTTTCTGATTGACTGAGACTCCTCTGACTCCTCTCACTGGAGTTTGGACTTTTCTCTGCCCTCCCTACCTGCCCATCCAGCGGGAGCTTTTCCTGCCCTCTCAGACTGTCTCTGTAACCCACACACCTTCTGGGTGTGGGGCTCTGTCCCATCTAGTGGCACCAAGATCACTTAGAGAGAGATTAATGAGTCTGCTCTACAGGCTTAGCTAACAGCCATATCGCTTTTAGCTCATGCAGTAGCGGCTCATGCACTAAGCTCCAGAGGTCAGCGGGCAGGATTGAACCTTGGGCAGTGGAATCTGTCGGAGTTACATCAGCACCTTAGCTGCTCCCTCTCTCCTCAGTGCAGCCTGCTCTGGTGGTTGGGTCTGAGGCTAACAAACACTCCACTCTCCCTGCAGGAGCGATGTTCCCTCCCTTGAGCCTTTCCATTGTTTTCTCTTTGCTCTGGAGAGCACCTCTAGCACCACACCATGCCCTGTGCTTTATTAAAGGTCCTGCAGAAGTGACCAGCAGAGCTGGTGCTGCTCCTTGCAGTGTGTCTTTTTCAGCACCTTGCCACACTGAATTCTGATTTGCTCTGTAACACAAACCTAGCAATTTGTTCTGCTCTTCCTGAAACTCAGAAGTTGCAGCGTGTGACATGTGGCTGGCTGCCTACTTACCCAGAAATAATCACAGTAGCTCCATTCAGTGGGTTTCAGCAACTGCTGTTCTTGCATTGTGTCTGGGTGGGGAAAAGTCACGCAGTTTATCTGCGAAAAACAAGCAAAAGGCCTGTCAGACAGGGCAGGTACAAAACAATGAAATGCTAGTGAATTAATAAGAAGAAAGTGAGTGAAATTTGTGCACCTCCAAACCAGCACATCTAGGTGACATGCATCTCACTGTCAGAGAAGTAGCTGTTCAGTTTGCTGAATTATAGACAATGATATTTGGAAAGACACAGAGGTAGTGACAGCTCGGATGAAAGCAAATATAGTACCCATTTTCAAAAAATGAAAGAAGTCAGATTCTGGCAACTGCCATCCAGTGTGTTTAACCTGTATCTCTAATGAAACAGTGGAACAAAGATCAAAAGAATCTAAAGAATAACAGAACCATGAGAAACAGGCAGAACTGAGGGTTTTACAAATTGCACATCACCTCAGCCACATATGGTTACTTTGGTGTTTGACAGAATCACATTTTTTGTTATTCCTATTGCGCAGGATAATTTACATGTGTCCAAAGAACATTCAAATGAAAGCCCCAGTCCTGCCAAATGCCCTGTAGGCCACTCTGAAGTCAACTAGGCTTCATGTAGGTGCCCACACAGAGCAGTTTCCAAGACAGCGGCTATTGCACAGCAATTAACAGCAACTAAGAATGTGCAAGGAAGGCCAAGGGTTAGAGCAATAAAACCTAGCAGCTTTTTCAGAGCTTGTCTATGCTTGAAAATTAATTCTGATTGAGATGGGGTGTAAATGCAAAACGCAGTTACTATTCTGGAATAACCCCATGTGTGAATACTCTTATTCCAGAATAAGAGCACCTTGTTCCTCTTCAGTTTAATCCACTTTGAAAGCAAATTAAGCGTAACAGGAACAAAGCGCTCTTATTCCGGAATAAGAATGTCCATACCTGGAGTTATTCAGGAATACCTAATCTAGAATCATAGAAGATTAGGGTTGGAAGAGACCTCAGGAGGTCATCTAGTCCAACTCCCTGCTCAAAGCAGGACCAACACCAACTAAATCATCCCAGTGAGGGCTTTGTCAAGCCGGGACTTAAAAAGCTCTAAGCATGGAGATTACACCACCTCCCTAGGTAACCCATTCCAGTGTTTCACCACCCTCCCAGTGAAATAGTTTTTCCTAATATCCAGCCTACACCTCCCCCACTGCAACTTGAGATCATTGCTCCTTGTTCTGTCATCTGTCACCACTGAGAACAGCCGAGCTCCATCCTCTTTGGAACCCCCCTTCAGGTAGTTGAAGGTTGCTATTAAATCCCCCTTCACTCTTCTCTTCTGCAGACTAAATAAGCCCAGTTCCCTCAGCCTCTCTTCATAAGTCATGTGCCCCAGTCCCCATATCATTTTCGTTGCCCTCTGTTGGGCTCTCTCTAATTTGTCCACATCCTTTCTGTAGTGGGGGCCCCAAAACTGCATGCAATACTGCAGATGTGGCCTCACCAGTGCTGAATAGAGGGGAATAATCACTTCCCTCAATCTGCTGGCAATGCTCCTACTAATGCAGCCCAATATGCCATTAACCTTCTTAGTAACAAGGGCACACTGCTGACTCATATCCAGCTTCTTGTCCACTGTAATCCCCAAGTCCTTTTCTGCAGAACTGCCGCTTAGCCAGTCAGTCCCCAGCGTATAGTAGTGCATGAGATTCTTCCGTCCTAAGTGCAGGACTCTGCACTTCTCCTTGTTGAACCTCATCAGATTTATTTTGGTCCAATCCTCCAATTTGTCTAGGTCCCTTTGGACCCTACCCGTACCCTCCAGCATATCTACCTCTCCCCCCATCTTAGTGTCATCCACAAACTTGCTGAGAGTGCAATCCATCCCATCATCCAGATCATTAATGAAGATGTTGAACAAGCCCGATCCCTGGGGTGCTCTGCTTGATACCGGTTGTCAACTAGACATTGAGCCATTGATCACTATCCATTGAGCTTGATGATCTAGCCAGCTTTCTATCCACCTTATAGTCCATTCATCCAGCACAGCTGATCATGGAGACTCAAGGCCACAAACACGCTCCAGAATGGAGTACACAAGAGATGCTAGATCTTATTGCTGTGTGGGGAGAAGAGTCTGTGCAGGCACAGTTCCGATCCAGCAGAAGAAATGCTGACATCTATGCCAAGATTGTGCGGGATATGGGGGAGAAGGGCTACACCAGGGACACGCAGCAGTGCCGTGTGAAAATAAAGGAGCTTCGGCAAGCGTACCAGAAGACAAGGGAGGTGAATAATTCCTCTGGTTCTGCCCCACAGACATGTCACTTTTATGAGGAGCTGCTTGCGATTCTCAGCGGTGACCTCATCACTACCCCAAAACGCTCCTAGGAGCTCTGGGCGACCTCGAGCAACAACGAGGAGGACATTGCTGACAAGAGGAGGAGGAGGAGGAGAATGTGAGGCAGGCACGTGGAGGATTCCCGCTCCCTGACAGCCAAGAACTGTTTTTAACCCTGGAGCCCATCCCTTCAGAGGACCAGTTGGCGGTGCAGCGTGATGCCAGGGAAGGCACATCTGGTGAATACACATTGCCAATCAAACTGTAGGGGTTACATGCTATTAATATTTAATCTCAACAAAAAAGTAGGTGTAGTAGGTATCGGTGGCCACTCCAGCTACACAGAGGATGCTCTCTGAAAAAAAGACTGTTTATGTGTACGGGGATGGCCCAGGAATCCTTCATGGAGATCTCTAGGAAGCTTTCATGAAAGTACTCCGCAATCCTTTGCAGAGGGCTTCTGGGAAGGGCTGCCTTATTTTGTCCACCATGGTAGGACACTTTCCCATGCCACTCCAGTTTTACCTCTGCTGGCATCATTGCAGCATAAGGACACAGCATTGTAGCATAAGGACCAGGTCTCTACCCAGACACTTGCAGCATTTGCTCTGTTACTCTCAGGAGAGTGATAGCGCATAGGGGAGAAATGGGGGAAGTTTTCAATGCTAGCCCTTAAACTGCAAACAATTCAACAAGTAATTCACCCCGTTTGGTGAAATCTGCATCACACAACGATGTTTTCCCAAACGTGCTGTGGTTGTGGTTGTAAGAGATAACTGTGTATTGCAAGCAGAATTGAAAAAAAAAAAAGGAGGGCAGCTTCCTGTTTGTCTCCTTTCCCCTCCAACCCGGTGCTGCTTTTTTTTAAAAAATTAACTATTTGGGGGCTTTACACCGGTGCCTCTCCTCAGGTTGCTAGGGGAAAGGGAATCTAAGGATGTCTTCACAAAAGCAGCAGCACACCCATGCCTCGTGTCGTTACTCACCATGGCCGGAGCAGCAAACCGACTCTTGCAGTAGCCAGCGGTTGTGATTACATTGTGGTTTGCAGTGAAGTGTATTGATGGGTGTGTTTTTTTTAATAAAAAAAAATTAACCTTGCACCAGAAACAATCTATGCACTATCAATGCTACCCTGGTGCTTTGCATTCCTTGCAGCTGAAAACTAGTCTGTCGACGCACACTGGTACAGAGACATTCCCAGATTTGAAGGCGCAAAAAAGAAGATTTGGGAGGACATGTTCAATGAGTTAATGCACGCCCCCAGAGTGACAAGACGGAGCTCAGAGCATGGAGGATTGCACTGTCCGAGAACCTGGACATGGACAGGGAGGACTGGAGAGCATGCAGGGAACAAGAGCAGGAGGAGATGCTGCGGATTATGAAGGAGTAATCAGACATGTTGAGGCCTCTGGTTGAGGTTCAAGAAAGGCAGCTGGATGCTAGAGTCCTTCTGCAGCCTATGCTGAATCTGCTGCCATAATCACCCAGTTCTACATCCTCCTCCCGCAAACATCCTATGAGGAGGAGGACGGGGAATTCGGTATCCCTTGCACTTAACACCAGGGGAGGGTACAAGGACCAGAAGGTGCCCATTCCCAGACCTTTGATAGTTACTGTAGTGCATCTGTAAGCAAGTGTTCCTTGTTTCTCGCACCACAGTGTTAAAGGTATACCAATCTCCTAGAACTGGAAGGGACCTTGAAAGGTCATGGAGTCCAGCCCCCTGCCTTCACTAGCAGGACCAATTTTTGCCCCACATCCCTAAGTGGCCCCCTCAAGGACTGAACTCACAACGCTGGGTTTAGCAGGCCAATGCTCAAACCACTGAGCTATCCCTGCTTTTGCCCCAGATTATCTTACTTTTCTTTGCTGTCTCTGTGTGTTTGTGTGCATAATAAAACTTAACAGATTGAGGAGAAAAGGCTATTTTTTCATTCAACACCCAGTGGTTGGTGAGGTGGAGTTCACAGGGGAGAAAATGCAATGGAGAGGACAGTTTGGTAAGGAACACAGATAAGTGTCACATGACTCTGGCTCATTGCTGAAACTGGTTTTCAAAGCCTCATGGAGATGGAGAGTTCCTTGATGTGCTGTTCTTATTGCCCTGGTGTCTGGCTGCTCAAAATTGGCTGCCAAGCAATCTGCCTCAACCCCCCACCCCAGCGGAAACTTTTCTCCCTTTGTTTCACAGGTATTATGGAGCACACAGAAGGCAGCAATAACAATGGGGATATTACTTTCACTGAGGTCTAACGTAGTAAGCAAACAATACCAGCAACCTTTTAAATGTCCAAAAGCACATTCCACCACCATTCTGCACTTGCTTAGCCTATGGGTGAGCCCTTACTGCTGTCCAGGCTGCCTGTGTATGGCTTCATGAGCCATGGGAGCAAGGGGTAGGCTGGGTCTCCCAGGATCACAATTGGCATTGCAACATCACCAATGGTTATTTTGCAGTCTGGAAAGAAAGTACCTGTTTGCAGCTTTCTGAACAGACCTGTGTTCTTAACATATGCACGTGCCATGCACCTTTCCCCAACCATCCCATGTTGATATTGGTGAAATGGCCCCTATGATCCACCAGCACTTGAAACACCATTGAGAAATATGCCTTTTGGTTTATGTACTCTTTGGCAAGGTGGTCTGGTGCCAAGATAGGGATATGCATTCCATCTACTGCCCCACTGCAGTTAGGGAACCTCATCACGGTAAAACCATCCACTATGTCCTGCACCTTGCTCAGAGTCACTACCCTTCTTAGCAGAAGTCTGTTGATGGCCTTGCAAACTTGGATCATAACAGATCCCATGGTAGATTTACTCACTCCAAATTGATGACCCATTGACTGGTAGCTGTCTGGCACTGCAAGCTTCCACAATCCCCACTTGCTTCTCAACTGTCAGAGCAGCTCTCATTTTAGTATTGCTGCGCTTCAGGGCTGGGGAAAGCTCTTCACACAGTTCTGGAAAGTGGCCTTACACATTCAGAAGTTCTGCAGCCACTGCTCGTCATCCCACAGCTGCATAACAATGCGGTTCCACCAGTCAGCGCTTGTTTCCCAGGCCCAGAAACGGTGCTCAACCGCATCAAGGTGATGCATGACTGTTGCCAGCAACTGTGAATTGCTCCGCTCTGTTTTTCCAGCAGGGCTGCTTACGTGGCATCACATTGTTCCATGTGGTGGCTCCTGTATCAGCTGTGTAAATACTGCAGGATAAGGCGCGAGGTGTTTATAATGCTCACAACAACAGCATACAGCTGAGCAGGGTCCATGCTTATCATGTTGTGGCATCCGCACGGGTAACCCAAGCTTACAAAAAAAGGTGCGAAAAAGGCTTGGTTTGTTTGCAGTTGATTTCAGGGAGGGAGGGAGAGAGGGAGGTAAGTGTATTATGGGGGGTTAACACCATGTTCCCATGACCACCCACGCCAATGTTTCGTCCCATAAGGCAGTGCAAGCCCAACCCAAAATTCCACTTGGCTACATGCACTGTGGGATAGCTACCCATAGTGCAGTGCTCTGTGCATCGATGCTAGCCCTGCTAGTGGGGATGCATTCCTCCGACACAATGAACATAGTGTAGACATGCAAGATCAACTTGCTTAAATTGGAGGCTCGATGCTGACTTACATGAAGTAGACTTAACTTTGTAGTGTAGACACGACCCAAGTTGTGCCTTACAAATCTCAGAGATGGAAATTGTGACAGGGCATACGTACCTGTTGACTAATATATGCTAGCTAGCATAGATATATATCATATTAATAATATGTGTTAGCCACACCATATAGTTATTAGCATGTATTAAGCACAAATATTACAGCAGTTATATAGCCTAAATGGACTATGATTTTTACATAACCCTGCTCACTTATGCTAAGTATCCCATAACCCCTTGCATTCACTGAAGTAAGTTTTGGCTTGAGCAAATAGGGAAGCTGACAAGATC
Organism: Mauremys reevesii; assembly: GCF_016161935.1. Classification (NCBI taxonomy): domain Eukaryota; kingdom Metazoa; phylum Chordata; order Testudines; family Geoemydidae; genus Mauremys; species Mauremys reevesii. The sequence goes on from NC_052637.1 coordinate 19,361,221, forward strand.
AGGACAGATGACTGGTTTACCATAGCAACAGAAAGGGAGTTAATCTCACTGGCCTGAATTGGAATGTCCCAAAGGAAGAGGACAAGAGATGTGATTGTTCTACCCTAGTACAAACCTAGGAGGTGCCTTCATGCTCTTTGATACCTGAAATGCTGTGTTCAGAGCAGAGATAAGAGGTAAACTACGATACCAGAAAAACAAGGTAGGAAGTTTCTTGGTTCAATCTAGTTTCAGAGGATGTACACAGTACCTTTTACTAGTGTAACTCCCTTGGGGTTTAGAGAGCATGGCCCCTTTAAATCTTTGTCCGGGGGGGGGGGGAGGGAGGAGCTGATTGTTCCTGGCAGAGGATGTGCTGAGTTTTTTGGGGGGGGGAGGGGCAGGGGCGAGAGCAGGATGAGAGGGAGAGTGACAGGGTGGGTGTGTCTGGGGCTCCAGACAGAAGGGATGCAGCAAGCAGACCCTCACAGAGTGAAGCAGCTGAGAACCTGCCCAAAGCCCAGGAAGGACAGGGTGGCCAACCAGGGACACCCCAGGACAGGAGCCAAGTGGAGCACTGGCCCGAGAAGGACACACCAGAGCTGCACCTAGTATCCCTGCTGACCCAAGTGGTGTGGGGCCGTGAGTACTGGAGCCTGTGAATAAGGAGAGAGGCTGTTAGCTAGTTAAGTGGGGGAGGTTGTCGCTCTGTGTGGCGTTGCAGAAAGTGGCAGAAGAGGGTACCGAAGGGGTTTGCTGGGAAAGATTATTGGAGCAGAAGATGACCAGGAGCACCCAAGACTCACCACTGGACTGGAACTCTGCCCAGGACTCCTGATCTCTGAGTGCAGACGCATTGCTGGGTTTCTGCCCTTTCAGACTGTGGTACTGAAGAAGAACTCTTCCATCGACCTAGCTACCTCTGCTCTAGGAGGTGGATTACCTATATGAACAGAAAAAACCCTTCTGTTGCTCTAGGAAGTGTCTACACTGTGGCGCTACGGAGGCATAGCTGCACTGATGTAGTTGCACTGTAGCACATGTGCAGATATGGCCTCATTCGGAAAAGAACCTGCTGTGAGATTCTCCTCAGTGCTGTCACAGCAACAACGATGGGCACTTGGACATGCAGATGAGACAGACAGGATCCAGACAAAGTGAGTTTCCATTAAACAAAGGGAGGAGAAACAGCTTTGTACCACAGTAAACAGATCTTCAGTTACTAGGGAAACGAAGTCCTTTGTTGTTGTTATACGTGCTGTTTTCAAAGCCATTGTGGATGATGGAGGAGTCCTGGGGTTTCTTTTAAAGCTGTCTGAGTTTTAAAAAATAATAAATACTTACGAATGACTTTCCTTGTGTTTTGCAGTAAGATTTGATAGTAAAAACATCAACAAGAAAACTGCTTCCTCTCAATAGAAAGTACAGAGACTCTATCAGGTGTGGTGAGAAAATACTCAGATATATTGCCAAATTCACTGGGTTCAACTGTTCTTGGATAAGTTATCCTAAAATTGAAAACCAATGTGCACAGTCTAGCGCTCACAAGCTCTTGGCTGTGCACACTGCTAAGCAACCCTACAATAATAAATGAGGTGCTGGGCTGCACACAGCACTGCTGAGCAAACCTATATTAACAAGTGAAGTGCTTGGATGTGCACGCCGCTACTGAGCAACCCTACAATAACAAAACAAAGTGTACGATTAAATATGGGGCAAAGCTGTGGAAAGGAAGCAGATTGCAGCCATAAACTCTAATCTCTGTCTTGACCTGCTGATCACTGTGGTATCAAGAGATTTATGCAATATATTGTTCTATATGTACTCAGTGTATCCATCTGTGAATAGCCCCAGCAAAATCAATGGGACTGCTCCGTGCTCATAGGCTTTTGCAGGCTCCAGCTCTTCACTGTGCCAATGACCCCCTCTTCAGTTATCTCTTCCAACTTGTCCTTTTTCTCCCTTTCCCCCTCACTCACTTTTCCACTTTTCCACAGGGATTCCAGGGGGCTAGATTTTATATTTAAAATTATTTTTAAAAGGTCTCTCTTGTATCATATTTCATAGAATTTAAATGGTATTCTATTATTTCATAGAATATCAGGGTTGGAAGGAACCTCAGGAGATCTATCTAGTTCTAGTCCAACCCCCTGTTCAAAGCAGGACCAACCCCCAATTAAATCATCCAACAGATTTTTGCCCATATCCCTAAATGGGCCCCTCAGAGATTGAACTCACAACCCTGGGTTTTGCAGGCCAATGCTCAAACTACTGAGCTATCCCTCCCCCACAAAAGAGCAGAAGCCACCCTCTCCATCCTGCACCCAGAGTGGCCAGCATGGGGCTTGAACCCATGACCTCGGTGTTACTAGCACCATGCTTTAACCAGCTGAGTTAGCCATAGCATGAAATGGGAACAATTTTCCAAAGAGCAGCAATACAAAGGAAAACAAACTCCAGAGGTTTTATACAGTACATGTCGAACAGTACAGCCCTGGTAAACACGTTTGACTTTTTGCAGAAAACAACTGTTTACCTCTAGCAATGGCTTTTTTGTTCCTCCCTTTCCCATCCCCAAGTACTCCAGCTTCTCTAAAGGCTTCTGGGTGTGATCTGTGCTAAGCACAGCTAAGGCAAGGCACTGTACAGTCTCTTTACATTTATGTCAGGTGGAAAGTCTATTCATTTTTTGAATTGTTAAAGGGCTTTACAGAGACAAATTCCTGCCAAGTGACTCAGCAATAACTCTGAAATGCACAAGTCTTGTCTTCTTTACCTCTACCTCAAGGAGCTGCTCTTGGACCAAATCATATCATCAGCTGGAGGGATTTTCAGAGGATCTTAGGACTGGGCTGGCCAATCTCTTGGAGTTAAGCCTTTTGTCCTCTACACCCAGAACAGAGGAGGATTTGGGGAGCAGCTCTCAGTCCCTGTACACTGGACCATTTACAGCAGATAGAGAATAGTTTAACACCCTATTGGAACTGATTTCTAACACTGCACTTTTCCCCTCTTTGCTTTGATCTCCAAAGTGGATTAGACTGAAAGGACCTTTGAAAAATACTTGGGAAAAGCAGTAAAATGTCAAAAGGCAAAATGAAAGTGTTGCTTCCTGTGTGCAGTCAACTGGGGAGCTCCTGACAGACACTGCCGGGTCGGTATGGCATACTGCCCACGTGAAACGCCCTCTGGGACAAAATGACAATCCCAACATCAATGTAACCCTGTGATTACAATGGGAGTTGCCCACAAAGCAGGAAATACCAGTGTCAAGGGTGTGTGCACACCTTCTACTCTGCCATTGTGCATATGCATTATCACAATGCACTTGGATGACGTGGTCACCTGCTAACATAATGCAATACACAGTGGTTTTCAAATGGGTACTTGTGTCCCTAGGGGTATGCATGCTCTTGTCAGGAAGTATGTGAGAAAAATCCTGCAATGGTGGACAATGCATTTTATTTAGTAAGACTTGGCAATCTAATCATATGTATATTATGACACTATCTCAGAAAGGGGAACGTGGTAGGCTCCATTATTTGGAAAGGGGTGCAACCTAAAAAGTTTGAAAACCACTGCAATACACCATAGCATTGCTGGCCAAACTTCCTGACCCTTCGAGCCACATACAACCATATTCAGAAGTTCAAGAGCCGAGGTGTGCCTGCCGGACTTTGGGGCTTCTGCCTCACAGGATGTGCCTGCCGGGGCTTGGGGCTTCAGCCCACTCCTGCTGAAGCCCCGATCCCCGACAGATGCACCTTGCAGGGCTGAAGCCCCAAGAACACCCTCCCCACTGGCAGAAGCCCCAACCCCACCATTCCCCTGCAAAACAGAGGTCCCGAGCTGCCCTCCCCCTCCCCCAAGTCTGGTAGGTGGAGAATGCTGCAGGGCTCCGCAAGCCGCACTTTAATTGTAAAAGCTGCATGCGGCTCATGAGCCGCGGTTTGGCCATCCTTGTGCCATAGTCACAGTTTCTACAGCCTCTGGTTCTATAGTGTGATGTCCCTGGCACTGTGAGAATGGAAGCCACAATGACCATGTTGGCATTACCTCACACAGCATGCTGGCCCGCCGAACCCCACAGGAGCATGAGACTACTCTATGCTGGAGCCATGAAGGCAGGGGTGGGGGAGGACCCCTGGCTTCCACAGACTGAGAACCAAGCCTATTCCAAACCTCACCCATCCCTGGAATCCCATGAAGCACAAACCCTGCCTGGGTTTACCTTACCGACAGGCCCCTCTTGAACATACTCTTGCACACTGGGCTCAGTCTGACTCCCACCGCGATCAACAAAAGTTTCACCTTTGCCTTCAATGGGAAGAGGAGTGAATCTATGGTTAAGAGAGCTCCCACTACCGCTGGTTCAGCCTGTCAGGCCTCTTCCCTTCCTTGCTTTCATACTGGGAATGAGCTTCAGGAGATGTTGATTTTCCAAGAAACCCAAGACTGCTCTGTCTCTTCCTGTCCTTACTGCCAAGGAAACCAGCCGCGGGTGTGTGTGTGTGAGACACATTTGCTTTAACTACTCTTGCACAGGTGGAGAGAGACATTCCAAGGAACTTAATTTGCAAGCTCAGTAAGCAGCTGCTCCCCTGCCTCCAGGTGCTGATCAAAGATAATAGAAAGAGCAGGTTGCTTTTTCCATGGCCTCTCTTACCACACTATGACCAGCTTCATCTCTTTGCTAGGTCCCTGCAACTCTCCTGTGCACATCTTGTGCTTGGCCAGTTCAGACTCCCTCTTTGTGCACTCCTTCCACAAGTATCTCCATGCTTATCCCCAAACTGCCCCTTAACCCTGGAACATGCTCCCAAGTCCTGTATCCCAAGCCATCTGCCATCTCCCAAACCCAGCTTTTCTCCACAGTCCTTCAGGCAACAATCCTCTAATGTAGCAGTTTCCAAATTCTTCACAGTCGCAACTGACTTTTAGACCACCTGTATTTTCACAAGCACCTCCCACAGTCCTCAACCCCTGAGAATGACTTTCCCAATCTTGCAAATAGGCCAGGTCTTTATAATCCACACAATATCAGCAACAGACACAAAAATGCTCTGTTAGATGCCCCCAACCCCACAACTCTACAATGAGATAAGAAGGCTTCTTTGGTTAACAAATCATTCTGGTTCAGCAGGAAATTAAAACAGCAATTAAAATATAAACAAACAAAATTGAAAAAATGAGGAAGCTGGTAGCAATGACTACAGCTGTTAGGAAATGCAAATTACTGATAAAGATATCAGTGAAAAATCTATGGCCAGTAAGAAGCAATTCTTTAAATGTGTCAAAAACAAATGAAATCCAAACAGTGGTATAGTGCCATTATGATAAGGACATAAAATTATTAACCACGATTCACAAAAGGTAGACGTATTCCACAACTTTTTTTGTTCTGTATTTGGAGAGACGCAAGATGATGTATTAGTATCTATTCTATTCCATCAGTATTTTATTATCATGATGATGAGAAGTGACACAGTTTATAACCTAGATGGACTTTTCAAATCATTGGCAAAAGCCTGGGTTGCTATCTGACTGTGCTTTGCTGCATCATGTATAATATGCCCTGTGTTGTTCAGCATGGTACTCCATGCACCAGAATCAGCTGGACAAGAAAGACTCATTACCTAGCCCAGTGAACACACGTCCTGCTGTTAACAACTAAAGCCTATCACTGACAAGCACCTATTAATCGTATTGGTTAAAGCAGTGGCCCCCAACCTTTTTCGACAAGCCACAGAGGACCGTGGCAGCAGATGAGCATCTGCCGAAATGCCGCCGACAAGCAGCAGCATCCAGAGTCGTCGCCGCTGATTCGGCAGCATTTTGGCAGCGACGCCTCTGGATGACGCAGCTTGTCAGCTGTATTTCGGCGGATGCTCGTCCGCCAGCCAGTACGCAGGTGCACTTAGATGTCCGGCCGGGTGCCATGGCGCCCGCGGGCACCGCGTTGGGGACCCCTGGGTTAAAGTACCATCTAGGGAGACTGCTGCAAAATCTGGAAGAGACAAGAACTTGGTATCACAGCACCCTGAGTGAATTGCCTGAATGAATGAACTCTCTAGCTAACTCAAGGAACCAGTCATTGCAACTGTGCAGATGAGCTGGAGAACAAGCCAGTTCCAACTGATAAGTAGCAAAATGACTTATACACAGTCTTGGAAGGATTAGATTTTTATTAGTAAATGGCCATTTCACCGTAACATATGAAACTGATAAAAATATTTCCATCAATAATAACTGAAATTTATTGACAGGTAATGTAAGAAAAATTATTTAAGAACTTACTAGAGTTTGATTTAAGGATATTTACTTGGTATATTTTAACATGGGATGTTGACAATTTGTGTTTTAACAGTTAAAGCTTTAATTTTTTTGAAACTCAGTGTCTACTGTCTTGAAATAATTATTTACTGAGTTCTCCCTATTGTCTTACTCTCCATAATTTCCCTCACCTGTGAAAATTTAAATTGATAAAAACTGAAGGGAAAAAAAAAAACTTAAAATTAGGGTTACCATATGTCTGGGTTTTCCTGGACACGGCCTCTTTTTTGATACTCTGTCCTCTATCCGAACAGATTTTTCAAATAAGAGGCAATGTCTGGGATTTTTACCTAGCAGATGTTACAGCTCAGAAAGAGCTCGCTCCATGTCCCAACTGATCCCTCCCCTGCAGCTGCTGGATCCCACCCAGGCTCCGGCTCCCAGCCCTGGGGCAGGGGAGAGGCCCACAGGGAGGACCTCTCCAGTACCCTCTCCAGCACCTCCTTCTCCAGCACCCCCTCCAAAATGCCCTCTCCACCACCACCCCGGGTACCCCTACCAGTACACACACACACACCTCCAGCACCCTCCAATATCCTCTCCAGCACCTCCCAACTGTAAACGCCCCAGCTCCCCCTCCAGCGATGTCCTCTTTGTGGGAACCTGAAATATGGTAACCCTACTTAAAATAAACATTATTTATTGGGGGAGGTTTAGGTTGGATATTAGGAAAAACTTTTCCCTAGGAGAGTGGTGAAGCACTGGAATGGGTTCCCTAGGAAGGTGGTGGAATCTCCTTCTTTAGAGGTTTTTAAGGTCAGGCTTGACAAAGCCCTGGCTGGGATGATTTAGTTGGGGATTGGTCCTGCTTTGAGCAGGGGGTTGGACTAGATGACCTCCTGAGGTCCCTTCCAAGCCTGAGATTCTATGATTCTATGATCTGTCAAAAATATATTAAAAAAACAAAGTCTGCCAAGCCTAGTTATACATATATTGTTTCACCAACTGACAACATGGTTATGTTAAGCTAAATGCTTCCCAGAAAGCATGTGCCTGAGTTAAAACCCTCCGAATGACTAAAATGTATGACATGTACTTGTATTTCACTCATCGTTTGTCTTAGCTGTCTAGACATCATGCCTAATCCCTAACTCAGTTGAGAATGTGGAGGCTGGAGAAACTCATTATACTAAGAGTAGTACAGTTTGTAAGATGAAACGGTGTTTCCCTGCTGGGAGAAACCCTGAGTGTTTCAAAGAGTTCAGTCTAAATCACAAAGACTTTGTTGACAAGAGAACTGACAGTTCATAGACAACGAGAGGAAGAAGACTTGAATTGGCTTCAAGTATCAGAGGGGTAGCCGTGTTAGTCTGGTTCTGTAGAAGCAGCAAAGAATCCTGTGGCACCTTATAGACTAACAGACGTTTTGCAGCATGAGCTTTCGTGGGTGAATACCCACTTCTTCGGATGCAAGCAGTCCGATGCATCCGAAGAAGTCGGTATTCACCCACGAAAGCTCATGCTGCAAAACGTCTGTTAGTCTATAAGGTGCCACAGGATTCTTTGCTGCTTGAATTGGCTTGTAAACTAAAGATTTTAGCACTGTCTGTATCTTTGGTTAAAGTGGCATAAGAGCCCACAGTACTCCTTAAATACCAGAGAAATTTGAAGGGCTTCAAAATTATCACCTGTATATTATGGTATGGGTTTAATAACAAATTGAGAAATAAAGTGCAATTTGTTAACAGTGAGGACTGTCAATCACCAAGAGGGACTGACTGGTGGGATAAGAGAGCCAGGTGTAATTCACAGCAGAATGGACACACTGGGGGAATTTCCTGGTGTTTCACTGTTGTGCTAGGTGTGTTTATACACCCTATCTGGTCCTATCCCTTCTGCCAACCCCTCAGAGCACTCGACTCCCAGTGTGGACAGTGGCTACCTCCTGGCCTCCCTGTGCCACATTCCCAGTGGGCAATGGACATGCCCAGCACCCCAGGCAGATGAAGGTGAGGACTTCAGGAGTGGTGCAAGCAGGGGCACCAGCATTTACCAGACCTTGGGAAGCACTGCGCAGGACAAAGAGGTTCCTTGCTCTGAAATGGTTTACAAGTGAGCTCCACACAGCTTGCAAGGCTATGTAAACTGCTAGGTGACTGCTGGACAGAAAGTTGACCAGACTGGCCACTTTTTCAGTGATTGGTGCACTCTGGGACAGCAGTGGGAGGACTGATGGAGGTGACTGGGCTACCACAGCAGAGGGATGCATCATATGGGCACTCAGACAACTGAATTAACTCCCATCGAGGCTCAGTGACTTACCAGTGACCACCAAAATGGCCTGTAACAAATCTGTACATGGGCACAAGAGCACTCCTCACTGATGGAAGGGCAGATCAATAGACTGTTCTCCCAAGATCATCCCATTACTCCTAGTTACGCCCCTACCATGTATGACTTCAAATAACTCCTCTCTCTCCCTTGGGCTTTATACCCTTCCAATAGTTGTAGATTATGAGCATACTCCCTCCCCTCTCCCTTAGTCAATGCTTAGCTCAGTTGGTTCTTTTAAGCTTTCCTCTTAAGTAAATCCCATCCAGCCCCAAGCAGTTGTGGTGTTCTTCTCTGAATTCCTTCCACTTTTAAATATCTTTCTGGCATTGAGGAACCCAGAACTGAACACTAAAGACCAGATACGGTCACAAAGTTTCATCTAGGGAGATTAATAACATCCTTTTCTGTAATGCAAAGTTGGAAACTATTCAATGTGGTTCAGTAATGAAGATGTTAATGAACACTGACCCTACCAGCAATCTCTACTTTCTACCAGAAATCTCCACCAAACTGGATGCATTATCAGATATTCATGCCCTTGCATTACTCTCTTTCAGCTAGAGAGAGAAGTTCCACTTCTAGGGTGGTATTTGCCAGAATCATTCTTCACTGAAAATAAGGTGCTAAATTTCCATTTCTCCAGTATTTCATTACCTCCTGAATTGTCCCTGAGTTTTAAAAAAAGAAATGGTAGTGGATCAGTAAGCTTGTTAGACACACCACCCAGAACAGCTGATTTGCACAGTAGGTATTCACATTTCCCAAGTACTTCCTTACCAGCTGTTTATTAGCAATAGTTATTTTGCAGAGTCAGCATTCCTTACTAATTGCTTGGACTTCTTTTCTAGATTTTGTATTGAAGACAGATTTAGAAAGAGTTTTGGATCTCAGTCAGTTTTCTGCCACTATGTAACATACAGATTAACTAATCAGTTTCCAAATCTCAGAGCAGCAGCAGATGCATCCAATTATTGTGAGCCTTAACTTTATCTGACAAAACCAACAAACTTGGAAGCAAAGGAAAGGGTCCATTTCACCTCTGTCACTGCTAGAAAGGAATCACTCTTTTTCTTCTAAGTCTGGGGAATTCAGTGCATGTACATGCTTAAAAGCATATATAATGGCAGAAAATGGGTAGAGAATGAAAGCCACATGGGCCACTCTTGGCAGAAGTCCTCACACAATAAGTATGGATGATATTTCAGGGCACAGATATCTCTTGTGAAATTGTATCACTTTGATTTGTATTGTTTTTCGGGGTGTGACCTTCAGTGCCGGTGAAAGATGCTGCCCTGGTAGCCTGGAAGAATGAAGATTTCCATTCATTCACAGAACAGGTTCTACACAGGCAGAACAGGCTTTGCTACCAATGTTCCTCACCTCTGCCTGGAGCCCTGCTAGGGCTCCAAGCAGTTCAATGTCTATTGCTCATTGAGACTCAGGGCCCTCTGTTGGCAGTATGCACAGGATTGCAATTAGTGTCAACTCCATTTTTGTGATGTGGCCACTTTGCTAAGAACTGGCTTGACATGTTTGACCCAGGCTGTTTTGTTAAAGTTGTTTTTTCTTCAGTGCCCCTTAAAAACAGAGCAGGGAGCCCCCAGACCGAGCTTTAGAAATGTGCCCTCTGGTTTGACTGGCTGCCCCAGGACCACCCCACCCGCCGGGGGCTTTCTTTGCCATCCCAGGCTGCTCTGCCCTGCCCCAGAAGCTGGCCCACATACTGCTGGCCCTCGGCACAGCGGCAGGGATCACTGTCCAGGCCTCACCCCCTGCCTGCAGCGCTGCTGGCTGTCCTGGCTGTACTTACCGTCCGTGAGCTCTCCCTGGCCAGCCTCCTGGGCACGCGCGGCGACCCCGGACTCTGCAGAGAGAGGAAAGAGGCATCATTAGCATGCGCTCCATGGTGGGAGGGTGTGTGAGTGTGCTTGGCCCGAGCTGCGCAGTGAATCACTGAAAGGTGTCAGTGTCTGGCCGAGAAAGACAGGGCAGTGGGCAGGGGAGCAATGCGGGGACGAGGGGGAGGCCGGGCAGGAGCTCAGGACCCCCTGAGCCACCACCCTCCTCCACTGAGCCCCAGTGCCCCTTCCCTGCTGCACCCCTCCACTAAGCCACTGCACCCTTCCACTGTGCCCCCAGCCCCCTCCACTAAGCCCCTGTACCCCTCCACTGAGCCCTGGTACCCATTCCCCACTGTGCCCCTCCACTAAGCCCCTGCACCCTCCACTGAGCCCTGGGCCCCTTCCTGGCTGGGCCCCTCCACTGTGCCACCACTGCCACTGTACCCTCTACATCCATCCACTGAGCACTGTGCCCATCCACTGAAGCACTGTACCTGTGCAGCCCCCCAGAGCCACTGAACCTGCTGTGCCCCATGGTACTGCCCACAAGGCCAAGCTCTGAACTGATCCTGAGGAGATGTGTCACTTTGGAGAATTCAACTAATTCTCTATTCTAGTAATGCCCACAGGCCCTGATCCCGAGCAGGGCCTTGTGCTGTGTGCTGTACCGACTTAGACTTAGGACACTGCAAACAATCACCTCAACATGAGCTCTCAGTGCAATGCTGTTGCAAAAAGGGCTAATGTATGAAAAGGGGAATATTAAAGGAAAATAATCTTGCTTGTGGACAGACCATTAGTAGGACCACTACTAGGATACTGTGTCCAGTTCTGGTGTCCACACTGCAGGAAGGATTGGAAGTTCTGAGCAAGGTCAAAGGAGGGCTGCCAAATGATCCAGGAGCTGGGAAACAAGATTTTCTAGGTGAGGCTTAAGGAGCTCCATTTACTCAGCTTATTGAAGAGAAGATTGAGACCTGCCATGATCACTGTGTCTAGGCACTGACACATCATGGAACAGAGATCTGAGAGTGGGGTGTTTTCAGCCTTGATGAGAAAGACCTAAAAAGATTAAATGGCTGGTAATGGAAGTTTGACAAATTCAGCCTTGAAACAAGATGCAATTTCCTAGCAGTGATTAAACATTGGAACAGCTTAGCAGGGGAGGTGGTGGGTTCACTGCCACTTGTAGTTTTTAAAATTAGATTAAATAACTTTGTGAAAGAGGGGCTTGAATCCAGCCTGAGGGAGAAATTTTACAACCTGGGTGGATGGGATTGGGCTGGATGGTCATGGTGGTCCCTGGTTCATGGTAGTCTTTGAATTCATGAGTTCTCCTTGTAGTGGGGTGATCGCCTGCTCCTGCCCGGGAGGGGTTAAAAGTAGCCCTGGGGAGGGCTGTGGCTGGGAGAAAGCAGCAGCAGCTGGGCCATGCCCCAATCAGGCTGAGGCTGGCTTAAGGGCCCAGTGGCCCTTATAAGAGGGTAGTGGGCCGGGAGCAAGCAGTCTCCCTCTAGCTGAGGCGGGAGATAGACCTTGCTGCCTGAGTGCTAAAGGGTACTGGAGTGAAGCAGGGAAAGGCCAGAGGAGCTGGGGAGCTCCAGGCCAGCAACTCCTCAGGCTGCAGGGCCTTGTACAAGGCCCCTGGAGGTACCGGGTTGCAAGGAAAGGCAGCAAGTCAAAACCTCCCTTGCCTATGATGACCGGCTTATACAGACTGCAGTAGGCCCTTAGTGAAAGGGGGCTAGATGGTGACTGCCAGTAGCCCATAGGCTGAGGCAAGGTGGGCATAGAGGGTGGGGGTTCCCTGGGGAGACCCAGATTTGTTTGGACTTAAACACTATGAAACTATGAAAAATGTTTAACCAAACAAACAAACAAACAAAAAAAGGGGTTAAATAGAGCTAAAGTTTCAGATTTTGCTAAGTGCTGGCCTAGAATACCTCAGCTTTGCTACAGCTGCTGCCCTTTTTTGGCAGTAGTAACTAGCAGAAAGAGAGGGAGTTTTGTGCTGTCCTAGAAGAAATGGTAACCAGCGCTCATCCATACAAGCAGACCAGTGAAAAGTGTTTTGTGATCAGTTTGTAACTAGGTCAAGTGAGAGGATTGTGTGGTTGCACTAGGACTCTCAAGCGATTAAAAACACTAATTGTGATTAATTGTGCTGTTAATAATAGAATACCATTTATTTAAATATTTTGGATGTTTTCTACATTTTCAAATATACTGATTTCAATTACAACACAGAATACCAGGTTTACAGTGCTCTCTTTATATTTATTTTTTATTACAAATATTTGCACTGTAAAAAACAAAAGAAATAGTATTTTTCAAATCACCTCCTACAAGTACTGTAGTGTGATCCCTTTATCATGAATGTTGAACTTAAATATATAGAATTATGTAAAAAAAAAAAAACCAAAAACCTGCATTCAAAAATAAAACAATGTAAAACTTGAGAGCCTACAAGTCCAATTAGTCCTACTTTTTATTCAGCCAATCGCTCAAACAAGTTTGTTTACATTTGCAGAAGATAACGCTCCTTGTTTCTTGTTTATCTCACCTGAAAGTGAGAACAGGGGTTTGCATGGCACTGTTGTAGCCGGTGTCACAAGGTATTTACATCCTAGTTGCATTAAAGATTTACATGTCCCTTAATGCTTCAACCACCATTCCAGGGGACATGCATCCACGCTGATGATGGGTTCTGCTCGATAACAATCCAAAGCAGAGCGGACCGACGAATGTTCATTTTCATCATCTGAGTCAGATGCCACCTGCAGAAGGATGATTTTCTTTTCTGGTTGTTCAGGTCCTGTAATTTCCACATCAGAATGTTGCTCTTTTAAAGACTTCTGAAAGCATGTTCCACACCTTGTCCCTCTCAGATTTTGGAAGGCACATCAGATTCTTAAACCTTGGGTTGAGTGCTGTAGCTATCTCTAGAAATCTCACATTGGTACCTTCTTTGCATTTTATCAAATTTGCAGTGAAAGTGTTCTTAAAATGAACAACATGTACTGGACCATCATCCGAGACTGCTACAACATGAAATATATGTCAGAACGTGGGTAAAATAGAGCAGGAGACATAATTCTCCCCCAAGGAGTTCAGTCACAAAAAATAATCCATTAATTAAATTTAACGAGTCATCAGCATGGAAGCATGTCCTCTGGAACAATGGCCGAAGCATGAAGAGGCATATAAATCTTTAGCACATCTGCATATAAATATCTTGTGATATCGGCTACAACAGTTCCATGCAAACACCTGTTCTCACTTTCAGGTGACATTGTAAATAAGAAGTGGGCAGAATTATCAGGGCTGGCTTTAGGCCAATTAACCCGATTCCCCTGAATCGGGCCCTGCGCCTAAGAGGGCCCCACGCTAGAGCCCCATGCCTTAGGTGCCTTTTAAATTTTTTTTGTTTACTTACCCGACCATAGTCCAGCTTTATGAAGGGCAGGGCCTGATCTGAATACCCGGCAGCAGTCTGGGGCTTCGGCTGCATTTCAGTGGCGGAGGGGTCCGCTCCGAGGTCTTTGGTGGCATTTCGGCGGCGGGGAGTCCTTCAGTGCCGCGGAAGACCCAGAGCGGATCCCCCTCCGCCAAAGCCCCGCCCCACCGTCAGGTATTAAAATTGGGCCCTGCCCTTCATAAAGCCGGCCCTGAGCATTATCCCCTGTAAATGTAAACAAACTGAGCAACAAGTAGAGTTGAGTGGACTTGTAGGCTCTAAAGTTTTACATTGTTTTGTTTTTGAGTGTAGTTATGTAACAAAAAAAATCTACATTTGTAAGTTGCACTTTCATAATAAGAGATTGCACTACAGTACTTGTATAAGGTGAATTGAAAAATACTATTTTTATCATTTTTACAGTTCAAATATTTCTTATAAAAATTATATAAAGTGAGCACTGTACACTTTGTATTCTGTGTTGTAATTGCAATCAATATATTTGAAAATGTAGAAAAATATCCAAAAATATTTAATACATTTCAATTGGTATTCTACTGTTTAACAGTGCAATTAATCACAATTTTTTTTAGTTAATCATGTGAGTAAACTGTGATTAATTAACTGCCCTAGTTTGCACTAGTCATCCAGTTTACTCATAAGGGATAAATGGACACAAATCAGATATTAGGAATAGCAATATACAAAAACCTGTAGGAGAACACTTCAACCTCCCTGGCCACACAATAGCAGATGTAAAGGTAGCCATCTTACAGCAAAAAAACTTCAGGACCAGACTTCAAAGAGAAACTGCTGAGCTTCAGTTCATTTACAAATTTGACACCATCAGCTCAGGATTAAACAAAGACTGTGAATGGCTAGCCAACTACAAAAGCAGATTCTCCTCCCTGGGTGTTCACACCTCAACTGCTAGAAGAGAGCCTCACCCTCCCTGATTGAACTAACCTCACTATCTCCAGACTGATTCTTGCCTGCATATTTACACCTGTCTCTGGCAATTTCCATTACATGCGTCTGACGAAGTGGGTATTCACCCACGAAAGCTTATCCTCCAATATATCTGTTAGTCTTTAAGGTGCCACAGGACTCTTTGTTGCTGTTAATCATGTCTGTCAAGGTGCATTCTGGGAATACTGGGCAGTATCCTTCCCTCATGCTCCAAGAACATACATGGCATCAAAAGTACATGGGGCAAAGAACTCGGGGATGCTTATGGCACAGAGTTGGGAGGAAGGAGGACCAGCAGGGGTGAAAGTAACTTACAGGACTTACCGGTACTCCTGGAGTCCTGAGTGGGGCATGGCCTCATCCGGAAGAGGCGTGGCCTCAAGATTTAAAGGCCCTGAGACACCAGCTGTGGCTGGGAGACCCAGGCCTTTAAATCAACCAGGGTCTCTCAGCTGCAGAGGTAGCTGGGAGCCCCCGGGGCTCAGGGGCAAATTAAAGGGTCCGGGGCTCTGGCCGCCGGGGGAAACCCCGAGCTTTGCGGGGCTGGGGCAGGGATTTAAAGGGCCCAGGGCTCCTACTGCTGAGGGGAGCCCCAAGCCCTTTAAATCCTGGCCCCAGCCTGGCCGCCAGAGCTGTGGCCAGGATTCAAAGGGCTCTGGGCTGCCCGCAGTGGCGGGGAGCTCTGAGCCCTTTAAATCTCAGCCATGGCCAGTTTTTAAAGGGCTCTGGGCTGCCCGCAGCCGCTGGGAGCTCTGAGCCCTTTAAATCCCGGCCCCAGCCCGACCGCTGGAGCTGCGGCCGGGATTTAAAGGCGGGGAGCCCAGAGCCCTTTCAGTCCCTGCTGTGGAAGCCGGTGCGGTCCAGCACGGTGTACTGGCTCTTGCCGGTACACCATACCGGACCAGACCAGCTTACTTTCACCTCTGAAGACCAGCCAAACTGCAGAATGTCAGCATGCTGAACCAGCTTAAGGGCATATTGCTGTGTCAGCCCAGGCCTTGGGCCACAGTGACACATGGTCAGCTGCCTCAGAAAGTACTCACCATGGCTGGTTTTAGAATCACCCACAACTCCTGTTAAAAACCAGTTCCCAAATCGTATGGACGCAAGACACAGTTAGAGCCAACCAAGCCAGCAGACTATAGACTGGGTTCAAAGTGGGAGTGAAGCCAGGGTTTTCCTTCGGTAGCCTGTCTGTGAGTGATTATGGAGGGGGGAAGAGTCAAGGATGACACTGACGGGACATGAAGGAGGGGACTTTAAGGGGAACTGAGGAGTGGCGTTTTTGCCAGACTGAGTGGACTACAGGGCATCCAAGAGAAGGTGTCTGCCACACAAGAGCAAGAGGTCAGGAACAGAGAGGTAGATTTGTGAGGTGTTTTATGTGCAAGTATTTATAGATGGCTTAAGGCTATATTGGAAAGTAAGGTAGGTGAAATGTGAATTGCTGCGGGCTTATGAAAAGTCAACCATTTCAGACATATTTATGCAAATATTTATTCACATACTTAATTTTATGCAGATGAGTAGTGCCATTGGCTTCAGTCAGATTACTCAGGGAGTAAAGTTAAGCATGTGTATGCTTGCAGGATTGGGGCCTGCATTTGAAGATGATACTAAACGTTTTGGGGGGTTATCAGTAACTCACTGAAGTTTAAAAGGGGGGTGTAACTGTAACCATAGCAATGATGCCCTCATTTGACACATGGCTACTGGGTGGTAAAGCCATTTAAATGCATTTTCAGGCTTAGCTTTTGTACCACAATCTCTATAGGAGAGACTTAGTGGATCGCTGCTAGCACATCGCTATCCTATCATTCAACATCAAAAGGCCTCCTTGTGTCTATCACTCTTTTCACAACAAAGCACCATGAGGAAACCACACGATACAGTTTTCAGAGTAGCAGCCGTTTACCTTTAGTCCTTTTGGTATGATGTCCATCTGTTCACATTTGGAAAGGAAGATGATGTCTGTCTGTATCTGTACGAGTTTTTTCACGGTACATGGTACAGTGGGGTTCCACTGTTTGCTGCCTATACACAAACATGCCTGGCCCAGCTCCATACACACTGCGGCTCTGACAGGGTTCTGGCGGCTTCTAAAGCATGCTCACTGTGAGTGTCACTGAAGGGCTCACAAACTACCCTAGTCCTTTACACTCGTGCTCAAAATGTTCCCCAAAACCTACCTGTGGGTCCCCGCTGGGTTTTCGGAGACTCATATGACCAGGCTCCATTTGATGCATGGGCGTCACAGGGGTGTGATATCCATTCGCTGTAAGGAACACACAGAGGAGGTTAGAAGGGCTGCTCTAGGCAGCAAATACTTAAATACAGACTTTCAATGGTTCTTGGTCACTTTATTTATCATAAAGGTAAACTCACAGAACCCTGTAACAGGATACTTCCCTTCCCTACATGCCGTCTTACCCCAGAAGTGCCTGAACTGAACAGATCTCTAAACAGGCATGGGCCTGACTCGATAGAATTGGACGGGGCAATGCCAACCCAGAACCCAGTAGTGTGGCTAGCCTCTGGGCCCAGGCCTCCTCTCACTGCTCCGAGGCAGGCTGAAGTCAGCAGAGTTAGACGGCTGTAGAAAGGGTCTATGAGAGACGCCCTAGAACTTGAATCAATTCCCAACAGCCTACTTCGTCCCCCCATGTGGCAGATACTATTTCCCCTTCTGTTCCACAAACCAGCACCCTGAAAACCAGAGGCAAAGGACAACAATCCAACGCTGATTATATTTTAAAACTGCACGATTTGAAAGCCCGTTCCTTGATTTTCTCAAGCCTGACTTGTGGCTGCTTGGGGCTGGATACTGCATCTGCTCCTTGAAAAGCCGACTCCTACGCATAAAGCAGAAACCAGTCCTCACAACAAATAATGAGTGCAAAGGACTTCTGCACCCTCAGTTTTCATGGGCTCATACATCCCAGATCCTCCTTTTCAGAGCATTTAGCTTGGGTCCATGCCCAAATCTGAATGTCTCCCTAAGGGATGGATGTCAGCAGCTGCCTGTTGCATAGATCCTGAGAAATGGGGATAGAGGACACTGATCCTGTCCCAAGTGAGGGAGGAATCCATGTACATAGCCCTCAGCATCTGCTCCTGGCTCCACCAGATGCTGGATGATTGCTCCAGAAGGTGTTTATGGAAACAGCCATTTCTACTGCTAATGGCTGTTCCCCTGGGCTGTGACTCACTGGAGGGTTCCTGGGAAACTGAATGTCAGGCAGGCAGCTGCAGGGCTATTAGAGCTCTGCCATTACCCTGTCAGGCTGATGGTATGAGCCGCCACGGAGCTCAAAGTGGCACCTAAACTGGAACAGTGTAAGGCCGTAGAAGTGAGGGAGGGGTGTTGGGAGAGAGAAACCTGCAGTGCTGTGTTGTTGTGCTCTTAGAAATGACAATATACAAAAACCTGTAGGAGAACACTTCAACCTCCCTGGCCACACAACAGCAGATCTTAAGGTGGCCATCCTGCAGCAAAAAAACTTCAGGACCAGACTTCAGAGAGAAACTGCTGAGCTTCAGTTCATCTGCAAATTTGACACCATCAGCTCAGGATTAAACAAAGACTGTGAATGGCTTGCCAACCATAAAACCAGTTTCTCCTCTCTTGTTTTTCACACCTCAGCTGCTAGAAGAGGGCCTCATCCTCCCTGATTGAACTAACCTCGTTATCTCTAGCCTGCTTCTTGCTTGCTCATATATATACCTGCCCCTGGAAATTTCCACTACATGCATCCGACGAAGTGGGTATTCACCCACGAAAGCTCATGCTCCGAAACGTCTGTTAGTCTATAAGGTGCCACAAGACTCTTTGCTGCTTTCTTAGAAATGAGTCACTGTTTATGTTCTGGGAGCACATGGAGTGAGGTCAGGACTCCTTTGTGCTGTGCACAGGACACACGGGGAAGCAGACTGCCCCTGCCCCAAAGAGATTACAATCTGAATAGACCAGACAGGCAAACACAAAGAGGCAAGATCCTAGCCAGGTTGGAAAGAGTTACTTACGTGATCGTTATTGGTTTTGTGCCTTTCATAGGAATCTTTAATTGCAAATTGTAAATGTTCTATAAATAGAGCCCTGCAAATCTGCAGGTATCCACTTTATATCTGTGGATATCCACAGACCATTACTACAGATAGCAGCGTGGATGCAAATACACAGTAGGGTTCTGACACGGATCCTGGGCGGTGGACCGGGGGGCAGGAACACGGGCTGGAGGCTGCTCAGGCTCTGAGCTTGGGACACTTGGCGAGGGGCTGCTTGGGCGCCCCACCCAGGACAGGTGGAGGGTCCCAAAAGCTGCCACTGTGGCTCTCCCTGACTGGGCTCCGGCAGAGGGGATGCCTCGGAGCCTCAGCCTGATCCTCAGTGTAGAACTCTGCAAATCTCTGGATGTGAATATCCACAGATAATTTTTGCGGTTAGCGGATTGGCTGCAGATACACATTTCTGTATCCGCGCAAGGCTCTACCTATAAATTGCAGGCTGCAAATCTAGGAACAATTGGTCAAAAGACAAACTAACAAAGAGAGTCTTCTCTGAGAATAAGACACCTCTCCTTGTGAAAAACACAAGGCTGGCATACACTTGTACTTTATCTTAAAAAAAACCCAAACAAGTTGTAAAGAGATTTGGTTTATTCAGGATATTACAAAGATGAGTGATGCTTAAGATGTGCAACCAGAGTCATAAACAAAGCCATAAAGTACCATATTCACCCTTCCTCTTTGCAAAGAGAAAAACCTTTAGTTTTAAACCCACACAAAGAATTCTAGAAATATCCTCACTGAAACTGATTGATATGTTTTCTAAAGCCTTCATTCTTCAAACTTTAGGAACATTTATGGTTGGGAAATGTTTTACAGAAGACTGATTACTTCTAACTCGTGTTTTCTCTCGAAGGTGAACCTTTGAGTTGTCTTTCAAATACTTAAGATGAAATAAGCTTTGTTTGAGATGTTTATTTGCAAATGTTTTGTATTTAAATTCAATCACTCCATACAATAACTACCCGATACCATTGTTATATGACTAGTGAGATGTTTTCTGTACAAATATGGAATCAAATGACCTTGCTAGAACTGAGAACTAATATAAGAAGCCACTTGGGTATAAAATTATTTATATTCATTGGGAAATTAATTAGTTATCTGCCAGGGCTTGAGCAACTCCTTATCAAATTCAGGAAGACAAGAAGAACTTCTCCACGGATAGTTAAGAAGAAAAGACAGTGTTTTATTTGATCACCATTTAAGTCTAAAGACTCTCTTTAAGAATAATTTGTATTTAAAAATGATGTTAAGGGCTGAAATATAGGAAATAGCAATGTTTGTATTCATTTGAAACAGAATTTAAACTCCTGTTAAAACCTGATGGAACTAATAGGATAGCTCAGAAAATGGAACGAATAAAAGAGTTACAGCCCTGCTGCACATGCATACCTAGAATGGAAGACACGACCAAAATCAGCCCATGAAGGTGTTGAGCCAATGAAAGGTGACAGTGGCTGATAATTGACTACAGTCAAGCCCTTGAAAGAGATGTGCTGTCCAGCTCCAGTCAGATCATGGAAAGAGAGGAGTATAATTCCTCTGAAGTGAGAGAGACCCTCTCTGATTATGGTTTTATGCTCTTACACATACTTACACTCTGCTGCTTCCACACTTACACTCTCTTGATTACACTCTCTTCATTCTCACACAAACTCAGCCTGTTAATGTATTCTCATCAAACCTCCAAGCCAACACCTCAAGAAGCAAACAAAGAGCAGCAAGACAACCAAGAAGAACAAAGAAGCTATAACACAACACCAAGAAGTAACTTTCAGTCCAGCACGGCTTCTGCACACGGTGATATCTTAGAGACCTCGGCACTATTGGTGAAATGGAGTTTGCAAAAGCACTGCCAAGGGTTTAGATTAAAATTGTTCTTGCAATAATTCTAATGGGATATGGAAATACTATGGTGATTTAGGGTACTAAAAGCTTCTCCTGTTAAACATCAGATTGTTCAGACCACATAGACCGGGAGAGAAGACAGCAGCTAACCTTGATAAACAGATTTAATTGAAATTTAAAGTTCTTAATATTTATTAATTTACCTGTCTCCACACTGCTCCTTGAATTGGTTCTTTTATTAACTTTATCCAATTTCATAGGACTTAGTTCAGGTCACACACCTCTGCCTATTTATCAACTGTTTAGATTATCCATGATAAACCAAACAGGATTCGCTGACCCTTAGACAAAGCCCCTGTGCCCATCTCTGAGTCAGGACTCATTGCTGAGTTGGGGAATAATGCACTCTGGTCCTAACTTACACAGAGGAGAGCATCCCACAGACCAGGCCCACTCTTCAAGGTGTAATCTAACAGAAGTTGCTAGATCACAGGCCCTGGTTCTCATGGGTGACTTTAATCACCCCGATATCTGCTGGGAGAGCAACAGACAATCTAGGAAGTTTCTGGAAAGTGTGACCTGCTGCTCACAAAGAGGAAGAAATAGTAGAGGAAGCAATAGTGGATGGGAACCTGGGAGGCAGTGACCATGAGATGGTCGAGTTCAGGATCCTGACACAAGGAAAAGGGAAAGCAGTAGAACAGACACCCTGGACTTCAGAAAAGCAGACCGACTCCTCAGGGAACTGATGGGCAAGGTCCCTGGGAGAATAACATAAGCTGGCTGTATTTCAAAGAAACCTTATTGAGGTTGCAGGAACAAACCATCCCGATGTGTAGGAAGAAAAGTAAATATGGCAAGTGGAAGATTGGACAAATAATCAGGGAGGAATATAATAGTATTGCT
Organism: Mauremys reevesii; assembly: GCF_016161935.1. Lineage (NCBI taxonomy): Eukaryota > Metazoa > Chordata > Testudines > Geoemydidae > Mauremys > Mauremys reevesii. The sequence goes on from NC_052637.1 coordinate 19,382,896, forward strand.
CAGGCATGCAGGTGTGAAATTAGGAAGGCCAAATCATGCTTGGAGTTGCAGCTAGCCGGAGATGTTAGGAGTAACAAGAAGGGTTTCTTTAGGTATGTTAGCAACAGGAAGAAAGTCAAGGAAAGTGTGGGACCCTTGCTGAATGAGGGAGGGAACCTAGTGACAGAGGATGCTTCACAGACAAGGTCAGCTCCCAGACAGCTGCACTCTGCAGCACGGTATGGGGAGGAGGTGACCATTTACTGTGGAGAAAGAAGTAGTTCGGGGCTATTTAGGAAAGCTGGACGAGCCATTGGCCATTATCTTTGAAAAATCATGGCCATCGGGGGAGGTCCCGGATGACTGGAAAAAAGCTAATGTAGTGCCCATCTTTAAAAAAGGGAAGAAGGAAGATCCAGGGAACTACAGGCCAGTCCGTCTCACCTCAGTCCCTGGAAAAATCATGGAACAGGTCCTCAAGGAATCAATCCTGAACCACTTAAAGGAGGGGAAAGTGATCAGGAACAGTCAGCATGGATTCACCAAGGGCAAGTCATGCCTGACTAACCTAATTGCCTTCTATGAGAGATAACCGGCTCTGTGGATGAGGGAAAGCAGTGGATGTGCTATTTCTGGATTTACAGTATTCTTGCCAGCAAGTTAAAGAAGTCTGGGCTGGATGAATGGACGGTAAGGTGGATAGAAAACTGGCTAGATGGTCGGGCTCAGCGGGTAGTGATCAATGGTTCCATGTCTATCAAGTGGAGTGCCTCAAGGGGGGTGCTGGGGCGGTTTTGGCTGGGGCGGGTTTGTTCAATATCTTCATTAACGATCTGGAGGATGGTGTGGACTGCACCCTTAGCAAGTTTGCAGATGACACTAAACTCGGAGGAGTGGTTGATACGCTGGAGGGTAGGGATAGGATACAGAGGGACCTAGACAAATTAGAGGATTGAGCCAAAAGAAATATGATGAGGTTCAACAAGGAGGAACTGAAGGAACCTTTGTTTTCTGATTGCTTGTGTTCTGTCTGGATTGAGGTTTATTTATCTGTTTCTTTCTTTCCTTTCCTTACTTACAGGAGGTTGGCAGTTAATCCTTTGGGAATATATTGCTTGTCTTTCATCACACAGTGCCTCCCCTAATGCCTGCGAGGAACTCCATGTGCCTACAGTAGAGGGCATCACATCCTTAAGTGGGCATTGAGATAGCCAATCAGATCTGGCCCCTACCATTTCTTGTTTATCTGCACTCCACATTTTTAGTATTTTAGGGGATAAAATTACTTGGTGCTCAAGAACTTACAACACCCCTTCTTCCCCCACCATCATTGCCTCAGTGGAGTTCTGCTGCTGGCTGCTTTCTAACCACCCCTCTTGGGAGCAGGGAACCCTGGTATTAGGTAGGGGAGGTGCTAGGGCTGCACCCTTAGCAAGTTTGCAGATGACACTAAACTCGGAGGAGTGGTTGATACGCTGGAGGGTAGGGATAGGATACAGAGGGACCTAGACAAATTAGAGGATTGAGCCAAAAGAAATATGATGAGGTTCAACAAGGACAAGTGCAGAGTCCTGCACTTAGGACGGAAGAATCCCATGCACTGCTACAGACTAGGGACCAAATGGCTGGGTAGCAGTTCTGCAGAAAAGGACCTAGGGGTTACGGTGGACGAAAAGCTAAGTATGAGTCAACAGTGTGCCCTTGTTGCCAAGAAGGCTAATGGCATTTTGGGTTGTATAAGTAGGGGCATTTCCAGCAGATCAAGGGATGTGATCATTCCCCTCTACTCAGCACTGGTGAGGCCTCATCTGGAGTACTGTGTCCAGTTTTGGGCCCCACACTACAAGAAGGATGTGGATAAATTGGAGAGAGTCAACTGGGATTGTTTAGTCTGCAGAAGAGAAGAATGAAAGAGGATGGATCTAGACTGTTCTCAGTGGTAGAAGATGACAGAACAAGGAGTAATGGTCTCAAGTTGCAGAGGGGGAGGTTTAGGTTGGATATTAGGAAAAACTTTTTCACTAGTAGGGTGGTGAAGAACTGGAATGGGTTACCTAGGGATGTAGTGGAATCTCCTTCCTTAGAGGTTTTTAAGGTCAGGCTTGACAAAGCCCTGGCTGGGATGATTTAGTTGGGTTTGGTCCTGCTTTGAGCAGGGGGTTGGACTAGATGACCTCCTGAGGTCCCTTCCAACCCTGAGATTCTATGATTCTATGATTCTATGAATCTCTGAGGACAGCTCTCTGAGAGAGACACATGTAACTGAAGGAACCTTTGTTTTCTGATTGCTTGTGTTCTGTCTGGATTGAGGTTTATTTATCTGTTTCTTTCTTTCCTTTCCTTACTTACAGGAGGTTGGCAGTTAATCCTTTGGGAATATATTGCTTGTCTTTCATCACACAGTGCCTCCCCTAATGCCTGCGAGGAACTCCATGTGCCTACAGTAGAGGGCATCACATCCTTAAGTGGGCATTGAGATAGCCAATCAGATCTGGCCCCTACCATTTCTTGTTTATCTGCACTCCACATTTTTAGTATTTTAGGGGATAAAATTACTTGGTGCTCAAGAACTTACAACACCCCTTCTTCCCCCACCATCATTGCCTCAGTGGAGTTCTGCTGCTGGCTGCTTTCTAACCACCCCTCTTGGGAGCAGGGTGCTTGTGGCCAGTCTCTGCCCAAAAACTGGATCCCCAGCTACTCCTCTCCCTCCGCTCTCTCTCCCAGTCATGGGCTGCATGCCCTGAAGAGTGAACCCTGGTATTAGGTAGGGGAGGTGCTAGGGCTGAGCCTGTCCCCTGCATATAGGAGACAAATTGAGTCACCTACATTCCCACGAAGAACGCAGGATTTGAAACCTTTGCAAACTAGCCCTGCTTGCTCTGAGCCTAAGGGTGAGTGGGTCTGGGTGGGAGGTGTGGCTCTACGGATCCCCTGCCTGTGCTGGTCAGTGTGAGGAAAGTCTCACCTCCCTTCTGCTGCTGAGACTGCAACCAGCTAGCGAGCAGCTGGTCAGTCAGCATGGGCTGCAGACAGTGCAGTGCTGACAGCTCTGGGGCTCACGGCCAAGGTGCCAGGAAACGGGCACTGGGAGTGCAGCCCTCTGAACTAAATGAGCCCATTCTGGTGGCTGGCTAGGTGGGGCTCTACTGTGTTTCATAGAATCATAGAAGATTAGGGTTGGAAGAGACCTCAGGAGCTCATCTAATCCAATCCTCTGCTCAAAGCAGGACCCCCTCAACTAAATATCCCAGCCAGGGCTTTGTCAAGCCAGGCCTTAAAAACCGCTAACGAAGGAGATTCCACCACCTCCCTAGGTAACCCATTCCAGTGCTTCACCACCCTCCTAGTGAAATAGTTTTTTCCTAATATCCAACTTAGACCTCTCCCACTGCAACTTGAGACCATTACTCCTTGTTCTGTCATCTGCCACCACTGAGAACAGCTGAGCTCCCTCCTCTTTGGAACCCCCTTTCAGGTAGTTGAAGGCTGCTATCAAATCCACCCTCACTCTTCTCTTCTGCAGACTAAATAATCCCAGTTCCCTCAGCCTCTCCTCATAAATCATGTGCCCCAGCCCCCTAATCATTTTTGTTGCCCTCCAGTGGACTCTTTCCAATTTGTCCACATTCTTCCTGTAGTGAGGAGCCCAAAACTGGATGCAATACTCCAGATGTGGCCTCATCAGTGCCGAATAAACATCTGACCTGCAGCCTCAAACTGTCCCCCACCCTGGAGCGACACGGCCTGCATGGCGCACTCACATAACACAGAATCTACGGGCAAAGTGAAGGTCGGATCTTCAACTGGGGTAAATTGGTATCGCTCCATTGGACTCAATGGGCCAGATCCCCAGCTAGTGTAGATCTGTAGAAGGGGATCCTTGGATGTACAAACGAGGGAATCTCGAGCAGAAGTAGATTGGTTGTGTTACCTCTGAATTTGGCACTGGTGCAGGGATCCTGGGTCCAGTTTTGGAGCCCACAATTGAAGAAGGAGGTTGATAAATTGGATAATGTTCAGAGTAGAGCCATAGGAAAGATTAAATAGTTGGAAAACATGTCTTAGAGTGACACACTCCAGGAGATTAATCTATTTAGTTTAACAAAGAGAAGAGTAAAGAGGGACTTGATTACAGTCTATAATGGGGAACAAAAATTTGATAATGAGCTCTTCAATCTAGCAGAGAAAGATATAACATGATCCAATGGCTCTGCCTGTTTTCAGCCCCTCCTCAGAGCTGTGTGCCCTTCAGTTGGTTCCTGGTGTGGGAGGGAATTGTGGGGCTCCCCTTTCTGCTCAGCAGAGTCACAGCTACCCAAGCATAGCACTGCCCCGGGCCCACCATCTGCCCAGACCCCCTGTCTGCTCTTCAGCAGTCTACACAAGGGGACTGTGAATGGGGGCTCCGGGAACCAGACTGCTTGCTGCTGTAACTCACCCTTCCCTGGGGGTGGTAGGGCTACGTGTGGGCCTGCCCCCTCTAACAGGGCACAGCCTGGCCGCTGCAGGGACTCCCCACACTGCCCCCAGGAGCTCCCCACTCTGCACTGTCAGTCTTCTTCACTGTGAAGGGGTGGGAGCCAGGCCCAGAGGAAAGGTACTTCTCTCTTCTCCTCCCGTGTGTGCACTGCTCCCCTCTCCTCCCCCACGCAGCACTCCCTTCCCATTGACACTCCCCTCCCTCCTCTCCTCCCCCACGCAGCACTCCCTTCCCATTGACACTCCCCTCCTCCTCCATACAGCACTCCCTTCCCATTGACATTCCCCTCCCTCCTCTCCTCCCCCACGCAGCACTCCCTTCCCTTTGACACTCCCCTCCCTCCTCTCCTCCCCTCCCCCATGCAGCACTCCCTTCCCATTGACACTCCCCTCCCTCCTCTCCTCCCCCAGGCAGCACTCCCTTCCCATTGACACTCCCCTCCTCCTCCACCAGCACTCCCTTCCTTTGATGCTCCTCTCCCTCCTCTCCTGCCCCATGCTGCACTCCCTTCCCATTGACACTCCCCTCCTCCTCTCCTCCTCCATACAGCACTCCCTTCCCATTGACACTCCCCTCCTCCCCCACGCAGCACTCCCTTCCCATTGACACTCCCCTCCTCTCCTCCCCCACGCAGCACTCCCTTCCCATTGACACTCCCCTCCCTCCTCTCCTCCCCCCATGCAGCACTCCCTTCCCATTGACACTCCCCTCCCTCCTCTCCTCCCCCCATGCAGCACTCCCTTCCCTTTCACACTCCCCTCCCTCCTCTCCGCCCCCCCTGCAGCACTCCCTTCCCATTGACACTCCCCTCCCTCCTCTTCTCCCCCACGCAGCACTCCCTTCCCATTGACACTCCCCTCCTCCTCTCCTCCCCCACGCAGCACTCCCTTCCCTTTCACACTCCTCCCTCCTCCTCCTCCCCATGCAGCACTCCCTTCCCATTCACACTCCCCTCCTCCTCTCCTCCCCCCATGCAGCACTCCCTTCCCTTTCACACTCCCCTCCTCCTCCTCTCCTCCCCCACGCAGCACTCCCTTCCCATTGACACTCCCCTCCTCCTCCTCTCCTCCCCCACGCAGCACTCCCTTCCCATTGACATTCCCCTCCCTCCTCTCCTCCCCCACGCAGCACTCCCTTCCCATTGACACTCCTCTCTTCCTCTCCTCCCCCACGCAGCACTCCCTTCCCATTGACACTCCCCTCCCTCCTCTCCTCCCCCACGCAGCACTCCCTTCCTATTGACACTCCTCTCCCTCCTCTCCTCCCCCATGCAGCACTCCCTTCCCATTGACACTCCCCTCCCTCCTCTCCTCCCCCACGCAGCACTCCCTTCCCATTGACACTCCCCTCCCTCCTCTCCTTCCCCACGCAGCACTCCCTTCCCATTGACACTCCTCTCTTCCTCTCCTCCCCCACGCAGCACTCCCTTCCCATTGACACTCCTCTCCTCCCCCACGCAGCACTCCCTTCCTTTGATGCTCCTCTGGGCAGTGCTCCCCTCACCTGTGCAATGCTCCTCTTCCCTCCCCTACGCAGCACTCTCTTCCCCTCCACACATGCTGTAGCTGACAGAGGCCTTGTCACCAAGAGATGGGCTGTTGCCCAGTGGCATTTGCTGAGCTGTGAGCTTGTCCTGGGCTTCCCCAAGCAGGGCACGCGCCTTGGTTCTCACACTGCTGAATGGCTCCTTGGCGGGCTGGCATGTTCAATGAGCTGGGCTAAGGCCTTTCCCCCATGCAGGTGTAAGGTCGACAGACCTCGGTTTGTGGCGGCTGGGATCAAACCTGGGCCCTCTGGAGCTTAACGTGTGAGCCTCTACTGCTTAGCCAAGGCTGTAGCATCAATCCCTAGCTAGTCTAGCTGTCACTAGAGGAAGACAGAGCGCCACATCCAGCAGGCCTGGGTTACCCAGGCTGCGTCCTGTGTGGGGATTGCGCCTACCCTGCCTCCCTCCTGCATGCCTTGTGGCCTCTGTTCCCTCCCGCTGCGCGGGTCTGCCCTGCCCCTGGGGCAGCAGCTGTAGCTGAGCTGGCTTTCTGCAGGGGGCAGAGCCACATCAGCTGTAGCTCAGGGCTGGGAAGGTGCTCATGGTGAGAGGGGCACCAGCCACTGCCCTGGAGCCCGCCAGTCATGCCTGAGCTGGGAAGCGCCTGTCAGGCCAGAGCACGGGGACGCTGAGCTCCTTTCCCAGCTGGAAATGCCTCACCCTCCTGGCTGCCTGGGCAAACCTCCAGGGCAGGCCCAGCCGAGGAAACAGTACCTGCAGGCACAGCACTCTTCTGGCTCCCGGGGCTCCTGGGGGTCCCAGGCACGCTGCTCGGCCGCTCCCACGTGGTTTCTGTTCAAAGAGAACAGCACAGTGAGTGCACCAGGGCCCTACGAGCACGGCACAGTGCCATGGGCCACAGTCACAGAATGAATGGGTCACCCACCGCCCTGCCTCGGCCCCACACTGCCAGCTCCCTGTTCGGCCAGTGCAGTGCCACCCACTGCCCGATGCTTCCGCCCACCCTCCCACAGCGATCCCACTCCACCTTCCATCTGTGCAGCTCTCCTCGCCGGCTAACCTGCCTCCCCCATCCTGCCCACTTCATTAGCCATTTTTCCCTGCATCACAGGGTGTGCCACCTACTATGCAGCAGCAAGAAGGAACACATTTGCATAAAAATCAAGCCCTGGCTAATGTGCTGTTCTCACCAAAGTGCACCTGGCTTTAACAAACTATTTAATTAGCCTCCACAGACTTTTCTTCCTCACCTGCAGATTACAGTGATCTCAGCCCAAGAACCCCTGGACATGGTCAACTGAGACATGACACTGACTTGTGTGCAACAGAATGTAGTGAGAAGAGCATGGAATGGATTTATATATAAAATTCTGTGGAAATTTTGTTTAGTGACATTTTTTACTCTATTTGCATGCTTAAACAGCAACATCTAGCGACTTTTCAGGGTTTGTCTGGTGACTTCCTGCTATGTGGAGTTGGCAACACTGAATTACTGTATGGAGAGGAGTCCTAGCTAGGGTCTCTGACCTGCCTCTCGCTGACAGTGATTGCAAGGAAACAGGACTGTGACTGGTGGCAGTGGCTTCACGGAATCCATGGTCCCTTGTCTTCATGAATGTTTGCTAGGTGAGCAGCTGATTGCGGGATTCAGCAAACTCTGACTGCTGAGGGTCTGTGCAGGAGGAGCCTGGGGAGACGGCAGAAAACCTCAGGCAGGAGATGTGGCGGTGGCACAAAGGCCTTTTACCAGCAGCTCCCCCTGAGGACGGTGGGTCACATAAACAATGCAGTGAGGCTGTGCAGCCATTGTGGGGGATGGAATCCCCAGGCTCAGGAGCTCCTCCAGACTGCATGGATTTAGGTGCAGAAGTGGCCCAAGAGAAGCAGCGTCTGCCACACAGAGTCAGAGGCCAGGAGCACGTTTCTGGTACAACTGTACTGCTATATTCTGCTGGCAAAGCACTCCTAGTGCGGACACAGCCCAGCTGGCAAAGCTGTGCTCTGCACCGGGGTATTTGACTCCAGCCCCTCGAGTGAAATAAGCTGCATGGATCAGTGTTGTCTGCAGAACAGCAGCTACACTAGCGGCTTGTGCTGGCTCTGTCCGTTACAAATCAGACCCTTCCCCATCAGAGCTATGCCAGCAAAAGGTTGTAGTGTAGACCTGGCCTCAGATCAGCAACCCAAAAAGGTGGCCCTGCCCAGAGGGAAACAAGAAAGGTGGCACCATTCACTGCAGGCAGAGCAGGTTACAGCTCATACTACAAGACAGTACCAGCCTCAAAGTCAAAGCCATCCTGATACATGTCAGCCACCTTGTGGCACAGAGTTATGGGATGCCTGGCTCTGCTGCTGCTGCTGCCTCTTCAGCTTCAGCTCCAAGGAGAAGCACAGAGCAGAGGAACAAATAACTAGCTCAGCAAGGAAAGTGTGTGCAGGAAGATAACCTGTGACTCAGAGCATACAAAGGTGGGCCAGACCTTCCTGTCACATGCTAGCCTCAGTGATTCCAGGATACCCCCACCAACAGTCATTTCTGGGATTGCTGGGGAGGGGCCTAAAGCTGAGAGGAAGCACATATGCACACGATTCACTCGTGCTTCTTTGACCACATGAGGGAGCCTATTTTTTCCCTCATTGCAAACCCCAGATCAAATGTCATTTGCAGAAGGCAACATAGAGATAAAGACTCAAAGGAACTAAATGGCCCAAACAAAGGGAAATAATCATAAGAGACAATCATGAAAACGTAGATAGGGTGTAAACAGCCCCAATGTCACCTGCCTGAGCAGGAACAAGAGCTGTAAGAGGTGTGAACGGACTTCTGTTTAGCTGTTCCCAGTGCCGTGGGTCGCTTGTAGGTGCCCTGCGGGAGGTCCAGTGCTGCCATAGGAGTGGCAGGCAGACTCGGTGTTGACATTCTTGTCGGCACGGGGTCCATTTTCGGTGCCAAGGGGACCAGTGCCGAGGAGACCTTCCTGGACAGGAAGTCGGGTCCCTGCCCCTGCGCTCCACGGGAGCCATGGCTGAGGTGCTGGGATGGTCGGAGGTGCCTGCCTTCGGCACTGTCAGCACTGAGGGTAAGGATCTCACAGGAGACCCTTTATCCTTATGAAAGTCTCTGCATGGAGCCAGTTGGGCTTCCTGCCTCTTTGCCTGAGAGGGTGAAGCCGGGCTCCCAATTGGTTTGGACCAGGACGGGGAGCATGAGAGAGAGGCCTTGCCATTGCCCGTCTCCAGAGGCGGCTGTAGGGATTTCTCCATCAGAAGCATTTTCAGCCACAGGTCCCTGTCAGGACGAGCCCTGGTTTTGAGGCTCGTACAATGGACACACTTCACATGGACATGTTTCTCGCTGAGGCACTTCACACAACGTGAGTGTCGATCAGACCCTGGCATAGAATCTTGACAGGAGGCACATTTCTTGAATCCTGACGCCTCTGGGATTATTGCACTAGGAATGGCAGGGGTGAGAGCATCTTAGCGGGAGACAAACTTGAGGAAAAGGAAGGTTTTTTTGTTTGTTTGTTTTTTAAACTAAGTAACTATTCTAAGGGGAAAAAAAACTGGGATGTTACTAACTATTTCTATGTTCTTTGTAATCGTTTCCTTCAGAGACCAGGAAAGAGGATCAGCACTGCCCTGAGTCCTGTCTTCAGCCGAGGACAGTTGAGAAGGAACCGAGGGGGGCACAGGACACGCACGCTCAGGCAGACTCTAACGAGCCCGCAAGACAGCAACTGAGCATGTGCGTCCCAAGCAGGCACTGCTACTGAAGATCTCTGATCAAGGGCACCGAGACGCACCGTCACCTGGAGAGGAGCACCCACAGGGACAGCACTCGAAGAAGAATTACTTCTTGTGTTTTGCTTACAACACTCCTGCTAATACATCCCAGAATGAATTTTGCTTGTTTTGCAACAGTGTTACACGGTTGACTCACATTTAGCTTGTGATTCACTATGACCCCCAGCTCTTTCCGCCAGCAGTCATTTCCTTTTTTGTATGCATTTAATTGTACTAAGGAGTACCTTGCATTTGTCCCTATTGAATTTAATCTATTTACTTCAGACCATTTTTCCAGTTTATCCACATCATTTTGAATTTTAATCCTACCCTCCAAAGCATTTGCAACCCCTCCCAGCTTGGTATCATCTGCAACCTTTATAAGAGTAGAGTCTATGCCATTATTTAAATCATTGATGAAGATATTGAACAGAACTGGACCCAGAACTGATCCCTGTCAGACCCCACTTGATATGCCCTTTAAGTTTGACTGTAAACCACTGATAACTACTCTCTGGAAATGGTTTTCCAACCAGTTATGCACCCACCTTAAAGTAGCTCAGTCTAGGTTGTATTTCCCTAGTTTGTTTATGAGATGGTCATGAGAGACAGTTTCAAAAGCCTTACTAAAGTCAAGATATAACACGTCTACTGTTTTCTCCATCCACAAAGCTTGTTACCCTGTCAAAGAAAGCTATTAGGTTGATTCCACACGATTTGTTCTTGACAAATCCATGCTGTTACTTATCTTCTTATTGTCTTCTGGGTGTCTGCAAATTGACTGGTTAATTATTCGCTCCATTATCTTTCTGGGTACTGAAGTTTAGCTGATTGGTCTGTAATTCCCCTGGTTGTCCTTATTCCTCTTTTTATAGAGTGGCACTATATTTGCCCTTTTCCAGTCCTCCTGAATCTCACCCATCTTCCATGACTTTTTGAAGATATTCGCTAATGGCTCAGCTTACTCCTCAGTCAGCTGTTTAAGTATTCAAGGATGTATATTCATGAGGCCCTGGTGACTTGAAGAATCTAACTTGTCTAATGAATTTTTAACTTGTTCTTTCCTGACTTTAGTCTCAGATGTTCCTACCCCATTTTCACTGCATTCACTATGTTTGACATCCAATCACTGTTAAACTTTTTGGTGAAAACTAAAACAAAAAAGTCTTTTAGCATTTCTGCCATTTCTACATGTTGAGTCACAGGCCTACCCTGTCCTTGGTCTTCCTCTTGCTTTTAATACATTTGTAGAATGTTTAACTAGTTTAATCTCATTTTGTGCCTTGACATTTCTAATTTTATCTCTACATACTTGTGTTGTTTGTTTATATTCATCCTTTGTAATTTGACTTAGTTTCCACTTTTTGTAGGACTCTTTTTTGAGTTTCAGATGACTGAAGATCTCCTGGTTAATCCAGAGTGGTTTCTTGCCATACTTCCTATCTTTCCTGTGCAGTGGGATAGTATGCTCTTAATAATGTCTCTGAAAAATTGACAGCTCTCTTAAACTGTTTTTACCCTCAGACTTGCTTCCCGTGGGATCTTACCTACCAACTCCCTGAGTTTGCTAAAGTCTGCCTTCCTGAAATCCGTTATCTTTATTGTGCTCTTTTCCCTCCGACTATTCATTAGAATCATGAACTCATCATTTTATGATCACTTTCACCCAAGCTCCCTTCCACTTTCAAATTCTCAACTAGTTCCTCCCTATGTGTTAAAATCACATGTAGAACAGCCTTTCCCGTAATATCTTTCTCCCCCTTCTCAAATAAAAAATTGTCTCCGATGCATTCCAATAACTTGTGGGATAACACAGCAGGGCACAGGTTATTTTCCCAACAGATGTCTAGGCAGTTGAAGTCCCCCATTACCACCAACTCCTGTGCTTTCGATGATTTTGTTAGTTGTCTAACAAAAAAAAAACCACAAATAAAGCCTCATCCACTTCTTCTTCCTGGTTATGTGGTCTGTAATAGACCCCTATCATAGAATCATAGAATATTAGGGTTGGAAGAGACCTCAGAAGGTCATCCAGTCCAATCCCCTGCTCAAAGCAGGACCAACATCAACTAAATCATCCCAGCCAGGGCTTCGTCAAGCAAGGCCTTAAAAACCGCTAAGGAAGGAGATTCCACCACCTCCCTAGGTAACCCATTCCAGTGCTTCACCACCCTCCTAGTGAAACAGTTTTTCCTAATATCCAACCTAGACCTCCCCCACTGCAGCTTGAGACCATTGCTTCTTGTTCTGTCATCTGCCACCACTGAGAACAGCCGAGCTCCATCCTCTTTGGAACCCCCTTTCAGGTAATTGAAGGTTCCTGTCAAATACCCCCTCACTCTTCTCTTCTGCAGACTAAATAAGCCCAGTTCCCTCAGCCTCTCCTAAGTCATGTGCCACAACCCCCTAATCATTTTCGTTACCCTCCACTGGACTCTCTCCAATTTGTCCACATCCTTTCTGCAGTGGGGGGTGGACCAAAACTGGATGCAGTACTCCTGTTGTGGCCTCACCAGTGCCGAATAGAGGGGAATAATCACTACCCTTCATCTGCCGGCAATGCTTCTACTAATGCAACCCAATATGCCATTGGCCTTCTTGGCAACAAGGGCACACTGCTGACTCATATCCAGCTTCTTGTCCACTGTAATCTCTAGGTTCTTTTCTGCAGAACTGCTGCTTAGCCAGTCCGTTCCCAGCCTGTTGCGGTTCATGGGATTCTTCCTTCTTAAGTGCAGGACTCTGCACTTGTCCTTGTTGAACCTCACCAGATTTCTTTTGGCCCAATCCTCCAATTTGTCTAGGTCACTCTGGACCCTATCCCTATCCTCTAGCGTATCTACTTCTCCCCCCCATCTTAGTGTCATCTGTAAACTTGCTGAGGGTGCAATTAATCCCACCATCCAGATCATTGATAAAGATGTTGAACAAAATCAGCCCCAGGACTGACCCCTGAGGCACTCCACTTGATACCAGCTGCCAACTAGACATCAAGCCATTAATCACTACCCATTGAGCCTGACAATCTAGCCAGCTTTCTATCCACCTTATAGTCCATTCATCCAATCCATACTTTTTTAACTTGCTGGCAAGAATACTGTGAGAGACCATATCAAAAGCTTTGCTAAAGTCAAGATATATCAAATCTACTGCTTTCCCCATATCCACAGAGCCAGTTATCTCATCATAGAAGGCAATCAGGTTGGTCAGGCATGACTTGCCCTTGGTGAATCTATGTTGACTGTTCCTGATCACCTTCCTCTCCTCCAAGTGCTTCAAAATGGATTCCTTGAGGACTGCTCCGTGATTTTGCTGGGTACTGAAGCGAGGCTGTAGTTCCCCGGGTTCTCTTTCTTCCCTTTTTTTAAAGATGGGCTCTAGATTTGCCTTTTTCTAATCGTCTGGGACCTCCCCCGATCGCCACGAATTTTCAAAGATGATGGCCAATGGCTATGCAATCACATCAGCCAATTCCCTTAGATGCATTAGCTCTGGACCCGTGGACTTGTGCATGTCCAGCTTTTCTAAATAATCCTTAACCTGTTCTTGCACCACTGAGGGCTGCTCATCTCCTCCTCATACTGTGTTGCCCAATGCAGCAGTCTGGGAGGTGATCTTGTCTGTGAAGACCGAGGCAAAAAAAAAAACCATGGGGTATTTCAGCCTTTTCCACATCATCTGTGGAATTTGTTATAAAAGGCACAAAAATTATGGATATGGATGGCATTATGGGACGGTGAAAGTTTCTTGCTGGGAAATTGACCCCTAGGCAGGAGCGTCGGAACAGGGTGAGCCATGGGGCTATGGCCCTCCCACTTTTGAAAGTACATGGGCCTAGCCCATCCACTTTTTGCTACGGACCCCGCCCCCTTTCCCTCCTCTTCCCCCCGAGGCCCTGCCCCTTGGCCAGGTCAGCAACTGGTGGAGCCTGGCCGGAGAGCCCGGACAGTTGTGGGGAGCCATGTGGACCCTCCACCTGCCCAGGATGTGGGAGGCCTCAGAGGAGCCCTGGGCCTGCGTCCCTGCCCAGGGCAGGTGGAAGCCTGGTCCACGCTGGCTCCCCACAGCTGCCCGCGTGGCTCTTACCCCGATCGAGCTGCAGCCAGGAGGCAGGGCCTCGGAGCTGCAGACCAGCCATGGTAAGAGCCGCGTGGGCAGCTGTGGGGAGCTGGCGCAGACTCAGTCTCCACCTGGCCTGGGCGGGAAACCTGGTGGGTGGGACTAGGGTTGCCAACCCTTGAGGGATGTCCTGGAGTCTCCAGGAATTAAATGTTAATCTTTAATTAAAGACTAGGTCAAGTGATGAAACCTCCAGGAATCAAGGTCAGGGTCACCATTTATCAGCCACATAGCACACAAAATTGGACAGTTCTTAGGTTGGCACAAAGAGGCAGAAGTTTAGTCACAGTCCATCCAGTCAAATCAGTGCCCTGATGAGCCAGCCAAGCTGTGATGGACTCCACCTCTGGCTCTCTCTCTCTCTCGTCGCCTCTTGTCTCCCCTCCACCCCAGTCCAGGCTTGTGTCTCTCTCCAAAAAGCCCCCTTCTTCCAGTCACCTGACACCTTACTCCCTAACTCAGTTCCCAAGTCCCACCTGCTGGTGTGTCCAGCTGTTAGGTGGTGATTGTTCAATTCTTGGGGCACCCTTTTGTCTTGTTGGACTCTCTGTTGATACTGAACTATCTTTCCAGTTTGTAACAATCCTTCCTTTTCCAGCATGTTCCTTATAGCAACATGGAATATTATGGGTGCACTGCAATACCCCATAGGCAAAACATTCCAGCAATATTGAATACCCTGGAATACAAAAGCCATTCGATACTGGGATTCTGGACTCAAAGGTAAACCCCAAAACCCATTTGCCACACCCAGCACAGAAAACCATTTCATTTTGGGGGATACCACCTCCACCAGCTCAGGCTACACTGCTACCATGGGAGGCCCCGACGTAAGCAGTTTTGTTTAGCCCTCTACAGTCGATATTTAATCTCCATGTTCCATTTGGCTTTTTTACTGGCCAGACTGGTTAGGCGCCGAGCACCTGTGGGTTAATTTCTGTTTTTCCAGTTCTATGATTTGCCTTAGTGATTCCTTTGCTTCCTGAGGTATTGGATATTGTTTAATGTGTAGATGCACGTCTCCTTCTAGTGAAACTGAAGTTTGTACCTTTCTTGTATCTAAAGAGTCTGCAGCCCACACAGTTTGTATTTCAGTCCACCAGGTTTCCCAGCCTTTCGGCGCAGGAGGCGGCTTTTTCGGTATTATTGCTTTTATAGTTTGAGTTAGCAAGCCCCACGGGGATCAGATTAACATTGTCGTTCCCCTCTTTTACAGTGAGGGCTTGTCAGATACAAGTGTTTGGGAAATCTATGATTATTCCCAGCTGCTTTATTGTTTTAGCTCCAATCAAATTTTCTCTCCCTGCGATAGCACACTTCTCCTGAATGGCATGTGCACCAAACTGGAGAGGTAGTGTGTTTTGTGCTTGCTTATTTCCTGATATTTCCTGTATTTGTACAGAGTCTGTGATTGAGTATGCACTAAATATGTCTTTTACTATGGGGATTCCTGCCCCTATAATCCAATAGAAAATCTGCAAACCCATCCCTGACTCGGATGCTTAAGTGGAGGCGCCCCCACACATCTATTGTCATGGGTTGCTGAAAAATGTATTTTGAGTCTCGGCAAGGGCTGTCCTATGTTACCTGATCGCCAACCACAGGATCATTCAATCCAGAACCCAGAGCAGTCGCTTCAGCAGTCTTTGTTACAGCCTTAGCGTCTCCATCCTTAGAAACTGTACTAACCATACATGCCTGCAGTTGTGCTTGTAACTTCTCTTTCTCTCCTTTAAGATCCTGATTCTCCTGCTTCAGTACTCCAGGTGACGCTCATTCACCCTCTCTGTTCATTCCTCTGTCTCTATTCATTCCATGGCCACTCCTGAAGGCAGCGCTTGTAACACTGCTTTAACTCCTTAAGATTCATCTTTCCTGCTGTTAACATAATGTACATGTGAATCTGTCAGCCAGCTTGGCAGGAGCCTCTCATGACATTCTTGTAATACCTTTTAATGCAGCTAACCCACAAGATAGTTTAAAATGCTTTTGAGCCATTTGAGTAACATCGTTATCAAAACCAACAGTGTGACTACTTAATATACTAGCAAAGTTTGTACTAGCATTGGCTCCTGTACAACGGTAATCCCCACTGCTTTTAGGAATTGTGTACATTTGTGTAACTGTGCCAAAAACACCTCAACATTTTCAGAAGGCAGAGGACCAGCATCTCCTACTAGGACAGTTAATTCATTGATTTTTAAGGCATCGAGTTTGGCTGTTAAATCACTAGCTTGAGGTGAATGAAGTGTATAGTGTATTAGGGTGCAATATTATCCCTTCTTTCACAATCACTGTGGAGCCATGACTGTTTCAGATTGTTTTCTAATTTCTGAGTTGCCTGTTCTCTCTCTCTTAATAATTTCAATCCGCTTTGAGTTATATGTGGAGTGGTTTCAAGGGTGAATCAAGGTATTGATGAGGTGCCATGCTCAATTTACAATTCTGGGCTCCCCCTCTCTTCTTCACCCGATGTTCCTGTTTTAACAGGAATTGATCTAGGTTTTGGTGAAGGATTTTCCAAAGCCTGGTCCTCATCAGAAGGTGGTGGTTGCGGTGCAGTAGCCCTGCCCATGGGCTATTGGATGGTGGCCTCCATGGGTCATTCCACATGTCCCCAAGACAGCATCCATTCCATTTATCCCATGTTCCATCTTTTAGTTTGGCTAGGGCCACCTGTTTTCATTTCTGTCCCCATCCTGCAGGCACTATAAAAGCTCTTGAAGTCTGTTGCTGAGTAACAGGGGATGGCACCTTTCTTTTGTAGGTTTTCCACAGTTGTTTCCAACTTTTTATTTTCCTGCTTTATTTGTTTGAGCATATCATGCCTCTAGACTGCCTGTTGCCCTGCTAAAAGAGCTTGGGCTTTCCAGTGCTTGACAGCCTGGGATGCTTCTTCCAAAGCCTGGGTTACCTCTTCTACTTCTCTGGTTATTTCCATTACTTGCCTGGCCAGTATTTTGGCATGTTGTTTAAGCCATTTTATTGCCATGGCCATTAATTGCAAGATTCTACATTTTTTGCAGTAGCAATAGAGATGTGAAACTCTTCAACCCATTCTGACTTAAGTCAAAGATCAAAGTAAAAAAGGTGATAATCAGCTGTTCGCTGATCATGCTGTCCTCATAGCCCACAATGAAGATCTACAACAAGAACTCACGGAACAACTTTCAAGTGCCTGTCAGGCATTTGCTCTTACCATCAGCATCAAGGAAATGGTTGTATTAGGAGAGGGGGTTCCACAAGATCCTTTAATTACCTTAAATACAAACCGGCCAGACATAGTCCAAAAGTTCAGCTATTCAGGTTCTACAGTGACCACCGACCTCTCACTGGATGAAGAACTAAATGTTCGCATTGGAAAGGCTGCCACCACCTTTAGCAGACTAATTAAAAGAGCATGGAACAACTCAAAGCTGACCATCAAGACCAAAATGCTAGTGTCCCAAACCTGCGTCTTCAGCACTCTCGTGTATGGTGGGGAAACATGGACAACTTATGCTCATCAGGAGAAAAGGTTAAACAGTTTCCAGCTACATTGTTTACGCCACATACTCAACACCAAATGGCAGGATAAAGTCACTAACACAGAGGTTCTTCAAAGGGCAAATTTACCGAGTGTGACAGCCCTGCTAAAGCAAAGATGACTGTGCTGGCTGGGCCATCTAGGCTGGAAGGACATGCACACCCAAGGACAAGCTATACGGGGAGCTATCAGAGGGAACAAGAACAACAGGACGTCCCAAGCTTCGCTATAAAGACGCATGGAAGCAAGATATGAAGGAATTTGGAATTGATCCTGACCACCTGCCTGCAGTGTGGGGGGCCCGAGAGCAGCCCCTGGTCCACTATAGCCTGCTAGTATAACTGTAGAAACTGATCCAGGTCGCTAGGACCATGCTTTGTTTACAATAAACCCGATCAAGTTCCTTCGTACCCCCGGTTCATTATAGCTATCTCAGCCTTTTTCTTTCTGAGGCCCCCTCCACATGCTATAAAAACTCCACGTTCCATCTGTGCCACAACAACTGTTTTTCTGCAACTAAAAGCCAGGGCGAGCATTAGCGGGTAGCAAACAGGGAAGTTGCCTGGGGCCCCATGCTACTGGGGGCCGCCATGAAGCTACACTGCTCAGGTTTTGGCTTCAACCCTGAGTGACGGGTTCAGGACCCTGGGCTTCAGTTCTGTGTGGTGAGGCTTCGGCTTTCCACCCTGGGCCCCAATGAATCTAACGCTGGCCCTGCTTGGCAGACCCCCTGAAGCCTGCTTGTGGCCCTGGACTCCTGGTTAAGAACCACTGGGCTATAACATTATCCATTTGGCAAACCTCATTTGGTAGATTTCAGCTTTAAAATCTAACTGCCAATTTTGGCAAATTCATAAAATTAAACCCCTTTCACACTGACAGATATAAGTGCACAGCTTAAGCTTTTGAAGTCTGGCTGGGAAAGTGCCCAGAATAACCTGCAGGGAATGCCATTCACCCATCTAGGTCTGAGACAAACCTGTCTAGATCTGAGCCAGTGGCTTCAGGGAGAGTAAATCTCACAAACCAGATGATAAGGTCACTCTCCTACCCCCTCCTTTCTAGTGCCCACAATTCAAGAAGGATGCTGATAAATTGGAGCAGGCTCAAAGAAGATGGGAATGATTAAAAGATTAGAAAACCTGCCTTAGAGTCAGACTCAAGGAGCTCAGCGTATTTAGCTTAACAAAGAGAAGGTTAAGGGGTGACTTTATTACAGTCTGTAAGTATCTACACTGGGAACAGATAGTTGCTAATGGGCTTTTCAATCTAGCAGAGAAAGGTCTAACATGAGCCGGTGGCTGGAAGCTGAAGATAGGAAGAAGGCACACATTTTTAACAGTGACAAGCAATTTGCCAAGGGTTGTGCTGCATTCTCCATCACTGGCAATTCTGGATGCTTTTTAAAAAGAGCTGCTCTAGGGGTTTGGGGAGCAATTTCATGGCCTGTGCTATGCAGGTGGGCAGGCTAGATGATCACAGTGGTCCCTTCTGGCCTTAAAATGTATGAATTTCCCAGCAGGCCCTGGCCTTTCAGAGGCTAACTGCTCTGCCAATAGTATTCCTTCCCTCTCCACTTGTCCATTGGAGACCCCCCCATGCCTACTGGCTCTTTGAGGAAGGCATCAGGCTTTGGGCAGAGACAGGGATACATATTCTTTGCAGTACAGTCTCTGCAAGTCTCTTACCATAACCCTAATGAGATTTCTTTCTTTCTGTAGCTCCATCTTGCTCAGCTTTGCCTTATGTGAGCTGAATGCCTCACTTGTGCCCCATGGACTGGGCATGTGCAGTGTGAGACTCTCAAGGGCTCACCACTTGATCAAATTTGTTTTCTCCAGGACAAGCAAAGGCACTTTTCCTTACTGAAGGCTATTTCTGTGGCAAATTTCACCTTTCTCCCCTAAGCTCTTTTTGTCAGAGAGCTATTCCAAAAACTGTTCTGATCAGTTTTGATACTCATGGTCTGGTTTTTCCTACTCTTCTCATGCTCCCTGTAGCGGGGTGGTCCCCCGAGCCTGTCATAAAGGGCTTAAAACAGCCCAGGAGAGGGCTGTGGCTGGAGGCAAGCAGCCTCAGCTGTGGCCACTCACCAATCAGGGCCCAGCTAGCCCTTATAAGAGGGCAGTGGGCTAGGAGCAGACAGACACTCTCTCTCTCTCGCCTTTGAGATGGAGGGGCCTGGCTGCTGGGGAGCGTACCTGAGTAGGAGCTGGGGAGCTCTGGCCTGGAAACCCCCCAGGCTGCAGGCCTAGTATAAGGCTGAATAGGTACTGGGGTTGCAGGGGGCAGCCCAAGGGTGGGCAGAGGCAGCAGGTCCAAACCCCCCTTGCCTGTGATGAGTGGCTTATATACTGCAGTCTGCCCCAGTGAACGGGGGCTAGATGGAGACTGGGCAGTAGCCATGTACAGAGGCGAGGTGGGGATGGGGGTGGGGGTTCCCCTGGAAGGGGGAGACCCGGAGACTGCGGGGTTACTGCCAGGGGCAGCACCCCAGTGGAAAGGGGCACCGGGGTCCGGAAGGGACAAAGGGGCCCAGCGGTAGCAAGACACTGGCCAACAGAGGGTGCTCCAGAGGCTGGAAGCTAATTCCCTGAGAGACCAGCAGGAGGCGCCACCGAAGTAAATCCTCGCATCGTTACATCGAGTTAAAAAGCAACACCTCTTACAGCTGGAACTAAACTGCCAAGCCTCTGTAGCAGCTCATATCCTCTGTGCTTAGCATATAATGGGATCTGTAGCCCTCTCACACGGAAAACGTCAGTTCAAAGATGAAAGTTTCCAAAGGT
This sequence comes from Mauremys reevesii, assembly GCF_016161935.1. Classification (NCBI taxonomy): domain Eukaryota; kingdom Metazoa; phylum Chordata; order Testudines; family Geoemydidae; genus Mauremys; species Mauremys reevesii. Next base: position 19,403,085 of record NC_052637.1, read on the forward strand.
TATGAGTGAAAGAAACACTGGATTAGAACTGGAATGTTCTTACCAACTCAGCCACAGTGCATTCAAGCCAGTGCCCCATGAGAAGAAAGGCATCAGTTTGTGTTTACTGAGATAAAGAAATCAGTGTTGAAATCAGTGCCTAACCCCCCTACTGGAGATTTCACTAGCAATAAAGGTAAAATACAGCCTAACAGAATACAAGGAACAAAGACTGGATGTCTTTCTCTCTAGAAGACATACTCTAGGGCAATCAGAAGTTATGGCGTGTGTTATGCAGGACATCAGACTAAATGAGGACAGCATTCTCTTCCAGCCTTAAATCTATAACTTCTGCATAACTTTAACCTGGTATTGATCTAGTGAAGACAAGAAGTAGCACCAAGTAAACCAAACAAACAAAACCAGTCACTCGGAAGACTCCCTCCTCCCCCTTGCATGGCAATAGTAAAATAAGCAAAGTACAGTAACAAGGAAAAATACCTTCTGGTTTGAGTAAAGGATTTCTGCCTCTGTTGAACTGAGGTGGTTGTGAAATAGTGTGTAGCAGAAACAAACAAAATCCTACATATTAGAGGATTAAAGAAAGAAAGAAAGAAAGAAAGAAAGAAAGAAAGAAAGACATTTCTATTCCCTTCAGGGAATTACTGAAGCGACCAAGAAAATATTTTTAAACCTTGTTTGTCTTACTTGCTTAGAGAAAAAAATCAACTGAACAACCCTCTGTTCACACATGAGCAAATGAAGTATGCAACTTCAGACTAGTTAAATAGCAATTGGGTCACAGAAAAAATACGTTGTCACAATGCCATCTACTGGAAGCTATTAAAAACTACAACAGGGGTCAGCAACCTTTCAGAAGTGGTGTGCCAAGTCTTCATTTTTTCACTCTAATTTAAGGTTTTGCATGCCAGTAATACAGACCACAGGTAAAAACCCTTGTTCTATGGTAATGACCTTTCACAGACTCCTTAGACATAGTCTATGTACCTGTGGACCACAGGTTGAAAACCATTGCAGTAGACAAATGTCTGTCTTCTGAAAACACCATCCACAACATGCTAATTATAGTCTAGCTAGTGAACTGAAGTAACACTGAATAGCTTCCTGCACATCCACTGAACCATTAAGAGGAGTGCTGAAGACAGAAATGACTCCTGAAACTATGGCAGGATGGCAGACATTTGGAAATGACAGCCAGGAACTGGAAAGTTCCCAGTGCAGACTCCAATTGTGCAGCAAGAGGGAAATTACTAGAAAAGTCAAGTTACACACCGCTAAAAAAACGGAAGAGACTAGCGACAGAGATGGCCAACCATTTCCTTCTGAAGCACAGGATTCTGAAAAAGAGGATACCTGTGGCATTTCGGGGAGGAAAGTTCACTCTGCATCTGTCTGATGCAGTAAGAAGACAAATGACATGCTAGGCCATCACAAATTTGGAGATTCCAGGACTTCATACTAGCCAAAAAACACTGCTATAATAAAGTTCCCAGTGCAGACTAGGCCTGATCAAAGTGTAGCAGATGAAGTTAGGAGTGTGCTTAAGTTCCAAAAGCAGTTGTTGTGCAATTAGCAGATGTAACTCCCTCGCCGGTAGCAGCAGTAGGTTATATTTCGTCTACATAGACCAGCCATAACAGGGAGCTATTACACACGTGCCCGGAAAAACTCATGCCAGATGTCTGAGGTTCACTGGAATTGAAATCCCCACACAAGCTATCACTTTGTAATTCCCCCTGCACAAGCGGTGAGTAAGGACTGACCAAAAGACTTTTAATACCAAAGGACAGGCCTCCACCAGCTGACCAGTAAGAGCACTGCATCAACTAACACCAGCAGTAGGCTCTGATGCTCTTTTTGGACCAGCCACTAAAGGTACAAGGCTAGCCTGACGACATGGAGGTTCTGGTCAGTCAGAGGGAGCTGGAGAACATGACTTCCAGCACAAGAGCAAGCTACTGCCTCCAAAAGCATCCTTTGGCTGAGAGACGGGAGAAGCCAGGCTGTACAGAGACCTGTGCACCAAGGTGCTCAGGTAACAAACGCTTAGCTGGGCCTCTTATGGCAAACTGCTTATGAAATAAGCAGCCAAGGAGACTGGAACAAACTGGGTGTGTTATGCTAAAAATTGATATGGGGGCATCAAGGCTCCTGGGAAGGGCACCGATCACTAGAGCCACACAACAAAATGGCCCTAGGAACAGAAGGGGCCATCACTGGAATCACCACAGTGTTTTGAAGGATAATTTTAAGGGCACAAGCTACCTTGCCACCTTTTAGACACTACTTTTCTCAGGATTACTTGGCAGCTTGTTTAAGCTTGTGGACAGAAAGGGAAGGGCAAGCAAGCATCACCATCAGGGCTGCCATCTTCTCCGTGGACTGCACGATCTACCACCACCCCATCAAACCTTCGCAGATGAGGGGAGGGAACCAGTTCCATACCTGGTTCAGCTGAACCCTGAGCAACATGTGGGATGTGGAGCTGAGGTACAAGCTATTCCCCCTTCCCAAATGGTCTGTTTCTCCTTTCCCAACTAATTTCTCCTTTTTCCTCTATGGATAGTCTGGCCTAGTCAACCAGAACAAACCCACTGCAACGCTGCCGTAATGGAAAGGCAGGCTAGCCACCATTCAGGATCTCTGCACTACTCGGAGCCCTTCCGCAGCCCCCGTCCCCAGAAGAATGCAGGCCACCCTGAGAGGACGGGAGCCTCTATCCCAGAAACAGTGACTCTGAAAAGGAATTGGATATTGTGGGGGATAATTAGCTGAATAGCAGCTCCCAGTGTGAGGCTGTGGCCAAAAGGGCTAACCTTAGCATGGGATGTATAACAGGGGGATCTCGAGTAGGTGCAGAGAGGTTATTTTACCTCTGTCTTTGGCACTGGTGTGGCCACTGCTGGAACCCTGTGTCCTGCTCTGGTGGCCACAATTTAAAAAGGATGCTGATAAATTGAAGGGGGGTCAGAGAAGAGCCACGGAAATGATAAAGGATATGAAAAGGATTAGAAAACATCCGTTATAGTGATCAACTCCAGGAGCTCAGTGTATTCAGATTAACAAAGAGAAGGCAAAGGGGTGACTTGATCATGTCTATAAGTATCTACATGGGGAACAGAAATTTGATAATAGATGGCTCCTCAATGCACCTCTTTGAAGGGGATGAAACAGTTTCTGTCTCCTTCCTATCACCATCCACACAGGGGGCCCTAGAGTTTCTTCCTGCAGTGCTTGGTTGCATCCAGGTGGCACAAGCCTCTCCTGCACTCCTCCCACAACCATGCTGCTGGCAGCATGTGGGAATTATGTATCTTCACAGGCTGTTAGTTTGTTAGGAGATTTCTTCCTTTGCCCTCAATGTTACTTTGCATCTCTCTGATTTTGCAGCCAGGGATGCCGCTGTCTGCCCACAAGTGCCCCTGCTGAGAGCTGTGCGCCCAGGGGAGCTCAAACAGCCCATCATTGTAAAGATGTTTTCTTGGGGGTGAGGGGTGTGTGTGCTAGTTCTGAAACTGTCTGACTTTAGGAAGGGCATTTCTGGCTTAGACCCCAGGAAACAAAGTGCTGTTTATGTTTTTCTCATCCTGTTTCCCCTTCCCCTTCTCACTACAGCCCTCTTCGTTGCAGTGAATTGAAGAAGGGGAGCAGGGGAAAAGCAGCTGTGGGGAGATGGATAGAAGGGGGCAGGTTGGTTACAGGGAAATTACCTGAAGCCTGCACTGAGACTGGTTTAAATCACAGTCCGCCCCTCCCCTTGGAGGGAGTGGGGTAATTTCCTCCTATGCTATTAACCAGCCTGGCCCCCTAGGAGGTCTGGCTTTTATAGGAGGAGGAGGTCCCTGCTGCTAACCAATAGGAGCTGTGAACTCCCAGAGGTCAGGGCCAGAAGGGCCAGTTCTTAGCCAGTGTAGCACACAGTGACTCCCGCAGTGGAGTGGGTATTCTCCCTGCTCAGCTGGGGCCATGTCAGTCCCAGTGACTTGCTGCACTGAGCTGCTCCACAGCTCTGGTAACATCCAAGGAGCCCAGCCAGACTGTCCCCTTTCAACCTTCTCAGGGCTTTTCACTGTTACCAGTGGAATTCCTAGTGCTGCCTGTTATTAAGGCTGCCCAACTCTTCCCATTATAATACTCTGTTTTCAGTTGCTTATAACTTTGTCAAGCATTAACCACTTGGGCTGTAATTTTCTAATTTGGGAGTCTCGGGCTGGAATGTTTTGGAAAATTCCAGCCCAAATGGTTCAACTGTTTCCGAGAATAAGCCTAGGCTGCTGCAGAAGAAAGACCCATAACCATCTCAGTAGCTGGAGAAACAAGAAGGGCAGAGTACAGTGCCCAGGAGAGCAGTGCTGCTGCAGAGGAATAAAGCCTGGACCTGGGGCATCAGGAGCGGGCTTTGGGGTGGTGTTTCTATGTCTGACAAAAATGTGTACAGGGCCTGGCCAGAACAGGAGGAGCAGCCTACAGCCTTGGTCTCTCAGGGCTAGTGGAGGTTCAGTGCAAAGAGAATGACTGCTTGTGTACACACGTTTCAGGGTTGTTTGAAGGTCTGTGTCCCAGTGCTCAATGGTGCTGGCCATAGGAATCCCTCCGATGCTACAGTTTAATAGTCTACTTTGCCATGATGCACATAAGTGAACCTTAATTAGGATCAAGGCAACATACAAGTAGAGTTCCCAGGTTCTAGCAGAGATACACCTGTCTAGCACATAGTAAAGACATGACATGACTTCCTACTCATGCAGATCTACAGAAAGTATGAGGCACCATCTAACTCAGCGTTTCTCAAATGTGGCCGCCGTGGCTGCATGAGGCCACCCGGGGCTTTTCGAGCGGCCACAGCCTCCTGGGTGGGGGAGGGGGACAAAGCAGTGGCCCCTCCCCCAGGGCTCTCAACAGGGCCCTGTTCCCCTCTGGAGCCACAAACGCTGATGGAGCAGGCAGGCAGTGGGGCTTGGGCTTCAGACCTGGGGTGGCAGGCTCCAGGGGCTCCATCCCCTGGCCCTGGGCTTTGAGCCCTCACTCCAGTCCTGGCCCCAGGCTCACCCGCCCCGCAACCTTCTGCCTCCTCTGGCTCCGGCTGTGAGGCAGTGGGCTCTGACCCCCCAGCCGCAGGGTTTCAGACTCCAACTGTGGATCCATGTGATCCCCCAGCAGTGTGGCAGTAATTGCCAGCCCCAAGCTCACCTCCTGCCCCCAGCTGTCTACCTATCCCCTGTGTTCCTTCTGAGCTGCATGGTCACACACACATGCCCAGGAGAGATTCAAGTGCAGCACACTCGATTTCCAGAGCCAGGCACATCCAGCAGCCTGTGTTCAGGTGCCCCTCTCCCTGCTGCTCTGCAGCCACACTGCTCCTAGGACCCTCCTGCTGGCTGTGCAGAGCAGGAAGGGGAGGAGGGAGACACTGATGTCAGGGTGTCCCCCTTCCCCTGCACACCATCTCCACCGACCAGGATAGAAGGGACAGGGCTCAGAGCAGGAGAGAGTTGCTGTGATCTAAGATCTGAAGAAGCCTTTGGGCGGTGAGTGAGTGCCTTAAAGAGACAGCCCACGGTCTCTTAGAGACTTCCCCAGCGAACAGCACGCACGCACACACACACACACACACACACACACACACACACACACACACACACACACACACACAGAGTCTCTCCTGCTCCTCCCTGCCCATGTACCCATCTCGGCAGACAGGGGTTGGGGGACAGGGCTCAGGAGCAGGAAAGCTTTCAATTAGTGCCTTAAAGAGACAGCGCACGGCGTCTCTCAGAAACTTCCTAGCAGCCAGCACACACACATTCTCTGTGTCTCACACACACACACACACACAGTCTTTCACACTCACCTCCCAACACATACTTGTATTATTATTGTTGTTACTTCTTGCACATATATTCTCTGTAATTTTATTCTTTCAACGTGTGCTATATTAGTTTTTTGACTGGTTGATTCATTTCATAATTTTTATTTCTCTCTTACACTTAAATTTAATTCTTTGAGTAGTGAGTTCTAAAATGCTTAACCTGTCCTGGCTGGAGTAATTATCCCTATGGTAACTTTTAAAATATATATATTATATCTAGGTTTTTTGTTTCTACTGGTGGCACACACTCACACATTACCTCAGTGCACATAAAATTTATTCCGCACACGGATGGAAAAAATTAGAGGGAAAAATTGCTACCCAACTCCCCATCCAGGGCTTAATTTGTCCCCCAGCCTGCCAGGGCTAAGTAAATCTGTTGTGAAAAAGGATACGTGTAGGTTTATTAATATCACTTTTCACTGCCTCCCAGCTAGCTAACAAGTCTGCTGCTGTGAAAAGTGATATTAACAAAATACAAATATCACTTTTTACAGAAACAGATTTACTGGCTAGCAAGTCTTAAAAAAAATAAGCAACCAAAAAAAGCAAAGAAACAACAAAAATGGATAAGAACATGCAAAAACACATTATTTGTTTCTATTCTGTTTAGGTCCAGTAAAGAACAGAGAAAAATGTACATTATTTTTATTATTGACTCTGTGAAAAAACCCTACATAAATAAATTACAATGATTTGGACATGTATATATGCATATGTATTTGTTTTTCCTAAAGTTAATTGAATATTTTAAGAAAAATTGTCAGAGCACTGTGAGGCCACCAAAAATTTCCTGTGAGAACTCCTGATCTAACTGGACCTCAGTTGGGAACAGTAAACAGCAGCAATATACACTCATGCTTGTCAGAAACATGTGACTCATCCAGTACAGGGTGGACAAGGTTTCCAGAGCATTATTCCTTGACTAATGTGAGAGGTATCACAGCTGTATCACATCAGAGCAACAGCAGGAAAGCCCTTCACATGCTGACAAACATCTTCCAGCTGAAACCACCACCCACACAACTGGAGAACACTGCCAGCTTCCCAACAATGCTCACCCAGATGGCCTAACCATGCAGACACACTGTACACTCACACCCATAAGACCCAGTTGAGCAAGGCACCATTCACTGTAAAAGCACTTAAGCATATGCTTAAAGTTAAGCCTCAGTGCTTTCCTGAGTAGGGACGGGCGCAAGCATGTGTTTACACGTGGTCCTGAATCAGGGCCTCGTGCAGACCTAGTCACCTCAATCACAGAGCAGAGCCCTTTTCCACATCCTGGGCATGTGTCCAGTCTCACACTGCTCTGCACCCAGCATTCAGACACTGGCATGGGACAGCCCCACCCAGCACACGAGAGATTCTCTCTGCGTTAAGAGGATCAATTCAGTGTCAAAGTACATCGGGGCGTCAGCACATCAGTCACTCTGGCTGACTCCTCCTCAACTGTTCCTTCTCAGCCAGCCCCACCTCCGCTCCTGTTCCCCCTCACCTGGCCACCTCACTGTATCCCCTTGTCTGGCCCCTCCTCCCTTCCCATTCCATAGATTCATGGATTGTAGGGCTGGAAAGGCCATCTAGTCCGACCTCCTGCATAACACAGGCTAGAGTGAATTAACTGCTCTTTGAACTATGGGTGTCATAGTTGGCAGTTGTCCCCCAGACCTTGGTTTGCCCTCCCCACCTTTTCATAGGTCTATAGGCTCTATTATGTCCTCCACTTTGTGCTCTGCCCTGACTTGAATAACAAAGGTGAAGGGTTAAGAGTCATCTACTTTTGATCCCTCCCCCACCCTCCAGAATTTTTCTGAGCTGACACCCTACTTTGAACTAGAGCAGACCTTATAGAAAAAACATCCAATCTTGATTTTATAATTGGCAGTGATGGAGACTCCTCCAAGACCCTTGGTAAACTGTTCCAGTGGTTAATTACCCTCACTGTTCAATGTCTTCCAGCCATTGGATCTAGTTACAGTTTGTTCTGGTAGACTGAACAACCCTCTATTACCAAATTTCTGTTCTCCAGACAGGTACTTACAGACTGTGATCAAGGCACCCCTTAACTTTTTCTTTGTTAAACTAAATAGAAAGACTCAAGGAGCTCAGTCACCATGAGGCATATTTTCCCGACCTTTAATCATTCTTGTGGCTCTTCTCTGATCCCTCTTCAATTTATCAACATCCTTCTTGAATTGTGGGCACCAGAGCAGGACACAGGATTCCAGCAGTGATTGCACCAGTGTCAAATACAGAGGTAAAATAACATCTCTGCTGCTCCTTGAGATTCCAGTTTATACATCCAAGCATTGCATTAGCCCTTTTGGCCACAGTGTTGCACTGGGAGCTCATGTTCAGCTGATTATCCACCATAACCCCATGTCCTTTTCCAGGATACAGTCCCCCGTCCTGTAACATGGTGGGCATAGTACCATGCTCCCTGCTTTGGGCTCAGACAGTGCCAGCTAGGAATTCGGCATTGATTATACAAATGGTGCATCCACTGGTCAGGTTCTTTCTTATTTCACTGTGACTGTCAAGGTAGCAGGAAAATAAAAGAGAAACCAGAAATAGTTCCAGCTTACCTGGATTTGCCCCCCAAAAGATCCACAGTATCTAGAGACGTGCCCAAGTTTGAATCCAAATGTCAGCACCCAGCCAAGTCACCTTCTGCCTCAGACAGATGTGTTCTTCCCACACACATTCCTTCCATCAGCTTATGTATGCAAGAACTTCTGAATGCCTCACAAGGCAATGGTTTTTGCAATCCAAACCAGCCTGGGGACATTTATTTCCTGACATTCCGGCAGAACAACTGAGTTTCTAGTTGACTCTTCACACTGGAGAGAATATACAGGCTGCTTGGGGTGCAGAAAAGCAGCCAGTAACCTGAGCCGGATAGCAAACTGGATACATTTGTGTCTCAGGAGCCAGCAGGCATGTGCAACACTTCGCAGAGACAGAACAGCTGCCTACAGTCCTGAACAGTGTCCACTGCCAGACACTGCTGGAGGCACCACCTCAGCCTACACCTCACTTGGCTGACCGCCAGCCAGTCAGCCAGGAGCGAGTGGGTGTGAAAAGCAGAGATTCCTGCTCTTCCCAGCTGGGAGTGAGCCCGGGCGTTGTCAAACACCTTTTCCAGTTCACAATTTCAACAGTGCTTGTTGAGAGGCTGCACCTTAAAGAAACCAGCAGCTCACCGAAGTCTCATTTCAATTTGTGTCAGAGGGGGCAGAATCAGCACTTAACATCTAAAGCCAGACAGAACCAAAACATGCAGACTGGAGGGCCCAGATCAGAACCACACAGCCCACTGGTGCAGCGTGGAAACAGTGCAGGGAGCAGCTCTTCTGGTTCAGTTTAGATGGGGAGGAAATGACGTGAGCAAATCTGCAATTGTGGTTTTTTCCACAACATCAGAAATGAAGCACCTGGCCAGAGACCGATCCCACCTGAGTCCTCTTTCCCTCCTTGCATCCCTCTAGCACCTATACTAGGCCACAGACAAGCCACAGAAGAGCCAATACAGGCCCCTCTTCCAGTGGAGGCTGTGGGGACAGGCATGGGACTGAGAATGCAGGGAGGGACTAAGCCTAGGGCTGGTGGGACTGAGCAAGGGGCAGGAGGGAGGCAGTGTGAGGCTGAGGGGACTGAGTATGGGATGGGATCCTCCCTCCCTTACTTGAGCTTCCACATGAAACACTGGGTGTAACAAATCAGGGTGCATCTAAATGTAACACAAGGGAGACACCAGGTGTTTGGATCAAGCTCGAGGTAGCTGGACTTTGTACAGAACCGGCCACCCTACAGCAGCTCCTGCTCCAGCAACAAATGAGCCTTCCCCTTTGGAGAACTGAGCCATAACAGGATCCCATTGGACCAGCTCCTCAGACACAGCACAGACAGGACCTAGGGGGAGTTCTGGCTGCAGAATGGTGGCGAGATGGGGCCCCCTAGTTCCAAGGCCCAACAGATCCGATCCAGGAGTTAGTCCAGGTCAGCCTTTGAGGGGTGGCGCTGAGAATGCCCACGAGACTGCTGGCTGTACTGGCGAGGGCCTGTCCCTTCCCAAGGAGCCGTTCCAATCCCAAATTACAGATCTTTTCAAGTATCAGAGAGGTAGCCATGTTAGTCTGGTTCTGTAAAAGCAGCAAAGAATCCTGTGGCACCTTATAGACTAACAGACGTTTTGCAGCATGAGCTTTCGTGGGTGAATACCCACTTCGTCGGATGCAAGAGTGGAAATTTCCAGGGGCAGGTAAATATAAGCAAGCCAGAAGCAAGCTAGAGATAACGAGGTTAGATCAATCAGGGAGGATGAGGCCCTGTTCTAGCAGTTGAGGTGTGAAAACCAAGGGAGGAGAAACTGGTTCTGTAGTTGGCAAGCCATTCACAGTCTTTGTTTAATCCTAAACTGATGGTGTCAAATTTGCAAATGAACTGAAGCTCAGCAGTTTCTCTTAGAAGTCTGGTCCTAAAGTTTTTTTGCTGGAGGATGGCCACCTTAAAATCTGCTATTGTGTGGCCAGACTTCTAAGAGAAACTGCTGAGCTTCAGTTCATTTGCACATTTGACACCATCAGTTTAGGATTAAACAAAGACTGTGAATGGCTTGCCAACTACAGAACCAGTTTCTCCTCCCTTGGTTTTCACACCTCAACTGTTAGAACTGCTAGAACAGGGCCTCATCCTCCCTGATTGATCTAACCTCGTTATCTCTAGCTTGCTTCTGGCTTGCTTATATTTACCTGCCCCTGGAAATTTCCACTCTTGCATCCGATGAAGTGGGCATTCACCCACGAAAGCTCATGCTGCAAAACGTCTGTTAGTCTATAAGGTGCCACAGGATTCTTTGCTGCTTTTACAGATCTTTTCATAAAGCTTTTTCTGACCATGAATGTGTTGTAGCAGTTCTCATTCTTTCCAGTTAAGTGCCTGACTCCTCACATTCCCTGCCACAGACAATGAGCATTCGAGCAGGCTGACACTCCTCAATCCCCTGCCAGAGCACAGCCACTGGGGCATATGGGTAACACGGACAGACAGTCACAAACGTTGCCAGGACGCTAAGCCTGAATGGGAGAACAGGAACCTTGTTTGTGCTGGAACTGGCTGACAGGATAACATTCACTTTCCCAATGGGCAGGTTCTGCCATGTTTTGAAGGCTGAAAAGAACTGTACTATAATTTGCCTCTGAAACCACAATTACCTTCCCCCAAAGTGACAACACATCTTTGTCAAGTTCTCATTTCCTCAGAGACTAAGTGCTGACAGCAAGAAGTTAGATGAAAGCCAGGGAAAGCCCTGGCTACCGGCAGGTGTGAGGGAGATGCATAGATGTCACCACTCCATGATAGCTAAGCAGGAAGTGCCCAATGTGCCAGGCCAGAGAAACAGCTTGGAAGGCGCATAACTCACTGCTGGAGGCTGGGCAATGCCAGGCACAGACACTCACATAAACAGCATTGGCCACAGAATGCCCTTTCTTTTCAGATGAGAGAAGGGGGGGAAGAGCAATGTAAAATGTAAGGTCAGGCCAGGATATTCAGGGGCTGGGGTCTGCTAAGGGGCCCCTCAGAAAGGGGCTTCCAGGGCTCAGCACCACCACTTAAGTGGGGAGGGGTGAAGAGAGCTGCTCCATGCAGGATTCTTGCCCGGCAGACTGGGGGTTTTAGGTATGGGAGGGGCCAGCCTGCCCTGAGCTGTGGGGCTCTTTCTGTATGAAGTGTGTGTGCATGTACAGGTAGGTGTGAGTTTGCATGTCTGCATGTATGTGTAGGGGTGCATGTACATGGGCGTGTGTGTGTGTGTGTGTGTACAGGCATGTACAGAGTGAGGGGAGAGAATGAACTGTAAGCAGGGGACGGGCAGCATGAATTGACAATGAGAGGTAGTAGCCCCCTCCTCAGTACCCTCAGCAGCCTGGATAGCACCCCCCATCTTCACCTGAGCTGATAGGTCAGGGGTGGGCAAACTTTTTGGCCCGAGGGCCACAAATGGGTGAGGAAATTGCATGCAGGGCCATGAATGCAGGGCTGGGGCAGGGGCTTGTGATGCGTGAGGGAGTGCGGGGTGTGGGAGGGGGTGCGGTGTTCAGGAAGGGGCCCAGGGCAGTGGGTTGGGGTGCAGGAGGGGTTTGGGATACAGGAGGAGTTCAGGGTCCAGGCCCCAGCCTGGCACTGCTTACCTTGAGCGGCTCTGGGGTGACAGTGGAGCGCAGCAGGGCTAAGGCAGGCTCCTTGCCTGCCCCTGGCCCTGTGTCACACCGCTCCCGGAAGTGGCCAGCATGTCTGGCAGTGGCTCCTGGGGGTGGGGTGGGATGGGATGGGATGGGGCAGGCGACTCCGCCATGCATTGCCCTCACCTGCGGGTACCACTCCAGAAGCTCCCATTGGTGGGTTCCACATTCCTGGCCAATGGGAGCTGCAGAGGGCAGTGCCTGCAGGTGAGGGCAGCGCATGGAGCCCTCTACCCCGCCCCTCCTCCAGGGGCCGCGGGGATGTGGTGCCGACCACGTCTGGGAGCAGCGCAGGGCCAGGGCAGGCAGGGAGCCTGCCTTAGCCCTGCTGCACCACAGGGCTGGCAATCCCACAGGCCAGATTAAAAGCCCTGATTGGTCAGATCTGGCCTGCAGTTAGCCCTCCCCTTTGATAGGTGAAACACACAGAGAGGAAATAGCATACTGCACCATACACCACAGATCATCATGGGTTTTAAATGTAGAGGTGTAAAACCTGTTTTTCTCACTGCCTGAAATGAAATAAGCCAATCTTCAGTGTGTACCAGCCCTCCCACCCTGGCCATTGCCAGATTGCAAAATGGACTTCTCTGCTGTGTTGTACCATGGGGCTAGGTTCTTCTCTTTCAGGAGAGTTCTGGGCAGGGAGTCTTTGGTTTTCATCAGCTCGGTGTGGAAGGGGATGCTGAATGCTCCGAGGTCAGGCCCAGGAAGGTCAAAACTGTGTCACAGAATCACCAGGCGATGCTCTGGAACAACTCCATATGAAGCCAGTCAGGATTCTGGGGGAGCATGCCTCCTCTCTCTGAGCATACTGTCGCCAGGGCAAGAAGCTTATGCAGCTTTGACCTTCCTGGGTGTGACCTCAGAGCATTCAGCATCCGCTTCCACACCGTGTGTTTCCCGCAGCGAGTCTGCCCGGGCAGGGCTCCTGGGGAAGCCAGAAGGCCCTGCACCCCAGCTCCGCAATCAAATGTGGCTCTCAGCCAGCCAGTAAAACAGAAGGTGTATTAGTTGACAGGAACACAGTGCAGAACAGAGCTTACTATCACAGAAATCAGTGACTTTCAGCCAAGTCCATCTTGGGGATTCCTGGGCCAGAAGCCCTGGACTCCCCTTCTTCCAGTCCCCCCAAGAAGAATGCCAGCTTCCAGCAACCCGACCTCAGCACCCATCCTGCCCCCCATTTGCTCTTCCTCCTTGTCTTTGTCTCACTTTCCGGGCAAAGAGTCATGTGGTCGTCACCTGGTTACATCCCCCTTTTGGGTCTCAGGTTACAAAGGGCACCAGTCATAGCATATGGACAGGCAGTTGGAGCAGCCTCACCTGCCCCAGAGGTCTCAGCCAAAGTCACACACCCTTATTTTCACCACCAAGGTATTGGTGCAGCACACAGGGAAACTGAGGCACACACAGTATTCATGCAAAACAGTAAAACTTACATAGGCTCAACAGTAAGACTCACCTACAAGAGAACAAGGGAAAATCCCCACTTCGTCACACCCTCCCAGTCCTATGATTTCATGAGGTCAGAGCTAAGGTTCTGCAGAGTGCTGTGACTGCATTTGGGGTGATGGGCCAGCAGCAAGGAATGCTGGAGACTTTTCTCTTTATTTCCATGCTTTTAAGGTTCTGGCTGGCAGGGAGAGGCTGTCCTGATGCAATCTGAGCTGACATGAAATCAAGTTTTTCATTGTATTAATTAGCACAAACTTTGTGTCAGAGCTCAGTGTCTGGAGAAGGGCAACACTAAGCAGAGACGGGCAGGGCAGGCACTCTCACACCTGGCTGAGTTGTGGCTACTCTTGTTGCTGGGATTTACTGGGCAGAGAACCTCAAAACTAGCCCCTCTGCACTCTCAGGTCAAAGCTGCAGTGCTCACACATGGGTTCCCAACCCCCCTACTCTCTCACACAGAGACACAGTCCCAGGCCTCAAACCCTCTGATGTTGGTAATTCAGTCACACGATTTGCCACATTCCCCCATGTGATGGAACAGACTCTCTGACTCTGGGGATGATGCACTTTGCTGCAATCCATAGTGTGATGTTTCACTCCATATTCTTTATGAAAATATGCTTATGATATGAATATGACATAACTGAGATATACTTTATGCAAGATGGATCTTGTAAGGTATCATTGGAAAGGTTATGATTTACTGAATGTGATTATGCAATTTGTATGCATGTATCATTTCTGTATCTAAACTTAGAAATATGGACTATGTAACAATTACAACTGGGTGTGTATTGGGAAGACATCCATCAGACGACAGGCTGTCAAATTTGATGAGCCATCCTGAAGGAACAACAAAAACAGGAAGATACTAATCTCTCTCCCTCCTGGGAGGCGTGTAACTGTGACACTACAGTAAAGTGGTCTTGTCACCTGCTGCTAAGCATTACCTGGGACTTCTTGTAACTTTCCACTGGAAAGGAATGGGGGACAAATTTGGGAAACAAAGGATTCCTGCCTTATGTAAATCCTGTTTAAGGGTGGTGAGGAAGGCAAACGGGACTCCTCCTCTCCATAGCCTGTCTGCCCAAGAAGGAAGACTGATAAAGCCACCTGAAGGGAAGGCCGGGGGGGTGGGGGCATCTAGACTCAGACAAGGGTCCAGTCGGAAAAGAAATATAACTGGAACTCTGAACTACAGAAACTTTGCAGTATATTGAGCTTAGTTTGAGTATTTTGTTTTATTTGCTCAGTAATCTGCTTTGTTCTATCTCTTATATTCACTTAAAATTCACCTTTTGTAGTTAATAAACATATTGCTTGTTCATAATAAAACACAGTTTATGTAATTTCTAACTGGGAGGGGGGCATGAGTGCTGGGGGAGCCCTCTCACAGAGTGGCCCTATCTGTGTGTGTGTGCTGCAAGAGGCCAGAAAGCCTATTCCAACAAAGCAGTAAGCAGGAACCCAGGCTGACTGAGCAGGGGAGACTCAGTTAAACCCTAGCACATCAAGTGGCGTCCCAGAAGGGAGGTCCAACCCGTCACACATGGGTTCTGGCCTCACTTCTCCTAGCAGGGTTCATGTTCCTGTTCCCAGCTTCCATTACTGACCAAGACCCCATACCCCTGCCCTGGGAGGCAGACCAATTCACATTTCATCCAATTCACAAATAAAGTAACAGAAAGGCAGCACAAGATAACTGCCGGTAGAAGAACCTAGGTCCCAAAATCACATCTCATTCACATCACCACATTGCATTTCAGAATAAATGCACCAAATCTGTGCTTGGCTATGCAGGAATCCGGATACTCGACACTCCACCTCTGTCACTAATAGTTGTGTAACCAACTGGCAAATGTAGCATGTCCTCTAGTGGCCACAGATACCAGACTACTGCTCATTTAGCTCAAGTAGCAAAAATCTGTGCTGGGGATTTGAAGCTTCTAGATTCAAACCCTGTTGAAAACCCACTGAGGAAAAAACATGTGATCATGTAATTAAACACTGTTTTAAAATACATAGTATAAAGGGCAAATGAAGTCTCTGAGAGCTACTTTCAATCTGGCATCCCCTAACTTTAAAGCGCTTGAGTTTGCAACCTAAATAATGGCTGGTTTTTGTAGTTGTTTTTAGGGAAAAGGGTTGGGTTTTGGTGGTCGTGGTGATATATAATATACTATACAATGGGTCCACAATTCTGCACTCTCTTATGACCTTTTACATCCATTGTCTACAAGAATGAAAGCAGGGTAGAATTTGACTATGACCTTCTTAATTGAAAATACAGCCTATTTTCTGCTGTGATCAACAAGGCAATGTTCTCTGAAGTTTCCCATACATACTAGACTGAAATGCACGGAGCACTGGATAAGATGAGCCAAGCTGTTGCCAAATTTTCCACATGTTCATGAAAGGACAAATCATGCAAGTATGTTGCATATTTTGTGTAACAAACAATGCTCTGTTTCTAATTTTGCAAAGGGAATAAATAAAAGATTGTGTTTTATCTGCAGCATATCAAACATGTTCCTTAGTTTGTAAAACAGTCCTTCATAAGAGCCTTTTGCCGATGTTGCAAAAGAGGAAGGTAGGATTTTCTGAAGTGGAACAGCACGTCGTCCATCAGTCCTGGAATCCTACCTGCTGCCTAGAGATACCAAAGTATGTAGGCAGCCAGCACCAGTGAAGGAGCACAGCCAATGGACCAAGCGATTTCAGTTCCCTGACCTCCAGGATTTCAGACTGGCTTTGTGTGTGTTTTAACTTCTTTTTCCTTCTTTCCCTAGATCATCTCTCACCCTCTCCATTCAATAGTCACTAGAAGAGCTGCCTGTACTTGAATTTGGATAAACTCCATGAGATGGTGGCCCATCATGGCCTCTGCTCTGATGCCAGAGCGGCAAAGTCTGACTGTTGATGTGCCCAGATACTGGCCCCTATCCCAGCAGTGTGTGAATAGGGAGCTGCTCTTTCAGACAGCCAGGTCCTCACCCACCCTGGGTCTCAGGAGGGAGAACCATGGCATGGAGGGCAGTGGTGTGAAGGGAGCTGCTCTTTCAGACAGCCAGGTCCTCACCCACCCTGGGTCTCAGGAGGGAGAACCATGGCATGGAGGGCAGCGGGACAAGGGCCTTGCAACAGCAAGAGCAGGGAGAGGAGGGCCCTACAGCACAGGGGGGAAAGGGTGACAAGGGCTCCACAGCAGGGGAGGGCAGGGGACGAGAGCCCTGTGGCGGGGGAGGGCCAGGGCACAACGGCTCCACGATGAGGGAGGGCAGCGGAACGAGGGCCCCGCAGCAGGGGAGGGCAGGAGGATGAGGAGGAGGTCAGGGGGACAAGCGACCTTCAACAGGGGAGAGGGCAGGAAGATAAGGGCCTGCAGCGAGGAAGGACAGGGGGACGAGGTCCCTGCGGTGTGGGGGGGCAGGACAAGGGTCCCACGGCAAGGGAGGGCAAGGGGATGAGGGTCCCATGGCGGAGGAGGGCAGGGAGATGAGGGCACCATGGGGAAAAATTAGCGGGTGCTCCGCACCCACCAGCAGCCAAGCTCCCCCCGCCCCCACTCCCTCCTTGCCTCCTCCTCCCCTGAGCACACCACGTCCCCACTCCTCACCCTCCCAATGCTTCCTGCCCACCATCTAACAGCTGTTTGTCTGCGCTTAGGACTTCCTGGGAGGGAGGGGGAGGAGTGAGTATGCGGCGTGCTTAGGGGAGGAGGCGGTAAAGAAGCAGGGCAGGATCAGGAACATGGGGGAAGGGAGTGGAATTGGGGTGGGGTGAGGGTGGTGCAGGGGCAGGGGGGTCAAGCACCCATGGGTCAGAGAGGAAATCGATGCTTATGCAAGGGTCCCAAGTCAGGGGAGCATAGGGGGATGAGAGCCCTGTGGCTGGGGAGAGCAGGAGCATGAGGGCCCCACGGTGGAGGAGGGCAGAAGGACGAGGGTCCCAAGGCAGAGGACCACAGAGGGATGAGGGCCCTGTGGCAGGGAAGAGGGCAGGAAGATGAGGGACTGCAGGGAGGATGGACAGGGGGATGAGTGCCCTGCGGGGAGGAAGGCGGGAGGATGAGTGCCTTGTGGCGCGGGAGGACAGGAGGACTAGGGCCCAAAGGCAGAGGAGGGCAGAAAGACAAGGGTACTGTGGCAGCGGTGGGCAGGAGGATGAGGGCCCCACGGCAGGGGACAGCAGGAGGATGAGAACCCTGCAGCTGGGAAGGGCAGGAGGACAAGGGCCCCATGGCAGGGGAGGGCAGGGAGACAAGGGCCCTGCGGCGGGAGAGAGCAGGAGGATTAGGGCCCCATGGCAGGTAGACGAGAGCCCGGGGGGGGGGGGGGAAGGATAGAGGGACAAGGGCCCCAAGGCAGGGGAGGACAGAAGGACATGGGCCCCAGGCAGGGGGAGGGCAGGAGGACGAGGGCCCCAGGCAGGGGGAGGGCAAGAGGATTAGGGTCCTGTGGTGGGGGAAGGCAGGGGGACAAGGCCTCTGCAGAGGGGAGGGCAGGGGAGATGAGGGTCCCGCAATGGGGGAGTGCAGGAGTATGAGGGCTCTACGGGGGGGAGGGCAGGAGACGAAGGCCCCACGGCAGGGGAGGGCAGGAGGACGAGGACCCTGTGGCTGGAGAGGGCAGGACCATGAGGGCCTCATGGCGGGGGAGGCAGAAGGACAAGGGCTCCATGGCAGGGGAACTTGGGGGGATGAGGGCCCTGCGGCAGGGCAGAAGGCAGGAAGACGAGGGCCTGCAGCGAGGACAGGCAGGAGGACGAGGGCCCTACGGTGGGAGAGGGCAGGAGGACGACTGCACCACGGCAGGGGAGGGCAGAAAGATGTGGGCCCCAGGGAGGGGGAGGGAGGAAGGACATGGGCCCCATAGCACTGGAGGACAGTATGATTAGGGTCCTGAAGCAGGGGAAGGCAGAGGGATGAGGGCCCTGCGGGGGGTGGGGTGGGCAGGGAGATGAGAGCACCACATCAGGGGAGAGCAGGAGGACGAGGGCTCTGTGGTGGGGGAGGGTAGTGGGACTAAAGCCCCGCGGCAGGGAAGGGCAGGGGGACGAGGGTCCCGCGGGGGAGAGGGCAGGGGATCAGGAGTCACGTGCTACCCATGGCCTCTAGCCCTACCACCCTGCCGCAGGGCAGAAGCCCCGAGCTCCCCTGCAGTTTGCTAGGTGGAGAATGGAGAGGGGATCCTCCACGAGCCGCACTTTAACTGTAAAAGAGCCCTGGCTGCAGCTCATGAGCCATGGTTTGGCCACCCCATCCCATGGCTTATCACCAGCGCTGGCAGCAGCAGACATGGAGTGCAGTTAAAGAACCCCTAGAATCAGGGCTGGCGCAACCCATTAGGTGACCTAGGTGGTCGCCTAGGGTGCTGACATTTGGGGGGCGGCGACCGTGGCGGCTGGATGTTCAGCCACCGTGGTCATTGGTGGTATTTCATGGGCGGGACCGTCTGCTGCCTCCATCAGGGGTGCCATTTTGGGGGCGGGACCTTCCGCCACCTAGGGCGCCAAAAAGGCTGCCGGCGCTCCTGCCTAGAATGCCCTACAGCCATCAGCACTCAGCTGTTCTGGGAGTCACACAGCCTGGAAACAGGGTCCCCACTCTCCCCACCCCACCCTGAGCACCTCAGAGCCCAGGCATAGGTGCTGGAACAATTTTTGTAGTTGTGGGGGCTGAGAGCCATTGAACCAAACTGTAAACCCTCTATATGATGGAAACCACCTCCAGCCAGGGGGTGCTGCCACACCCCCAGGACCCCTCGTTCCAGCACCTATGAGCCCTGGGCTCAATAAATCCACGTTCTATTCGCACCCACGCTTACAACTGGCCTTAGCAATGCTCTGCACTTCACCCCTGCTGCTTGGGGAATCCTCCAGTCACGTGTCGCGCGTGGACTGTAAATGTCACGCCTCCTCCTGAACTGATGGGGCAACTTATGAGGAACGATGAATGACAGTAGGGGGACTTGTGGCAGAGCAGGCACCAGGAGCCATATCTCTGATGTGATCTCCAGTGGAGAAAGTGCAGTGTGAGAGTTGGCCACGAGTTTGTGTCAGCCTTACTGTGCACACAGAAGAGTGGCGAGACTACAGGCAGCTGGATATGCAGGGTGGGCTGGCCCTGTGGGGTGTGGGTTAGCACCGCCCTGGGTTCCACTACCCCATCAGACCTTGCTGCACAGCCTTGGGAAATTACTTTTCCACCCCATTTCACCATCTGGAAAAGTAGGCCACTGGCTCTGCCCTAGCTCCGTGTGGAGCTTGTCAGGAATGCTGGGATGGTGCCTTGTAAAGATACAGCTCTGGGGACAGCTCTCATTATTATCGTCTGCCCCTGCAGCTTAGAGGACCAGACCACTGCATGGGGCAGGAGCAAAGTCCGCTCATTCTCTCCCAGCATCTCTGGCTATGTGTAACGCCGACAGACCCCAGTCGTTGACGGGTGGGATCAAACCTGGGACCTCTGGAGCTAAATGCATGAGCCTCTAACAGCCATAGCTAAGGCTGTAGAGCAGACTCATTAATCTCTCTCTCTAAGTGGTCTCGGTGCCACTAGAGGGGACAGAACACCACACCCAGGCAGTGTGTCGGTTACACATGCACAGAGCCTGAACAGACTGGGGTTGGGGGGAGGATGTTTGGCACAAACATTTTAGAGTGAAGAGAAAAGCTGATTTTAAAAGGAAATGAAAAAGGCAGTCCCCAAAACAGCAATCCAGAGCACAGGCCCTCTTGGGAGGAGGTGGCAGCCTGAGTCGCCTAAGCACCATGTTTGAAAAATACATTCTCTTTCTGATGCCGGTGGCTCAAATCTAGACAGATTTGGCTCAGACCAAGAAAGATGAATGGGTTCCTGTCAGTTTATTCTGTGCTTATCCCAAGCTATTTCACAGCCGTTAGAGCCACTGGTTCAGGCTGTCCACAGACCCCTTGCATTGACACACACTCAATTCAGGTTAGGAATGGGGTCTTTTTGCAAGTTTAAGAATTAGGGCAAAATTTTCAAAAGTGCCCAAGTGACACAGGAGCTGAAGTTCTATTGACATCCAGTAAGACGGGCTCCTAAATGCCTAAGGGCCTTTGGAAAAGAGGACTTTGGCTCCTAAGTCACGTAACCACTTTTGGAAGTTTTAATCCACAGACATTTTTCATTTATAGGAGATCAGAACAAACTTGCAACATTCAAACTCTAAGTGACTACACACGATCAGTGGTTCTACATCCATATTATCCCCCTGCCTATAAAGCACCAATTACCACAGCACATGAGCTCGGTAAAAGCCAAGACACATGGACTGCAATTATCACTACCTTATGCGATGGAACACTTTGCACTTGGAATCACACAGACATTTTAGCTGATGGAAAAAATAGCTTTCAGTTTAAAACTATAATGGCCATGTCTGAAATCAGCCATGCACCAGTCTGAATCCTGTACGCCAGAGAAGTACCATGGAACTAAAGATGGCCTCTTACAGCACACACTGCGGGGTCAGAGTTAAGGTGGCACAGACATCCCTCACTCTGGCACTTCGGAGTGAGAGCTTAAACTATGCTTCCTTGGAGTTCCTCTTGATGTCGCTGGAATTTGTCAATGAAATTTATTTGTACCATTCACATGCTTTTGTTCTTCACATTGTCTCCCTGAAAACCAGTGTGGACCACCACTGGCAGCCCAGAGGTGAATTCAAAACACCCAGAAAACAACCCTGTGAGACCCTTCACTACAGCAGAGCCAAGGTGCTACAAGCTTGAACGGGGCTTACCGTTGGTGAAGGTGTTCACATAGTACCTGTGGCCCTGGGGAGACATGTAGCTCTGCCAGCCGGGGGGCAGAGGGCAATTCAGAGAATCTTCTCCTGGCTGAGATGTGACCTTCCTGGGTTTCTGCTGGGAAGAAGAGGGTCCTGTTAAGCTGGCTTTCAGACAAGGCAAAGTCTAAACAGAGATGGATATGGGAAGTGGGCCTACAATCTGGAGGTCTCAGGGCAGGAGAGAGACAGACAAACACAGCTAATACCAGTACTGAACCCCAGTTCTCTGCCCATCCGCAGCCTGTAAAGAGTGCCCTGGATTCCAACAAGATCGTGCAGCACCCCTCATCTCCTGGAGACGTTCCCTGGAGATGCACAGAGTGTGAGGATCTGCTGTGTGTCTTGTATCAACTCTTTATGCTGATGAGACCCTGCAGAGCACATGACTTTGAGAGGAGTCTGGGAGGCAGAGGCTCTCTGGGGAGGAGCAATGTGATTCATTAAACAGCAAAAACAACAAGGAGTCTGGTGGCACCTTAAAGACTAGGTTTTTTACCCACGAAAGCTTATGCCCAAATAAATCTGTTAGTCTTTAAGGTGCCACCGGACTCCTTGTTGTTTTTGTGGATACAGACTAACATGGCTACCCCCTGATACTGAACAGCAAGGTGCAAAGCAGGCAGTGAGCGGGCCAGGCTGTGAGAAGGAAAGTCCCTGCCTGGGTCACTAAGGTCTGTCTACACAGCAAAGAAAAACCAGTGGTTGGCCTGTGCCACCTGACTCGGGCTGTGGGGCTGTTTAATTGCTTTGTAGACTTCGGGCCTGGGCTGGAACCCGAGCTCTGGGACCCTCCCACCCCGCAGGGTCCTAGAGCCCACGGTCTATACAACAATGGAACTGCCCCACAGCCTGAGCCCTGCGAGCCCAAGTCGGCTGTCATGGGCCAGCTGCAGGTTTTCTTTGCTGTGTGGACAGACCCTTGGCTGCTGCGTGTACCCAGGGGGGAATCCCAGGCCTGACCTCACTGTATTCTCCTGGGGCTCCAGCTCTGCTGTCAACACCGGCACAAGCAAGAACTGAGGAAAAGTCTGCCAAGCAGCCCAGGAAAAGGTGGGCTAGCCATGGAGCCAGCATAGGAACCTGGACCCACAGCGATGCTGTGCTGCTCACACCACTTCAGGCTTAGGCTGGACCCATGGGAAGAGCCTGTGAGGCTGGGCTTGGCAGCAGAGCCAGCCTTAGGGAAAATGGTGCCCTGGGCAAACTGGTATTTTGGTCTCCCCATCACCCTTGGCCCCCATAGATTCCCTAGGCTTTCCTCTCCTTTCCCCCGCCCCCCACCTCAACACTTCCAGGCCCTGTTGCCTTCCCTTAGTGCTTAATTTGTATTGGAAGAGCTGCCAGAGCTCAGTCCTGGCACCAATTAAGCACTGGCAGGGTGGACTGATAGTGGCAGCTGCTGGTCGGGCACCCAGCTCTGAAGGCAACACCACTGCCAGCAACAGTGCAGAAGTAAGGATGGTGTATTGCCACCCTTACTTCTGCGCTGCTGCTGCGACTGGTGGTGCCTGGCACTCAGCCTGTGGCTCAAGGTGGGCTTTGTACTGTCACACAGGGGCTGCATCTTGCCAGAGCTCACTGCCTTCCTGCAGCCCTGTAACCGCTCCTGGCTCACCGGGGCACCATTTCAGATTTTGTGGGGTGGGACTCGGGAGGCAACTTTAACCGTGATTCCAGGGACTACTTAGGTTCCTGAAAACTATAGGGTTTTTTTGCAGATAATAACGTAGGAATTAGCTGACAGGAGTATTGTATTTAATTGTTATATAAAGAAAGAAAAAATATATACAAACACCAATTAAAGCCACATTTTAAGTTTATATGTAAATTTAGAACAATCAGGGGATAATACAGCAAAATATTCCCAATCCCAAACCTAGACAGATCAATTCTGCGGCTTTAATACAGATATCAGAAACACAAGTTTGATACTTTGTACACTATCTTTAGTAGAGAAAAATAAAAATAAATAAAATCTGCTTAAAATTGGCTTACTTTCCCTGATAGACACACTCTGTTACTGCCATTATCGACTATATTTCAGTCAGGGTTTTTTTGCTCCACTAAAAATGTATTTACTTAATTTTAACATATGTGAGTAAGGGTTTTTGCTCTTTTATTAAGAAAGGGAATTTATTTTTCTAATTATTTTTGCATTTACATTTACCGATCACAATCATGTACGTGAAACTCAAATTTGACTCCATCATTGCTATTAGTATCATACGTGGAACTGCATTTATTTTCATACAACTTATAAGTTATTTTACAGATATAACTAAAAATACAATTTGAAAATAAGTGACTTTCATCTGCCCAGTGTCTAAAGTTGTTTGTTTAGCTAATGTTTTTTAAACTGACACTGCTAAGGTTAGTACAAGCTAAATTTACATTCTAGGAGGATACTATTATTTGATTGTACCACTTTAAATAATAAATGACAAAGCACAATATGATAATTAAAGTAATAATGATAATTACTCCAGCCAGGACAGGTTAGGCATTTTAGAACTGACTACTCAAAGAATTAAATTTAAGCATGAGAGAGAAATAAAATTATTTTTCAGTCAAAAAACTAAAATACCATCAATGTAATCCTTAATGGACTTTGAAAGAATAAAGTTACAGAAACTATATGTGCCCTGCACATTTCGATAGCAAGTACCAAGAAGTAATAACAACAATACAAGTGTGTGTGTTGGGGGAATGTGAGAGAGAGAGAGAGAGAGAGAGAGAGTGTGTGTGTGTGCGCGCGCGCACTGTCACTTTAAGCCAGGAGTGGGCAAATTACAGCCCGTGGGCCAGATCCAATCCACGAGCCGTTTTAAGCTGGCCCCTGAGCTGCACTAAGTGGCTCAGCCCCACTCTGGCCGGGGCGCTGGGTCGGGGGCCACACCCCTGAGCCTCTCACCACGCCCCAACCCCTTACCCTAGCCCTGATCCCCCTCCCACTCTCCAAACCCCTCAATCCCAGTTTGGAGCACCCTCCTGCACCCCAAACCTCTCATCCTCAGCTCCACCCCAGAGTCTGCAACCCCAGCCAGAGCCCTCACCCCCCGCACTCCTGCCCCAGCCCTGATCCGCCTCCTGCCCTCCGAACCCCTCGGTCCCAACCCAGAGCACCCTCCTACACCCCAAACTCCTCATCCCCAGCCCCACCCCAGAGTCCCCCCCACCCCCGCACCCCAACCCCAACTTTGTAAGCATTCATGGCCCTCCATACAATTTCTATTCCCCGATGTGGCCAGGGCCGGCTCGAGGGGTTTTGCCACCCCAAGTGGCGGAAAAAAAAAAAGCCGCGATCGCGATCTGCGGCAGCTCCACCACGCCGCTTTCTTCTTCGGTGGCAATTCGGCCGCAGATCCTTCGCTCCAAGAGGGACCGAGGGACCTACCGCCGAATTGCCACCAAAGAGCCTGACGTGCCGCCCCTTCCCCTTGGCCACCCCAAGCACCTGCTTGCTGAGCTGGTGCCTGGAGCCAGCCCTGAATGTGGCCCTCAGGCCAAAAAGTTTGCCCACCCCTGCTTTAAGCACAGCACTCGGTAGTCTGAAGGCTTGCTCAGTCCAGCAGCAGTTGCCAGCAGCTCCCACTCCTAACCCAGAGCAGCGCAGCAGCACACGGCCAGACTCCTGTCTCCCCACCCCAGCTCAGACCGGGTACACAGGCAGGGGGATGGGGACTCCCCACCATCAGCCCCCTACCCTCTGCACAGCACACAGGAGCAGGTTGGTCAGGGGCAGCTCCAAGCCGGGTGGGGGGGCGAAGGGGGGTAGGAGCAGCGGTGGCAGTAGACAGCTGAAGAGCAGCGGGAGGGAGCACGAGGGACAGGACTCCTCTGCTCTGGAAGTGCCCCCTCAGGAAGCCATGTGTTGGGCATCACCCAGCCTGCCCACCCCCACAGTTGGCCCTATCTGGCCCAGCAGGCCCTGAGTGGCAGCCCCTTATAGCCCCCTGATGTTCCCATTTGGAAAAGGCCTGTATGGCAAAAGCAACAAAGAATCCTGTGGCACCTTATAGACTAACAGACGTTTTGCAGCATGAGCTTTCGTGGGTGAATACCCACTTCTTCGGATGTGTGGCAAAGTGGAATGGAGTAAGTGCAGCTCTGCTCTCTGCAGGACCTGGGCTCTGGTCTCAGCGCTGGTAGTGGTAACTCTTTGTAGCTCTCCTTTCAAGGAGACGGGCGAATGAGCCTGACCCCTATGGCATGACACCTGAGCTCACAAAGATGGCTGTTAGGCACAGAAATGTTAACACCTATCAGTGGAAGAGCTGGGACTAGAGCTCACAGTTACTGGATTTGCAGATTAATGCACCCAGTATCAGGCCTGGTGTGGGGGTTTGCATCCTAAACCTAGGACAGGGAACTACCAGCTCAAGTCCTTCCCTCTCTCAGCACAAAGTGTCATGTGCCCTTTGCCCCCACCCACGAGGGCAAGTGAAAAGAGAGTCACTTGGCCAGGGCCAGCAGGCTTTGGCCTGGAGGGGGGGTGTTCTCTTATAGTCTTGTTTGATAGCTCTCAGCCCCCAGGGCTCATAACAAACCCGCAACTGCGAGAGAGGGGAGGGGGAGAGACACATCACCTCCCTCTGCTCCCTGTCACACAAGACAGCAACCTGTGGAACAGACTGACCAGGAACAAATTGCCAGACAAATGCCTTTCTTTTTCTGATGGCATTCCCAAACGAAAGGGGCGGGAACGCTGTCCGGGTGACAGCCTGAGCTAGGAGAGCCCTGGACACAGGGCCTTCTGGACTCCTGCTGGAGAGATTATAGCACACTACCTTGGATGCACGGCTGCAGGTGGCGATTCAAAGGCCCAGGATCAGGGCCACGGGAACAGGACCTTGCTAATGGCAAAGGCATCACTGGGGTGTTGTATAGCTAGGTCCCAAGCCCTGCCCTTGCTCACATGGTGCTCGTCGCTTTAACAGCATTTCTGTGGAGCCCTGTGCCCACCCCTACAACCAGGCTGCTGCACCCGCTCTTGCACTTCTTCCCTTCTGTCTCCTTTGCTGACACAGTCCTGTTCCTCCCTCTTCCACCTGCCCCCTTTTCCAGTCATTGTGAGGGGAGGAAAACTGGATGACTTCTGCCTGGGAAGGTGTGCATGTCCCTTTAAGAGACGGGGACACTGTCCTAGAAGTTCTGGGGCAGGCAAAAGAAATGAAATGATGATGACATGGGGGAGAGAAGGTGAAGGTTGAACCAATAGAGGGAAGAGTGTGGAGGCTGGGGGAGGAGAGAACGGCCGACTCTTAGGAAGGACCCCAAATCAGAGGCCAGACTCTGCACCAGGCTCGGTCCTCTGGCTGGCCTTGCATGCCGAGCATCGTGCAGGACGTCTCCCGCAGGTGGGTGCCTGGCTGGGAGATGAGCTCTTTCAAAGGTCTGGCTCCAGTTGGAGCTGCCAAGCACTCCTGGAAACCTGGCCCTGGGCTCTTGTGAAAATCTGGCTTCAGGGCCCAGGCCAGGGGGATAGGGGATCTGGCCACTGATGTGCTGGGTGACCTTGTGTGCATCACTTCCTCTCCCTGAGCCATCTGTAATGGGGCCAGTAACTCAGCTGCCTTTTGGGATGCACTTGGAGAGCCATGGCTGCTGAGTGCTCAGCATTGTCATTGTCACTGCAGTGTTGCCAGCCCGAAGCATTTGAAAATCATTAGACCCCAAACCCATGAGATTTAAAAACAACAGCGGTGGGGTTTCTATTTGCCTGTGGATGTTGGAGGGATTAAAGTTCTCTCTACAACCACGAGGGCTGGAAACTTACTTTTCACTCAGACAAAAGCTGAGATTCTCGGGGGCTCCTGTGATTTCAGGAGCTGGGGCCTTCACTGAAACATCAAACAGCACAAGACTCAGGCTAGAACAGAGAGAGTTGGCCACACTCTTGTGTCCACTGTTGTGTACTGGGGGCAGCGTGGTGCCCAGAGGGGCTGGCCAGAGCTGGTCAGGGTCTGGGGCATTATACCAAAGTCTCCTCCGAGAGCCAGGAAGCCTGGATCAGATCTCCTTCCAAGGTAACTCCATAGGCCAGAGAGCTGCTGTTCAAGGTCACTGTGAGCTGAGCATATAGCAGAGGGCTGGGCAGCTCCAGCTGTGGTATTTGGGATGACCTGGAATTGCAGAGAAGTGACTGATCCAGGCACGAGGGCAGTAATTAGGCTGTGTGCACAGGTAGAGTGCTCAGCCAGGCTCCGCAGCAAGGACACCTGCCATGCCACCGCACAGTTCTCTCTTCAAACGGCAGCCAACAGTCACTCTCTGCAGCAGTGAAACAGCCTGAGCCCTGCTCTCTACTTCATGGCTCCAGCAATCTGATAGGCATCGCTCTCAGTCTGCACTCATCAGCCTTATACCCATGACTGAGGAGGAGAAAAGCCCAAATACTAAAGCCAAGAGTAGGAAACCAAGAGGGCTCAGACCCAGCCTGAACACATTCTGACAGGTCAGCTGGAAATCCTCCATGACCCCTGTGTGCTCCCACAGCCTTCCACGGTGCAAGACAGGCCCAGGCAGCAGTTTTGAAGGAACAGACTTCAGCTCCCTCCCGCAGAGCCGGGCTGACTCTGCAGGGCAAACAGGAGCAATATGAGTCATTCGTATCCCTAAACCCGTTGCTGTGACTGACATGCAGAGGGGGCAGGAGGCGGCTCCCCAGTTCCCTTGCAAGCTGGAGTGCACGTTGGAGTTCTGAGACACGTGCACTACCTTTACTGCAGGCTAAAAATAAAAACCATTTCAGTCTGAATTAACTTAATAGTCAAAGCACTCAAGAGAGCCCCAAGGGCCTCAGCTTTCTTTTTCCAGGCATTCTGGTCTCCTTCGAGCTGGCCCATCATTACCGTGCGTGATGCTTTGGGGGATCAATCCAGACCAGGAGGGGATTGTGTTCCCTGTAACCCTAGGTGCTTCTATGCTGTGCAGCTTTGGCTCAGCGCCCTGATGCCAGCAGCCTGCTCACAGCACGAGAGCCTCACCCTGGCTTCCACCAGCCTGGTTACTCCTCGCAGGGTGACACCATCAACAGCACTTCAATCCAGAGTCTCCCCAAAACTGTCTCCTCTGCACTGCTCAGCCCCTCTCCCTGCAGCACTCATAAAACCTTACCAAGTTCTCTGCTCCTTTCAAGAGATGGGACACAGCACCCGCCTCGTAGTTTGGCTGAGGATCTTACCCTTCCATTTGATAAACTGCACTGAGATGGTTGTGTAATAAAACAAGATTTAGTTTATTACCAAAGAGCAGATGTTTCAGGGATACCAAATAGAAGCAATTGGATAGAAATGATTACAAACAAACAAAAGTAAAAATACACTTATAAGACTCAACCCTAACTTAACAAAGCAAAGTAATTTTCCCACCACATTTGTTCTCCCAGATGGCTGGCCAGTCCTTAGCCAGGGTCCAACACAGAGCCCAAAACACTGCCTTTCTTTGTCCCCTTAGGTGAAGGATGCCAACGTGCCTTTTTCTGTCTGCCTGTTATCCTCAAAGTTTATCTTTGTTTTCAAAGCCAGGCAGTCCTGCTGGGGCCATCAGGGAGTTCACACCTTGTGAATTTTTGCAGTCCCCTCCCCAACCCGGATAGTTAAGCAGCTGCCTCCCCAGTTTGCTAATTTGATTATGGTACAACTCTACCTCAATATAACATGACCCGATATAACAAATTCAGATATAAAGCGGTAAAGCAGTGCACGGGGAAGGCTATGACTCGCGGATCAAAGCAAGTTCGATATAATGCAGTTTCACCTATAATACGGCTAAAGATTTTTTGGCTCCCAAGGACAGCGTAGAGGTGTATTTACCTTTTATGTAAATATACTTGTATATTCTCTCTTTGCTGAGTTTACACTGGAGACACAGCCACGCAGGTGGAACCACATTTATTTGTCCAGGGTGAGGTGACTTAAGCCCTACCTGCCAACTACATTTTAAGAACATATTTCCAGGGCGTATTTATAATTTTTCATATATCACCTGTGCATGCACCACACGATAATAATGACCAGTATGTCGCCAGTGTACACATAACACCTTCCACGATGCCTTCTAAACACAGGTTATGAAACCAGTGACCTTGAGTCTGCTGAGCTGGTCAGGCCAGCTGAGGCTGATTGCTAGTACCGGAAAGCCCTGGCCTTCAGGCATTGGGGTGCTTTTAGGGCCACATCTTGTGACCAAATGTGTTGGGGCAGTCCCAGTCCTGCCACATTACCAAGATTTGAGGCTCCCCACAGTAGGGCCAGTTCTTGTGATATTTGATGTTTTCCTTAAAGCCCCAGCTCCTGGAGTCAGGTCACTACAAGAGAATCTTCCATTTTAGAACCTCTATTTCTAACCTCTCTGGTTGTGAAGAAAAGCCAGGAAACATGATCCGAGCGGGACCCAAAGGCTCAAAAGCCAGGAGGTGAATAAACCTCCCAACACTGATTATTTTGAAAATTCCCTATATTTTATGCCAGTATTAGGGGGCCTGACTGCTGATTTCTAGCCATTTGGGGCTGGTGATACTGTTCCTAGGTCTCTCTCAGCAGGCTGAATATTGATGGCTATGGGACCATCCCGCAGGTCTGCTGAGCAGCCTGAGGGGAAGTGAAGGTCTCTGCCATGGCTCACTAGCTTTGCTGGGGTGCAGTTAGCACAACACTGGCCCTCCCTTTCCCATTAACTAGGGGCCAGTCAGTGACAAGACATCTCTTGTCCCCAAGCCCTCTCCACTCTGGCTGGGAGTGTCACTGTAAATGGGGGATGGGTGTGCTCTGGAAAAGAAACAAGGAGCTCTCAGCACAGGTGGGCAGCAGCACAAACGTAATGAGCCCCCGATGTTCCCATTTGGAAAAGCTCGGCTGCTGGACAGGAGGCCACCAGCAGCACCAGGTTCTTGCCTATTGAGAGTTACAGCAAACTCTTTGGCATAATTAATAGTGATGTTTCAAAGGAAATCAATGACACACAATTTGTCTGACAAGTCAGGATTTTTCTCCTAGACAGAGGACTCCCACATGGGCTCTGGGACTGTGAGGCACCACTGTATCAGCTGTGCAAGGGGGTGGGGTGAGGGACACTCTCCTGTGACACCCTCCTGATTGCAGCATGAGCAGGTTTTGAAGCAGTCTAGCGTTCAGCTGTTTGCACAATGAGAGCGTCTCCACTTCAGGCAGCTCTGGAAAGCAGCACATGGCTGGAGAGCTGGTTACTAGATCTGTGCAGACTGATTGGTGGCTGGGAGGTGGCATGTTCATGCCCCACTAGTGTCTGCTGCCTGCACACATCATGGAGCCCATCACGAATGCAAGGAATGCCAAGGAGTTCTCTGGCTGGGGGGCTTTTGAGTGGATCTTAAAATACAAGGTACTGTGGGGTCACTAAAAATTAAAGAGGCTTTGGCACTGTGACATTACACCCCATATTCTTCATAGAAATATGGTTAGGATATGAATATGACATAAGATATACTTTATGCAAGATGGCTCATGTAAGATATCACTGGAAAGGTTATGATTTACCAAATGTGATTATCCCATTTGTATGCATGTATCATTTCTGTACCTGAAGTCAGGAATATTGACTATATAACAATTACAACTGTGTGTACTTGGGGAAACGCCCACCAGACAGTAAGCAATCAGCCTTAATGGGCCATTAGAAAAAGACAATGAGTCTTTGAAGATGTGGATCTCCTATCTGCCTGGAGTGCCTTCCTGTGGACATTGCAAATAAACCTGGTTTCATAGTTGCTTTGACACTGCAAGGTCAGGTGATAAGATCATCTGATACAAAATACCACCTTGGACACTGCTGGTACTTTTCCTCGATAGGGGGATGGGGATCAGACAAAGGTTTCCCATCTTAGGTAAATCCTTTTTAAGGCTTGGGAGGGGGCCAATCTGGTCTCTCCTCCATTGCCTACCCAAGAAGAAAGATGCCTGAAAGTACCTGAGGGTTCAAAGGAACTAACCTGAGGGGAAAGACTGGGTCCAGACTGAGACAGGGTCTGGTCTGTAAGAAGAAATAACTGGAACTCTAAGCTACAAAAACTCTGCAACTGGCCTAAAATAACATTTAGGGTGAGAAATTACTTCTTGAAACTAGTCTCTTTAAGATCTTAAGCTTAGTGTGTGTGTTTTGTTTTATTTGCTCAGTAATCTGCTTTGTTCTGTTTGCTATCCCTTTTAATCACTTAAAATCTGCCTTTTATAGTTAATACATTTGTTTTATTTATTATTAAACCCAGTTTGTGCAATTTCTAACTGGGGTGTGGGGGGAAGACGTTGTGCATATTTCTTTTCACATTGAGGGAGAGAGTGAATTTTTAGGAGCTTGCACTGTGCAGATCTTTCTATACAGCGCAAGACAGTATTATTTTGGGTTTATTCCCCAAAAGAGGTGTACACAAGAATGCTGGGTGAATCCTCTCACACAGAGCTGACTTCAGTCTGTGTCTGCAGCTGGGTGTGGCCCTGTGTGTGTGCTGCAAGAGGATGGAGAGCCTAATTCAGCAAAACAGGGAGAGGGAATCCAGGCTAGTGGAGCAGGAGGGCCCAGTACATCAGGTGGCATCCCAGAAGTCGGGGGGAGGGGGTCTAACCCATCACAGCCACCAAGTCCCAGTTTGCCCAGCTCCCTAGGCAAAGCTTCCTTGCCCGCACTGTCGGTGCAGTGTGTGATCATTCCTATAGGTGGCTGCTGCCTTTTGGTGGTGCTCCACATAGTGAGCTTAGCTGTTTGCTTTGCTCTGACCGCCAGCTGTGGAGCCAGTTGATAAGCAGTATTCTCAGCTGACTCTCCTCCTAGGACTCCCTCGCCAGCCATGCTTTGCTCACCCTCACGAGCTCTCTCATTCATCACCAGAGCCACCACTCTGTGTTATATCTTCCAAACAAAAATGCCTATTCCTAGTTTGAATGGTTTCCCAGCCATGACTCAGAGAGGGCTCCTCATCTCCACTTTCTATCAATCTTGGTTTCCAAATGCTGCGATGTCACTGATCCTATGCTTGGCCTTGCTACAGTCTAGTGTCTGGAAGGACACTGCTGCTCATGAGCAGCCTGCAGGAGACAGGCTTCCAAATGGACGATGGTCAGCATGTCTTGTTTGACATGAGCTGATTCCTGTTTCGACAAATATTCCACTAGCTGGACTCTGTTCTGCCAGGTTCACCGTTTCTGTAGCTGGAATCACACCTGCTGTGGGCTTCAGGCAGCCACAGCAAGAGTTCCCGCAGCTCCAGCTGACAAGGAATTATCCCCCCACACTGATTCTCAGGATCAGTGGAAGGCCTAGGAGAGAGCCTCCTTTCCCAGTCCCTCCCCCAGGAGGCTCTGACTACATTTAGACTTCCAGTTGAGCCTTGAAGAGCACTGCCAGGTATAGCCCAGGCCCTTTGAGTAGCTCTCCTCCTAGTTAAAGCCAACCCACCTCCACCCCTCACTTACCATTTCGGAGCTAGTGGCTCCCCAGCGGGAATCTTCTCCGAGACAGGGCTGGCCGCAGCTCTGCATTGCTCAGGGGCCGAGCAGGGAAAGGACAAAGGACCTAGTTGTCAGATGAAGTCAGCTCACTGCCTGCTCGCTCTGGATGTGGAAAGCTTCCACGACATGGCTGAATCCCCAAGCAAGACTGGGGCCTGCTTCCAGGGCCCTGTGAAAAGCTCTGAGCATTGCTTTATTCTTGGCTGAGAATCCACAGGATTCACTCCAGACGGCCCAAATGCAAAGCTTCTGGGAGCATGAGAGTGGCTGTGCAGTGGTAGAGCACAATGGCCACATCTGTGCCACTGACCAGTTGCTTTCCTTGCACAGGCCAAGCGAACAAGTGCTGCTTTGTCAGTCGCTATGACCTTCTGGGTCCCCTCTGGTCCTGCTGGGGAACTGTCTCAGCCCAGTCCCATGCACAATGCCTGGCCTGCTGGAATGTAACATTGCAAAAGAAAAGAGCCCTGCTGGAGCAGCTCTGCCCTCCCTGCTGCCAGGCTGGGGTAAGTGCTGTGTGCTATCGGCGTGACAGCTCTGCTTCCAGGCCCCACAGGGACTCCTTGTTCTGGGCACTGTGCAGACACACCCCTCTCTCTCTGAATAGAGACGGAGAGGAAGAATCACTGTCACCAGTATAGAGACAGAGTAAGTGACCTGGCAGCCTTCCTCCCATCTCATGGGAAGGGGAGTTAAGAAAGTGCTGCTGGACATGCTCCCCCTGGCTGCTCCTTCACAAGGCAACAGCATCTCGGCCTTTCCCCGGCCTCACTGGGAGCGACTGGCATATCCATTAAAGTTCAGCCAAAGTCTCATTCCTGAGGGTGTGAAAGAATCATAGAAGATTTATGGAAAAAACCTTGGGAGGTCATGTAGTCCAACCCCGCTGCTCAAAGCAGGACCAACACCAAATAAATCATCCCAGTCAGGGCTTTGTCAAGCCAGGCCTTAAAAACCTCTAAGGATGGAGATTCCACCACCTCCCTAGGTAACCCATTCCAGTGCTTCACCACCCTCCTAGTGAAATAGTGTTTCCTAATATCCAACCTAGACCTCCCCCACTGCAACTTGAGACCATTACTCCTTGTCCTGTCATCTGCTACCACTGAGAACAGCCAAGCTCCATCCTCTTTGGAACCCCCCTTCACGTAGTTGAAGGCTATTATCAAATCCCCCCTCACTCTTCTCTTCTGCAGACTAAATAAGCCCAGTTCCCTTAGCCTCTCCTCATAAGTCATGTGCCTCAGCCCCCTAATCATTTTTGTTGCCCTCAGTTGGACTCTCTCCAATTTGTCCACATCCTTTCTGTAGTGGGGGGCCCAAAACTGGACGCAATACTGCAGATGTGGCCTCACCAGTGCCGAATAGAGAGGAATAATCACTTCCCTCAATCTGCTGGCAATGCTCCTACTAATGCAGCCCAATATGCTGTTAGCCTTCTTGGCAACAAGGGCACACTATTGACTCATATCCAGCTTCTTGTCCACTGTAATCCACAGGCCCTTTTCTGCAGAACTGCTGCTTAGCCAGTCCGTCCCCAGCCTGTAGCAGTGCATGGGATTCTTCAGTCCTTAGTGCAGGACTTTGCACTGGTCCATGTTGAACTTCATCAGATTTCTTTTGGCCCAATCCTCCAATTTGTCTAGGTCACTCTGGACCCTATCCCTACCCTCCAGCGTATCTACCTCTCCCCCCCAGCTTAGTGTCATTCACAAACTTGCTGAGGGTGCAATCCATCCCATCATCCAGATTATTAATGAAGATATTGAACAAAACCTCCCCAGGGGCCTTGGTGACAGCAACACCCCCCAAAAGGCAAAACCACCTGTGCTGCCAGCCAGAGACTGCAGCCTGGCAAGCAGTTTCCCAATGCCATTCCGCTGCCAGGCC
Organism: Mauremys reevesii; assembly: GCF_016161935.1. Classification (NCBI taxonomy): domain Eukaryota; kingdom Metazoa; phylum Chordata; order Testudines; family Geoemydidae; genus Mauremys; species Mauremys reevesii. Next base: position 19,437,844 of record NC_052637.1, read on the forward strand.
TTGGAGGGGGACACCTCACCCTGCCCCTGCCTACTGTTGAGACAATGCATCCCTGCGCCAGAGAGCGTAGATTTTTTTGCAGCAGTACTCCATCAGGGGAAGGGTGCACACAGGAGCTGTCTTGTGCAGCCGTTGGCGCCTCCTGTAGCACGCGCACCCCCCAACCATCCTCTCAGTTCCTTGTCTACCACAGAGCTTGGCTGTGTAACTCCAAAGTAGAGGGGAGGAGGGTGGGTAGTGGAGCACCCACAGGGACACACATCTTGAAGAACCATCATTACTGCACAAGATGAGTAAATTCTTCTTCGAGTAGTAGTAGTAGTATCCCTGTGGGTGCTCCACTCTAGGTGCTTGAAGAGCAGTATCCCACCAGGGGTGGCAGGGGTTCGGAGTTATGTATAAGCGTGTGATGAGAGCACTGTGAGGCCAATGAGAGAATCCGAGACAAGGCCTTGGCTGATAGAGTAATGCTTTGTGAAAGTGTGCTCTGATGTCCAGGTTGCACCTCTACAAATGTCTATTAAGGGGACATTGTTCAAGAATGCAATTGATGTTGCCATGGCTTGTGTTGAGTGGGATCTGATGCCCACAGGGGGTCCTTTGTTATGTAGGTGGTAGCAAGTTTGAATACAGGAAGAGATTCATTTGGAGAGTCTCTGGGTCGATATTGTAGAGCCCTTGGAGCGCTCTGCTGTAGAGACAAATAGTCTCGGTGACTTGTTAAATGGTTTAGTTCTGTCCAAGTAGAAGGCTACAGCCCGTCTGACATCTAGCATGTGTAACATTGCTTCTCGAGAATCCTTATGTGGCTTGGGATGGAAGGCAGGTAAGCATATGGTTTGGTTAATATGAAAAGGTGTAGCCACTTTGGGCAAGAATTTTGGGTGAGGACATAACATGATTTTGTCTTTGGTAAATACCGTGTACAGTGGTTCAGCCATCAATGCTCTTATTTCGCTGACACGTCTTGCAGACATGATTGCCACTAGGAATGCGACTGTCATTGACATATGAAGGAGGGAGCAGGTTGCTAGAGGTTTTAAGGGTGGTCTTGTGAGTCATTTGAGCACAAGATTGAGATCCCATGGTGGTGTAAGTTGGCGTGCTTCTGGGTACATGTTCTGTATACCGTCGAGAAGGCACAGTGTAATCAGGTGAGTGAATATTGAAGCTCCTTCTATCTGTTCATGGAGGGCCGTGATGGCAGCCAGGTGTACTTTAATAGAACTTATGGTTTACCCCGTTTCCTTCAGTTCTAGTAGGTAGTCTAGGATCATAGATAGAGGCGCCTTGGTGGCAGCCAGCTGTTTTTGCTGACACCAAAGGGAGAATCTTCCCCACTTGTGGCAGTAAGTATTTCTAGTGGTGAGCAACAGCTATTTAGTAATACCTGTTTTACTTTCCCGAGCAGTTCAATTCTCCATGTTGGAACCACACAGGAGCCATGCTTTGAGATGCAGCTTCGCTGGGTTTGGATGGAGTGTCAGACCCTTGTTCTGGGACAGGAGGTCCGTCCGTAAGGGCAGCGGTTGTGGGGCCAAGTCTGTCTGGGCCATGTGGGGACAATGAGAATGATGTATGCGCTGTCGAGTCATATCTTGCGGATGACCCGTGGGATCAGTGGTATTGGCGGGAAGATGTACATGAGCCATGCATTCCACGGGATAAGGAAGTTGTCCCCTAATGACCCCAGCGCCAGGCCTGCCCTGGAGCAAAAGAGTGGACATTTGTAGTTTATTGCTGAGGCGAACAAGTCGATTACTGGGTGACCCCATTTTTGGAATATCATTCTGAGAACACTGTTGTGGATTTCTCGCTCATGTTCCTGTAAGAAGTACCTGCTGAGGTTGTCAGCTGTAATGTTTTGGCATCCCGGTAGGCATGATGCTGTGATGTTTATATTGTTGCGGATGCACAAGTTCCAAAAGTTCATGGCTTCTGTGCATAGCAAGGAAGTGGCGGCATGCATTATGTACTGCACGGAGTTCCAGGAGATTGACATGTAGTCAGGTTTCCGTCATGGACCACTTGCCTTGTACATTGTGGTGACCCAGGTGAGAGCCCCAACTGATCAGAAGGCGTCTGTTGTAATAGTCACTGATGAGGGATCTTGTTGAAAGGAATCCCTGAGCATACATTCCTTGGTTGTGTCCACCACTGTAGGGAGAGGATAACCTTTGGTGGTAGTGTCACACGTCTGTTGAGAGAGTGTTTGCTGGGTGAATAGACCGTGCTCAACCAGTGCTGCAGACAGCGCATATGGAGTCTGGCATTCTTTACTACGAAAGTCGTAGCTGCCATATGTCCCAGAATCTGAAGGCATGTCCTCACTGAAGTTTGTGGGCTGATGGTCACTGTGGAAATAAGATTTGTCAATGTAGTGAATCTGTGGTTTGGTAATACTGTCTTGGCTTGTATGGCGTCTAGGTTGGCTCCGATAAACTCCAGTCACTGGGTTGGTTCCAGGGTGGATTTATTTTCATTTATCTGTAGATCTAGCCGGTGAAACAAGTCTATCGTGGTCTTCAGCATGCATGCCGTTTCTTGTCAATTGACACCTTTGCGTAGGCAATCGTCTAAATAAGGGAAGATTATGACTCCTTTGCATCATAAATATGCTGCTACTACCGCGAGTGTTTTTGAGATTACGTGGGGAGCAGTGGATAGTCTGAAGGGAAGGACACTGTAGTAGTTGGGTCCTACTGTGAACCGCAGGAACCATCTGGGGGGCAGGATGAATGGTAATATGGATATATGCATCTTGGAGGTTGAGGGCTGCAAACCAGTCCCCCCATCTAGCGCTGGGATTATTGTGGCCAAAGTGACTATTTTGAACCTGTGGTTGCATACAAACCTGCTGAGTTTTCAGAGATCTAAGAGTGGTCTCCATCCCTCTCCTTTCTTCTCTGTCAGGAAATATTTGGAGTAAAAACCCTTCCCTTGGTATTGGTGTGGTACTGGTTCTACAGCACCCAGCAGTAGGAGATAGTCTACTTCCTGTTGCAGAAGGTGCTCGTGAGAGGGGTTCCTGAGGAGGGATGGGGAAGGGGGAGGGTGGGGGGGATGGTTGTGAAAGGGATGGTGTAGCCAGATTGTACGATCTCTAATATCCATTGATCTGTGGTTATCGCAGCCAAGGCACTGTAAAATGGGTGCAAGCAATGACCAAAGTTGTGGGATGGAGTATCTGTTGGTGCTAGAGGTGTCGTGAGGTCGTGCATACCCTGAACCAATTCTTCAAAATTGTGGCTTAGATGTAGATGGATGGTTGGACGAGGCCTGGTTATTTGGAGCTTGTCGTCTCTATGCCCATTGTTTGGGTCTGTTCTGAGTGAAGTATCATGGTGGTTGACAGTTAAACGAGGTGTCTCGCGACTTCTGGTATGGTGTAAAGCGTGGGCATTTGTCAGGTGGTGGGTGTATGCCTAGCGTATGCAGCATCACTCGGGAGTCCTTCATGGTATGGAGCACGTCGTCTGTTTGAGATGAGAATAGTTTATCCCTATTGAAGGGAAGGTCCTCCACTTTTAGCTGTAGTTCTTTCAGAATTCCCAAAGCTTGCTACCACTATGTTCTTCTCATAACCACAGCTGTTGCAGTTGTTCGGGCAGCTGTGTCCACTACATCCATTGAGGCTTGCAGTGCTGTGCGGGCTATTATCTGATCTTCATTAATGATGGCGTTGAGTTGAGGACATTTGTGCTCGGGGAGGTCTTCCACGAGCTCTTGTATTTTACTATAGTTAGAGTAATTGTAATTTGCTAGTAGAGCAGAATAGTTGGCAGCTCTGAGCAGAAGGGTGACTGATGAATAAACTTTATGCCCAAAGAGGTCCAGTCACTTGTGTTCTTTATCCTGTGTTGTGGAGCAGAAATGAGGCTGTTTACTGCGCTGATTGGCAGCCTCTGCTACCAGAGAACAGGCTTGAGGGTGTGAAAACAAAAATTCCATGCCTTTGGCTGGAACAAAGTATTTCCTGTCAGCCCTTTTATTGGTGGGTGGTGCCGATGCTGGTGTTTGCCATATGGCCTCCGCAGGCTCCATTATGGCCCTATCCATGGGGAGGGCGATCTTGGCCGATGATGGCAGCTGTAAGATTTTTAACAACTTATGTTGTTTCTCCTGCACGTCATGTTAGGCAATTTCTTGGCTGTTTGCTACTCTTTTGAAGAGTTCTTGAAACGATTTCAGGTCATATGGTACTATCAGGGTATTTGGAGTCACCGCTTCCTCTGGTGTGGAAGATGAGTGTGGGGCAGGTTGTGAATCATCCAGGTCTTCCTGTGATAGTATCTCTTCCTCTTCTAGCTCTGTCTCAGGGGGGTCAGAGGTTTCTCTGAGTGGTAAGGATGGATGTACTCTGAATCCTCTTCTGGCTGGGGAAGGGGGGCCAGAATATGGGTTCTAGTATGTGGCCCAAGGACCCCATTGTGGCCATTGCATGGGGTAAGGTGATAGCAGGTAAGGCCAGTGCTGTGCATACCAGGACTGTAAATGCTCAGAGGGATTAACGCTTAGGCTTCATAGCGTTCCATGTAGGTCTCATCTGTGATGGCAATGAATGTTGAGAGGAGAAGCGGTTGTGCTGCACATCACCTTCCTCACCACTATGCATGGAGATCGGTGCAGGAGATGAAGGATGGTACTGTGCTATGTAGCTCGGGGAGTGATTGGTGCCAAGTAGTGGTGACTGCGGTGCAGAAGAAACCGCTATGTCTGCATGATGTAGGAGTTACGCTGGTCCCACCTTAGGGTTGCAGTCGACCGTTGGAGCGCTGACTAGTGCCGGATTCGGCTTGTTCGCCAGCATCAAGTCTGGAGTCAGTGCCGGTGGTGGCAGCATTGATCGCAGTGCCGCTGCCTGTGTTGCGCTCAGTGGTGTAGCCAGGTGGAGGGAAGAGGGGGAGCGGAAAAAAAAAGGCACCACCCACTGCGGTGCTTTTACTAACGGGGCAGCGCTCTGGGTATTCAGCGGCACCTCAGTAGCGGGACCTTCACTTGCTCCACGGGTCTTCGGCAGCATTTTGGCGATGAAGCTTCAGTGCCACCGAAGACACCCGAAGGGAGTGAAGGTTCCGCCGCCGAAGACCCGAAGCTTCGCCCCGTCAGGAAGAGCGCCGCAGTGGGTGGGGCCTTTTTTTTCCCCTCCTGGATGAGTAAAATTAAAAAGGTGCCACTTGTGCTTGGTGGGGGAGTGGCCACTCCCTCGCTACCCCCCTAGCTATGCTCCTGGTTGCTCTCCACACCAGGGTGGTGGGTGCTGTGGAGGAGACTTGACGTCTCGACTCCGGTGCCACGCATTGGGGTTCGGCAGAGGTCCACTGAGGGACAGTGCCGGAGGAGCCTGGTGCCTCATAAGTGCTCTCTGGATGAGTGGAGCACTGAGGGTGAAGACCTTGCTAGGGAAGCTCTCTTTTTGTGAGAGTCCCTTGTTGGAGAGGTCGAAGCTTGCTTCCTGATAGTTTTGGAAGTTGGAGCCTTATCGCGTAGGGATCTTGGTTTTTGAGATCCCTAGAGGACATCTCTTGTGGAGGTTGGAAGGATTTCTCCATCAGAAGCATTTTCAAATGGAGATCCCTATCACGTCTTGCTCTTGACTTCAAGTTGCTGCAATGTATGCATTTTCTGGGAGATATGAGTTTCTCCCAGACAGCAGATGCAGGATGCATGGCCATCAGAGACTGGCATCGGTTCACGGCAGGAGTCACACTTTTTAAATCCTGTTGAGCCCAGCATGACTTCAGTTAAGCCTCTCCCCACTCTCGATAGATAAGGGTGGGAGTTAATTGCAGTGGTAAACTGTAGAGCTATTCCTAAATTGAGAACTAAGTAAAGATCTCACCTTTTTTTTTTTTAAGAAAAACCTCTAAGAGGAACTAATGAATCTATGGAACTATGTATAGACTAATAAGAAGTTCCTATGTAACTTATAACTTCCGCCCCCACCCCCACCCCAAAAGTATCAAGGAGAGCACAGCTGTGGAGCTCCGTCAGCAGCCAAGGACAGTTGAGAAGGAACAGAGGGGACGGTCGGGGTGCGTGCACTACAGGAGGCGCCAACAGCTGCACGAGACAGCTCCTGTGCGTGCCCCTCCCCGGACCGAGTACGGCTGCAAAAAATCTCCGATCTGTGGCGCAGGGATGCACCAACACCTAGAGTAGAGCACCCACAGAGACACCACTCAAAGAAGAACCTGTTTTATGTTTTATGTAAAACAGTGTGTTTTGGTTGAAGTGCTTGGGAAATCTGCTCAGGAACAAAAACTGGTGCATGTTCTCTCCACAGTGAGGGAGGGGCAACCTGGGTTATAAATGTACACAGCTCAGGCATCTGACCAGGGCAAGATGGTACAGTTCTGGGGTGCAAGGCTGGGGAGCTGGGGGGAACTGGCTGGAGCCTCCCTACTGTTTGTTTATGAGTGGCTGGGAGAAGCATTCACGTAACTCAGTTGGGTGTGTCCCTGCCTGTGGATGCCTGTGTAAATGCAGGAGCTGACAGATGTTTGTTGCTTAGCAACAACATCACAGTGTGAGAGGGAGCCCAGGTTGGTGGCAAAGAGGGCTCAGCAGTACCTCAATTCAGGTTGCACCCTGGGAAAACCCATCACACTGTGTCAAACCACTGGAACAGAGTGCAGGGAGTGAACAGGGAAGCCTGCACCCTGATCACTTAACTGCCAATCTGTGCCCCGGAGGAAGCTGATTGGGGTAATTAGCTAACCGGGCTGGGTGGGATAAATAGATCATCAGCCCAAATCAGATAAAGAGGCACAGGAAGGAAGTGCCTGGGGGGAGAGAGAGGAACAGGGCTAGCTGCACCAAGTCACACAGTGGCCTCAGGGAACGGAGACCTCCATTCTCCTCAGCTCCTGCAGTGCCTCAGAGGATATTGTAATAGGCTGCTGCACAGGGACTATAGTGGTATTGGTGGAGAGAACTCAAAATCAGTGGCATTGTCATTGCACAACTTGTGCAATCAGCACAGTTTATGCAGGGCAAGAAGACAAGGGCGAAGGCGCTCCCTGTAACACAACCCTTCAGTCAGAGACAATCGCCACTTTGTGTGGAGGTGTCCATATGCTGGAAACATCACGTGCCAGAGAAATTTCAGGGGAATGGTTATTTCTTTCCTGGAAGCATGAGGAACCAACTTTGCTTAAAACATCCTGCTTGTGAAATACTGAGCAGAGGCGGAAGTGGCATATCACGGACAAGCTGTGGGTGGGGCAGGGGGAGGGGGAGGGGGAGGCTGGCAGGGCTGGGTCAGGCAGGCAGAATGTGCTGTTCTGCTTCATGCTGCCAAGCCTCCCACCAACACTGGCACACCCACACACCCAGTGCAGTGCCACCAAGGGCTGGGCAGAAGTAAGGAGTCCTGGCTTTGCAGCTTCCCATAGCCAAGAAGTAGCATGTTTGCCTGGGATGTACTATGTACAAGGGCTGTACTATGCACAAGGGAGTATCCCCGACTCTCACAACCTGAATTGCAAACAGTCCCAGGAGAGGCAAGGATGATCCATAACACCACAATAAAATCATACATGAAGACAGGAGCTGCAGGTCTAGACCTTCAAGGCTTAGTCCTCCACAGGATCCCTTCCCACTAGTTGGTTTTTGCACTCAAAGCAGGGATTCACCCTCTCGGCATGTACAAAGCACTCAGTGTCTCCTCCCCCAACATGCAGCACTTACTCTGAGCACAGAATGGATTAAAGTTAATCTGTTAATTAGCTGAGGAGTTAAGATTCATTGTAAAATAGGCACTTAAAGAACTGTAATGCCCTGTATCACCCCTTGTCTTTTGACAGAGGGAATTCTTCATGTGTTTCTCTGATGGAGATTTTATGTGCCACCTCTGCTGACAGAGAAACTTTGTTATGTAAAATAATGGCGAAAAATTACCATTAATCCTAAATATTTCTTCTCAGCCATTACCCCTTGTACCAGATCTACCCCACAGGGAGGGCAGGAAGACGAGGCAGGGGGTCAGCAGGGGATGCAGCAGACAGAAGGCTCAGAAGAATGGAGGGGGCATGGTCAGTGGGAATTTCCAGGGGGTGTGCAGGGAAACATCAAGCACAAGAGGACGGAGGAAGTGGGGGGCGCACTCATGCAATTCGCAATGCACTGGCTGTTTTACACAGCTCCCCAGTAGCATGTGGCAGTCTGCGCACACCGGTGAAGCTGAGCCGAGAGGTGAACTTTTCAAAATAATTTCAGGTTGAGAGTTCATCTCTTCAGATCACTATCAAATGTATTAAAGCCATGACCGCTGATTTACAGCTGCCCACCTCATCTTACTGCAGCCCTGTGTGCGTGTGTGCACGCGCTGAATGCCCTCCTCACAGAGTAGTTTTCCACGGGACCCTGTCCCATTCAGTGCACAGGAGGAGTAGTTCTTTGTATCCTCGGCCCAAGGGAGACAGCCCGGCAGTAGTGCCCAGGCAGTGCTCTTCTTCCCTAAACCAGGCAGGATTGAGGAAGAATGAATTCCAGAGAGGAGCCAGCCTCAGAGGCCAAAGACACAAAAGGCAGGAGGAGAAGGCACAGAAGCAGCCTCACTCAGTAGGTGCTTCGGCAGGAACCACTGGACATTGATGATACCACTTGCTGCACCCTGGCCATTCTCTGCCCTGTGCTGATTTACTGTTTGGTCCAGCCCCCTCACACCACTTCACTCACAGTCTCTTCACCTCAGCCTGCCTCCCTCTTACTGCCCTCCTCCATCTCCCCTGCCCTGTCACCCTCCCTAGCTCTTCCTGCCAACGTCCCCTCCTCCTTCCCTTGTCTCCATTTAGCTGATCCCCTTCCAGCAATACTCTACCCAAACAAATGTAAATGGCAGGACCACAGTATTTGTCATCCGCAAGGTTGAGACCTTTAGATCTGCTGCACAGACCTCAGCCACTTGAGCTACTGAGTAACTGGTAGCAGTAATAGGCTGTTATCCTCTCTGTTAACCAACCACTTGAGGGGGGAAGTGACACATATTTTGCTAGTGGGATTCACAGTATTTGCTAACAGCAGAGAATGTTGGACTCAAGGATCCCCTCCCCCGCTCCGAACCGCATGTTGTCACCAAAGGTCAAAGTTATGTCAGTCTGGGTGCCTTACGTGCATTTCTGGACTTTATCAGTGTTTGGGTTTCATACTTTGAATGTCCTGGGTTCATAACGCCTGTGTTTGGGTGATGACATCATCCCTGTAAATGTATTCCGCCCTAAACGACTGCTGTGTACTCCCAGCCCTAAGTCTTTCTGTACAAAGATTTTGTTGACAGCACTAAAAAAAATTCCTCAACTACTCTCTCCTGATGATTTCTGAATCCCAAATTGAAATGACAATCTCTCCTTCCCCTGCATGTAATTGTTGTCCTGCTTCTAGGTTAAGCTAATACGGAGAGTCAAACAAATCAGGTTAAGCTAATACAGAGAGACAAACAAATATGCCAAATGACATAAACAAGCCCACATGAAAGCAGCTCTGAGCTTATTAAAGCGTATAAATGACTGGGATCGACTAGGGGGAAAGAAATGATTTCCCCTGTTTGGCATACATTCCGGGTGTGACCATAAAGGACAAAGACAAGAGTTCAACTGACAGCGCCTCTCCCTGACTGCTCTGCCTGATGCCAGTGCACAGTCAGTGCAAAGCCCACCTCCCAGGAGAGGGGGGAATTTGGGGCTGGGGCTGCACCTCCTGGAAGTGCAACATGCACAGGTGCATTCTGGGGGGTGGGGGGAAGGCAGCAATGGCTGTCAGATACTTTTGTGCCTGGAGGAGTCCGGTCGAGAGCCAACATAAAACAGTAGATTCTAAATTACATATATTTACATAAATAGGCATTAATTTTCAGCCACACTGCCTATTTGTCCTGTTCACACCCACTTCATGCATTCATTGCATACATCTCAACTAGCATTGTTAAAGACTGCATCATAATTCATTAGTATTATTTATCTGTGTTATTGTAGCACTTAGGAAGCCAAGTCAGGTAGCAGGGTCCTGCTGAGCTCGGTGCTGCACAGAAACAGGACACAAAGATGGTCCCTGCCCCAGATTGCTGCCAAAAGACACGAGATGGAGCCAGAATGGCAGGGGAGTACAAGACATAACGAGACAGGGCTGGTTAACATGACCAGCAACCTGGCTGGTGTAAAGCTTTGGTCCATATGCACATGGGACAGGGCTGAACTAAGGCTGTACGAACACAGACTAAGAGCCAGCTCCTGCCCTGAAGATTTAGTCTAAACAGACAGACAGACAAGAGAGGGACAGGAACAGAGCGGCGAAGCGACCTCCTAGTCACCCAGCAGGCCAGCTGATAGATGTAAACTAGTAGGTTAGTTGAAAAGGATCAGAAGATGGCCCTCGAGAGTATGTAGCATTGTTCCTGGGCTTTGCAACACCATTACAACTGGCAGTTGTGTATCTTGAAACCCTGGCAGAGGCACAAGGGAAGGAGGGAGATGCGGCAGTTGACCTAATAAGCCTTTTCCACCTCTCATTTGTATGATTTTTCAAGGCCTTTTTATTATGATGGTTTCCAGTTCTTCTATGGCAGGAGAATTATTGACAGGATAATTGATGAGAATTAGAAATCACTGTCTAGAAGTGCCTACACAAGGAGAAAATTGTCTAGCCAGCAAAGGCAGAGCAAGAGCCAATGGCTGGAAGCTGAGACTAGAGACATTTGAGGCGGGAGCAAAGGCACAAATTGTTGATTGTGAGGGTAAATAACCCCTGGAACAACTTACCCAGGGCCCTGGTGGATCCTCCATCTCTCCGAGTCTGTAAATCAAGGCTGTCTGTCTCTTTCCAACAGCTCTGTTCTGACTCAGCCACAAGTTATTGGCTGGATGCAGGCGTCACTGGGCGAGGTTCTCCGGACTGTGTTCTGCAGGAGGTCAGTCTGGTTGAGTCCCTTCTGGCCTTAAAATCTCTGGCTATGACAGTGTGGCAGAGCTGGGAGAAGAATAGACACTCCGCCTCTTCCTCTCATGCATGAGAGTGACAATTGTCTCCTGCAGGGGAATACCCGAATGCATTGGCCCATTAAGGAACTAACTGTCTGCAGCGTGTCATTGGAAGAAACAAGGGATTTTAAAGTTGTAGGAGCAGGAAAGACATGTAACTGCAGGGACTCCTCCTACTCCCCTCTGCACTTGCAGAACTGAAAAAGGGCTACAGTATCATTTGGAAAAAGTTCTTTTGAAACTTCCAACCCTGAGCCCCTAAGCTTCTACCCTGGGAGTGTTTGCAGGGAACTACATGCCCACAGCCAGATCAGGGAGGCACCAGGACATCTAATGACAATCACTCCATGCCTGATTTGCCATCCCTGACAAGCCCTCTCCCCCCCAAGTCAAGCGTTGTCTGTCAGGACATGTAGGCAGGCCCCTGCCACTCCAGGAGCTAAGATCACAGCCTGTCACAGAGAAAGAGGCAGCAAATGTGGGAGAGATCCCAGCGAGAAACAAAGAAGTCAGCATCTCTGAACACAGCTCCTTTGAGAGACAGGAAGCGCTGGAAGGTGGTGGGGGAGGGGCTAACTACTTTCACTGAAACCTTGCACCAGAGCTCCCACAGCCACATAACCAGAGACCAGACTCCGAGCTCGGGAGACCCAGGCAGAAGCATTCCATTATGGCCAATATACCAGGACGAGAAATCAAGTAACTTCTCAGAGCACATTGACAATTAGCCCTCCAGTGGCATCACACATCCACCCACCCCCAATACGGGTATCTGAACTTCAGCAAGAGAAGACAACTAATAGAGTCTTATAGATTCCAAGGCCTGGAGAGACCACTGTGACTGTGTAGTCTGACCTCCTGTCCACCAGGCCAGAGAACTGGCCCAGAGTCATTCCTTTTGAACAAGAGCATCTCTTGCAGAACAGAAGCCGCAGCGCTGAGGCCTGTGCTGCCACCTCTCACTCCCAGCACTTCGGCTGTGCTGTATGTGGGCAGCCCTGCAGCAGAGCCAGCGTCCATGCAGGGCAGCTGGCTCAGCAGGCTACCTGCAGAACTTGCCCTTCCTCTCAGACTTCCACCCAACCCAGGGATTATTTGCAGGGTCCTGTTGCAGTTACTCTTCCCTGGAGGTTTGCCAGTACCCAGAGAAGCCAGTATTGCTCAGTGCATTCGGCAGAGTTTCACAGCCCGGCTGCCAGCCTGAGCCCTCTCTAGCCATGACAAGGTGGAGGTGTCTCGCACAGCAAAAGCTGACTGCGGGAACTCGTGCTGCACGTGGCCCCTGAGCCCTTCCAAGCTGGGTGACCCTGTGAGATGAGTTCAGCTTGCTCAACAGAGAAAAAATGTTTCCCATTTTCAAACGACAGGAAAAGCCACATTAAAAGGAGGGATCCTAGAGAGGAAACATCTGTGTAAGTCACCAGAGTTGCGGTAGCTCACAGCACATGCTCGCAAAGTCAGGGCTGGAGCTTTGCCAGAGAAACACAATTCGAGTTAGCACATCCAACCCCCGCCCCCATGTGCTCGGTGCCAGCTGATGTCACATGTTCTCAGCTGAGCTAGGAAAGGGCACTAGTGACATTTGCACAGGACACTAAATTAGGAGCATCTTTGACCCTCAGTGGGGGCCGAGAAGCAGTACAAAGTGACCCCCAGCAGCAGTGTCACTCTAAGATTCCAGCTGGACAAATGCCACTGATCCTTCGGGGGTAACAGACCCCACACCCCTATTGCATGGGAGGGAGGAAGCTTGGAGGCAGCAACAGGGATCCTGAGGACCTAATTAGACATGAGTTTGCAATGTGATAGAGCACCAGCGTAAACGGATATTTAAAGTGCACACACAAAGGCATCCAGGGGAGAGACAGGTTCGTCCCTCTATACAGGGCTGAGGTGCAAATGCACCTGCAACAATGGGGTCTGTTCTGGGCAACTCATCACTGGGAAAACAATGACCAGCTGGGAGCAGTTCCGAGCAAGGCAGCAGATGCGGAGAGCAGCCTGGAGAAACAGATCCAAGTCTCTGGCTCCTATTGTCCCAGGCAGCCTGGTGTGCTAACAAGGGGAGATGTAAAGCTTAGGGAATGAGACAAATATCTGCAGGTGTAACTCAGGAAGGAGATGGGTGTGTAATGGGCACAAGGGGTAGGACTAGAAGTAACAAGAACCATCCTCTGGCATGTGTTTCTAATCCCTCCCAGCTGAGGAGCTGTAAGGACTTGACTCACCACTCACAACCCCCCAACACAGGTCACTGCAGCTATCTAGTGGAGCCTGAGCTCTGAAACCCAGCAGAAATGTCTACACTGCTATTTTTAGCCCTGTAGCACATAAGAACATAAGAATGGCCATACTGAGTCAGACCAAAGGTTCATCTAGCCCAGTATCTGTCTACCGACAGTGGCCAATGCCAGGTGCCCCAGAGGGAGTGAACCTAACAGGCACTGATGAAGTGATCTCTCTCCTGCCATCCATCTCCATCCTCTGACGAACAGAGGCTAGGGACACCATTCCTTACCCATCCTGGCTAATAGCCATTTATGGACTTAACCACCATGAATTTATCCAGTTCTCTTTTAAACGCTGTTCTAGTCCTTGCCTTCACAACCTCCTCAGATAAGGAGTTCCACAAGTTGACTGTGCTCTGCGTGAAGAAGAACTTCCTTTTATTTGCTTTAAACCTGCTGCCTATTAATTTCATTTGGTGACCCCTAGTTCTTGTATTATGGGAATAAGTAAATAGCTTTTCCTTATCCACTTTGCCCACATTACTCATGATTTTGTCTCGTGAGCCCCAGGCAGCTGAGCCAGACTCTGAGGCCTGCTGCCACAGGGCTATGGCTGCAGAATAGATGGACCCTGCGATCTCCCAGACTCAAGGGGGCTGTTTGGCTGGTTCAAAATAGTCCGACCGTGGCTGAGCCATCAGCACAAGCCAGGCCTGCAGCTCCCACTGTGCCATCTGCCCAGTGACAGGGCAAAGTTAGGGAAGGGGATACGCTGGCTACTTCACTTCCATGCTGGAGCTGTTAGGCATGGAAGGAAAGGCCCTAAGAAAGGGAGGCCCCATCCCAGTTGCTAGAGCTAATCAAATGGAATTGGATAACACACTAGACATCGTCCTGTCCTGCAGGGACCAATCCTGCTTTGCCCCCACACAACAGACAGGGTGAGCCAGCCGTTCCCTCACTGATCACTGTGGCTGGAGTTCTCGTAAGCCAATAGCACAGCACAGGGTGTGCAGGAATGCTGGGGAAGGCATGAGGGCAACCGTATGCAGGGGTGGGTGTGGGAACAACAAAGGGGCAGAGATGAGCACAGGGATGTCAGCAGTCAACACAAGGCAGCAGTGATGCAGAGATGGGGGGGGTGGTACCAGGAGTGGGGCACTGGAAGAGCAGAGAAAAGTGGGGGGACAGCTGGGTGTGGATGTGGCAGTAGCAGAGGCGAAGGCAGGCACATGGGCAGCAGAGCCAGGACTGGGGCAGCAGAGAGGCTGGCAGTGGCTGGAGGCACTGAGTATTTTCACACCTCCAGCGCAGTGGAAGCAGTGCTGTGAAGGCAGGAGGGAGCAGACCCCAGCAGCGGAGCCAAAGGAAGCAGAGAGAGAAAGAGGAGCCCTGCCCCAGCACTGCCTGACTGCCAGAGCCTTCTCTCACCGTTGGGGGGCCTCCTGAAACCCACCCTCAGGGAGCAGTGTTCTCAGCCACCAGCAGAGCAAAGGGCAGAGAACCTCCAGCCACACAGGCAGGGCCTGACCACACTGAGATCGCATGCTCAGGTTCCACACTCAAGAAGGGTGGGGTGCATTGCTATGCAATGCCCATGCAGTCTGCCTGGCCTGGTCCCAGGGAAACAGAGATACTCACACTGGTACCCACAGCAGGCATGCAGTGGGAGCCCAAGATCCCACCAACTTTCAGATGCAGGTGAGAAACGATCAGATGCCTTTGGGTGACCCAGAGCAAAGCTAAAAGTGGGTCACCTCACCAGAACAGTGAGCGAGGGGTCAGGGAGGAAGGAGGAAGAGGAGCCCTCGCAACACTGGCAAACGCTCTACTCCTCTGCAGGAGCCCTGATGCCAGTGCCAGTTGGACAGCGCCAGTGGCCAGGGGAGCAGGCCCTTCTCAGGGCTCAGCCAAAAAAGGGAAACATGTTCAATGGTTGAAAAACACAAGGAATAGCCATGTCGCTGCTGCCCACTCCAGGGGCCACATGGCCCTGGGACGTTTGTTGCCCGGACTCAGAGCATAACATGCAAATGCAATTCACAGGGTCCCAGCTGTGCCTATCTCAATATTTTCCTCCATTCTGCATTTCTGCTTTTCCCCTGCTTGTTCTTGCACAATATTTGGCCCCTTGTCTCAGATACACTGTGTGAAAGCAGGTTTATATTTAGAAAGTGGAGCGGGTCATGTGAGCTTTCCAGCACATCATCTCAGTTGTTATGGCAACCAACACAACTCCTAGTTAGTATGATTCTTGGGCTGGTACTGGCCTGCCCACTGCATCCCTCGGCACGCTGGCTGCAGCATGGTACCACAGGGTCAGAGATGCCAGAGCCACAGACAGACCTGGTGCTGCACCCAAGTTTCAAGTGCTGCAAGACCCTGTAAAACCCCTTGCCCAATTTCCACTCCCCATTCCTCCACCAGCCTCTGGAAGAGACATTGTAGCCCCCACTCCCACGCTAGACATTAGGTCATCCCGAAGCCTGTTCCCTGAAGCCTCCAGGCCAACCTCACAGACGCTCCAGTCCCTCACCTCAGGTCACAGAGCAACCGAGGCCCCAGTCCCTCGCCCCAGGCCAGGCTCACAGAGCAACAAAGCCTCCGGTCCCTCGCTCCAGGCCAGGCTCACAGTGCGATGGAGGCCCCGGTCCCTTGCGCCAGGCCAGGCTCACAGAGCAACAAAGGCTCTGGTCCCTCGCCCCAGGCCAGGCCCACAGTGCAATGGAGGTAGCGTTGCCAACTTTCTAATCACACAAAACTGAACACCCTAGCTCCACCGCTTCCCTGAGGCCCAGCCCCCGAGTCACTACATTCCCCTTCCCTCGGTGGCTCGCTCTCCCCCATCCTCATTCACTTTCACTGGGCTGGAAAAGGAGGCTCAGCTGTGGGTGAGGGCTCTAAATGGGGGTGTGGGCTCTGGGGTGAGACCAGAAATGAGGGGTGCGGGAGGGAGCTCTGGGCTGGGGCAAGGAGTTGGGGTGCGGGGGTGAGGGCTCCGGGTGGGGTTGGGAGTGTAAGAGGGGGCTCCAGGCTGGGGGGTGGGGCCAATGAATTTGGAGTGCGGGAGGGGACTGCAGGTTGGGGTAGAGCAAGAGGTGAGGGCTGTGGGTGGGGGTGCAGGGCTCTGGGTTTGGGGGGGCTCAGGGCTGGGGGTTGGGGTGCAGGAGGAGGTATGGGCTCTGGGCTGAGGAGAGCACTCCTGCTGACAAAGCCTCATTCACACTGCCACTTGCGTCGACAAAAATTTTGTCTTTTGCAGGGGAGCTTTTTAAGTACCCATGAAAGACAAAAGTTTTGTCGACAACTTTGCAGTGTAGACATGCCCCTCATTTAACAACAGGCTACATAAAAAGCACCAGCAAAGTCAGTACAAACTAAAATTTCATACAATGACGTGTTTATACTGCTGTGTATACTGTAAGTACAATATTTATATTCCAAATTATTTATTTGATAATTATATGGTAAGAAGGAGAAAGTCAGCAATTTTACAGTAACTGTGACACTTTTGTATTTTTATGTCTGATTTTGTAAGCAAGTAGTTCTGAAGCAAGGTGAAAATTGGGGGTCCACAAGACAAATCAGACTCCTGAAAGGGGTACAGTAGTCTGGAAAGGTTGAGAGTCACTGTTGGAATCACTCTTCAGTGAGACAAACAACAAGCAGGCTCATTTGCCCCCTTTTGCTTTCCTTTCCTGTATTCAGGGACCCAAACATCCTTTATGCTCATATCTGACCCCAAGCTTCTTGGAAGGGTTCCAGGCCAAACCTGTTTCCTGTGATGACAATCTGCATGGGGGCTGCTGCGCTGCCTGGGGAGGGATGAGCTGGTGTTTGCACTGGAAAGCACTGCAGGGGACAGTCAGTGTGTAGAACTGGGGGGAATGTTTGTGAGGTTTAGTTGGGAAATGATGGGGAGCTGAGATACAAGCCCATGTGCAACATGCACCCTACTCAGCAGGTGTTTGGTTGACACAGGCCAACCGGCGTGATGTTAGCTCCCCAAGTTAGCTGCACCCTGTGCAGACTACAGCTAGGCAAAAAACTGTCAGTGCAAAGGCCTGTTTCTGGCAAACAGTTTCAGCTTGGCTGGTTTGATGTGAATTGCTCTGACTTATCATTCTGAACGGGCATTCTGTTCCCAACTTTAGCTGATTGGGAAAAAAGTGAATTCCCTGAAAACAACCCAAAATGAAATGAAAAAGCAGAAAAAAATTGTTTGTGGACAAACAAAATTATTTGGTTTTCATTTCAGCAAGAAAACTGGACCTCAGCATCAGGTCAAAACAAACACAATTTCTGGACAAATGTTTTGGTTTGGCCCCTGAACCAAAAACTCAGTGATTTGCTCAGCTCTAGTTGCACACAGAGTCTCACACTTATGAGCCTCTGTGGGCTGGGGGGGGGGGGGGGAGACAGAGCTAGGGAAAGATCCAGGTGAGCTGAGCTAATGGGATAGAAAACTACAGTTTGGGCCCCCAGAGTGCACCAGCCTGGGCCCCCCAGCACTCACACAGCGGCACTGTTCACACCAGCCTGCCCCCACCCCACCCGCAGCGCTCACACAGCGGCACTGTTCACACCAGCCTGCCCCCACCCCACCCGCAGCGCTCACACAGCGGCACTGTCCACACCAGCCTGCCCCCACCCCACCCCGCAGCGCTCACACAGCGGCACTGTCCACACCAGCCTGCCCCCACCACACCCCGCAGCGCTCACACAGCGGCACTGTCCACACCAGCCTGGCCCCCCACACCCCCCAGCGCTCACACAGCGGCACTGTCCACACCAGCTTGCCCCCACCCCACCCCGCAGCGCTCACAAAGCGGCACTGTTCACACCAGCCTGCCCCCCCACACACACCCCACAGAGCTCACACAGCGGCACTGTTCACACCGGCCTGCCCCCCCACACACACCCCACAGAGCTCACACAGCGGCACTGTTCACACCAGCCTGCCCCCACCCCACCCCGCAGCGCTCACACAGCGGCACTGTCCACACCAGCCTGCCCCCCCACACCCCGCAGCGCTCACACAATGGGTGCCGTTCGCAAACCCCTCCCCCGAACATGCACATGGGTGCTGTTCACAGCCCCCCACTTCCGAACATGCACAGCAGGTGACATTCGCACCAGCCTGGGCCCCCAGCGCTCATTCAGAGGGCACCGTTCACACCAGCCTGCCCCCCCCGAACATGCACAGCAGGCATCGTTCACACCAGCCTGGCCCCCCCAATGCATGCACAGAGGGCACAGTTCACACCAGTCTGTCGCCCCACCTTCCCAAACACACACAGCAGGCACCGTTCCGAAGTTTTTCATGTTTGGAACGTTTTCACCCGTTGCAGAGATATTTTAATTGTGCCCACTGCACTGTGTGCACATGCTCAGCTCCAGTGCTTCTCCCTGGCAGCCTTCAACCCGCTGGCAGCAGCACTTGGGCCCCAGGCACAGAGGGGAGGCTGGGGCAGCTCCCAGTGCCTCTGCAGCTCTGTCTGGTTTGTGGCACAGCCTGAGGGGGCGGCAGCTCTCTCTGCTGAATGGAGGTTGGATGAGACTGCTTGAAGAGAATTAAATCACCAGGAGCAGGGCCCAGGCTAGAGTCCCATCAATTGGGAGGTGGGTAATCTGAAGCCCCTGGATGTTGCTATTTAAAAAACAACCTTCCAGGAGCCCCAGGGCTAATCAGACCCCTTGAAAATGTTGCATTTTAAGTGTAAAAAAACAACATTTGGCTACTGGGTCAGCATTTTGCTGTGACTTATAATTTATATAGTCTCCTGTTCCACTGCTTAACACTGGAACTTTGTACATATTTTGGCCTTTCTGACAGTAATTTGGGCCTCCCCCAGAAGATTGTTCAGGAGGCAAATGTCTCCTTTGCCCTCCTGTTAGAAGTGGGCCTGCCTGTGAGGAAGGAGCTGGCTTTTAATGCACGCCCTCCCACACAGTGCAGTCCCGTTCCATCCTGGAACTCTGCCAGCCCTCCCATGGCACAGCCACCCTCCCATAGTGCCTGAGAGGTTTCCTATGTCCTTCAGTTGTCTGTAAACCTCTCCCCTCCACAAAGAGTCCCCTGCCCCCACACAACTAGAAGACAGGCTTTCTTCCCATTCATCTGGTCTTCTGTGCAACATGGATTTCTCCCTGTTTCAATGGGTGTTTATATAGCACCCAGTTTGTACAATGTATCAGTGGAGGCCCTGAGTGCACCCTGTGCACTGCACTGTACTGTTATTTTCCTCAGCTCTTGGAAAATGAGGGGGATTTGGACAAGCTGTTCTGTGCTCCATCACCCCCCTAGAGCAGCAGGGTCTGAGGACCAGGGCCAGATGATCCCAGCACAAGCTGATAGTAGGACAACTCCTTGATTCACTGCCCAGCCCCCCTGTGCCACCAGTTGGCTTATCACATGGCCAAGTGACTAGGCCTTTGTCCAGAGAGACAGGAGAGGGCCAGGGCTGAACATCACTAGCCCCACACTTTCCTCACCCCCTTGGTGTCTGGCACGCCTAAGCTGCCTGCTTTTAAATATCACTGTGAAGAAAGCTGTGAGAGAGTGTGCGGCTGAGGGGAACATCCCCAGGACAGTGAGGGGCAAGGGAGGCCATGCCCCATGGCCACATCTGACTGAGTGTGAAGCTGCTGTTAACTGTCTCACAGACGGAGCAGCCCCAGCACTGGCAGGCCATCAGGACGGGCTCTGCCTCAGACTGGCACCTGCAAATGGGCTAACGGCCTGGAGCAGCCTGCGAGTGGCCTGTGCTGGAATCCACGGCTGCCCGTGGGGAACTCAGGGCCTTGCCTAGGAGGGGCCAAGGCCCCCAGGTCCTGGAAGAAGGTCCTGGTAGAGGTGTGAGGGGCAGGGCCCACCACCCCAGCTCTGAGCTGGACACCATTCAGGTGTGTTCACTCTGGGTGGGCTCAGGGCCCACAGTGCAAACTGGCCCAAGATGTCGCTCTGCAAAGCCATCCACTAGACTGCAGGGGGATGGTCCCAGCTCCCGTCTCTGACATCACCACCTGGTACAAGCCGGAGCACTTGAGCCAGTCTCTAAGGGGCTTTGTTGTGCTCTCCTGCAGCAGAGAATAGGCCCGTTGTTGAGCAGTCCTGGTGCTGCACGAGTCACCCCCGCATGCATGCAGGCACCCGGCCTAGCTCAGGCCAGCTGCAGAGCTGTGCTGAATGTGGGGTGCAGAGATCTGCTGCCAGGCAGCCAGTGACACAAACCTCCAGCCCCAGCAGCGGAGCAATGGCATGGCCAGAAGGGAGACACTTGGGCTGCACAGTGGGTGGCCAGATGATCACTGTGGCTGGGGCGGGCTGCTGGCTCCTGGATGCTCTCCATGGGGGAGCTGCCAGGACTAGGGCTGTCAGTAAGATGAGGAAAATGAGTTCCAGAGCCAGAATCGTGTCTGGCTCCATCACCACAAGCAGCAAGAGACTCCCCATGGGTGCACATCAATACCCTTTTTGGTACAGTCCTGCTGTTGCCCTGGAGCATGCTGAGACGGGACCAGTCCTTGCAGATGCCTGGCCCTGGCCCTCAGAGATCCAGGCCTCTGGCCAAAGGAGACTGGCCCTCAATCGCATATTGCAATCACCCCAGCCCCACCACCTTAGCACCCGGCCAAAGCAGGATCAGCCCTTGTAGTCGTGCTCCTGTTAACCCATGTGGGCCCAGCCCTGCCCCTGCTCTTCCCCAGCATTCTCCATTATCCCCACCCTGTCACATCTGCCCCTCCTGTCTCCCAAGGGCTGTGCTCCATCCAAGAGGCTTCCTTCCCCAGGCTCCCCAGTGATCTGTGCTGCCCCCCAGTTTTGTCTGGGTTCTCCTACCAGCTCCGTCACCGCAGTACCAGAGCACTTTCCAGGAGTGCCCTGGCCAGGGTGACTTATCTCCCTGGGGAGGGCTGCATGTGCGGGGAGGGGGTTGTATGAATGATACATGCTCTGCTCTGCCCTGTCTGCCCAGGCTCTATACAGGATTGCTCCCCACAGGACTCAAGCTCTGCCCCCTCCTTGCCCCAAATGTATCCACTCCACACACACACACTGGGGGCTCGCTACTTACCCCCCCCCCCAGGGTACTCTGTTTTGTACCCCCACCATCTGTGGGCTCAGCCCTGCTCACTGCAGCCCCCTACAGGGGAGAAGCTGGGCTTTATGCAGCGCTTGCTCTCTGCTGGCCAGAACTGAAGGGCAGGGAGCAGGACTCCATCCTTAAAGGCGGGGGCCGGAAGGGGGGGGTGAGTTGTTGAAGAGATGCCAGCCTTGGTCTGACACTTTGAGGAATGTTTATGAAAAAAGTTAAGGAGGTTGGTTGGAACTCACTCTTCTCCTCCCCTTCCCCAGTGGGACCAAGACCCTCTCCCCTCCTTGTCTATGGCTGGGGGGCCTGGACCCCCTAGGCCCCCGCTTCATTGGGAGCAAGGGTCAGGGGAGCAAGCAGGGAGAGACGAGTGTTGGCCCTAGGAAAGCTGACCTCCTATCCACCTAGGGCCCTTCATTACTGTGACCCAGGGATCTCTTGCTGCCAACTGGCAGAGGGCATAAGGGATGCATGAAGGTTACTAGAATACCTGGGTATGATATTTACATGCTAGTTCACCCAGGAGTGTCATGTGAGGTCTCTACAGAAAAAACAGTTACCTACCTTTTGTAACTGTTGTTCTTTGAGATGTGCTGCTCATGTCCTTTCCATTCTAAGTGTGTGCGCACCCACGTGCACAGCTGTCAGAGATTTTTGCCTTAGCTCATGCGTCGGTATATTAGGCCCCACCAGTCCTATGCCCTCTCAGGATCAGGAGGGCAGGTAATGGAATGGACATGAGCAACACATCTTGAAGAACAGCAGTTACTAAAGGTAGATAACCGTTATTTCTTGTTTGAGTGCTTGCTCATGTCAATTTCATTCTAGGTGACTCAAGCGGAATCCCTGGAGGTGGGCTCGGAGTTCACAGACGTGTGGCTTGCAACACTGCTCTACTGAAGCCAGCGTCGCCTCGGGCTTGCTGAGTAAGTGCACAGTGAGCTGTGAACATATGCGCGGACGACCCGGTAGTGGCCCTGCCGATATCTTGTACTGGCACTTGGGCCAGAAAGGCCACTGATGAGGCTTGCGCCCTAGTCGAGTGGGCGATGACAATTGTCAGTGGAGGCACTTTCACCTGTTTGTAGCAAAACCAGATGCAAGTGGTGACATCAGTGCTGACTCCGTGGGTGCTCCACAGCTGGAGTACCAAAGGAGAAAAATTAGCGGGTGCTCAGCACCCACCAGCAGCCAAGCTCTCCTGGTCTCCCGCCCGTCCCCCAGCTGGCAGCACTGCTGATCACTCCTCCCCCTCCCTCCCAGCGCCTCCTGCCTGCCACAAACAGCTGTTTCATGGCATGAAGGTCGGCTCTGGGAGGGAGGGGGAGGAGCAGGGACGTGGCACGCTCGGAGGAAGGGGCAGAAAGATTGAGGGCAGGGGCAGAGCAGGGGCAGGAAGAAGCTGGGTGGGAGCTTGTGGGGAAGGGGTGGAGTGGGGGTGGGGCGGGGGAGGAGCGGGGCAGAGCAGCAGCAGGGTTTTGGGGGAAGGGGTGGAGTGGGGTGGGGCCTGAGTGGAGGGGGGGAGCACCCCCCTGGGTAGAGGGGAAGTCAGCGCCTATGAGCGGTAATCCATGATGAAATCCTCTGGGTGGACACTGGACAACTTTTCATCCTGTCTGCCACCGTGACAAAATTTGTGTCAACTTGCGGAATGGCTTGGTCCTTTGGATGTAAAAGACTAGCGGTCTCCTGATGTCCAGAGAGTGTGATCTACACTCCTCCTCAGATTTATGAGGCTTTGGGAAGAAGACAGGCAAGAACATGTCCTGGGTCGTGTGAAACTGTGAAACAACCTTTGGCAGGAAAGTCATAGGCCCCCTTTTGCTTTTGGAATCAGAAAGTAGCGAGAGTAGAACCCTCTCCCCCTCCTTTCCCAAGGGACCTCCTCCACTGCACCCAGCTGTAGGAGGCTGTCAACCTCCTGAATGAGGAGCTGCTCGTGAGAAGGGTCCCTGAAGAGGGACGGGGAAGGAGGGTAGGAGAGGGGTGCAGTCGATAATTGCAAGGTGTAGCCTAGAGATACAATTTCTAGCACCCAACTGTCCGAGTTGACTAGCAACAGGCCGAATGGTCGAGACGAAGATGGTTGAGGAAAGAATGAGGTGGACTGCATGGAGGCCAGGATTTCGACTGCAGTATTGCTCTCCAGCGCACCATCAAAACGAGTGCTTCTGGCCCCTTTGATGCTTTGCCGGACCAGGTTGTGCAGGTGAACCGGAGGAGGAAGGGCAGCGATGACTAAAACTCATGTCCCTATCCCTTCTCCTTGCAGACCCTCGACAAGGCTGCCAGGGTCTTGGCAGTGGGGGCGGACGGCACTGCTTCCTCGCCAACTGAGGCCCAGCGAGCAGAGGGTAGCTTGAGTGTCCTTCAACCCATCAAACTGGAGGTCCTGGATTGAGGACTGCATCTCCTGGGACAGGGCCATGGTTTGAAGCCAGAAACTGCGCCTCATGACCACCGCTGAAGTGATCACCCTAGTAAGAAAAAACTGAGAGGGTTTAGGGCTGGCTGTGCCTAATATACCGACACATGAGCATGGCACTCCAGAGGGTGCAACTGCCAACCCTATGTATGCTGCTAAGGCAAAAATCTCCGACAACTGTGCATGTGGGTGCGCAAACACCTAGAATGGAATTGACATGAGCAAGCACTTGAAGAAGAAAGCTGGTGTCACACTGGTCATCCATATCATTGAGAAATGTATGTACAGATACTGTGTAAGGAGCTATGTATATAGACTGAAAACATGTTCTTAGGGTATGCAGCAGGGGTTGGCCCCCAGGAAAGGTGAAAGGAGGTTTCTCTCCAGGCTTGAGATGTTTATCCATTTCTCTGTTTATATGTACAGTGAGTATGGTCCGGTTCTCAATAGGCAACCGTTAACATTCTAAGTCAAATGCTAATGAAGAGCTTGCAGGGACTTCAGAAAGACAGTAACAGGGGTAAGGGATGAGGGAGGGAGAAACTATCTTGAGGTGCACATCAAATGTTTGATCTGGTGTATTTGAGGGGCAGACACCCTGGCATCCTTCACTTAAGAAGTAAAGGAACAGTGAGTTTGCTTCATGAAAGATTCTCAAACTGGCTTGGTTGAAAAAGCTGGAGAAAGCTTTGAGTGAGATAAACTTTTCTAGACAGAGGATAACTTATTAGTTAAGTTTAGTCTCTAGAAAGCGTGTTATGATTTTGTTTGAGATGTCACCATTTGTTTCCAATATTCTCACTAACATTTGAATCTGTTCTCTGATAATACAGTTAAAGCCTGTGTTCAACATAGATCTATTTAAATGTTATGTGTAAAGCAAAGAGCTGGTTCTCCGCTGAATCTTACAAGCTGCTGTGTCCTACTTCTTTGGGAATAGCAGATCTCAGAGTTCTGTGAGTGCTGGGTGGAACAGGGAATGTGCACTAGAAAGAGATGCTGGGAGGTTGGTGCGCACCAGTCACTAACCTCTACAGGAAGGGTGAGGCCTGGGCTTGTGTTGCCAGAGGTTGGTGGTTCCGGGAGCTGATCCATCGTGGGCACAGACTAGACTTCCTCATATTAAAAACAGGTGATAATGAGGTGCCTTAACGCTGGGTCCTCCTGGGAAGTGTCACAATTACCTTGGCCAGCCCTGGGCCTAGATATCCTTACTGGGATGATCCTCCTCCAGCACTCCCTCCTGCTTCTCCTCCCGTGCAGACTGCAGAGCAAAGGTCTGCTGGGAGCCAAGCCACGGTGATTCTCAGTGGGGTTTGGGGTGCTGGATTCCTCACCCAACCCACAGCCTCTGTGTTTTGCTCTAACTGCCCCAGGTGGACCCTGTTGGTGCACTCTAGTGCATTAATGTAGTCCAGCAGGCACACCTGGGGCAATTAGAGTACAACACAGCCTGGGGCTTGAGTAGGGAATCCAGTAGTGCCTCAAGCCATGCAAAGTCACCATGGCATGCCTGCTCTCAGACCACCATTGCACAGTCTGTGCTGTGCCATACATGCGGCGGCGAAGAAAACTCCCTGTGGCCGCAGCACTATTTGCTGTGTTCATTGGACACAACTGGTGGGTCTCTCTCTCTCACAAACACACACAGTGCTTGCAAAATTAGTAGATTTAAACCTGAAGTAGTAATTTCATAATTACATGTAAAAATATTTTTCCTTGTACACATTCAAACCTCCCCTTCTGGTGAATGAGTCATCTCCAAACACCCCTCCCCCATCCTCCTGCAAACTTCCTCCCATGTGCCTAATGTCACACACGCATCAGGTACTCAGATACTACTTGGCAAGAGAGAGAGGTTGGCCTTGTAGTTAAGATGCTTGCCCCATAACACAGAACACCTGAGTTCAATTCCTTCCCCCTCCTGTGACCCCAGGTAAGTCGTGCAGTCTTTCTGTCCCTTGGTAGCCTTTAAAGGGGGGGCGGGGAGAGAATCACTCTTCCTTGTCTCTTTAGCCTGTCAGTGCTTCATGGCAGGATTTGCTAGGAAGGGTGTCCACACCCTACACACTGTGAAATAATCTTTGTACAAAGTATGCCCTGTGAGGTATCACCTGAAAACTCATAATTTGCTGGTCATTATTGTCTTGCTTAAATATATGGGGCAACATTGTATGTGAAGTTACAAGATTCCACTGCATGGTGTTATAAAACACATGTTCCAAACTGAGGTAGGCAAACAGGTCTGTCTAAGGGTACGTCTACACTACGGGATTATTCCGAATTTGCATAAACCGGTTTTGTAAAACAGAATTTATAAAATCGGGTGGAGCGCGGCCATACTAAGCACATTAAATCGGTGGTGTGCGTCCATGGTCTGTGGCTAGCGTCGATTTCTGGAGCGTTGCACTGTGGGTAGCTATTCCCTAGCTATCCCATAGTTCCCGCAGCCTCCCCTGCCCCTTGGAACTTCCGGGTTGAGATCCCAGTGCCTGATGGGGCAAAAATCATTGTCGCGGGTGGTTCTGGGTAAATGTCGTCAGTCACTCCTTCGTCTGGGAAAGCAACGGCAGACAAGCATTTCGCGCCTTTTTCCCCTGGATTGCCCTGGCAGATGCCATAGCATGGCAATCATGGAGCTTGTTTTGCCGTTTGTGACTCTCACCGTATGTGTACTAGATGCCGCTCACAGAGGCGATTCAGCAGCGCTACACAGAAGCATGCTTTTGCTTTTGCATGACAGCAGAGATGGTTACTAGCCATATTGCACCATCCAAACCCTTCCATAAATTGGAACTGAGGATGATCATAGCTACCAGTCCTTTTGTACCATTTGCTGCTAGTGCCCCTGGCCGATCAGCCAGGGGCGCAAAAGCCAAGATTGGTTACTAGCCATATTGCACCTTCCATCGTTTTGTACCATTTGCTGCTGTCATAAGTGCCCCTGGCCGATCATCCAGGGGCGCAAAAGCAAAAATTGGGAATGACTCCCTGAGTCAATCCCTCCTTTTTGGTATCTAAAAATAGAATCAGTGCTGCCTAATATAGGCAAGTGTACTAGAGAACCACCGTATCATAGAACCAGAGAGCACAGCTGCTCTGTGTCAGAGCCTGCAGAAATTATGATCTGTATGCTATTCACAGGGGGTGCTCCTGTAACAACCCCACCTGTTGATTCCGTTCTTCCCCCAGCCTTTCTTGGCTACCGTAGCATTGTCCCCCCACTTGTGTGATGAATTAATAAAGAATGCAGGAATAAGACACACTGACTTGTTAGTGAGAAATGAGTGGAAGGCAGCCTCCAGCTGCTATGATAGTCCAGACAGGACATTAAGCAGTGTGTAGGAGAGAAGCCCAGCATCCCACTGCTAGTCCAGGGGCAACTGAATCTTTTCTTTACACATGAAGGGTGGGGGCTGATGGAGCTCAGCCCCCTGTTGCTATGATGAGGATGGTTACCAGCCATATTGCACCATCCATCCACCAGAAAAAATTAGGGCCAATAGGCTGATGACGAGGACGGTTACCAGTCCTTTTGTACCATCAGCTGAGGCTGATGATGAGGATGGATTTCCATCGTATTGTACCATCAGCCACCCATGGCGGGGGGGGGGAGCAAGGATGTTGGTGTTGAGTGCTGCACTATCGCGTCTATCTGCAGCATTCAGTAAAGATAGGGTGACATGTAAAAGAGTCAGAGGATTGTTTTACCTTTCGCTTCTGGGGTGGGTGGGGTGGGTGAGTAGATTGCCAAGCTATGCCTGACCCGCGGACACTGTGTTTGACCCTAGAAGCATTTGGAGCTCAGCCAAGAATGCAAATACTTTTCGGAGGCTGCAGGAACTGTGGGATAGCTTCAGTCCTCCAGTCCATGAGCATCCATTTGATTCTTTGGCTTTCCGTTACGCTTGTCACGCTGCAGTGCGCTGAGTCCCTGCTATGGCGTCTGTCTGGAGATTTTTAAAAAAGGATTCTGAATTTCATCTTCTGTAACAGAGCGCTGATAGAACGGATTTGCCTGCCCTTACAGCGATCACATCCGCATGGTCCATGCGGGAGCTCTTTTTTTATTTTGATTTCGGACTGCATCGCCACCCGTGCTGATCGGAGCTCCACGCTGGGCAAACAGGAAATATTCAAAAGTTCGCGGGGCTTTTCCTGTTTACCTGACCACTGCATCCGAGTTCAGATTGCGGTCCAGAGCGGTCACTGGTGCACTGTGGGATAGCTCCCGGAGGCCAATACCGTCGATCAGCGTCCACACTAACCCTAATCCGATATGTTAATACCGATACTAGCGTTACTCCTCTCGTTAGGGAGGAGTACAGAAACCGGTTTAAAGAGCCATTAAAATCGATATAAGGTGCCTCCTAGTGTGGACGGTTTGGGCGTTAAATTGGTTTTACGCTCCTAAAACCGATTTAAACGCCTAGTGTAGACCAGGCCTGAGACAAAGGAATGGGTGCTCTGCTCAATCTGCATTTAAACTAGTAAACACAGTCACCAAGCAGGAAGGGAAATAAAAAAGCCCCAACAGGTGAGGAAAACAGGAGAGAACATCCTTTCCTAGATTCTGTCTCCTGTGTCTCAGCTGGAAGTGTTTTCCAAGATGAGAAAATTGCCACTGCAAAAATGAGGGACAAACACCCTAAGGCACTCCTCCTCTCTGTGCCCATTGATTCACTGCATGAGAAGGAACAAAGGAAGGAGCCATTAAACAGAAGGAGGATCCCAGTACATGTTTTATCATTATTTTACTTGTAACCATTTCTGACTTTTATGCCTCATTACTTGTATTAACATAAATTCTCTCTCTTTGTAGTTCAACTTGTTTTATCTAACCCAGTGTGTTTAAATTGAAACAGGTGAGATTATATTGTGTTATTTTGACAAATAAATATGCAGAATTTTGCAGATTTTGAAAATATTGTGAGCAGAATTTTTAATTTTTTGGTGCAGAATTTCCCCAGAAGTGAACAATGTATTCCTTCTGTGGCTCTTACATTCTGTGCTGCTGGATGATATAGAAGACACCACTCAAGTAAAGTAAGAGAGGTAGCCCCCAAGGGGTTGAGAGGTACACCTCTTTGGAAATGGCACATATCATTATTAACCTCTGTAAAGTCTCCAACTGCAGCTGGTCTTAACAAAATGAAACGGCCAGAAATGTAGCCAAGTGTTCTTGCACAGGGCTTGTGGCCTTCCTGAAAGTTCAATCTGGTCAAGATTCTCTCTTTGCTGTCCACATTAATGTAATGCCTCTTTTCAGAAGGGATCATGAGGGCAGACTGAAGCTCTAACACAAATCCTCAGCTGAGCGTGGGGACTTATTATGTTCAGCCCTGGACACCTGCCAGAAAAGTATTGCCATGACCCCAGGGCCCAGAGAGCATTTCGAACTCAGCTATTTCCCAAAGCATCAGGGTTAGGTGCCGTAATTTGGGGAGCTTTTACAAGCAACTTGTGTGTCAGGAGATATTTGTGCTCCAACTCATGTGTGTCATTCTGATTACCATCCAGCAGTTTTCCACTTGAGTTCTGACATGATTTAAGTGGCTGCCATTTGCTCTCATGGCTTATGCACATTGTTTCCAAATTCTGTACACAAGCCAAAAATCATCTTTTTGGCTGAGATGCTATAACGTTCTGTTCAGAAGTCCAAAAGGGAGGATAAGGAAAGTGGGAGGAATCAGAGTAAAAACAAAGTGCTACCCCAGAGAAAACAGATAACTGTGCAGAACACTGATGGCAAGTTAACATTGTTCTGAGAAGAATGGCACAACTCAGCACAGCACATATAAATGGTGCAGTGGGTACTACATGCTAAGCATTTTGCAGAGGATCTGGCTTTTATCTCATATTGCCAGTGGCTTGGGAAAATTCGCTGCCCATTCCAATATGACATTCTAAGTATCGCCCTATTTGTAGACATGTTGTGCTTTGCAGCTTCCCAAACATGATGCCCACAGCTTTCAGAAACTTCTGCATGCCAACAGCCAATTACTACAAATCCTTACCCGCCTACCAGGCCCCACAGTATTTTAGGGCTGCCTTTCTTTATTTTAAAATGCTGTATGTGATATTTTGAAGGGATAAGAACATAAGAACGGCCATACTGGGTCAGACCAAAGGTCCATCCAGCCCAGTATCCTGTCTACTGACAGTGGCCAATCCCAGGTGCCCCAGAGGGAGTGAACCTAACAGGTAATGATCAAGTGATCTCTCTCCTGCCATCCATCTCCACCCTCTGACAAACAGAGGCTAGGGACACCATTCCTTACCCATCCTGGCTAATAGCCATTAATGGACTTAACCTCTATGAATGTATCTAGTTCTCTTTTAAACCCTGTTATAGTCCTAGCCTTCAGAACCTCCTCAGGTAAGGAGTTCCACAGGTTGACTGTGCGCTGTGTCAAAAAGAACTTCCTTTTATTTGTTTTAAACCTGTTGCCCATTAAACTTGAAATCAACTTGAAATCTAAACAATTAAAAAAAAATAGTGAAAGTAACTTCTGGTTTGACACCTGCCAGGATACTACAATTCTATTTTCTTACACTTTAAAATGAGATTTTCTTTCCCCTGTTTCTGTGTGAAAGACACACATGCACAAAGAGGGAAAATGACTATGCAGGGAAACAATAAAACTGACTGGAAACAAAGTGCTGTCAAATGCACAAAGCAAACAGGAAAAAAGAGAGGGACATTTTCCCCCCACTTTTTTTCAGTCAGAGAAATCAGTTGTGGCTTGAACCACACATAGGTAAAGCATTTTCAGACAAATGTGATACTTAAATTTTCATTTTTATTGCTGTAAAATGATACAATGCACAGATCTGTACGCTATCAGTGTCCCTTTATCTGGCACCAGAGAAGCAGCTTTGGCTTTTATAAGTTAAAATAAATGGATACATTCCCCTGTCCAAAGAGCCCCTGAGACTCTCATATGTCTTATACACTCTGCAGATGCAGAGTGACCTAGTGGGTCCAGGAGGCCCAGACACAGCTGCTTGCGTGTGGGGGGAGGGGAATCTTCTTTGTCCTGAAGAGCCCACTGACCTAGTGGGTCTTTCTGTCCTCAGATCCAGTGGGTCTTTCTGGGCCCGTGGAATATGCATCTATGTCCACACCCAAATATTTCACTTTCACCTCCCTCGGGGGAGGGGTCCCTGGAGAGAGCATCTGCTGCTAACCAGCACCCACTCTGTGGCCCCATATACATGAATGGGAGCTGACAGAGCACATGTGCAGCTGTGAGTTTTTTACCCTCTTTACGGAGTGCTGCTCCTGGGACCATAGAGAATCTAAGTTCCCCCGTCCCTTGGAAGAACAGTAGTGTTTGAAGACTGGTACTAGGAAGAAATGGACACTGGTGAAGCTGGAGTTAAGGCTGTAACTAGAGCTAAACCATGACAACCCCCAGTTCAAACAGGATCATTAGAACGCCATGCCTCTCACTAAACACCAAGTGTTTGTAGTTCAGGAAACTGCTGTACAGGTAGTTCCACAAACGGTATCCAAAGCCACAGCTACAGCACCTGAACCCAGCCCGGCCCACAGCAGCCCAGAATAGAAATTGCAAAGAAAACCCTGCGCAGCCTCAGGCTGGAGCATGCCCAGTGCAGAATCTACTGATCACGTACAGACTGTGATTTTCAAAGCTTTCTAACTAGGCCAAACATTGGCTTTTTTTCCACAGAGCCAGCAAAAAGCACATCCCTGACACAATAGCCACCCACCTGCCAAATCCCTTCTCCAAAGCCTGGGGACACTAAAGCTTTCCAAGGGAAGAGGTCAGCAGAATTTAACATGGGCAAGACAACGTTTTATCCTTGTTTTTGGAACCAGCTCAAACATTTTGTCTGAAGTTTTCTAATAAATTCAGCCTTGAGGCAGGTACCCAGCATGGGATATTTCAGTCCAAATAGTTACTTTGGCAAAGTTATAAGCAACTGAAAACAGGATCTTACAATGGGATGTGGCAAGCAACCTTATTAGGCGATGCCCCACGCCCTGCCTAGAACAACATGGCCAAGAACTGAAGTGGGCTCTGCACCTTGCTCTGAGGTCTGTGAGCACCTCATTGTGTTTTGGGAGCGAGTTCCTGATTCACAAGCTGGTCACCAGGAAAGTTGCATCTCCTGCATAATGAGCCCCGCTCTTGCAACAGATGGTGCCATCATTCTGTAGCTGTTATGGCAGGACAGGAAGGCCCTGGCATAACACTCCACAAGGAGACAAGTCAGAGATCAGAGTGTTGGAGCATGAGGCTCTCAACGTCCTGTGCTGCTCATCACACAGGCTCCTGGGGTCACAACCAGCTGTCCTGCTGGGCATGTCTACACTGCAATGTAAACCCAGGGCTCGAACTCAGGCTCAAGCCTAAAACTCCCTTCTGTGTACACTCCAGTCATGCTAACCCAGGGCTTGGTCCCAGGACCCCACGGGGATGCAGATCAAAGCCTCAGTCAAGCCCAGACCCAGGGTTCAAACCCTACTGCTTTGCAGTGGAGATGCAGCCCCCCTGGATTCTGAGGGAATGTCTACACTGCAGTGAAACATCCATGGGAGGCATGTGTCAGCTGACTTGGCCTACAGGGGAATAAAACTGCTGTAGATGTTTGGGCCTGAGCTGTAGCCCAGGCCCTTTGGACCCTCTAGAGCCTTGGCTCCAGCCCGAGTACCTACACAGCAATTTTATAGCCCCACAGCCTGAATCAGCTGACACTGGCCAGCCACGGGTGTTTTATTGTAGTGGAGACATTCCAGTCCACCAAAAATATCCCACAATGCCACTGGCCAACTTTCTGTGTCCTCTGGACAATCAAGTTTGATGAACGATCACATTTTCTCACACTGCACCATGAACAAAGACCTAGAGCGGCAAGTCTGGGATATGAGTGGCTGGACTCAGGCCCGCACAATGTAGTATAGACATTGGAGCTCCGGTTTGGGGCCCAGGGTTCAACAATTCCTAACCTGGGGTTACAAATGAGTGTAGATGCTCAAACCAATGGTTAACAAACCCAAGGTCTGCTAACTCGTGTTCTACTAACCCTGGGCTTACATTGCAGTGTGGACAGACCCTCTGTAGGTACAGAGAATTGCAGTAACCAAGCCTGGAGATCTCCAACATGTGGATCTCTGCAGCCAAAGACTGAATCCACCAAAAGGGAACACCGTTTCCTTGCCAGCTGTAGATGGGAAGAGCACAGTTTGCAGCAGTTGCTCTTAAATATCCAGAAGCAGTGAGGAGTCCCGGAGTGCAGAGAGCCTGCAGACTGGCTTCCTAATCTCAGGGCAGCTGCCCTCAGTGGATAGTGATGATGGTTTGGAAATGCTTCCCTCTCCCCACTAACATCTCAGTCTTACCAAGTTTCAGTTAGGTTAGCTGCTGGTCTTATCCTGCTTGGATGGGCAGGAGATGGTGCTGTTTGGGTGAGGCAAGATGTCATTTACCCCTTGTTGGCTGTTACATCGTCACCTTCCCCCATCAGTTTAAACGGACATTGAATGAGGTGGGCCCTGCGGTGGAGGATCAGCTGCCATTCATGACTCCCGGTGAAAGGACTGACATCAGCACAATCCCACTGACCCCTGGCACCTCTAAGGAGAGAGGGAGGACACCATGGTTAATGGTACCAGCACTGAAGAGCAGCAAGAGCATGGCCACAAGTAGATCAGGCATCAGTGCTGCCAACCTGATCTCAGATCCATTCCTGGCTGATGGAGGGGGGCAGGGTGCTGGCAGTGAGGGGGAGGGTGAAGGCTCTTTGGGCTCTGTGTGGAGGTATTTCTCTCTGTCTTGTATCTGGCCAGCCCTGAGTGGGAGCATCACACCCAGAAAGGCATGAAGGGGCAGGAGAGTGAAAACAGAGGGGCTGAGGCCATCCCAGCTAGAGAGTGGGGACAGTGCTGTCCTTCAGAAACAAAGCACTGCTCCTCCCTCTCCCAAGCTCTGCTTGCTCACAGCAGATGAGAAGCATTACTACATGTGCTCTGCTGGGCCGTTAGAGCTCAGCTCCACGTGGTGGTTACAAATAGTTTGGAAGAACAATATAAATAATTACAGGAACCACAAACTTGCATTGGCCTAGTACCAACACTCAGAAATAATGGTCTACAGTCTACAAATATTTGTAGAATGTGTGTGAAATTAAGAAAACATTTGTAACATGAAAAGAGTTCAGTCCCAAATCATGAATATAGGAATATATAAATGGTGACTATTTTTAAAATCAGAATTTCCATCCTTTCAAAGGTTTGAGTTTCTAAGTCCAACATTAACTGTGAATTTCCTGGGTTTCATTCTGGTGGGTGGGATGTGTGTTTTAATTTCATTACTTCTAGAGTTCTTGGAAAATAACCTGCACTCAAACCACTGATGTGTGCTTGCAACCTTAAAAAAGGCCAGGTCTATGCTAGAAGCTTTTACTGGTATAATAGTGTTGGCTGGGTGTGATTTTTTAAACCAAATTTTTCTACCAACGAAAGCCCTAAAGAAGGCATAGTTATATTGGCAAAATGTTCTTTTGCTGGCATTGTTTATATCATTGGGGGACTAATATAAGCTAAAACAGCAAAAGCATTTTTTTGCCAGGATAAGCTACATCGCCACTAAGAGTTTGCCAGTACAGCTATACCTGTATATGGTCATACTTTTTCTAGTGCAGACTAGGCCAAAGTTTATTGTGTGGGAATGTTTACACTTTAACAGTAAAATAATATTCAGGATCAGAGTAAAGTACACATGGTACTAATCTTTTAAAGAGAAAATCAGTGCTAGCATTTATGTCTTGTAAATCTGATCTCAGTCTGTAAATCTGATCGCAGTCTCTTGTCTACACAGAAAATTAAGCCCAATTAACAAAATGTATTAATGTGAAGTACATTAGTTAAAGCACATTAAACATCAAATTAAGGCCACTTTGCTTCTGAATGAGATTGTTCACAAAGAAGTTTAATAAAGAAAAAAACACCTCTCCTGAGTGACATAAGTTTTGGGGGCATAAGTGGTAGTGTGCACAGTGCTATGTCGGTGGGAGAGCTTCTCCCGCTGACGTAGGTACTGCCACTTGTTAGAGGTGGTTTAATTATGTTGATGGGAGAACTCTCTCCCGTCAGAATAGAGTGGCTACACAAGAGATCTTACAGTGGTACAGCTGCAGCAGTACAGCTGTGCGGCTTTAAGGTCTCTAGGGTAGACATAACTAAGGATATGTCTACATTTACACCACTACAGCAGGACCAGTTCAACTGCACATCAGGATCCTAACAAGGACATCCAGGACCAAGCTGCACAGCAAGGTCAGACCTGAGGCTAGCAGTAGCAGAGGAGTTGGCAGTCAGGTTCTAGGCCAGGATCAATACTAAAGGTCAGAGTCCAAGTCAGGTTTCAGATTCTGAATCAGGAGGCAAAGTCCAAACCAAGCCAAGGTCAAAGCCAGGCATTCAAGAGCAGGCACATTCCCTGGAATGCCCCTTGGGTTTGTTTAGGGTGGGGAGCCAATCAGGAGCCATGAGGCTGCTGCCTGTCAGACCCCTTGAGGTGGGACTTCCCATGGTTTGTGTCCATAATAGTCATGAGTAGTAGGGCACAAGGCAGCTACAGTGGCAGCATTGAGCTGTCTGCTAGCTACCAGGCAGCAGAGGTGCTGGAAATTTTTTTTACAGTGGGGGTGCTGAGCTACTGAACCAAACTGTAAACTGTGTCTATAATTGAAACCACTTCCAGCCAGGGGGTGCTGCAGCTAGGGTGACCAGACCGGAAATGTGAAAAATCGGGACAGTCGGTGGGGGGTAATAGGCACCTATATAAGAGAGAGCCCCAAATATTGGGACTGTCCCTATAAAATCGGGACATCTGGTCACCCTAGCTGTAGCACCCCCCACCCCCCCGCGCTGCTAGTTCCAGCACCTATGCCAGGCAGGCTAAGGTTCTAGCTCTGCTGCCGAACTGCATCAGTGTAGACTAGTGGTTCTCAACATATTTACCATTGTGGGCCGCATATGCAGCTCTCTCTGTGTTATTTGGGCCACTTCCACACAATATATATCCTACCTATACGGCCCTGAGGATGTCACCTGGGCTGCAGTTGTGTGCTCACTGGGCCACCCACAGGCTGACAACTCACTATGTCAACAGGAGGAGTTCTCCCATTTCTATAGGTACTCCACCTCCCCAAGAGGCAACAGCTAAATTAACAAAAGCATTCTTATGTCAACCTCCTGCTGTCTACAGTGGGGGGTTAGCCTGACTTAACTATGTCACTCAGAGACGTGGATTTTTCACACCCCTGAGCAACATAGCTGGGACCTAATGCAGTTTACAGTCCCACCTTTAGTTAATATGCCTTCGCTTTCTGTGTGAACAAGCCAAGAAACACAATAGAACAACTACACCTTTACCCTGATATAACGCAACCCAATATAACATGAATTCGGATATAAGGCGGTAAAGCAGCGCTCGGGGGCAGTGGGGGGCTGCGCACTCCGGTGGATCAAAGCAAGTTTGATATAATGCGGTTTCACCTATAATGCTGTAAGATCTTTTGGCTCCCAAGGACAGCATTATATCGGGGTAGAGGTGTACTAAGAGAAAGGTCTGTAAACAACAGAGAAGAAAAAGAAACATGAACTATACACTGCAGATGAGTTTAGAAAGCAGAAGTTTACACTAAATAAATGTTATTTATTTTTTTAATCAAATGACTGAGTTGCTACCATAGGGAATAATACAGTGTGTCTGGAGCGCAGTACAGTATTTAATTATTCAGGCTGGCTTCGAACCAGTGGGAACACTAGCACAGTCTACAAATTGGCTTTACACAACAGAGATTCATGCAAATGGATGGCTGCACAAATGGGGTTCCCCTAACTGTGGAGAACAGTGTGTTCAGGGAAGATGCAGGCAGGGACTTTTCCCAGACAGGAAGATCACAGTAGGGGATAATATATGTGAAGAAGGGGTGAAACATTCAGTGAGGCATGGACCACCGAGGTTCAAGTCCTGAGGCTGAATATGCACAGCCAGAGAGCAGAAAGGGCTGAAAGCCAACAGTAATGTTTGCTGCCTTGCATGGGAGTGAATTGCACTGCTTACACTGTTATTCTATTATCCATAATAATATGTCTTTCACTATCTGCTATAATAAAGACTGTTTTCAAAAAAGAATTTTTTTTGAAAGAAAAAAACTTCCTTGACAGACAGACAGACACACAACATTTCATCATGTCTGGATTGTTGTTTAATGAATCCTGCAGTGTTGGAGGCAGCAGAGCTGAAGAAACAGTTTCAGCATGTCCTCTTTGCTCTTTCGGGATTTTTCTGTGATGTTTCATCTGGGCAGTCCAGTCAAGGTCACTGTACACACAGAAATGACAACATTTAACATATCTCCCACATGAAATTGTTACACTGAGGGAGTTCTCACTGCAAGTTCTCACTTGCATTCTTTATCGAAGATGCAGATGCAGGTGATCTTATCTCTATCTCTTCACTAAAAGAGTCTCCCAACATTTTGCCTGGATGAAGCTTCCTGGCTGCATGCCCAGGAATGAATCTTCTTTTCCCCCCCCCAAGAGAGCTTCACTCGTTTCTTTCCCCCCCGCAGCCTCCTCCCTCCTCCTGTCCCCAGCCTGTAACTAACTGATTAACTGATTGCACCCACACCTGGCTGCAGCAAACAGGAAGGAGATTTTTAAATTGAGAGTGCAAACTGATGTGCAAGTGGCTGAACAGGAATTCGCCCAGAGAAGAGTAAAGGCAAAACTAGGGGAAGGTGCCTTGGGAGGGCCATAATGATCTTCATTCATGGCTGGGAGAAAAAGTTATGGAAGTTCCTAAAGTGTGGGGTAATGAGCTCCAGCCAGGACAGACATACCACACAGCAAAGTGGAGAGGTCAGAAATATGGGCAGGAAACAACAACATGAGATTCAGGCTGGAAAAATGCAGCTGGGGAAAAAAATCAGCCAAAACAGCTATTCAGTGGGATGAAATCGCCATCATTGCATTTATAATCCAGCCCCACCCTGCAGCTGAGGAGCACAGGGTCCTGCATAAATAATCACAGAAAGTCCAAAGCCCACTGTCAAACACACCAGACACAGCAGTGAAACACCCAGCAGAGGTGCTAGAGCAGCCCTTGGGAGCTCTGCCCATGCCCATCTCAGACTGCCTGGGTTTGCTGAGGGGCAGGAAGACCTGCAATAAAGAGGCTAAAGAAGAATAGCAAAGAAAGGAGCAGAAAGGCCGCTGGGCTCCAAAAAGAAGACCCCCCCCCTCACTGCACTGACTGTGCTGGCCTGTGTCCTGTGGACCCCTCACACTGCACCTCAGCCCAGCTCCCTCTCACGCACCCTGCCAGGCTTGGGGAAGCAGGTGGCAGCTTCTGGAGGCCATCGTGGCACCATGGCCACCTCCTGGGTAGGGAGGGAGGCACTGTGCTGCTGCTCAGGGCCAAGAAGCACAGCACTGACCCTAGGGTGACCAAATAGCAAGTGTGAAAAATCGGGACGGGGTAGAGGGTAATAGGAGCCTATATAAGAAAAAGACCCAAAAATCAGGACTGTCCCTATGAAATCGGGACATCTGGTCACCCTTACTGGCCCTCAGGTACTCCCCCTTCCTGCGCCTGTGCTGCACTGAGAGGCCCAGGGGCGCCACAGCAGCAGCAAAGGGGCAGCATGGAGTGGAAGGAGAGGGAGCCTTGACTGCCTGCTCAGAGCCCTGGGAGTCACCCCCAGGAGCCAAGGAAAGGCGCTGCAGGGCTGCCCTGGTTCAGGAGCATGGCCACGTGTGATGGTCACGCTGCGTATAGGACAGGCACACCAGACGAGTGACACGCAGAAGTTTAGCTTGGTGTTGGAAGGGGAGGGAACCCCACCATGACCAGGCCATGACATCTCTGACGGTAATTCCTGCCTCACAGTCCACCTGGGTGAGGAGGAGGCCTGCAAGCCCCCTTCTGTCCCGCCCCAGCATTCCCCCCAAGCCCTGCTGTGCTAGCTTTCTCCAGGGAGCTGCCATTTCTCCTTTCTCCACTGTGTGCCTGCCGGAGCTCGCTCACTCCTGGGAACCTGCAGACATGGCTGCTGCATCGGCCCATGGAGTGCAGTGACTGGGCTCCATAAAGGTGGACTGGACCAGTGCCCACTGCAATGGTGCTGGAATTGTGGGTGTCTGGAGCTGGACTCATCTCACTGCACTTAGCCTCCTACAGATGCATGCAAAGGGAGTGAGTGACAGCATCTCCTGGCCACGTGTGGAAGCAGAAGTGATGCTGACCGGCGCTCTGTGCCTTCCCTCACCTAGAGCCTGATTTCGAGCCCAGTGACCCCGATGGCCTTTATGGGCACCAGGCCAGGATTACCAAACCATTCACCATTTCCATGACTGAACCAGACTTACACTGATAAACAATGGGTGACATCCTGGGCACAGCTGGGCTATAGCTCCACTGGAAGAGCCAAGGGACCAAGTGCCTGGCAGGGCCAACCTTGGCTAATAATGTGTCCCTCCCCCCAAGCCCCACCTCTTCGAGCCCAGCCCATATTCTACCTCTCAACCCCACACTGGCATTCAGTATGTGCTGGGAACCAGTGACTGCCTCTGAGCACTTGTCTCTTCCTTCCCTTCACCCCGCTTGCTACCTCGCAAATGCTCCCGCCCTCCCTTGTCTACGCAGAGGTGTTTTTCTGTAGGGCACATATTTCCCCAGAGCTCTTCCTCTCACTTCACCCTCCTGCCTTCCCCTTCCTCTCTTGCTCCAGACACGCTATTAATTTAGGAGGCTCTGGTAGCGACCCCTGTGGTGGGGTTGCCTAACACTTCCTATTCCAGCCCACGCTTTTCAGTCCTTAGAACTTTGCAACACTTTAACCACTGCAGCTGAAGTTTTCCGGATTGGACCTCTGCCTCCCCTTGGATCTTTTAGATATCTTAGCAGCGATGGTGCAGCTATTGCCGAAATGAGGCTGGTGGGAAATCAGTCACTTTGCCAGCATTAACCACTGCTTGTAAAGAGTTCTAGCACGCAGGAGTCTGGAGCAGGAAAGTGAAATGTAGCAGGGGATAGTGAGAGGGGCCTTTTCCTGGCATATGACCAGCAGGCTGCATTGCCAAGTTATGAACCACAAAAGCTTCTACTTGCAGTAGCGCCCCCTAGAGGTTCTCTCCTGTCTTTCCTGACAGTCTATCTCAGGGGTGGCCAACCTGAGCCTGAGAAGGAGCCATAATTTACCAATGCACATTGCCAAAGAGCCACAGTAAAATGTCAGCAGCCACCACCCATGAAGCACCCCGCCCTGCTCCCAGCGCCTCCCTCCCACTGGCAGCCCTGCTGATCAGCACCTCCCCCTCACTCCCCGCACTTCCTGATCAGCTGTTTTGTAGCGTGCAGGAGGCTCGGGGGTGGGGAAGGAGTGAGGGCACTGCAAGCTCAGGGGATGGGGCAGGAAGGGGTGGAGTGGGGGCAGGGCCTGTGGCAGAGCCAGGGGTTGAGCAGTGAGCATATTGGAAAGTTGGCGCCTGTAGCTCCAGCCCCGGAGTCGGTGCCTATACAAGAGCCGCATATGGCTCCGGAGCCACAGGTTGGCCACCCCTGGCCTATCTGCCCTGCTCATGAACCCAGCCCCACTATCCTTCCTGAGTCATTCTGCAGGCGCCTTCAGATGGGCACAGACAAAATGGGTGCTCGTGTGTTTGCCCTTTGGCCAAGGAGATGTACACTGTGCCAGGAGTTCAAGACTAACCACTTCTCCTCACCAGTGTTAATAGATCTGTGCACTAAGGAGGACTCCTATCCTCTGGAGGAAGCAAGTATCAACCCACACAATTTACCGAAGAAGGAAGTGAGGGTGTGCTTCTGTCAGAGCGAGGAAGAGAGCCTACAGCTCTGTTGTGACAGACTCGCATCTCAGCACTTGGCCACACTGTCTCTCAGAAGGAATCTGCCACACCTACATGCTTGGCTGTGCTGTCTATAATAAAGAGCAATCTTATTTATGTAACTATCATTCCAGTGTGTTACATGTTCCCCTCTGGTGGCTGGCCCTCTGAAGATAATGCCCTGCTGATACCAACAGCTAGTGTACTTATTATTAGGTTGTCACACCAAAGCTCATCAGGACTGGGCCCCTTGTGCCCACTTCTGTACATACATAGATAAAGAAACAAGCTCTACCCTAGGGAGTTTCCAACAGAGATTATTAGTTACTCCTATACAGTTCTTTACAAAGCTCCTGAGTTCAAACCAGGCCAATGGTCTTTGAGGGGTGAGGGGCTTGGTGCACTTGCATATAATATGAAAACATAAATTAGCTAATTACATAAATAATCCTCCACCCCACCCCATCTACATTAATGGAATGTTGTTCAGGTTTCAAAGGCAAGCACTGCAAAGTTAGGAAATGTGAGAATTCAGGTTGCCTGGACAACCATAACCCCATCACCTGGGGCATGTGCATTATGAAACAGTCTGTAACGATGTCATCACCTAATACTTCTTCCTGCAGTGTGAGCAGTGTTATCACGGAGACACTGATTTACTGTATTGCAGTTTCATCCTTGCATTCTAGCTCTTTGTGCTGGAGAGTAGCAGACTCAGGTGTGAATGCAGCAATGTCGAGTGCCGGTGGTAGTGGGTAAAACATTAGGGCCTGCAGTGACAGTGTTGACCTCTCCTTAATTCTGAGTAGCATGAGCAAGTCAGTTTCCACTAGCAAAACATGCAACCTCTGCTCTCTTGACACTGGACAGATGGCCATTCTCCAAATGGCTTAGAGAGTCCTTGCTCATTGTGGAGCTCAGACATGTCACCTCATTCATGTGCGGCAGGTTTGTGGGCTTGCACAACACCCCTCTAAGCAGGGCAGGCTTCTGGAACGAATCAGGTGCGCCGGCTTAGCTCACATTAGCAAGGACTCACAGACAATGACAGTAATGTCTACACTGCAATTAGACACCAGCAGCTGGCTCAGGCTAACAGGCCCCTTCATTGCTTGTGGTGTAGTCTTCGGGCCTCAGGCTGCAGCCCAAGCTCTGGGGCCCTCTCACCCTACAGGGTCCTAGGGCACGCACTCCAGGCTGAGCCCAAACATCTAAACCGCAATTAAACAGCCCCTTAACCTGAGCTCCATGAGCCTGAGTCAGCTGGCACGGGCCAGCCACGGGTGTCTAACTGCAGTGCAGACATACCCCTAAAAGAGCAGTGCATAAAATCATTGAATAAGCAGGGAAGCCCCTGTTTCCCAGTGCTGGCGAGAACACAGGCTGACTCGCCGGTGCAGCTCCAAAGCCAGGCTGCACTGCATTATTCAGAGGGTTTCAAGAACCTATGACCTGGACAGAGTCTATTGAGCCAAGTGGTCTCTGCCAAGAGCCTTAGGGCCCTGCCGCAGACACATGCTTGCAACATCTGACAGTGTCTGCCAAAGGCTGACGTGCAGAGCTGACAGTTTCGTCTCCCAGCCCAGGATCCCTTATGGGAACTCCGTTCCTCCAGCCCCGCTCTATTCCATTGCCTACTCCTTTCTCTGTATACAGCACCTCCCCTTCACACAACTCTCCTGCCCGCACTCTCTCAAAAAGGCACCCCAGAACAATCTCACCCTACCCCCATTCCACCTGAAATCCCTTGGTACTCTTCACC
Organism: Mauremys reevesii; assembly: GCF_016161935.1. Taxonomy (NCBI): domain Eukaryota; kingdom Metazoa; phylum Chordata; order Testudines; family Geoemydidae; genus Mauremys; species Mauremys reevesii. Next base: position 19,480,219 of record NC_052637.1, read on the forward strand.
ACAGGGAATACTGGTGTGTACAGTGAGAAAGATTTGCTGGGTTTGGTATCTGCACATCAAAGCTCTGGAAGGTTTGCGTTAGACCTGGGACGTTAAACTCATTCTGTGGAGAGGGTCAGATTCTACTTTAAATTGTGGTCTAGGGGTCAGACATAAAACAGCAAACCATACAGGGGGTTGCACTAGATGACCTCCTGAGGTCCCTTCCAACCCTGATATTCTATGATACATTACCCCGGGGCGTTGGCAGCTCTCCTGCTGGTAACAACGGCAGTGGGCACAGACATCAAGATGGGAAGTAGTCCAGCTTAGGTACAACTATTGCTGCATTCAGCATTACACAGTGGTGGAAAAACTTCTGCAGTGACCATAGCTATTTCTTCCCTTGATTTGGCCATTTGCACATGCACTTACCCATTTTGTGCATACTTCTGCAGCACTTCATCACATTAGACACATAAATGCACCCTTGAAATTATCTGAAAATACCATCATTCTGAGCCGGCCACCTGCTTGAGAGTCTCGCTGCTTGAGAGACTTGCCTGAGCTGCACTCAGGGAAGGCTGCACTGCAGGCTAGAAAGAGGAGGGAAGTATGTGAGTGTGGAGGTGCTGACAAAGTGATTGCACTACGGAGTCATTTTCTGACTTGTGCGCATGAGCCTTGCATCCCTAATGCTCTATTACAGCAGCAGCTCCTGTGAAGAACTTGATGCAATGTGATAGAACCAGAGCCATTCCACAGCATAAACAAATACAGATATTCCAAGCACAAACTTCACTTTTTCCGTAATACCAAACACCTACAGCTTAATGCCAAGGGGAAGAAGAAGATCCAGAGGGGAGAACAGGTTCAAAAGACAAGTTCATAACTGTTTCCCCCAGCCTCTTGCTCTCACAACTAGAAGTTGGAAATGCAGCTTGGTAGGGCATTGAGGGCCACGTTATTCCACTGACTTTGATTTACTCTGTGTTTAGGTTGCCCATCCTTAGTCACTAAGGACCTGAGCACCCTCAATTCCATTGATTTCAGTGGGAGCTGCAGGTGCTCAGCACCTCTGAAAATCAAGCTGCTGCCATCTTGGGTTGAACTCCCAAACACCAAGGAACTCAGTATCAGTGGGACCCTGAACATTTTGGCCTAGATGTGGTTCACATAGCAACTGAACCAAAAAAAACACAATATGGGCATGGCCAGTACAGGTCAGATATGGTGTACCCGACTGGAACTTCAGACATGCCCTGCAGCAGGAAGAACCCACAGAGACTCCACGCTTTGGATAACAGAGATTCCTTCCTGACAATCAGTGAATTTATATTCTTCTGAAGCCTCAGACTGAGGATGGGACCATGCCCTCTGCTTTTCTGCAAACTGTCCTTGTTAAGGAACGAGGAGAAGTGGCTATTGCTCAGCCTTTGTGTACACTCTCCCCTGTGCCAACCCCCCACCACCACACTGACTGTGTCTGTCTGTCTCTCTCTCTCTCTCTCTCTCTCTCACACACACACACACGGCTCATTTCCCTTACAGGGGGCCATCCACTCACAATGTGCAGGGCTCATTTCCCCTAGAGGGATGGACACGGACACACACCGTCACCCCCAGGGCTCCATTTTCACCTCTATTTCAGGTAGAGCACTCCTGACAGCAAATGTACTCTGTTCTAACCCATGCCTGTTTCACCAACTGGAATGGGGGAGGTTCTAGGCTGATTCCAATTGTCTCCGTTTGCAGAGATTCAGGATGAGAACTGTGTGTCAGTGCAGCTGCAATGTTTCACAATGTGATGGAAAACAAGAACTACGTTATATGGGGAAAACTATTCTGAGTTACTGTATTTTTGGCCTGATAGTTGCCATGGATACCAGAACACATTGACTCTGTCTAATTAGCCACGCCCACATTACACCATGGCAACACAGTTAATATTATTGTTCTCCAAAGAATATTGTTTAAAAAGCATGTATCATTTCAACTTGCACTGTGACTTGTGCCTCTCACTCCTTAGAGGCTTAGCTTCTTCCAGGGGGCCGGTGGGGCTCTAGAACAGAGGGCAGTTATCCTTGCATACTGTGAGCAACAGAAAAGAATGTGACATTTTTATTCTATGATCTTCCTTGAAAGAGAAAAGTCTGGTCACAAAGCAGGAGGTCTAAGTTCAGAGCCAACTTTACAATGAAAGTTCACACATCTGGCTGATATATTTAACTCCCTTACATTACTACCACATGCTACCTGCCTACTGATTGTCACTAGACCACTGGAAAGAAGCTGGTGAATAGCAGACCCCAGACAGAAAGGGAAATGAGGGTGAGTGCCAAAGAAAAAAAAAAGTTACCTACCTTTTGTAACTGATGTTCTTCAAGGTGTGTTGCTCATGTCCAATCCAAGTAGGTGTGTGCGCGCTGCATGCATAGTCGTCAGAAGGTTTTTCCCTAGTGGTACCCGACGGGTCAGCTGTGGAGCCCCCTGGAGTGGCACCTTCAGGGCCATGTATATAGGTCCCTGCTGACCCACCACCTCTTCAGTTCCTTCTTGCCAGATACTCCGATAGAGGGGAGGCGCGTCGGTCTTGGAATGGACATGAGCAACACAGCTCGAAGAAGAACATTGACAAAAAGGTAGGTAACCGTTTTTTCTTCTTCAAGTGATTGCTCACGTCAATTCCAAATAGGTGACACCCATATAGTCCGCCGGAGGAGGGATCGGAGTTCACCAAGCTGCAGACTGGAGCACTGCTCTATCAAACGCGGCATTGTCTCTAGCCTGCTGAGGGATGGCATAGTGTGATGTAAAGGTATGAATAGATGACCATGTTGATGCCCCGCAGATGTCCTGGATGGGGACCTGTGCCAGGTATGCTGCAGGTGAAGCCTGCGCTCTCATGGAGTGTGCCATCAGTGCTGGGGCTGAAACCTTTGCCAGGTCATAGCACGTCGTGATACAGGTTGTGATCCAAGAAGAGATGCATTGGGATGAGATTGGCAGACCTTTCATTCTCTCAGCAATGGTGATGAAGAATTGTGCTGACTTCCTAAATAACTTTGTTCGCTCAATGTAAAAAGCCAAGGCCCATCTAACATTTTGGGAATGGAGTCTGCATTCCCTGTCATTAACATGTGGCTTTAGAAAGCACACTAGCAGAAAGATGTCTTGACTTGAATGAAACTCAAACAACTTTAGGGAGCAGGCCGGGCGCGACTGCAATTGTACCTTGTCTTTATAAAAAACTGTATAAGGGGGCTCAGACATTAAAGCTTTGAGTTCAGACACTCTTCTGGCAGACATTATAGCCACTAGAAACGCTACTTTCCAAGAGAGGTAAAGCAATGAATAATTTACTAGAAATTCAAAAGGGGGCCCCATGAGCCTTGTGAGGACCAGGTTAAGGTCCCAGAAGGGGACTGACTACCCCCGTACAGTCTACAAGGGGATTGTGCCCCCATACAGTCTGTCTAGCCATTTAAGGAAACATCCAACCATGGGGTTAGCAAATACCAACAACCGCGCTGCGCCCAGGTGGAAAGCAGAAACAGCTGATAGGTGCACCTTAACTGACAAGACTGCCAGCCGTTGTCACTTTAAGTAGAGTAAGTAGTCCAGTATAAAGGGAATTGAGGACTGCAGTGGAGGGGTGCCCTTCTGTGTGGCCCAAATAGAGAACCTTTTCCACTTGGCTAGGTAAGTGGCATGAGTGGAGGGCTTTCTACTACCAAGGAGAACCTCCCTAACCGAATCGGAGCACTGGAGCTCTAATGAGTTTAGCCACGGATTTTCCACGTGGTGACGGGGGGAGACTCCAGGTTGGGGTGCTGAAGGTGGCAATGGTCCTGCATAATGAAGTCTGGAATCATGGGCAAGGTCAGGGGCATGTCCACTGAGAGGTTCGGTTCAACAACGTGGAGAACCAGTGTTGGCGGCGTCGCGCTGGCGCTAAGAGAACCAGCGAAGCCTTGTCCTGCCGGACCTTGACAAGGACCTTGTGGATGAGTGGAAAAGGCGGGAATGCATACAGCAGGTGCCCTGTTCACGAGAGGAGAAAGGCATCCACGAAGGAGCTGGGGCTGTGATTCAGAAAGGAGCAGAACTGCTGGGCACTTCCTGTTGCCTCATGTCATGAACAGGTCTATGTAGGGAGAGCCACACCTCAGGAAGATATTGCTGATGACGTCCAGTCGGGAGAATATTCGTGGCCGTGGAACAAACTGCTGAGGCAATCGGCCAGTTCATTTTGTGCGCCTGGCAGATGTGACGCCACCAACTGTATCGAGTGGGCAATGCAAAAGTTCCACAATCTGAGGGCTTCCTGGCACAGGGGAGAGGGGCGAGCACCACCCTGTTCTTTTATATAGAACATCGCTGTGGTGTTGTCCATCAACTGCAATACACATTTGCCCTGAAGATGCTTCTGAAACATCTGGAAAGACAGGCGCACTACTGCCCATAGCTCCCTGACATTGACGTACAGCAATAGTTCCAGCTGGGACTGTAGACCCTGAGTCCAGAGGTTGTCCAGGTGTGCTCCCCACCCTAGCACCGATGTGTCCGTGACTAGTGACAGCAACGGCTGAGGTTTGGAAAAGGGTACTCCCACACAGAATGTCTGTGGATCGAGCCACCACCGGAGGGACTCTAGAGCCCGGGGAGAAAGTGTGACCAGACTGTCCAGATGGTCCCGGTTTGGTCTGTACACTTGGGCCAGCCACTCCTGGAGGGAATGGAGGTGCAGAGTTGGGTGCTGTACCACATAAGTGCATGCTGCCATATGCCCGAGCAATTTTAGGGAGTTTCTGACCATTGTGGTGGGGAACCGGTAGAGACCCTGTATGATAGCACTCATAACTAGAAAACAAGACTCATGAAGAAACGCCCTGGCCTGGGTGGAGTCCAGGAGAGCCCCAATTAATTCTGTTCTTTGAGTGGGAGCCAGAGTCGACTTCGCCATGTAGAGGATGAGACCGAGACAGAGGAATGTCGTACGTACCAGGGCAGGTCCCGAATCGTATTCTGGACCTCGTGCGGGAGCCCTGAGACCTGTAGTCAAGCACTGCATCTCATTGCTATGGCTATGGCCAGGGTAGATGAGTTAGCTGAGTCCCAGGCGGGCTGAAGAGAGGTCCTAGCCACCATCTTTCCCTCCTCCAGAACCGCTCCAAACTCTGAACAGGAGTCCGCTAGAAGCAATTCCTGGAATTTGCCCAGAGAACTCCAGGAATTATAAGCATAGCAGCTCAGTACCACTTGCTGATTCACTATGCGAAGCTGGAACCCCCCAGTGGAATAGACATTTCGACCGAAGAGGTCCAGCTTCTTAGCGTCCTTGGATTTGGGGGTAGGCCCCTGACACTCTTTGTGGTTTGCTGCCTTCACCACCAGAGACCCAGGCTGGGGTGGGTGAAGAGTTGCTCATACCCTTTAGAAGGCACAAAGTACTTGCACTTTACGCCCTTGGTTGTCGGCAGGATAGAGGCGGGCGTGTGCCTAGGTGGTATTTTGTATAGTTTTGATGAGGGGCAGAGCCATCCTCAAGGGCTCTTTAGGGGCCAGAATATCCACCATGGGATCCTTGTCCTCAGAGACCTCCTCTGCCTGCAAGTTCAGGTTCTGGGACACCCTCCTGAGCAGGTCTTGATGGGCTCTGGTGTTCATGCCTCTGTCCACTGTGGAGGTGCCCGCTACTGCCTCATCTGGGGAGGACGAAGACGACACCCTCGGAGGCACTGGGTCTTCTTGCCCCTCTGGCTCACGGGGATCCTCTTGCATCACCCGGTGCCACAGCCGCTTCGGTGCTGGAGCCAGTGCTGACATTCTCATCAGCCTGGGCTTGTGCATCCTTACCCCGGGGAGGTTCCCAGGCTACAGACATGGCCAATGGAGGGATTCCCACCTCTGACACCACCGACAGGGACCTGGAACCTGGACTTGGTGGTAGGCCCATGGTGTCCAAAAGGGCCACTGCGTCAGTCCCTGCCATTGTGGAGGCCAAGCACCAGCTGCCCTTCGTCTTGTCTAAGGCGGTGCTGGGAGTGGTGCTGGCACCGCCTGGAATCATAGGAGTCTGCCTCTGACTCTGAGAAGAAGTCCAAATCTGACCAGGGCTGTGCAGATTGAGATGGTGCCGGGGATCGGTGCCGTGGCAAAGGCAACTGTCCCTATGTGACATTGGCGTCAGTGCAGACAATGTTGCCAATGCCAGACCGGGAACCTGAGCTGGTGCCAGTGGAGTGGTAAACTGCGTCGTCATGGCAATCAGCTCCCTGGCCACCTCAAATGTGTCCAGCATAGAGGGAGCATCCAAGTCCTCCTACAAATCTTCCCGCACCAGGGAGTCCACCACAGCTGGACTCAACGGACCTCCCTGAGAGGCCAGAGTCAACAGCACTGGTCTATGCGGGCCCAAGGCTGGGTGTCCCGACACAGGACGCACCTCACTAGTGCTCGCCTGCTCCACTGCCCTAGCAGGGGAAAGCCCCATCAGCTCTCCTCTTCTTGTGCGGCCCCAGCGATTGTGAGGTAATAGGTAATAATTGGAGATATACCAATCTCCTAGAACTGGAAGGGACCTCGAAAGGTCATCGAGTCCAGTCCCCTGCCTTCACTAGCAGGACCAATTTTTGCCCCAGATCCCTAAGTGGCCTCCTCAAGGATTGAACTCACAACCCTGGGTTTAGCAGGCCAATGCTCAAACCACTGAGCTATCCCTCCCCCCAGTGAGCAGTGCCTTGCACTAGAGCTAGCCCTCGGTTTAGGGGAATGGCGGTGCTGTGGCACTCTGGCTGAAACCTTTCTTGGTACTGAGGCTTCCCATACCGAGGCCGGCGCGCTGCACACTGAAGCGTCCAGCACCAGGTCAGACACCACCTGAGGCAGTTGAGATTGGAGAGCTGGCTCCATCAGAAGGAGCTTTAAGCGACAGTCCCGCTCCTTCTTAGTTCTGGGCTTAAACCCCTTGCAGATTTTACACCTGTTGGACTGGTGTCCCTCTCCAGAGAGGAGTCGTGTGGGTCTCTCTTCGGCATGGGCTTCAGGCAGGAGCCGCATGGCTTAAAGCCCTGAGATTGAGGCGGGACGGAAACAAAGTGGTGGTGAGGGGAACCCCCAACTAAAACTTAGCAATTACACTAACTATAATGTTATCACTAACTATACTTTTAACTATTTACAGAGAGAAAAGAAAAAGACCACTAGGGAACTGCTTGCTAATGCAAGAGAGAAGCTGCTCCAACAACCATCACTGGTGGTAAGAAGGAACTGAAGAGGCGGCGGGTCAACAGGGACCTATATACACAGTTATGAAGGTGCCACTTCAGGTTGTTCCACAGCCGACCTGATGGGTACCGCAAGGAAAAACCTTCGACGATCGTGCACGCGGCACACACACATCTACTTGGAATGGACATGAGCAATCACTCAAAGAACATGAGGACGCAAGTTCAGCAGGAATATGCAACTCTAAAATGTGGAAATAATTAAACAATATGAAGCCATATATCAAAGGAGGAAACCTATGGCAGACAGCGAAACAACTCTTTCTTAAGAATGTATAGAAATGGTCCTGGGAATCAGTTCCACGCCCAGATGTTGCCTGATCAAGGCAATGGGGTAGGACACGTGGGAGATCGAGACAGCTACTGATCCCAACACAGCAGCTATCTGTGGAACACGGACCCTTCATAAGTCCCCCTATACCCAGACCTGACTCATCGCCTTTCAAGAAAAAGAAGGCTAAAGTTTCAGAAGCACCAGAGACAGATGTTTGCTGCCATAGGAAGCTGGAAGAAGTCTGTCCCGCCACGTGTGGGCTTCCTTCCATGATGGAGAAGCACCAGTGCACCAAGGGTTCCAGAACCAACCCAACCCTGAGCATGCCACACCCCAGGGTGTAGAACCAAAGCAGCACCAGTGTCTATTACATCCAGGCCACATTGTCAGTGATTGCATCAGTACCCTCACTGCCACAGCGGCTTTAGAAGCAGAGTGAGAAGAAGATGGGCTTCCATTTTCAGTAGGAAACATGTGAAGTTATCACCTAGAAAACACCCTCAAAGCCTCCATCACTCAAAGCAAGACATAGGATATTACCTGGGGCCAAGATTTTCAAAAAGGACTAGTGATCTGGAGATGTCCTAACCGGGCCTGATTATCAGATGGCCTCTGAAAATCTGGCATGAAAGGTGTCTCTATTTGGGCTCTCAAAAAATGAGGCTCCCCAAATTGCTGATCACTGTTTAAAATCCTGGCATTGGTCTTGAATTATGGCTCACGGCAGCTGCAGCTGCTCAGCAAACTCTGCCTCTGCACCTGTAGCACAAACAATTGTGTGTTAGCGTCAGCAGAGGCTATAGCCAGTCTGGGTTTTTCAGTCTTCCCTCTGCTATGTGGTCACTCACTTCCTTCACACACGATGCCTCAGTTTTGTGACAGGAGCTCTGTGCACAGACGGCTACCTGGGGATGGCACCTGGTGATCACCTGTACCAGTCTGCCGAGTGGCAGCAAATCCCCAGGATGTCACTGTGTGAGCACAGCAGCCACACCTCTGCAGGGAGGGGGCCAATCCCAGACCTGCTCACTGTGGTTGTGTTCCCACTTCTAGACCACTTCCCTGCTACTGAGCTGAGAACTAAACAATTTAAAGTATTTTGCAGTACAAGAGTGAAATGAAACCATTCAAACACATTCTATGCATCGAGAGTCAGCAATAAATCAGCAACTAAACAATGCTAATCGTGTGGTCATCTCTGCTGAGCAACAGACAAGATGTGTTTCCTAAATTAAAGGACATGCTAATCTTCCACCAGTATCTTAAATGATCCCTATGATAAGACTTTGGTTGAACAGCGCTGGGGGCAGGAAGATGCTGAAGACAGTGGGATGGTGACTCTCACATTCAGATCGGGGCAATAGGTTTGTATAATTTTTGGTGGTGCCCAGAACGGGTCCAAGTCCCACCCCCCACCCACCTTGTAAGCTGATATATATATTTTAAAATAACATAAAAATGCGAGAGCTCTGGGTGGGGCTGGTGATGAGAGATTTTGGGTGTAGGAGGGGCTCAGGCAGAGGTGCAGGGGTCAGGGCTGCAGGGTGGGGCTGGGGATAAGGGGTTCATGGTGCAGGTGGGGGCTCAGGGCTGTGGCAGAGGGTTGGGGTGCAGGGGCTGAGGGCTCTGGCTGGGGGTGTGGGCTGTGGCTGGGGATGAGGAGTTTGGGGTGCAGGCAGGCTGCCCCGGGGCCAGAGAGGGGGACTCCCCACAGCCCTCTCCCCGCTGGCAGTAGCGAGCTCTGGGGGAGGGGCCCCCCAACCCGCAGTCACTGCTCCTGCTCCACTGGTGATGGGGAATGGGGCTGCCCCTTGCCCAGCATGGGGCAGGAGCAGTGACTGTGGGCTGGGGGGCCCCCCTATGCTGGTGGAAGGTCCCGCTGGAAAAGGTCCGTCCATCCGAGGCGGAAGGGCAAGGTCAGGGCAGGCTGACCCCTGGCAAAAGTGGTTGGGGTGCTAGGACCCTGTGGCGGCAGTAGGTGCCAGGAACCAGCAGGGCAGAGCGCAGCATGGAGCTGCATTGGGTAGCTGCCTGCTGGGCACAGGTAGGTACACTTGGGGGAGGCGCAAGGAGGCAGCAGGCAGGGCCAGGGGAGAGACCCCATCCCAAATATTGGTGGAACCAGGGCCCTGGCCCTGAATACTGCTGTAGCCCGGGCACCACGGGCCCATATAACTTGCTGCCCCTGATTCAGATAACAAACAAGAGCTACAATGACTGGATTATCACAGAGGCTGGTGGAGGGACAAGGCCCTGCTGGAAGTTTTGCACTGGCTCTGGATTTGCAGTTTCTTTATTTTAAAAAAATCAAAAAGGAGCAAATGAAAACTTGACAAATCAGAGGAGGCAGCAGGTACCAGAGCAGGAACAGCACATACCCTCGCTCCCAGGAAGTCTTTGCCTCGCCAGCCCAAGCTCTCTGTGCAAAGGCCAGGCAAAGGGTTCCCAGCATGCTGCAGCAGCCACAGCCACACCTCCTTTATTCCTTGCTGGCCCTATTTTAGGCAGTGAACAGGCTACTGGAAGGCAAGGGCTTTCTCACCCTTCACCCTCCTCCTGCTACCTGCTCTCAGCATGTATCTACACTGCAATGAGAGGGGTGACTGCAGCACCTGCAGACACACTCAAGCTAGCTTTCATCTTGAGTAACAATAGCAGTGAAATTGCAGCAGTATGGATGGCAGCATGGGCTAGCCACTTGAATACATACCCAGGGCAGGCATGGACAGCCTGTGCTACCACCCATGTTGTTGTAGCTTTTTACTCCTATTGTTATTCGTTCTTCACTCTGGTATGTCTACATGGGCTGCAGCCACACCTCTGCTGTAGTGTAGACAGACCCTTTGTCTCTGCTTTCTGGCCAACTCACACAGATAGCAAACCCATAGCACAGGCCTTTTAAACTTCATCAGAGCAAGCAGTTTTCTTCAGTCAGTTGTAGGCAGTGGCACCTAGCTGGGCAGGCCTGCCTTTCCTGGACTCTTGGAGCAGAAGATTGGCCTCTGGTCCCAGGAGGGGCTGTCCATTCTGGGAACACAGCCTAACTAGCTCCTTAGATCCACATAGCCCTTCCCAGACACACCCAGCCCTCAGAGGCCCACTGGAGATAAGGTGACAAGCAGATCAGTGCAGTGGTCAAGAACTCCAATATAGGGAAAGAAGAAGTTGTCCCTCCAAGTCATGTGGCAAGGTGAGTCCCAGCCCATCACACTGGTGGAGAAAGGCCTGGGTGCAGCAGGTGTGACAGACATTCTCCAGAAACACCCCTGTTGAGGTAGGTAAAGGAGTTTCCCAATGCACTGGCTCTTTAGTTACCAAACTAACTTCCATGTCACCTTGGCACACTCCACACAAGTTCCCAGGAAGCCTAAATCTGAGACCCCCAGCCTAAAAACATAGGTGTGGGAGCAGAGTATGTGAACAGCTGCAAACTGTGAGTAAGCATCTGACATGGGCAGCTGAGTGAGCCAGGGACTCTCGTTACCAGATCAGACCTGCACATACATACAACCTGCTGATGCTCTGCTAGGAGCGTGGGTGAGAAATAGGGCATGGGGCAGACCTTGGCCCAAGCTGCAAGGCAATGTGTATGTCCTAGCAGAACTGGACCTCTACCAAGCCAGCTAAAAGCCCACCCTCAGGGCCCCCAGGTGGCACTGCGTACTGTGTGAGAATGGGGAAACGGGCAGAGGAGCAGGTTTTCTAGATGTGTCATGAAACTTGGCTTGTACTGGAGTTGTCTGATTTCAATCCTGGCAGCTCAGGATTGGAAGGGCTCAGAGCCTTTATCCAGACACTTACCATCTAACATAGCCAGTTCCAGCTCCCATACACAGCTGGTGAAACACTGAATACTCACTCATCCCCTCAGCTGCACTAGGAAGCCCATGACGCCATCTCAAAGACTCATTGTCAGAGCTCCTCATCTTACCCACCAACCAACCACTTCATTAGCTGGAACCAGCCCTAGTTCCCTACAAGAATGGCTGTCATTGATACATAAGAATAGGGACCCAGAAGCTACTGCTTTGCACAGTGTGCAGCATGTGCCACTTAGCTAGCTGAGCCCAGACCAGCAGTGCCTGTCAGAGCTCACCCCCCCCACCCCACTCTCATCAAAACGCTGGCTGTTGAGACAGAGTGTGAGGGGGCAATGAGAAGCCCATTCACAGCAAGCTAGAGGGTTTTAATAAAATCCACTGACTGTTAAGTCTTTGGGCCTGATCCAAAACCCACTGAGGTCAATGGAAAACTTGGAAGGCGATGGTCAGGCAGAACAGCGCTCCCCAAGAATGACACTCTGCTAAATGAAGATAGTACCTTCACTTCTGCCTCCGCCATCCAGGCCCGCTCGACAACCAAAGTCTGAAAGCAACTAGGTTATTTGCCTGTTCTGTGTGTGACATTTTATGCACATTATTCAATGAGTTATTTTGCATATTCACAAAAAACTTGCATATAGTCATAAACTTCAGCTTTAAAATAACTCCCCTCTAAGCACAGAAGGAGCAAGTGTTGGGGCCCACAGAGGGGGACATGAGACACACTTTGCCAGTGGATTACATGACTGTCTGTGAGACAGCAGTCTCAGCACCTACCTGTGTGTGATCATGGGAGACTTCAGTCTGAGTGACACATACGGGAGGTCTCATGCTGCAAGGACTGAAACATCCTTGAAATTTCTAAATATTATAAAGTAGATGACAATTTTCTAACTAAAGAAGTGTTACATCCAACGTGGAGGAATTCTATATGAGACCTTCTCTTGACAGATAAAGAGGAAATGATCACAGGACTAAAATGTAAGGATAGCTTAGGTACAAATGATCATGACTAGATCATATTTATAATCTGCCAAGAGAATAATGACCAAACCAGTAATACATATACAGCAGACCCTCGCTAGATCGCGTGTCTTTATAGTGCGAATTTGGTTATAGCGCAGGACCGCGCATGGATCCCAAATTTAATTACCTTCATTGAAATCCATGGTAACGCGGGATCAAAACCCCGCATTCTAGTGAGGATCTGGGGTACTTGGTGCTTTAAAAGAGCCAATTTCACAAAGGTGAAAACAATTATAGCCCAAATACACATCTACCCCAATATAACGCTGTCCTTGGGAGCCAAAAAATCTTACCATGGTATAGGTGAAACCGTGTTATATCGAACTTGCTTTGATCTGCCGGAGAGTGCAGCCCCCCTCCCGGAGCGCTGCTTTACCGCGTTATATCCGAATTTGTGTTATATCGGGTCGCGTTATATCGAGGTAGAGGTGTAGTTGGTAAAGAGAATGTAAACAGAAAAATGTGAGTGATAATTGGGAACTATTTGCAAACATTTCACTAAATGCCCAAAGAGCCACAATCAAGCAAGAAGGCTGCATTGGTGAAAAAAAAAAAAAAAACCCATCAGCAACAACAAAATCCTAATAATGATGTTGTCCAATTATTAGATGGAAATAAACTGTGAAAAATAAGGCAGAAAATTCAGAAGTATAGTATAAATAATTCTGGTTTGTATTTGGGAAACAAACAATTGATGTAATCATATCATATGATGATGGTGAAACATTTCCACTCCAGAACTCCCATCCAAGAATTTTAAAAAAAGCTGGCTGAGGGGATTGCAGGACTGTTCATGATGATTTTCAATAGTTTGTGGAACCTTGAGGAAGTCCCAGAAGACTGTTGTACCAATACTTAGAAAGAGTAAACAGGACACCTGGGTAATTATAAACCTGGCAACTATGCTGGGTAAAACAATGAAATGACTGACATGGGACTCCAGGACTAAAGAATTAAATGCGGGTAATATAATCAACATGGACATACAGAAAATAGACCATGTGAAACTAACTTGATCTCTTCTTTCAATGAAATTACAAGTTTGGTTGTAAAGTTTATAGTGCTGATGTAATCTACTTAGACTTCTGTAAAGCTGTTTGACTTGGTACCTTCTGGCATTTTAATTAAAAGCCATAAAGATGTAAAATTAACATGAGAATGCTTGTCTCTCTCACCAACAGAAGTTGGTCCAATTAAAGCTATTACCTCACCCACGTTGTTTCTCCAATATCCTGTGACCGACAAGGCTACAACTACATTGCATACATGAAATCAGCTTTAAAATAAATAGATTAAAAACAGGCTCCCTGATTGGTCTTAAAATGTAACTGTAAATGAGGAATCATCAGTGAGCCCGTGTATTTCCAGTGGGTTGTCATGGCCCATGGGTCTCAAACCCAGGCCCATTGGAGCAACCACACCCCAACCTGCCACTTGGCAGTCTGTTAGAATGGCTTATGTGAAACCCATGAAACCCAGCCCCAGTGGGAGGTCCAACTGGCAGAGTCCCAGGGCATATGACTTGTGGTACCCGACCTCTAGTTTGTCTTCTCCTTCCGATCCCCTGGTTCCTGACGCGTGGTTCTGATCTCCAGTTTGTCTCCTGGCTGCCCGATATACTGATCTAGCCGAAGCTGCAAAGAGTCCTGTGGCACCTTATAGACTAACAGACGTATTGGAGCATGAGCTTTCGTGGGTGAATACCTACTTCGTCAGATGCATGATCTAGCCGACTCTGTCTCGTGACTGTGGACTCTGGTTCCAACTCCTTGTTCTGGCTGCCCAGGACCTGGCCGTGACAATAACCCTGCAGGAAGAATGGACCCACCAGAAGCACTGGATTTACCCAAATGGGCCTCCCACCTCCAGGCGGATAATCAATCACTGCAGGCCCAAGCTGTGCAGCTGACCTCAAACAACCAGTGGCTGCAGGGGCAAGCAATGCAGTTCAGGCTGAAGCACCTTGCCCTGAATAGGGGCCTGTGATACTCTTGCCCAAATGGTTTGACAGGAACCACTGAGGGTTCTGGGATTTCATAAACCAAAGCCACCTTCTGTTTCTGATGCGCCCCCAAATCTATGCCTCTGACTCAGCCAAGGTGGCCCTGGTAACCAGACTGCTGACAATAAATGTGTTAAATTGGGCCTTCCCTCTGCTGGAAGGCCATAGCCCAGTGCTGTCAAACTGGGATATCTTCCTCCAATTGATGTCAACTCGTATAGAGCTCCCTGAAGGGACTCCTGCAGGGGCAGCCCACTTCCACCGCCTCACAGTGGATACAGAATAGAATGAAGAACAGCAGCTGCATCAGTTCCAGCGTAGCTTGCAGGAAGAAATGAAAGATGAATTGGCCCATTTAGGGATGCCTATGGGCCTAGACACCCTGGTGGATCTTACCCTGCACATAGATAATCGGCTGCAAGAATGAACGGAGAAGAAAAGGGGTTCCCTGAAGCCCCACTACCCAGGTACCCTGACTTCAGCTTCTCTATTGCCTGCTGAATGCACGCAAGAAGATATGACTTGTCAGTGACTCACTCTTGAAAAAAGAAATGTGGCCATCAGTGCCACCTGTGCTTCTGTTGTGATCCTGGCCACACCACCTTGGCCTGCCCAGTACAAATGCCAAGGAGCTTAGGGAAGAAGCTGACCCAGGTACGGTGAGGAGAACCTTGCCCATACTTTAGTCCTCACTGAGACACACCCTGAACACAATCCATGGACTTCTCATTTGCAGGTGTGTATCCAACTGCACACCCAAGGAGACTTTCAACAGATTACCCTCTAACAGGTCTTCATCAATTCGGGAGCAGCGGATAATTTCATGGATGCAGGTATAGCTCAGGCACGACAGATTCCCCTGTTCTGCAAGGCCATGCCTGACACAATCGAAACTACTGAGGGTTCCTCACTGTCTTTAGGTCCAATTGTCCTCCTGGAGGCTGTTGTACAATTAAAGAGAAATAATACAATTCCCTGCACTTTCCCAGAATCCTGGGCATCTTCTCATTCATTGGTAAGAACAGAAGTTCACTTTCCCATTGGAATTTTGCCAACAGCATGGCCAGAGATCAGCAAACATTGCACCAGACCCAACAAAGCTCAAGTAGGTGTAGGCATCTGCAGTGAAACACCCACTGGGGGAGCTACAGAACCTCCCCGCAAGTACTACAACTATAACGACCATCTTTGAGAAAAAGAATGTGGAAAACCTCCCCCCATACTGGAACTATGACTCTCCATAGAATTTCAGCCAGGGGTAAAGATACTGATTGGACGGATACATGCAATGTCAGAGCCTGAACTGGCACTGTTGCAAGAATACCTCCTAGAGAACCTGGCCCAAGGGTTCATTTGCAAGTTGACTTCACTGGCTGGCGCCCCAGTCCTTTTGGTAAAAAAGGATGGCAGCCTCCACCTCTGTGTTGAATTGTTGATTACCAACCCAAAAATCAGATCACAATCTATAACTGTTACCCAGTGCCCTGATCCCTAAGTTGTTGGACCACATGTGGGCCACCTGCATATTCACCAAACTGGATCTCTTGGGAGCCTACAGTTTTGTCTGTTTCCAAGAGGGGAACGAATGAAAGACAGCCTTTCGGACCCACTACGGCCACTTTGAATATTTAGTTCTGCCATTCAGACTGACCTAATGCCCCAGTGATGTTCCAGCACTTCACTAATAATGTGCGACCAGACTGACTGCACCAGTTTGTGGTGGTGCACTTAGATGATCTGGACCAACAAACTACTCATGTCCACACAGTCCTAGAGAGACTACAACACAGTCTGCATGTTAAGCTTGAGAAGTGCACATTCAATCAGACCTCAACCTAAATTTCATCCTGTCCCCAGAAGGAATCAAGATGCATCCACATAAGGTCCAGACTGTTTGCAACTAGGCAGCCCCCCTCAATGTGCATGTCCTACAATATTTTTTAGGCTTTGCAAACTTCTACTGGAGGTTCATTTTGAATTTTTCAAAACAAGCCAAGCCCCTCACTGCCCTACACTGGAAAAATACCCAGCTCTATTGGTAGCTCAAAGCCCACCTCGCATTTGAGCAGCTGAAGTTTGCCTTCACTACTGTTCCAGTACTGGCCCACCCAGATGTGATGCAAACTTTCGTTGTGGAAGCCAATGCCTCTAGTACAGAAATCAGGGCAGTCCTCTCTAAAAGGTATGAACCTGGGCAAATATTGCACCCTGTTATCTACTACATGAGGACAATGAGATCTTGGACAAGGAGCTCCTGGCAATTAAGACTATCTTCAAAGACTGGTGACGCTACGTAGAAGGGGCCCACAATTTGGTCCAAGTGTTTACTGACCATAAGAACCTGGAATACCCGCACAGGGCCAAGACCCTAAACCAACAACAGCTCCGATGGGCCCCATTCTCCTGGTTCAACTTCACCTTGACCTACCTCCTTGGAATCAGAAATGGCAAGGCTGACATCTTTTTCCAAAAAGGGCCCAGTCCAGAACCCACCCACATTCTCAAGTCCCATAATTACCTTTATGCTACTTGCTGCCGGAACCTGCAGACACTCATCCACTCTGCCTCTGTCTCTGGAATTTTGCCCAACAAGATGGCCATTATCAACTGGGAATTCCACAATATCGTGGATAGGATCACATTCATAAGGGACCGCATCTATGTTCTCCCAGAGTTTGCGAGTGTGACGGGTTTTCAGCTGTGCTATGACTCCTTCCTGGCAGGACACTTAGGATGATATAAAACCCTACGATTAATGTCCTCTTTTTTTCTCTCGTGGCTCTGAATGTGCCCTACAATGCAGAACTTTTGTGTTCTTCCTGCAAGGTGTGTGCCTGCAACAAGATCCCATGCCAGAGACCCCACAATCTCCTCTCACCTCTGGACATCCCATCTTGGCCCTGGTAGGCCACTGCCTTGGACTTTGCGGTGAAACTACCAGAATTAAATTGTTTCATGAGCATTCTGATGGAGACAGCTCATTTTTCTAAGATGCCTCACTTGATTCCTTGAATGGGTTTACCCTCCACAGAGGAAACCGCTCAGCTCTAGATGAACAACACAATTTGTCTTCATGGCCTCCTGACTGGGGAGCCATGGTTTATTGCCCACTTCTGTCATGAGGTCCTACATTTATTAGGAATACATGCACACTTGTTCTCTGCCTACCATCCTCAGTCAAACGGCATCAACCAAATCCTATATCAACCATCACCAGGTTGACTGGTCTTCTCTGTTACTCTATGCAGTGTTCCCATACAATAATGGGCACCACGCATCCATCCCCCACAGCACCTTTTTTTATCAACTATTGGTCCCACCCTAGATTGCACCCACAATTACCCACATATTCCCCTAACCCATCTGCCTCAGACTAATACAACATATCCATCACATTCAAGAGGAGGTGAAGAGACATCTGAACAAGGCAAAAGGAACATTACAAAAGTCATGTGGGCAAATGTAGACAACAGGGCCCTACTCACTCTGTAGGACAAAAGGTATGGCTTTCAGCAGAGGACCTTCATATGGACCATGCATCCGATGAAGAGGGTATTCACCCACGAAAGCTCATGCTCCAATACGTCTGTTAGTCTATAAGGTGCCACAGGACTCTTTGCTGCTTTCGTATGGACAGACTCTCTCGGAAACTAGACTATCAGTTCCTTGGTCCATATCAGATTTGGTGACAAATCAACTTGGCCACCTTTGAGCTCTAGCTCTCTGATTCTCTTAGAGTCCACACTGTATTCCAAGTCTCACTTCTAAAATCATACACTCTGAACATATTCCCCATACAGCCCAATCACCATCCCCACCAGTGCAAGTACAGGGTCAGGAGGAATAGATTGCAAAAAGTCCTCAATTCTAAGATGACGCAGGGCAAATTATGGTAATTGATTGTTTGGGAAGGTTACAACCCAAATGAACACATTTGGGAGCGTACTAAGAATGTTCATGCTCCCTCCATGGTTCAGACCTTCCACAGAAGCCATGCAGAGAAACCTGGACCCAACTAGCCCAGAGGCACTCCTAGGGAGCGGCAGTTGTGATGAGCCACAAGTCTCAAACCCAGGTATACAAGGTTCATGGGGGCAGCCACATGGCAATCCTCCACCCGGCAGCCTGCTGGCAATAGCTTATCTGGAATCCACAAAACCCAGCCCCAGTGTGAGGCTCCGCCCTTAACCTATAGGTATACTTATTTGCTTGGTATGGCATAGGTATTAAGTAATTCTGTAACACAATGAGCCTACAAGCCTCTAGGCCTGTAAGACAGTAACTTAGCCAAACTAATTGAGGCCTAAGGCCCATACAAGCCTTAGCATAAGCAGCTAACCAGGAATAACCCTAGATCTTAAGATAGAATACTGTAATAACACATATGATTGAACTCCCGATAGGTAATAGCAAAATACCAGTAAATGCTAATTTGGGATATTTTAAGATAACGAACATCTCCAGATGTTCAGCCACAAGAATGCTATGCCAATCAATTGATGTATATGCTAATAGGCTTGAGGCAAATGGTATAACAACTTATGACAGGAGAGCACCCTAACTTTGTTCGGGTGAGGAAGTTTAGATATGGGTAGATGAGGCCAAATATCCTCATGAATATTTATAGAGGCCATATAATCCTAGAAAAGGGATAATCATTGCCTAAGCCATTGTTATCTCCTTGGCATGCCAGAGATAGGGTCACTTGTGGATCACTTTTCTCATTGGTTCTAGGTCTCCACAAGGCATGGTATGAGTAAATGAACGCTCTGATGCTGGACGTTTTGACAATCCTGTATTATCTCTATCTACTTTGCTGGGTTGGAGTTTTTGTGATTTTGCTAATTGTGTTAATAACAATATTACAAGGTCAGAAGGCCTTTCCCTAAGTATGAGTGTATCTCCTGTGCACACCAAGGTCCTCATTCTAGTAAGAACTCTAATAATTCTGAGTCTGAGCTCAAGCCAGTTGGACCCTGCCAAATCATGGAATGTTAAATTGGGGATTCTAAGTGATACATCAATAGATCAGGCAACAATCCCTGAGGTCTGATAGGTGGAGTCCTGGAGTGGCTGATTGGCCTACTGACCCTATTTGAGCCGCAGTCAGAACAGGAAGCCATCCAAATGACTAGGCTCCACCCTGATCAGGACTGCAGGCCTTGTGGTTCCTGGTACCCACTCCTGCTTCCCCAGCTTGGTCTCCTGGCATCTGACTTGTGGTTCCCAACGTCCAGTTTGTCTCCTGCTTCTAAACCCCTGGTACCCTGACCCAGCCTGACTCTGGCTCCCAAGTCATGATTCTGATTTCCAGTTTGTCTCCTGCTTCTAACCTCCCAGTATCCTGATCCAACCAACTCTTGTCTCCTGTCTCATGATTAGCTCTACTAGGTCTGGCCACACATGACCTGGTCATGACACAAGGTTCTGCAGGGATCGGTTCTTGGCCCCAAGCTATTTAAATTTTTTAATCAATGAATTTGAATAAAACCATCACTGATAAAGTTTGCAGATGACACAAACATTGGGAGAATAGTAAATAATTAAGAGGACAGGTCACTGATTCAGAGATATCTAGATGACTTAGTAATCTGGGCACAAGCAAGTAATACACACTTTAACGGAATATGACCAAATGTAAAGTTTTACATCCACGAGCAAAAAATGTGAGCCATGCTTCTAGGACAAGGCACCCGGGACGGCTCTAGACATTTCGCCGCCCCAAGCAGGGCGGCATGCCGCGGGGGGCGCTCTGCCGGTCGCCGGGAGGACGGCAGGCGGCTCCGGTGGACCTCCCACAGGCGAGCCTGCGGAGGGTCCACTGGTCCCACGGTCCGCTGGTCCTGCGGCTTTGGTGGACCTCCCGCAGGTCCACCGGAGCCACGGGACCAGCGGACCCGCTGCAGGCACGCCTGCGGGAGGTCCACCGGAGCCACCTACCGCCCTCCCGGTGACCGGCAGAGCACCCCCCGTGGCATGCCACCCCCAGCACACGCTTGGCATACTGGGGCCTAGAGCCACCCCTGCAAGGCACTATGTCCTGGGAAGCACTGTCTCTGAAAAAGATTTGTAGATTGTGGTGGATAATCAGCTGAACATGAGCTCCCAGTGTGACACTGTGGCCAAAAGGCCTAATATGATCCTTGGAAGTATAAACAGAAGAAGCTTAAGTAGAAGGAATTGGTGTGATTGCTGCTGGAATACTGTGTCCAGTTCTGATGGTCACAATTCATAGAAGGATGATAAATTGGAGAGGGTTCACAGAAGAGCTACCAGAATGGTAAAAGGAATGGACAACATGCCTTATAGTCATAGATTCAAGAAATTCAATCTATTTAGCTTAACAGAGAGAGTTAAGGGATAAATTGATCACAGATTGTAAATATCTGCCTGGGGAATCCAAAGCAGCCATTCTTTGGCAGGAAAAAGGGTGAGAGCGAGAAACAAGGTACGGCAAAGAAACAGATGGAGTTTCCTGTCTCCACAGACTATCTGTCTCCTGAACTTCTGCTGGAGATGATTTTCAAAGAAAAAGAACTATAAGGCCTTGTCTACACTGACACTTTACAGCGCTGAAACTTTCTCGCTCGGGGTGTGAAAAAAAAAACAACCCTTGAGTGATGCAAGTTTCAGCCCTATGAAGTGGCAGGCTCCCAGTGCTGGTAGCTACTCCCCTCATGGGGGTGGGTTTTTTACAGCGCTGGGAGAGCTCTCTTCCAGCACTGGTGCCGCAACTGGTGCCACAACTACACAGCCATGTTAAAGCGCTGCCATGGGAAGTAACACTCAACTGGTGGAAGGGTCCTAGCTGAAAGGAATCCAGCCAGTAAGCATGTGGTGAGAGAAAAGTTTGCTTTGAATTCATGTAGCTTGATAAGTTAGGTATTAGTCACATTTTTCCTTTTATTTTTTGCAAACAATTCTGACTTTTATGCCTCATTACTTGTGACCACTTAAAATCTATCTTCCTGTAGTTAATAAACTTGTTTTATTTAAAAGTGTGTTTTGACTGAAGTGTTTGGGAAACTTCATTTGAGATAACAAGATCTGTGCATATCATTTTCTATTAATGAAATGACAGACTTCATATGAGATTGTATTGTCCAGGAGGGTGCTGGGCAGTACTAGACACACGTTCTTGGGGACAAGTCTGGGACTGGGAGTTTGCCAGTGTTGCTCTGTAGTATAACTCAGGAGTTACTGGCTATAGCACTCATACAACATAGCTGGGAGTGATTTACATGCTGGAGGCGGTGTGAGAGCAGACCAGGAGTGGCTGCTCTCACAGCAAAGCAGTGTAAAAAGAACCCCAGATTGGAGAATTGAGGGGACACAGCTGTCCATCAAATTCAGATTGTACCCTGGGAAATGTCACACTGTGAGCCCTCCATATCTGGTACAGGAACATGACATGGAATCAGGAGTAAACTAAGAACAGAAACAGACGGAAAACAGCAACAAAGGTTGCAGGATCTCATCAACATGCCACTCTTCAATGCCCCAGAGAACTTCAGCTTTGACAAACCCACAGAATGGACAGTCTGGAAATAATATTTTGCAAGATTTTACATTTCTATCAACCTCCACAAGGAAACTGATGATATACAGATATCGTCTTTAATGTATGCTACAGGGAAGAAAAAAAAGAATGTCTCTTTAAATCCTTTGACTTTACTGAAGATGACTATGAAAGGGCTCTGTCTATATTTGATGCATACTTTATATGGATCAGAGAAATGTTTGTGAAAGAGCATGTTTTCACCAGAGAATTCAAGAATCATGGGGAAATGGTGAATGTTTTATAAGAGTTCTGCATACAGTGGTGGAAAACTGTGATTTGGGGAATCCAAAACATGAAAATATCAGAGACAGGCTGGTTATTGGGTTAACAGATAAAAACCTTGCACAGCAGCTACAATTGAAGAGAGATTTAACCCTAGCTACAGCTATACAAAGAGCAAAGCATTCTGAGCTGGTGAGACAGCAAAACCTAGAGCAACTTGCCAAACTTGAAAGATGTGAAACTAGCTTAGAAACTGTAAACAGATATTTGAGTGTTAACAGTCATCATCATAAAACCTTGAAGCAAGGAGAGAGAATCTCCAGGCTAAGAGGGACATATTCCAGCCTACGTGCACAAGGAGTGGAACAAATCATATCCCAAGAGATGATGCATGTCCAGCCAGAGGCACACAGAGTAATAATGCATGAAATATGGACATTTTGCAGCTGTTTGCCGCACCAAAGCAGTCAGGAAGTTAACTTATATTATGGACAATCAAGAGCCACCGTTTCTGGGATCTATCATATGTGATAACATAGAGCCTGCCTGGAGAGTGAAACTGAATATTCCTGGCTACACTTTAAAATTGACTCAGGAGCTTATATCACAGTCATCTCAGAAGGAATTTACAAACAGCTGCATCACTACCCATAGATTAAATCACCTGACACAGCTCTGACTAGCTCTGGAGGAGTTCTGAGCTGCAAGTGCCAGTTCACCACAGAGACAACTTGCATAGACAAATGCTTTGCATTCAGAGGGGATGTGACCAAAGGATCACAGACCAACAGCCCTCTCAGCTGCAGTGTGAAAGCTATGATGGGCCTAGTGAGACAGGTGGAAGAACCCGATGGAATATGTGGTGATATTGGACTTTTGAATGGAGATCCAGTACCAATAACCCTAAGAGACAACACTGAACTATATACTGTACATATACCTCACAGAATTCCTATCCCATTACTTCACAGAGTGGAAACTGAGTTAAACAGAATGGAGCGGATTGGCATAATTGAGAGAATCTCTGAACCAACAGCATGGTGTGCCCCACAGGTATGCATTATAAAATATTTTTCCATTTTTCTTATCTGTGTGGATTTTAAAATATTTAATGAAGCAGTTGTGAGAGAAAAACACAGGATGACTTCCTCCCCAAAGTAAAAGGAGCTACAGTGTTCTCCAAGCTGGATGCCTCGAGAGGATTCTGGCAAATTCCTTTAGCCAAAAAAGTGCTAAACTGACTTCGTTTATCACACCCTTTGGGAGATTTTGCTCTTGAAGATTACCTTTTGGGATTACCAGTGCACCTGAAATTTTCCAAAGAAAGATGGCAGAACTGTTAATGGACACAAATGGCATTGTAGTTTTCATGGATGATATTCTGATATGTGGATTCTGAAGAAAACAAAACAAAACCCTCAACAAAGATCTAAGCCTAATCAGTTAGTCCAGACTGAAGCTAAACAAGGAAAAATGTGTTTTCCACCTACCCCAAATCAAGTTTTTGGGACAGACAATAAACAAAGATGGAATCAGTCCTAGCCTTGAGAAAGTAAAAGCAATTCGAAAATTGAATGCACCAACTAAATGTACCAGAACTGAGACAAAAATGACGAGGAGTCTGGTGGTACCTTAAAGACTAACAGATTTATTTGGGCATAAGCTTTCATGGGTAAAAAACCCACTTCTTCAGATGCATGGCTGAAGACATGGGCTTTTTACCCATGAAAGCTTTTGCCCAAATAAATGTGTTAGTCTTTAAGGTGCCACCGGATGACTCATTGTTTTTGTGTATACAGACTAACATGGCTACCCCCGATACAGAACTGAGACATATACTGGGGATGGAAATTACATTGGTCAATACCTACCTGACCTTTCTACAATGACAAAACCACTGAATGAACTGCTAAGTCCAACACATCTTGGCCTTGGGGGCCAAATCATTTATTTTGCCTGGCTGAAGGCAATTTCTTGATCTCAATAGCTCTAGCTCTCCAGGTCTATGTATGAACAAACCCACAGTGGTCAGTCCAGAAGCAAGCAGCTGTGGCCTAGATGATGTATAGTTGCAACAACATGGCTCTGAGTGGAAGCCATGTGGATTTTGTTCTCTCACACTCACAGAAGCAGAAAAACAATATGCACAGATTGAAAAGGAGTGTCTGGAAAGAATATGGGCATGTGAGAACTCTTACACATATCTATGTAGACTGGATTTGTTACACTGGGAGCAGACCATAAATCATTTGTAACTCTCATCAATGGTAAAGACGTGATAATGCACTACTGAGATGCCAAACATCTATTGTTTAGGTTAATGCGATTTGACACAATTGCTAAATATGTTCCTGGGAATTATCTGGTAGTAGCAGACATTCTACCTTTGAGCCCAACATTCAACTACCAGGAGCTCAAAGATAATGTAAAGGCGTATGTGAATGCTGTTGACACATACAGACCAGTGTCAGAAAACAGACTACTCCATCTACAAAAAGCAACCTTAACAGACCGGCAACTTCAGGAAGTTCTAAGTTACATTAGAGGCAGCTGGCCCCCAAGTGTATAAAGGACGCTAAGGAACTGAAAGAGAGTACTTTGCGGTGCATTGCAATTAAGCAAGTCAAATGGACCCATGATTAAAGGCAACTGCATCGTAATTCCAAACTAAATAAGGCCTGGTATACACTACGAGTTTATACCGAATTTAGCAGCGTTAAACCAAATTAACCCTGCACCCGTCCACACAACAAAGCCCTTTATATTGATGTAAAGGGCTCTTAATACCGGTATCTGTAATCCTCCCTGACGAGGGGAGTAGCACTGAAATCGGCATTGCCATGTCGGATTAGGGTTAGTGTGGCCGAAATTCGACGGTATTGGCCTCCGGGCGCTATTCCACAGTGCACCATTGTGACCGCTCTGGACAGCAATCTGAACTCGGCTGCACTGGCCAGGTAGACAGGAAAAGCCCCGCAAACTTTTCAATTTCATTTCCTGTTTGCCCAGCATGGAGAGCTGATCAGCACAGGAGTCCACGCAGAGCTCATCAGCACAGGTAAGCATGCAGTCTGAGAATCTAAAAAGAGCTCCAGCATGGACCGTACGGGAGGTACTGGATCTGATCGCTATATGGGGAGATGAAGGATATCAAGGATTAACTAAATGCTGTGAATGGGCCAGTCAGTGTGGTGGCCTGGCACCAGGAAGAACATAAAGAATAAAGTATCTGCATGTGAACATTGCAGAACTGACAGACCAACACAACACAAAAAACATTTAATAACAACACCCTGACCAAAGAGAATGGCTGCAGATTTATGTGAATTCAGAAGACATCATTACCCAGTCGGCGTGGCCTGTTTTTCCAGAAATACAGAAATAATGTACTTGAAAATCGTAACAAGTCACAGTATTATCAAGAAACTGACATACACTTTTGCTCATTTTGGTATTCTAGAACAACTAGTAGCAGACAATGGATTGTAGCAGAATTTAAGTCCTTCCAAATGAAACAGGATTGTGATATTACTTGCAGCCCACATTACCCACAAGTGAACGGAAAGAGAGAGAGCTGTACAGACAGCCACGAAAGTCCAACAGCAGGAAGATCCATTCTTTGCTCTTCTGAGTTACAGATCAACACCAGTTGTGGCTACTAGATACAGTCCAGCACAGCTCCTGATGGGAAGACAAGTCATAACTACTGTTCCAACTTTCAAAAAGAATCTATTTCAGAAGTGCCCAGACATTCTGAAGTAGCAAAGTATGGTGCAAATCAGATAAAATCTTATGAATGAACTATTTTACAACAGAAGTTGCTCAATCAGAGAACTGCCAGCTATAGAATCTCGGGACCATGTTCATGTCAAACTGGGTGGAGAAAATGGATGGACAGCTCCAGCTCTTGTAAAGAAAAAGACTTCAGATCGTACGTGATCAAGTCCAACTGTGGAGAATTCAGCAGAAACCACTGACATCTACAGTTTGTGCCTCAGAAAGAGCAATCAATAGCGCAAGCTCTACAGATTGCAGATGCAGAATAAGAAGACTACTCAAGGATTCCAAACCTACCACAGTCATTGCAATGAATGGACATCCAGATGACCAAGTTGTTACACATTTGGGATGTGTAATTAAAAATTCAGCATAATTCAGAGCCACTTAACAGACTGAACCTCAAAGACAGAGTGATAGAATAAATGTTGCGAACGATAGGAATGCAGAACTTAAAGAGGAAGATGGAATGGAATGCTAAACTGCATTTAGCCATCCACTAGGTGGCACCGTGTGAAAATTACCTTATTTAAACAAACCTCAGCCATACCTGGCAGAGCTTTAGAGGATCTTATGATGAACACACCAGCTGTGTATACGCAAGGTCTGTAGCCAGTCCAGATCTGGTACGGGAACATGGTCCCCAGGCCTGGGGTAAGGGGGCAGGGAGCTGTTGTGTTTCGGCTTCTCCTCTTTCCCCATCTCCTGGTGCCTGGGGGGCTGTGGGAGAGGGGAGCTGTCCTTTGCTTGGGGGTCCCCTAGGCTCAGGCAGAGCCAGTCACACTTCTGTTAGGCTGTCCCTCGGATTCCCAGCCTAGTAGCGAAGTGGGGGATGGAGCAGTCAGAGCTACTCTCCTCCCACACCTGCAATGCACCATGGGGTCAGCTAGAGCAGGGAAGGGAGAGTCAGGGAGATGGTGGGATAGTCCGTGCTCTTTCCTTCTCCCTAGAGCGCCAGGGCTGATTCACACGTCAGTTTAAAAATGGCGGGATCTCAGGGACACATTCTGAATTCATCATCAAATCTACATTTTCTGAGCAACAGTCACCTATAAGGGCTCCAGTTCACTGCCTTAGGGGCAACAAGTGGCCTTCAGGCCAAGAGCTGGCCATCACTGCGCTAGGCCGGAGGGCGTTTTGCTGAGGCGAAGATTCAGCACAGGAGGCTGATCCCGCAGCCTGTGTCCTGTGTTCTGATGCTCCGTGGGTCGCATGTTGCAAAGTACGGTGCATGGGCTCAGAATGGTCGGCAAACCAAGAATAGGCTGTAGTGAGCAAAACACAGATGGGAAATGGTGATTTGCTTATCTCAGCCAGATCTGCACAGATTTTCAAGGAGGCGGCAGAAAGCACCTCCCCGAATCCCAACCGCCCCTGGCCAAATTGCAAAGTTCTGCTGCAAACCATGGAGGCACCAGAGCTCTGTATAAAAACAGTTTGAAGAATTTGTTTAATGGAAAGCATTAAGCAGCTGTAATACTGGGCTCACTGCTGCTCCCCTATAATAGACAGCACTCCTTGGCTTAGCAGTAATGGAGCAGAAACGTGTCTAGTGGTTAGAGCAGGTGGTTGGGTATCAGGAATCCTGGATTCTGTTTTTCACTATACCAGTGACTTGCTGTATAACCTTGGACAAGTTCCCTAACCTCTCTATGCCCCAATTTGCAAATTGTACAGCAGTGAGCCATAATTAATTGTGTTTGTAAAGCTCTTTGAGATCCCCAAAGGAATAATGCTACTTATGTGTAAAGTACTGTTGAAGTGCTGGACTGTTGCAACTCGAAGCCCTCTGCTGACACTTACGCACATTCACAATGGAAATTCAGTGGGTGATTAAGATTTTCTATGCACAAAAGTCAAGAAGTTCCCAAGTTCTGCACTTGCTGGGGAGCCATCTCATGCAACGGGCACAGAGTGTGTGAAAGATTCCATATTGCTGGGGACAGAGTTAACTTGAAAGCCTCCTCTTCCCAAGCACCCTGGCCAAGATCCACCCTCCCACTACATCGTCCCTGCAGTTTTCAAACAGGAAACCCACTCAGAGTTGAGTCACTCTGCCAAACAATCAGACAGGGAACTGCAGTCTGGGCCCCAAGTGAAGTCATGGGATTGATACAAAAGAAGCAAATTCAGTTTCACAGCTGGGGCCACTTCTGGTTTGTTCTTGGTGATAATCACCTGATGGCATTGCCCAGTGTCTGCTCAAAGTGTTTCCATTCTCCTTTGATGGCAGCTCTTACAAATCTCTAGAGCCAAAAGGATAAAACTGAATCAAGTTGGGACTGACTGAGCAGGAGAACTGCCTCCAGCACACTCGTTGCTGAGCAGGTGTGATTTTCTAAACTGCCTTTATTCCTTATACATGACTAAACTTAAATACTTTACTTCAAACAAATGCCCACCTTGAATTACATCTCATTCAGACTCGGAAGGCAAGGCAGCTATGGAGCCTATTCTGTGTCATGGGCCCCCTGCAGCAGCACACGTAGTGGCCCCAGCAAAGCATGCTACACTTCTCCACTGGTAATGGAGTAGAGCGCCTACATCCAACAAGCACAGGCAAGCCCTGCTTGCCCATCAGGCAGAAGAAAGCACTCTTGGTCTCTACTTAATCCACACATAAGAGCCAACAGCTGCTTGGCCACCGCAGATTCACGGATCCCAAAGCCACAAGGGACCATTGCTGATTTAATGAATGACACGGGCCAGAGAACTGCCCCAAAACAATTCCTACAGCAGAGCTTTTAGAAAAACTTCCAATCTTGGTTTAAAAGTGTCAGTGATGGAGAATCCACTACAAGCCTTGGTAAATTGTTCCAATGCTTAATTACCCTCACTGCTAAACAAGCTAAACAAACTTTATTTCCAGTCTGAATTTGTCTAGCTTCAACTTGCAGCCACTGGATTGTGTTTGACCTTTCTCTGCTAGACTATCCCCACTATCTGTTCCCCATGTAGGTACTTATGACTGTGATCAAGTCACCCCTTAACTTCCTCTTTGTTAAGCTAAAATAGGTCACTGCTGCTAGGTTCCAAGTAGCTCACTGAGTGACAGCTTTGTAGAGATGAGTATGTGCACAGAGCAGTTTTTTGGATTCAGCTTGTTTTCCCCTTTCTAATTACAACAGACCTGCACCCACGCTCCCCTAGGAGCTGTCTCTCACCAGGGAAGTCAGGCTGCACTATCATTCTAAGTAGACTTTTAAGGTGAGACACAGAGAAAGGATGGTACTTTCCCATGGCAACCAGCGAGTCAGCGGCAGAGCAGGGAATGGAACCCAGGAGTCCAAACCCCCCAGTGCTGTGCATTAGCCACACGACCTTCCCTGACTTGTCCCTTCAGATTCATCCCCGCACCCCAACCCACTCTTTCTCCTGGGCTACTTCCCTTCACCAGCCTTTCCTTTTGTCCCGCTGCATCCTGCACCCTCCCTATTGGCTTCTTTCTGCCCTGTC
Organism: Mauremys reevesii; assembly: GCF_016161935.1. Taxonomy (NCBI): domain Eukaryota; kingdom Metazoa; phylum Chordata; order Testudines; family Geoemydidae; genus Mauremys; species Mauremys reevesii. Next base: position 19,509,626 of record NC_052637.1, read on the forward strand.
CCTGTCTACCCTGGACTTTCTGTCACCCCCTGCCAAATCTCCCTCATGCCTCAGCTGCCTCCGGAGGGAGGGGGAACAGGGAACGCCTTGCTGCTCAAGGCCAGGAAGCACAGCACTGGCCCTGAATTCCTCCCCTTCCTGCCCCTGTGCTTCACTGAGGCCCCCAAAGCAGAGGGACAGCGTGGAGCAGAGATGGGAGGAGAAAGTCTTGGCTGCCTGCTCAGAGCCCTGGGAGTCACCTCCAGCAACCAAGGAGAGGTGCTGCAGAGCTGACCTGGTTCAGGGCCTGAATTCCTGCTTCTGAGGGAAATCTGAGTGGGCAGGAAAGTGACCTCAGAGGGCAGAAAGAGACTTCCATAGGCCATCTAGTCCAGCCCCTATGGTGAGGCAGGAATAAGCACTCTCTAGACCAGCCCTGACAGGTGTTTGTCCAACCTGTTCTTAAAAACCTTCAATGACGGAAATTCCACAACTTCCTAGGCAATTTGTTCCAGTGCTTAACTCCCCTGACAGAAGTTTTTCCTAATGTCTAACCTAAATCTCCCTTGGTGCAATTTAAGATCACTGCTTTTTATTGTGTCCTTGGTGGTTAATGAGAAACATTTATCAGCATCCTCTTTATAACAACCTTTTATGTACCTGAAGACTGTTATCATGTCCCCCTCAGTCTTATTTTCTCTAGACTAAACAGACCCATTTTTTTCACTCTCTCCTCATAGATCATGTTTTCTACACCTCTTTTTTGTTGTTGCTGCTGCTGCTGCTCCTCTCCTCTGGACTTTCTCCAATTTGTTCACATCTTTCCTGAAGAGTGGCACCCAGAACTGGACACAGTATGCAAGCTGAGGCCTTATCAGAGCTAAGTAGAAATGAAGAATTCTCACGTCTTGCTTACACCACTCCTGCTAACACATCCCAGAATGATGTTTGCTTGTTTTGCAACAGTGTTACATTGTTGACTCATATTTAGTTTGTGATCTGCTGTAATCCCCAGATCCTTTTCTGCAATACTCTCTTCGTAGGCAGTCATTTTCCTTTTAGTATGTGTGCAACTGATTGTTCCTTCCTAAGTGGAGGACTTTGCATTTGTCCTTATTGAATTTCATCCTGTTTATTTCAGACCATTTCTACAGTTTATTAATATCATTTTGAATTCTAATCCTGTCCCTCAAAGCGCTTGCAACCCCTCACATCTTGGTATCATCTGCAAACTTTAAGTGTACTCTCTATGCCATTATCCAAATCATTTATGAAGATACTGAACAGAACTGGACCTGGGACAGATCCCTGTGGGACCCCACTCGATATGCCCTTCCAGCTTGACTGTGAACCATTGATAATTACTCTCTGAGTACTGTTTTCCAACCAGTTGAGCACCCATCTTATAGTAAGTTAGTCTAGGCTTTGTTTCCCTAGTTTGTTTATGAGAAGGTCATATGAGACCGTACCAAAAGCCTTACTAAAGTTGAGATATATCACATCTACTGCTTCCCCCCATCCACAAGGTTTGTTACCCTATCAAAGAAGGATATTATGTTGGATTGACACAATTTGTTCTTGACAAATCCATGTTGACTATAATTTATCACATTATTTTCTAGGTACTTACAAATTGATTGTTTGATTATTTGCTCCATTATCTTTCTGGATATGGAAGTTAAGCTGCCTCTCAGCAATGGGGTTGAGAGAGATGAGTGTAAAACCTCTTCTGGAATATATGGGGAGTGTGGTTCCTGTACAGTCTGTGGCAGGTGAACAAAGCACTGCTGCTACTGCAAAGGAAAAAGAGGCCCCACTAAACTATTACAATTCTTTGGACATGTCAATTAAGTGGTGGGAAAAGGAGAACAAATTGATACAATGTATTTAGACTTTCAAAAGGCTGATGACAAGGTCCTGCACAAATAGCTACTAGAAAAACTACACAGTCATGAGTGAGAGGCGAAATATTGTCCTGGCTCAGAAACTGGCTAGGAGATGATGGGGTGATAGGGGAAGAGCCAGAATGAATGGCAGTTGGCAAAAGGCTAACAGCACGGGGCACACTAGAGCTGGTGTTGGTTAATGTTCCTATCAATTATCTGGAAGAGTGATGGACTGCGAGGTGGCAGAACTGACAGAGCAGACACTGTCACTGAGATTAATCAAAATTAAAGAAGACACTGAGGAGCTTCTGAGGGACCTCCCCAAGCTGGATGACAGGGCAGATGAAATTCAGTGTTGTTTCTTAAACTTTCTCCAGAGAGAGAAGGTGGCAGCTTCCCTATAAGAAGTGGAGATGGGGGAAGCTCTGGTAGGGCACTCCAGTGGCACTGACTCTCCAGCCAGGCAGTCATCTCCTCATGCAGTCCATGCTACACACGATCCCAGAGCTGGCAACCCTAAACACAGGTCTATTGTGCCAAGGGGTTAATCCAGCCCTGGGGATTAACTGGGGGACTCTTCTGCAGGCCCAGATTAACGAATGTGCATTCAGTGCCCTTGCACAGAGCCCCTGGTCACCAGAAAAACAACAAAACAAATAAATTGGAGTGGTGCACCCGGTCACAATACCACTCACTCAAATCTGGCCCAGCTGTACCCCAGTCCTGACTGGGGGGTTGGGGATGGCTGAGCCAAACCTGAGTGAATGGCACTGTGACCTGGTGCTTAGCTTCTCCACTTCTACCATAACCATCAGAAAGCTCACTGTGCTGCTCCCCAAAAGTTTAAAGCATCCACCTGTAGAAAACCTCTGTTCTAAGGAATTGGAGGGGGGCAGCACACTGAAGTTTTGCCTGGGGCGGGGACTGTCTTGTTCATCACCTGCTCTGTCTAATTGAACGAAGGTGAGGGGGAGGGCGGTTGTAATAATTGTGCTAAAAGTGTAGCCCACTTGTGAGCCTAACTGTAGAAAGTGGATAAAGTTCATAAAATGTCACAGTGACCTAAAACTAGAAGGTGAAAAAGGGAGAGAAAAAGACTGAATTCATCCTGATGAAAAGGCCTCCTGATATAACCCAATACCAGTGTTAAGATCATTCCAGGTAAACAAGAGAAGTGTGGGTCCAGAAATTAATGGACAAAAATTGGTGGGTTAAAAATTAGGCCTACCTGGTGAACAAAATAACAAGGGGATGAGCTGTTCCACCCGTCACTCCCTTTTGGGGCCCTCCCTTTGGAGGGAAATTATGGACGGACAGAAGCGAGCACAATAATTGCTTACTGAAAGAAGGTGAAGGAGCAGGTTTCTCCATCATGACTCCAGGATCTATCATAACATTATTGGGCCTTCGTCATCCTGATCCTGACAAATGTGCTGACCAGTCTGGGCCAAGAGAGGGACATGACATCACCACCTCCAGTAGCTCCAGCTAAATCCCAACAACTGCCTAGGATGAGACCTGGCTTAGTTGTCCAAAACGATGTAATTTGCAACCCTGCTGTAAGCCTGTGACCAGAAAGAGGCAATGAAAAGATGCTAGTACAAGTTTGCCAGGTCTGGGAGTGGATGATGAGCCCATGTGCTGGGCCTGTGGTTTTCCAGCAGTGAGGCTGCAGGTGAGAGGCAGCACCAGAGACAGAAGCTGCATTTTCTCTCTTTGCTGTTCTTTTCTCTCCCCTTTCATGTGTGTTTGTCTGGTTTTGTCTTTTGGGAAACATGACTGGACTTCAACAGCAGCAACAATAGCAGCCCCAGCCCATCTCAACTAAATTCTTCTCTTTTTCCCCAAAAGGACAGTTATTACCATCTAAGAGACTGTCAAACACGGGAGGTTCCTTCGAAAGGCTCTCTCCAGATAAAAGGAAAGGGAATAAGGGAGACTGCTAAAATAAAAGCCTTCCTTTACATTTCAAAGGCTTTAGCTGTTTCCTTCTTTTCTGTATCTTTAATAAAAGGTTCAAGGGATGTTTCCTCATGTGCTTGTCACGGTATCTGTCTGTATCTTCTCTGTCCAATGACTGTCACCCTCACCCAGCCCGTCTCTTCCTTGATGAAAACGATGCCTGTGGGAGAGGTGTCTGCACGCCTGCCCTGTGATGCTGTAGAAGATGTCAGTCTCTTTATCCCTATTGGATTTGATCTGAACCAGATTTTTAGGGAACGTGCCCCTCTCATTTTCAGGAACCCTTACCGGAGGGATCACCCGGTCTCTCTTCTGTCTCTTCAGACCAGGTCTGGCCTGTGGGATCATTAGCACCTCCACTTGATGGCCTGCAGCAGATTCCTGTGTGGAGTGATGGCTTTTGTTCCTCACAGTCATGGAAGCAGAGAATTTCTTGCCACTGGAATCCCAGGCATTCGTGGTAAAAGTCTCCCCCATCCCATGCAGCTGGGCGTGGTGTCTCACCAGTCTTGAGCAGGCAGAGGTCTCTGTAGACCAAATCCCAAACCTTGTTTAAAACTGTTTAATGTTGAACAGCGAAAGCATCATGTTAACACTTTTGATTCTTCGGGCCCATTTAGTCCATCTAAATTAATACAACAGCCCTGATTTCCATCGTGCACACGGTCCCAAAATTCTTTAATCTGGGATTACTCTTCAGCAGGGGCGGCTCTAGGCACCAGCAAACCAAGCTGTTGCCTAGGGCGGCCAAATCTAGGGGGCGGCAGGCTGGGCCGGTGGACCTGCCGCAGTCATGCCTGCGGGAGGTCCACCGGAGCCGCGGACGACCGGACCTGCCGCAGGCATGACTGCGGACGGGGGCTCGTCCCGCGGCTCGGCTGGACCTCCCGCAGGCATGACTGCGGCAGCTCAAGCGGAGCCGCCGGACCCGCGAACCGTCCGCAGCCGTGCCCGCGGGAGGTTCGCTGTTCCCGCGACTCCGGTGGAGCTCCCGCAGTCATGCCTGCGGCAGGTCCGGGGCTCCGGTGGACCTGCCGCGGGAGCTCAACCGGAGCCGCGGGAAGAGGGGACCCGCCGCGGGACCGAGGAAGGGCGGTGCAGCACACCGCGCTGCCTGGGGCAGCCTAATTTCTAGAGCCGCCCCTGCTCTTCAGAACACAGGCCGCTGTTGGCTGGCTGGCTGGCTGATGGTTGCAGAAGTCTAGTGTGGGCCCTGGGCTGCTATAGGAAATGGCAATAACAGTCCTTGCTCCTATCCTTTCCCACTGTTCCCCTTTCTCTGACACTGCCTGTGTGCTGAGCCCCCACAATACCCACAGCACCACTAGGACACAGAGAATGCACATGAACACCAGGGACAAAGCTAGTAAAAGACAAGAGTAATTTCCACTAGTTCAAAGCCCTTTGGAACAAAAGCTGCAGGATCAGGAAACAACCCAGATCCAGGTGGCAGCCTGCCCTATTGTTCAAAGACTTCAGAGCCGAGAGTCTGATAAGGAAACACAGAGAAGGATGACTGATCTGCTCAGAGGAAAGGCCTCTCTGCTCAATTAACTCCCCCCCCCCCCTTCAAATGAACAACAGCTGCTTGCTGGAGGCTGGTATTGCTCAGGTATGTGCAGCCCACCTTCTTCCTCAGAGTGCCTCAGAACAGCACACTGCCTTGTGGCCCTACTGTTAAACATGCACCCACAGATAATAGCATGGTGCCAGCATGAACCCTGCCAGGCCTGCTGCCTGAGAGGCCATATCATCTCCACCCCCATCCAGAGTCTGAAGAATGATCACTAACCCTCCTGGCACATGCATGCCATAGTGGTGGCTTCCCAAAGCAATTATCCAGACTCACAAAAGGTATATCTGAGCAGTGCTGAGAGCAGAAACCCAATCCGACAGCGGGGTTACCACTGTGAATGCCAGTGGCACATACTGCAGCAGGGTAAATCATGGGCTCTCATCTAAATCTTGCTATTGAAAGTGATTACTTGGCTTTAGATAATGAGTTAGTCCTATTAGAAAACAGCTGGTGCAGGGGAAGCAAATCTGCTGCTCAGGCAGTCAATTGCATTGGCAAACCTGAAATCATCCAATCATATGCTGGAAAGATTTCTTCAACCGACTTTGTAAAAAAAAATTCTGGAAGCCCCAGACGGCTTTCTCTGAGAGTGTGAACAGCACTGAATTCATCAGCCCAGCTTCTGGTTGTTCCTTCCTTAGTGACATTTTTGCTCATCTTTAAGGTCACAGCTCTCCTCCCTCTGTTCAGTCTCACATCTCCTGCATGTCCCACTGCTGCCACAAACCGAACACACTGAGACTCCTGCCATTTCCCAGAGCAGTGAGCTCCATCACACATTTTCATTACCCTCCCAACCACCTCACATGCCTCTCTCTCCTCCCGCTGCATCCAGGATCCTGCCAAATCCTGGGGCTGCTGCTTCTAGAACAAGCCTTCGTCATTTCACCTCAGAGACTGAAGGAATTGTACAAGGGAGATTTAGGTTGGAGATTAGGAAAAACTTTCTACTTCTTAGGATAGTTAAGCACTGGAACACGCTACCTAGGGAGGTTATGGAATCACCATCCTTGGAGGTTTTTATGAACACATTAAGCAAACAGCTTTCAGGGATGGCCCAGGAACACTTAATCCTGCCCCAGAGCAAGTCATTGGATGACCTCTGGAGATCCTTTCCAACTCAGCTTTTCTGTGATTCTAGGTGAATGGGCAACATGATGGAAAATTAATTAAATTCAATCTTGATAAAGACACATTAGAGGGAAAACTTGAACTACTCAGACACCTTACTGGGTTCCTAAACTGAACCAATTCAGAAAAAGACCTGGGAATCTTTGTAGATGGTTCAACAAAGTCCTGTGCAGCTGCAATCCAAAGAGCAAACAAGGCATAGGTGCTGTAACTTGGGGTGGCGCCCCACCTTGGCTTGAAGTGATTTTCATCATATACAGGGTATAGAGTATGGTTCAATGGCTCTCAGCACCCCCACTATACAAATTGTTCCAGCACCCCTGAAACAAGGTGTTATCAAGCATAACAAGTAAGAGTGAGACAATACAGACAATATTCTACTGCCATTATACAAATCAACATGCAGCCTCATCTGGATCCCATGTGCAGGACTGTTCATCCCATCTCAAAAAGAATACTGCAGAAGTCCAGGTTGCCATTAATTATTTTGCTCATCTCTTTCTGAGACTTTTTCTCCCTCGTGAAATCTGTGCAATCAGGGATGGCTGTGGCCATTTGATCACTCTGTTTCTTACCAGTGTCTCTCTGTAGATGAGGCTTTAAGAAGTCCCAGCAAGACCTTAAATTATATCTATAAACAACATGGCTGGCATCTGATTTGTAGTAGCATGGGTTGCATTCCTATAACCTTGTGTGGTAAGTTACCTTACCCGGCCCGAATCAGTTGCTTGAATGTTTGGATAAATCTTTCCTCCATTTCCTTTTAATCCATTTGTGGCAGGATGGTGAGGAGCTGATGTGACATGTTTGATATCATTTCTTTTGACCAACAGCTGAAACTCTTTGGATGTGAATTAGTTCCTTTGTCACTTACAATCTGTTCAGGAACCCCCATCTATTTAGACAAGAGTCTGAATACTTCCGCCATCAGCATGGAACCAGTGGAATTCATACATAATATTTCAGGCCATTTAGAATGGGCATCTACTGCAAACAAAAACATTTGTCCCATAAACAGTCCAGCACAGTCTACGTGGATTCACTGCCCTGGAGTAACTGGCCACTCCTAATGATACAACAGAGCATGTTTAGTTATGTGTTGTGCTTGCTGACAACCTTAACAGTGGTCGCTATTTCCTGTTTGCGTACCAATCCCTGGCCAGGACACAAAACCTCTGGCAGGACTTCCACTCTTACAATTCCCAAATGGCCTTTGTATAATTTTTGGAGAACATGGGACTGGAGCTACATAGATGCCACTCTAGTGACACACAGCAGGTACCCTTGAGATACGCTTCCTGCTCTTTTGGAGCAATGTCTGATGGAAACTGTTGTTGGTGTGCATCAGGCCAGCCATTCATCATATGTTTTAACCCCTTTTTCTATTTTTCCTAAATGAGCAGTTTACTGCCAGTTCCAGTGTTCCAAGCTGCTGTTTCCTTCTTACATTCCCTAGGCCTTTACAGTCACTCTCTGTTTCAGTGTTTGGTCATTAGGACTCCATCTGCATAACCTGTTCTTGTCTTTACACAACACATGATATAACGGAACCGCATGGGCACAGTGCAGCCCAAAGTGCCATGTTTACTAAATGCATGCAGCATGCCAGGCCTTAATACATACACACTGCTGCCTGGGCTGGCTTCGGGCACCTTCGGACAAGGCTGAAGCTTCTCCTTACAGCAGCCCAGCCATAAAATGGCTTTCTGGGAATGGACAGTGATTGCCAAGGGCCACTAGAGGGCTCACAAACTATTCTAAAGGATACTCCCTTGTTCCTATATACCAGGGGTCAGCAACCTTTCAGAAGTGGTGTGCCAAGTCTTCATTTATTCACTCTAATTTAAGGTTTTGCGTGCCAGTAATGCATTTTAACGTTTTTAGAAGGTCTCTCTCTCTCTAAGTCTATAATATATAACTAAACTATTGTTGTATGTAAAGCAAATAAGGTTTTTAAAATGTTTAAGAAGCTTCATTTAAAATTAAATTAAAATGCAGCGCCCCCGGACCTGTGGCCAGGACGTGAAAATCAGCTCACGTGCCGCCTTCGGCATGCATGCCATAGGTTGTCTACCCCTGCTATACACCATGTACACCTGCCTTGCTACAAAAGACAGATTACTAGTTCCTATGCCCCCTAGGTGTTATCATCCAGCATTCAAGATGCTAAATTACAAAACAATCTGAGATACCACTGGAATCAGTGTACAGTGCTCTGCTCTGATCATCAACGGAAGCCTGTACTCTTAGGACCAAAGACAGCTATGATCCAAGCAGTGGAGGAACCAGGTGCAGAGCTCTCTTTATCTTCTAGCTGAAGTGCTCAGTCCCAGGTCTGGCCTTTGGATTCTAGGCTGCTTTGTCTGAGTGATTTTTATTTGGTAAGAGGTGTAATTTAGGCCTGGTCTCCACATGAAAGTTTTGCTGGCATACCTATGTCCACTGGGGGGTGAGTTTTTGCTGACATAGCCCTGGTGCATATGGCCTGGTTTACACTAGGAACTTACATCAGTATAGCTACGTCCCATCCCTCAGAGGTGCGAAAAATCCACCCCCCAAGAGACGCAGCTATTGCTGACCTAACCGCTGGTGTAGACAGCACTAGGTTGACAGAAGAATTCTTCTGTTGACCTAGCTACCGCCTCTCGGGGAAGTGGAGTACCTACACTGATGGGAGACCCGGCATAGGTGGTACACTGAGGCACTGCAGCTGCACCGTTGTAGCATTTCAGTGTAGACATACCCTACATGTCTTCTTACCAGCATAGCTTATTTCGTTCAGGGAACTGGCCGAAGGACTTTCTTCCTGATATAAATTACATCGTTACTAGGAGTGCTTTGCCAGTACAGCTGTACTATGCGGGCAAAGTGCTCGTAGTTTATACCAGTGTAACATCCACAGACCATGGTCATCGGCGGGCAAGACTGAACCTGGGATCTCTGGAGCTTAGTGCATGAGCCTCTGCCGCATGAGCTACAAGCCACATGGCCCTTAGCTAACGCTGTAAAGTAGACTCATTAATTGCTGTCTAAGATCTAAGTCAGGGATGGGCAAACTTTTTGGCCCAAGGGCCACACTGGGGTTACAAAACTGTATGGAGGGCCAGGTAGGGAAGGCTGTGCCTCCCAAAACAGCCTGGCCCCCAACCCCTATCCACCCCCTCCCACTTGCTGCCCCGACTGCCCCCCTCAGAAGCCCCGACCCATCCACACACACCCCCGCTCTTGTCCCCTAACCGCCCCCCGGGACCTCACTCCCTATCCAACCCCCCCTGCTCCCAGGCCCCTGACTGCCCCGACCCCATCCACATCCCCGCCCCCTGACAGGCCTCCTGGGACCCCCATGCCTATCCAACTCCCCCTGTTCCCAATCCTCTGACTGTTCCCCAGGACCTCCTGCCCCTTATCCAACCCCCCAGCCCTGGCCCCAGCCCACTTACCATGCCGCTCAGAGCAGCATGTCTGTCTACCGCACTGCCTGGCCGGAGCCAGACACACTGTCGCTCTGCTTGGCAGGAGCATGCAGCTCCGCCGCCCAGAATGCAGCCCGCGAGGTGGCATGGCCACAGAGGAAGGGGATAGCGGGGGAGGGGCCGGGGGATAGCCTCCCCACCCACGAGCTCAGGAGCTGAGCAGGACGGGCCTGCGGGCCAGATGTGGCCTGCGGGCCGTAGTTTGCCCACCTCTGATCTAAGTGGTCTCGGTGCCACTAGGTTGGACAGAGTACCACACCCATAAGGTGTGTGGGTCACATCAGCAAAACTCTGCTTTTTACTGATACATTTATTCCAGTCCCTTGAGCAAAACAAGCTATAAAGAGGCAGTTTTGCTGCTATAATTCCATCAACACTAGGGGTTCGCTGGCACAGCTGTGCTGGTCAGGGATCACCCCCTGACTGACAGAGCTGTGCCAGCAGAAGCGTGTAATATACAGCTGGCCCTGCAAGCACACCCATCAGCATTGCCCTAGTAGCATCATCCCAGGTCTCTCTCATACACAAAGCTTCTTGCACAATGACCCCCTAACCAGGTAATGTTTTACACTCAGCCACACAGTGGCAAAACATATAAATTCCAGCTCCATTAAATCATACATTTACTTTTCAAGATAAACACACGTCGCTGTGGTATGCTACTCCACAATGGCCGTGGTGCAGTGAGCAGCTGAACAGCCACTGGCCCTGAGGTGCAGATTAGCAGTGCTGAATGAATGACCTCCATGCTCAGCAGTTGTGCTCTCCACACCCCACACCTTACTGCAAACAGACAGATGTACAGAAATCCATAACACATGATCCATGACTCCCTCACCACACTCAGTTACAGGCCTGATTCTGTCCACTATGAAAACAAATGCAAAATTCCCAAAGATTCCCACAGAAACTGGTTACTATGCCATGCTGCTGTAATGCAGAGTTAAAATCACAAGTATGGGAGTTTGCCCTAATAAAAGAACAGCTTACCTCTGCACTCTCAATGAGCGTGTCAGTTGAGAGCAGCCAGTGCAGTCCAAAGCACCGCACTCTGATAAAAACAAGCCCTGCATAAGTGCATACTTAGGAAAGTAGGGCCCTGATAACATGCCATTGCTGTGCAAACTAAATAAATGTTCACCTAAGCAAACAGCCGTGGGAGGGATCAAAGCAAAAGTATAGTCTATGACTACTACATCTCATTAATGCTGATTGGCCAGTTATTTACCAAACAAATATAATTCAAATCAACCCAGAAAGCAAATTCCTACTGACTGCACCAAAAAGGAGTGGCCAGACTTTCAGAATACATCAGTACCCAGCAGCTCCCATTGTTCCCTAAAGCATTGCACATGTAACCCCCAAGGAGCTTCCCGGGCTTTATGTGTGCTCAGAGGAGGAGCAGTGTCTGGGTGGGGGGTTAGAGTTGAATGATTGACAAGTAAAAACTCTGGAAGAAGAATTATTCTGACCAACAGGAAGGTCCTCAGAGAGATGCCCATCCCCAGGAGCACTGGGAGAGAGGAGAAGCCATTTTGGGGGGTCTGGAGCCAGCCACTGAAAGCTCAGGACTGGCTGTGGGTGAGTAGGTGAGTCTCAGGGTGCATCAGGGTCCCCTGAGAACCGGCCTCTGGGTGCTGGGCAGCAACCCGTCAGCTTGGTCCTTTCCCTGTTCAAGGTAACACCCAGTGTACAGAGTTTTCTTTGGAAAATTCCTCCTCAACCATGGGAATTGCCCTCCAGCGCCTACAAACCCATCACCACATGACAAGTGCTGCTCTGGTGTTATCTCAGGGCTGCTTGCCGGCTAGGCGTGTGGCTGAGTGCTGGGGTAGGAGATCTGGAGGGAGCAGTTTTAGCAGAGTTATTGTAATTACTACCTGAGCTCTGCACCCCTTTGTGGAGAGGGGAAACCTTGGGAACAGAAGCAGCCTGATTCCTGTATGAAGAGGACAACTGCCCACTATCAGTAGCTGAAGAGTCCAGAGCCATCTCTGAACCCAAGGATCACTCACTTAGCTAGTCAGGGAAATTGTTTGCGAGATCCCTGCTCCCTAAACTGTGTCTTCAGACCAGGGGAAAGGGTTTGGGGATTTCATTACCTGCTGCCTATAAACCTGCAGAGGGGCTCACCCTCTTATCCCACTTGTGAGTCCTTGGGCAGGACTGAACCAAGTCACCCAAGTTGCTTATTGCTGCTGCAGAAGATATCTTTGACACAGGTCAATCAAGGGTCCCTCCAAGGATGCATATCAATGGGACACTGAAATTTACTCTCGCTATCTCAGATCACGTGACTGGGGAAATTCATGAGTGTTAACAGTGTGCGCAGCGGTGACTCAGAGTTGTGTTTTACCCTGTTGTGTTATATTTACAACCCATTTATTATAATTACTCTATTGAATATATTGTATGTGTTGGTGTTATTTCTTGGGAGTCTCTAACTATGTGGCAAGAAAGCAGGGGGTAGCCTGCAGTTAGAATTTTTCTTCCAACCTGCCCCAGTGACCCTGACAGAAAGGAGCAAGGGGGGTGGAGGTACCACCAAATAAGTTCATATGGGAAGAAAATAAGGAAATTACACCCTGCTGAACTGGAGGTGGGATCCAGATGAAGCCAGCCCTGTCCATCAGAACCAGTAAGGAGATGGGCACTAAAGGAGGTAATTGGGTGGATTGGGGTGCTACACATATAGATAGCTAGATGCAATTAATGCTGTTAAAGTTGCAAATTCAGGCACTCAAAGTTAGGACAGGCCAGCACTAGGGTCGCCCATGCCACTTTGTATATGTGCATGATACAGTCTTGAACTGCATGACCACATACTAGTTTCTCCTGCCTCATTCAGTGTACAAGAGAGACAGAGCTCAGGGACTGAAGCAGGTTTTAAATGTGTATCTGTACACTTATTGTCCAATGTGTAGCCACCATATACCACCAGCCTACTGCACTGAATGAGGCAGCAGCCAAATGGAACCTTCTCTCATTCACTGACCCTTGCTGAATGAGGCAGTATTCTTCTAGACCCCAGCCTCATTGCTACACAAACTCCCTGTGTGTGAGACAGGTCAATCTGGTCAGAAAATAATCTCTGATCAAGTTATTTAAAGAGTGCACCCTAATCCTAATACATACACACACGTGGCAGAATTGAGGCTGCAGAAGTGATCTTTGCCATTTCCGGACTTTCAAGTGCATCACTTTGCAATCTTAATGTTCATGTAGTTTTTTGATGGAGTTTCCTAATGTGTTTACAAAAGTGAATAAAGAAATAAATTCCACTGTGTGTAACTATTTGCAACAGAGTGGTAGTTTACTGTCACCTGCACAAGCTGTGCACACACAAATCCAGGCTCCTGCAGAGCTCTCACCTCATACAGAAGGAGTAAGCGGTCTCCCAAAGAGACCTTCACCCAGCATGTAGGAGCCCCTTCATATTTGTTCATGGATCTGTTCACCCGGAGTACATAGGCACATGCACGCAAAGTCAATGGGTCAGTGGCCAGTACCAATTTTCACCAGGCCAGTGCTAGCCACATATATGACATGGGAACCACAACTGTACAAATGGCACGTGTCTGTCATGTCCTACTGGGGCCTTAGACCCTTAAAAATATGGAGCAAAAACTGTTTTTGTAATGGCAAAACAGCATTTTCCCCACTGTCTTTGAACATGAGAGCCTCTGATTGATTTGTGCTCAATGTGCAGAATGTGCGAAGTTTCAGACTGAAAGATTAAAGTTAAAGATATTGGGGAAAGACCCATCACAATGGACATGCTTGTGCAATCTTAACTACTGCTTCCTCTAAACAAACCCTTGCACATTTTCCTGGGATCTGCAGCATACCCACTACATGTCTGGGATCCAACTGTATCCTAGTATTTCCATCGCACTTCAATAGCTCTGATTTATATACTATAAAATCTCCAGTTAAATCCAAGAATGCCATTGCAAAAACGGCTATGACTTGTCACTGGCCACTTACAAATCCTTATTAGACCTCACCCATGCTATCATGCAAAGGTTTGCTATGCTATATTCCTGAAAGCACTGTGAGTCACCCTCACCATGCCCAGCTGCCCCCACATTACTCCGATATATTGTGCTCTGGCTTGCCTGTGCTTTAACACAAGAAGTGAATGCTGCGATGCTATCAAAGTGAAGGGAAATGCGTGTGTTTTGAGAACATGATGATAACATTATCACTAATACAGCACTTGGTTTATAAATCCGTAGGAGATCAATGGAAGCAAAGGTAGCTGAGCATCATTTCCCTCCATATTTACATATAGGAAAAATTAAAGAGAGAGCGTTCAAGTGTTTTGGACACATTCATGAAATAAGTTGGTGGCATAGGAGGAATTTGAACTCAGCTCTATGTAAGTATTTCTAATCTGGCATAAATTGCAGATCCACACAATTACTGAGCAAAGTAGCTTAACTTCACTAAAGCTGGTAATATCAGGAGCAGCTAATCGCTATGCTGAGGCTGCCTAGGAGCTGCTGACCTTGTGCCACCGTCTGGCTACTTAACCAGCTCAGCAGGCTCGAGCCCATAGAGCGTAACCTTTGTGGGCAGGGACTGCTCTTCCTCTAGTGCTGAGCATTTTCTCCATGGTGATCCTTAGTAAAATGGCTTGGTTTGGTTTTATCAACATTCTGAAAATCTCTGTTGCATAAATGCCAAGGCTGAATTTCAGTCCCTGGTGAGTTTTCATTTCTAATACTTTCATTTCCTTGAACCCTACAACTAATAGCAACAATGAATCCTGTGGCACCTTATAGACTAACAGATGTTCTGCAGCATGAGCTTTCGTGGGTGAATACCCACTTCTTCAGATGCATCTGAAGAAGTGGGTATTCACCCACGAAAGCTCATGCTGCAGAACGTCTGTTAGTCTATAAGGTGCCACAGGATTCATTGTTGCTTTTACAGATCCAGACTAACACGGCTACCCCTCTGATACCCTACAACTAATGCTTCTGGAATGGGTAGTGATGTCGCCACAGTCGTTTCTATATAACGGTTCTGTTCAATTGACAATCGTATACCTGCCCTCACTCCCCCTTCTGTACGCTGCCCTCTCCGATTCTGTAGGTTGAACTGGAGGGGATCATTAGCTTCCCACATGATCAGTAAAAACAAGCTGAGTACCAGAGCACAGGGCAGGACACAAAGCAGCTGCCCAGAACTGCACACAATCCTGGGTCTCCCAAATTCTCCAAAGTCACACTGCATAGCCAAGGCGGTTGTACAGTTAGTCCAGCCTACATGTAGTCCCATTCACCTCCAGCCCTGTCTCATGACTGCAACAGAGGAAGCTTTCCTTCACCCAATAACATTCATAGAGTCTAAGGCCAGAAGGGAGCACTGTGATCAACCAGTCCAACCTCCTGCACAGCACAGGCCAGAGAACTTTCCCAAAATAACTCCGTGAGCAGCTGTAGCTCGCCCCAGGGCTCTACCACAGAGCCCCGTGCTGTTGACAGGCAAGCCTCCTCCCTCAGCCAATGGAGATGGGGAGACAACAGCAATCCCAGCAGCCAAGGAGAGGCAGAAGACAGCAAGCACTCTCTGACCCTTTGCAGAGCCCTAATGCTGGAACAGCAGGAGGGCAGCTGGGACAGCCCAGCTCCTGCCCTGCACAGAGACCAGCGGGAATGCAGGGCAAGTGGCTCCCTGCAACCAGTCAGCACAGCACGGCACTGCCAGACCCAGCTACTGGCCTGTCTGTAACCTCAGTCTGCAGGAGAGACTCAGGTAGGGACAATCTGCTCCTCCAGCCCCAGCCTGCCAGCAAGGGGAGGAGACAGACCATCTCTCCTGCCACTGCCTGTGGCCAGGTGGCCTTCCCTGAGATACTCCTCCCCCATGTCACACTGCCACACACCTCCCCTGTGCCACCCACCCCGTGCCACCCCTGAGATACACCTCCCCTGTGCCACCCCGCTTCCCGTTGGCTTTGCTTCAATGCACATTCAGACAGTTGCTTAGTGGAACATTTTCAAAAGCACCTGAGTGACTTGGGAGCCCAAGACCCATTTCAGAAGTGACTTAGGTGCTTAGGAGCCTGGGACTGAGATACACCTCCCCCCGTGCCACCTTGCCATAGCTGAAAATAATTGAATGCTCCAACTGGATTCCCTTCAGTGTGGAAGAGGGAGCTGCCAACAGCGTGTTCTCCATGAGGGGCCCTCAGCATTGTAGCCTTCTCCCTGCATAGTCTGTCATCGACCCATGGTGCTGGAGCCAGCAGAGCACACTGGAAGGACCACCCTTATTCATGGGGCTCTTAGGGCTCAAGAGGGATTTTTTTGGGAGGGTGGATTCTTTTTCTTCATTGGTTCCTTTGTGTAGAAGATCATGTTGGCTGCTGCTGAATATAAAGCAGGTTTTGTCTGTACGTTTTGTTGTCCTTCAAGGGGGCCCCAGCTTAGGATGGGAATGGGGATGGTGTTTTAAAGAACTCCAAATAAAGGAATAATGATTAATCTGAAGCGAATTTGACTGATTTGTTGTGAAAGAGTTTGAAACCTTATTATAAACCTTTGAACATACTAAGAAACCCAAAGCTGGGCCACGGGCTGGATCGTTTGCACATATTGTGTAACAATTTTTTGGAAATTTAACCTGTGGAATTTTTAGAAGGAACAGGTTAAGTCTTGTTATATGAACTATCCGGACAATTCAGCGCTATTTAGGTTCCTATACCGAACCCATCATCATGATATCAAAGCACCTCTGATAAAGACATTTATTCCACATTTTTTTCTTGCTAAAAGACACAGAACACTGTAGTGTCTGAAAGCTGTGGCCACACACATCCCAGGAGCACAGCATGGCTGCTCATTCTCCCCTGGTTCTTTGCCTGGATTATGCTGGGTTTGTAGAGTTTAGCAGATAAATCTACTGTGCCTTGCGTCTGGCAGGCCAGGGCAGACAGGACTGAATTCCTGATATCTGCTTCTGTTGAGATTACCTTTCTCGGCAGGCTGGCCCTGCCTTTGTCAAGCCGTTGGCTTTGCTTCAATGCACATTCAGACAGTTGCTTAGTGGAACATTTTCAAAAGCACCTGAGTGACTTGGGAGCCCAAGACCCATTTTCAGAAATGACTTAGGTGCTTAGTAGCCTGGGACTCATTGGAAGCCAGTGGTAGTCAGGCTCCCACGTCAATGAGGCACTTTTGAATATATTCTCCTCAGACCTGCATGCATCCTCTCTCTCTCTCTTTGATAAAAGAGGTCAGAAGAAAAACCAGTGGGGTCCTGTGCTCTTCCCTTCTACTTCCTGCTGCAG
Organism: Mauremys reevesii; assembly: GCF_016161935.1. NCBI lineage: Eukaryota > Metazoa > Chordata > Testudines > Geoemydidae > Mauremys > Mauremys reevesii. The sequence goes on from NC_052637.1 coordinate 19,526,933, forward strand.
CCAGCCCACGGACAGACTGCAATTCTTGTCAAGGCTCAGGGCCATACATTTCAGCTGGCCTGTGCCCGCCATAAACCCCCCAGTCACACTGCAATGGCTGGTCTCCCTGACAGTAAGGTGTTTTCAGCCCCTGGACTGAAAACATTGTGATGAGAGAGTTACTGCTGCCCAAAGTACCAGAGACTCCAGGCACAGCATGCATCGTTCCTTAGGATCCTACATAAGTCTTAAACTCTTTGGTAACTGAGGGCTAGTCTACACTTACCAGCCGGGTCGACGCGGTGAGTTCGACTTCTCGGAGTTCAAACTATCGCGTCTAATGTGGACGCGATAGTTCAAACTCCGGAAGCGCCGCGGTCGACTCCGGTACTCCACCACTGCAAACGGCGGTGGCAGAGTCGACCTTGGAGCCGCGGACTTCGATTCCGCGGCGTCTGGACGGGTGAGTAGTTCGAACTAGGGTACTTCGAATTCAGCTACGCTATTCACGTAGCTGAATTTGCGTACCCTAGTTCGACCCCACTTCTTAGTGTGGACCAGCCCTAAGTCATATGTCATGGGCAGAAGCTGTCTCCCACGTCCTTTTCCTTGGCCACCTGCAACTCAGCCAGTATGTTGAGGCTGCAGAGGGCAATAAGATGGATATGAGTGGCAAAAGGCAGGAATGGAGCCACATAACCATTGCACTTTCCACTCCACACAGAAATTTTTGTGCTATTACTTCCCTCTGAAAGAGCCAACATGGAGAAGTGTGTGCCCCTTAGACAGCTGACAAACAGGTCGCAGAGGCCCTACAAGTGCCTTATATTGCTTTTTACATCAATATGTGGAAGTGCCACCCAATGAAGGCAAAATAATGGGGAAGTTCTTGGTCCATAGCTGGCTGCTGGCCAAGGCAGCTTCCCAAGCCATCTCCAGCATTGTTGGAACACACATTCAGCTCTACGCAAAGATTTGCAGCTAGGGGAGATGATAGTGCCTATAAAAAGTGCTGACAATTTTCAGTGAAGCAAAATTTGCATATGCTGCTGCTGCTGCTTCTTATATAAGGGATTTCTGGCTAAACACAAATCAGAAAAGCAGACACTGAAATGTACTGTTAAACAAGCCCCTTGAGACACTGCTATTGTGTAAATGTCTTCCACCCTGTATGAAACACACACAAATAGGAGACACTCCGCTACCTCAAGGACGTAAGAACATAAGAACGGCCATACTGGGTCAGACCAAAGGTCCATCAAGCCCAGTATCCTGTCCTCTGTCAGTGGCCAATGGCAGGTGCCCCAAAGAGAATGAACAGACAGGTTATCATCAAGTGATCCATTCCCTGTCACCCAATCCCAGCTTCTGGCAAACAGAGGCTAGGGACACCATTCCTGCCCATCCTGGCTAATAGCCATAGAGGGACCTATCTTCCATTAATCTATCATGCTCCCTTTTGAACCCCATTATATAGTATTGGCCTTCACAACGCCCTTTGGCAAGGTATTCCAGAGGTTGACAGTACGTTGCATGAAAAAATACTTTCTTGTGTTTGTTTTAAACCTGCTACCTACTAATTTCATTTGGTGGCCCCTTTTTCTTGTATTATGAGGAGGAGTAAATAACACTTCCTTATTTACTTGCGCTATGCCACTCATGATTTTATAGACCTCTAACATATCCCCCCATTAGTCGCCTCTTTTCCAAGCTGAAAAGTCCCAGTCTTATAAATTTCTCCTCATAGAGAAGCCGATCTATAACCCTAATCACATCACTATTCGGCTCTGAAGGGAATACTTCCTAGAAAACAATCCGACACAACAGGTGACAGCTCCTTGGGACATATCACAGCACAGCCCAAGCACTGTACATCGCCTCTACACCCTTCAAAGGGGCCACTACAGTCCTTGGCATAAATGAGAATGGTCCTTGGGGCCAAGCCTTTTTCTGCCCTCAGCTCACCCCCTACACCAGGGCCATGGGTAAAGGAGGGAGCTTCCCAGGATCACATGTGGCCACACAACTCAGCTCCTATATTTACACCACCACACACAGACACACAATTCTCAGAATTTCTCAGCAGCTCTTTAGCTATTGCAAATCAGATAACATGAGTGCTTGGTAGTGAGGTGTACTTGAGGCTGGTTTTCAGTGTAGGACTAAAATCTGAAACTGGACAGCCCTGAAGACAGCTTGGATCTGGGGTGGTGGAAGCAAACATCAATGTTAGTGACAAAGATGGAAATACCTGCTATGAAGGGGGTGTTTCCATTCACCACAGAGTTCTTGTGTTAGTGGCGGGTTGTCATTATTAGTATATGCAGCACTAGCCAGGAAAAGAGACACACATTTCTAACCAAGCAGGAAGTCACATGGACACCAAGACTCTATATAACACTATCATGAACCCAGGGCAAATCAGGTCTGACCAGAGGGCATGGATCTGGATGCGAACAAGCTCACCATTGAGGGGTACATACTTATGCAGCAGATGCAACTGAGAGGCTCCCTAACCCAGGAGGAAAGGTCTCATACAGAGCACTGTGAAACACAGCTTTACTGCAGACGTGAGTTGAATAAATGCCCATGGTGAGCTCCCAGCACTGTATTACTGGGGTATCGTGATATCATTGCATTGCACCGTGGCTGCAACTAATGACTTCAGCAAGGTGTGGAACATACCAAAGGTGAAAAGGTTTTAAAGGAATGAGCATTTCTCGCATGCGGCCACCAGGGGGTTTCCCGGCTGCCATGAGAGCATGCAAAGCATCAGCCCCTCTCCCTCCCTCCCTGTTGCTCCTGGATGCGCCACCCTGCATTGTCTCTGGAGACAGGTGGGGAACGACTCTGAAGGAGCAAGGTAAGTTCTCTACCTGGGATGAAGGGGGACTTAGTGGGGCTCACGCTTTAGCCCTGGTGTGGTTGGGTGGTGGGGACTTAGGGAGCCTGGCTGCAGACCAGGGTTCCAGCCATGGGGCTTCAGGCGCCAACAGCAGGCTCTCAGGCGCTGACCCCCAGTTCTTCTCTGGCCTCGCAGCCCTGGCCTTCAGCCACGGGTCTTCAGGCTCCGACCCCTGGCAGCGCAGCCGCAGGCTCCAATCCCTGGTTCTCGCCTGTGGTGCCAACCCCCAATCCCGGTGGCAGCCACTGTCCCCAGGTGCTGATCCCCAGCAGCACACTCCAAACCCCAGCCATGGTCGCTGATTCTGGGTGCTGGCCCTGGGCTCCAGCAGCTGCCAGCCCCGAGTGCAGCTCCCCAGCCCCGGCTGCCTGCCCTGGGTGCAGATCCCTGGCCTCAGGCTCCGGCGGGTGCTGGCTCTGGATCCTGACCCCTAGCCCTGGCTACACAGCAACAGGTGTGGACCCCAAGCACCATCCCTGGTAGTGGCTGCTGGCCCCAGGCGCCAACTCCCGGCCACGCACTCCGATCCCCAGCCCTGGCCATTGACACTGGACACTGCTCCTGGATGTCGACCCTGAGCTCCTGTGGGTGCTGGCCACTGGTGCCAATCCCTGGCTCTGGTCACATGGCATCAGGTGCCAACCCCGGGATCCAGCGGATGCTGGCCCTGGACACCGATACCTACCCCTTCCGCAGTCATGTGGCAGCAAATGTGGACCCCGAGTGCCAACCCCCGGCTACCTGGCAGTGGATGCCAATCCCCAGCCCTGACCACACAGCAGCGGGTACTGACCCCCAGCCACCAATCCTCACCCCCCGACCATGCGGTAGCCGGGGCCCCCCGTCCATTGCACCTGGCCTCTGCTGCCTCCCCCAGCCCTGCATCCATCTTCCCTGCCCCCCGCTGCCTCCATCCCCACCCCATCCAGGTCTTAATTTGCCAGGACTTGCTGTGAAAAGTGATATTAACAAACACACAACTGGTGATTAGCAACTTTAACAAGAGCCTTAACACCAGGTGTCCTCTCTCCCCCAGTGCTGGGAAGGGCTGGGCCCCAACTGGCAACACTGCTCTGACAGGGCTCAGCCCTGCATACAGGTTAGGGAGTGTGAGCAGAGCCAGTGGCAAATGCTCAGAGGGTCTCGGGAGGGCAACAGCTCCATCCTGAGCTAGCCACCTGCATAGATTCATACAGCACCTCGCGTTTTTCATGTACGTTCCATCACAGGGCCCCACTTGTGCAGCCCTTCCCTTCTAGTGCCTAGGTTGATATTCAAGTATCTCCTTCCCCAGCAACCTTGCACTCCTCTCCTGATCCCCTCCCCCCCCCCAACTCCACACTCCTCTCCTGATCCCCTTCCCCCCAACCCTGCACTTCCCCCCGCTCCCCAAACCCTGCACTCCTCCCCTGATCCGCAAACCCCACACTCCCTCCTGCTCCCCAAACCCCACACTCCCCCAACCCTGAACAACGCTCCTGATTCCCCTTCCCCCCCACAACATACTCCTCTCCTGATCCCCTTCCCGCAAACCCCGCACTCCTTTCCTGATCCCCTTCCCCCAACCCTGCACTCCCCTGCTCCCCAAACCTCGCACTCCTCTCCTGCTCCCCTTCCCCAAACCCCACACTTCCCCTGCTCCCCAAACTCCGCACTCCTCCCTCCGTGCACTCCTCTCCTGATCCCCTTCCCCCCACCCCGGCACTCCCCCCTTCCTCTACTAACCCCGCACTCCTCTCTCCTGATCCCCAACCCCCGCACTCCTCTCCGGAGCCCCTTCCCCGCAATCGCCTCCTGCCCCGCACTCCCCCGCGGCCCGAGCCTCCCGCGCTAGGCACTCGGTGCCGCCGGGCTCCTACCTCCAGCAGCTGCACGTAGCTCGCCGGGAACCAGCCGCGCAGCCCGTCCTCCTTCTGTCCTTCCCACCAGCCGCCGTCCGGCACCTGCAGCAGGGTGAGCAGCTCCCCGGCGGCGAAGCGCAGCCCCTGCCGGTGCCGCTCCCCGGAGAAGGGGTAAAGCGTCTGGCAGCGCGAGCCCGACATGCTGCGCCGCGGAGCTCCCGCCCGGCGCTGGCAGTGCGGAGCGAGCGCGAGCGAGCGCGAGCCGCCCCCGGGCCGCGCCCCCAGCCCGCCCCTCCCGCCGGGCCACCGCCCGCGGGCAGCGCCCCTCGCCGCCGGCCCGGCCCCGGCCCCGCCTGCCTGAGGGAGCGGCAGAGACTCGGCTGGGAGTGACACCGGGGGGGATGGGCTGTATGGGGGGTAGCCCTGGGTGACTCCCGGGGTGTGTGTGTGCGTGATGGGCTGTATCGGGGGCAGCCGTGGATGAGTCTCGCAGTGTGTGCGGGGGTGATGGGCTGTATCGGGGGTAGGCTGAGTGACTCCCGCGTGGGGTGTGTGTGGGGTGATGGGCGGGATCGGGGGTAGCCGGGGGTGAGTCTCGCAGTGTGTGCGTGTGGGTGTGTGTGTGGGGGTGATGGGCTGTATCGGGGCAGCCGTGGATGAGTCTCGCAGTGTGTGCGGGGTGATGGGCTGTGTGTGGTGTGTGGGGGTGGTGATGGGCTGTATCGGGGGGCCGTGTGGAGTGGTCAGTGTGTGTGCGTGTGGGTGTGTGTGTGTGGGGTGATGGGCTGTATCGGGGTAGCCGTGGGTGACTCCCGCGGGGTGTGTGTGGGGTGATGGGCTGTATCGGGGTAACCCTGGATGAGTCTCCCGGTGTGTGTGTGGGGTGATGGGCTGTATTGGGGGTAGCCGTGGATGAGTCTCGCAGTGTGTGCGTGAGGGGCTGATGGGCTGTATCGGGGTAGCCGTGGGTGACTCCCGCGGGGTGTGTGTGGGGTGATGGGCTGTATCGGGGGTAGCCGTGGGTGACTCCGCGGTGTGTGGGGGCTGATGGGCTGTATCGGGGTAGCCGTGGATGAGTCTCGCAGTGTGTGCGTGAGGGGTGATGGGCTGTATCGGGGTAGCCATGGGTGACTTCGCGGTGTCTGTGTGGGGTGATGGGCTGTATCGGGGGTATCCCTGGATGAGTCTCGCAGTGTGTGCGTGGGGGTGATGGACTCTATTGTGGGTAGCCGTGGGTGACTCCGCGATGTGTGTGTGGGGTGGTTGGGAGTGACACCACAGAGGGGCGATGGGATGTATCAGGGGTAGCCATGGGTGACTCCCGCTGTGTGTGTGTGTGGGGTGATGGGTTGTATCGGGGGTAGCCGTGGGTGACTCCCACGGTGTGTGTGTGGGGGTGATGGGCTGTATGGGGTAGCCGTGGGTGACTCCCGCGGGGTGTGTGTGTGGGGGGATGGGCTGTATCAGGGGTAGCTGTGGATGAGTCTCGCAGTGTGTGCGTGGGGGGGGTGATGGGCTCTATCGGGGGTAGCCGTGGGTGACTCCCGCGGGGTGTGTGTGGGGTGATGGGCTGTATCGGGGGTAACCCTGGATGAGTCTCCCGGTGTGTGTGTGGGGGGGGGGTGATGGGCTGTATTGGGGGTAGCCGTGGATGAGTCTCGAAGTGTGTGCGTGAGGGGCTGATGGGCTGTATCGGGGGTAGCCGTGGGTGACTCCCGCGGGGTGTGTGTGGGGTGATGGGCTGTATCGGGGGTAGCCATGGGTGACTCCCGCGGTGTGTGGGGGGGGCTGATGGGCTGTATCGGGGGTAGCCGTGGATGAGTCTCGCAGTGTGTGCGTGAGGGGGTGATGGGCTGTATCGGGGGTAGCCATGGGTGACTTCCGCGGTGTCTGTGTGGGGTGATGGGCTGTATCGGGGGTAACCCTGGATGAGTCTCGCGATGTGTGCGTGGGGGGGCGGTGATGGACTCTATTGTGGGTAGCCGTGGGTGACTCCCGCGATGTGTGTGTGGGGTGGTTGGGAGTGACACCACAGAGGGGCGATGGGATGTATCAGGGGTAGCCGTGAGTGACTCCCGCTGTGTGTGTGTGTGTGTGGGGGGGGTGATGGGTTGTATCGGGGGTAGCCGTGGGTGACTCCCACGGTGTGTGTGTGGGGGGGTGATGGGCTGTATCAGGGGTAGCTGTGGATGAGTCTCGCAGTGTGTGCGTGGGGGGGGGGGTGATGGGCTCTATCGGGGGTAGCCGTGGGTGACTCCCGCGGGGTGTGTGTGGGGTGATGGGCTGTATCGGGGGGAGGGCCGGCTTTAGGCCTAATCCACCAATTCCCCCGAATCAGGCCCCGTGCCTAAGAGGGCCCCACGCCCAGTGAGAATCCTTTCCCTGGCTAGAGGCGCCTTTTTAATTTTTACTCACCTGGTGGCGTTTTGGGTCTTCAGCGGCACTTCAGCGGTAGGTCCTTAACTCGCTCCGGGTCTTCGACTGCACTTCGGCTGCGGGTCTTTCGCTTACTCTGGGTCTTCGGCAACACTTCGGCAGTCGGTCCTTCAGTGCCACAGAAGACCTAGAGCGAGCGAAGGACCCACCGCCGAAGTGCCGCCAAAGACTCAGAGCACCACCTGGTGAATACAAGCCCCACATGTTTTTTTTTAACATGTGTTGACTTAAAAAAAAAAATCTCTGCCAGGGCCCTGTCGAAACTGTTTGAATTGGGCCCGCACTTCCTAAAGCCGGCCCTGCAGGAGACCTGGCAGCTATTGCAGCATCCATATCTCCATCTCAAATGGATGTAACCATGCACATTCCTGAAGAAAAGTGTAGATCAGAGAAGAGTGTGGTAGAGGCACAAGATACAGCTGCTGCTGAGTTTAGTTCCTTAAATCTAGATGATCCAGGACTGTGGACCCACTTGAGCAGTAGCCTGAGGGACTTCCTTGTACTGCCTGGGCCACAGCAAGTGAAAAACTTCATGTTCCCCAAAGACAATAAAAATAGAAGTTTCCATCCAACACATTCCTGGTGTGAAATCCCCAATGGTGACAAAGCGGAGAGGCCATGGCTTATGTACTGTGATAGACCCAGGGCAGTTGGGTACAGCAGAATAGCAGAAGGCAGATATACTGGCCACTGGATTAACAGTTTTCTGTTCCCTGACTGACCAGAGCAGGGGCTGCTCCAGGCTAATGAGAACACCTGTCTCTAATTAACCTGTAACGAGTCAGGTGAGGCCATTAAGCTAATGTGACCACCTGACTCTAATTAAGGCCCTGCTGATACTATAAAAAGGGCTCACTCCAGTCAGGCAGAGGAGAGCCAGGGAGCCAGAGGAGAGGAAGTGCAGCTGAAGGGCTCGTTACCGAAGACACCCTCAAACCATCGTTAAAGGAGCCCTAAGGTAAGGGTGAAGAAGGGAGAAGCAGGAGAGCTGTGGGGAAGTGGCCCAGGGAAATGTAGCAACTGTGGCAGTGAAAGGTTGGCTGCCAACAATTGCTACCATTAGGGTCCCTGGGCCGGAACCCAGAGTAGAGGGCGGGCCCGGGTTCCCCCCAACCCACCACTCCAGGAACAGCTCCTGGAAGGGGAAGTCAAGTCCCTGTCAGGACCGGAGGCTGAACAGAGACTGTGGGAGTTCTCTCACCAACCTCCTTGCAGCCTATGATGAAAAGGGCTCAGTAGACTGTAACTCTGGCCCTAGAGAGAGAAGGGCTACGTGGAGGGTCACAGTGAGCCACTGAGGCTGGCATAAACCGCCTAGAAGCACAGGACCCACAGGAGCAAGGTCAGAGGTCTGCCACAGTACTCAAAACCCCAGAATGCTGCATACTGTTTTTGTTGCAAACTCTTCCAGTCTAATGTTCCAGCCACACTTAGTTCTACAGGAACAAAGGACTGGACAAATCTGGCTAGAAATGTGGCATGCCACGAGAAGGCAGCAAATCAGCAGAGAGCATTCCAGAGGTGGAAAGAGCTTGAGATAAGCCTAAGGTTAAAGGCCACCAGAGATGATGAGCATCAAGAGAAGATTGCATCAGAGTTCTGAAAAGGCTCTTTGCCATTGTGAGGGGGCTTGCTACTCAAAACCTAGCACTGCGCGGCACTTCAGATCAGCTGCATGTGCCAAACAATGGAAACTTCTGCATAGAACTTCCTCACCACACAAGTTCCCCAACCCACCACCCTTTCTTTAATCATAATAATAATTCATAATAAACAAATTACTATTCATCAAAAGAAAGAAAGAGCGTCCTAGTTCTTACATCTCCTGCTTTCTTTGTATGTGTCAGTCTTCCTTAGATCATAGGGGCTTTGTATCAGGGAGTGTCCTTACTTTCTCTGTCTTGTAAAGCGCACACTAGTGACACTGACCCGATAAATAATGGAGACATCACACACACACAAATAACCAAGCCCTTTGTTATGGAGACTGTTCTCCTCAGTAAAGCAAGCTATAAACATTAGGAAATGCACAGAGGACTAAAAGGCTGCAAAGTGAAGCACTCTCAAGTTAGGAAATACCAGAATAAGCATTGCCTGTGCAACATTAACTCTGCAAGAAATGAGGCAGGGATCCTACAGGCAACAGACTCCTTCAATACACAGCCCCAGAGCATAAACCCCTGTGCGCTGAATAAGGCAGGGGTCCTGTGGGAAAAAAATACTATGGGATCATGTCATTAAAGTCTGCATCATTCTGCAAATGCACAAGAGGACTGAATTGAGGGTGCCAGGGCAACACTTCTTTGGACATTTGCTAACCTGAGAATGCTTCACTTTGTAACCTTTTCATCCTGTTTAAAAGCCTTGACTTTTTATTTCCTAATGATTTTATTGATTGAAAGCAAACGTGAGTAACATTAAATGAAGGGTTTTTGTTTGTTAATTTCCTTTGGGTTTTTTTAATAGAAAGAAAATCTTCTAGCTCTGTGCTGTGTAAGGGGGTGACCCCCCCCCCCCCCGCTCTAGCCTGGTAGGGGTTGGAAAAGCCCTGCAGAGGGCTGGGCTGGGCAAGGTAAAACCCTGGCTGACTGGGGGAAGTAGCTGCAGCTGGGGCCATGCCTCAAACTGAGCGACAGGGCCTTATAAGAAGGCCAGGGAAGCCGGAAGGATCAGTCTCTCTCTGTCGGTTGAGGGAGAAGGGCCTGGCTGCAGGGAGCTAGAGACAGGGTACCTGAGTGGAGCAGGGCTGGAGACAGGCAGAGGAGCTGGGGAGCTCCAGCCTGGTAAGCCCCAGGCTGTGGCCTAGCACAAGACCAACAGGTCCTGGGGGTTGCAGAGGGCAGCCCAGGGGTAGGCCAAGGCAGCAGGTCCAGACCCTCCTTGCCGGTGATGAGTGGCTTATCCTGCAGCCTGTCCCAGGGCGCAGGGCTAGACGATGACTGGCAGTAGCCTGATACTGATGTGAGGTGGGAATAGTGGGTTGGAGGTTCCCCAAGGTTGGGGAGATTCTGAGACTGAGGGGTTACTGCCAGGGGGCAGCACCCCAGCTAAAGGGGCACCGGGTCCAGGGAGGGGCACGGGGGCCAGAGGACAGGCGGATCACTGGCCTGCAGAGGGTGCTCCAGAGCTGGAATGAGCTAATTCCCAGAAGTCACCAGCAGGAGGTGCCGTGGAGGTGAGTCCGCACCTCTACAAGCTGTTTAAACCACAAAGCTCTTACTCATGCGTTGGTTCAGTCTATATTTTATTACCATTGTTAGCTTGGTGAAAATCCCTGTTTCACCACTCAGTGCTGTGCTGATCAGAGTATTGAAAGTCATTAAATTAAACTGCATTAAAACAATACTCATTTCATGCAACTTCAGGGTCAGTGAAAGTTCTCAGCTGTAACCCTGAATGTGCAAGAAGCAGAGAAACAATATCCAAGAAAAAGAGCTGGAATTTTGCATCTTGTTTCCACCTAGGCCTTACTGAGGACAGTAGCAAATACCTGCCCTTTGCGAAGGAACACAGCACCGTACCGCAGCACAAACCCCACTGAGCACAGCAGGGGCTGTCCCGGTTCTCCAGCTCTGGTTCTGTTTCATTACAAACTTCCTGTCTGTGATGATGATCTAGTTACAAGGAGGCAACCAGCTGTCAAAGGTAGCTGTTGCCATGGCAGCCAGGGTGCTAGTCATTCTCCCCAAGTATGAAAATGAAGCGGAGGGAGGGAGTGCTGAGTGGTGGGTTCTCTCTGATGTCACAAGGCTACTGCTCAGGCAGCACCAGTGGGCAGCAAATGTGTGGCGTGTTTGTGGGGGGAGGCTTTTCCAGTGCTCCCGTTTCCCCAAATTTCCTAAAGAAGCCAACAACATAACTACACAGAATACACATTAATGATGATTCCACCCACATGATAATTAGTTGCTGAAATTTGATTCAAATCCTGCATGGCATGTTTAGAAACAAGGGTTCCAAAAAAGGAGAGATCTCGTAAAACAGAAAATGTTGATGCTCTGGTGCATTTGTGGTTATATTAAAATTGAATACTGTAACTTTAAATGTTGGGCAGGGTTCCCGGGTGTGCTTGCATGCTGGGGAGCTCGGGAGGGCAGCACACAATTGGGGCGTAGCAGTCCCCAGTGAGTTGTGCCTCTCTGTTATAGGCAGTAGCCTACGTTCTCTCCCTCTGATTTTTGGGTTCTTACGTATTGTTGTTCTGGCTCCTAAGAAACAAATTAGCGAGACTTTGCGAACGTCCAGCAAGAGAATTTTATATTTTCTCTAACTTCTCTGCTTGTGTGGCACAAACCATGAAAGGCACAATCTCATCCAAAATAAAATAAACTTCTCAAGCTAAATGTCCTTTTGAAACAAAAAAATGGAACCATTTCATTCTGGTCAGGTTGATCTTACTGAAGCACTTCACCTTTCCTTCCCCTTTCACAGGGAGGAGCCTAAATTAAGTTTCCCTAAATCCATGATTGGAATAGTGACGCAAAGCCTCACTAGAAGCCAAGCAGCTCGGAAAGAATGGGATGATCATAGTACAGTAGAACCCTGTTTATCTGACCCTCCAATATCTGGTTCTCGGTATTAACCCAACAACCAGCGCGCACAGGTCCAGAGGTAGGCAATCTCTCCTATGGTCCCTAGATGGCGCTGCAGCCTGGCACGTTCCCATTCATCCGATTATCCGACGTTTTGGTTAACCAATCTGGCCCTGGTCCCAATTCGATTGGATAAAGGGGGTTCCGCTCTCCTTGTGAGCGATCGTTTGATGCAGGGGATCTGTGGCTGGTGTTATTCCTTGTGGAAAAGTACCACTTGCAAAACTGATGGGAGGGGCCTTCTGATGTGGTAGGTAGGTAGGGAGGGGTCACGCTGTTACCTGCAATGTACACAGGCCCCGCAGCAGGGACGCACCTCAGACTGTGCATATAAACAGCTTAAAAGAGCACCACAACAGTGAAGCCGTTGTCAAGATGCTATTCTGTGCAGAGGATTGTAAGACAGCCCCTGTTCCTGATCTGAGGCCTGAATGCCATAGGGATATCCCACTCAAGAGCATTGAGGTGTGTGAAGAGGTCACCCTAAGTGAAAAGACAGTGGTCATGGCTTTGGTGCAGCTTCACTGGCAGGTATTATCAAGCAGGCCAGGCCTGACTAACAAAAGTTGCTGAAGGTGATGTCAAGATTAGACTCAGGACTCTCAGTTTGTCAGACCACTCTGTTTATTAGCACAGCTTTCTGCTAATAACACCCAGAGAATGTGAGCCCCCATACAAGACCCAAACAGTCTTCTTTATACAGATAAAAAGGTGAAAACTAAACAAAGGGACAAAGAGAGCAAAATGCATATCCTACTTCCTTACTAACTTTTATTGATCTAAGGCTAATATGTCACCAATATATTTACTCGCAGTATTCATTTGTCTGCTTTGCCGGGTCTCCACTCTCTGCAGCTGTTCATTGGTTTTAGTAACAGTCTTTCAGTTTTTGCTTCTGTTTCCATTTCTTACCGTGTAGCATCTGCTTAGCACTTTTTTAAAAAATAAAACAATTCAAAACAAAATCCTGATCCTACATTCAAGAGGAAGGTTCCTGAGAATTTGGCTGCAGAACTTTAGTGTCTGCATATTTCAGTCCCTATTATTTATTCAGGTGCAGGTCTGATGCAATCTGCGCCCCCAAGAATGCCCATATGATGCACGGGGGGCCCTTGGAATACCTGTTAAAAGAGAAGAAGAGAGTAGATTAAAAGATGGGGAAATCAACCAATGCATCAGCCCTTCTCTGCATCATTGAAGCACCATTCATGGGTTCTTTCCCACTAGTCAGACGTCCAGAAAGAAAAAGGTCTTCAGCCAATTATTTCCATACTCTCTGAAGAGGTGAAATTCAGCCCTGTGCAGACAGCCAGGGCAAGGTCTGTGCATCACAGCGGGGTTAAGTGGCACTTCACTGCCCAGGTGCTGGGAGACTCCGGTGACACAGGTTTCCTCCTGGATTGGAACAGCCGGCTGGAATCCTGTGAGGTACAGAGCAGAGAGAGGTTTGGGCCACAACGTTCACCTCAGAGGCTGAGCTTCTGCAGACTTTTGGGATGTTCCCATCTGAGGAGAAGAATTTTGGCCAGCTCCAGTTCAGAGCTTTCAGTCACTTCAACCAGTGATTCTCTGGCACAGTTGATCTAAAGCAGCTGCACTTTTCAGGCCTTGCCCCCATCTCCAACTCACCTCGCATTGCCCCCTAACAGCCCTCTCCCTTCTCTCGATCCCTGCCAAGCCCAAATAAAGAGCCTAGCCCACGCCCCTCCTCTCTTAGACCCTCTCCTCACACGATCCTCCCCTACCTTTGAGAGGCTGATCCCGGTGCCCTTTACCCAGCTCCTGGAGAAATCATGGCTCCTCAGGACAACCTGGGAGTGGATGGTTCCAACCTCTGTGTGGGGTGCGTGTTTTTCCGTCCAAGCATTATTGAGAGCCAGCACGTCTCGATTTCACAGGATGAGTGAAGTCTAGGAAGCGCTGCACTTCTGAGGACTTTCAACTTCGCCCCATTTATGAATGGCTTCCACCTTATTTGGATCAATAGTAACATCTTCTGGGGAGAGGATGTACCCCCAAAACTCTGTGGAGAGTTGGCTGGAGGTTCCGCTTTTCCAATTCTGTGTTGAGACCATGCTGCCGAAACCTCTCCAGGTTCAGATGTGCTGCGCGTGCTGCTCTGGGTGCTCCAAAAAGAGACGTATGTCACCCGCATAGATGACACTGTCACCAAATACATCACTGATGAAGTGTTGCAAGGTCAGGGGACCGTTAGTTAGCTCAAATAGCATATCAGACCGTTAAATGTCCATCGTGTGTTTTGAAATCTGTCTTCCATTTGTCCCTTGCCCAAATGAGCCTTAGATGGAAATCCTTGCAGATGAAGTTTGATGAAAACCTTTGCAGATTTCCTGTGAGCCAACAATTGTGGGATTCACAGCAGAGGGTAATGGTTTCAAATGATCGCTTTGTTCAGGAGCTGATTGTCTAAAGAGAGGCGTAGCAGAGTCCCACATTTCTTCTTCCCCAAAAGGGCCTGCTCTTAGGACCGGTTTTCATGACTGTACGCAGGGAGATCCACTAATTCTGGTCCCAACAATGCATAAATACAGGGAAAAGCAGCTTTCAACCAAGGTGGTAGGTCAATAGGGCAGTCATAGTCCCGGTCCAGAGGTAACGAGTCCACATTTTTTTCCACGGTATCCATGTAATCTTGGTATTTATCAGGAACGCCACCATCAATCAAACCCTAACCCCTCCCCTTGACCCTCCCAAGACCTACCCGTTGACCACTTAGTCCCTCTCACCTGTCACCGGAAGTCCCGCCCCATGGGGGGTTTTAACTCCGGGGTCAAGGTGGCCACATGACTGGAAGCAAGGTGTGTCATGTGACCCCTCTAAGAACTCCTCCCACCACTCTCTACCAATCAGGATGGGTTTCATCCCAGAAGGACCACCCTGAGAGGAGATTTGACCAGTCAGGGTGCGTTCCGAGGTGGGGTGACCCATCCAGAAGTGGGTCGTGTGACCCCTCTAAGAACTCCTCCCACTGCCATCTACCAATTAGGATGGGTTTGACCCAATAGGACTGCCCTAAGAGGAGATTTTGACCAATCAGGGAGAATTCCGGGGCAGGGTGACCCATCCGGAAGTGGGCCGTATGACCCCACTAAGAACTCCTCCCAAGGCCCTCTGCCAATCAGGGTGCAGTACCATTACCCCATAAATCCCAGCACCGGACAGACAAGGCCATCTCTTACCAAGGACACATGGTTTAGAAATTGTGGAAAGGCTGCTGAGAGGAAACCTGGACTCCTTCACCACCCCCATGAGAACTTCAGACTCTGTCTTACCCCGAGGGTCTTTGACCATCCAGGGAGAAAGCGCTACATCAGCGACAGTCCCGAGGAGGAGGAGGGAGCGACCGAGGGGAGCCCTTCGGCCCAGCCATTGATGGATAAACCAGAACCAGAACCCCAAACCCAACTGCTTGTGAGACAACTCAATGTGAATGGTGGCCTCTCTTTGTCCACCCGCTTAGAGGTGGAATGTAATTGAGGCTGGGGGGAGTCACCAGTGGACAAGGTGAATGGTAAAGACGTCACACAGGTAAATGAATGATTAAGAAGCAATCGCTTCTTAACGGATAAGGAACTGGGGGTTGTGTAAATCTAAAAACAAACAGTGGGGTGCTTACACTATTTCTGTTCTGAAAATCTCTCAACAGCTCAACGATGCCTTTCTAGATGGCCTGGAAGCCCTGGACAGCGTTGCATCAAGCAGGGAAGATGAACTGGGCCCACCTTGGTTTTGCTCAACGCCGATACAAATTGTTGAAGAGGACTCTGAGGATGATGGCCATGAGATGTTTCGGAGGAGGCTTGGCATAGAACTAACTGAGCCAGTGCCATGTCGTGAGCGTAAAAAAGTCACGCGGACTATTGTACGCATTGCTGTTTATGCTGCCCTTAAGCGCTGCCTGAGGGAAAAGCTCTTTGAAGATTGTGAGGGCCGTGTCATAGATTTGCCAGGCCAACGGCCCATGACTGGGTGACTTGGACTTTAGTGGATATAAACCACAAGCTCTGGGGCCCATGTGCTGAGCTGGGTTTGGAAAGATGACGAAACACCGTTATTGCCAGAGGTTCTGCTGTGCAATGTCTGTGCCTAAGCCAAGAACATTTAGCGCAAGGGGGGACCTTGATCAATGCTGTGCAATTGAGTGGAGCCCCTGACTGTGTTTTAAAGAAAATAACCTGCTTACAGCTGGAGTGGAAAAATTGCAGGCACCTTCTGGTTCATTTTCTTTAAAACACAGTCAGGGTCTCCACTCACTTGCACAGCATTTCTCCAGTTATGGCAATCATGTGAACAAGGACGTGTGTATCACGAATTGTGGGGTTTTTGCTATAAAACCTGTTGAAAAATCTGTATTCAGGGGGACGCCAGTTCGCTGTCCCCCCCCCCCCCCCCGCATGCTCGTAATAAAGGGGCCTCGGACAATTCTGATCCAAATACAACGCGGGGTCGTTTTTCCACGACACAGTGTGATATTGGCCGTCTAGTCTGCACAAAAAGTTATAGATCCCTGCTTAAGGAAAAGACTATTTGTAAGGAATCTAAAAGGATTCAGCTAGAGAATGGTGAGGGGACAAACACACGATAGAAAACTTGGTAGCTGTAAATTAAAAAAAAAACCCTATTGAAAAGGGCTTTGTGACTATCTGTTTTTCTGTTCGAAGGCCTTTGGCCCTTAAGTGAGCTAAAAGTTTTAATGAAGCATCTTGGTTTGGTTTCAAGGAGCTGTATGTCTTTTAAATGAAAAATCAATTGTGTGTGAGAACTTAGCGCTTGGGGGTTTTGTGTATAAAATGATCCATTTACAGCAAAAAGCTGAAATGTATGTTGTGGGGCGGGGGGAAATCCTAAGAAATGTGCTTACAGTAAAACAAGCAGGTGTTCAGACCTGTGTTTGAGTACAATAGAGTTGACTTATCCTGCTGAACTGAGTGGGTTTAAACCGCCCCCACCCCCGCTCACTGAATAGCCAGGGTGACTGCGATTACTTACCCTTGTTGCCATAGGGTTAAATTTCATGGGGGTGGATGGTGAGTTCTGATTAATATGAAATTAAATAAAACCTCAGGAATTCGCAGATGCTATTGGACAGTTTAAATAAAACTACTGGAGTTGGTGGAACACTATTGGACAATTTCAATATGACCCCAGGAGTTGGTGGAACACTATTGGGCAGATTAAATTTGGCCCTGGAGTTGGTCGAATGCTCTGGGTCATTCTTTCTGGAAAACACCCCCCACCCGAAACTTTAAGCATGAAAGAAAGGTGTTTAAAAAGAAACCCAAGCCCCAAGACATTCATTGATATCTGCAAAGGGCCCCCCACTTGGAAATGGGGACTGTTCAATACTCTAAGAAGACCCCAGAGAAAAATTTATTTTAACTTACAGAGGAAAATTAAGTGGCTAGCTACTATGCTGAAGTCTGTTTGAAACAATGGGCTAAGATGGTATAAAAACCTCAGGTCTGTTGGAGACTGTTCTTTTCAACAGAAACTTTCTTCAAAAGCTGCTGGACGGCAGACAGAGGTACGGCTGGCTGGCTTGAACTCTGAAACTATATATTGTATAATACCACTCTTTGCCCAAGCTGTCTTAGGAAAATAATGGTGCCTATATTTATTGCAGCGTGATCTGCTTAGCATGGACCCAGTAACTTTAAGCTGCACTTCACCACCAGGCCAAGGTAAAAACCATTTTAACTATAGTTGTGCTTAACACTGTTTTAAAAAAATGTAGGTATTGCACAGTTTGTATAGGGATTTGGTGGTAATAGTAACTAACATTTTTGCTTGTTCCTTAACCTGAAGGCCCAAACACACATGGGGGGAACAGGACAAGCATGTGCCTGCATCACTGGATCCCTTAGTGAAAGGGAACCTTTTTGCAACTGGCTTTTAAAAGCATGTGGGGGGAGGGGTGTTATTGAAAAGTATATGGAGGCAAACTTGGTTTGGTAAGTTTCTAAAGCTGCTGATTTGTGTGTGAGAGGGGTCTGGGCAAGGCATAGGTGTAGGGTTTTAAAAGTCTGTTTCAAACCAACAGGGTTTTTTCCCTGTGCAAAATGTGGTTTAAAATTGATTTTAAAAGCAGTTTGGTTTTTATTCTGCAAATTGAGATGTATTTTAAAAAAATGTTTTTGAGGTTTTTGTTGTTGTTTGTTTGTTTGTTGTTTTTTGTTTTACGTTTTAAGTGGTAGAAATAAACTCAAAACCTGTTTGTTGTACAGCCTGAACTGGATGATTTGGTTTAAAGCTGTGACTTTTTAAACACAAAAACACCCTAATGAATACGACAAACACGGTTTTTGAGTTTATTTCCAGCACTTAAAATATGAGGTTTGGACTTCCGGGGACAGGTGGGAGGGACTAAGGAGTCATGGGGCGGGGTTAGGGTTTGATTAATGGTGGGGCCTGTCTACTGCTGCCAGGTGTTGAGTATGTGCAGGCAGAACCGGAGCCACTGTCAATGTCCAGGCCGGAGGTCGAAGCCGGGTGGGCAGAAGTACGAGCCAAAGTCCATATCCATGCAAAAGTCGAAGCCATGTAGTCGAAATCGGAGGGGTTGGGGAAGATCAGGAGGAGGAGGAGGAGGCAATGCTGTGCAGCGGTTGGGTGGAGGGCCTGGAGAGAAGCTAGAGAAAGGCAAGGAGAATACTGAGCCGGGATTCAGAACTGGAGTGAAGAAGGGTCATGCCAAAGTCATAGCTAGACACTGGAGTCAAGATTCCAGCCAGAGTCAACAGCGAGAAACCGGAGGGCAGGGAAAGGCAGGGCAGGGCAGGGGGTACATGCGGGCGGGAATGAGGATGACTTACTGGAGCCTGGAGACCCCTCATCGGGGGACTTCCTTCCTAGCAATAACAGAAGGACAGCGGGATGACAAAGATGTCTCTGAGCCTGGGGATCAAGCCAAGGGGAGCTCCCATCCAGGCTGTGTGCCAGGACCCCGTCACCCTCCCTGTTCCTTTCACACTCACAGACCCCCTGGCTGGAAGGGAGAATAAAGGGCAGAAGTGAAGGTGCCCCTGGGGGAAAGGCTCTAGGCCGGGACCCAGTCCACTTCCCAAATCTACACCCAGGATTGTGTGACCAGGCCCACAGCCCTTGCTCTGCGTCTCAGTTCCCAGCTGCCAGATGGGGAGGATCCTACCCTGTCCCAGAGTGTTTGGGGGAAGTTTCATTCCTGTCTGGGAAGGGTTCAGATACCAGGTGGGTGGATTGGGCCCTGGGTGGGGGATGGTCGGACATTCGCTGCATCAGGGGTGACAGGGGCCATGGAAAGGTCTGAGCAGTGATGACGGGGGAGGGGCTCCATGTCAGGCCACCCCTCCCAGACTGCAATGGCTATTGAGCACAACCCCTGGCTCTGCGGATGCTCTCACTTCTGGGCCAGCCCCACAGCCTGATTCTTCCCAACCAGTATCTGGCCTGGCCCCAGCCCCAGGGGTCGGGGTGGGGCAGGGTGTCCAGAGCGAGGTGCTCGGCCTTGGTTTCTCTTAGTGCTGCGGGGGGCTCTATGGCCACTCCCCCCAGCCCTTCCCCCCAGGCACAGTGAGACAGACCAGTACCTGCGGCAGGGGGTCCAAGCTGGTCATGCGAGTTGGGGTCTTCAATCCTGCCCCACGGAACACAGCCCCTGCAGGGCGTCGGGCACCTGGCCCAAGACCCTGATATTAAATAGCTGTCCCATGATTTTGGATGTAATGTCCCCCTGTTGCAAGGGAACAAGGATCAATCAGAGACTCCGACACTGACGAGAACAAAGGGTATTAACGGCACCGGGAGCCAGCAACATTTCCTCTCCACGTCTGAGGGACGGATTCCCCCGCCCAACCCCAGAGACGAAATCTTGTCTCTTCTCTAGTGACTTCCATCCCCTCTCCCACCATTGTGGAATGAACTCCTGCCCCCACTCTTCTCAGTCCCCCCGTGAGAACTGTTCTACCTCCCAACCCAGCGGGAATCCATCTCCGCTCCCCAGAGTCCCCTCAGCCACCCACGCCCCCTCCGGCTGAGGGGCTGGGAGGCTTTGGGCAGTAGTGCTGGGGGGTGAGAGGAAGTGGACACCTTTCCCCAAGGGATCCCCATGTCCTTAACGCGATGCCATGGGCAGTGGCTCTGGTGAATGGGGCACTTATGCAGCCTCTGCTGACTGACTCCTCCAGTTCTCCCAGAGCAGGTGGGGGCTGGGATAACATGATACCAGAGCTCTATGAAAATTCCCCTCCTCCCACAAAAACAAACAAATCTCTTTTGCATTGAACTTTTCCATGGAAATGTCAGCATTTTTACAACAAATAAAATAAAATAATAATAATCAATACAAATATTGTTATTCGGGAGTCCTAGCAATGTAGGGTGGAAGGGACCTCATAGAGTCAAGTCAGGCTCCCCATGCTGGGGCAAGACCAAATAACACCAAGTAAATATGCCGATGGGTGTTTCTCTGACCTGTTCTCAAACACCTTCAGCACTGAGCGGTCCACATGCTGATCTGTCCAGCTGAAGTTCCTCAGGCTTCCATTCTCCTTTATAGGCCAGTCTTGTTGGTTCGACTATATCTCCCAGTTGCTCCATTTCAAAACCAAAATACTTCAGATTTCAGCCAAAATAGACCAGCCCCAAAATAGTTTGGATTTGGGGTTTTATTCATAAAAGCTCAACACTTTCCAAGGGGACAGGTGGGAATTTTGACCAGCTCGACATAAAAAGCCTCTCTTAACTGGGAGGGTAATTAACTCTTGGGATGATTTACCAAGGGTTGTGGTGGATACTCAGTTTACGGGTGATTTTTAATTCAAGATTGGATGATTTTTAAAAGACATGCTCTACTTTACAATGAAAGCTATTGGAAAAAAATTATGACCTGTGTTATACCAGCAATTAGACTAGATTGGGGGGGTTGAATTTATCCTCTGCGAACACCGTGGGATCCACAGACTGTATCTAAGGGGTCCTCCAAAGGTGGTTGTTACCATAGAACACGGCTTCTCAAACTGTGGGCCGTGGATTCCTAGGGCTCCACAGATTGTGTCTACAATTTCCACCTCCATTCAAAATTTTGGATTCATCCACAAATGAGAAAAAAATCCACTGGTCTAGATAATCAAAATGGGCTTTGGAATCTCTGACTAAATGGAATTTCCGTTGTTTCGGCATCTCTTAAGAGAGAACACGAGTCTCCACTGTACATCAGATTTATTGTTGTGGTACCCATTGCTTCTATCCCCTCCTCTGCCTCTCCTTTGGCACAGAGCACAGTGACAGGAGAAATGGCTCCCGGAAACTGCACCAGAGTGACTGGCTTCATTTTCCGGGGAATCACTGACAGTCCAAAGCTGCAAAACATCCTCTTTGTGTTCTTCTTTGCCATTTATTTCTGCACGCTGGTGGGGAAGGCTGGGTGATTGTGCTGATTAGCGTTGACTCCCAACTCCACAGCTCCATGTACTTTTTCCTCAGCAACTTGTCCCTCTTAGATGTTGTCTCCTCCTCTGTGATTGCCCCCAAGACGATGCTCAGTTCCCTAGTGACGAGTAAAGACATTTCTTTCCCTGGGTGTGTGGTTCAGTTTTCCTCTTCTCCTTCTGTGCCAACAATGAGCTTTGCCTCCTGGCTGTGAAGGCCTACGATCGCTTTGTGGCTGTCTGCAACCCATTGCTTTATAATGTCATCCTGTCCAAGAGAGTCTGCTTCCAGCTGGTGGCTGGATCTTCCCTATGGGCCTGTGTCAATGCCACTGTGCATACGTGTACTGAATTCAGTCTGTCCTTCGGCCACTCCAATGTCCTCGATCATTTCTTCTGCAATATTCGCCCACTCCAAGAAATCTCCTGCTCTGACTTTCGTATCAATAAGCGACTACATTTCATCTTTGCAGCCATAGAAACAATAAGCGCCATTTTCACCATCCTCATCTCCTTCACTTACATCATCTTTGCCATCCTGAGGATCCGCTCCACAGCAGGAAGGCACAAAGCCTTCTCCACCTGCACCTCCCACCTGACTGTCGTTTCCTTCTTATATGGGACCCTGATCTTTACATATTTACGACCCTCCTCTGGCAGCTCAGTGGACTGGGAGAAAATGGTGGCTGTGTCCTTGTGATCCCCCTGCTGAACCCCCTGATCTACAGCTTGAGGAACAAGGAGGTGAAGGACGCCCTGAGGAGGACAATACACCAGAAAATTATTCCTCGCTGTATGTAAATATGGGGGCTGGTTTTTCTGATCAGTACTGGAGTGCAGATATAAGCTAGTTCTCGCTCATTAAGTCATTATGCAGAAATTTCTGCATATCATCATATGATTTACAGGAGAAAACAATATGGAAATGGAACTTGAGCCCGATAATGAAGGAAGGCGCCATGTTTCTTGAAAAACAGTGTCCAGTAACTGTGTTACAGCTTCTCCTTTATGCACTGATATGTGATTTCTGCAATATAGACACCTTCCCCTGCTTGTTCCACTACCTTTTGAACTATATTGGTTAACTTAGCAGCTGATACAAAGAGGAGATGCTCAGACTGTAGCCTTCTGGCTTCCCTGGCCTTCTTATAAGTTGCTCAGTTTGGGGCGTGGACCCAGCTGCAGCCACGTCCCCCAATCAGCCAGGGTTTTACCTTGCCCAGCCCCAGCCCTCTGCAGGGCTTTTCCAACAACTTCCAGGCTGGAACGGGTGCTCACTCTGTTACACAGCACATAGATAAAAGATTTTCTTTCTATTAAAAAAAAAACCCAAAGGAAATTAACAAACAAAACCCCTTCATTTAACGTTACTTACATTTGCTTTCAGTAATAAAATCATTAGGAAATACAAAGTCAAGATTTTTCAACAGGATGGAAAGGTTACAAAGTGAAGCATTCTCAGGTTAGCAAATGTCCAAAGAAGTGTTGCTCTGGCACCCTCAATTCAGTCCTCTTGTGCATTTGCAGGATGATGCAGACGTTAATGACATGATCCCATCAGGGCCGTCCTTAGGATTTATGGTGCCCTAGGCAGGCTTATTAAACTGGTGCCCCGTTAGGGTGACCAGACAGCAAGTGTGAAAAATCGGGACGGGGGTGGGGGACTGTCTTTATAAAATCGGGACATCTGGTCACCCTAACCCCTGTGCCTGTCTTGCTCCTAGCAACACAAACATAAGCTTACAGTATTGGAAAACTTGCCACATGCATGTTATTAAAGCCAATTTAACTTAATTAAGCACACTGTAATGCTGATGGACTAGCACTAAAGAAGTAGCCCTATAGAAAAAATTCTGAGTTGACAGAATGATGCAAATAATATTTTTTTTTCAATTTGTCAACATTTTATTGGAAATTTATATGAAGAGATATTGAAACAAGGATTTGTTTTTAATTAAAAGCAATCTTTCTGGCTTTTTTGGCTGCAAAATCAGTAATAATGTCATCGTATGACAAAGACAAAGTGATGGCTTGTTCAATTGCAAGAATAGCAAGACCAGTCAAGTGTTCCTGACTCATTGTAGAGCAGAGATAGTTTTTAATGAGCTTTAGTTTAGAGAAACTCTGTTCTCCTGATGCTACTCTTACAGGAATTGTCAGTAGAATATGAGTGGCAATGTACACATTAGGATAGATATCAACAAGTTTGCTGGTATGAATAAACTGTACAATATCCATCATCGACGTTGCATGTGGCAACAACTCAATTCTTCGTACAGTTCAAGTACATTTAAATCAAAATGATCACCTTGCTTCAGAAGGCTCTCTACATCAGGGGTCCCCAACACGGTGCCCGCGGGCGCCATGGCGTCTGGCGGTGCCTCTCAGTGCACCCGCATACTGGCCAGAGGACGAGCATCTGCCGAAATGCCGCCAAAATTCGGCAGCATTTCGGCACCGACGCCTCTGGATGACACCGCTTGCTGCCGACAAGCAGCGTCATCCAGAGACGTCGTCGCAGAAATGCCGCCAAATTTTGGCAGCATTTTGGTGGATGTTCGTCCACCACCACTACTCTAGGTTCCTGCACATTGTCATTAGTTGCTCTTGTCTTCTATTTTGTTAAATTTAGTCCCACTCAGCCCGCTGCCAGCTGAGTGAATGGAACCCCAAGCCAACAGTGGGTTGAGTGGCTCAGCCGGGGTCTCAGCCGCCAGCCTGCTCATCCCGCTGCCAGCCTGGGATTCCTTGGGGGTCCCCAGGCCAGCAGCGGGTGCTGAGTGGGGCCAGTGGCCAGAACTCCGGGTGGCAATGGGGTAGCAGCCGTAACCCCAGAGCAGTGGCGGGCTGAGTGTCGCTGTGTGCCAATAAAAATCAACTCACGTGCCACCTTTGGCACATGTGCCGTAGGTTGCCAATTCCTGCTCCATACACTAGTAAGGAGATGAGCATATTACAGTTGTTGGAGGGCTCTATTTAGCAATAACAGGGCTATAGGAAAGTCAGTTGACATCTTTTGTTTCTCTGATGAAAACTGGCCCACACCCTTCCCCATACCAAACTTGTCACAAATAATTGTCAACAACTTAATTTTCTGGTTTTGGCTAAGATATTGATTTAAAAAAAACTTGAAATTGAATTCAGGATTGTTAGCAAGCATTTTTGGCAAACAAATTTGTTATATGACAATCTAAATGGCAACACAGCACTGCTTTCATGCTTAGTTCACCCCCCAGCCTGCTGGTCCATTAGCTGCAGTAGAGGAGGAGATAGGTGGAAAACTGCAGGACCCCAAAATCCACCTCTTGGGGTGCAGAGTGGCAACAGCAGCAGCAAACTCTCAGGTCCGATCACACGCCAATGGGCACCACCGCCAGCCCAACTGACCATGGTGAACTTAGCCCAGCATCTGATCTCAGGGACGGGGCACCCATGGAACCACTGCAGCTCATCCTGCCCTGTGCAGCTCCCTCTGGATGAGATGGATCAGTGGCAGCCCAGGGGAGAGAGGCGCTCCACAGCTAGGGTGACCAGATCCAGATGTCCTGATTTTATAGGGCCAGTCCCGATATTTGGAGCTTTGTCTTATACAGGCACCAATTACCCCCATCTAGGGTGACCAGAGAGCAAGTGGGAAAAATCAGGATGGGTGGTGGGGGGGAATAGGAGCCTATATAAGAAAAAGACCCAAAAATTAGGACTGTCCCTATAGAAGTGGGACATCTGCTCACCCTACCCCAACCCGCGTCCTGATTTTTCACACATGCTATCTGGCTATTCCCAGCCCAGCCCTGTGCGACCATTCCAATCCTGGCTGCCTACCGAGGAAGTGAGTTACTTTCACTTTCATTCCTCAGCAGGCAGCCAGCCAGCTGCCCCCAGCACCTCACCCAACCCAGCGCTGGGAGAGAGAAAGGGCGGGTACTCCATGGGGCAGGGGGGAGAAGAATGGACATTATGGGGGACAACAAAGGATACTGCCAGAGCCGCGGAGCCTGCCTCACCTCATGCCAGGGGAAAGAGTCACACTCACAGGTGAGTTCCTTCCCCCACCCCTCCTCTCTCCCCTTCCCAGAGACTTCCCAGCAGCCAATACCCTCCCTCAGACTGTGCTTGATTACAGTCTATAAATATCTACATGGGGAACAAATGTTTAATAATCGGCTCTTCAGTCTAGCAGAGAATCAAAGAAAGATCTAACACGATCCAATGACTGGAAGCTGAAGCAAAACAAATTCAGATTGAGAATTAGGTGCAAATTTTTAATGGTTAGAGTAATCAACCATTGGAACAATTTACCAAGGATTGTAGTGGATTCCCCATCACTGACCATTTTAAAGTCAAGATTTGATGTTTTCCTGAAAGATCTACTCTAGGAATTATTTTGGGGAAGTTCTCAGAGAACAGATGTTCAGATTAGATTATCATAATGGTCCCTTCTGACCTTGGAATCTAATGAACCAATTTTTCCCCCTTTCCTTCACAGCCCCTTTTTAAAAGGAAAATAAGTCCTGGTCATTCTCTTATTTTCTCCCCAAAGTTTTATTTCTAAACTTTAAAATGCATGGAATAAAAAAACAAGTAGAAACAACAACAAAACAAAACAAAAAAAGGCAAATTCAGACTGCAGGTAAATTTTCAAGAGCACCATTCTCAAAAGTGACCTATTAGATACATATACATTTCAGTCTTACTGAAAGTCAATGCACTGCAGTCTCTGAAGGGACAATTTTTCAAATGAATGTAGGCACCTAAAGGTGTAGAAAGATACCTAGTGGGATTCTCAAAGCCAACTTCTCCTGAAATCATCCCCTTGTTTAGGGATGGGGTGATATTAATAAGCTTTGATTTTAAACCAGTCTCCCTCTACACAGTGTCCAGCCTGACCCAAAATGACTAGAAGAAAATTTGTCTTTCCTTTATCCAGAGACACTTCACTTTACCTTCTCAATGAGCTCAATGCAGGCAGTCAGGTCCATCCCAAAGTCAATAAACTCCCATTCTATTCCTTCCTTCTTGTACTCCTCCTGCTCCAGCATGAACATGTGATGGTTGAAAAACTGTTGCAGTTTCTCATTGGTGAAGTTGATGCACAGCTGCTCCAGGCTGTTAAACTGAACATTCAAAACACAAAGCAATGCTGGTTAATTTGGAAAAGTAGGACATTTCATTAATAGACAAACATTGCTATAACTCACATCAAATATCTCAAAACCAGCAATGCTGCCTGGGCTGCTTGGTATCCAGCTGCTGGTTGATGCGTGTGACCATCCATAGGAACATCTTCTCATAGACCGACTTAGCTAGAGCCCCCACCAAATTGTGCACCTACCAGACACACCACCATAGCAAGAATTAGAGCTCAGTTAGCCTCTAAAGTTGAAATAACTGTCTGAAGAAAATGGAAAGCAAAAGCTAGTGGTGCAGTACCTGCTGGACATTTTGTCCTTTGGTCACATATTCATTCCCAACTTTCACCCTTGGCTAGCACAAAGCTTTCAGTAAGTCAGCAGAATTCAGACCCATCAGGTAACCGACTTTGTCAGCCACTAGCAAAAAGTCTAGAAAATATTTCTCAGGTCCTCTAGTCGGTTAGCAACTCCCCACTTTGGGCCCAACTCAACTCCTGCACACTTCAATAGGAGTTTTGTCACTGACTTCAGTGGAAAGCAGTTCATGCCTTATATTTGTAACCCTTCTGCCCCTCTGAGTTGGCAGCAACAAGGGCCGGGTTCAGTATCCAGGGGTTCCGTTTCAATAACACAATGCAAAACCGGCTCAAGCCCCCACCCAGTGACCTGGGACAATTACCTACCACCCGCCCCGGGCGCCTCTAGGAGGCAATACTTCCCCACTCGCAAGCACAAAGTCCGAGTGTAGCAAAATCCTTTTAATAAAGGAGGGAAATAATGCGGCATCACGTTGGAGAGACACCACAAACAGGACTATACACAAACCATAAGCAAAAAACCCACCTCCAAGTACATTTGGCACAGTCCTTTCCCCCTTAGGGTCTTAAGTCCAATCACCCCAAAGTCCAACAACCCAAGAGTCTCTGTCTCTGGTCAGTGCCACCCCAGAGTTCAAAAGTTTATCTGCCGAGTTTTACCCCCCCCCAGCCTGGGTAGAAATGGGGGGGGCACACACAGGGTGTTAAGGGACACCTTACGTGGGCCAGGGTCGACTACCCCGCTTCTCCGTGGAGTTCTGCTGCAGCCTTCACCACGACTGGCTCCACTCCATCAGCTGTGCCGCTCCCCCAGCCAACCCGTGAACCGCCTCAGCCGTCCCAGCGAACCGCTCCATACTGCTCATTGTTCCACAGGCTGCACCAACGTGCTGCAGACTGCTCCGCTCTGCCAGCTGCTTAGCGATCGATCTTCAGGCTCCCCCACTCAGTGATCTCAGCTCAGTAAGCTTAGCTGTTTTAGTGATTTCAGCTCTTAGTGGTTTCAACTTGTAGTAGAGGAGCCTCAGTGCCACCTTGGCCCAACATGAATTCAGGTCAGCAACCTCCAGATGGACTCCTAAAGGATTCAAAATTAGCTCTGATCTTTAACAGTGGAGAGAGGAGGATGTGCAATTGGTGTTCCAGGCCCTCAAAAGGGGCCCATACCATCAGGTACACACACCAGTCCCCAGCCTCTCTCCCTCACTGGGTTTTGGAACCCATGTCCCTTGTCTAGCAAGTACTATTTAATGTAGGTTGAGTCATTTCTGTCATAAAGCAGTCTCATAGTTCCTCATTCACATAATTAAGGTAACAGCACTTTTTTTCCTTCCTGCCCCAATAACAAAGAAATTGGGGATTCCACAGTGTGAAAATAACCATCCCATGCTGCTGTGTGTTATGCTAAGTGGAGTGGGTTTACCAATGCAAATGCACATTCCTAAAATTCCTTTGCCCACTCCTCATAATGTACCACCAGATGTCAGGGTAGATCTCATCCTGACTCTGCTTACATATTTATTATCAATTATTATTATTAATATTATTATTATTTTATTAACACAAGCATAAACTACACTGAATGACCATTCAGGTTGCTTGAAGGCACTCAGAGCCTTAATGCATGCAGATCAGAAATGAAATAAAAAATCTCCAGCATTCATTGCCACCTTCACAGTGCCTATAACCCTAGTGATAACATACTCTCCAGTGCTCCATATGGCCTTCACTTCCATCACCAGCAGTACACACCCCAACTCCATCCAACTCACTTTACAGCAAAACTTTACCTTGACTCACACTCTTGTGTATCGAGAATCAGGGTAACAAGAAGGGTTTCTACAGGTATGTTAGCAGAAAGAAGGTGGTCTGGGAAAGTGTAGGACTCTTACTGACTGGAGGAGGCAACATAGTGACAGATGATGGGGAAAAAGCTGAAGGACTCGATGCTTTTTTGGCCTCGGTCTTCACAGACAAGGTCAGCTCCCAGACTGCTGGACTGAGTAGCACAGTATGGCGAGGAGGTGAGCAGCCCTCAGTGGTGAAAGAACAGGTTAAGGACTGTTTATAAAAGCTGGACATGCACCAGTCCATGGGGCCGGATGCAATGCATCTGAGGGTGCTGAGGGAGTTGGCTGATATGATGGCATATTGGGAGAGGTCCTGGATGACTGGATAAAGGCAAATATAGTGCCCATCTTTAAAAAAGGGAAGAAGGAGAATCCAGGGAACTACAAACACACAGCCTCACCTCAATCCATGGAAAAATCATAGAGCAGGTCTTCAAGGAATCCATTTTGAAGCACTTGGAGGAGAGGAAGGTGATCAGGAACAGTCAACATGGATTCATCAAGGGCAAGTCATGCCTGACCAACCTGATTGACTTCTATGAGGAGATAACTGGCTCTGTGGATATGGGGAAAGTGGTGGACTTGGTATACCTTGATTTTAGCAAAGCTTTTGAGACAGTCTCCCACAATATTCTTGCCAGCAAGTTAAAGAAGTATGGATTGGATGAATGGACTATAAGGTGGATAGAAAGCTGGCTAGATCGTCAGACTCAATGGATAATGATCAATGGCTTGATGTCTAGTTGGCAACCAGTATCAAGCAGAGTGCCCCAGGGGCTGGTCCTGGGCCGGTTTTGTTCAACATCTTCATTAATGATCTGTATGATGGGATGGATTGCACCCTCAGCAAGTTCGTGAATGACACTAACCTGGGGGGAGAGGTAGATATGCTGGATGGAGAAAGGGGATGGACAACTCCAGCTTTTGTAAAAGAAAAGAATTGAAGTGCCCAGACCATATGTGATAGAGATCAACTGTGGAGAGTTTGACAGAAACCATCGACATCTACAGTTTGTTCCTCAGAAAGAACAATCAAAGCAAACTCTACAGATGGCACATGCAAGAAGAAGAAGACAGATTCCAAATCAACCAGAGACAGTTGTTGCAGCTAGTGGACAGCCAGATGCCCAAGTTGTTATGTGTTTGGAAAACAAGTACAATTCAGAGACCCTTAACAGACTGATCCATGCTGAACTTTAAAGACAATGTGACACTGTAAATTGTAGGAATAGTAAAAATTTAGAGGGAGCTGTAACAGAATGTTAAGCAGTATTATAATGTACAGCCACTGGGTGGAGCCTGTATAACATACTTAATTTCATTGTTTGCTGTGTTGTTGTAGCCGTGTTTGGCCAAGGACATTAGAGAAACAGAGTGTGTGAGGTTCTATCTTTTATTGGACCAACTTCTGTTGGTGAAAGAGACAAGCTTTCAAGCTACCACAGAGCTCTGCTTCAGGATCGCGTAAGCTTGTTTCTTTCACCAACAGAAGTTGGTCCATTAAAATGATATTACCTCACCCACCTTGTCATTCTAATATCTCACAACAGCCATTCAAGGCAGTGCATTAAAATGTCTTATAGTGACCATATCTCTGGTATAGTTCTCTGGGAAGGAAGCCATGTAGCCAGTCCATATCTTGGACAAGAGCCTAACCTGCTAGTAGCAGGCCTGCAATCTACCATGTACTAGGCGTCCATAACACATCCTGACCCCATTGACAGTCCTGGGACCTGACTTATTGACAACGCCAGGATCTGACTTTCACCCTCTGTACATAGAACAGGAAGCAGGGACAGCAGCAATATGCTTCTCTCCCATGCATCAGCCACATCTTGAGAGGAAAGGCATTCCCCATGGCCCTTGCTGATAGCTGTACCAGGTGGGTAATATTGCTGTTAACATTCCCCCCAGAGCATGTCAACCCAGGTGCCGCACATTCTGACAGCTTTACCTTCTGTGCCATCCGGCTCTGCCTGCTCCTCTCGTTGCTTCTGCTTGAACTTTAAGTTCCCATAGTGCATGACTCCCCCTGTCAGCTTGTAGATTCCCACCTTCTCCTCAGGGTTGAAACTCGGGATTTCAATGGCACTCTGTGTAGAGGAACCAGGGCAGTCAAACAGCACAAGGATTCAAATAGACAGTTTAACTGTAAACCCCTTGGGGCAGGGCTTTGACAGGAAAATGGGCCTTGCCCTAGGTTGGGTACCCTGCACACAACTACCTTCTACATCTTGCTTGGCCGATGCCTGTCCTGGTGCTTTTCAGACACTGTGAGGGAGGAAGTGCGGCAATTCTAAAAATATCTTTTTTTTTTATTTCAATTATCCTTGTAGTCAGGTGAAAGCAGCCTAAGCTCCTTACATTTCTGCCCTGGCAAGAAACAGCAGGGACTACTGTCAATCAGCAGTAACTGGGGCCTGGTCTACACTAGGAGGTTATGTCAAATTTAGCAGTGTTAAATCGAATTAACCCTGCACCCGTCCACACAACGAAGCTATTTAGTTCGACATACAGGTCTCTTTAGTTCGATTTCTGTACTCCTCCCCGACGAGGGGAATAGTGCTAAATTCGACATGGCCATGTCGAATTAGGGTAGGTGTGGATGGAATTTGACGCTAATAGCTCCGGGAGCTATCCCACAGTGCACCACTCTGTTGACGCTCTGGACGGCAGTCTGAGCTCGGATGCTCTGACCAGCCACACAGGAAAAGCCCCGGGAAATTTTGAATTCCTTTTCCTGTCTGGCCAGTTTGAATCTCATTTCCTGTTTGGACATCGTGGCAAGCTCAGCAGCACTGGCAACGATGCAGAGCTCTCCAGCAGAGGTGTCCATGCAATCTCAGAATAGAAAGAGGGCCCCAGCATGGACTGACCGGGAAGTCTTGGATCTGATCACTGTGTGGGGCGATGAGTCTGTGCTTTCGGAGCTGCGCTCCAAAAAACGGAATGCGAAGATCTACGAGAAGATCTCCAAAGCCATGAGAGAGAGAGGATACAGCCAGGATGCAACGCAGTGCCGCGTGAAAATCAAGGAGCTGAGACAAGGCTACGAGAAGACCAAAGCGGCAAACGGACACTCCGGAGCCCAGCCCCAGACATGCCGCTTCTACGAGGCACTGCATGCCATTCTAGGTGCGGCCGCCACCACTACTCCACCAGTGACCATGGACTCTGAGGATGGGATAGTGTCGACGGCCGGTTCCTCGGAGATGTTCGCGGATGGGGAAGATGAGGAAGGAGATGAGGAGGACGAGGCAGTCAACAGCGCTTACAACACTGATTTCCCCGACAGCCAGGATCTCTTTATCACCCTCACGGAGATCCCCTACCAACCCTCCCCAGCCGTTATCCCGGACCTTGAATCAGGGGAAGGATCAGTCGGTAAGTGCTTTAAACATGTAAACATTTATTTTTAACAGAACAGGAATATTAACTATGTGAAAAGAAGGTCAATATATACGGGGATAGAACAGAAATCCTCATGGGAGATCTCCACGAAGCTCTCCTGGAGGTAATTGAAAAGCCTCTGCATGAGGTTCCTGGGGAGAGCGGCCTTATTGGGTCCTCTGTGGTAGCACACTTTTCCGCGCCAGGCTATCATCAGGTACTCGGGTATCATTGCCTCGACGAGCATGGCGGCATAGGGCCCTGGTTTTTGCCGGCTTCCACGCAGCATGCGGTCTTTATCTGTGTCACTGATCCTCATCAGGGTGACCTCGCTCATGGTGGCCTGCTTTGAATTAGGGGAATGTTAGTATTGGGACTGCTTGCCTGTTCCTTTACATAACTATAACCGGCGGTTTACAGCCACGTGGTGGAGGTGGGACAGGGGCAGCATACAGGGATCTTTCCCGGGGACAGCCGCGAGGGGGTGGGACAGGGGCAGAGTTCATGCTTTCCGGATTGCCGGCAGCAGGAACTGGCCAACGCTAGGAGTATTACTTTGGCCGTGAAAGGAGGGCACTGCTATAAATTAAGTTTTAAGCAGCCAAAAGTCTACGGCTTACCATGTCTGCCTGCTCCACGAATTCTGCTGTCCTGCCCCGCTTGTCTGATCTCCACTGCAAGACCCCAGGCACTGAATGCGAAGGCCGAAAATTCGAACTTGTCCTGAGTGCGCATGAGATAGGTGCTGTGCATGGTCTTGTTCACAGAGACAGACTAGACTATGTTCATTGTTCGCAAAAATGTATCTTTGTAAGGAATTCACTCCCTTTTTCCCATCACACAGCTGCGACTGACCTACCCCAGCATCCCCCTCACAGAGGCTGGCACAGATTAGGCAGCGAAAGAAAAGGACACGGGATGAGATGTTCTCGGAACTTATGGGCTGCTCCCGAGCCGAGGCAGCCCAGCAGACCCAGTGAAGGGAGAACATGTCGCAGTACCAGCGCTCACACAGCGAACGGGAGGACAGGTGGTGGCAGGAAGACCAGCAGGTGACTCAAACGCTGCTTGGACTAATGAGGGAGAAAACGGACACGCTCCAGCGCCTTGTGGATGTTCTGCAGGACCGGAGGCAGGAGGACAGAGCCCCACTGCAGTCTATCTCTAACCGCCCTCCCCCGCCACAAAGTCCCATACCCCCCTCACCCAAAGTACCAAAAAGGAGGGGCGGAAGGGGCCGTGCAAACTGTCACTCCACCCCTGCAGAGTGCTCAATTACAGGAAGGCTCTCATTCCCAAAATTTTGATAAGTCCTTTCCTTCCCGTCTCACCCAAGCCCCCATCCCAGTTTCATCCCCTAACTGTCTAGTTGATAATAAAAAATACTTTTCTGTTAATTACTGTTTCCGTCATGTTCTTTTAGAGGAGACTGTTTGAAGCGGGGGAAGGGGGTTGGTAATTGGACAGGACAGTCACCTTTACCAGGGTACAGACATGGAGGCAGGTTCAGCAGCAGGTCACACACACAGCGCAGTCACTAGGCACCCTGGTCAGTCTGGGAGGTGGTTTTCATGTTCTGTGCGGGGGGGCTATGTGACTTTGTGGCGGGGGAGGGCGGTTAGAGATCTTATGCAACGGTCCTTATCCTGGATCACAGAGCCACGCAGCAGGGGATCTGTAACCGTCCTCCCCCGCTACAAAGTCACATAGCCCCACACACAGAGTCCCGAAAAGGAGGGGTGGCAGACTCCGTTGAAACAACCAGTCCGCCACTGCAGACCGCTCTAGGAGCAGGAGCCTGTCATTCCTCGAGTTTAGAAGCGGTCTTTACATCACTACCCACCCTACCCACCACAGTCTGCGTCCCAGTTTCAACCCTTTACCGCGAAATCAGTACTAAAGAAAACAGTGTTAATTAACAAAGTTCCATGTATTTTATTTTTAAGCGTGCGTTGGAAGGGGAGGAACGGGGGGAATGGGGTATGTAACTGCAGAGGATAGTCAACATTAGCTGGGTAAAGAAACGGGGGCAGGTTCAGCTTCTCTGTAAACAAACTTAATAGTCACAGGTTACCCTGCTCCCTGAGGAACCTAGCTTTCAAAGCCTCCCGGATGCACAGCGCTTCCCGCTGGGCTCTTCTAATTGCACGGCTGTCTGGCTGGGCGTAATCAGCAGCCAGGCAATTTGCCTCAACCTCCCATCCCGCCATAAAGGTCTCCCCCTTGCTCTCACAGAGATTGTGGAGCACACAGTAAGCTGCAATAACAATGGGGATATTGGTTTCGCTGAGATCTGAGCAAGTCAGTAAGCTTCTCCATCTCCCCTTGAGACGTCCAAAAGCACACTCCACCACCATTCTGCACTTGCTCAGCCGGTAGTTGAAGAGTTCTTTGTCACTGTCCATGGCGCTGTATAGGGCTTCATGAGCCAGGGCATTAGCGGGTAGGCTGGGTCCCCGAGGATCACTGTAGGCATCTGCACATCCCCAACAGTTATTTTGTGGTCCGGGAAGAAAATACCTTCCTGCAGGCGTCTAAACAGACCAGAGTTCCTGAAAACATGCGCGTCATGAACCTTGCCCGGCCATCCAACGTTGATGTTGGTAAAACGTCCCCTATGGTCCACCAGTGCTTGCAGCACCATTGAAAAGTAGCCCTTTTGGTTAATATACTGGCTGGCCTGGTGGTCCGGTCCCAGGATAGGGATGTGAGTTCCATCTATAGCCCCACCGCAGTTTGGGAATCCCATTGCGGCGAAGCCATCTATGATGACCTGAACGTTTCCCAGGGTCACTACCTTTGAGAGCAGTAGCTCAACGATTGCGTTGGCTACTTGCATCACAGCAACCCCCACGGTAGATTTGCCCACGCCAAAGTGGTTCGCTACTGACCGGTAGCTGTCTGGTGTTGCAAGTTTCCAGAGGGCTATGGCCACTCGCTTCTGCACAGTCAGGGCTGCTCGCATCCGGGTGTCCTTGTGCTTCAGGGCAGGGGACAGCAACTCACACAGTTCAAGGAAAGTTCCCTTACGCATCCTAAAGTTTCGCAGCCACTGTGATTCATCCCAGACCTGCAGCACTATGCGGTCCCACCGTCCGTGCTTGTTTCCCGGGCCCAGAATTGCCGTTCCACAGCATGAACATGACCCATTGCCACCATGATGTCCACGGCGCGGGGTCCCGTGCTTTGTGAGAGGTCTGTGCCACTCTCACACTTCATGTCCTCACCGCGCTGCCGTAGCCTCCTCGCCCGATTTCTCTGCATCTGACTGTGAAAAAGGTGGACGATAAGGTGCGAGGAGTTGACAACGGCCATAACTGTAGCGATGATCACAGCGGGCTCCATGCTCGCAGTGCTGTGGCGTTCGCGCTGTCACTCACCAGAAAAGTGCGCAAACTGATTGCCCGCCGGCACTTTCAGGGAGGGAGGGCGGGAGTGACGGTTGAATGATGACAGTTATCCAAAACCACCCTTGACACATTTTTTCCCCCAGCAGGCATTGGGGGCTCGACCCAGAATTCCAAAGGGCAGCGGGGACTGTGGGAACTGTGGGATAGCTGCCCACAGTGCACCGCTTCCAATGTCGACGCTTGCCCCATTAGTGTGGACTCACAAAGTTGAATTACTGTTCTTAGTGTGAATACACACGTTCGACTTTGTAATATCGGTTCCACAAATTCGATTTAAGTAGAATCGAACTACTCTGGTAGTGTAGGATATAATTTTCTGACTGCAATGATCATTAGGAGCCACTGGAGGGCGAAAAAGACCATGTCTGCAGTTCTTCACAGCCAGTTTTTCCTGGGTAATGCAGCAGAACTTCAGAGTTAGGAACACCAGTTACAAGTGACCAGTCAACCACACACCTCATTTGGAATGGGAAGTACACAATGAGGCAACAGCAGAGACACACACACAAAATGCAAATACAGAACAGCACTTTGTTAAACATAAACTACTAAAAAAGCGGGGGGGGGGGAGGAGTAGCATTTTTCTTCTGCATTGTAAAGTTTTGAAGCTGCGTTAAGTCAATGCTCAGTTGTAAACTTTTGAAAGATAAGTTTTTGGTTAAAACAGGAGGCCAAACAACTAATGAATAACAATGTGTCCCT
This sequence comes from Mauremys reevesii, assembly GCF_016161935.1. Taxonomy (NCBI): domain Eukaryota; kingdom Metazoa; phylum Chordata; order Testudines; family Geoemydidae; genus Mauremys; species Mauremys reevesii. Next base: position 19,562,912 of record NC_052637.1, read on the forward strand.
GCTGAGAAGGATTTTGTCATCTGAGCTGGTTGGGCAGCAGATCTATGGCACATCAGTGTAGCATAAAGGGGACAAAACTCTGGTAGTCCAGCACATGGATCAGGAGAAGGGTTTAGGAGTTATTAGGAAAAATCCCTTTGAAACCATCTTTCCACAGCACAAATGCAGTAACAAAGCCACACACAGTACGAGATTGGATTGCAAAGGGGCAGAACCAAAGATTACAGTGCTATTGAGACAAATCCATCCCTTGTGTGACTTTGTGGTGCTGATTGGATTTCTGTGAGGGATAGCGCTGACACCCCCACCGCATTACCAAAGGGTTTCCTAGACCGTGTTGCTTCCTGTTTGTGCATGAGCTGATTTTCACCTCAGTAGCAAAGGGGGAGCTCTGGGGTGACCTTTTCAATATTATGAAAAGGTCTGATAATGTTGGGAGGGGCAAAGGCCATCTTCCCCCCCCCCCCCACACACACACACTGCCAAAGAGGTGCTCAGACCCAGTATCCATATGGGGCACCAGGAGGAGAGAGGGGCGGTATTTGTGTTAGTGCCCTTCCCTGTTATTGGGCTGGAGGCAGGCACCATGGTTACGTCTGGAGAGGGCAGACTAGTGAGCACAAGGGGGCCTTCTGACCTTAATGTCTATGAAGAAGTCAGTGGAACTCCTCTTGTGTGTAAGCATATATAGGATCATGCCCCAAAGGGCCTAGGTCTGGGAGGTGCTGAGTGCCTTCTGCCCCAGTTATATGGCAGGGGTGGCATGTGCACTCAGCACCTGTGAAGAGCATGAGTGGTTTGTAGTACAAGGAGCAGGATTGAGGGGGGCAGAAAGGTGGGGTCAATGGCCAGCATTTTGGCCAGACGGTCCAAATATGCCTAATTCCCCTGCTATACATATTATTCATTATTTGTATTACCATGCACCTAGGAGCCTCCGCCACGGACAGGACGCCAATGTGCCAGGTGCTGTACAACCCCAGAGAGAAGAGATGCTCCCTGCTCCGCTATGATACTTACATCTGTAGCCATCATCTCCTCACTGTCATCTATGCTGGTGACAGTGAGTTCGCCTTGGCTCACAAAGGGGACGTCGTAGGGGTTGGTGGAAATGAGAAGCAGAGCTGCAAACAAACAACATGTCATTAGCTTCAGAGTCACAGGCCCAGGAGAATTGTGCAGGAAATCTGACTAGATGTTCATAATGGTCCCTTCTGACTTAAAGTCTATGAGTCTATGAGAATGGCTATATGGTTTGAATGCCATCGAACTAAACACAGCATGGCCAGCACTTACCAATGAGCTCGGGCTTCTTATTGGACATTATCTGGTAACAAATATGATAGCTCCTTTCACTAGCCATCTGAAATGTTACCTGGGATTTCTCCAGGAGATCTAATGGGGCAAAGAATCAGACAGTTATTGTCCCAGGCGAATTCATTACCAATACTGTTCAAACACTGTTCAAATACCGCCCCTAAGAGCTTGCTGCCACTCACAAGTTTCAATATCTGCTGAAGCCAGCTTCCCTGTGGTCCCAAAGTGGATCCGGATGAATTTGCCCTATTGAATTGTACAAACCCAAATTGTTCATGCTGTGCACTGAGCAGCTACAGCGATCAGTGTATTTCATGTGGGATATGTTCTCTGCCTACACTCCAACAATCGAAATGAACTCACAGAGCGTGAGGAGTTGTCGTTCCTCACTGTCTTGGCATTGCCAAAGGCCTCCAGGAGTGGGTTGGCCTGGATGATTTCATCCTCCAGGGTTCCCTAGGTGCAGTACAAAGATTTCCAGTTAAATCGTGCAGTCGCTTCAGGTGGAACTTTGGAAAGGAAACATTACAAACCAAGCACTTGCAGATTCCACGACATCCCTCTTGGCTCTGGCTCAGCGAGGCCTTTAAGTACATGCCTAACAGTAAGCCTGCAAGTAGTCCCACCGACTTCAGTGGAGACCTGCTGAGAACCAGCCACTTCCTTAGGCGTCTTAGCCGAACCAGGGCCCACTATGGACATTTGCCATCACATGCCCACCACCATTAATGAATGGGAAATTCAGCGTTATGCTGGGATTTTCAAATCTGCCTCAGGGAATCAAGCTACCCATTCGCTGATGTCCAGTGGAAGGTGAGCATCTGACTCCCTTTCACATTCCCAGGTGCTACTGCCCACAGCAGTCCCGTAGGCGTGCTGTACCCCACATGCGCACAGCAGTCCCGTAGGCGTGCTGTACCCCACACGCGCACAGCTGTCCCGTAGGCGTGCTGTACCCCACACGCGCACAGCTGTCCCGTAGGCGTGCTGTACCCCACACGCGCACAGCTGTCCCGTAGGCGTGCTGTACCCCACATGCGCACAGCAGTCCCGTAGGCGTGCTGTACCCCACACGCGCACAGCAGTCCCGTAGGCGTGCTGTACCCCACACGCGCACAGCTGTCCCGTAGGCGTGCTGTACCCCACATGCGCACAGCAGTCCCGTAGGCGTGCTGTACCCCACACGCGCACAGCAGTCCCGTAGGCGTGCTGTACCCCACACGCGCACAGCTGTCCCGTAGGCGTGCTGTACCCCACACGCGCACAGCAGTCCCGTAGGCGTGCTGTACCCCACACGCGCACAGCAGTCTTGTAGGTATGCTGTACCCCACACGCGCACAGCTGTCCCGTAGGCGTGCTGTACCCCACACGCGCACAGCTGTCCCGTAGGCGTGCTGTACCCCACATGCGCACAGCAGTCCCGTAGGCGTGCTGTACCCCACACGCGCACAGCAGTCCCGTAGGCGTGCTGTACCCCACACTCGCACAGCTGTCCCGGAGGAGTGCTGTACCCCACATGCACACAACAGTCCCGTAGGCGTGCTGTACCCCACACACACGCACAGCAGTCCCGTAGGCGTGCTGTACCCCACACGCGCACAGCTGTCCCGTAGGCGTGCTGTACCCCACACGCGCACAGCAGTCCCGTAGGCGTGCTGTACCCCACGCACAGCTGTCTAGTAGGTATGCTGTACCCCACACATGCACAGCAGTCCCGTAGGCGTGCTGTACCCCACACGCGCACAACAGTCCCGTAGGCGTGCTGTACCCCACACACACGCAGAGCAGTCCCATAGGTGTGCTGTACCCCACACACACGCACAGCAGTCCCGTAGGTGTGCTGTACCCCACATGCGCACAGCAGTCCCGTAGGTGTGCTGTACCCCACACGCGCACAGCAGTCCTGTAGGCGTGCTGTACCCCACACGCGCACAGCAGTCTCATAGGTGTACTGTACCCCACACGCGCACAGCAGTCCCGTAGGCGTGCTGTACCCCACACGCGCACAGCAGTCCTGTAGGCGTGCTGTACCCCACACACACGCAGAGCAGTCCCATAGGCGTGCTGTACCCCACACACACGCAGAGCAGTCCTGTAGGCGTGCTGTACCCCACACGCGCACAGCAGTCTCATAGGTGTACTGTACCCCACAGGGACTTTCAGCTAAAAAACCCTCAGAAACTAAACAGTGAATTTAAATATTAGAAGTGGAAGACATTTCAAAACCTTTGGGACAGCATAGGAATAAAGCACTAATGTAGTGATCCTAAAGTGGAGAGGGAGGCAGGGTTGTTTAACCAGTGGGGATGCTGGTCACTGAGGCCTTCACATCAAAGGAATATATATGAAAATCCTTGTGGCCCAGAGGCTATTCAAGAGAGTCCCAGCAGGCATGTACCTGCAAGTTGATAAGGGACTAGGAAGGCAAGTTTTGACCCAGCTGTGGCCAAAGGGCAAGGTTGAAAGAGGGCTTTGACTTGGAGAGTTTAGATCAGCACCTACCTGGAGAGCAGCTGGTGAAAGCTGAGCTCAGGCAGGCCTGCAATGATGCTAGTGGGAAGTGCTTGTGAAGAACTCGCTACCCCAATAACAGCCTGACAACCCGAGGCATCAGCCTCAGATTGCTAAGAGTCTGCTTGGACTCTGCCCTGTCTGACACTCAAATACTCCTGGAGCCAAAACCCCTTTGGTCTGCGCCCCTTTCTCTCTGACCATGGCAATCCATGCCCTGGTGCCATCTGGGCCTGGTTAATGCAGTTCTCTGTATTTCCTAATGAAGTCTTGTGCCCACGAGAAAGCTCCAGCTAGTTTGGAAAGAGCAGCAAAAGTTACTGGGAACATGCCAGCCTAATACTCTGCTCTCTCACTGGCTCCTCACTGAACAGAATCCAGTTTGTGGTTGCTGTCCTGACTCTGAATCCCTGCATGGAATGGTCCCAGCTACCAGAGGTGCCAATCAGGGGCAGTTGGGGGGTAAATGCCCCCACCCTGCTCAGAGTTCTGTAGGCCACAGAGCTGGGGGGGCCATGGCCCGACCACTTTTATACAAGGGTCCCATACTAAAGCAGTACAGCTGCTATTGGTACAGTCCAGAGCATCCCTGTGTGGAAATTTGACCAGCCACCCCTTCGTCGCAGCAGAGTGGGACTGAGCCAAATGGTGTTGTGGCCTGGCACGTGTGGAGTCTGTTCCTGTAGGGCAGAGCATGGAGAGTCTGCTGAGACCTCGACTCCTGGCAGCCCTGGTTCATGCACTATGTGGGTAAGAGGGGAGACTCCCCAGCCAAGGGAGACTTGGGGTCCCTGCAAGGAGGTGGATGAGTGGGGACTGAAACAGGGACCCTGCCAGGAGCAGGGGGCAGGGACTGGAATTTGCCTCCCTCTCCCCCCCCCCCAAAATATATGAATTGGCACCACTGCAAGCTACCCCACAACCCTCCCTTCCCAACCACAGGCTCCCAGAGCAGCTACATTCCCTTCACAACCACAAGCTCCCAGAGCAGCTATATTTTGCTGGGCTATAGATATCATCTACCAACAGAGGACGCCTGATGCCCTTGGGAAACGGAGCCTTCACAGGCACCAGACCATGGCTGGAACTCATTGCCAGGTGAAAGAAGAGTGACCATAACCTCAGCACATTCAGAGCTAAATGCAGCCACTAGAGATCCCCCAAGTCCCAACGCTTCTGTTTTCCCTGGACAGGCACGTACTGAGACAAAGCTCTGGAAGTGGATGCTACATATCTACCTGCATTTTGCTAGGCTGCTGATCTTTCTTCTTCTCCCCAGCAACTGCAATTGTTGCAAAGTACTGGATGATACGCTTGGTGTTCACAGTCTTCCCAGCACCAGATTCTCCACTGTTGGCAGGGGGGTGAGGGTGGGGGAGAAGCATTCACTTGTAAAAAAAATTAAATCTATTCTTCACATCCTGTCATCTCACTCACAGGTACTGGAATATACTCACGTGATCAAGATTGACTGGTTATCAGGGTCTGAAAATAAAATGGTACAAAGAGCTATCAAATGGGCCATAGTGCACATTGCACCCTAAAGCCAAACTCTGTTCTGCCTCCACGCCCCGGAGACGCCACCAAAACCAGGACACTCTGCCTGGGGGTGATTTTGATGTTCCATTTCCAAAGCTGTGGTCAAAGCTGAGGAAACACCACACTTGGCTGGAGCTCGGATGGGCAAAAGGGACCAGTTGCAGAGCTGACTGGGCTGGAGTTAGTTGTTGACAAGACTCTGGGTTTTCTATCAATATTTTAAATATTTATTGACTTAGAGTCAAATTCCCTGCCCTGCTCTGTCCCTAGCTCCCATCTGGAATATGGCACATCTCTGTGCTCAGTTGCAGGGCAGGACCTTAGGGTTGGATGCCAACTGGTGCCGTTAGAGTAGTACCCAAGCTGTTCTAACTAGGGCAGGTCAGAGAATTGGGGAGCTGTAATCAGTTCCTTGATGGCCCCTGAGATTACCGTGACAAAGTCCTGTCAAGCAAAAGTATTGTCAAGCTTATTCAATGTTAGGCCTAAAACTTCCAGAAGCCTCAACGAACAAGCATAGCAACCAGAGCAAGTGTAGCAAGTTCAAACTAGGAAATATTGTAGACTTGTGGTCAGCTCCAAAAAGCAGGCTTGGCAAAATTAGATACGGACCTTTGTTCAAGGTGTAAAGCAGCCAAGCACTTCTTTAGGCTGTATTAAATATTTTGTGTCTGACACATTAACCACAATTAGGACAATTGGCTGTATTCGGAGAATATGAGCTGTGCACCTGTGCATAGATCACAATTTCAAAATAACTACAACTACCACAGTAAACATTTGGCCCTACCTGATTGGTTGACCTGCTTCAAAACACAGCGGGCAGATGAGATAAAATGCGTAGAGTCTCAGGTGGGTTTGTGTGTGTGTTGATCTAAAAGAAATCAGGCTCACATAGACCCCCTGAACTGAGGAAACTTGAACTACGCCGACTACCTGTACCTGGCCAGTGCAAAGAGCAGTCAATTAAAGGGTAACATATTCTCGGCAGGGTAAGATTTTAAAGTAAAAAAGTCTGGTTGCATGCAGAATAAAGTAGAGGAGTAAAGAAGTCTGGGTTGCTCCTGCTGATTTGATCTCAAGTTGTACTGACACTACACTATTAAAAATGGTGGTGTTGGAATAATTTGATCTCAGGTTATATCAATGCTGCAGTATTAAAAATAGTAATAAGTACCTGATCCATAACATTACTTGCACTTGTGCTTGTCTTCAGTATAATTTGCCATTTATATTAATCCTTATTCAATGCTGTTCTTTAACTTTTCTTTTCCTATTCTGTCTGTGTTGCATTTATAGCCGTAAGTCATTAAAAACCTTTCTTCAGGAATAATCAGTAGTTTTAATTTCTTTATGCGGACACCACTTAACCTCATTACATCTGTGTTGGGTGGTGGGAAGTAGTGATCACCCAGGGTATAATTAGAACCCTGATGTGTGTCTCCCTCTTCCATAATCTCCACAGCCCCCTTCTCTGCTGCACTGAACATTAACCCCTTAGGCCATGATTATGTCTCACGTAGATATGCAGAGCAGAGCCAAAGCCTGAACCATCAGAATATGATGCAGACTTCAGTTCTTTCTTAGGAAGTCAGGCTTTCTTGCTCTAGGCAGAAAATATCCTTCCTAGCCTGAGATCTTGACAACTCACAGAAAAACTAAACTTTCTGGCAGAGGGAATGGCTAACGTATTGATACTTGTCGTGGTCTCAAGCCCATTGCCTCTAGGAGTCCCCAGGCAGCAGCCAAACACAGATAAGATTCTAACCCAGGGGTGGGCAAACTTTTTGGCCTGAGGGCCACATCTGCATAAGGAAATTGCATGGCAGGCACAAAAGTAGGGGTTGGGGTGCAGGAGGGATCCGGCTGGGGGTGCAGGCTCTGCGGTGGGGATGAGGAGCTTGGGGTGCAGGAGGGTGTTCCAGGCTGGGACCAAGGGGTTCAGAGGGCAGGATGGGGATCAGGGGTGGAGCAGGGGGATGGGGCATGGGAGGAGGGCAGGGGTGCAGGCTCTGGGCAGCACTTATCTCAAGCAGCTCCAGGAAGCAGTGGCATGTCCCCCTCTTCAGCTCCTACATGGAGGCACGGCCAGGCGGCTCTGCCCACTGCCCTGTCCGCAGATGCCACCCCTGCAGTTCCCATTGGACATGGTTCCTGGCCAATAGGAGCTTCAGAGCCTGCACTGGGGGCAGCATGTGGAGTCCCCTGGCTGCCCTTACGCGTAGGAGCCAGAGGGGGGACATGCCGCTGATTCCAGGAGCCATGGTACGTGCGGAGCGGGGTAAGCCCCTGACCCCACTCCCCAGCAGGAGCTCAAGGGCCAGATGAAAAGGTCTGAAGGGCCGGATGTGGCCCCCAGGCAGTAGTTTGCCCACCCCTATTCTAACCCCTCATGAGGGAAGCCATTATTTGTCTCCTCATTTTATAGATGGAGAGACAAAGGTGAGAGAAGGGAAGTTGTCCAACTTTTCCAGTGAGCTACTGGAAAATCTGGGCCTAGAAACTAGAGCTGGTGGAAAAATTTGGACAAATAATTTGCTAAATAAAGCTGTTTTGGTGGACCCAAAACTAGTCACAAACTTGACCCGATAGTTTCAGCTTAGAAAAAGGTTTTCAAACCACAAATCTATCCCACTTTATAACCTTTAGCCCAGTGGTTAGTGCAGTTGCCTAGAATGTGGGAGCCCCAGGTCTGAATCCCCATTCTGGAACAGAGACTTAAGTGCACAGCTTCTGCCTCTCTAGTGAGCAGCCTAACCAGCAGGCTGAATTGGGGTTGGGGCCTCTTAATATTGCCTGTTGCAGCTGTTCAACTTTGAGTATCTTCTTAAATGTTTATTGGGCCAGAAGGAAAGAGAACGGCTCTATAGCCTGGTGATTAAGTCACTCCCCAGGAAGGTAGGAAATAAGGAGTCAAATCATCTTGCTGCCTGATTTAGAGCTGAGTACCTTCATCACCAGGCTATGGTATCTCGCTTTGGTCCAATGAATATTTAAATATTTATGCTTAAATGCTGAGCTCCGTTAATTGGGCAGCCAGCCCTGCACATCGCTGCAAAATACTAGGGTTTTCCCCTCCAGGTAAATGACTCACTAGTTAACATGAACTGATAGGCGCTGTCAGAGATGGAGAAGATGTGGGATGGGGCTTCTTGACACTTTTTGCCCCTGTAGCCAGCCACCACCTCAGGGTTGTACACTGGCAGCCACTTGTAGGGGTTGACAGTGACACAGAAGAGGCCTGAGTAGGTCTGTACAAAGAAGAATGGAAGCACCGTGTCCATGAGAATTAAATATCTTTATGCAGAAAAGAAATTTTAAAAATCGATTTACATAGATCATCCAGGCTGCGTAATGCTCTTTGAGGTTATACAAGACAGTAGGCTCATGGAGGTGGGTCATCATCACCATGTCCTCGACTTTATGATATTTGGGAGGATTCATGGGGAAGACTTGGTCATCCTTGGCAGTCACAGTCTGGCAAAACCAGAAGAGAACAGGTGAAGAAAGCTAAGCAAGGAAACTTTCTGAGATGCATGAAAATGACTTGAAGCGGATGGTTTAATTTCCTACTTACTCTGTCATCATATGTTTTGACTGTGACTTTGTCACTCTCCCTCTCTGGATGATTCCTTTCACATACATTTCTTTATCATCGATTACAAAGCAGGTTCCTTTAGTATCAAATGGGTGATTCTGGGCCTCAGTCCTCTCCTTCTCAGGCTTCCGCAGATAGGGAGCAGCATCTCCAAAGATTGACATCTCCGCATCTGAGCTCATGGCTGAAGTTTGGCTGGGGAACCAAGTACGTGTTTGAAATTCAGCACTGTCTGACAATGGTCAGTTTCAGTTCCAGGACTTCTGAATGCACACTCTCTTTTTTCCATATTTAGGGACTGGGCTGTGTAAACCATTACCAGGACTTATTGATAGGACTGGGGCCACTACAGGCCTAAATTCAGTCTGATGTTAAAAGCAGATAAGGGAATACCTAGAAACAACATCTACATAAAGTCAGTAGGCCTAGATGACGGACATTCTAGGGCTTTTGGAGAATTAGACAATGAAAAAAATTGAACCACCGATGATTGCTTTAGAAAGGGCTCGGAGAATTAAAGATATCGGAGAAGTGGGGAGAAAAGCAAAACTGAATCTATCTTAAACAAAAAATGTGACCCTGCAATCTATCATTCTGTAGTCTGAAGGCTTGTCTCTGTAGAGACTTATTGAACAGCAAGTCAGGGTGTGAATGTACATGACACTAAGGTGCTGTGTGGAACCTGCTGCCAAGCACTAAATGTTCTGTAGTGAGTAGCTAGTGGAGTCCCATAGGATTCAGTACTAGTCAATATTTTCATTAATGATTTGGATAATGGAGTGGAGAGTATGCTTGTGAAATTTGTGGATGACACCAAGCATTCTGGAGAACAGGATTAGAATTCAAATCAGCCTTGAACACTGGAGAATTGGTCTGAAATCAACAAGATGTAATTCAGTAAAGACAAGTGCCAAAAAGTATATGTAGGAAGGAAAAGTCAAACTTACAACTACAAAATGGGAAATAACTGGCTAGACAGTAGTACTGCTAAAAAGGACCTGGAGGTCATAGTGGATCACAGAGTGAATGAAATGGCAACAATATGATGCTGTTGTGAATAAGGCTAATAGAATTCAGGGGTGTAGCATGCAAGACATGGGAGGCAATTGCAGGGCCGCCCGCGGGGGTGGGGGGACAAGTGGGGCAATTTGCACCAGGCCCCGGGCCCCACAGGGGCCCCCATGAGAGTTTTCAATGGGTCTTCGGTGGCAGATCCTTCAGTGCTGCCAAACACACCCGGATCAAGTGAAGGACCTGCTGCTGAAGAACCAGAGCTTCTTCCGCTCCGGGTCTTCAGCAGCAATTCAGTGGTGGGGGCTCCTTCCACTCCGGGTCTTCAGCGGCAGTTCGGCAGCAGGTCCTTCACTCACTTCTGGACCCGCTGCCGAGGTGCCCCAAAGACCCAGAGCAGAAGGACCCCTGCCGCCGAAGACCCCAGGCCCCCCGAATCCTCTGGGTGGCCCTGGGTAATTGTATTGCTCTAGTTGGCACAGGTGAAGCCTCAGCTGGAGTAATGTGTCCAGTTTTGGGCTCCACACTTTAGGAAAGATGTGGTCAGGTTGGAAAGAGTTCAGAGGGGAGCAACAAAAATGATAATTGGTTTAGAAAACCTGAACTATGGGGAAAGGTGAAAAAAATGGGCATGTTTAGATCTGAGAAAAGAAGACTGAAGGTGGGACATGATAACAGTCTTCAGATATATTAAGGGTTGGTATAAAGATGGTGATGATCAACTGTTCTCCTTGTTTACTAAAGGTAGGACAAGAAGAACATAAGAATGGCCATACTGGGTCAGACCAAAGGTCCATCTAGCCCAGTATCCTGTCTTCCAACAGTGGCCAATGCCAAGTGCCCCAGAGGGAGTGAACCTAACAGGTAATGATCAAGTGATCTCTCTCCTGCCATCCATCTCCACCCTCTGACAAACAGAGTCTAGGGGCACCATTCCTTACCCCATCCTGGCTAATAGCCATTAATGGACTTAACCTCCATGAATTTATCCAGTTCTCTTTTAAATGCTGTTATAGTCCTAGCCTTCACAACCTCCTCAGGTAAGGAGTTCCACAAGTTGACTGTGCGCTGTGTGAAGAAGAACTTCCTTTTATTTGTTTTAAACCTGCTGCCTATTAATTTCATTTGGTGACCCCTAGTTCTTGTATTATGGGAATAAGTAAATAACTTTTCCTTATCTACTCTCTCCACATCACTCATGATTTTATATACCTCTATCATATCCCCCTTTAGTCTCCTCTTTTCCAAGCTGAAAAGTCCTAGCCTCTTTAATCTCTCCTCATATGGGACAAGTTCCAAACCCCTAATCATTTTAGTTGTCCTTCTCTGAACCTTTTCTAGTGCCAGTATATCTTTTTTGAGATGAGAAGACCACATCTGTATGCAGTATTCAAGATGTGGGCGTACCATCGATTTATATATTCTCCTTCTTATTCTCTATCCCCTTTTGTATGATTCCTAACATCCTGTTTGCTTTTTTGACTGCCTCTGCACACTGCGTGGATGTCTTCAGAGAACTATCCATGATGACTCCAAGATCTTTTTCCTGATTTGTTGTAGCTAAATTAGCCCCCATCATATTGTATGTATAGTTGGGGTTATTTTTTCCAACGTGCATTACTTTACATTTATCCACATGAAATTTCATTTGCCATTTTGTTGCCCAATCACTTCGTTTTGTGAGATCTTTTCGAAGTTCTTCACAGTCTGCTTTGGTCTTAACTATCTTGAGCAGTTTAGTGTCATCTGTAAACTTTGCCACCTCACTTTTTACCCCTTTCTCTAGATTATTTATGAATAAATTGAATAGGATTGGTCCTAGGACTGACCCTTGGGGGGCTTAATCTGCAGCAAGGGAGCTTTAGGTTGGATATTAGGAAAAACTTCCTAACTATAAGGATAGGTAAAGTCTGGAATAGGTTATCAAGGGAAGTTGTGGAATCCCCATCACTGGAGGGTTTTAAGAATAGGTTAGACAAACAGAGATGGTCGAGGTTTACCATCAGCACAGGGAGGATGGACTAGCTGACCTCTTGAGGTCCCTTCTAGCTTACATATGATTACATGGCTGGAGTTATAACAGACTATTAAGCAAAAAACTATGGATCATACCAAATAGACTGATTTTTAAATGTAATGTAGAGTAACAAAGTTAGTGGCGTTAATAAAGTAATGTTATCTGGATAGGAATAAAGCATTTGATGGAGCATTTCACAAAATGTCGCTTCAACATTACTGCAAATATAAATGTTGTCACATGGGGTGAAACTGGCATATGGACCACTGCAATTAATGGAAAGGTAATGTTAAATAGCCACACCATTAGAAAGGAATTTGCCTAGGAGCTGTACTACAGAGATGGGGGTTAAGCCCAGTTTTGTTTTGCATCTGTGATTTAAAACTGCTGTAAAAATCCCTGCTCGAGTGTATAGAACCTGGATAGGCAACTAAATGGGACATGTAACTATGAGTGTCCTAAGGGTAGGAACACCAAGAAGGGAGAGAAATCATTTAACATGGAAATTCCTGGGACCGATGGGGTAACATGGACCACAGAAACTGGAGGCTGAATACTGGGAAATTGTGTGACTGCTGAGATCTATTAAATTGTTGAATACGCTTTAAAGAAAGACATGAAAGTGTCAGACATTTAACCCTGCATGGACACAAGCCTGAGTTTCTGGGCAATTGCCGATCTAATTTCAGTGGCCCATTGGATTCCTGACAGACATGTGTGGGCAGCCCCTGCCAATGCTAGTGAGCTCCATCCTGTTTGCCAAAGCACCAGCATTTCCATGAGCATTAGGAAAGGAATGGCCTAGGGCTGCGCTGGCTCCATTAGCTCTATGGGGAAGGTGGAGGGATTGGCCACTGCCATAACACTGGCCCCACTGGCCCCAGGACCTGTTGTATCGGGAGGAGGCAGACATGCATTTTTCTTCCAGAGGAAATTCCCCAAAGCTAATGCGGCCAGGTATTCACTTCTGGGTAGAACCTCCTGCACTGTGCTGTAAGCTCCTTTCAAAGCAGAGCTCCCTGTTCAGGGTCCAGTGGAGCCATCAAGGAACCCCAGCTTGTTCTGCTGAAGGGGGGTCATGGCAACCGTCACTCCCCACACCCGAAGGAATGACCTGGGGAAAAAACAGACACAGGAACAGCCTTGAGTTTTCATGGAAATGACCAGTCTGATCACTGGTGAATGTGGAGGTAAATTAACCATTTTTACTGCCAAGACTGTGCCCTATCTCCAGAAGGGCCTTTCCATTCTCCTCAGAGCATTTTACTGAGGGACAGATGTGCTTATTTTCTAAAAGCAGAGTGAAACCTGTGTGGAATAGAATTGCACTGTGTTGGGAAGGCAGGTCACACACTTCTACATGCTGCATGGAGGCCAAGACCTCTAGCAAACACAATCAGCGCCATTCAGAAGCAGAATGGGGGCGGGGGGTGGGGAGAGACTTTAACAGGCTCCTCTTACAACAGTCAACGGTCTTTGCTGATCAACAGGCTGCAAACAATTGCAAAGCTGCAGAATACCGTTGGCTGGTTTTGTTTACTTCGTATAACAAACCTCTTACTTTTACTTAACAAAACACAGTGTGCTGGTCGTGCTGGGCTCTCACAGATCATTTTTGGGTTGTTTCATTTCCGACAATGGGTTTTGTCATTTAGTTTTATCACTCACATTTTGTATTCACCAAATGCATGTTGAATTCTCCTGACAGTTCTCTTCACCCCTTCTGCCCAGAACTGAATTATTCCTTATATTAAACACCATGGAACACGTTCTTGCCAATGAAAAGGAGGACACACAATTTCAGGGTACTTGGTTTATAGCAAGTTTATACCGTATTACTAGATCATCCATCTAGCTCCTCATTACCACATTTCCCTCAGGGCCTCCCAGAGGATTCAGGGAGCCTGGGGTCTTCGGTGGCGGGGGCCCCCGCCGCTGAATTGCTGCCAAAGACCCAGCACTTTGGCAGTGGGTCCCGGGGCAGAAGGACCCCCCACTGCGGGTCTTTGGGGCACTTCGGCAGCGGGTCCTGGAGCAGAAGGACCCCCCACTGCCGAAGACCCGGAGCAGAAGAAGCTCCGGGGACCCAGGCCCTGTGAGAGTTTTCCGGGGCCCCTGGAGCAAGTGAAGGACCCTGCTCCAGGGGCCCCCAAAAACTCTCGGGGCCCCTGCTGGGCCCGGGGCAAATTGCCCCACTTGCCCCCCCCCGGGGCAGCCCTGATTTCCCTTGCATTTTTCATCAGACCCTAAGTGTCTGCCCTTATAACTGATCCAAGAGTCTGTCCTGTAAGGGCTAAGGTGCATGCCAAGCCAGTGTGCTAGCCTGCTGGTTACTGACTGTCCATGTGAACCCTGCTACCACACCCGGAAAGATCCTAGCGCACTTTGATCTGCTGCTGTTTCAAAGTGGAGTAGATCAAAGTGCACTAAGGAACTTTTAATACATGGTAGCAGGGTCCACAGGCCAGTTAGGGCAAAGCAGGTGCATGTGCCCCGCCTGCCGTGCACTAGCAGACCATGTAGACAAGCTTTTACCAATCCATAAGATATTTAGCAATGGTCAGTTTGGTTAGACTCTTGCAGGAAGATGCTGGACCTGGCTATAGTATGCTGAGGTACTTACTGCTAACAAAACCCCAGCAAGTCTGTATTCCTTACAATGTTGGCGTCAGGGCTGCCACCTGTCTCGCTGGGCATTATGGACCAGAGCTAATTAGCACAACATCTTACTTCTACCTCTCTAAGGTCTGCTTGCTTTGCTACAAGGTGGGAATCGCTAGGCTGGCAGGAAGGCTTCAGCCCACTCTGCTGACATTGGTAAAGCTAATCCCATTGGTAATTCATGGACAAATTCCCATCTTGCCCAGGTGCTTCAAAGCACAAGGTCAGCATGTGCTAGCTGGAGAGATCGGCCAGTACTGCACACCAGACAGCATTTCATCTTGTGCGTAAACTACACACATTGCTCAGGGATATCAGCACTGGTACACACTGCATTTAGAATGACTCTTACCAAACACAGTTTGCCTCCTTGGGTTACTGAAGGTATCTCCTTATGGTGTTGAAAGGAAAGGAAAGGAAAGGAAAGGAAAGTTAAATCCAAGGGAGTTCATTGTCTTGGTTATCTAGTAGCTTAATGTCTTTTACCATCTACTCTGAATATTACTGTCCTATACAGCTGAATAATAGGATTGTGGAAAAGAGAGCATGTTTCCCATTTCATGTATAATTGCTCTTAACCATTAAATTATATAGGAGTTCCTCTGGACTATCAATTTGGATCCAAGCCCCACAAAGAACCGCCTGTATCCCACTATCTTACTGTAAACGATTGACATTAGAACGCTGAACCAGCGAACTGAGGTACTGGGAAAGGTCAGCTGCATTAAATATATTGTCCTGCATCAACGTCTGCACTGTTAGCTTTTTTTGTGCCCTTGGCAGGCTAAAAGGGGAAGTGTGCTGAGGGGCCTCCTTCTGCTTCTGTCACCACAGCCACATGTGCACAGCGTGGGACAGATCTATTACACTCACATTTAGTGTATCCAGAGTGTCAGAAATGGGGAGTGGGATAGAACTTGCTTTTCCCTGATCCCTCATGCTCTTCAGCTGAGCAACATCAAAGTCCAGGGCCCTGAAGAGTGGGCAGGCATCTGAGACTTACCTTGAAATGCTGAACTGACAAAGAATAAGGGAGCCTTAGCCCTAGCCTCTTTACACACTGGCATCTGCCAACACAGCACTCTATCCCTCTATTTTTGGTGAATAATAATTTACTCTTTAATTGTAAATGTGTTGAAGCTCTGATCTCTCGTTCTCTGTTAATTACTAAGGGTAGGTCTACACTTACCGCGCGAGTCGACGCGGTGAGTTCGACTTCCCGGAGTTCGAACTATCGCGTCTAATCTAGATGCGATAGTTCGAACTCCCAGCGCGCTCCGGTCGACTCCGGAACTCCACCACTGCAAACGGCGGTGGCGGAGTCGACCTTGGAGCCACGGATTTCAATCCCACGGCATCTGGACGGGTAAGTAGTTCGAACTAGGGTACTTCGAGTTCAGCTACGCTATTCACGTAGCTGAACTTGCGTACCCTAGTTCGACCCCCGCCCTTAGTGTAGACCAGGCCTAAGAGACATGACTGGCTGAAGGTTGCATGGAGTCAGCTGCCCTGAGATTTTTTTTGTTTAGTCACACGCATTGCCCTCTGAAAGGCTGCGGCCCGCCTGGGGGATGGAGGAAGCTGGAAAAACTCCCTGATAATCCCAAATAAGGGAATCGTCTGCACCTGACCTTGGGAGATTACTTCAACCAGTAAGAAATGTATTTGCAAAATGTAGGCTTCACAGATTGTAACTGTCTAGTGCAAATCTCTCTCTATACACACACACACACACCATTGACAGTGATAGAGAATTAGGAAAATACAGCATGTGAGGTGTGATTCTTATTTACATGATTCCCCCTTTTCACCTGTCTGCCAGGGTGAAGCATTTTGACTCGTTCACTCCCATGTTAGGGCCCCTTTACACATACCACCATACCCTGGTGCCTGCCCCCCACTTGGAATGATAGTGGAAGGGAGCCCCTCCCCTCCTGCAGATGCAGGAGTCTCAGCATGGGGTCCCCTCCTTCATCCAAGAATGGCAGCAGGGCCCACCTCCTCTTAGGAACAGAAAGGGAGGAAACAAGGGATCCCCTCTGCCCCTGGAGAGGCAGGGAGCTCCAGTATTTGCCCCAGCTACCATGATGTATCTGCTTGGGTGAGTGAGTGGGTCAGGCCTGCTGCACCTTCCCCTCCCTCCTGTGGCACCCCAGAGCATGAAAGGGGCTGTTTTCCCATTACAGAGCTATCGTTTCAGGCTCTCTGCAGATGCAGGCAGTTGTCATTGCATCGGTTACACTCAGGTCATATTCTCAAACTTTTGTCTGCAAACACGAGGGCTAGAATTTACTCTTTAAAAAAAAGAAAACTGAGATTCAGCAGGAATTCCCTAGCCCTGTGTCTTAATCCTAACCTGAAAATATATTGAGAAGATATTTTCCTATTCCTACAATATTATGTGGTGAGGACCTTCTAGTAATGACACAAGAAAAAGAAAAATGCTCCCTTTATAATGTAAACCAGTAAGTGTGTGTATGTGTGAGTGATAGTTTCATAGAGTTTAAGGCCAGAAGGGACCATTAGATCATTTAGTCTGATCTCCCGTGTATCAGAGGCTATTACATTTCATTTAGTTACCCCTGTATTAATTCCAAAGATTTTAGTTAAACCAAAACATTTCAGCCTTTGGGAGACTAAATTGTGTACCACAGGTATAGACCAAGAGAGCCTGAGGTGCCAGCAGCGCCAAAGCTCCCACCAGTGGCCTAGACTCCTGAAGCAGCAGGGGCAGGGAATTAATATGTTGAGTTATGCCCATAGGGTCCAGGAGACAAACCATGCTGCAGAGAAAGGTGAAAACTCCCAAGGTCCCTGCCAATCTGATCTGAGAGAAAATTCCTTACTGACCCCTGATCTGCCAATCAGTTAGATCCTGAGCATGTGAGCAAGGCACCCCTCCAGGCATCTAAAAAAAAGGATTGTCTATCACCTCACAGCACTAGCCCACCCTGTTCAGCATCCCATCTCCAGCTGTGCCCAGTCCTGATACTTCAGGGAAAGGCAAAAATAACTAAAATACATCAGGTCAATTATGCCTTGGGTGGGACGGGGGAAGGAGAGAAGATTCCTTCCTGACCCCTGCAGGCAACTGACTGAAGCCCTGAAGCCTGAGATTTGATTATTGTCATAATCTTAAAGCATTGCTGCAAGTGTTCTGAGCATGTTGAGGATACTGCAGGCAATCCCATTCGCCCCACAGCCCATAAAGGAAAAGGATGAATATGGGGACTCAAACACAAGCTCCAAAGCCAGAAGGGACCACTCAGTCTTCACACACACACAGGCCATAGAATTTCTCCCAGAAACTGGATTAAAGAACATCGTTCAGAAAGGTATCTTGTCTCATCTTGTACACTGAAAATAATAGTGAGTCAACCATCTCCCCTGCTCAGCAGTTCCAATGTTTAATTACCCTCACTGCTTGGAAATTGCATCTTGTTTCATGGTTGAATTTGTCAAACTTCAACTTCCAGCCATTCGATCTTGTTTTGCCAATGTCACCAAGGTTGAAAAGCCTCCTGCTCTCAGATCTCTGTTCCATGATGTGTCAGTGCCTAGACACAGTGATCACATCACCTCTCCACCTTCTCTCTAATAAGCTAAATACGTTGAGCTCTTTAAGCCTCACATGGTAAGGCTTGTTTGTTTTCCAGCATCTGGATCATTTTAGTAGCCGCTCCTTTGAACTCTCTCCAGAATTTCCACATCCTTCTTGAAGTACGGACACCAGAACTGGACATAGAATTCTATTTGTGGTCCTACCAATGCAGTGTACACAAGCCATAATCACTGCCCTTCTGTTACACAGGGGCCCATTGGTGGTTCATTGCTCTGTGTCAGCATCTCATGTCAGGCCTGACAGACTCACTACACCTCACACACTGGTGTCATGATATAGACCCAAAGAGTGGCCTGTAAGGTACCAGTTACAAACTAGTAACACTCTGGTTCTGAAAATCCTTGCTTGATGTATGTATGGGCTGTGCACAAAGAGTTCTGGACATGTGCTGGAATTATGTCCTTAAAATGTGTTCGGCAGGCAATGCCTAAGCCTAGTCTGCTCTAGTCAAAGGAATATGGATGTTCTTGTCTGACCAGCCTGGCTGTCAGGCAAAGACAATGAAAAAAAATTACATACAAGGTAAACAAAGCTATCACGCTAACAAGCAAGGGAGAAGAGCACAAGACATCTCTTCCCAGCCTGAGTAAAGGAACTTTATCTGAGAATACATGTAAAAGGTTTACTGGGCTATAAAGATAGGAGATCTGAACCGGAAAATTCAGGACTGGGAGGGTGCTGGCGTCATTCTGCAAAGAGTAACTGGGCTATAGAAGCCTTGCTGTGACCAAATGCTTGTCTGCTGGCTGTTGGTGTCAGGGCTATGAGCTGCAGCAGCATAGCATTGAAGGTACCCAGAGTTGCAGGGCAGGCGGTTACATGGCCCTTTACTGCTCTGGATTGAACCCCAAAGCGTCACTTCTACTTGATATTCTGTTTTTGTACATCTAAGAATCTCATTACCCCTTTTTGCTACAGCATTGAACTAAGAGCTCATGCAGAGGCAATTATCTACAATGAGCCCTTCTCTGAGGCTTTGTTTTCCAAGACAGAGTATCTTATCCTGTAGGTATGACCTATGTTCTTGGTTTCCAGATGTATTATTATTTGGCTGTATTAAAACACGTTTTGTTGGATTGTGACCACTTAACCAGGTGACTGATCACTCTGTAGCGATAACCTGTCCTCATTTTCTATCCCACCAATTTTTGTGTCATCTGCAAACTTTACCAGCAAAGGTTCTATATCATCATCTAAATATTTTTATCAACAATTAAAATAGTGTTTGACCAAGAAACAATCCCTGGGAAACCATGCTAGAAACAGCCAGACTTATTGATGTCTCCCCATTTGCAACGGCATTCTGAGATCTGTCAATGAGCCAGGTTACTTTTTTATCAATTTTATGTATGCCCTGTTAGTTTCATATAATGCAAACTTTTTAATCAAAATGTCATGTGGTACTAAGACAAATGCCTTGCAGAAATCCAAATATACTATACCAACACAGTTACCTTTATCTACCAGACCTGTAATCCTGTCAAAAAAAGGTTAGTTTGATGAGACGTGCCTTCCATGAAACCTTGCTGACTGCATTAGTTATATTTGTAGCTACAGTGAGGCAGTGGCCTCCCTCTGGACTTGAGGGTGAGACCTGATGGGTGGAGCCAGACTCTCCCCCCTCACCGGAAGTTCTGGGGTGGGACAGGAAATATAAAGTTCAGTGGTCCTTGCTTCTAGGAAGCCAAGCCTTCTCAGGACCTAAGCAGCCCAGTGTCCTACTCCCTGAAGAGACGGAGGACCTTGAGGCACCCATCTCGTGCATTTTGGGGAATAACTGAGGACCTAGACATAGTGGGGAAGTCTCAGACCTTGGGTGAGCCAATGCACTTGCCCAACTCCAAAGACAGGCTCAGGCATCCAGAAATAGTTTTATCTGTGGGTGCTTTGGGTACCTTCAACATGGCTGTCCCATGATGTACTGCAGCTTCAGCCAGGTATGGACTGGGGGGGCGGGGTCTAGGGCCTGTAAGCAGCCCTTGGGTAAGGTGACAATTCCCCTCAATGTGGACAGAATCCAAGTCTCTGGCCTCATTGACTCCAGATGCAGACAGACTCATCCATCAGCACTACGTCAAGCCCCGAGACCCACCGCTGGGAGTCATCTGGCTGCAATGCATACATGGGGATGTGAGCTCTACTCCAAAGCATCTATCACCATAACAGTGAAAGGAGAGACATAGGACATGATGGTAGGACATGACAGGGAGACCAGCATTCCCCGTCATCTTGGGCCGTGACTAGAGGGGGTTTGCTGCCAATGTTGGGTCCCAACATCCTGAAGTAGCCTTTGAGGGAGAGGCCTTTGAGAAAGCAGACAAGGCACCTGAGGACCCTGACCTGAATGGCCAAGAAAACCGAGATCCTGACTGCGAACTCCACTGCCCTTGCCGACGAAGAGGTCACCCCAGCAGCTTGTCTGTGAAGAGGCCTTGAATTTTGGAGCAGACGTCAGTCAGGACCAAAGGGAGGATCCCACTCTCAGTCAGGTCTCTGAGCAGCTGGCTCGTGTCAGTGGAATCATGGACAAGCCCCATCAAATGACGCTGTATCCCCCCTTTTGAATTGACCAGTGACTGCCTTTACTGGATCAACCCTTCTGGGCTTAGCTCGTGGTACCCCAATGCCACCAATGCGTGGTCTTGCGACTCACCCATGACATTCCAGCAGCCAGCCACCTAGGTCAGGAGAAAACATTAGTGTGAATCCTGGCCTGGTTCTTCTGGCTCAGGGTGCACCAGGAGGTGAAAGATTCTGTGACTCCTGTGGCCTTGTGTGGAGTGCCAAAGGCTCCCCTCATCCTGTTGTCAGTGATTAGCACCTCATTCAAGAAGTTCACCATGGACCTCGTGGGGCCCTTCACAAATAGCATCATGAAGTTCAAATATATCCTGGTGGTTTTAGATTATGCCACCTGGTTTCCCAAAGTGATCCCCCTCTGAAACACCCTGGCATGAACCATAGATGAAAAAACGTGAAATCAGTTTTTTGGTCCAACAGTCAAATCACTGCTAATAACTGCTAATAACATCTGTTGAAGACACAAAGATCATTGGGGCCCTAAATAATTATGAGAACAAACCTCTGATGAAGAACTATCTGGATCACTTTGAAAGTTGGGCAGTTAAAACAACACTGATTTTAAGGCAGCCACACACAAGGTTATAGATCTAGGAACAAATAGAGCAGGTCACACTGAAAGGCTGGAGACCTGCATCCTGGGAAGCAGAGACTTTGAAAAGAATGTAGGGGTCATGAACGCCCAGTGCGATGCTGTGACAAAGACTTAATGTTCTTCCTAGCTATATAAACAGTAATATAGACTAAGAGTAGGGAGGTGATATTATCCTGCATGCAATGCAGGGGAGACTGTTTCTGGATACTGTGTCTAATTCTGGTGTCCACACTTGAACAAGGATGTTAAAAAACTGAAGAGGGTTAAAAGAAGAGCTGCAAAAAACCCTCCAACTCTGGAGAATAAGCCTTATGACAAGCGATTTAAGGTGTCCAATCTATTTATCAGAAAAAGGTGCTTACCAATTGCTTGCTGTTCATAAATTGCATAGTCAATTGCTAGACCAGACGCTGGTTTGTTATAAAATATATTCAAGAGACCAAATGACCAATATCAGTCAGGTTTATTGCTATAAGCCAGTAATAATAGAGTACAGGAAAAAGGTTCTATATTATGCCAGTCTCCAGGAAGCCATCTTATGCAGCAATGTTTCATTCACCTTGCAGAGAAGGGGCACATGCAGAGATACACATTTCAATCAGTATTATTTATGATGATTTTACAAGTTACGCACCTCTTTACCCATCACTAAAATCCACCCATTCAGTTTGTCCCAGTTACCTACATTGTTGTTCCTTCCTTTTCTTTATTTTGAATACCAGCATTCTAGGCACTGGTCAATGTAGCTGTGGTTCATCACGGCTGACTTGACCGAGGACTTTTGCTTCTGTATAGAGATAGTTGGCACAAGGAGGATTTTGCTTCCTTGAATGACCCCAGTTGCTGAGGGACTAATCGGAAGGAATGTGTCAGGCTAACATCTTGACGTTATTTCCAACCACACCAATTCAACGGACACTGACGAGGTACAAAAAAATGTCAGCTGCGAACGTTGTGCACTGTTTGTCCTACAAAGCCATTGCCCTTGTGGGCAAAAGAGCTGATCATTCACTTCGCTGTTTACAGGGCTGTCAGCAGGACTCCACAGTTGCTTGAAGATGATGCAGAGTACAGCAGCACACCTGCTCACAGCACGGAGCCGCTTTGATCATGTTACAGCTATCCGGTATTCTTTACACTGCACGCATGTGATGAGATGGCAGCTGGACTTTAAATTGACCTTTTTTAATTCTTAAAGTGGGTTGTGGCACTGTCCAAGACCTCCTCTTAGAGCTTAGTCCTGGTGAGTATCTGCATTCCCCTGCCCACACTTTTCAGGTGTCATCATTGCACGTGCTCATGCGATTACTGTGATGGCACCTGAGGATAGCACTGCCCTCCACCACATGTCCTCCTCCACTTGTCCCCACCCCCCGCTCCCTGATCACCCCCTCCCGGGACCCCTGCCCCTAACTGCCCCTTGGGACCCCAGCCCCTATCTAAGCCTCCCTTCTCCTTGTCCCCAACTTCTCCCTCCTGAGACCTCTCCCAACTTCCTCCCAGGATCCCACCCCCTACCTGTCCCCTGACAAACCCCTGGGACTCCCATGCCTATCCAACCGCTGCCTGTCCCCTGACTGCCCCCCCAAACCTTTGACCCATCTAATGCCCCCCTTCTCCCTGCCCTTGACTGCCCCCGGAACCCCTACCCCTTCTCCAACCCCCCAGCCCCCTTACCGTGCCACTCAGACCAGCATGTCTGGCTTTGTGCAGCTCTAGACACGCTACTGCATACATGCTGCTGTGCTCCCCCGCGGAGCCCACAGTCCCCCCCACACACACCCAGCACCTGCCTTCCAGATTTGAACACCTCAAAATTCAGGAATGCTCAAGCTCAGTTTGGGCAGCTGTTACTTCATTTCTCCCAAATCAAATATACTGATCCACTGTAACTTGCTGTAGAAAAAGTAGGATAAAATTGAGCAAGAAATGCTTCCCAGTGGTTATTAGGACTGGAATTGCTATTTTCAACAGCCATTGCCTTTTGTTTGTTTGTTTAAAAGGAAGACAGTGATATTGCATTGGCAAATTCCCCATAGAAAGAAAGTGGAACAAAAGAATAATAAAGGCACCTCAACTTTTCCTCATTTATGGAGGACAGTCTTATAATATGCATCCAGGTATCCTCCAATCACACAAGCTAAAAATTGTTCCACTTTACTGCAGCTCTGTAACCATATGGGAACCAATCCTGTCTGTGTTCTGTGCACATCCAAAATTCCTGCTGAATGACCCGCCCTGGGAGCGAGTTACCAGGGCTGCGGCGGAAGGAGGGTGCAGGTGCGGGGGGAGAGCCCAGGGCTGGAGCGGCAGGCAGTGTGTGTGTGGGGCACTGGTGGGGGGGAAGAGGGGAGCCCAGGGCTGGGGCAGCAGTGGTGTGGGCACTGGTGTGGGGGAAGCCCAGCGCTGGGGTGGCAGGGAGTGTGGGTGTGGGGGGTGGGGGGTGGGGGGGAAGATCCCAGGGCTGGGGCAGCAGGGTGATGCGGGGGGAAGCCAAACATTTTTTTGCTTGGGGCGGCAAAAAGCCTAGAGCCGGCCCTGCCTGACTATAGCTTCAAAGCTGCAGTAGTCCTCACTGTACCACTTGGCAAAGTCCTGCCTATCGAAGCCTTAGAATCCTAGAACTGTTGGGCATGAAGGGCTCTCAAGAGATAATCCAGCCCCCTGTGCCAAGGCAGGATCAAGTGTGGCTAGGGAGGCCCAGTTTCCAGAAGGGCTGAACATCTGCAGCTCCTGTCTGTGGCTTTGTATAGAGTTGTGGGTGCTCAGCATTAATGAAAATCAGCCCCAAGTATCTGTTGTTGAGCAACCAAAATCAGCAACAACTTTTGAAAATTTGAGTCCAGATATTTGAGAGACAGGTGAGGAGCAGAGGGAATGGCAGATTAGCCTCTGACTCTGAGAATTGACAAGTTAGGGCCTAATACAAAGCCGACTGTAAACAATGTAAAGACTCCCAGAGGTTTCAATGAGGTTTAGTTCAGGCCCTAAGACATTGTAACCTCTGTTCTTAACGGCTATAGCGATATATGTATTTATAATGCTGCTCGCCCTCTGCAGCCGTGGGGTCATGAAATTCTGGCCCAGAGTGTGGAAGACAGAGAAGAATGTTTATCTCCCCTGGATGCAGCTCACCCTGCAGCAGTCTGCCAGAGAGAAGGTTGGTAAGAGAAGAGGAACCCAGACGAAGATGTAGTTTTTGCTTCTTCTGTTTCAGTTTCTGGGCTGCAGGAAGCAGTCACCCTTTGGAGAAACAGGAGACATTGAAAATGAGACGCATCCATCAGAACATATGGGCACAGCCAGAGAGGTAAGGAAATCATTTGTACTGTCAGATGTCAAGAATGACCCATTAGCTTTTAGCTGCTAGTTAAACTAGCTCAACTGACCTAACTTGAGTGGAGGGAAAGCACCTTTTATCCCAGTCTAGACTAGACGGAGATGACTACATGTGGTGGGGAGAAGCAATGAATTAGGGCCTCACTCTTTACCTTGGTCAGCATTTTCAACCCCAATCCAGCACTACAACTGCTGAGGCTCCCATGTTGTTTCCTTCCCTCTGGGTAACTGGATTGACTGGCCGCTACATCAACAGACCATTAACTTGAGTCTTTTGTCTAAAGCAGTGGTTCTTAACCTTTACTGCAGCCTGTACCCCTTTGGTTCTCAAAATATCTTCTCACACCTCTTAAACCTAGATTATATTTTTGTTTGTATATTACAGTAATCATTAAAAATGTATAATGTTAATAAATTCATAGTGTAGATGAGAGGACTCACCCGTGGCACCTCCTGCTGGTCTGTTCTGGGAATTAGCTCATTCTAGCTCCAGAGTGCCCTCTGCAGGCCAGTGATCTGCCTGTCCTCTGGCCCCCCGTGTCCCTCCCTGGACCCCAGTGCCTCTTTAACTGGGGTGCTTCCCTCTAGCAGTACCCCTCTAATCGGGGTCTCCCTTCCCAGGGGAACCCCCAACCCTCTATCCCCACTTCACCTCAGTATATGGCTACTGCCAGTTATTGACTAGCCCTTGCACCCTGGGGCAGACTGCAGTATCAGCCACTCATCACTGGCAACATTGGGTTTGGACATGCTGCCTTAGCCTACTCCTGGGCTGCCCTCTGCAACCCCCACTACCTGTGGGCCTTATGCTAGGCCACAGCCCAGGGCTCCAGGCAGGAGCTCCCCAGCCCTGCTCCACTCAGGTACCCTGTCTCTAGCTCCCTGCAGCCAGGCCCTTCTCCCTCTACAAACAGAGAGAGACTGACTGGATCGCTGGCTCACAGCCTTTTAGAGCTGCAGCCCTCTGCAGGGCTGCTTTTAAACCCCTCAGGGCAGGAGCGGGTAACCACCCTGCTACACATAGGTTTGATGAAACAAAGTAGTTGTATTTACGTGCCTGTGCTAAATTTGTGTTTTTGATGATTTACCTTCTAAAAAAATCTGGCATGTCTCACACCTCCAGAAAGGGCATCTTGCACCCCAGGGGGTGCGTGCAGCCCAGGTTAAGAACCACTGGTCTAAAGCCATCCCTGACAAGTGCTTGTCCAACCTGCTCTGCAAAACCTCCACCGACGGGGATACCACAACTTCCCTTGGGAACCTGTTCTAGTACTTATCTAGCCTTACACTTAGGCCTTGTCTACACTACAGGACTATTTCGAATCTACTTAAGTCGAATTTGTGGATTCGACCTTATGAAGTCGAATTTGTGTATCCATACTAAATACACAAATTCGAACTTCTGAGTCCACATTCACGGGGCCAGCATCAACTTTGGAAGCGGTGCACTGTGGGAAGCTATCCCACAGTTCCCGCAGTCCCCGCTGCCCATTGGAATGCTGGGTAGAGCTCGCAATGCCTGCTGGGTGAAAAAATGTGTCGAGGGTGGTTTTGGGTTACTGTCGTCATTGAACGGTCAATCACGCCCTCCCTCCCTGAAAGCGCCGGCGGGAAATCTGTTCGCGCCCTTGTCTGGTCGGTTACAGCGCGGACGCCACATCACTGCGAGCATGGAGCCCGCTGCGATCATCACTGCACTTATGGCCGTTGTCAACTCCTCGCACCTTATCGTCCACCTCTGCAACAGTCAGCTGCTGAGAAACCGGGCGAGGAGGCTCCGGCAGCGCGGTGAGGAGAGTGGCACAGACCTCTCAGAAAGCAGGGTACGCCGGGCAGTGGAGATCATGGTGGCAATGGGTCACGTTCATGGTGTGGAACGGCGATTCTGGGCCCGGGAAACAAGCACAGACTGGTGGGACCACATAGTGCTGCAGGTCTGGGATGACACAGAGTGGCTGCGAAACTTCAGGATGCGTAAGGGCACTTTCCTTGAACTGTGTGACTTGCTGTCCCCTGCCCTGAAGCGCCAGGACACACGCATGCGAGCAGCCCTGAGTGTGCATAAGCGAGTGGCCATTGCTCTCTGGAAACTAGCAACGCCAGACAGCTACCGGTCAGTAGCGAACCACTTTGGCGTGGGCAAATCTACCGTGGGGATTGCTGTCATTCAAGTAGCCCACGCAATCGTTGAGCAACTGCTCTCAAAGGTAGTGACTCTCGGAAATGTCCAGGTCATCATAGATGGCTTCGCCGCGATGGGATTCCCAAACTGCGGTGGGGCTATAGATGGGACTCACATCCCTATCCTGACACCAGCCCACCAGGCCAGCGAGTACATTAACCGAAAGGGCTACTTTTCAATGGTGCTGCAAGCTGTGGTGGACCATAGGGGACGTTTTACCAACATCAACGTCGGGTGGGCGGGCAAGGTTCATGACGCGCGCGTGTGTTCAGGAACTCTGGTCTGTTTAGACGCCTCCAGGCAGGTACTTTCTTCCCGGACCACAAAATAACGGTTGGGGATGTGCAGATGCCTACAGTGATCCTCGGGGACCCGGCCTACCCGCTAATGCCCTGGCTCATGAAGCCCTATACAGGCGCCTTGGACAGTGAGAAGGAACTCTTCAACTACCGGCTGAGCAAGTGCAGAATGGTGGTGGAGTGTGCTTCCGGACGTCTCAAGGGAGATGGCGGAGCTTACTGACTCGCTCGGACATCAGCGAAAGAATATCCCGTAGTTATTGCTGCTTGCTGTGTGCTCCATAATCTATGTGAGAGCAAGGCGAGACCTTTGGCCGCTTGGGAGGTTGAGGCAAATCGCCTGGCTGCTGTTTACGATCAGCCAGACACCCGTGCCGAGAGAATATCCCAGAGGAAGCGATGTGCATCAGGAGGCTTTGAAAGCGAGTTTCCTCGCAGAGCAGGGTAACCTGTGACTGTCCACTTGATTTTAAGAGAGCCTGATCATGGGCCTGTGTCTGTATGTGTCGAGTTAGATCTGAGCTCACAAACCCGGTTCTCCAAGTTTCCCCCACTTCCAAAGCACGTTTTAAAACTAATGAAATGTTACAGTAATTAATAATAAATCTTTCGTTGACTTTGCATTTCTGTTTCTTGGTTGAAACATGGAAGCATTCTGTGCTGGGTAAGGTGTGCAATGATGTACAGACCGCTTGTCCAAAACAGGACGGACAGCCTCCTGCTCCTACATAGGTCTGTGGGGTGGGGGACGGTTTACGGTGGTTGTGCATGTAGGGGAGGTTGCAGGAATGGGTGGGTTTGCAGGAAGGGCGAGGGTGCCGTCTTTGTTTTGGGGTTTACATGATGGCTGTGGGCTGTGGGTTTGGGCGTTGGAAGGGGTGAGGGGTGTGGGGGAAGGGTGAGTATCTGCCCCTGGATGAGGGCTCTTTTTGGGGCTCAGGGCACCGGGGAAGATCGTGGCTACGGTCGAAGTGCATGTGAAGGGAAGCCTGCCTTTACATTCGGGGATGGCAGGCACCAGGACCCTGGACAAGCATACACATCAACGAAAGACCCAGGGCAGCATACACCACACAGACTGACCCTGGTGCCTAGTGACTGCAGTCTGTGTGTGCCCTGCAGTTGACCCTGCACCCAAGTCTGTACCATGGTACTGTGGGCTATGCACTGCAATTACAATTCCCCCCCCCCACACACACACACCCACAGAAAGTCTTCTGACACGAGAAACGTGACGGAAACAGTAACACCAAACCGCTTTTAATAATGTAGTACACAGTGGGGGGTTTAAACTTGGAGTTGGGACTGGTTGATGCTGTAAGGAAAGAACTTGTACAAATTTACAGCGCGAGAGGTGTCTCGAACATTAGCGGTCTGCTGCGGTGCAGTGACAGTTCTCACGGCCCCTACCGCCCCTCCTTCTTGTAACTTTGGGTGAGGGGGGGACAGGACTTCTTGGCGTTGGAGGGCGGTTGCAGATGCACTGCAGGGGGGCTCTCTCCTCCTGCCTGCGGTCTTGCAGAACATCTACAAGGCGCCGGAGCGTGTCCGTTTGCTCCCTCATTAGACCAAGCAGCGTTTGAGTCGCCTGCTGGTCTTCCTGCCGCCACCTATCCTCCCGTTCCATGTGTGTGCGATGCTGCTGACAGAGGGTCTCCCTCCACTGTCTCTGCTCTGCCGCCTCCGCTCTGGAGCAGGCCATCAGTTCCTGGAACATGTCGTCCCTAGTCTTTTTCTTTTGGCGTCTAATCTGAGCCAGCCTCTGCCAGGGGGATGCCGGGGCAGTCCGGAAAAGAGCCGAAGCTGTGTGATGCGAAAAAGTAGGTGATTTCCTTGAACACATACATGTTTGCCAACAGTGAACACAGTCTAGTCAGTTTCAGTTAACAAGACCAAAGAGGGCACCAAGTCTCAGGAGATCTCAGAACTAGTCCGAGAACACTTCAACCTCCCTGGCCACACAATAGCAGATGTTAAGGTGGCCATCTTACAACAAAAAAACTTTAGGACCAGACTTCAAAGAGAAACTGCTGAGCTCCAATTCATCTGCAAATTTAACACCATCAGCTTAGGACTAAACAAAGACTGTGAATGGCTTGCCAATTACAGAACCAGTTTCTCCTCCCTTGGCTTTCACACCTCAGCTGCTGGAACAGGGCCCCATCCTCCCTGATTGATCTAACCTCGTTATCTCTAGCTTGCTTCTTGCTTGCTTATATATACACACCTGTCCCTGGAAATTTCCACTGCTTGCATCCGAAGAAGTGGGTATTCACCCACGAAAGCTCATGCTGCAAAACTTCTGTTAGTCTATAAGGTGCCACAGGATTCTTTGCTGCTTCTACAGAACCAGACTAACACGGCTACCCCTCTGATAGTAGAGGCAATGGTTCCACTCTATATTCGGATGTCCTGGCGTGGAAGAGTCTGCTTCCACGGAGCGCCCAACAAGGCACCTCTTCCGACGAACCTCATGCGGAGGCTTTGCGAGGAACTGAATGACACCTTCGTGGAAATGTCGCTAGAGGATTATTTTTCTATCCCCATTTGTGTGGACCTTCTCTTCATATAGTTTAATATTTAGAATTTTGTAAATACTGTTTCTATTTTTTCTATAACAATGTTATAAAAAATAAATGTTTATACGTGTGTAGCACTTACCGCCTGATCCTTCCCCTGATTCCGAGTCCGGGTTAACGGCAGGGGAGGGTTGGTAGGGGATCTCTGTGAGGGTGATGAAGAGATCCTGGCTGTCAGGGAAAGCGGGAGTGTGTTCGCTGTTGCCTGCGCCGTCCTCAAAAGACCCTTCCTCATCTTCCCCATCGGCGAACATCGAGGAGGAACTGTCCCAGTACACTATTCCGTCCTCGGAGTCCACCGTCACTGGTGGGGCAGTTGTGGCAGACCCACCTAGAATGGCATGCAGTGCCTCGTAGAAGCGGCATGTCTGGGGCTGTGCTCCGGAGCGTCCGTTTGCCGCTCTGACTTTTTGATACCCTTGTCTTAGGTCCTTGACTTTCACACGGCACTGCATCGCATCCCGCTGTATCCTTTCTCTTTCATGGCTTTCGAGACCTTCTCGAAGGTCTTCGCGTTCCGCTTGCTGGAGCGCAGCTCTGAGAGCACAGACTCCTCGCCCCACACAGCGATCAGATCCATGACTTCCCTGTCAGTCCATGCTGGGGACCTCTTTCTATTCTGGGATTGCCCGGACTCCTCTGCTGGAGAGCTCTGCATCATTGCAGGTGCTGCGGAGCTCGCCCCGATGTGCAACCAGAACGTCAGATTCAAACCGCCCAGACAGGAAAATGAATTCAAATTTTCGCGGGTCATTTCCTGTGTGGCTGGGCAGAGAATCCAAGCTCGGACTGCTGTCCAGAGCGTCAACAGAGTGGTGCAGTGTGGGATAGCTCCCGGAGCTACTAAGTTCGATTAGCATCCACACCAAGCCTAATTCGAGCTAGCCGTGTCGAATTTAGCGTTACTCCACCTGCCGGGGTGGAGTACCAAATTCGAACTAAAGAGCCCTCTAGTTCGAATTAAATGGCTTCCTGGTGTGGACGGTTGAGCGGTTAGTTCGAATTAACGCTGATAAATTCGAATTAAAGTCCTAGTGTAGACCAGGCCTTAGAAAGCTTTTCCTAATGTCTAATCCAGATGTTGATTAAGTCCATTACTTCTTCTCTGACCTTCAGTGGACATGGAGAAAAACTGATCACTGTCCTCTTTATAACAGCCCTTAACATATTTGAAGACTATTATCAGGTCCCCCCTCAATCTTTTTTTCTCAAAACTAAACATGCCTAGTTTTTTTTAACATTTCCTCATAGGTCAGGTTTCCTAAACTTTGTATTACTTTTGTTGCTCCTCTGGAGTCTCCCCAGTTTATCCACCTCTTGTGACACCCAGAACTAAGCACAGTATTCCAGCTAAGGCCTCACCAGTGCCACACAGAGCAGGACAATTTCCTTCTTTGTCTTCTATAAAGCATTCCTGTTATTGTTAATATACCCCAGAATGATATTAGCCTTTTTTGCAACTGCATCATGTTGTTGACTCATTTAATTTGTGATCCACTATAACCCCCAGATTCTTTTCAGCAGTACTTCCACCTAGCCAGTTATTCCCCATTTTGTAGTTGTGCATTTGATTTTTCCCTCCTAACTGTAGTACTTTACACTTGTCTTTGGAATTTAATTTTGCTGAATTCACACCAATTCTCCAATTTATCAAGGTTGATTTGAATTCTAATCTTGTTCACCAAAGTGCCTGCAACCTTCCCCATTGATGTCATCTGCAAATTTTGTAAGCAAACTCTCCATTTCATTATCCAAATCATTAATGAAAATATTGAATAGTACCGCTTATTTAGTCTGCAAAAGAGAAGAGTGAGGGGGGATTTATAGTAGCCTTCAACTACCTGAAGGGGGGTTCCAAAGAGGATGGAGCTCAGCTGTTCTCAGTGGTGGCAGATGACAGAACAAGGAGCAATAATCTCAAGTTGCAGTGGGGAAGCTCTAGGTTGGATATTAGGAAAAACTATTTCACTAGGAGGGTGGTGAAGCAGTGCAATGGGTTACCTATGGAGGTGGTGGAATCTCCATCCTTAGAGGTTTTTAAGGCCTGGCTTGACAAAGCCCTGGCTGGGATGATTTAGCTGGGGTTGGCAGGGCTGCCCAGAGGATTCAGGGGGCCTGGGGCAGGGCCAGGTCTTCAGCAGCAATTCAGTAGTGGGTCCCTCTCGGAGGGAAAGACCCACCGCCGAATTGCCGCCGAAGAATGAAGAAGGGGCAGTAGAGCAGCCTAAGTGCCACCAATGGCTTTTTTTTTTCTTTTTTTCCACCGCTTGCTGCGCTTGTACTCACTGGGCGGCGCTCCGAGACTTCAGCAGCACTTCAGCAGCGGGTCCTTCACTCGCTCCGAGTCTTCTGCTGCACTGAAGGACCCGCCTCCGAAGACCCAGAGCGAATGAAGGGCCCATCTCGGATGTGCTGCCGAAAACCCAGAGCAGCTTGCGGGGCCCTGGGTCCTGGGGCAAATTGCCCCACTTGCCCCCCTCCTCCCTCGGGTAGCCCTGGGGGTTGGTCCTGCTTTGAGCAGGGGTTGGACCAAATGACCTCCTGAGGTCTCTTCCAACCTTAATCTTCTATGATTCTATGCACCCAGGACAGACCACTATGGGACTCCACTAGATACGCCCTCCCAGTTTGATAGTGAACAGGGGCGGCTCTAGAGCCCAGCGGGGCAAGCACCCGCCTGGGGCGGCCCTTTCCCAGGGGGGCGGCAGGCTGGGCCGGTGGACCTGCCGCAGTCATGCCTGCGGGAGGTCCACCGGAGCCCCGGGATGACCAGACCTGCCGCAGGCATGACTGCGGACGGTTCGCGGGTCCCGCGGCTCGGCTGGACCTCCCGCAGGCATGACTGCGGCAGCTCAACCGGAGCCGCCGGACCAGCGAACCGTCCGCAGCTGCAGGAGGTCCAGCTGAGCCGCGCGACCAGCGGACCCTCCGCAGTCATGCCCGCGGCAGGTCCGCTGCTCCCGCGGCTCGGGGGCGCCTCCCGGGCATGATTGCTTGGGGCGGCCAAATTTGTAGAGCCGCCCCTGATAGTGAATCATTGATAAGTACTTTTTGAGTATGGTCTTTCAAGCAGCTGTGCACCCACCTTATAGTAATTTAATCTAGACCACATTTCCCTAGTTTTCTTATCAAAATGTCACGTGGGACTATGGCAAAAGTCTCACACAAATGAAAATAGATCATGGCTACTGCTTTGCCCCATCCACTAGGTCAGTGATCCCACCAATGAAAGAAATTAAGTTGTTTTGGCATGATTTGTTCTTTACAAATTCATCTTGACTACTTCTTATTACCCTTTTATCCTCTAAGTACTTACAGATTGCTTGCTGTTCATAAATTGTATAGTCAATTGCTTGACCACACTTTGGTTTGTTATAAAATATATTCAAGAGACCAAATAACCAATATCAGTCCGGTTTATTGCTATGAGCCAGTAATAATAGAGTACAGGAAAAAGGTTCTATATGATGCCAGTCTCCAGGAAGCCATCTTATGCAGTGATGTTTCATTCACCTTACACAGAAGGGGTGTGCCCAGAGTTACACATTTCAGTAGGTATTATTTATATGATGATTTTAGAAATTATGCATCTCTTTACACATCACTAAAATCCACCCCATCAGTTTGTTCCAGTTACCTACCTTGTTGTAACTACATTTCAGTGCACAATGTATGGTTTTGTGCCTGCAAATGTTCATTTTCTGAACAAAGTAGGCACTGTTGTATTTTTTAGAGACAGTTGTATTCAGCTTTGAAAATGTGGTGCTCAAAATTTTATCTGACATGAAAAAAGAATCTATGTGTTTAACTTAAAATGATGATCTTTTCTCATTCTGAAAATAGTATTTTAAATTGTTTAAAGTTGGAGAGAAAATTAACCAATATGTGAACAACATAAATTTCAAGAGAGACACCTTTGATCATTCTTGCTGGTTCTCTGCACTGGTTCTCTGTTTTTGACATGCCTATGAAAGGCAGATTGACTTCACAATACACTTTGATAGATTCCTTTCTAAAAATATAGTTGCATACTTATTTCACAGCTGCCATCACTATCCTGAACCCAAGAATAGTTTCCACTGTAAGAGCAGTATGGGCAGGAAAAGAGTCTGACAGCTGGTTGCTAAACACTGCACATCACTGTACATCACAAGTTATCAGGAAATGATGCTCACTACAATAAACCTGTCACTTTGTCATCTCCCAGCACAAACCTGAAAAATAACCATGATCATATGTCTTTAGAACTGTGCGAATAACTGCTTTTTGATTTGGTGGCCAAACAAAAAAAATAAAAATAAAAAAGCATTAGGTTCAGGTCAGCCAAATCTTTCTTTTTTACTTTCAAAGTTTTCTAATTTTTTTTAAATAATAAAATTGAAGTAACATTCAAAACAAAAAGTTATTTTGACTTAAAAGATTGAAATGTTTAATTGAAAAAAAAATAGTTTTGACTGAAACAACTCAGTGAATTCAATACAAATTCCAGGCAGCCGCCCAACAGGAGGCAGTACGGCTGCAGCAGGAGACCAATTTCCTGCTGATAAGCCAGGCCGCCCAGGACCGCGCCATGCTGCAGGAAATGGTGAACGAGATGAAGGCCCATATGGAGCTGAGCCGTGGCTGTGACGGTACACGGACCGTACCAGTCAGCAACTGCCTGCAGGAAATGATGCAGGAGGATGATGTGGAGGCGTACCTCTTGGCCTTCAAGAGGGGAGCCCTACAGGAGGCCTGGCCCCGAGATCAGTGGTCTGGCATCCTCACCCCGTTCCTGTGTGGGGAGGCCTGCAATATGGCCGTGAAGGCTGTGGCAGACTACCCCCAGCTGAAAGCAGAGATCCTGGCTAGATCCGGAGCAACGACGTCATTGCAAGCCCAGAGGTTCCATGAGTAGCTGTATAGTGCGGACAAGGCACCATGGTCACAACTGTGTGACCCAATCCACTTGACCCAGAAGTGGCTGTGGCCCAAGGCCCTCAGCTCTGAGAAAATGATGGAGCTCCTGGTGCTGGACCAATATACGAGGGGGCTACCCTCGGGCATCTGAGCCTGGGTTGGCCAGAATGACCCTTCCACCTATGACAAGTTGGTTACCCTGGTAGAGAGACAGCTGGCAGCCAGTGAACTGTTCCAGACCTCAGGAGATGAGGCATGACAGACCAGGAAGCCAGTCCCAACCCTGAAGCCCTGGACTATCGAGAACTCCAGGAGAGCTATAACTGGAAGGAGGGGCACTGAGGAACAGCCCAAGGTCCTGAAGGGACCAGGGGGCTTGGGAGAAGGGGGCCGGGGGAGTGGGCCGAATAGCCCAATGCAGAGGGCGACAACCAGGGTAAAGTATCAGTGTTACGAGTGTGGGGAATTAGGGCACATAGCAGCCCCATGGCCCAACAGGAAGGAGCCCATGCAATGCAATCTGGGGTATCACAGGGAGGAATGTAACCTAATCGGCCTGGTGGGGGTCACAGTGACCCTACGCGGGTACATGAGATCGGTAAAAATGAATGGCATCGAGACCATAGCTCTGGTGGATTCTGGGAGTGCTGTCACACTGGTCTTGGGGAAATTAGTGGGGCAAGAACAACTGACGTGGGCCAAAACCACAGGAGTAATGTGCGTCCATGGCACTACAAATTTCTACCCCATGATTCCAGTGCGGGTTGAGATCTAGGGGAATATTACCAAGGTGACCACAGGGGTGGTCTCCGGACTCCCCTACCCGGTCTTAATCGGTAGGGACTTTGCAGGATTTGAGAACCTACTCCCCCCAGTAGAGCCAGGGGGGGGCTGCAATCCCCAGACTGAGATTGAGGCACCCATGCCAACTTTAACCAGACTTGCCCAAGAATTATTTTCATGTGAGAATTTTGGGTAAGACCAAGCCTATGCGAACATGAGGGAGGAGGTAGTGAAGGTAAATGGCTTGCCCACAGAGGGGAAAACCAAAGGCCCAGGTCCATACTAGGTGGTCAAACACAATCTGTTGTACCACGTAGCCCAAATATGGGGGAGGGGGAGAAGTAGAGATGCTCTTAGCGCCAAGGAAGCACCCAAGGGCAGTGTTAGAGCTAGCTCACAGCCATTTATTAGGAGTAGATAAGACCCTGGATAGAGTCCTAAGGAGGTCTTACTGGCTGGGAGTATAGGTGGAAGTCTAGCACCTCCTGCCCAGAATGCCAGTTGCACATCCCCCGGCCTCATTTACGGGTCCCATTGGTGCCCTTGCCTGTTACTGAAGTTCCTTTCAAAAGGGTAGCCATGGACCTAGTGGGCCCTCTAGAAAGATCATCCTAGGACCACCGAAGCATACTACCTCTCATCCTAAGTTGCCCAACCCTGTGGTGTTGAGCAGGAGGTGGGAAGGGGAAGGAAGATATGTGATACAGCAGGGCCAGAGTGCAGCAAGAGAGTGATAGATGGGAGATACATAAGTCCCTTCTCCGCTCCCCTTCTCTCTCCTACCAGGGTACTAGTGGAGTCCTCGATGCCCAAGAATAGGGGCAAGAGGTGGCACCCTGACTCATCACACGAAGGGAAAGCACAGCACCCACCATAATATCACTGGCCATTTGCCACACTACACAGGGAGCGGATCTGATTTGTGGGGTCAATTTAATGTAACACAAGTTCCAGGAAGTTGAATTTAGAAAAACTCAAATTGGAAATAAGATACAACTTGTTAACAGTGTGAGTAATTAACCAGTGGAACAGATTACCAAGGGATGTGGTAACTTCCTCATTGCTTGGTGGCTTTGAATCAAGACTGGATGGGCTGACAGCATTCCCTGTCATCATACAGAAGAATAATTTCCTTTACTCCAGGAATTCCTGGTGAATTCTGTGGCCTTGTATTTGCACGAGGTCAGATTGGATTATCTTAAGGGTGGCCCAAATTCTTTTAAAATGTAGGGATGACAGTTTACAAATATTTAGTGTATTTTTAGTTAGAAAAATATAAGTGCACAAACCTTAATAAGACTCTAGAGCTAATGAGTACAACACAAAAGCCACTTCTGGGTCTTTGTATGCAAAGCTCTCTACAATCTTTATTTGCCAGAAACTGAGGACAGAATAAACAATAATTACAAAGCAAAGTGACAGAGAGATTCACATTTTGTGCATTTCTTCAGTCACTTTGCAGCATGGAGACATCTTCACTCTTCTCCTTCAATCTTCTTGTGAACCTCGCGGCTCTTCACCCGGAGCTTATTGACCTGGGACTCCGCAATGTCAGCCCGCTCCTCAGCCTCTTCCAGCTCGTGCTGGATCTTGCGGAACTTGGTGAGGTTGACATTGGATAGTTCCTCCTGAGGATGGAGAGAGAGTTGTGAAAACCAAAAGGCCAACAGTTCCCCTTCTCCCACATTTGGGACATGATTCGATGCAATTCTTTGCCAAGGGGAAGGCCCAGACTCTGTCATCCACTGACCACTTCTTACCTCATCATTTTCTAATTTAGAAAATTTATTTAAAACTAATTGAAATACCTTTGCAAACATTTAAGAGTTATGTATCTTTAGCTGTGTATGCTCATTGATAATGCTGGAGTCTTTTGCATTTGCAAAATGACAGTAAACATATGATTGTTACAAAAAGTTTATCCTACAGTGGATGGGACAGTGAAGAAATCCAAATGACAGATGCCACAGCATTCTAGCTCATAAGCATTTTAAGGGGAACATTTTAGATGAGCAGTATAAAAAATCTCCTATTTGATAGATTTTTTATTAGATTCACAAAAAAATTACCTTTCATACAATTAGAATGTGTGCTCATGGTTTTGCAAGAAAAGGGCAATTGGTACTTTCTAGTGAGATGTATCTTACAAGGAAGAGGAAGACAGAACTGAATGAAAGGAACAGATCAATTGTGTTATATCAAAAGCACTATAAACCCGTCACAAAAACCTCAAAAAAGTTTTAGTTCCTTAGTGCAAATCTATCTACCTGTGTGAAACACACACAAACACACACACACACGGAGTGGCTCCTTATTTTTTGTGTATTGTTGCAGGGAAATCAAAAGTATTCTGATAGATAGTGGGGATTTAAATAATTAGAAGAGTTACTGGACAGGTGATTTACATTCTGGGAAAGATAAGAGGGAGTTTTATATTAAAAAGACTTTAATGGTATTTACTGTATGTACTTAATATTTGAGTAGGTAGTGTATACTGTAGTTCAGGTAGCTTCCATTCTAACCCCTTTCTCAGTTGCCCATAACTTTCTGTTACAAATTCTTTTCAAGAAATGTACAAGCACCCCTGAAAAACAGGAGGAGTGTAAATATTCCACCAGACTGATAACACCATGCTAAAGAATGTACAAGAGTGGTAAACCGAACAGGTACAGGCCAAAGGATGTGCAAGCTCTGCTACACAAATCCTGATTTGTTCCAAGACTGAAGTACCTCAGCCATTGCCCCAGGGGAAGAAACGTTCTTTGATAAGGTGACAGCATTTTCTGGCTCTGGCAAAATTGCAAATTAAAGGTATTATTTATATCTGAATGAAATTGTGTTTATTGCAGTCTCCATTGTTCTGGGTTGGCACTGTGTTGTGGGAAGCCCTCTCCCAATGACGTTGCTCTGAACCCATCCAGGTGTCTACAAGGGATGTTACAATGGCCAACACAAACTAATTCTCTGTGTACTTGAGCTGTTGTGCAAAAAACAACCATTAAGGCATCAAACAAATCCCAGGGGCTTAGATAGATAGGCATATAGACAGACAATCAGTTGAAAACAACTTAATATAATTCTCCTCAAAGTAGCAGAATTTCTATCCCATCAGAGGATGAATATTTGCCTGCCTCAGAATGATACTTACAGCCTCCTCAGCTTGTCTCTTGTAAGCTTTCACTTTCAGTTGTAGTTTGTCTACCAGATCCTGGAGCCTGAAAACATTCTTG
Organism: Mauremys reevesii; assembly: GCF_016161935.1. Taxonomy (NCBI): domain Eukaryota; kingdom Metazoa; phylum Chordata; order Testudines; family Geoemydidae; genus Mauremys; species Mauremys reevesii. Next base: position 19,601,674 of record NC_052637.1, read on the forward strand.
CGGTCTTCTTCAGTCTAAAAAGAGTTTGTAATGGAAGAGAGTCAATTCATTTCCTAATTATTTGTCTATTTCCTTCATATTATACAGTGAAAGCAATGTTCCATATAAAACATTTTGGTAAGTAGGATAAAAAGGTTATAACATGGATATTTTAATAGTCTTTCAAATGATTTCCTGGTGAACTCTTTGTTTTTTCATAGTATTACTATTAAAAGTCTTGCTGTTTGAGAATGGCAATAAAAATTCTGCCCTGCAGGTTCAGGTACAAACAATTCATGCTCCCAGGAGAAGGATGTGACAGCACAAAGGCCCTCCCTCCTTACCCAGAGGTGAGCTGGAGCCGGTTCCCACTGGTTCGCAGGAACTGGTTGTTAAATTTAGAAGCCCTTTTAGAACCAGTTGTCCTGCGAGGGACAACCGGTTCGAAAAGGGCTTTTACATTTAACAAAAGCTCCAGCAGCTCCCTGCCCTTCCCCCAGCCCCAGCTCACCTCACTCTGCCTCTGCCTCCTCCCCTGAATGCTCCCCTGGCTTCTCCTCCCCATCCCCGGCTTCCCATGAGTCAGCTGTTCGCGCGGGAAGCCTGGGAGGGCTGAGAAGGAAGCAGCGGCTTCCCGCAGTTGAGCTGGGGCAGGAGGGTGGGGACGTGAGGAGGGCTCCAGGTGCCGCACGGCTCCGGCCTGGCCCCCAACCCTGTCCCCGTCCCCGTCCTCGGGTGGAGTGGCTCCGGCCCAGCCCGGCCCCGACCGCGGCCAGCCGGGCAGCGCAGCTCTGGCCCAGCCCCGACCTCAGCCGGGTGGTGCGGCTCCGGCTCCGGCTCCGGCCCCAGCCCTGGCCCCGGCTCCAGCCAAGCGGCTCCGGCCCTGGCCAAGCGGCCCAGCCCGGCCCCGTCTGAGCGGCTCCAGCCTGTGGCCCCGGCCCAGCCCCCACCTCCAGGCAGCGTGGTAAGGGGACAGGAAGCAGGGAAGGGGTGCTGGATAGAGGGAAGGGGAGTTGGAGGGGTGGATTAGTGTCGGGGCAGTCAGAGGGCAGGGAACCGGGGGATTGAATGGGGGCAAGGGTCCTGGGGGGGCAGTCAGGAAGGAGCAGGGGTTGGATGGGACGGTGGGGCGCAGTCAGGGGTAGGGATTCCAGGGTCAGTCAGGGGACAGAGAGAAGGGGTGGTTTGATGGGGCAGGGGTCCCGGGGGGCCATCAGGAATGAGAGGAGGGGTTGGATTGGGTGGCAGGGGGCAGTCAGGGTACAGGGAAGGGGGGTGGATGGGGCAGGGGTCCTGGGGGGGGCTAAGGAACATGGGGGGTTGGATGGGGCACGACCCCTGTGGGGGTGGGGCACAACCCCCTTGTGGGGTGAGGGGGAGGGAACCTGTTGTTAATATTTTGGCAGCTCATCACTGTCTTTACCTGATAGGTCAGTTCCTTTACTCTTCTCTCATACTTGCGCATACCCTTGATAGCATCAGCGCTGCGTTTCTGCTCATTGTCAACCTCACCTTCCAACTCACGCACCTGAAATGAGAAATGGATCGTTGAGTTTCACTGTGACTGGACATAGGAAATGCTCCTAAATGCACAAATATGGGGAATACGCACTCTAGCCTCCAGTTTCTGGATATGCTTCTTGCCACCCTTCAGTGCCAGCTGCTCTGCCTCATCCAGACGGAGCTGCAGGTCCTTCACCGTCTGGTCCAGGTTCTTCTTCATCCTCTCCAGGTGGGCGCTGGTGTCCTGCTCCTTCTTCAGCTCCTCCGCCATCATGGCCGCCTAGTGAATAAAGAAAGGAAACCGGTCCAGAAAACCAGCCATTTCAGGTGCAAACATGGCCATGTTCTCCAAAGAAAGGTGCCTTCAACTCACATCCGTGATTGCCTTCTTGGCCTTGTCTTCTGCATTACGTGCTTCCTGAATTGTCTCCTCCATTTCACTCTGGATTTGGGAAATGTCTGTTTCCAGCTTCTTCTTCGTGTTGATCAGGCTGGTGTTCTGTTTAACAACAACAGACAAGATGTGTTTACAGTTAGTCCCAAAATATTGACTCTGGAGCATGAACTGAATATTTGTATTTAATATACCGGTTACTATTAAAATTTTGTAAAACAGAACTCTCCTCTAAATGAATTATCACTGCAGAACACTGGCAGATAGTCAGTGACGTGCTGTGAATATTTTGAGATAGAGCTCTCAAAAACATTACCCCTCCCCACCCAGTTTGTGACAAACCCAGTATACCAAGGCTGTGTGCTTGCAGGAAGGACAGAAGTAGTGAGTGAATAAGGACTATATTAATACAAAGAAATATCTTTCTCATTCCCTTATTAAAGGTAGCAGTAAGGAGTACTTGGCAAACACAGAAAGCACCTCACGCACATGTTTGATATATATTACCGTGTACTGACAATTTAGTATAGCACACAGTTCAATGTGTGTCATTACAAAAAGGTACAATGGGAAGATCATCTTTTAAGGTCTACTGGTGATATCATCCCTTGTGAAAATAGGTTGGAAATACCTGCCAGTTGGTGCAATCTGGTCAACTCCAAAAGCAAAATAATTGCTCTTTAGAAACACTTTCTCGCCCCAAATATCATCTGTGGCAAAGATGATTTAACAGTATCCATCGACAGCAACTACGTCTGAGGCAGGAAACCCACCAGCTCTCCCTTCAGATTGGTTCCGAATGATTCCAAAAGGCTACCGAGGTCCCTGATATCCCCCTCCATCACTCAACTTCAAGTATTGCTGTAATTCCCTCTGACCTTCACAACCCCCATGTAGCCTTCAACATGGAGTTGCAGTTTTCTGCTTCCATTTCAGCAATGGTCCATCCTACTGAATATTGCCACAATGCTCATTTCAGAAAAGGTCTTTACTGCTTCTTAACGCTGCCTATCTCTGCTCTTTGGAGAATATGCTGTGAATATTTTAAGAGCTCTCACAGAAATTACCCCCATAGTCTGTGACAAACCCAATGTGCCAACTGTTGTAAATCTGGTCCTTTCCAAAACAAAACAATCACTGTGTAGAAATACTTCCTGAGCCCCAGGGGATGGCAGAGATGACTTAAAAGTATCCAATGCCAGAAACTGTATAAGAGGCAGGAAAGCCACTCCCAGAGCCTCTGAGACACTTGCCCTGCTCCATCACATCACTGCAATTATAACCTTCATCATCCCTGTGTCGCCTTTAACACAGCAACATGAGGAAAACCAAGGATGGCCTTGTAGCTTCTTGCTTTCTGTTTAACAAAGGTCTATCCTATGGACATTAGCATAAAGGCCATTTCAGGAATAAAAATCTTCTAAACACCTCCTAGCGCTGCTCTTTGGAGCAGGGAACATACAGAGCAGTCTCCTGCTTAGGGGTTTGTGGGATTTCTTTTCACACTAGACCCTAACCTGGGTGTGCAGGAGCTGCACTCGTTCACTTGCATCCAGAAGCTCCTGTTCAGCCACTTTCCTGGCCCTCTCTGTCTGTTCTAGAGCTGCCCTCAGCTCCTCAATTTCGGCCTGCATCAGGTTAGCTCTGCGCTCAACCATGGCCACCTGCTCCTTCAGGTCTTCTTGGCTTCGGAGAGCATCATCCAAGTGTATCTGGGTATCCTGTAAAACGAGTGAGAGAAATTACCTGGAGGCGCAGACTCCTTGCCATGCTGAAAAGACCAGCTGAGCTATCACACTAAGTATGTGTGGCTTACTGTACCTTGAGCACTCCTTGTGTGTTTCGCAGGTTCTTCTGTGCCTCTGCAGCCAGGCGGCTGGCATGGCTCAGCTGGATCTCCATTTCATTCAGATCCCCTTCCATCTTCTTCTTTAGCCTCAGGGCTTCGTTTCTGCTCCTGATCTCAGCATCCAGGGTGCTCTGCATGGACTCCACAACTCTGATATGGTTTCTCTTCAGCTGATCAATTTCCTCATCTTTCTCAGCAATCTTCCTGTCAATTTCAGACTTTACCTGGTTCAGCTCAAGTTGGATGCGGAGGATTTTGCCCTCTTCATGTTCTAGTGAAGCCTTAAGAAGAGCAAGTGAAGGGTTAATAAAGGGACATAAATAGATTTTTCCTTCCAAATAAAGTATTAAATGCTCCCACAGCCTGTAATGTAGTGCTATGGGTAGTATGGGCACTGAGTACATAACTTCCAGGACAGCATGAGCTGTCCTCCTGTCCCTGTGAATTATCCCACCATGTTTACAATAGGATACAGCTCCAAGGTTTTCTGACTTTCTCTCTGTAAAGCAGTGACTAATGGTGTGTGTACCTCAGCTTCCTCCAGAGCAGACTGGATTTCTGATTTCTCTTGCTCAATCTGCTTCTTCACTTTCTCCAGCTCATGCATGGCCTTTCCCCCCTCTGCAATCTGCTCCGTGAGGTCAGAAATCTCCTCTGTTGGGTTACAGATAAATAACGCAGTCAGACAAAGGGCCCAAAGAGAGAGAGAGGCTCCTTAGAAATGCCACAGGCACAGATAGATTCACTTTAGAGTGTTGACAAGCTTTCCAGAAGGCCCATGTTAGAGAAGAAATCCGGGGACTTACGCTGCAAGTTCTTGTTCTCACGCTTCAGAGTTTCAAGTTGATCCAAGGTTTCCTCATAAGCATTCTTCATCTTAAACAGCTCCGTGCTGAGAGAGCGAGACTCCTTCTGGGAAGCTTCCAGTTCAGCCTGCGTTTCCTCATATTTCTGCTTCCATTCTGCCAGAACCTGAAGAACAACAAGACCTTACAACAACAGAGATGACTAGAGGATGCTCCATCCAACACCCACAAGGCTGAAATACCTTATCGAAATTCTTCTGCTTCTTATCCAGAGCTGCACAGGCAGCATTAGATCTTTCCACATCAATCATCAGGTCCTCCACTTCATTCTGCAGCCTCTGCTTCGTCTTTTCAAGAGAAGCACATTTGGAATTCACAGCTTCAACATGTTCTTCAGCATCCTGCAGACGCTGGGCAAGCTTCTTCCTGGAAGATTGTAAATACAGCTCCCATTTAGTGAGCAATATGGGAAACAAACTGTGTGCAGCTGCTCTGGGATTTGTGAGAATACAAGTCACCTCTTCTGGGCTGTGACCCCAGTACATACATAATATGTGCCCTCTCCTAATCTTGGAGACACTACTGCACTTGGACTTTCTCCCTATTGTTTCCCAGGAGATATATACACTTTAGTTTTTCTTTTTCTCTACCATACATCCCATCTGGGCCCCATATATTCCATGTTCTGGGCATATTGTTGGCATCTTCCCATTTCCACATTACATTCTTGGTTTCTTCCAGTCCTTCCCCCATCCCAGCACATACTTGGCCTCTTCCAGTTCCTCTGTGCGCTGAATGGCATCCGTCTCATATTTGGTTCTCCACTGGGCAACTTCACTGTTGGCCTTGGACAGGGTGCGTTGCAGCTCACCCTTGGCTTCCTGCTCCTCCTCATATTGCTCCCGGAGCAGGTCGCAGTCATGGCGAGCAGACTGCAAGGCGTGGGCCAGTGCGTTCTTAGCCTGGAGATACAACAGTGTTAGTATAGTGTTGCTAAATATCCTGGGAATACTTCTGACAGTATCCTCCGTCTGTCGATGGAGTGGTAGAAACCCCATTGTATGGGAGCATTTAAAATTGATCCAGATAAATATAAATACGCTGCAGGGAAATTACCTGCATTGTAAGGGGCTGTGCTAGGTGACTTAATAAGTCATTTCCCTGTCTAGTTTCCAAACTGGTATGATTTTATATGAGGTTAAAGCATCCTTTGTAGATGATGAATCAGGCATCAAATGAAACTTCCAACCTTCAGATGAAGACAATACTTTTGGAAAAATCCTCACCTTTATCTCCTCCTCTAGGTGCCTCTTCAGTTCCTCAATCTGTTGGGTAAAAGCCTGCTTGCCTCTTGAGAGCTGAGAAACTAATGTATCTTTTTCCTCTACCTGGCGTGAAAATTCACCTGAAAAGGACAAAGTGAAATAGGAGGGATTTAATGAGACTCAACTGAAAATTATGGAAATAATGTTTTTTCACAAATGAGACAAAATCATATGTTAGATGTGAGAAACTCCTGTTACATCATCCAGTCTATTTCTCTGCCAATCTCGTGTTCCCTACAGTACATTTTCTAGTGGCTTTCACTAGTCCACTTTTCTAGTCCCATATAATTTTATAGACTCATCACCTGTAGAAGTCTAGTACATCTCGCTGTCAGGAAGGTTTTCCTAATATTGAGTCTAAATTTTCTTTTCTTAGTTTCATTCCAGTAATCCTACTTATACCCTGGGTGCATCATACTAAACATAGTCTTCCACCATTCATATTTCCATTAAAATAAACTTAAGTTATCACTTAGCCACACTGTATGTTATTATCTTATTAAATCATTTCTCATTACTAGTTCCTTCATCCCCTTGGTCAGGGTTGGATTAAAGAATTTTGGAGCATTGTGAACTGTGGAATTTGGAGGCTCCTTATCTTCCTTAAACCCTAGACACGGCATGTGATATACAGTCTGTAAATATGGCAGCATGTCTTGGTTAGCTTGGCATTGTGCCAAGACTCGAATGATCCAAATGTGTATATAAAGGGAATCATAGAATGTTAGGGTTGGAAGGGACCTCAAGAGATCATCGAGTCCAACCCCCTGCTCAAAGCAGAACCAATCCCCAAATGGCCCCCTTGAGGATTGAACTCACAACCCTGGGTTTAGCAGGCCAATGCTCAAACCGCTGAGCTATCCCTCCCCCCTGGACAGCCTTCTGAGAATCAGGGAGAGAGCACCTGTATCCCAATCATTTTCCTCTTCATAGAATCATAGAACTTAAGATCAGAAGGGACCATTATGATCATCTAGTCTGACCTCCCGCAAGATGCGGGCCACAAAAGCTGACCCACCCACTCCTGAAATAATTCTCTCCCTTGACTCAGCTGTTGAAGTCCCCAAATCCTGATTTAAAGACTTCAAGTAGCAGATAATCCTCCAGCAAGCGACCCCTGCCCCATGCTGCGGAGGAAGGCGAAAAACCTCCAGGGCCACTGCCAATCTACCCTGGAGGAAAATTCCTTCCCGACCCCAAATATGGCGATCAGCTGAACCCCGAGCATGCGGGCAAGACTCTCCAGCCAGACACTCAGGAAAAAGACTTTCAATATCCCAACATTGACCCTCGGTACTAATTACCAGTGGCCGCACGTTATTGACCTATTGACTAAATCACGTTATCCTATCAAACCATTCCCTCCATAAACTTATCAAGCTTAATCTTAAAGCCAGAGAGGTCCTTCACCCCCACTGTTTCCCTCGGTAGGCTGTTTCAGAATTTCACTCCCCTGATGGTTAGAAACCTTCGTCTAAACTCTTGCACCTATTGATTTCAGAGTAGGTCCATGGATTTGGTTTCAGGGCTCAGGGTGGAAGTTTTCAGCTCATTGTACAGCCACACAAGTTTGCGCTCAGTCTCCCAGTACTAAAATGAATGTCTGTGCCAGCCAAGCCCAATAACGTGGTAGCTTTGCAATGAGATTTGATTGCTTCCTTTTACTCTTGACCATAAAGATGCCTTCACAACCTCAGGTCACCATAGGACTCAGCATTGTTATTTTCACGTATGGGACATCAGGAATAATAACTTATCCACCTTTCACTAGGGGTCTGTCTACACTGCAATGTAAGCCCAAGGTTAATAGAACTCGAGTTAGAAGACCTTGGGTTTGTTAACCTACAGTTTGAGCGTCTACACTCATTTGTAACCTCAGGTTAGGAACTGTTGAACCCGGGGTCCCAAACTGAGGCTCCAGTGTCTATGCTACATTATGCAGGACCGAGTTCAGCCACCCACATCCCAGACTTCTTAGCACCATCCCAAAATGTGGCCACTCTAACCCTTTGTTCATGGTGCAGTGGAGGAAAACTTGATTGTTTGGAGGACAAAGAAAGTCAGCCTGTGGAGTTGTGCAGTACTTTTGGCAAACTCCCAGAGCATGAGTCCTGTGGAGCAGTGTCTACACTGCAAAGCAATAGGGCTTGGACCCTGGGTCCTGGCTTGACTCAGGCTTGGACCCCAGGGGGTCCTGAGACCCTGTGTCTGAACCCAGGGTTCGTGTGATTTGTGTGTAGTCAAAAAGGGGGTTAGGCTTAAGCTTGAACCTGGGCTTCCTTTCAGTGTAGACATACCCTGAGAGATCGGATCATGTCACCAGGACTTTCCCAAATAACCAGCTGAGATAACTATTCTAAACTGGTAGAGAAAGTTCAGAGAAGACTTAAAAAATTGAATATGAAATATATTAGTATTAATAGATCTAGAATATTTAATTTAAATATACATGGCCATTTATTAAAAATTTAATACCAACTCTCTGTTTCTTCTTTTGCTCTGGAAAACATTTGCAAAGTAAGATAATTGTTGGGGTATATTTATGAAATGGGACTTAGAAAATTAACATGACAGGGCCCAGTTGGCTCTTCAGCTACAGGGAGAAAGTTTCCAATGAAAGCAAAACTTGCCAGAGACCATACAAATCAGAAAAGAGGAAATACATTAGCGCATTGGAACCTGTGTGAGCCTCCTGAACCACAGATGCTTCTCCGCCTTTGAAAAACAGGGAGGGCTCAGAGAGGAACTTTGCCAGCTCCTCAGGGAAAGGGGTTCTGAGTCTCAGCTGGTTCCAGACACATGTTGGATCCAAATCAATACAAATAAGGGACTGACTCTAAGACACCAATTGTGGGATTGGGCTTCACCTGCCAAGCAAGCAAGCTGGTTCTTTTCCTCTGAGAAGAAGGGTGGACTTGAATACCAAGATGCCCAGCTCCCAGGACCCAAAGATGACAAAGAGGCAGAAGGAGACATGGACAAGCTGAAGCCCAAAAAGCGACCCGAGAAACCAGACTCCTCCCAGAAGCCCCCTCTGATCGCCATGGCATTCGGGAGAGCACTAAGAAGAGACCCAATGCTTAGGGCGCCAGTCCTGCCAATTCATCTGCCTACGGTGCCAAACCTGGGTAGCCTGCAACCCCATGAAGCAGGTCACTATACCACTCACTGAAGTCTGGCCCAGTTGCCCCTGTCTCCCCCCGTCATGACAGCGGGGGCAGCCGGGCCAGATTTAATGGAACCCAAAGGGGATTGCCATCGCCGAGCGTCAGAAACACCAGCCACTGACCTCCAATCCCTGGACACACATGCCAGCCTGTCCCTCCTCTTCCTCAGATAGACACCCCACACCAGCCTGACCCCCCCGCACTTTTCTCCTCCCAGGCATCCCCCATCATACTGACCCTCCTCTTCCCCTCCCAGGCATCCCCCAATCAGCCTGATCCTCCTCTTCCCCTCCAGCCAGACCCTCCTCTTCCCCTTCAAGGTGCCCCCCACCATACCACCCTGACTTACCTAGCCCATGAGCCCCTAGACGCATCTCCTCCTAGAAGCCTCAAGCAGGTAGCTTACTCTACGCTCCCAGGAGCCCCTGCCACCCCACCTTGGTCCCTGCTCCTTATCCCTCCCAGCTTGCAGAATAAAGAATGCAGTGCTTTAAGGCCTATGGACTCTAGACAATTTGCTTGGAATTGTGGGAATTTTTATTTCCTTGATGAGAGTCATGCCAAAAGAATCTGATATACTCAAAGGCCTTGCATGTAGTTAATAAAGGTCTACATCATGTATTGACATTAAAAAGTTGAAGCCTAAAATTATTTAAAAAAACCCTAAAGTAGAATCCTAGCTCTGACGTGCAAAGGAACATCCAAATTAACCCTTTGCTGTAAAAATGGCCCCACAATGTTCAATACAGCATGTTTAGAACCGCCCTGTTTTGTGACGTGATGCATTTGCCCATTCAGCACAAAACAGCACTGAGCTTCTTTGCTGTCATATTAGTTGGCAAATGTAAATCTAGTCTGGGGTCCAGTGTGTCTCCCAGACCTCTCTCAATGTTCCCATTTCTCAGAGTTCCCCCACCCATCAAGTACATGTACTTTGGTTCATTTCCCCATAAATCTTCTAGTTGTATCTTTCCAAAAAGCATCTTGTATTATTTTCCTGCTCATCTTCCTAATCTCTCTAGGTTCCTTTTTATTATATTTATCCTTGCTGGGTTTTGCTACTCTCACCATATAAGTATCCTCTGCAAATTTAATTAGTGTGTCATGACTTATGAGGAGAGGCTGAGGGAACTGAGATTGTTTAGCCTGCAGAAGAGAAGAATGAGGGGGGATTTGATAGCTGCTTTCAACTACCTGAAAGGGGGTTCCAAAGAGGATGGATCTAGACTGTTCTCAGTGGTAGAAGATGACAGAAAAAGGAGTAATGGTCTCAAGTTGCAGAGGGGGAGGTTTAGGTTGGACATTAGGAAAAACTTTTTCACTAGTAGGGTGGTGAAGAACTGGAATGGGTTACCTAGGGAGATGGTGGAATCTCCTTCCTTAGAGGTTTTTAAGGTCAGGCTTGACAAAGCCCTGGCTGGGATGATTTAGTTGGGTTTGGTCCTGCTTTGAGCAGGGGGTTGGACTAGATGACCTCCTGAGGTCCCTTCCAACCCTGAGATTCTATGATTCCCCTCTCTTCCTTATTATTCTTAGCAGTAACGGCAGTAGCAATGCATTCGGTGATGTATTCAAAATAAAACAAAAATCTTTCAGTCTTTATTCTATTCGCATGAAGTATTCAAGAAGGAATTTCTACTTGGTAATGATCTGACACATGGTAATCTAGAGTGTTTATAGGCATCACATAGAATGGCAGGTAGATTCTAAGCCATAGAGAGATAAATTCACCATTGTCAGAAGTATCCCAATTCTCAGGCATAGACTGGTCAAATTTCTGCCTTGAAGCAAACACTTATAAGTGTCTTACCTGCTTCTGTCTGTAGACGAGCTCGTTGAGTGCTCAGGTCATTGATCAGGCGCTGGTGCTCCTCTTCCTTTGTCTTAATCTCACTAAGCTGATCTTCCAGAGTGCGGCAAATTTTCTCAAGGTTTGCCTGCAATATGTGAAATGGACAAAAGGAAAGAGGCTACACAACTGGCTCTGTTGTATTCTGAGATCACATGATCTGCAATGCTCCTGGACCACAAAATGCTAGCCAGCATTTAAGAGTGAAAACAGTTCTATAGTAAGGACTTACATCACTAAGGCTGCAGGATTTATAGAAGCTATGCCCCACGATACGTAGTAGTGTGTGATAATGTATTATCATAAATCATTCAAATGTTATCTCACTTGTTTAAATTAAGGCACAGATTGTTAGTTGAGATGCAGAGTCCTTGATTTTTATTTTAAATCATGATTTATTGCGTATTTATTATTCCCAGGGAAGGGAGGGCAGAAGAGAAAAAGACAGGAAAGTTAAAAAGAGTGATGTTAAGATAATTAATCTGTCAGAAGTTTTTAATGTTTTTCCTTTTATTATTTAAATTTTAATCATTTAATTAAAGTTTCAGTGTAATAATAATTGTGAAGCTCTTTCCTGCTAACGTGGTACTAACCTGGGCTAATGAAGGTAGAGGCCTTTGGATTTCAAGTTTCTTTCCTATCAAAACATTGGCCATCAGCCTTAGACTCTATTCAATCCTGCATTTGATTCTTATCTTATAAACCAAAATACCCATTAGTTATCATTGTATTAATGCCAAAATTACTAAACACCAACTCATAGTAATACATGTACAGCTCTTACCCTTCTTTTAAACCCTGCTAACATGTAAATTTGATATAATTAAATATAAATCCTCTGCTCTTTTCATCTGCAATAACACTTAGGCTGAAGACAGCACTTTCAATACACAGCTCTGTACCTTGGTTTTGGAGACAGTCTCCATGTTACTAGCCAGGTCATCAATCTCCATCTTCAGTTCACTCTTCTCCTTCTCCAGCTTCTGCTTGACTCGTTGCAGGTTGTCGATTTGCTCCCCAAGCTCTGCTGTGCTGTCCGCGTGCTTCTTCCGGAGGGCGGCGGCTGTGGCTTCATGCTGCAGAGTGGCCTCTTCAAGGTCTCGGCGCATTTTCTGGAATTCTGCCTCACGCTTCTTGTTCATCTCAATCTGAACCGCTGTGGCTCCACCAGCTTCTTCCAGACGCTCACTGATCTCCTCAAGTTCCCTGGAGAGATCACCCCGCTGCTTCTCTGCTTTAGCCCGAGAGGCACGTTCAGCCTCTATCTCCTCCTCCAGTTCCTCAATACGAGCCTAGAGAACAACAGGAAACACTAACACTGTGGCTTCGTTCTGGGGTCTATACCAGTATGGCTGTTGGCAGAGTTCTGCTGGCATAACACCGTAGAATAGATGCGGCCTACACTGACAACAGGGGTTCCGGAGGCAAAGGAACATCACCTCCCTGAACTGGGGTAGCTACATCCAAATACCCATTGAGAGAAATGTGGGTCCCTGGTACATCACGTTCACTGGGTCCACCTCTTTTCATTTCACTTTATTTACACAGATGTTAAAGATGTTTTGGGGGGTCCCCTGAGCTCAAGGCCCTGGTACAACTATCCCTCCTTTCTCCCTCCTCTCATCTGCCTACATTGATGGAAGCTTTCTTCCACCAACACAGCTGGTGTGCATCTACACTGGGGCAAATCTATGTCAGTCAGGAATGTGGTTTTATCAAACCTCTGGCCGACATGACTATGTCAACCTAACTTAGACCAAACCTAAGAAAGATGGCTTCCCTTTAACTAAACTTGTTCTGAAGGCTAGAAGAGAGAGAATTTATGACTAGCCTGTAACTCTTTGATCTTCTTCTGCAGCTGGATGCCCAGGACTTGTTCATCCTCAATTTTGCTTTGGAACTGACTGATTTCAAAGTCTTTCCTTTTCACATGCAAAAAAAAAAAAAAAAAGCGTTGGTGCTGGAACAAAATGTATCTGCAGGATACCCCCTGCAAACCATACCTACTTCTTCAGTTTTTCCTCCAGCTGCTGTTTATCATTTTCTAAATCCATTGTGGATTCCTGGGCCAGCTTCAAATCTCCTTCAAGTTTCCTCTTAGCTCTTTCAAGGTCCATGCGAATCTTCTTCTCTTGCTCCAGTGACCCTTCAAGCTAAACAGAAAAAGGCCATAAATTCTCTGCTAACAAGAGCCTAACTTCACACTGTTTTTGTTCTCTCCATATGTTATTGTGCCTACATCATCCACTTGCTGCTCCAGCTTGGTTTTAGCTTTGCTCAGCGTGTTCACTTTGTCCTCTTCTGCCTGCAGGTCATCCAGGGTCTGCTGATGGGCCTCCTGGAGGGCTTTCTTTTCCTTTGTCAGTTTAGCGATGGTCTCATCCAGGACTGCCATCTCCTCCGTGAGGTTTTTCACCTGCAGAGTTGAACAGAGGTAGTTAAAGAAAATGGATACAAAATGTTATTGTTTGTGAACCAACAGTGTCATATTTTAAAATGTTTGTTAGAGATTCTGCCTTATACCTTGTTTTCTGTGGCATGTTTTTCCTTTTCAACCTTGGCCAGTGTTAACTCAAGGTCATCAATGTCTTTCTTCAGCTCTGAACACTCGTCCTCCAGTTTCCTCTTTTTGGCTGTCAGCTCAGCATTCATCTCCTCCTCATCCTCTGCTCTTTCAGTCAGCTCCTTAATTTTAGCTTCAAGTTGGATTTTGGTTTTGATCAGCTGGTCACATCTTTCCTCAGCATCAGCCAAGCCATCAGATTCCTACAGTGAATCCATTATTAGGAACTTTTTTTAAAGGTTTCTTTTTCTTACTGATGTTTGTCTCATAATGACTTTTACTGCGTCTTTTATAGCACGGAATAGGTATTTTATAGTTATGGTTCTGATGACACTTCCACTTATAGCTCATATTATCAGTCACTTAAAATTTTCTGGAAAAAAACAACCATTTGGCCTGAAATTTCTCTAATTTCAACACAACTCAGAAATGAAAAACAAATATATTTCAAATATCTGGCCATAAATGAAGCATCTCTCACCTGTTCATATTTTTGGCAAATATTTTTAGTGCTTAGGTACCTCAAGTATGGCTTGACTGAGAATATCAAATTTGGGGATAGATCCTGCAAATGGATCTACTCACATGGAGCCCATGTCTTCCATTTGACTCCACCCAGCTGGACTCTGCACCCACACAGAGCCCTCTGACATCAGTGGGGCACCCTGGAAGCAGATCTTTTTGCAGGGTCTAGCCTTGGCATCAATTGAGTGTTCAAATTGAGGCTTAGTCCTTCAGAAGCCTGGCTGAGAAACAGTGGAGTTAAGCCCATGCAAAATCATCTACTGAGTGATTTTTTTAAAGAAAAAACCTGAAATTTCCTTAACTTTTTATGCACATCCTGTAGCTCAGGCTCCAAAATTTTCTCTAAGAGTCATTATTTTCACAGGGCCAGATTAAGGCATAGGCACTATAAGCTTGTATGTAGGGCTTCAACTCTGGAGTCATGTGGCTGCAATAAAACCTCAGCATGGGGCTATGAAGAACAGCTTGAAAATGTGAGCCAAGTGTAACTGATGCAGTGACAACTGCTTGAGTTTGCAGACAGCCTAAAACAATAGTTCTGAGAGGGCAGAATGGCCCCATTCATCTCTTTGGGGTGTGAGCTCCAAGCCCTGCTGCTTTGATGGGCAACAGACACCACCCAAGCAGAGGACTGTGTGCGGCCAGAGTGGAAGGGTGCATGGATAGACACCCTGGACAGGGGCGTGTGCAGGAATAAAAATTTGACACCCCCCCTTTAGGGGGCACATTCCGTGCTCTCCCCACTGCCCTGGGCCAGAGGAGCTCGCTATCCCCCCAGGGCAGCACTGGGGACCCTGTGCTTCTCCCTCCTACCCAGCCTGTGCTCCCACCACCACTGTCCAGGGGCCCTGTGCGCTCCCGTCAACCGATCCCTTTCCTTGCCTGCCCATCCCAAGAGGCTCTGCTCACTGCCGCACTACTATTGGTTAAGAGGATTGTCACTCTGTATCATCTCAGTGCTAATTGGTGGAGGCAGAGAAGGGGGTGGGGTGAGTGAGCTCCAGAGAAGGCGGCTACTGAAAGAGGGGATCTGGCTGCCCAGTGCTGCAGTAAAGAGCTCTGCATTGCTAGCAGCCCTCCAGTATGAAACTCAGAGGGCAGGTCCTAGCGTGACCACACAACAAGTGTGAAAAATCAGGAAGGGGTGGGGGGCGGTAATAGGAGCCTATATAAGAACAAGACCCAAAAATCAGGATTGTCCCTTTAAAATTGGGACATCTGGTCACCCTATCAGGTCCCCACTCCACCCTGGGGGCTGAGGAGCTTGCTCTCCCTCCACGGCCCTGGGGCTGCCAGAGTTGTTTTGTCCCCCTGCCAATTACTAGGGGGCGTGCCCCTGCTTTTCCCCCCCTGCGCACACCCTGGCTCATAAAGCAAGTACTCAGGGTGCTGCCACCTCTACTTCTGTGGAGTGAGAGAGGGAACCCTACATCTGACACTGCTGCTCCAGAGGAGAGGAGGTCCTTTCTGCCTCTTCTTCTGGGAAAAGAGGACCTCGTACTGTGGCCACTGCTTCTCTGGGAAGTGAGGAGCCCTGCTGCCACTGCCATTTCAACTGTGTCTGTTGGAGAGGTCAGGGGACCACATCACAGGGCTGGGCTGTGCAGGTGGAGCCACAGATGGACCCTTGTCATGGTGTGTGTGAGGCTCCAGATTGCCTTAATCCAGCCTGGGATGGCAACATTGGTGGCATAATACATTTAAAGGGTACAGCAGATGTGTAAATTCATCAGGGCTTGTGAATACATTGGCATTGTCACGGTAAGTTGCCATGGGTGAGGCAGGAGTATTTAAAGAGCATAACTTTGCTTCTCCAAATTTGCCTGCTCTCACCTTGTTTTAGGGCACAACCTGTCATACGTGGCTGGGAGTATTGTTATTTATTTATACACCAATACTTTATATTTTAAACACTGGGAATATTTTATCTTGGCCAAACACTGATCCCAGTGCTATTAATGGGATGCTTCATGGGAAAGTTGCATTTGGAACTTTCAGCTTGGACTTTTCTACTGTGCAATAAGGGTCGAATGCACTGGTGATACTCACAGACTGCACTTGGAGCTGCAGGTCGTTTTTCTCTTGCAGCAGGGTCACCATTTTTTCCTCCAGTTCTTTCCTTTTTGCCTCAGACTTAGCAAGCTCTTCCTTCGTTTTCTCAAACTCTTCCTTCATGTTGGCCATCTCCTTCTCAGATTCAGCACTCTTCAGCAAGGGCTTGATCTTGAAGTACAGCTTCATCCAGGGCCAGTGCTTGACATTCATGAACGAGCGAACGTTGTATTGGATACAAAAGAGGGACTCTCTATAATGTAATCAGAATATATGGTTAATGTTAAAGGCCAGATACTGCAATGTTACTAATTGTGAGCAGCACTGGGGCCACTCACATGAAAAAGCACTACTCTGAGGGTTACATCTTTGGACCTGCTTGAGCCTTAGAAAGTCTAGGGGCAGTAAAACTCCACTGTCGATCTCCTTAATGTGCATGTTGAACTAATGTCTGTTCTCTGTAGACTCACACTCACAAACCGGGATAAACTTTCACTCCCTCTTTACACATCACATCTGTAACTGACCCACTCCCTCTGATGAGTGTTTTGAAGTCTAAGGGACTCTGACTTGGTATAACTCACAGGTTGAGGATTTAGCATAAAAGTACCCAACTGGAAGGTGTAAGTTAAAGTTGGCCACCCTTAGTCTAACATGCACTTTATTACACCTTCTTCTTGCTGCTTGGTATACCAGTTATATCGATTTGCACTCCCAGATAGAGCTGGGCAAATAATTGATTTGTTGGTTCACTGGCAGTTCCGAAAAATAAAATAAAAAAAATCAGTTTGGGTTGAACCAAAACTAATGTTCAACAAAAACTACTGAAAGGTATTCTGGGGCTCCTCCTCAGGTGTCATTCACAAAACAACCAAAGGCCCCTTGTGAATCTTAATTGGACATTTTCTTGGGCCTAAATTACAAGCAAATTCATTAATGGTTTTGGTTGACCTAAAACTGCATTTTTCAGCAAATGAACTATTTGTCTGAAAATTTTCACCCAGCTCTATTCCCAAGCGCTCACACCTTGATACAGTGGATTAATGAGATCTAAGTTAGACTGAGTCCATCCTACAATTTTGTTCATTTCACCTCTGTGGGGTGACACAGACCTAGCAGATATACAGTATGTTGCTACCTTCTTTCCATCATTTTCTTGAACTCCACTCTCATCAGGAAGCCACGACACATGGCTTGTGTGCGGGTGATAAGCTGTGCCAGTTTATCATCTCTCATCTCCTCTAGAAGACCCAGAAGTCCTGCTTTGAAGAACACCTTGAGGAAGAGAATGTTACAAACAATCACTTTCATTCTGAACAGAATACAAATAGACGGTGCTTGAATCAAAGAGTGTTTGTACCTTGGTGTGACCAAATTTATACTGGGTCTGATCAATATCAATGGACCCAAGTAGTTTCTCAGAAGCCTTCTTGCTGTCCATGAACTGTCCTTCTGGAACAGCGCTTGCATTTAAAATCCTATATCTGTGGGAGAAAACAAAATATGAAAAAGCTCACATTGCTCACAATTCTGGCCACACTGGCCATGTCTCTGCATTTGTCCTCCCATGAAGCACCTATTCTGAGGTCCCACAAACAGACCCATCATGAAACTCAGCTTTATGGTATTTAAAGGGCTACATAGTCACCTGGCATGGCCACTCCACTGCTCACCCAGCCTCTTTTCCTCCCCCCACATAAGAAAAGTGTGGCATTTTTGCTGCTTTTTGGACTACACCAGTTTGGTTCTAAATTTCTTCTATATACACAGCATGTGCTGGGTGCTGGACTGACTACAATAGTTAAAGCATTTAGAAAATGCAAGCTACTCAACAGACAGCGAATGGAACAGGAATTAGAGGACTCTGACCTCTGTTTAAAGTCTGCATAAATGATTCTGCTGGGGAATCCTTTCCTGCAAATTCTGATCCCTTCCAGCACGCCGTTACACCTTAGCTGGTGTAGTACGAGTTCATGTTCCATGGCACCTTAACAAATCACAGCATGAATTAGTACCTTATTGTGCAGCCCAGAAGGAATGGCTGCATCTCACTGAGATTTCTGTACACTGACACTTCTTACCGGGTGTCTTTGTTTCATTGGGAATGAGGCACCGCACAAAGTGAGGATGAGTGCTTCTCAGATTGCTCATCAGTTTGTTTAAATTCTCCTGTGAAACCATAAGCAAAGGTTTAGGTTAACCAATATTACTCCTATGCAGATGTATGCAGATCTATTCATGGATAGATACAGTGAAATGTTTATAATGGGATCATGATTTGTAGCAAACTGTTGACCAGTGTTTGAAATTCAGACAAATGAGTTGTCAGGTCTTACCAGCTGGAGCCATTCTAATCTATGCCTCCTCCTTCTTGTAATTTTGAAACTTGTTAATAAATTGAAATTAAATAATTACAAATAGTACAATTGAGCCTATGAGAAATGGCCATTATGACTGGCAGAAGAGCCATTGGAGTTGCTGAAACATAAGGCATCTTTCAAAAATCTGGGACAAACATCAGAAGTTTATTCTAAACTTAAAATTTAATGGCCTGTATGTCAGGATAAAACACAGGCCTGAACGCAGACTCTCCATGCCCTCCACCTTGTCTAGTCATCGACATCTGAACAAAGTAAGTGCGAGGTGGGTGTCAGGCACTGCCATTCACGGGACAGACGGAGGGAGGAATTCTGATTTGGGAGCGTTGTACACCGTTTGCACTTCTTTGCACCAGTGAAAGTGACACCGAAGGTGTCAGGCAAGGGAGAATCAGGACACTTAAGAGCAGGGGTGGCCAACCTGTGGCTCCGGAACCACATGCGGCTCTTCAGAAGTTAATATTGTATAGGCACCAACTCTGGGGCTGGAGCTACAGGCGCCAACTTTCCAATGTGCCAGGTGGTGCTCACTGCTCATCCCCTGGCTCTGCCAAAGGCCCTGTCCCTCTCCACCCCTTCCTGCCCCCTCCCCAGAGCCTGCAGTGCCCTCGCTCCTCCCCCCAGAGCCTCCTGCACGCTACAAAACAGATGATTGGGAGGTGCGGGGAGGGAGCGGGAGGCGCTGATCAGTGAAGCTGCTGGTGGATGGGAGGAGCTGGGAGCAGGATGGGGGAGCTGATGGGGGGCTGCTGACGTATTACTGTGGCTCTTTGGCAAAGTACATTAGTAAATTCTGGCTCCTTCTCAGGCTCAGGTTGGCCACCCCTGCTTAAGAGGATGAGAAAGGAAGGGGGGTGAAAGGCAGAAGGGAAGTGAGACACATGTGACACACTCATAACTTTGTCATCTCTTCAGTTATAACCAGAGACATGAAGGGCGCCTACAGACCCGACCCCATTGCAACATGTGGGGGGCGGGGCGGAAGCTGCATAGTTTATGGCCTTGAATCAATTTCCTCTGAAAGGGTAAGTAGAAGAAAGGAACACGTTAAGCCCCATATCAGAGGATGATTTTGTTTTATATCATTTTTTACATCATCCAGAGGAGACAGTGACTCTGGCCCTTATTCTCATGTTGTTAATTAGGCAAAACTCCTAGTGACCTGCCTGGAAGTTTTGTTTGATTGAGGATTACAGCCTTTGCTTTTTATGAGCAAGGAGGCTTGTGCACGTCAGAACTAACTGGAAATCAGGCTATGCAGAATTAAAGGGGGTCTTCTTTCCTCCTTCACATAGAAAAGAGATTTATAGTAACCACTGTACTGTACCCTGAAAAGAGCAGAGACGGTCTGGAAAGAAGAACCCTTCTTCTTGCCTCCCTTCTTGCCACCACCACCACTCTCTGAATAATACAAGAAAAGGATGCAATTAAAATGTAAGGATCTCATGAAGATGAACATTTTGCATCATTTTTAATTCTATAGGAGCCACCTGCTGTGTGTCAGAGAAAATACTGATTTCACAGAAATTACCTGCATCTCCACCATACGCGGCAAAGAGCAAAGCCAGTGTTTTCAGTGACGATTTCTGGTACAGCCCAATGACAGTTTCATTCAGGGGATCCTTGTTCTTCTCAAGCCAGCCAGTGATGTTGTAGTCCACAGTGCCAGCATAGTGCACCAGGGCGAAGTGGGCCTCAGCCTTTCCTTTGGCAGGCTTGGGCTTCTGGAAGTTGTTGGACTTGCCAAGATGCTGGTCATAGAGTTTGTTCTTGAAAGACACATCAGTTGCCTTGGGGAACATGCACTCCTCTTCCAGGATGGAAAAAATACCCATTGGCTGAAAGAAACAGCAACAGATGAGAGGAAATAGAGATATTACAAATCAGCCTCCTAGACAATGTGAGCATCTCTTGGTTGTGTTCAGGAGGGATATTGTGTCAGGGAACATGCCTTCAACGAGATGAAATCATGCTAACCTACCTGTGGTATCTGTCTGTAGGTTTGAAAATAATAAAGATATCGTTCATGGAAAATCACCTTGCGTGTGCTAGACAGATTTTCTGTGTGCTAGAGAACCAAAGTGAATGAAACAGGAATCACTCTAAACCTGCTGTGTCTAGGTGTGAGGCCATGCAGTTCTTTAGAGGGCCTTCAAATAGTGACTGTGTCTCAGGAACTGAAAAGAGGCTCCAAAACTTATACTCTCCTCTTCTTTGTGGAAGTGAGCAGGGACAGGGACTGTTGCCATCGAGTTATGTGTGGCTGCCTTGTGACCCTATCCCAAAGTTATGGATTGAGACCTTTTCACAACCAATGTCCAGTATATTTATTTAATTATTCAGAGTATAGTAAATCATTTACATGCATTTATTAATTATCTTAAGTATAGCAAAATCCTTTAGAAGCTAAAGAACCCTTGAGCACATAAAGCATAAGAACCTTCTCAATGAGCTCAATGCAGGCAGCCAAGTCCATCCCAAAGTCAATGAACTCCCATTCGATTCCTTCCTTCTTGTACTCCTCCTGCTCCAGCACGAACATGTGGTGGTTGAAAAACTGTTGAAGTTTCTCATTGGTGAAGTTGATGCACAGCTGCTCCAGGCTGTTGTACTACACAAAGGCAAAAAGAAGATCTCTATCTGTAAAATTCTGGGCACACCTGATATACCTAATAATGACTCTTCTTTCAACTCATCATGTCTGTGTAACTAACCTGGGCTTCAATGGAATTCTGAGTTCTCTTCCCTAAAACTAGCCAGATGTTTTGGGATTCGACCCTCAGCTCTGCATAGACATTTCTGCAGTGTACAGCCCAAGCTTGTCTAGCTATTTTTGTGCTCTGGGGACCAAGCCTACTCGGGCATTTTTAAGCTCTTGGTCCTGATCAGATATTAGGATCTGGGCCTTCCCAGCTCCTTCTGAGCTCTCAGTCCTCTGGCCTACCCAGACATTTCCAGATACTCAGCTGCAAGCCTGCCTGGGAGTTAGTGAGCTGCCCTCTAGGTGTCATGAACACCTACAATAATTTGCGTTAGGTGCAGGATAATTTCTTTGCTATTAGGCACCACCTGTTAACAATTTGAAGGCACTTTCAGTGTAGTTGCCATTTCTGCATGTACCACACAAAATCTATCCAAAAATTAAATCACTGGGGGGTCATACTACTGTGGGGGAAGATCAAGAGACACCTGTTTCTGCAGAAAAGTCAGGCTTTTGCAGGAAATTATTTAAATAAAAAAATTGTTAAAAAATAGCCCTCAAAGTTCTCAGAACCCCTGAGCATCCCCTCCAAGAACCTGCTGTAAAATCTCTGCTCCTTACATCAAAGATCTCAAAACCAGCAATGTCCAGGACACCAATGAAGTACTGTCGGGGCTGCTTGGTATCCAGCTGCTGGTTGATACGAATGACCATCCACAGGAACATTTTCTCAAAGACCGCCTTTGCCAGAGCACCCACTGAATTGTGCACCTACAACAGTGGGAGAAGGACTGGTGTTACCATACAAAGCAGAGGAAGAAACCTGGGTGTGTTAATTCAAACCAGGAGTTCTAGATCACCAATTGTTACCTGCTGCACGGTTTGACCTTTGGTCACATATTCATTCCCAACCTTGACTCGGGGGTAACACAGGGCTTTGAGCAGGTCAGCTGAGTTCAGACCCATCAGGTAGGCTGCTTTGTCAGCCACTAAACAAAGAGTGAGAGGAATGAACTAGTAGCTCAAAGATAGACTTTGGTGTCTTTTATAATGACTAGAAAAGAGCAATGAGATCTGTTTGTGTTTCACCAGCTACCACATCTATTAATAACTCCAGTAATTATGGAGTTTAGAGCTTCCTTTATTTCTTACTGAAATGTTTTGCATTTGATTCAGAGGGTCTGTACATCAAGTGATTGAAAGAATTTGTCAAAAAAAATATCCCATATGGTCTGAATAAAAAAATGTTAAAGGAGAAAGAAGCAGATGACTAGCCAGAATGGAAAGATGGCTTTGAAGTTCTTTCTTTGCCACTTTACTGTGCAGCCTGTCTAGAGATTCTGATTTCTGAATGATCAGAATAAAGGACTCAGGTTAGTGGCCATATACCATTCTGTGCAATCCAACTGACTTCAACAGGATTACAGAGGGATGCATTTCAGTGCAGAAACAAATGAGAAAGTCTCTCTTCAGTTTCGAACCGTGGCCCAAATTGTGTCCACAGAATGAACATAGACAGGAGTCTTCTGGGACACAATGGAACTTCATGACGTTTAACTAGTATAAATACCCACTCCTGGCCCTCTTCTGCCATCACATCCCCACTGCCTGTCTCATCTCATAGCACGATCCACAAGCTGGTTTGGCAATAAAACACCTACATGGCCCTTTTCATGTGCAAAGCTAAGCTGCTTTACAAAGATGGCCATTTTAAGATTACACCTTATGTGTCATTTACACCTATGTGTAGTAGGTATGTTATAGTAGGTATGATATAACTTAGATCAGCCCTTATAGCCACCTCCCTCATGAGTTAAGTTGTGCCAACACCCAGATCAGCACAAGTGATGATTTAGGCTTCAGTTTTTGCTTGTATTATTGAGCGTTTAGCTCAGATTCTGCTACTACCTTCTGTGCCATCCGGCTCCGCCTGCTCCTCGCGCTGCTTCTGCTTGAACTTCATGTTCCCATAGTGCATGACTGCCCCCGTCAGCTTGTATATGGCCATTTTTTCATCAGAACTGAAGCCCAGAATGTCAATGGCGCTCTGTTGACAGAATCATTAAAGGAAAGATCTACCACCTAGGTGATTTAGGAGCCAAAGCCCCATTGACTTAAAATGGGATTTCAGCTCTTAAAGCACTCAGACATTTTACTCCTTCTCTGATATAGTTAATAGTCCCTGTGCTAATTTATGTGTGTTACTCACATCTGTGGCCATGAGTTCTTCCTGGTCATCGATGCTGGCTACAGTGATCTCACCTTGACTCACAAACGGGAAGTCATATGGGTTGGTGGTAATCAGAAGCAGCTCTGAAAACAAGAATAGATCCCAATTTTTACCTGCTGCAGTTTGGTCTTTGGTCACGTATTTATTCCAGACTTTGCCTCAGGGTAACACAGGGTTTTAACGGTATGTCAACATTCCATTGCAAACCCAGGTCGGTGGGCCCCATGCATACAGACTCAGTGTTTCCAAGCTTACACATGTGCATCATGCTCCATAGTAAACCCAGGTTTACAATTGAAGGACCTGGTTCTCAGAACCATGCTGATGCGTCCATACTGCTCGCAGACTCCAATCAGACTTTCTGCTTCTGGGGATCCAGGCTTATGCTGTGTCCACACTGCGAAATGACGGAGTTTGGACCCACCTCAAAACAGGATTTGGGGTTGGACCTCCCATGCCACATGGGTCCTAGGACATAGTGACCCAAGTCAGATAGATTTGAGTGTGAACTGTAGAGGAGGGGTTGGGCTCAAACCTGAGTCTGAGCCTGGGTTTCCAATGCAGTGCAGACATGCCCATAATTGCCCATGTAACAAAGCTCATCAGTTGGTGTTACTCAGTGACCAGTTCCGCCAAAAGAGTGAAAATGTTTCTTACCAATTAGTTCTGGCTTCTTGTTGGACATGATCTGATAAAATATGTGGTAGCTTCTTTCCGCCTTGAGCTGAAAAGTGACTCTAGATTTCTCCAGCAGATCTTGCAAGGCAGGTAAAGTACAATTAGTGACAAGAAAACACAATGAGAACGAAAGAGAGACAGAGAATTGTGACCCATAAAGGGAGGTCCCTTACATGTTTCAATGTCAGCAGAAGCCAGTTTCCCTGTGGTACCAAAGTGGATTCTGATGAATTTACCCTTTAAAGGAAAAAAGTCATTTCATTTAAAACCCTCACAGGCAGACTCCAAAAGTGGGATTTGCAAAGCTGCCCTGGGGGTCCCTTCAGCAGGCTTGAAAACTCAGCCAAGATTTGTATTATCACAGTCTAATGATAGGGAAATATATGGTCCATCACTGCACTTGTGACTAGGAGCAATTTTGGCAAAAAGACTTACAAAACGAGAGGAGTTGTCATTCCTCACAGTCTTGGCATTACCAAAGGCCTCCAGCAGGGGGTTGGCGCTGATGATTTGATCTTCAAGGGTCCCCTACAAAGTAACAATTATCATCAAATTAAGGTTGTTTTAAACGACGCGGCAGTTTCAGAACGGAACATTTAATCCCATCCCTAGTGACCAACTCACGTGCATTTTGCCTGGCTCTTCCTTCTTCTTCTCCCCAGAAACTGCAATTGTTGCAAAGTACTGGATGACACGCTTGGTGTTCACAGTCTTTCCAGCACCGGATTCTCCGCTGCAAATCAAACAGAGAAGCAGAGAACACATAACCAAAGAGTTTCTTCCTGCAGTCCACAGCAAAGCCAACAAAAACCGGAGCAGGGAAATATACATACGTGATGAGGATCGACTGATTCTCCCGATCTGTGAAAGAGACAGAACCAAAGAGACTTTTGAAAGAGTTACTGAGTAACATTGAACTCACTGAAAACGGAGTGAAACAAATAAGTGCTGGGATTTGCAAAGGGGCCTCAGGACATCAGGCAACTAACTCAAAGTCCATAGGAATTGGGCATCCAACTCCCTTAGGCCTCTTTGAAAATCCTGGCCATAATAAATAATAACTATACGCTCATGCAGCTCAATAGAGCCACCCCAGGATACTTATACCCACTTCCCTTTCACAGAATTCCCTCTTACAGAAATCTGATAAAGCTACTTATCTCTCTGGACAGCAAAGGGTTATACAGAATAATGACTTGATCCTCAATTTATAACCATCTGCATAGCATCAGTGCAAGAAGAGTGCAAAGTGTGTGCGAATTACTGTGCAAGGTGTAGGGGAGTGGAGAATTATGATGCACCACTTTGCACAAGTGTAAATGACACATAAGATGCAAAGTCAGGAAGAATCAGGCTTCCTGAGAACAGAGCGTCATGATTTTTGACAGTTCTTCTTTGGGCCCAGTTAGAGCCAAAATGTGCAGAAGCAGATATGGACATTCTGTACTTTTTCCATTAACCACATGCTTGTGAACTTCCAAAAAGGTTTGCTTTGGGTTCTTCAAGAGCTGGGCTAATGTTTGGGTCAGGCTCAGTTTGTCTTTGAACAAATTCATGTTTGCACATTGCTAGTTCTGAATGTTTTTGGTGTCGTTAGCTGTATGTCATATTTCCCGGAAAGAAGATTGTGATTCCTCATAATAAATTTTCATTCTGTAATCGCTTTTCAGGAGTTGAGCCACTCACCAGTTAACATGAACTGATAGGCATTGTCAGAGATGGAGAAGATGTGGGGAGGGGCCTCTTGACGCTTTTTGCCCCTGTAGGCAGTCACAACTTCTGGGTTGTACACAGGCAGCCACTTGTAGGGGTTGACAGTGACACAGAAGAGACCCGAGTAGGTCTGAAAGAAAGGGAGATAGCCTGGTTGGCTTCCACAGTGATTTAGCTGTTAGTTTAGAAATCCAGGAAAGACTTTGACCTTTACTTACATAGATCATCCAGGCTGCGTAACGCTCTTTGAGGTTATACAGGACGCCAGGTTCATGGAGATGGGTCATCATCGCCATGTCCTCGATTTTATCATATTTGGGAGGGTTCATGGAGAAGACTTGATCGTCCTTAACAGTCAAAGTCTGGAGGGAAAGAAGAGACCCATTTCTATCAGCTAAGAACAGAGGAGGAACAAAATGCTGTTCCTTACTCCTTGTTTTTACTCACTTCTCCTTTTTCAGACTTGACTGTGACCTTCCCACCTTCCCTGCTCTGGATTACGCTTTTCACATAGGATTCCTTGGGATGCACCACAAAGACCGAATTCTTAGCATCAAAAGGCTTGTTCTGGTCCTCAATTCTCTCCTTCTCTGTCTTTCGGAGGAAAGGAGCTGCTGCCCCAAAAATGGCCATCTCAGCATCCGACGACATGGCTGCGGTTTATCTAGGGCAGCTCAGCAGTGAGCTCTGATGAGGAGAAAATGTGTGACATTGATTCACATGCTGTTTATTTAGAATGTCAGTTTCTTACACTTGTTTAACTGGTCACGTCACTCCCAACTGCCCCTCCTGAGATCAGGGTGAGAGGCTTTCTCAGCCATTTAGATCCAGACACTAATTTTGGGCCTCTGTTATCACACACATGGGGGACCAGGAAGACCCAAAAACATACCAGGAATTTTGAAAGCCCTGTTAGGTCCTCTTTCCTGAGTACATATTAGCAGGGGCGGCTCTAGACCCCAGTGCGCCAAGCAGGCGCGTGGGGCGGCCCTTTCCCAGGGGGGCGGCATTTGGCTCCGGGACGAGCGGACCTGCCGCAGGCATGACTGCGGTGGGTCCCCTCTTCCCGCGGCTCCGGTTGAGCTCCCGCAGGCATGCCTGTGGCAGGTCCGCTCATCCCAGGCTCCGGTGGACCTGCCGCAGGCATGCCGGCGGGAGCTCAACCGGAGCCGCAGGAAGAGGGGACCCGCCGCGGGACCGGGGAAGGGCGGCGCAGCGCACCGCGCTGCTTGGGGCAGCCTACTTTCTAGAGCCGCCCCTGCATATTAGACTGTGGCCTTGGCTACACTTGAGAGTAACAGCACTGTTGGTGGCTTTATAGCACTGTAACTCACTCCCCGTCCACACTGACAAGGCACATACAGTGCTGTATCTCCCTCGCTACAGCACTGCTTGTACTCCACCTCCATGAGAGGAATAAAGAGTATAGTGCTGCTGCTGCAGCGCTGGGGTGCCAGTGTGTAAACAGGGAATAATCTTAGTATGCTGTAACTGACCTCCAGAAGCTTCCCAAAGTCCTTTTAAGTAAAGATTACTCTCTTTGTTTTGTTGTGATGCCTCTGTTTGTTTTGTTGTGAACTCAGGGCTCCCGGAGCTACTTATCAAAAAAAACAAACACAGCTACTGTTTGCTCTGAATGAGCAGAGGCAGGCAGGGGGGCTTCCTTTGGAACGCCCACAGCTAGTGTTTGCTTGAAGAGAGGGGGAGGGAGGGAGCTTGAGGAGAGAAGCAGCTCGGCGGGCAGGAGAAGGGGTCCATTTCGGTGTGGCTGCTTATCTGGTCAGTGAGGGAAAAAAACAAAGAGTTTCTGTTTGCTTTCAGTGAGTGAGAGAGGAGTGGGGGAGGGAGTCGGAACTTGCAAGGCAGCTGCTGACACAGTGTCGGCTCCAAAAATCCACTCTCTCTCTCCCCCACACTCCCTGTCACACTCCACGCCACCCCACCCCACCCCTTTTGAAAAGCACGTTGCAGCCACTTGAACACTGGGATAGCTGCCCATAATGCACCGCTCCCAATGCCGCTGCAGATGCTGCAAATGTGGCCACGACAGTGCGCTGGTAGCTGTCAGTGTGGACAGACTGCAGCGCTTTCCCTACTCAGCTGTACGAAGACAGGTTTAACTCTCAGCGCTGTGCAGCTGCAAGTGCAGCCATACCCTGTGTGTTATGGTTACAATGAAACGGTTGATGGGGGCACTGCAAAGTGGGTTTTGGGAGAGGGACAAGATAGAAGCTGCTATTGTCAGTGCTTTTGATACAGAATTTTCTTGCACTGAATAATAAAGATACTGGTTTTGATGTAATTTAAGCTTTTCATTCAGGATTCCATTCCGCATCTTATAAGTATGATCTCCCTTCTTTGTATTTGATTTTCTATTTGGCTATATTAAAACACAAGTTGATCAAATGAGCTAAGCTTTACAAGTGATCCAGTTTAGTCTCTATAACTGACCTGTCCTCATTGTCATTTACCACTTCACCAATTTTAGTGTCATCTGCAAACTTGAGCATTGATAAAGAGATTGAATAACATCGGGCCAAAAGCAGGTCCCCCTGAGCCTCCATTAGAAATCTGCCAATGGATAATGATCCTACATTTACAATCACTTCTTGAGATCTATCAATTAACTAGTTTTTATTTCATATGAGCTACACTGATAAAACAAACTTTTTTTGTTTTATTAGAATGTCATGTGGAACTAATCCAAATACCTTACTGAAGTCTATTATGTGAACAGAGTTACTTTTATCAACCAAATTCATGAACGCCTACAAAAATCACAAGTTTGTTTAGGAAGATCTATTTTCTGAGATCATATTGATCAGAATTAATTAATCTTAATTAATTATATTGCTTTACTGACTGCCTTCCACACCCGCTTTTCCATGATTTTTCCTGGGATCAATGTTAGGCTATCCCATAGGCGCTGGAACTACGGGTGCAGGGGGTCCTGCAGCACCCCCTGGCTTGAAGTGGTTTCCATCATATACAGGGTTTACAGTTTGGTTCCATGGCACTCAGCACCCCCACTAAAAAACTTGTTCCAGCACTCCTGGGCTAACCAGGTGATCTTGTTTATCCTTTTTAAATATTGGCACAACATTGGCTTTTTTTCATTTCTCTGGAATTACTCGTGTTCCAAGGTTTGTTAAAAATCATCATTAGTGGTTCAGAGAGGTCCTCAGCCAATTCTTTTCATACATTTGGGTACAAGTCATCCAGTGCTGCCAATTTAAGAATGGTTACTTTAATAGTTACTCTGCCTGCCTGCCTCTCCCATGCCAGTTAATCAAATATTATCAATATGCCTTTATTTGCCATTACTCCTTTTAAAGTTTTCCTTATTTAACTATATAAGAACTATACGTGCATTAGTGGCACTGTCAGACTGGTCAAGGAGACAGTGTGAAAGGACCACCAGTTGCTTTAAATGCTGCCTGAAACCCTCTTCTGCAGTTATTTTCACACATATAGCATCTAAGGGCCCCTTTAAGCTACTCTGCGCAGTAAGAGATGAAAACTTGATTAGCATTTACCAGAGAAATGTGTGTCTCTTTCAGATGGGGCACAATTATTGTCAGTGATGTTTGGGGTGTGGGGGAAAAGCAAATTCTGGATACATGCTCATTAAAAGAATAGATTTATTCTATGGACAAGTAATTAGATTCTATCCCCTGTTGGGTCGCCTCTGTTGGGCCACTCTGTCCTGGTTTATTAGAGACCTATGAGCTGGAGTGTTGGAGCTCTCTGTGTACAATTGCGTTGTGACGTGTGTATTCAGGAGAGGTATCTCAGAGAGGGCACTGGCCGGTCCAGCATTAGTGGTGAGTGGCTTCAAGTCCAGCCACTTTGGAGACCTGCCTGTCATGGGCAACAGAGCCCAGGCACAATATACAGTGAATTTACACAATGGGCATAGGTATTAGGGGATACAATGTCTGCTTATTGAGCTAGATAGAAATCCCACCCTAGAGGGTACTCACCATCCCCTGGGAATTAGTAAATCAGGATCTTACCTCTTTCGGGATACCAGATGGATAGTATGCAGGCTGCAAGCTGGTCAATATTCTAAAATAGAAATAGAAATGCCTTTCTTATTGATGCATGAAACTCCAGTGATAAATTGGAGACTGAAAATGTATAGATGCCTCGAAAAGTAGATATAAAAGTCCTGCTGTCATAGGCAATCCCTCCTGGAAATGAGTGCTAGCGGCAGCAGGAATGCAGTGGGATGTGTGGAATGCAGAGTGGGCTCCCCCTCCCTTCAAACCCACGTCCCTTATACTCTTACCTTAGAGCTTTCTGCGAAAGGACAAGACAGACTGGTCCCAGGGGCTTTTATAGGGTGCGAGCTGCAAACACAGCAGCCGCCTCCTCTTTCTTAGGTCAAAATATTTTTGGCAATCCTGTCTCCTAACATATTCCGATTCATATTAGATGTGAATGGATATAATTAGCCATAGGTCTGTGAATGAGTCTCCTATAAATACTTGGACAAGGGAGCTGGCAGGGGCAGTTGGGGAGATGAAACGGGCTGCCTGGAGTTTGTGCTTTAGGGGATCCTGAAATCAAGCAGAAGAAGAGAGACTGGGAAGAATCCAGTTCCTGCAATGGGAGACAGCTCCTAGCAGAGGGAGCGAGGAGCGAGATAGAGAGGGGAGAGATTTCCATGGGCACGTAGCTGGAGAGGAAATTGGGGTCTCAGGGACAGGGATCTAGCAGTGGAAGAAGGTCTCTGGGTCTAGCAGGAGGGAGCCTGGGAATGGAGGCAAAGCTGACAAGAGCAGGGGACTAGAGAGGATACAGATGTCAGGGGAGCAAGGGGCCTGGAGGCTCAGTGATAGGGAATAAAGAAGAACGGGAATCCTTGGGGCAGTGAGATAGAGAGAAGAAGTAAATCCAGGGCCACAAGGGAGGGCAGTAAGTGCAAGGGAATAGCTAGGAAATGTGGGCCAGTGGAAGGGAAAGAGCAGAGAAATGGAAGTCCAGAGTCAAGAGACTGGAGCAGAAGTCCTGAAGAAGGAGGTCCCCACATGAGTGAGTCCAAGGGGAAGAACCCTGGAGATGGTGTGGATGGAGAATGTTAAATGGATGCAAAAATTATACATTCTACTGAAAAGGGGCAAGGAACAGCTACCCCCAGACTGTGATAGGTAGCCAGATTCCACCACCCCTGATATGGGGACGGTACATGCATCCCACATTGTTATGGAGGGAGCAGATGCATCCCAAACTGATATGAGAGAGCAGGAGCACCCCACATTGATCTGGAAGGGGAGGTTCCCCCTGCTATTTTATGGGGAGATCACGTGCATCCTCCCATTCTTGGTGGTGAGTCAGGTGCACCTCACATTGTTATGGAGGGGCAGATGCCTTCCACACCATTCCTGGGTGCACTGGGGTTCTGGGGCCACTTTGGCATACACCACAGAGTGACGGAGAGTCCGTCTCTTTCCCATCTGTCATGCCTCAGTTTCTAGGTGTCAATTTCTATAATAAGCCAGGCAAACTGTTGTGTAACTGGGATTAGTGCTGAAATCCCAATACAGGGATCACTGCATACACCCCCATTAGTGCTTCCAGTTTGGGCTGCCCACCCCATTAAAGCTGCCTGCCTAGATGTCCAGCTATGAGGTTGAGGAAATGCTTTCCTCCTTTGCTCCCAGTGAGCTGACTGCCTGGTACAGCACAATAGTGCTGGAGGTGGGGGCTGGATCCTAGGAGCCCTGCAGAGGTCAGGTTTCACATTTGGCATAAATCCACCTTGAAAATGTGCAGAAGATATTAAGCTCCAAGAACTTAAAGCCTAAGAGCAAAATTCTCAGCGGGTGTAAATCAGCATTGCTTCATTGACTTCAGCGGATTTATACCCGCTGAGAATCTGGGCCTAAAAATGCTGTAGGATTTCAGCCAGCATATCAATCGCTGTGAGCTGTCCTCACGCCTGTGCTGGTATGAAAATGATTAAAACCAAATGAAGCACATATGTATCTCAGCACAAACATACCGCTTGACACCGCCGTTATGTTCACATACCTGCAGAAACTCTACAACTGAGTGAAATTCTTTGGTCAAAACTTTCTTTTAAAACAAAAAATTACTGCTTTCAAAGCCAAATCTTTCACAAAAAACCTTCTGTTTTTCAAAGTTTGCTGGTTTTTCTTCAAAACTGGACATTTTATAAAATTTCAAAGTTTGTTTTTTGAGGTTGTTTTCCTCTATCCCTTACCACTTTTGCCCCTTTTTTCCTGTGTTCCTTTTGCCTCTGAATTCATTAGAATAAATTATATTTAGGGACTTGGGATTTTGGGGGTTATTTACTTGTTTGTTTGTTTGCTTTTCTTTTTGCCACTCTGGAAAATTTCCACAAGCACAAAAAGAAAAATTAACTGTAATTTTTCCAAGTTGGAGAAGTTCTGAAAAGTTACAGAATAGGAAAAGGAAAAACTGAGGGACACCGGGGAATTAAAACATTAAATGGCAGTGCGGGGAGAACCTGAATACCATATTTTTGGTTGCATTAATGGCAAAAAATGAAAGGTCATAAATTGGAAATTTCAATTTTGTAAATTAAAAATTTCACAATTTTTCAATAAAATATTTCAGATGAAAATCAAACTATTAAATATTATTACATTTGGAACCCTGCAAAATGGAAACATCTTCAGAATTTCAAAATCTTTCACAAAACAGTATTTCCATTTTTCAGCCAGCTCTCATCATCTCCCTGCTCTCTTCTGTATGCCCTCCAAGCTTCCCTTTCCACATTACCTACACACAACCACATACACCGCTGCAGAGACCCAAAGGACCAAAGCCTCAAAGGGCTAGATTCACCAAAGTACATAGGCTTTCGACTCCAAAGTCTCAGCTTTAACTCCCATGCAATCCACAAACCTCCTGCTGAACCCACCTAAACTCACTACTTTTTTGCAGTGGAAGTTCCCTAGGCACCTATCTTTCTGGCACTGAGCACATGCATTGCTGTCTTCTTCTAGGTGCCTGTCTCCCACCTAAGCCCCAGAATGATGCACAAACCAGGGCAGACAGGTGGCTGGCTGCCTAAGGGCTTGTCTTCACTATGGCACTTCTTCTTCTTTCATATGGCTCATGTAGAGCAGCAACTACAATTTCACCTGAAGTTGATTGAGCCAAATGGCTACATCAGGAGTAGCAGAATTTATTGGAGTAATGCCTCCTTCATATTTATAAATTGGGCAGTAGGTAGTGATATGTTCAGTGGTCTGTCATGGAGAGCCACAGTCACACACCAGGGAGTCCTTGATTTTCCATTTGTGCATTAGATATCCACATCTACCATGGTTGGTTCAAATTCGGTTCAGAGTTGACCAAGATGACTGTGGAAGGTCAAACCCAGGAACCTTCTGCATGGGATCTGGAACAAGGTGCTTCTTTTTTAAATCTTGTTTAGCCCAATCCGCTTTCCAAGCCTCCTTCTGATCATAGCCTGATTGCATGAGGCTAAATGAAAGTTCCCAGAAAGGCCTTGTGGGACTTAAGACGTTGCGGTGGGTAGGGACATTGTTAAGGTCTTGGTGGCTAGGAGGATATCTGTTTTCCTGGATTCGCTGAGCTTCGCAGAATGTTGCAGCAGTTCGGCGTATCAGCAGGGGAGCGATGTTAGACGGGACAGGTAGCCATGGTGTTGGAGTTGACTTAAGGGTTCCCATGATGCACCACATCACTGTATTTAGCTGGCTATAGACAAGTCATGTGTGGCTGCATCTGCTCCTGTCAGGGTTCCTCCCTCGAACTCTGAATTCTGGGGTATGAAAGACCCCCTAAGCTTATATTCTACCAGCTTAGGTTGAAAACTTCCCCCGGGCACAAATTCCTTTCCTTGTCCTTGGACAGTATTGCTAACACCAAGTGATTTACACAAAAATTCAGGGAAGGGTCACTTGGAATCCCTATCCCCCCAAAAGATCCCCCAAGCCCTTTCATCCCCTTTCCTGGGAAGGCTTGAGAATAATATGCCAACCAATTTCCTTAGCAATGCGAGTACAGACCAGACCCTTTGTCTTCAGGACACTGAAAATCAATCAGGTTCTTAAAGAAGAACTTATTTAAAAAGAAAAAAATAAAATAATCACACCTGCAAAATCAGGGTGGAAGGTAACTTTACAGGGTAAATAAAAGATTTAAAACTCTCTGGCTCAGCTTCACAATTACAAAAACAGGAATAAAACTACTTCATAGGAAAATTCACAAACTAAAACAAAAGACAACCTAACGCATTTCCTTGCCTTACTTACAATTGCTGTGATTTTAGATGGCATATTCCACGTATCTTTTCAGGAGATGTTGTACTTGCTTGGCTTCTCCCTACATCCATAGAGGGGACAACAAAGAGAGAACCCAAACAAAACCTTCCTCCCCCCCAGATTTGAAAGTATCTCCTTTCCTCATTGGTCCTTCTGGTCAGGAGCCAACTAGGTTATTTGACTACTTTACCCCTTACAGGTAAGGCAATTCAGTACAGCTGCCAAGGAGGAATTTTATGCTATCCTTCTCTATATATTCATGACAGCTTCACACCAGGGCACAATATTCAGCTACTAAATATACAAATGGTATTGATGATCTTTGCAACACTGATACTGATGCACCCCAGGTTGTACCTGCTAGTTTCTGGATTATGTTGGCTCTTGTTTTTATCTTTGCAGCTACCTTCTCAAGATGATCATGGAAGGAGAGGCTGCAGTCAAATTTCATTTCGAGATATGTTGGATTGTGTAGCGGGGTGGTTACCTGCTCCAGCCCTGACAGGATTGAAGCCACCCCTGGGAGAGGGCTGAGAGAAAAGCTGGGCTGATTGGGAGGCAGCCTCAGCTGGAGGACATGCCCCAAACAGACCCAGCTGGCTGTATAAAAGTCAGGGAAGCCAGGAGTTTAGAAGGCTCTCTCTGGTCTGAGAGGGAGCAGGGCCTGGCTGCCTAGAAGAAAAGGTACTAGGAGTGAAGCAGGGCTGGGGAAAGCCAGAGGAGCAGGGGAACTCCTGGCTGGCAACTCCCCAGGCAGCAAGGCCTGGTTTAAGGCCTAAAAAGGTACTGGGTGGTAGAGGAAGGCGGCAGGTCTGAACCCCCTTGCCTGTGATGAGTGGCTTTTATACTGCAGTCTGCTGCAGTGAGCGGGTGCTAGGTGAGGACTGGCAGTAGCCCAGACTGAGGCGAGGTGGGGGTAGTGGGTGGCAGTTCCCTGGGGAAGGGAGACCGCAGAGAGTGTTGGGGTATTGCCAGGGGGCAGCACCTCAGGGAGAATGGGCACTGGGGTCCAGGAGGGACACGGGGGCCAAACTGTGGTGGATCACCTGCCTGCAGAGGGTACTCCAGACTGGAAATTGAGCTAATTCCCTGAGAGACCAGCAGAAGGTGCTGCAGGGGGTGAGTCCACATGCTTTCAGAGTGCAATCGTGTTGCACATTTTTACCACAGAAAGCTACTTTTGGTGTGTTTTTGGCACTCTTATTATCAAGATGAAATGTGCTTACTATTGTTTTTCCAGGGTTTGGTTTGAGCCTCCATTTCCGGAAATATTGTTCCATATTTTGGAGATCCTCAGTTAATGCTTTCTCACTGTCATGGAGATTTGATGCTTGGATTGTCATGGCAAGATCATCTACATATCCAAATTTTCGTGATTTAATTGGAGGCATGTCCCTTATGTATACTGTATCTTAAAAAGGATTGGCACAAGTACAGAGCCTTGTGTTAATCCATTGTTTATGATACAGGGCGAGCTGGTCTTATTACCCAGGTACACCCACAGGCGTCTCTTACTCAGCAAGGTCCACATCAGGCGAAGTGTTTGGTAGAAAGGTATAATTTTAGCAAGTTACTACATCAATGTAAATTATACTGCTTAAGTTACATAAACTAAGTAACTTAAGTCAAGTAACCTACATTGACTTACTGCGGTGTCTCCACTGCGCTGTGTCGATAGGAGAAGTTCTCCATCAACATAGCTTCTGCCTCTCGTTGAGGTGGATTCCTGAAGTTGACGGGAGAGCACTCTCCCATTGACTTAGCGTGTCTTAACCAGTCCTGCTAAATTGACACCACTGCACTGATGGCAGCAGTGCCGATTTAGTGCTGTAGTGAAGACAAGCCCTAAGTCACATGCGGGAGCTGGTCCTGAAGGTGTGCTTAGAAGCCATCTATTGGATTGAGCCTTTCACATGAATTCACACCAAACAGTTGCAGGGAGAGGAGTCCCTCATAGCTTTTAGTGATTAGAGTGCACCACCCAGAATAGAGGAGACACATGTCAAATCTCCCCTCTGCCTGATGAGAAGGGATTTGAACAGGGATCTGCCACCTTTCAGGTGCATGCCCTAATCATAGAATCATAGAATATCAGGGTTGGAAGGGACCTCAGGAGGTCATCTAGTCCAATCCCCTGCTCAAAGCAGGACCAATTCCCAGCTAAATCATCCCAGCCAGGGCTTTGTCAAGCCTGACCTTAAAAACCTCTAAGGAAGGAGATTCCACCACCTCCCTAGGTAACCCATTCCAGTGCTTCACCACTGTCTGAGTGAAAAAGTTTTTCCTAATATGCAACCTAAACCTCCCCCACTGCAACTTGAGACCATTACTCCTTGTTCTGACATCAGATATCACTGAGAACAGTCTAGATCTATCCTCTTTGGAACCCCCTTTCAGGTAGTAGAAAGCAGCTATCAAATCCCCCCCATATTCTTCTCTTCCGCAGACTAAACAATCCCAGTTCCTGCCGCCTCTCCTCATAAGTCATGTGCTCCAGCCCCCTAATCATTTTTGTTGCCCTCCGTTGGACTCTTTCCAATTTTTCCACATCCTTCTTGTAATGTGGGGCCCAAAACTGGACACAGTACTCCAGATGAGGCCTCACCAATGTCGAATAGAGGGGAATGATCATGTCCCTCAATCTGCTGGCAATGCCCCTACTTATACAGCCTAAAATGCTGTTAGCCTTCTTGGCAACAAGGGCACACTGTTGACTCATATCCAGCTTCTCGTCCACTGTAACCCTTAAGTCCTTTTCTGCAGAACTGCTGCCTAGCCACTCGGTCCCTAGTCTGTAGCTGTGAATGGGATTCTTCCGTCCTAAGTGCAGGATTCTGCACTTGTCCTTGTTGAACCTCATCAGGTTTCTTTTGGCCCAATCCTCTAATTTGTCTAGGTCCCTCTGTTTCCTATCCCTACCCTCCAGCGTATCTACCACTCCTCCCAGTTTAGTGTCATCTGCAAACTTGCTGAGAGTGCAGTTCACGCCATCCTCCAGATCATTAATGAAGATATTGAACAAAACCGACCCCAGGACTGACCCTTGGGGCACTCTGCTTGAATCCGGCTGCCAACTAGGCATGGAGCCATTGATCACTACCCGCTGAGCCTGACGATCTAGCCAGCTTTCTATCCATCTTATAGTCCAATCATCCAGCCCATACTTCTCTAATTTGCTGGCAAGAATACTGTGGGAGACCGTATCAAAAGCTTTGCTAAAGTCAAGGAATAACACATCCACCGCTTTCGCCTCATCCACAGACCCAGTTATCTCCTCATAGAAGGCAATTAGGTTAGTCAGGCATGACTTGCCCTTAGTGAATCCGTGCTGACTGTTCCTGATCACTTTCCTCTCCTCTAAGTGCTTCAGAATTGATTCCTTGAGGACCTGCTCCATGATTTTTCCAGGAACTGAGGTGAGGCTGACTGGCCTGTAGTTCCCCGGATCCTCCTTCTTCCCTTTTTTAAAGATGGGCACTACAGTAGCCTTTTTCCAATCATCCGGGACCTCCCCTGTTCACCAGGAGTTTTCAAAGATAATGGCCAATGGCTCTGCAATCACATCCGCCAACTCCTTTAGCACCCCTGAATGCAGCGCATCCAGCCCCATGGACTTGTGCTCGTCCAGTTTTTCTAAATAGTCCCGAACCACTTCTTTCTCCACAGAGGGCTGGTCACCTTCTCCCCATACTATGCTGCCCAGTGCAGCAGTCTGGGAGCTGACCTTGTTTGTGAAGAAAGAGACAAAAAAATCATTGAGTACATTAGCTTTTTCCACATCCTCTGTCACTAGGTTGCCTCCCTCATTCAGTAAGGGGCCCACACTTTCCTTGACTTTCATCTTGTTGCTAACATACTTGAAGACACCCTTCTTGTTACTCTTAACATCCCTCGCTAGCTGCAACTCCAAGTGTGATTCGGCCTTCCTGATTTTACTCCTGCATTCCTGAGCAATATTTTTATACTCCTCCCTGGTCATTTGTCCAATCTTCCACTTCTTGTAAGCTTCTTTTTTGTGTTTAAGATCAGCAAGGATTTCACTGTTAAGCCAAGCTGGTCGCCTGCCATATTTACTATTCTTCCTACACATCGGGATGTTTTTTTCCTGCAACGTCAATAAGGATTCTTTAAAATACAGCCAGCTCTCCTGGACTCCTTTCCCCCTCATGTTATTTTCCCATGGGATCACTGGGCTGTGGGACAGTCTGACATGGGGATCCCACAATCTCTCCGGTAGAAGCTGTTACACTGTGGATAAATCATTTTTAAAAGTCACTGGAGCAGGGGGAGTGGATCCCAGGCCTCCCACATCCCGGGTGAGTGTTCTAACACCAGGCTTTGGGGTCATTCTTATGCCTGTGTTCTCTTTCACTCTCTCTGGAAGATCTCTGTTCAAATCCTGTCTCCCCTCAGGTGGTTGGGAGACATGAAGTGGGGGTCTCCCACATCCCAGGGGAGTGCCCTAACCATTGGGCTAAAGCTTATGATGGAAGTCCTCCTCATCCCCCAGACCCCCAGCTTCTTGTTAACAGTG
The DNA here is from genome assembly GCF_016161935.1 of Mauremys reevesii. Taxonomy (NCBI): domain Eukaryota; kingdom Metazoa; phylum Chordata; order Testudines; family Geoemydidae; genus Mauremys; species Mauremys reevesii. The sequence goes on from NC_052637.1 coordinate 19,640,205, forward strand.
TAGGCACCTACTGCAAAGAGTAAGTTTGCATCTGAGACTCTCATGCAGAGCTAGAATCTCCCTGAAGCCTAGATTTAGGTACCTATTGCTGAGAAAGGGGTGTGTGCTAAGCCTGCCCCTCTTGTTGGCATCTCCCATTGGCTAGGTTAGGTGACTCCCTGCCTAGCATGCTGCCTTTTGTGATTCACAGTCTAAGATGCCTGCTTCTCCCCATTCCTTATAAAGGAGTTTAGGTGCTTAACTCAGCTTTTGGAATCTCAGTGATTTTCAAGGCATCTTTTGTGTACTGCACTCAGGTCTCTATTCCTAGATGTATACATTTATCTTTGGCCATATTAAAATATCTATTGTTTATTTGCTCTGTCAGTGACCTGTCCTCTTCATTGTTTGTTTGTCATTCCCCCAATTTTTGTGTCATCTGTAAACTTTATCAGTGATGATTTTATGGTTTCTTCTAGGTTATTGATAAAAATGCTAAATAGTGCAGATCCAAGAACCAATCTCTGTGGGACCCCACTGGAAACATACCTGCTCGATAATGATGCCCTGTTTACAATTGCTTTTTGAGACCTGTCATTTAGCCAGTTGTGCACGATGTTAATTTTATATCATTTTAGTTTTTTAAAATCAAAATGTTATGCTGTACCAAGTCAAATGCCTCACAGAAGTCTGACTATATTAGGTCAACACGCATATCTTTATCAACCAAACTCATAATCTCATTAAAAAAATCAAGTTAGTTTGACAAGAACATTTTCCATAAACCCATGTTGATTGGCATTATTTATATTACTTTCCTTTAATTCTTTATGATGAATCAGACACTCCATTATCTTGCCCAGGACTGATGTTAGGCTAGCAGGCTTATAATTACCGGGGTCATCCCATTACCCTTTTAAAATATTGGTACAAAATTAGCTTTCTTCCAGTCTTCTGAAATCTCTGTTCCAAAGCATATTGAAAAATCAATATTAATGATCTAGTGAGAGCATAAGTCAGCTCTCTTAAAACTCTTGGATGCGGGTTCTCCAGACCTGCTGATTTAAAATGTCTAGCTTTAGCAACAGCTGTTTAACATTCTTCTGAGTTACTATTGGAATGGAAATAGTGTTTCAGCATCATCATATGATGTGACTACATATACAGAACAGAAATATTTATTGAACACTTCTGCCTTTTCTATATTATTGACATTTCTGCCATTTCCATCTAGTAATGGACCAATAACATTATTAGGATTCTTTTTGTTCCTAATATACTTTTAAAAACTCCTAATTGTCCTTAACGCTCCTGGTCATAGATTTCTCTTCATGTCCTTTTGCTTCCTTATCAATTTCTAAATTCCTAGCTTTTGAGTTATATTTTTATTATCAATTCTCCTTTCTTCCATTTGCTATATAATGAGTTTTTATTATTATTACTATTATTGTATAGATGCTTTCACTTCCTGTCTAAGCCAGATTTATTTTTTTAACCAAAGCGTCTTTCTCTGTCAATTGTGGGATTGTGGCTTTTTGGATATATAGTAAAGTCTTCTTAAACAATTCCCAATTATCTTGCTAATTTAGTTTTGCAGAATTTTGATTTTTTTGGCACAGAATCCCCCCAGGAGTAATCAGTGGCTATTAACTAAGGTGGTCAGGGATGCAACCTCATGCGCTGAATGTCCCTAAACCTCTGACTGCCAGAAGCTGGCCATGGGTGACAGGGGATTGATCACTCAATAATTGCCCTGTTCTGTTCATTCCCTCTGAAGCATCTGGCACTGGCCACTGTCAGAAGACAGGATACTAGGCTAGATGGACCATTGGTCTGACCCAGTATGGCCGTTCTTATGACAGTAGATAAATTAAAAGGACAAAAACTGACTGGTCAGTAAATGAAGAACATAATGTTTCACAAACACAAAATAAATAAAGATGATAATGACCAAAAATACTCAAGATGACTGAGTGATGACTGAACAGCAAAAGAAGTACAGAGCCAATCACATACAAGAAAAAATAGAACAATGACGACTAGCTGAACAAAAACAGAATAACCCCAATGACTGGTTGGAGAAAAAGGAGGATGACAATAACCACCAAAAGAAAGGCTATGACAATGAAGATGACCAAGCATGAAAGGCTAGAGAAAGAGAATCAATAAAAGGAAAAGGATGACAATGATGACTGAATACAAAATAGAAAACGATGTTGCTGATAGGCCACAAAGAGAAGAAAAAGAAGCATAATTTTGACAACTAAGCAGAGAAAGAAGAGAGAAAGGTGACTGGAAACTTTGGTGGATCATTGTGGAGGTTTCTGAATATGACGTGGAATGGGAATACAAAATGCATTCTGCTATAATTGTATAAAGCTTGGACTTTTCAAGAGCGCAGTGATAGTGGTATGATCTTGTATTTCCTAATTTGTGTGATTTTGACTTGGGTGCCATTTGTCCTTTGGAACTTTAATTGTTTTCTAAGGAATTTTTTTTTGTAATTTTTGTAATATTGGATATTTGAACTTCATTGTGTTGCTATTAGTAAGGAGCACTGAAGTGTTGCTGCATGGTTTATAAAGCAATTGTTGTTGTTTAGTAGGCAAGGGATAGCTACCATAACTTAGCATTATTGGGTTAGAGTTGTCTGGACAGCATGCTGGCGACCCTGGTTGGTTACTGTTGATTTTTTTGTGGTAAGGATGATACACACCCAAACACACTCACAATCCCGTATGTGTGAGAAGGTGATGTATGTAGCTATATGACCTTATGCTTTATTTTATCATTTTTGTGGTTTTGAACATAAGTTATCCATAAAACATTAAACTGTTTGTAGCAATTTTTTCTGTATGTTTGAATTTTGCTGGATTCTTTGTTTTAAAACTGAAGACATTTTAAAGAGGACAAAGAGACCAACTGTAAAGTTTCAAGTTGCCCGCCTGCGGTCCCTCAGGCTGCTCCTCATGACTCCATCCTCATCACAAGTTTGGCCCAATAAAACATTTGGATTGGTCAGACTGATATTCTCATATAATTTGCTGTCTGGGTCTGCTGCACTTTTTCACATGACATTGCATTGTGATATCATTTGGTTTCTCTCCACTGTCCCCCTTAGGTGTCTTTTGTCATTATTTCCTACAAGAAAATATCTGTTCTGTACTTTTATCCAGATGTGTTAGATTTCAGCCCATTGAAATCTCATTTTGTTATTCCTTACCCATATTTATAACCCTCCCAATCCTTTTGTATTGTAATCCCTCCCACTTCAGTATCCGGTGTGTAAGCAGAGTCAGGATGAGCTCTACCCTGACATCTGGTGATGAATTGTGGCAAGTTGTGGAAAAGAACTTCAGTGGCTGGTCTTGTTTACATAGGCACACCGACTCTGCCTATCATGAGCCCACAGCAACCCAAATGGTCACTTTGGCTGCTGTGGGATCCCCAGTTTCTCTGTTATTGGGGCAGGAAGAATAAAGTGTTGTTACCCTGATTATGTGAGTCAAGGCCAGTGGAACTGTTTTATGCAGAGAGGCTCACCATCAACTAAGTAGCACTCGCTAGATAAGGGACATGGGTTCCAAAACACAGTGAATTAAGAGAGACTGAGAACAAGTATTTGTATCTGATGGTATGGGCCCCTTTTGAGGGCCTGAAACACCAATTGCTCCTCCTCCTTCTCTCTCCACTGTTAAATAGCAGAGCTAATTTTGATTCCATTAAGAGTTTAGTTGCAGGTGGCTGTGCTGAATTCACTTTGGGCCAATGGTGCACCAGCACTGGGGTGCCCCTACTACAAGCAGAAACCACTAAAGAGCTAAAATTACTAAGAGCTGAGATCACTGAGTACTGTGTTAACTAATGGGGAAGCCTGAAGATATATTGTTAGGCAGCTGGCAGAGCGGAGCAGCTTGTGGGATGATTGGAGCAGCCCATGGGACAGTGAGTGGAGTGGAGCAGAGCGGAGCTGAGCAGTTTGTGAGATGGTTGGAGTGGCCCATGGGATGGTGAGTGGAGTGAGGCGGGGCAGAGTGGAGCAGTTTGTGGGATGCACGGTTGGAGCGGCTCATGGGACGGCTCGTGGAGTGGAGTGGCTCGTGGTGAAGACTGCAGCAGAACCCCATGGAAAGGTGGGGCAGTTGGCCTCAGACCACGTACGGTTCCCCTTAACACCCTGTGTACCTCTTCCCCCCCCCCCATTTCCACTCAGGCCTGGGGGGTGCGGTAAAATTCTGCAGATAAACTTTTGAACTCTGGGCTGCGCTGACCAAGGACAGAGACTTTTGGGTTGTTGGAATTTTGGGTGATTTTTTGGGTTGCTGGACTCAAGAGACTTTTGGGGTGTTGGACTTTTGCGACTTTGGGGTGATCTTTTGGGTGGTAGGACTTAAGCCCCTGAGGGGAAAAGGATATCTCCAAACTTACTTGGGGGTGGGTCTTTTCCTCACGGTTTGTGTTATGAATCCTGTTTGTGGTGTTTCCCCAACATAATGCCGCATTGTTTCCCTCCTTTATTAAAAGGATTTTGCTACACTCAGACTCCGTGCTTGTGAGAGGGGAAGTATTGCCTCCTAGAGGTGGCCGGGGTGGTGGTGGTATGTAATTGTCTCCCAGGTCACTGGGTGGGGGCTCGAGCCGCTTTTTCATTGCGTTATTGAAATGGAACCCCTGGATACTGAACCCAGCCCTTGTTGCTGTCAACTCAGACGGGCATGAGGGTTACATGTGTAAAGTTCCATTTGCCCCATCTCTCAATCATTAATAATCATGTTTAATAAAACCAGGTCTTACACTAATGTCTATGGCTCCTCACCAGATATCTCCCCATCCCAAAGTTACCAGCGTATAGGTTTAGCATCATGTGCACTATGTCAAATGCCACGCTAAAATGCAGAATTACTGCACTTTTATCTCTAATGCTGTACCTTACTAAAAATTCAATTATATTTGTCCAGCATTAGCTTGTACTTTATCATCTGTGCTGCTTATTATTATTGCACAGAAAATTCATATCCTTTAGATATTTGCAAATTTTAAAAAAAACGTATTTATTCCGTTGTTTTGGAGGAAATTATATTTAGCTTACCAGATGGTAATTGTCAGGAAAATTTCCATCCTATTTTAAAGCAAATCTGTCTCTACAATTCTGTCTGGAGTGCTGTTTGAAACGGTTTGAAAGAATAAAGCCATGAATGATCTCAGAGGACTTTGGCATCTTTCTCCATACAAGAGGTCTGATTCATTCAATTGACAGAACAATCAGTTCTGAAGCTAAAACCTGTGAATTACAGTATTTGAAAATTTAGGGGTAAGTGTTCAACGTATGTTTGATTATGCAAATATATCTTGTAAATGCACAAACCTTAATAAAACTCCAAAGCTAATGAGTACAACATAAAAGTCCTTCTGCTTCTTTGTATGCAAAGGTCTCTACAATCTTTATTTACCAGAAACTGAGGACAGAATAAACAATAATTACAAAGCAAAGTGACAGAGAGATTCACATTTTGTGCATTTCTTCAGTCACTTTGCAGCATGGAGACATCTTCACTCTTCTGCTTCAATCTTCTTGTGAACCTCGCGGCTCTTCACCCGGAGCTTATTGACCTGGGACTCCGCAATGTCAGCCCGCTCCTCAGCCTCTTCCAGCTCGTGCTGGATCTTGCGGAACTTGGTGAGGTTGACATTGGATAGTTCCTCCTGAGGATGGAGAAAGAGAGTTGTAAACCAAAGGTCTGAGGGTTCCCCTTTTCCTGCATTTGGGACTTAATAGGAGGTGTTTGTTTGCTGAGGGGACAGGGAAGGCCCAGACTGTTACCCACTTACCATTTCATATCTAAAATCTAAGCACGGCCCTTCTCACTCTTGCCCTTTTCTAATTTTTTTTAAAAATCATTAAAAACTAATTGAAAATAGATTTTTGAACATTTTGGAGTGATTTTTTCTTTAGGTTTATACATTCATTTATAACTCCCTTTTCCTAATCAGGCCATATTAATGCAGTAGTATATGTTATTTTAAATATAGATACATGACAGTAAACAACAATATGCTCGGTGATAGATACGGAAATGAAAGCATCCAATTTAGGAAAGCAACAGTATTCTAGTTTGTGAGTCCTTCATGTCAGCAATTTCACAGGCAAGTTCAGGGTTAGACAATCAGAAATTATTCTTCCTCATAACAAAAATCTTAGGACAGCCAGCTTCCTACCAACTGTAATGAGGTGCCCCATTCAAAGGGAGAGGGGAAGAAGATAGCATTGAATTCATGGAGCTTGTACAGTACTAGAGGCTCTCTAGCCCTTTCACACAGGATGGAATCGAGCAAGAGATGTACATTTTAACTGTGTGTGTGCATGTATTGTATAGAAAGATAATGCTAGTAGTCTAATTGTAATGTGAATTTATTGTAAGGGGGTTTCTCCATTCCATGAGTACAGAAACCCTGACCGTGGGCATGGAGTAACCAGTATCTGGCAGGGCTGGTGTCAATTGAGCTCAATCTGCCAGTGGGACTTTGCCCTGCTGATTGGCATGAGCACATCCCTTCCTCGGAAGGCTTTCTCTTGGAATTGGGGGGCAGTGGCCCTTTTTGATGGTTCCCTAAACCTGGGAGATGGGGAATGCAGCTGGACACCCACTGAAGCCAGTGGGCTGGGAGCAGAGTAGCCATCAGGTCCCCCAAAAGTGCCCTGTGGTCAGGGGGAACTGGGACCTGGGGGTAGGTGTGAGACATGAGAGAGACAGCAGCACATCAACATGGGTCATGGGACATCATACCAAGAAGGGCAGAGGCAAGACATGGGGTAAATAGGGGTAGGGCCATATGGGGGCAGCGTATGGGGTTAACAGAGGGCAGCAGTACATTGGGAGAGAGGCAGCAAATGCCGGAACAAACTCGGTATACATCAGCAATCTGTATCAGTTAGTCACCAAAACCATGGTCACGGTCATAGCAAAAGCTGTTAAGATGTCAAATCAGCATGATCAAAATGGCCAACTGAGTTTAATCACTCTCTTCCTCTTCTCCTCCCACCCCAGCTAAATGTAAAAGACTCAGTGGCGTTCTATTTAATATAAGAAGCAGAGGGATGCTGCTCTTCCCTTTGGTGAAGAGATCCCTTGGAAAACACCAATATCATTTTATGACCATTATATGTTCATCTGTTTGGTTGGTTGTGTTTGTGTTGATTGCTATATGATTGCTAAAGGGTTAAACCAGGCATGGCTCACATGTAAGCAGGAAGGGAGACAAGAGTTTCAGCACCATTCACCAGTACTAAAGCAGATGTCAGAAGTTTCCTTCTGACCATGCCGAGTTCAACATCCTGTCTTGGTACAGAGGAGTGGGTAACCCAGACAGGAAACTGAGGCAACAGGGCTTAGGAGTGGGGTAAAAACTGAGCAACTGCGGCACAGGGAGAGAGGGTGACACAGGGATTGTGGGAAATCAGGCTGTGCCCACCCCCATTCCTAGAAAAGGGGGTGTCTGGATAAGCTAAGCCTACCTACGTTTTGGGTAACATAGCTCTGCATGTAGACAGTGATGTTAATAACCATTTGCTCTTGTTACTTTGTGTTCCTTCTGCTGAGATTAAACAATATATTGTTTTGAAAAGGCTGTTTTATGTCCTTTGTGTTTGCACTGGTCACAACTCCTGAAGAAAAGACTTGCAAGGCAGCTGACTGGGTCAGGCCTCATGAAGAATCTCAGTTGGTTGCAGTACTGTACCCTGGGACCCAGTCTGGGAGCAGGAGAAAATTCTGCTGCAGAAAGATGACGTTTCAAGGCCTGTCACCCAAGGGGGTTGCACTCAGACAGACCAAAAGGGGTCAAAGGTGCAGTTAGCCCTGAACTGTGACAGTCCAACAGCTGTGACATCCCAGAAGATTCCCAACCAGCCTATCAGAACGTAAATTTAAACTAAAAAAAAAAAAATCCATATCCCCACTGGCCACCTCATGTATTTCAAGTAAAAGAGGTAAAATAGCTGCTTCCTCATTTCTCAATACTACATGATTTGTAGTAGCAAACAGAGCCTGCATCTCCAACCATGTCTAAGTGACATATGCAGATCCAGGTAGCGTGTCACTATAGAATTATGAAAACTGTCAAACTAAGTCAGATCTTTGATTACCCTACCAAAAAGTGATAGAGAAACAGTCAGAGTTCCTCACTAAGCTCTGCACACATAAGTATTTGTTAATGAGAGCCAAGCATTTTTACTAAAGGAGACTTAGAAAAGGTGTATTCTGACATCCCTAAAACATTCTGCAATATCAAAGGATGCATATCGTCCCTCCTCAGAATGATACTTACAGATTCCTCAGCTTGTCTCTTATAAGCTTTCACTTTCAATTGTAGTTTATCTACCAGATCCTGGAGCCTCAAAACATTCTTGCGGTCTTCCTCAGTCTAGAAACAGTTTGTAATGGAAAAGAGTAATTTCATTACCAAATTATTTGTCTATTTCCTTCACATTATACAGTGAAAGAAACATTGCATATAAATATTTTGGTAAGTATATAAGATGGATAATAAAGATTATAATGGATATTTTAACATTCTCTTTCAAATGATTTCCTGGTGAACTCTTTGTTTTTCCATAGTATTACTGTTAACCATCTTACTGTTTGAGAAGGACAATAAAAATTCTCCCCTGCAGGTTCAGGTACAAACAATTCATGCTCCCAGGAGAAGGATGTGACAGCAAAAAGGGCCTCCCTCCTTACCTGATAGGTCAGTTCCTTTACTCTTCTCTCATACTTGCGCATACCCTTGATAGCATCAGCGCTGCGTTTCTGCTCATTGTCAACCTCACCTTCCAACTCACGCACCTGAAATGAGAAATGGATCGTTGAGTTTCACTGTGACTGGACATAGGAAATGCTCCTAAATGCACAAATATGGGCAATACGCACTCTGGACTCCAGTTTCTGGATATGCTTCTTGCCACCCTTCAGTGCCAGCTGCTCTGCCTCATCCAGACGGAGCTGCAGGTCCTTCACCGTCTGGTCCAGGTTCTTCTTCATCCTCTCCAGGTGGGCGCTGGTGTCCTGCTCCTTCTTTAGTTCTTCCGCCATCATGGCCGCCTAGTGAGTAAAGAAAGGAAACTGGTCCAGAAAACCAGCCATTTCAGGTGCAAACACGGCCATGTTCTCCAAAGAAAGGTGCCTTCAACTCACATCTGTGATTGCCTTCTTGGCCTTCTCTTCTGCATTCCGTGCTTCCTGAATTGTCTCCTCCATTTCACTCTGGATTTGGGAAATGTCTGTTTCCAGCTTCTTCTTTGTGTTTATCAGGCTGGTGTTCTGTTTTACAACAACAGACAAGATGTGTTTACAGTTAGTCCCAAAATATTGATTCTGGAACATGAACTGAATATTTGTACTTAAGGTAGAGGTTACTATTACTGCAGCAGAACTCTCCTCCAAATGTATCATCACTGCAGAACATTGATAGCTAGTCAGTGATGTGCCGTGAAAATTTTAAGAGCTCTCACTAACATTACCCCCATAGTCTGTGACAAACTCTATGTGCCAATTGTTGTAAATCTGGTCCATTCCAAAACAAAATAATCACTGTGTAGAAATATTTCCTGAGACTTAAAAGTATCTGATGATGGAAACTGTATAGGAGGTAGGAAAGCCACTCCCAGAGTCTGAGACACTAGCCCCCCTCCAACACATCACTGCAATGTGTTGCCTTCAACACACCAACATGAGGAAAATCAAGGATGGCCTTGCAGCTTCATGCTTTCTGTTTAACAAAGGTCCATCCTAAGGACATTAACATAAAGGCCATTTCAGGAACAAAAATCTTCTAAACACCCCCTAGAACTGCTCTTTGGAGCAGGGAACATACACAGTAGTCTCCTGCTTAGGGGTTTGTGGGATTTCTTTTCACACTAGACCCTGACCTGGGTGTGCAAGAGCTGCACTCGTTCACTTGCATCCAGAAGCTCCTGTTCAGCCACTTTCCTGGCCCTCTCTGTCTGTTCCAGAGCTGACCTCAGCTCCTCAATTTCGGCCAGCATCAGGTTAGCTCTGCGCTCAACCATGGCCACCTGCTCCTTCAGGTCCTCTTGGCTTCGGAGAGCATCATCCAAGTGTATCTGGGTGTCCTGTAAAATGAGTGAGAGAAATTACCTGGAGGCACAGACTCCTTGGCATACTGAAAAGACCAGCTGAGCTATCGCACTAGGTATGTGTGGCTTACTGTACCTTGAGCACTCCTTGTGTGTTTCGCAGGTTCTTCTGTGCCTCTGCAGCCAGGCGGCTGGCATGGCTCAGCTGGATCTCCATTTCATTCAGATCCCCTTCCATCTTCTTCTTTAGCCTAATGGCTTCATTTCTGCTCCTGATCTCAGCATCCAGGGTGCTCTGCATGGACTCCACAACTCTGATATGGTTTCTCTTCAGCTGATCAATTTCCTCATCTTTCTCAGCAATCTTCCTGTCGATTTCAGACTTTACCTGGTTCAGCTCAAGTTGGATGCGGAGAATTTTGCCTTCTTCATGTTCAAGTGAAGCCTTAACAAGAACAAGTGAAGGGTCAATAAAGGGACAAAAATAGATTTTTCCTTCCAAATAAAGTGTTAAATGCTCCCACAGACTGTAATGTAGTGCTATGGGTAGTATGGGCACTGAGTACATAGCTTCCAGCACAGCATGTGCTGTCCTCCTGTCCCTGTGAATTATCCCACCGTGTTTACAATAGGATACAGATCCAAGGTTTTCTCTTTCTCTTTGTAAAACAGTGACTAATGGCATGTGTACCTCAGCTTCCTCCAGAGCGGACTGGATTTCTGATTTCTCTTGCTCAATCTGCTTCTTCACTTTCTCCAGCTCATGGATGGCCTTTCCCCCCTCTGCAATCTGCTCCGTGAGGTCAGAAATCTCCTCTGTTGGGTTACAGACAAATAACACAGTCAGAGAAAGGGCCCAAAAAGAGAGAGAGGCTCCTTAGAAATGCCACCAGCACAGACAGATTCACTTTAGAGTGTTAACAAGCTTTCCAGAAGGCCCATGTTAGAGAAGAAATCCAGGGACTTACGCTGTAAGTTCTTGTTCTCACGCTTCAGTGTTTCAAGTTGATCCAAGGTTTCCTCATAAGAATTCTTCATCTTAAACAGCTCTGTGCTGAGAGAGCGAGACTCCTTCTGGGAAGCTTCCAGTTCAGCCTGCGTTTCCTCGTATTTCTGCTTCCATTCTGCCAGAACCTGAAGAACAACAAGACCTTAGTCTAAGCAACAGAGATGACTAGAGGATGCTCCATCCAACACCCACAAGGCTGAAATACCTTATCGAAATTCTTCTGCTTCTTATCCAGAGCTGCGCAGGCAGCATTAGATCTTTCCACATCAATCATCAGGTCCTCCACTTCATTCTGCAGCCTCTGCTTCGTCTTTTCAAGAGAAGCACATTTGGAATTCACAGCTTCGACATGTTCTTCAGCATCCTGCAGACGCTGGGCAAGCTTCTTCCTGGAAGATTGTAAATACAGCTCCCATTTAGTAAATTCAGCTCCCATTTAGTGAGCAATATGGGAAGCAAACTGTGTACAGCTGCTCTGGGATTTGTGAGAGCATAAGTCACCTCTTCTGGGCTATGACTCAAGTGCATACACAGTTCAGGTCCTTTCTCAGTCACTCTTATCCAATTGATGTACAGTACAATGTCTCTGATAATCCCTCTACCATCAGCTCACACGCATTATCAACAGGGTCTCTCTCAGTCTTTCTTAACCTAATGAGCATATTTGCCATTTTCCAACCCATACCATTACATGGATATACTGCATCTCCTCTAATCCCCCACCCCAAAGCACATCCTTGGCCTCTTCCATTCCCATCCTGAGCATATCACTGGCCTCTTCACATTTCCCCATTTAGTTCTTGGTTTCTTCCAGTCCTCCACCCCAACACATACTTGGCCTCTTCCAGTTCCTCTGTGCGCTGAATGGCGTCCGTCTCATATTTGGTTCGCCACTGGGCAACTTCACTGTTGGCCTTGGACAGGGTGCGTTGCAGCTCACCCTTGGCTTCCTGCTCCTCCTCATATTGCTCCCGGAGCAAGTCGCAGTCATGGCGAGCAGACTGCAAGGCATGGGCTAGTGCATTCTTAGCCTAGAGAAACAACAGGAGTAGCACAGTGATGTAGCTAAATATCCTGGGAATCCTCCGGACAATGAACTCTGTCAGACTGTGGAAAGCTATCCCAGGGAAGTGGTGCTAGATTTGATGGATGGCAAATTTAAAGCTGGGAGTAAATAAAACATTGTTAAATATATTGTAGGGAACAATCATGCATTGGCAGGGCCTGGGTTAGGTGACCTAACAAGACCTTTCCCCCTCTATCCTCTATGGTTTCATTTGAGGTTAAAGCATCTTGCTCACAACAAGAATCCAGCTTCACAGAAAAGGCTGCTGGAAAAATCCTCACCTTTATCTCCTCCTCTAGATGCCTCTTCAGTTCCTCAATCTGTTGGGTAAATGCCTGTTTACCTCTTGAGAGCTGAGAAATCAAAGTATCTTTTTCCTCTACCTGGCGTGCAAATTCACCTAAAAAAGTGAAAATGAAATAGGAGGGATTTAATTTCACTGACTGGAAAATGATATAGTCATCCATTAACTACAAATGGAAATGCTTTAAAGAAAAGCAAATAACTTGAGTTCTCAATTCATCCAAGTCATTGTTCAAGAACTTCTAATAGCAGGTGCCAAGCAGCATGGTGGATATGCAGTTTTTCCATAGAATGGCAATTTCCTCCCTTTTGCGCCTCATATTTTCTCCATACACTCACAATGTCTACATCAAAAAACATGTATGCATCTTACCTGATTCTGTTTGTAGACGAGCTCTTTGAGCACTGAGGTCATTGATTGTACGCTGATGCTCTTCTTCCTTTGTCTTAATTTCACTGAGCTGATCTTCCAGGGTGCGGCACATCTTCTCAAGATTTGACTTTGTGTAAAATGGACAAAAAGAAAGAGGATAAATACATGCGGTCTCCAGCATTCTGAGATAATTGAGAGCTTTGGCATGACAAACACACATGGGCTCAATTAGTGAGGAAACCTCACCCTTCATAAATCTGTGTGCAACAAAGTATGCAAAAGGTAAAATGAGAAGGGGAATGGAGCAAAGAGGGAGCGTGAGGAGAGAGGGACAGGCTGAGACCTTAGTAGAATGTGGCAGAAAGTATGGTAATGGGAAGAAGACACAGGATGGTAGAGGCTGTGTCAGCCCTATCATAGAATCATAGAATCATAGCATCTCAGTGTTGGAAGGAACCTCAGGAGGTCATCTAGTCCAACCCCCTGCTCAAAGCAGGACCAAACCCAACTAAATCATCCCAGCCAGGGCTTTGTCAAGCCTGACCTTAAAAACCTCTAAGGAAGGAGATTCCACTACCTCCCTAGGTAACCCATTCCAGTTCTTCACCACCCTACTAGTGAAAAAGTTTTTCCTAATGTCCAACCTAAACCTCCCCCTCTGCAACTTGAGACCATTAATCCTTGTTCTGCCATCTTCTACCACTGAGAACAGTCTAGATTCATCCTCTTTGGAACCCCCTTTCAGGTAGTTGAAAGCAGCTATCAAATCCCCCCCATATTCTTCTCTTCCACAGACTAAACAATCCCAGTTCCTGCCGCCTCTCCTCATAAGTCATGTGCTCCAGCCCCCTAATCATTTTTGTTGCCCTCCGTTGGACTCTTTCCAATTTTTCCACATCCTTCTTGTAATGTGGGGCCCAAAACTGGACACAGTACTCCAGATGAGGCCTCACCAATGTCGAATAGAGGGGAATGATCATGTCCCTCAATCTGCTGGCAATGCCCCTACTTATACAGCCTAAAATGCTGTTAGCCTTCTTGGCAACAAGGGCACACTGTTGACTCATATCCAGCTTCTCGTCCACTGTAACCCTTAAGTCCTTTTCTGCAGAACTGCTGCCTAGCCACTCGGTCCCTAGTCTGTAGCAGTGGATGGGATTCTTCCATCCTAAGTGCAGGACTCTGCACTTGTCCTTGTTGAACCTCATCAGATTTCTTTTGGCCCAAACCTCTAATTTGTCTAGGTCCCTCTGTATCCTATCCCTACCCTCCAGCGTATCAACCACTCCTCCCAGTTTAGTGTCATCTGCAAACTTGCTAAGGGTGCAGTCCACACCATCCTCCAGATCGTTAATGAAGATATTGAACAAAACCGGCCCCAGCACCGACCCTTGGGGCACTCCACTTGATATCGGCTGCCAACTAGACATGGAACCATTGATCACTACCCGTTGAGCCCGACCATCTAGCCAGTTTTCTATCCACCTTACCGTCCATTCAACCAGCCCATACTTCTTTAACTTGCTGGCAAGAATACTGTGGGAGACTGTATCAAAAGCTTTGCTAAAGTCCAGAAATAGCACATCCACTGCTTTCCCCTCATCCACAGAGCCGGTTATCTCATCATAGAAGGCAATTAGGTTAGTCAGGCATGACTTGCCCTTGGTGAATCCATACTGACTGTTCCTGATCACTTTCCCCTCCTTTAAGTGGTTCAGGATTGATTCCTTGAGGACCTGTTCCATGATTTTTCCAGGGACTGAGGTGAGACTGACTGGCCTGTAGTTCCCTGGATCTTCCTTCTTCCCTTTTTTAAAGATGGGCACTACATTAGCTTTTTTCCAGTCGTCCGGGACCTCCCCCGATCGCCATGATTTTTCAAAGATAATGGCCAATGGCTCTGCAATCTCATCGGCCAACTCCTTTAGCACCCTCGGATGCAGCGCATCCGGCCCCATGGACTTGTGCTCGTCCAGCTTTCCTAAATAGCCCCAAACTACTTCTTTCTCCACAGAGAGCTGGTCACCTCCTCCCCATACCGTGCTGCAGAGTGCAGCTGTCTGGGAGCTGACCTTGTCTGTGAAGACAGAGGCAAAAAAAGCATTGAGTACACTAGCTTTCTCCACATCCTCTGTCACTAGGTTCCCTCCCTCATTCAGCAAGGGGCCTACACTTTCCTTGACTTTCTTCCTGTTGCTAACATACCTAAAGAAACCCTTCTTGTTACTTCTAACATCTCCGGCTAGCTGCAACTCCAAGTGTGATTTGGCCTTCCTAATTTCACACCTGCATGCCTGAACAATACTTTTATACTCCTCCCTGGTTATTTGTCCAATCTTCCACTTCTTGTAAGCTGTTTTTTTGTGTTTAAGACGAGCAAGGATTTCACTGTTAAGCCAAGCTGGTCGTCTGCCATATTTACTTTTCTTCCTACACATCGGGATGGTTTGTTCCTGCAACCTCAATAAGGTTTCTTTAAAATACAGCCAGCTTTCCTCGACTCCTTTCCCCGTCATGTTATTCTCCCAGGGAACCTTGCTCATCAGTTCCCTGAGGGAATCGAAGTCTGCTTTTCTGAAGTCCAGGGTCTCTGTTCCAATGCTTTCCTTTTTTCCTTGTGTCAGGATCCTGAACTCGACCATCTCATGGCCACTGCCTCCCAGGTTCCCATCCACTATTGCTTCCTCTACTATTTCTTCCCTGTTTGTGAGCAGCAGGTCAAGAAGAGCTTTTCCCCTAGTTGGTTCCTGTATCACCACCCCTGGCCTCTCACCTCTGCAGAATGCCCAAGAAGCCTCTCCAGCCATCCCCTCTGATGTGACAAGTAGGCTCGTGCCTCCCTCTACCCTGTTCCCAGTGCTCTGGGGTGCCCCGGGGCAAAGTGATTAAATAAGTGACTATTTCCCACTGGCAGGAAATGTCACATGGAGCCACACAGAGCTTGACAATTGTGGTCAAGTCTATGGGGTGGGGTGCTGATCTGGGAGGCAGGAGCAGGCCATGACTTCTAGTTCCAGGTTTTTACTGACTGATGTTAATGGTCTATTGCACTCCATAGCCCGTATTATTGAACAAGGATACATGTCCTGACTTTGGGAGTCAGGCAAATATAATTTTCCCCCATTTTATGGATGGGAAATATGAGGTTATACAAGTCACTTTCAGCACACTGTGGCATGGAATCCAGTGTGCTATCATGGAAAATCCAAACTCCAGTCACTCTGCTTTGCAGAATGAATGTGGCAAACTTATATGGATGGCTGTGCTGTCTGTAACTGCTAGCCCACACTCCTT
Organism: Mauremys reevesii; assembly: GCF_016161935.1. Lineage (NCBI taxonomy): Eukaryota > Metazoa > Chordata > Testudines > Geoemydidae > Mauremys > Mauremys reevesii. Next base: position 19,656,322 of record NC_052637.1, read on the forward strand.
ACACCTAAGCTTTGAAGGATTAGATTTTTATCAGTAAATGTCAATAATCATTGATGTCACCATGCACACAAACCAACAAAAACATTTCCATGATAATAAACGAAATTTACAGATAGGAAAGTCAGAACAATGCTTCTGAAAACTTCTTAGAGTTTGATTTAAGGCTTTTTACTTTGTATATTTTGACATGTGATGCTGTCAGTTTATGTTTTAACATTGAAAAAGCTTTAACTTTTTGACTCTCAACCTCTACTGTCATTAAATAATTGTCTGAACCCCTACATTGTCTGATCCCTCATAATTTTGTGCAAACATGAAAATTTAAATACATAAAAATACTTAAAACCCATAATTTTGTACAACTGTGAAAAATGAAATAGATTAAAAAATTAAAAATACTTCAAAATAAACATCAATATTATCAATGAAAATTATAAAAAAATAAATATCAAATTCTGCCAACCCTACTTATACCTAACATTCCTCAGTTATATCACAAAGTTGTATGACCTACTGATAAAAAGTGTGTGTCATCCCTCTCTAGATGCTGGTCCACATAGAAGATAAGAGCTTACTACTGCTACCAGTTATTCATTTAGCTCAGGTTGCTGTGGAGCTAAAGGTTTCAATCCTGATGATGACCATTTTAGGGGGATCAACATGATTACACTTTATAAAATTTCTGGTTTTTCAGTCTGCTTTATGAAGAAAAATCCTAAAATTTTGCATAACACCATCTCCCTACTTTAAAAGAGCTTTACAATTGCAAGCTGAAGCACTCAGAAGCTAAGTGATACCAGAATTAAGTTTGCCTCTCCATGGGCAGCAATAATTCTGGCATATTCATTGCTGTTAGAACATACTGAATCAGACCAAAGATCCATCTAACCCAGTATCCTGTCTTCTGACAGTGACCAATGCCAGGTGCTTCAGAGGCAATGAACAAAACAGCTGATCCATCCTCTATTGCTCATTCCCAGTCCCTAACAAAGAGAGGCTAGGGTAACCATCACTGCCCATCCTGGCAAATAGCCATTGATGGACTTATCCTCCATGACGTTATCTAATTATTTTTCAAAGCCTGGTATAATCTTGGCCTTCACAACATCCTCTGGCAAAGAGTTCCACAGGTTGACTGTGATTTGTGTGAAGAAATACTTCCTTTTGTTTGTTTTAAACCTCCTGCCTATTAGTTTCATTTGGTGATCCCTAGTCCTTGTGTTATGAGGAGTAAATAACCCTTCCTTATTTACTTTCTTCTCACCAGTCATGATTTTATAGACCTCTATCATATCCTCTCTTAGTCATCTCTTTTCCAAGCTGAAAAGTCCCAGTTATTAATCTCTCCTCATACAGAAGCTGTTCCATACCCCTAGTCATTTTTGTTGCCGTTTTCTGCATGTTTTCCAATTACAATATATCTTTTTTGAGAAGGGGCGACCATATCTGCACACAGTATTCAAGATGTGGGTGTGCCATGGATTTATATAGAGGCAATATGATATTTTACGTCTTATTATCTATCCCTTTTTTAATTATTCCCAACATTCTGTTTGTTTTTTGACTGCCGCTGCACATTGAGTGGATGTTTTCAGGGAACTAGTCACAATGACTCCAAAATCTCTTTCTTGAGTGGTAACAGCTAATTTAGACACCATCATTTTGTAGGTATAGTTGGGATTACGTTTTCTAATGTGCATTACTTTGCATTTATCAACAGTGAATTTCATCTGCCATTTTGTTGCCCAGTCACCCAGTTTTGTGAGATCCCTTTGTAGCTCTTCACAGTCTGCCTTGGACTTAGCTATGTTGACTAGTTTTCTATCATCTGCAAATTTTGCCACCTCATTGTTTGCCCCTTTTTCCAGATCATTTATGATTGTTGAATAGGACTGGGCCCAGTACAGACCCCTGGGGGACACCACTATTTACCTCTCACCATTCTGAAAACTGACCATTTATCCCTACCCTTTGTTTTCTATCTTTTAACCAGTTACTGATCCATGACAGGACCTTCCCTTTTATCCCATGACTGCTTACTTTGTTTAAGAGCCTTTGGTGAGGAACCTTGTCAAAAGCTTTCTGAAAATCTAAGTACACTATATCCACACGCTTTTTGACCCCCTCAAAGAATTATAGTAGATTGGTGAGGCATGATTTCCCTTTACAAACACCACGTTGACTTGCCCAACAAATTATGTTCATCTATGTGTCTGACAATACTGTTTAATGACAGTAGAGGTTGAGATTCAAAAAGTTAAAGCTTTTTCAATGTTAAAACACAAACTGACAACAGTTTGCTTGGTACTGAAGTCAGGTTTACTGGCCTGTAATTGCTGGGATCACCTCTGAAGCCCTTTTTAAATATTGGCGTCACATTAGCTATCCTCCAGTCATCTGGTACAGAAGCTGATTTAAATGATAGGTTACATACCACAGTTAGTAGTTCTGCAATTTCACATTTGAGTTCCTTCAGAACTCTTGGGTAAATGCCATCTGGTCCAGGCAACTTATTACTGTTTAATTTATCAATTTATTCCAAAACTTCGTCTAATGAGACCTCAATCTGAGACAGTTCCTCAGATTTGTCACCTAAAAAGAATGGCTCAGGTTTGGGAATCTCCCTCACATTCTCAGCCATGAAGACCAATGCAAAGAATTCATTTAGTTTTTCCGCAATGGCCTTATCATCCCTGAGTGCTCTTTAGCATCTCTATTTTCCAGTGGTCTCACTGATTCTTTAGAAGGCTTCCTGTTTCTGATGTACTTAAAAAAATTTGCTACTACTTTTTGACTCTTTGGATAACTGTTCTTCAAATTTTTGTTTGGCCTTCCTAACAGGGGCGGCTCTAGGCACCAGCAAAGCAAGCATGTGCTTGGGGCAGCCCATTTGCAGGGGAGGCAGGGATCCAGCATGGAAGCTGAGAACCAACAGGGGGCCCTGGGAGCTGTAGTTCCTTGGTTAGCTCCCTGACTATAGAACCAGCCCTGGAGCAAGAAAGAACTACATTTCCCAGCATTCCCTTGGCCACTACCAACAGGAAAGGAAGGGGAAGGGAGTGAGGTAACTGAGACCTCATGCTGTAGCCTGCTGTAAATGGAGGGTGAAGGGTCGGGATACCATATTTTAACATTCAAAAAATAGGACACTCCACAGGAAGGGAGGGTAGCCCCACCCTGCCACCATCCACTCCCTCGCCCTGCCACCATCCACTCCCTCCGACTGCCCCCCACAGAAACCCCAACCCACCCAACCCAACCCCCCCCCGTCCCCTGGTCACCCCCTCCCGGGACCTCTGCCCCTAACTGCCCCTTGGGACCCCACCCCTATCTAAGCCTCCCTTCTCATCCCCAACTTCCCTCCTGAGACCCCCACAACTTCCCCTAGGGCCCCACCCCCTACCAGTCCCCAGAAAAACCCCAGGTACACCCATGCCTATCCAACCGCAGCCTGTCCCCTGACTGCCCCTGAACCCCTGACCCATCTAACTCCCCCTTCTCCCAGCCCCTGACTGTCCCCCAAACCTCCGCCCCATCCAACTCCCCCTGCTCCCTGTCCCTTGACTCCGCCCCATCCAACCGCCCCTTCTCCAACTCCCCAGTCTGTTTACTGTGCCACTCAGACCACTGCTGTATACATGCTGCCATGCTCCCCCGTGGAGCCACAGCCCCCACTCCCAGCACCTGCCTTCCAGATTTGAACACCTCAAAATTCAGGAGTGCTCAAGCTCAGTTTGGGCAGCTGTTACTTCATTTCTCCCAAATCAAATATACTGATCCACTGTAACTTGCTGTAAAAAAAGTAGGATAAAATTGAGCAAGAAATGCTTCTCAGTGGTTATTAGGACTGGAATTGCTATTTTCAACAGCCTTTGCCTTTTGTTTGTTTGTTTGTTTAAAAGGAAGACAGTAATATTGCATTGGCAAATTCCCCATAGAAAGAAAGAGTGGAACAAAAGAATAATAAAGGCACCTCAACTTTTCCTCGTTTATGTAGGACAGTCTTATAATATGCATCCAGATATCCTCCAATCACACAAGCTGAAAATTGTTCCACTTTACTGCAGTTCTGTAACCATATGGGAACCAATCCTGTCTGTGTTCTGTGCACATCCAAAATTCCTGCTGAATGAGCCGCCCTGGGAGCGAGTTACCAGTGACCCAGGGCTGCGGCGAAAGGAGGGTGCAGGTGGGTGGGGGAGAGCCCAGGGCTGGGGCAGCAGGAGGTGTGTGGGGGGGCAATGGAGGGGGGCAAAGGGGGAGCCCAGAGCTGGGGCGGCAGGGGGTGTGGGTGGGGGGGGAAGCTCAGGGCTGGGGCAGCAGGGGGGTTCAGCGAGGAGCCCAGGGCTGGGATGGGGGCAGCCAAATTTTTTTTTGCTTGGGGCGGCAAAAAACCTAGAGCCGGCCCTGCTTCCAAATTATATTTTTACCCTTAATTTGCTAGAGTTTGTGCTCCTTTCTATTTTCCTCACTAGGATTTAACTTCCCCTTTTTTAAAGGATGCCTTTTTGCCTCTCACTACTTTTTTGTTTAGCCACGATGACTCTTTTTTGGATCTCTTACTATGTTTTTTAATTTGGGGTATACATTTAAGCTGAGCCTCTATTATTGTATCTTTAAAAAGTTTCCATGCAGCTTGCAGGGATTTTAGTTTTGGAACTGTACCTTTTAATTTCTGTTTAACTAACCTCCTCATTTTTGTGTAGTTTCCCTTTCTAAATTAAATGCAACAGGGTTGGGCTGCTGTGGTGTTTTCCCTGCCACAGGGATACTAAAAATAATTATATTATGGTCACTATTACCAAGCGGTTCTATATTCATCTACACATCTATATTCACCTCTTGGACCAGATCCTGTGCTCCACTTAGGATTAAATCAAGAATTCCCTCTCCTCTTGTGGGTTCCAGAACTAGCTGCTCCAAGAAGCAGTCATTTAAGGTGTCAAGAAACTTTGTCTCTGCATCCCATTCCAAGGTGACATGTACCCAATCAATATGATGATAGTTGAAAACCCCCCATTATTATTGAGTTTTCTATTTTTATTACCTCTCTAATCTCCCTGAGCATTTTACAGTCACTATCACCATCCTGGTCAGGTGGTTGGTAATATATCCCTACTGCTATATTCTTATTATTCAAGCATGGAATTACTATCCTTAGAGATTCTATGGTACCGTTTGGTTCATTTGACCTTTTTATATCATTTGATTTTACACTTTCTTTCACATATAGTGCCACTCCCCACCACCACGACCTTTTCTGTACTTCCAATATATTTCATACCCTGGTATTACTGTGTCCCATTGATTATCCTCATTCCACCAAGCTTCTGTAATGCTTATTATATCAATATCCTCATTTAATATGAGGCACTCTAGCTCACTCGTCTTATTATTTAGACTTATAGCATTTGTGTATAAGCACTTAAAATAATTGTCACTTTTTAGCAGCTGTCTGCCATCTCGTGATGTAATTGAATGGGACTCTTTTTCATTTGACTGTTTCTCATCACATCCTACCCATATTTTATCATCTTCCATCCTCTCTTCCTTACTGGGACATAGATATTCTCCATTAATAGATCCTCCCCTAAGGGATGTCTCTGTCCAAAAAACATACTTCTCTGCACCTGTCAGCTTCCCCGCTACCCTTACTTTAAAAATTGCTCTATGACCATTTTAATTTTGTGTGCTTGTGCTTGACTCTGCAACTTTAAAATTATTTTAAGGTAGTTTATAAAGGTAATTCTGGGTAGACTTGTATATTCAGTACTCTATGGTAGAGTAATATGTTTCATATAAATTTTAATAATTCACTTCAAAAACCAATATAATGCTAATTATTATACTCTAACTGTGATGGCTATTAATTTAGTAATAACTGTATTTGGAGTTTATAAACTTCTTGGTCCTGTTTGAGATTTTATGTATGTTTTATACAAATTAAACTGTAGATAATTCTGTTAGAATCCAAATTACAGTCAACTCATATCCTGCTCTTACAATCTTTTGTACAATTAAACATGATAAAAATTCTTTCATGCTGCAATAACACTTAGGCTGAAGACAGCACTTTCAATACATAGCTCTGTACCTTGGCTTTGGAGACAGTCTCCATGTTACTAGCCAGGTCATCAATCTCCATCTTCAGTTCACTCTTCTCCTTCTCCAGCTTCTGCTTGACTCGTTGCAGGTTGTCGATTTGCTCCCCAAGCTCTGCTGTGCTGTCCGCGTGCTTCTTCCGGAGGGCGGCGGCTGTGGCTTCATGCTGCAGAGTGGCCTCTTCAAGGTCTCGGCGCATTTTCTGGAATTCTGCCTCACGCTTCTTGTTCATCTCAATCTGAACTGCTGTGGCACCACCAGCTTCTTCCAGACGTTCACTGATCTCCTCAAGTTCCCTGGAGAGATCACCCCGCTGCTTCTCTGCTTTTGCCCGAGAGGCACGTTCAGCCTCTATCTCCTCCTCCAGTTCCTCAATACGAGCCTAGAGAACAACAGGAAACACTAAGACTGTGGCTTCATTCTGGAGTGAACACCAGTATGGCTGTCGGCAGAGTTCTGCTGGCATAACACCATAGAATAGAATCATAGAATATTAGGGTTGGAAGGGACTTCAGGAGGTCATCTAGTCCAACCCCATGCTCAAAGCAGGACCAATCCCCAAACAGAATTTTACCCCAGTTCCCTAAATAGCCTCCTCAAGGATTGAACTCACAACCCTGGGTTTAGCAGGCCAATAGATGCAGCCTACACTGACAACAGGGGTTCCAGTGGCAAAAGAACATCACTTCCCTCAACTGGGGTAGCTACATCCAAAGACCCATTGAGAGAAATTTGGGTTCTTGATACATCATGTTCACTGAGTCCACCTCTTTCTATTTCACTTTATTTACACAGAGATTAAAGATGTTTTTGGGGTCCCCTGACCTCAGGGCCCTGGTACAACTGTCCCTCCTTTCTACCTTCTCTCATCAGCATTGCCTATATCGACAAAAGCTTTCTTCCAGCAACACAACTGCATCTACACTGGGGGGTAGGTCGGTAAACCTATGCAAGTCAGGGATGTGGTATTATCAAACCCCTGGCCGACATGACTATGTCCACCTAACTTAGACCAAGCCTAAGAAAGATGGCTTCCTTTTAACTGAACTTGTTCTGAAAGCCAGAAGAGAAAAAATGTATGACTAGCCTGTAACTCTTTGATCTTCTTCTGCAGCTGGATGGCCAGGACTTGCTCATCCTCTATTTTGCTTTGGAACTGACTGATTTCAAAGTCTTTCCTTTTCACATGCAAAAAAAAAAAAAAGGTTAGTGCTGGAACAAAATGTATCTGCAGGATACCCCCTGCAAACCATACCTACTTCTTCAGTTTTTCCTCCAGCTGCTGTTTATCATTTTCTAAATCCATTGTGGATTCCTGGGCCAGCTTCAAATCTCCTTCAAGTTTCCTCTTAGCTCTTTCAAGGTCCATGCGAATCTTCTTCTCTTGCTCCAGTGACCCTTCAAGCTAAACAGAAAAAGGCCATAAATTCTCTGCTAACAAGAGCCTAATTTCACACTGGTTTTATTCTCTCCATATGTTATTGTGCCTACATCATCCACTTGCTGCTCCAGCTTGGTTTTAGCTTTGCTCAGCGTGTTCACTTTGTCCTCTTCCGCCTGCAGGTCATCCAGGGTCTGCTGATGGGCCTCCTGGAGGGCTTTCTTTTCCTTTGTCAGTTTAGCGATGGTCTCATCCAGGACTGCCATCTCCTCCGTGAGGTTTTTCACCTGCAGAGTTGAACAGAGGAAGTTAAAGAAAATGGATACAAAACATTATTGTTTGTGAACCAAGAGTGTCATATTTTAAAATGTTCGTTAGAGATTCTGCCTTATACCTTGTTTTCTGTGGCATGTTTTTCCTTTTCAACCTTGGCCAGTGTTAACTCAAGGTCATCAATGTCTTTCTTCAGCTCTGAACACTCGTCCTCCAGTTTCCTTTTTTTGGCTGTCAGCTCAGCGTTCATCTCCTCCTCATCCTCTGCTCTTTCAGTCACCTCCTTAATTTTAGCTTCAAGTTGGATTTTGGTTTTGATCAGCTGGTCACATCTTTCCTCAGCATCAGCCAAACCATCAGATTCCTACAGTGAATCCATTATTAGGATCTTTTCTACAAAAATTTTTAACTGGTTTTTGTATCATAATGATTTTTACCGCATCTGTTGAGATGACACTTCTATTTTTAACTCATACTATCAGTGACTCATAATAGTTTTTTAAAAAACAACCATTTGGCTTAAAAGTTCTGCGTCTTCAAAACAATTTAAATATGAAAAATGTATATTTTTCAAATATCTCACCGTAAATGAAGCATCCCTTACCAGTTGACATATTTGGCAAATATTTTTAGTGCCTCGAGTATGGCTTTACTTTGAAGATCAAATTTGAGGCTAGATCCTGCAAATGGATCTACTCTCATGAAACCCATGACTTTATAGGAATCCACATGGGTGGACTCGGCACCCACTCAGAGTTCCTCTGAAGTCAGTGAAGCTCCCTGGGGGCAGATCCATTTGCAGGATCTAGCTTTTGCATCTACATAGTGTTAAAACTAAGGCCTAATCCTTCAAAGAACTTTGTAGCCCTCATGGTTATGAAGAACAGGTTGAAAATGTGACCCAAGTTTATCTGATGCAGTGTCAACTGCAGGAGTTTGCAGACAGTCTAAAACAAAAGTCTGAGAGGGCAGAATTGCCCCATTTCTCTCTATGAGGTATGAGCTCGAAGACCTGCTGCTCTGATAGGCAACAGAGACCCTGCCCCCAGGGAGTAGCCTCCCTGCCTCTGCCACTCTAAGTGCTATTGTGTGTGGAGATCACATTATGGGGTGGGGATGTCAGGGTAGAGCCAGAGAAGACCCTGTGTCATGGTCTGTGTAGGGCCCTGAACTGCCTTAATCCAGCCCTGAATGGTAACATCAGTGGCACAATAAATATAAATAGTACAGCAGATGTGTGAATTCATCATGGCATGCGAATACATTGGGATTGTCACAGTAAGGGTATGTCTCCACTGCATGCTTCTTTTGGCTCTGTGGAGTGCACACATCCAGGTAGCCACTAGCATGGGTAACAAATAGCAGTGTAGACGGTGAGGCCAGGTTTAGGCAAGTAGAGTACAGACATGCCTGAAGGGTGTGGGTATGTACTCACACACATACACAGCTCTCTACGTACTCAAGCCGGGCCTCCCTGCCTACACTCCTGTTCTCTGCTTTCCCCACATGGAAAGACTCCACCAGCAGGGAAAGCCTCTGGCAGGGGAGAGGCAGCTGAAACCTTTTCTTGCTGTCTACTCTCTGCCAGAGCCTTAAACAACACACGTAGCTGCACACTGCAATGTAGCCGTAGCCTGCTTTTCACTGCTGTGGGTAGCCACATGTACCCTACAGGCCACCAGCCATAGTTTGTATTGTAGATGTTGCCTAAGTTGCCATGGATGAGGCAGGAGTATTTAAATAGCATAACTTTGTTTCTTTGAATTTACTTGCTCTCACCTTGTTTTAGGGCATGACCTGTCATACGTGGCTGGGAGTATTGTTATTTATTTACACACCGATACTTTATATTTTAAACACTGGGAATATTTTATCTTGGCCAAACACTGATCCCACTGCTATTAATGGGATGCTTCATGGGAAAGTTGCATTTGGAACTTTCAGCTTGGACCTTTCTACCTGCAATAAGGGTCGAATGCACTGGTGATACTCACAGACTGCACTTGGAGCTGCAGGTCGTTTTTCTCTTGCAGCAGGGTCACCATTTTTTCCTCCAGTTCTTTCCTTTTTGCCTCAGACTTAGCAAGCTCTTCCTTCGTTTTCTCAAACTCTTCCTTCATGTTGGCCATCTCCTTCTCAGATTCAGCACTCTTCAGCAAGGGCTTGATCTTGAAGTACAGCTTCATCCAGGGCCAGTGCTTGACATTCATGAACGAGCGAACGTTGTATTGGATACAAAAGAGGGACTCTCTATAATGTAATCAGAATATATGGTTAATGTTAAAGGCCAGATACTGCAATGTTACTAATTGTGAGCAGCACTGGGGCCACTCACATGAAAAAGCACTACTCTGAGGGTTACATCTTTGGACCTGCTTGAGCCTTAGAAAGTCTAGGGGCAGTAAAACTCCACTGTCAATCTCCTTAATGTGCATGTTGAGCTGATGTCTGTTCTCTGTAGACTCACACTCACAAACCGGGATAAACTTTCACTCCCTCTTTACACATCACATCTGTAACTGACCCACTCCCTCTGATGAGTGTTTTGAAGTCTAAGGGACTCTGAATTGGTATAACTCACAGGTTGAGGATTTAGCATAAAAGTACCCAACTGGAAGGTGTAAGTTAAAGTTGGCCACCCTTAGTCTAACACACACTTTATTACACCTTCTTCTTGCTGCTTGGTATACCAGTTATATCCTTTTACACTCCCAGATAGAGCTGTGGAAATAACTGATTTTTTCATTCACTGGCAGTTCCGAAAAATAAAATTTAAAAAAAAATTCAGTTTGGGTTGAACCAAAACTAATATTTTTCTGAATTTTCAGTGGATTGAAAAAGTTGGAAAATTTAATTTAAGATTGAATAAAACCTTTTGTTTTGAGTTCAGGCTTTTTAAATTTTCATTTAATAAAAGCAAAGGAAAAGAAAGGCTAGATTCCCCAGACCAGAGGGGAAAGTGGGGGTGGTGCTGTGTCTCTACCTTCTCCTCCGGTTGTCTATATAGCATTTAAGTTTCCTCGTGACTCTAGCCTCAGTTTTTGGGACTAAACTATCAGCAATTTTGTGACTAGCTTAGGTCAACCTGAAACCGCATTTTTCAGCAAATGAACGATTTGTCTGAAAATTTTCACCCAACTCTACTAAGTGCTCACACATTGATACAGTGGATTAATGAGATCTAAGTTAGACTGAGTCCACCCCTCCAATTCTGTTCATTTCACCTCTGTAGGGTGACACAAACCCAAAAGACCAAATGCAGTACATTGCTACCTTCTTTCCATCATTTTCTGGAACTCCACTCTCATCAGGAAGCCACGACACATGGCTTGTGTGCGGGTGATAAGCTGTGCCAGTTTATCATCTCTCATCTCCTCTAGAAGACCCAGAAGTCCTGCTTTGAAGAACACCTTGAAAAAGGGAATATTACAAAACATCACTTTCATTCTGGACAAAACACAATTAGATGGTGTTTGAATCAAAGAGTATCTGTACCTTAGTGTGACCAAATTTATACTGGGTCTGATCAATATCAATGGACCCAAGTAGTTTCTCAGAAGCCTTCTTGCTATCCATGAACTGTCCTTCTGGAACAGCGCTTGCATTTAAAATCCTGTATCTGTTGGAGAAAATGGACTATGAAGATACTTACATTGCTGAAACCATAATTATATGTGGCACTAACTGGCCCCATTGTTAGGATTTTCCACAGTAGAATCAAGGAGTGTATGGAGCTGTGAAGAATGAATTTCCTTCTCATGCTTTGAGATGACATTCCAGGTCAGAAGGAAGCACATTTTCAGGGCAAAGTGAAAAAGCTTGCACTATGACTGCTTGCAATGTATTTATATTAACTGTTCTCAATGCATAGATGAAATTGGTCTCCAGGGATGTCAGGCTGATATGTTTCTCCATCTCCAAGGGTAAAAGTCACATCCCCAAATAAAGAACCTTGTGTGTGGGGAGCTATGCAAGCATGTATGTGGAGATGAACAAATCTGAGAGAGGAAACAGTGCATCAGTGCAATCAAGCTAATATTGCTAATACAGCCCATGAGAATTAGTAGTAGCCATGTCCCACTGCACCTACACTATCCACAGCTGTGGCTCAGTGGGCCATAGAATTCTCGGCCACACTGGCCATGTCTCTGTCACTGCCTCCCAAGAAGCCCCTATTCTGAGGTCCCACAAACAGACCCATCATGAAATTCAGCTTTATGGTATTTAAAGGGCTACATAGTCACCTGGCATGGCCACTCCACTGCTCACCCAGCCTCTTTCCCTCCCCCCACATAAGAAAAGTGTGGCATTTTTGCTGCTTTTTGGACTACACCAGTTTGGTTCTAAATTTCTTCTATACACACAGCATGTGCTGGGCGCTGGAGTGACTATAATAGTTAAAGCAGTTAGAAAATGCAAGCTACTCAACACAGAGCGAATGGAACAGGGATTGGAGGAGTCTGACCTCTGTTTAAAGTCTGCGTAAATGACTCTGCTGGGGAATCCTTTCCTGCAAATTCTGATCCCTTCCAGCACGCCATTACACCTCAGCTGGTGTAGTACGAGTTCATGTTCCATGGCACCTTAACAAATCACAGCATGAATTAGTACCTTATTGTGCAGCCCAGAAGGAATGGCAGAAATCTCACTGAGGTCTCTGTACACTGGCACTTCTTACCGGGTGTCTTGGTTTCATTGGGAATGATGCATCGCACAAAGTGAGGATGAGTGCATCTCAGATTGCTCATCAGCTTGTTTAAATTCTCCTGTGAGACCATAAGCAAAGGTTTAGGTTAACAAGTGTTGCATCTGTATGCTCACCGATAGATGCAGTAAATCCATTGCCAATGTAGACAGACTAGCTTCCCAGCTGGGGTCATTCTAACCTAAGGTGCCCTCTTTCTTTGGATCTTGAACACGGTCATTAAAGTAAGATATAAAACTTTGAAAGTGGCACTACTTGAGCAAGCTGGAAGAGGCTACCAAGACAGGACCAGAAACTAATGGGAAATGGCCAAAAGGGCTGTTATGGAAACCAAAAGAGGAAATTTTCAAAGATGATTATCTGCAAACATCAGGCCATCATTCTGAACAAGGTGTTTCTTTCTGTTGATTATATTGGAAAATGCAGAGGGGATGAGAGAGGACGGGGGCAGATGCAGTGGCAGAAGAGGCTAACAAATGACACACTTCTGTGTTTTCAGGTGTTTGAAATGTAGGCAGTATGGGCCATTAACATCCCTGAAATCCAGAGCTGAGTGGAAGGCTGCACACGACCCTGTAACAATTTCCACAGAAAGCGAAGGAAGCAGGAAAGGAAATATTAAATCCTATAACAGCATCTCGGGGTGGGGTGGGGGGTCTCAAGACTAGTTTGGTTTGACATAATTGTTTCTGACATCTTCATCATGGGAGAGGAGACAAAAGGACAGACTCTGCTTCCCATTACACCTAGGTATATTCAGAGTAACTCTGCCATGGAATAGAAATGGAGTTACTATGAGACACCTCCTCAGATCTGACGCTGCTGCACTAGGCACAAATCAGGAGGGAGGCTGCATTGTTAGCTATAAAGGCTGCCCCAAGACACAGTTCTAAGCAATCCCTGGGCAATTCTAAGATGTGCCTACTGCCCATAACACCAAGAGCCTGTTCTGGCTTCCAGACCTTAGCTGGACCATGCCGCTTTTCCTCTGTCATATCCCCTGTGCCAGTTGCTAGAAAGCAGGTGGTCTTGGACCCACTGTGCTGGCCCTACTCCTTCTGCACATCCCCCCATGCTCGGCAGGCAGCCAGCCTAAGGTGGGCAGACAGACCCACTAATGCTAGTACATAGTGGGCACAGTAGAGGGCAAATTTAGCCCTATTGGTTTAATCCTGTGTAAAGGCCACAGTACTTTAGACATCATCCAAAGATGGGTGTCTTTCCACTGATTTCGATGGGCTTTGGACCAGGCCCTTTAAGAGCAACTGAAAGAGGCTTTTTGACTTAAAAAGTTCACAACTGAGACCACTAGGAAAATAGACTTTTTAGATGTAAAGGGAATTTCCAACCCACCATCACAGAGAACACAATAATGAACAATGTACTGCACCCTGAAAAGAGCAGAGACGGTCTGGAAAGAAGAACCCTTCTTCTTGCCTCCCTTCTTGCCTCCAGCCTCTGAATCACACACAAAAAGGACAAAATTAAAAGGACGCACTTTAAGGTTTGAACAGTTACTCTCACAGGCTGGTTCTGTTTCCCTGTAACAGCCAACCCTGTTAATAAACATTGGTCATGCTGAGAAAGGACTAATGGTTTCTGCTACAGCAGACAGCTCATTATTAGGGCTGTCGATTAATCCCAGTTAACTCACGCAATTAACAAAAAAATTAATCGCAATTAAAAAAATTAATCATGATTAATCACAGCATTAATCGCAGTGTTAAACAATAGAATACCAATTGAAAGTTATTAAATAGTTTGGATGTTTTTCTACATTTTCACATATACTGTATTCTGTGTTGTAATTGAAATCAGTGTATATTATTTTGATTACAAACATTTGCACTGTAAAAATGATAAAAAAAAGAAATAGTGTTTTTCAATTCGCCTCATATAAGTACAGTAGTGCAATCTCTTTGTCATGAAAGTGCAACTTACAAATGTAGATTTTTTTTGTTAGATAACTGCAGTCAGAAACAAAACAATGTAAAACTTCAGTGCCTACAAGTCCACTCAGTCCTACATCTTGTTCAGCAATCGCTAAGACAAACAAGTTTGTTTACATTTACAGGAGATAATGCTGCCCTCTTCTTATTTACAATGACACCAGAAAGTGAGAACAGGCATTTGCATGGCACTTTTGTAGCCGGCATTGCTACATGTCAGATATGCTAAATGATCATGCCCCTTCATGTCCTTTCATGCTTGGGCCACCATTCCAGAGGACATGTTTCCATGCTGATGATGCTCATTAAAAAAATAATGCACCAATTAAATTTGTGACTGAACTCCTTTGGGGGAGAACTGTATGTCCCCTGCTCTGTTTTACCCACATTCTGCCATATATTTCATGTTATAGCAGTCTCAGATGATGACACAGCACATGTTGTTCATTTTAAGAACACTTTCACTGCAAATTTGACAAAACGCAAAGCCGGTACTAATGTGAGATTTCTAAAGATAGCTGTTGCACTCAAAAATAAATATAAAGTGAGCACCGTACACTTTGTATTCTGTGTTGTAATTGAAACCAATGTATTTGAAAATTTAGAAAACATCAAAAAATATTTAAATAAATGGTATCCCATTATTGTTTAGCAGTGTGATTAATCATGCTATTAATTGCGATTAATTTTTTAATCATGCGATTAATCACTTTTAATTTTTTTAATTGCTTGACAGCCCTATTATCACACCCATTTGTAAGGGAGGTAGGAGTGGCTGTCTGGAGAAAGAGGATCTAGGGTGTGCAATGCACAGTCTTGACAATACTAAGGAGGAGGCTTGAGCTACACTTGATCTGATTTTTTATTTCCTTGTTAATAAGACCAAGCCACAGGCAGAAGGTGACTTTTCACTCTCTACAGTGTGCTGCTAGATTAGAACTGGTAGGGATTCTAGAGGAATCAGTTTATTGTGACTCAATTAAAATACTGATTTTACAGAAATTACCTGCATCTCCACCATATGTGGCAAAGAGCAAAGCCAGTGTTTTCATTGACGATTTCTGGTACAGCCCAATGACAGTTTCATTCAAGGGATCTTTATTCTTCTCGAGCCAGCCAGTGATGTTGTAGTCCACAGTGCCAGCATAGTGCACCAGGGCGAAGTGGGCCTCAGCCTTTCCTTTGGCAGGCTTGGGCTTCTGGAAGTTGTTGGACTTGCCAAGATGCTGGTCATAGAGCTTGTTTTTGAAAGAAGCATCAGTTGCCTTGGGGAACATGCACTCCTCTTCCAGGATGGAGAAAATACCCATTGGCTGAAAGAAACAGCAACAGATAAGAAAGGGGATAAGAGAAGAGAGCGAGATTACGTGAGGATTTTCTGGATGCAACAACATGACCATCTCTTGGTCTAGTTAAAAAGAGGATATTACTAGTGCTTTAGAGGACAGGGAATAGTGTTGATGTAATATACTTATATTTCTGTAAGGCATTTGGTTTCATACTCATCACATTCTGATTACAAAACTAGAAAGATATAAAATTAACATGGCACATGTTAAGTGGATTAAAAACTGGCTACGCCGATAAATCTCAAAATCTAAATGTACATGGAGAATCATCATTGAATGGGTGTGTTTCTAATGGGAACCCACAGGGATTAGTTCTTGGCCCAACACTATTTAACGTTTTTATCAATGACCTGAAAGAAACCATAAAATCATTACTGATAATGTTTGCAGATGACACAAAAATTGAGGAAATGGCATATAATGAAGATGACAGGTCACTGACACCGAGTGAGCTTGATCACTTGGTAAGCTGGGCTCAGGCAAACACTATGCATTTTAATATGGCTACATGTAAGTGTATCCATCTGGGAACAAAGAATGTGGGCCACACTTACAGGATGGAGGACTCTATCCCACGAAGCAGCGACTCTGAAAAAGATTTGGGAGCCATGGTGGATAATCAGCTGAACATGAGCTCCCAGTTCAATGCTGTGGCCAAAAGAGCTAATGCGACCCAGGGCTGCATAAACAGGGGAATCTTGAGCAGCAGTAGTAGAGAGGTTATTTTATTTCTGTATTTGGCAGAACTGCCCAGAGATTGCTTAGAATTGCTGCTGGAATACTGCACCTAGTTCTGGTGCCCACAATTCAAGAAGGATGTTGATAAACTGGAGAGGGTTCAGCGAAGAGCCATGAGAATGATTAAAGGATTAGAAAACCTGCCTTATAGTGATAGACTCAAGGAGGTCAATCTTCTTCACTTAACAATGAGAAGGTGAGGAGTAATGTGATTACAGTCTATAAGTATCCACGTGAGAAACAAATATTTAATAATGGGCTCTTCAGTCTAGCAAAGAAAGGTATAACACTATCAAATGGCTGGAATTTGAAGCTAGACAAATTCAGAGTGGAAATAAGGTGTAATTTTTTAAGAGTGAGGGTAATTAACCATTAGAATAATTTACCATGAGTTGTGGTGAATTCTCCAGCATGGATAATTTTTTAATCAAGATTGGATATTTCTCTAAACAATATGCTCTAGGACAGAGGCTCTCAAACTGTGGTCTGCGAGCTCCATTCAAGTGGTCTGTGGATAGTTCCCCTAAGGTGCGCACCTGGGCAGCTGCACAGGAAAGAATGAAGGGCTACCCACCTGATTAGTGGAGCCACGTGGGCTTGGCTCCACTAATAAGGTGCCTCAACCCTAGAGAAGACACACATATAAGGTGAGGTGGTGGCCTTGAGGGGAATAGGGGCTAGGTGGGAGGGGGGCAGTGGGGTTAGAAGAGGGGGTTGGGGAATTTGGGACATGCAGGGCTGCGGCAGCCGAAGAAGGAGGTGACTTTCCCCAGCTCCATGGCTGTGGCTGCCAGGGAGAGACGGCCCTCCTTCCCAGCATCAGCTCTGTGGCTGCTGTGGCAGGGGAGAGACCCCCCTCCTTCATTTGAAAAATGAACATTTTCTGAATAAATTATTCATCTGATTTTTTCAATCAACCCTAGATACATTAATGGCTCATGAAAATTAATGTTATTTATGCTAGAAGGGATGTGAAAAATAAAATAATTAAATTATGAATTAATTGGAATCACAGAGGCTTGGAGGGATAGATCTGACTGGAATATTGATACAGAGGGGTACAGCTTGTTCAGGAAGGACAGGCGGGAGGAAAAGGGAGAAGGTTCTGACAAGAATATATCCATTTGTTCTGAGTCCAGAAGTAGGTGGGAGTGAAGGAAGCAGGTGCCTGGGGCAGACAATACATTGGGGCGGCACTCCATCCATTGTTGGGGCGGCACATCCGGGTCTGCGGTGGTAATTCGGAGGTGGGTCCTTCAGTGCCTCGCTTCCTCTTCAGCGGCAGCCCAATTGCTCTGCTACAGTCTTCGGCGGCAATTTGGCGGCAAGTCCTTCACTCCTTCTCTTCCTCTTCAGCGGCACTTTGGTGGCAGCTCAATTGGTTTTTCTTTTTTTTACTTTTTTTTTTTCTTCACAGCTTCGGGCTGCAAAAAAACTGGAGCCGGCCATGCTAGGAATGTGCTGCGTACAACTTTTGGTTCCATAAAGTGGAGGAAGTAACCACGGGGACAGCCATTTTAGACTTGATTCTGGCCAACAGGGAAGAATTGGTAGCGAATCTGAAGGTGGAAGGCCATTTGAGTGACAGTGATCATGAGATGGCAGATTTCATGATTCTAAGGAAAGGAATGAGTGAGAGCAGCAGAATAAGGACAATGGACTTCAGCAAAGGAGACTTTAAGAGACTCAGAGAAATGGCAGGAGAGATCCCATAGGAAGAAAATCTAAGGGATAAAGGAGTTCAGGAGAGCTGGCCGTTTCTCAAGGAGACAATGTAAAGGCACAACTGTAAACTATCCCAATGCAAAGGAAAGACAGGAAAAATAGTAAGAGATTAATATGGTTCTTTAACGACCTGAAAATCAAAAGGAATCTTCCAAAATGTGGAAACATGGTCAAAATCCTCATCTTCACATCCAAAGAGGCCATAGAAATGAAAGATTGTCTATATTGGCCCAGCCTGATTTAACCTTATGTATATAAGGTATATGGTACCTAGCACAACAGGGTCCTAGTTAGTGACCTGGGAGCTCCTGCACTACAAATAATAATAATGATTAATAATGCATGTGCATTACAAATATTCAGCTTGTCAAAAATGGTTATAGTATCTGTGAAGAAAGACATCAAAATAATCAGTACATATTTCAGCATGAAAATTGAGTTCCCAGCAGGTGAGCTGTCCTATTGACAACAACATGCAGAAGCAGACCTTTCAACACATAAAATTGGCATAAAGTTCCTGCTATCTGTACAATAATCACATCAAGGCAGAAAAATTTACATCTTTTTCAGGAATTACTTCTGGTTTTCCTGAAAAGAATGATGTATTCCACTGACAAAAAGTAGATAAATTTAACTTCCAGGATACTATCTCTTTGAGTTGTGATAGTGGGGCTTTCTGGGTATGCTTTAAAATTAAATCTGTATCCAGGATTCTGAAAAGAATCCTGCTAAAGGTAAACGATGCCATCTTTCCACTTTTGGAAAGAAGGTGCAGGACTGTTGTCATAAAGCTGTGTGTGGTCTTCTTAATGTTTCAGACTAAAAAATTAAAACATTATGGGTCAAGATGTTTATAGCCCTGAGCATGGAAAACTCGTCTAAAATTCAATGCAACCCATAGTAATTAAAGAATTCTTGAATATATAAGGCATTTGAATTGAAAAGATACCTTCTCAATGAGCTCAATGCAGGCAGCCAGGTCCATCCCAAAGTCAATGAACTCCCATTCGATTCCCTCCTTCTTGTACTCCTCCTGCTCCAGCACAAACATGTGGTGGTTGAAAAACTGTTGCAGTTTCTCATTGGTGAAGTTGATGCACAGCTGTTCCAGGCTGTTGTACTACAAAAATGCAAATAAATTGATTACTTTCAATGTATATGTGAAAAAGCTAAAGTATGAAGAGCAATGCTACTATTGCTTAGCAAATCCTGGGAGACTTTCTGAATTCTTCTCCCTAGAGCCAGCCAGATGTTTTGGGAGTTCTATTCTCAGTTCTGCAGTATCAGACCCAGGCATGTCCAGGTATTTCTGTGCTCTGGGACCCAAGTCTACTCAGGCATTTCTCAACTCTTGGCCCTGATCTTTGACCAGGCATTTGGATCTGAGCCTGGCCAACTCCTTCTGAGCTCTCAACCCTCTGGCCTACTCAGACATTTCCCAACCCTCAGCCCCAAGCCTGCCTGGGAGTTAGCAAGCTGCCCTCCAGGTGCCATAAACACCTAAAAATTTGAGTTAGGTACACAATAATTTATTTTCTTTTAGGCACCACCTGTTAACAATTTGAAGGCACTTTCAATGCAGTTGTCATTTCTACATGTACCACACAAGTCTATCAAAAAATTGAGCCATTAGAGGGTCATGCTGCCTTAGTGGAAAATCAAGAGACACCTGTTTCTGCAGAAAAGTCAGGCTTTTACAGGAAATTATTTAAATAAAAAAATTTATAATGTTAAAAAAACCCTCAAAGTTCTCATAACCCCTGAGTGTCTCTTCCAGGAACTTGCTGTCAAATCCCTGCTCCTTACATCGAAGATCTCAAAGCCAGCAATGTCCAGGACACCAATGAAGTACTGTCTGGGCTGCTTGGTATCCAGCTGCTGGTTGATACGAACAACCATCCACAGGAACATCTTCTCATAGACCGCCTTTGCCAGAGCACCCACTGAATTGTGCACCTACAGCAGTGGGAGAAGGACTGGTGTTACCATACAAAGCAGAGGAAGAAACCTGGGTGTGTTAATGCAAACCAGGAGTTCTAGATCACCACTTGTTACCTGCTGCACGGTTTGACCTTTGGTCACATATTCATTCCCAACCTTGACTCGGGGGTAACACAAGGCTTTGAGCAGGTCAGCAGAGTTCAGATTCATCAGGTAGGCTGCTTTGTCAGCCACTAAACAGAGAGAGGAATGAAAGATAGGCTTTGATGTCATTTATAATTACTAGAAAAGAGCAATGAGATCTGTCTGTGTTTTACCAACTACCACCTCTATTAATAACTCCAGTAATTATGGAGTTTAGAGCTTCCTTGATTTCTTGATGTATTGTTTTGCATTTGACTGAGAGGGTCTGTACATCAAGTGATTGTAAGAATTTGTTTACAAATACTTCATAAGGGCCAAATAAAAACCATTTTTAAGGAGAAAGAAGCAGATGAACAGCCAGAATGGAAAGATGTCTTTGGAGTTCTTTCTTTGCCACTTTACTGTGCAGCTTGTCTAGGGATTCTGATTTCTGAATGATCAGAAGGAAACAGGCTAATGGCCAAACATTGGCTTGACCTAAACCTGTGCAGTTCCATTGACTTCAGCTCCCACAGTTCCTATGGCCTCCAGTGTTGGCTGAAATTACTTAAATGATTTTATTATTAATAACAGCATGTAATGCCATTATTGAATATATCATGACCAGGTCTATAATGGGTCATGTTTTCTTTAGTTCTGTTTGCATTTGTCCTTAGATCCTAATCCTCTCAAGAAAGTGAAGCGTTTTCACTCTGTAAAGAGCAGTTAGCTTTTGACAGAATGAACAACTGAGCTTGAAATAATGACTATTTATAGAACCACTCCTACATTCCCTTCCAGAGACATACATCCTAGAGCAGTGGTTTCCAAACTGAGGTTTGTGAACCCTGGGGGTTCGCACAGTGTTACAGGGTGTTCGCCAGAAAAATTTCCTTAATGGCGGCCAGAGGACCCCAGGCATGGGAGGCAGCAGGTGGGACCCAGTTCCAGAGGAGACAGCCCAAGCCCGGTGGAGTGCTGAGCAAGCAGCTGAGCCCTGGTCAGCGGAGGCACCGGCACCCCGAGCCCAACGCAGCACAGGGCCAGGCAGATGGGTCTGGCAGCCCAAGCCCCATGGAGCATGGGACCAGGCAGTTGGGGCCGGCAGCCCAAGCCCTGCAGATTGCGGAGCCGGCAGCCCAGCAGAGGTGGCTCTAGACATTCCAGCGCCCCAAGCACAGAGGCATGCCGCGGGGGGCGCTCTGCCGGTCGCCGGCCCCATGGCTCCGGTGGACCTCCCGCAGGCGTGCCTGCGGAGGGTCCGCTGGTCCCGTGGCTTCGGTGGACTTCCCGCAGGCGTGCCTGTGGAGGGTCCGCTGGTCCCGTGGCTCCACCGAAGCCGCGGGACCAGCGGACCCTCCGCAGGCACGTCTGCGGGAGGTCCACCGGAGCCCTGCCTGCCGCCCTCCCGGAGACCGGCAGAGCGCCCCCTGCGGCATGCCGCCCCAAGCACATGCTTGGCATGCTGGGGCCTGGAGCCGCCCCTGCAGCCCAGACCCCAGCGCAGGGCCTGCAACCTGAGCCCTGTGGCAGGCAGGGAGGCAGCTGGAACCCCAGGTGCACAGGTGGCAGGAAGTTAGGTGGCATGAGGGGCAGAGTGAGCGGGAGGCCCCGCTGTACGTGAGGGGTGGTCCAAGCTAATTTGTCCCTCATGGGGCACTCCCCTAGGGATGGCCCTGGTGGGGGAAGAAAAGGTGTTTGCACACCAAACCAGCCAACAAAAACCAGAGCAGGCAACAGCCAACCCAGACCTCCCCAACTGCAACTTGAGAGCATTGCTCCTTGTCCTGTCATCTGCCACCACTGAGAACAACCTAGTTCCATCCTCTTTGGAACCCCGCTTCAGGAAATTGAAGGCTGCTATCAAATCCCCCTTCACTAAGTGAGGGACTAGGTGCCAGGCCATGTAAAATTAGGCCCTTTGCTTCTCTGTTTCTTCATCACTGTTGGCGGAGACTTTGGAAGGATTCTTCACTGCATTACTTTAGCTTTACACCAGGGCAACACCACTGACATTAGTGGACTTACATCAATGTCAAACTGATGACGGAGTGGCAAATCAGTGTCTAATATAGCAGCAGACATAGGGACAGATTCACTAGCAAACTCTGGCCCTTATGTGCGTTCCAGTGATGCAAAGCAGGTCGGAACTCAACTGAATTATGTGCTTAAGCCAAATTAATGTTAAATATATGGAGATATACACCCTATCCCACAGATCTGGAAGGGACCCCCAAAAGGTCATCAAATCCAGCCCCCTGCTTTCACTATCAGTACCAAGTATTCATTTTTGCCCCAGATCCCTAAGTGGCCCTCTCAAAGATTGAGCTCACAACCTTGGATTTAGTAGGCCAATGCTCAAACCACTGAGCTATCCTCCATTTGCAATGCTAGAGTTGCATGAAACATCCAGAACATATCTGTTAATCTGGCCTTGAGTTATTGCTTGAGAGTTTAGATACAGATTTTGCCAATACCTTCTGTGCCATCTGGCTCTGCCTGCTCTTCACGCTGCTTCTGCTTGAATTTCAGGTTCCCATAATGCATGACTGCCCCTGTCAGCTTGTAAATGGCTGTTTTTTCCTCAGCACTGAAACCCAATATGTCAATGGCGCTCTGTCAAAAGAATCAGTAATATAAATAACTTCTCTAGTAAAGTTAACACTCCACACAATAATTCTCATGTGTTACTTACATCTGTGGCAATCAGCTCTTCCTGGTCATCGATGCTGGCTACAGTGATCTCACCTTGACTCACAAACGGGAAGTCATATGGGTTGGTGGTAATCAGGAGCATCTCTGAAAACAAGCATAGGATATATATGGGTATAATTTAATTGACCATGTTCCTGAGTTCATCAGTGACCAGTTCCACCAAAAGAGTTAAAACGTTTCTTACCAATTAGTTCTGGCTTTTTGTTGGACGTGATCTGATAAAATATGTGGTAGCTTCTTTCCGCCTTGAGCTGAAAAGTGACTCTAGATTTCTCTAGCAGATCTTGCAAGGCAGGTAAAGTACAATTAGTAACAAGAAAACACAATGAGAAAGAAAGAGAGACAGAGAATTGTGACCCATAAAGGGAGGTCCCTTACATGTTTCAATGTCAGCAGAAGCCAGTTTCCCTGTGGTACCAAAGTGGATTCTGATGAATTTACCCTTTAAAGGAAAAAAGTCATTTCATTTAAAACCCTCACAGGCAGACTCCAAAAGTGAGATTTGCAAAGCTGCCCTGGGGGTCCCTTCAGCAGGTTTGAATCTCAGCCAAGATTTATATTATCACAGTCTAATGATGGGAACATATGTGGCCCATCATTGCACTTGTGACTAGGAGCAATTTTGTCAAAAGAAAAACTTACAAAACGAGAGGAGTTGTCATTCCTCACGGTCTTGGCATTACCAAAGGCCTCCAGCAGGGGGTTGGCGCTGATGATTTGATCTTCAAGGGTCCCCTACAAAGGAATAATTATTGTCAAATTGAGATTGTTTTAAACCACGTTGCAGTTTCAGAATGGAACATTTAATCCCATCCCTAGTGACCAACTCACATGCATTTTGCCTGGCTCTTCCTTCTTCTTCTCCCCAGAAACTGCAATTGTTGCAAAGTACTGGATGACACGCTTGGTGTTCACAGTCTTTCCAGCACCGGATTCTCCACTGCAAATCAAACAGAGAAGCAGAGAACACATAACCAAAGAGTTTCTTCCTGCAGCGCACAGCAAAGCCAACAAAAACCGGAGCAGGGAAATATACATACGTGATGAGGATCGACTGATTCTCCCGATCTGTGAAAGAGACAGAACCAAAGAGACTTTTGAAAGAGTTACTGAGTAACACTGAACTCACTGAAAACGGAGTGAAACAAATAAGTGCTGGGATTTGCAAAGGGGCCTCAGGACATCAGGCAACAAACTCAAAGTCCATAGGAATTGGGCATCCAACTCCCTTAGGCCTCTTTGAAAATCCTGGCCATAATAAATAATAACTATACGCTCAAGCAGCTCAATAGAGCCACCCCAGGATACTTATACCCACTTCCCTTTCACAGAATTCCCTCTTGCAGAAATCTGATGAAGCTACTTATCTCTCTGGACAGCAAAGGGTTATACAGAATAATGACTTGATCCTCAGTTTATAACCATCTGCATAACATCAGTGCAAGAAGAGTGCAAAGTGTGTGCGAATTACTGTGCAAGGTGTAGGGGAGTGGAGAATTATGATGCACCACTTTGCACAAGTGTAAATGACACATAAGATGCAAAGTCAGGAAGAATCAGGCTTCCTGAGAACAGAGCGTCATGATTTTTGACAGTTCTTCTTTGGGCCCAGCTAGAGCCAGAATGTGCAGAAGCAGATATGGACATTCTGTACTTTTTCCATTAACCACATGCTTGTGAACTTCCAAAAAGGTTTGCTTTGGGTTCCTCGAGAGCTGGGCTAATGTTTGGGTCAGGTTCAGTTTGTTTTTGAACAAATTCATGTTTCCACATTGCTAGTTCTGAATGTGTTTTGGTGTCGTTAGCTGCATGTCATATTTCCCGGAAAGAAGATTGTGATTCCTCATAATAAATTTTCATTCTGTAATCGCTTTTCAGGAGTTGAGCTACTCACCAGTTAACATGAACTGATAGGCATTGTCAGAGATGGAGAAGATGTGAGGAGGGGCCTCTTGACGCTTTTTGCCCCTGTAGGCAGTCACAACTTCTGGGTTGTACACAGGCAGCCACTTGTAGGGGTTGACAGTGACACAGAAGAGACCCGAGTAGGTCTGAAAGAAAGGGAGATAGCCTGGTTGGCTTCCACAGTGATTTAGCTGTTAGTTTGGAAATCCAGGAAAGACTTCGTCCTTTACTTACATAGATCATCCAGGCTGCGTAACGCTCTTTGAGGTTATACAGGACGCCAGGTTCATGGAGATGGGTCATCATCGCCATGTCCTCAATTTTATCATATTTGGGAGGGTTCATGGAGAAGACTTGATCGTCCTTAACAGTCAAAGTCTGGAAGGAAAGAAGAGACCCATTTCTATCAGCTAAGAACAGAGGAGGAACAAAATGCTGTTCCTTACTCCGTGTTTTTACTCACTTCTCCTTTTTCAGTCTTGACTGTGACCTTCCCACCTTCCCTGCTCTGGATTACGCTTTTCACAAAGGATTCCTTGGGATGCACCACAAATACCGATGTCTTAGCATCAAAAGGCTTGTTCTGGTCCTCAATTCTCTCCTTCTCTGTCTTTCGGAGGAAAGGAGCTGCCACCCCAAAGACGGCCATCTCAGCATCCGACGACATGGCTGCAGTTTATCTAGGACAGCTCAGCAGTGAGCTCTGATGGGGAGAAAATATGTTACATTTTTGACTCAGGACCTGGAATGAAAGAAACCCCAGAGCTGGGTGAGAGGCTCTCTAACTCACTTTAGACCCAGAAACTTATATGGGGTTTCACTTTACCACACTTTTCATTCCCACCCCTTTTTCATCTTGCCTGTTTAGATCTCTATAATTAGGGGCCATGCACTTATATGGGGATGAACTCCATTGTCCACTGCATTTGTTGATAGGAATAGCATAAGCAGATCCCTACATGAGGGGACCAGGAAGAGCCAAAAACATATTAGGAATTATGAAAGCCCTCTTACATCCTCTCTTCTGGCTACATTTTAGACTGTGTCATGTGCTTACAATGGAAGGGCACTGAGGGAAAGGGAACAGGAGGGTGGATATTGGAAAAGGTGCAAAAGGGAGGCTACTACTGTCAGTGCTTTTGATAAAGAATTTTCCGGCATTAGAGAATAAAGCACTGGGATCTCATGTAATTTAAGCTCTGTCTGTCTGTCTGTCTCTCCCACTCCAGTTAACCAAATATTATCAATATGCCTTTATTTGCCATTACTCCTTTTACAGTCTCCTTACTTAACTATATAAGATCTATCTGGTTCATTAGTGGCACTGTCAGACCAGTGGTATAGCCAGGTGGAGTGAACTTGGGGAGAGAGGGAGGGAAAAAGGCAGCACCCACTGCGGCACTTGTATTCACCTGGTGGCGCTCCGGATCTTCAGTGGGCACTTCGGTGGCAGGTCCCTCACTCGCTCCAGGTCTTCAGCGACACTGAAGGACCCACTGCTGAAGTGCCGCCGAAGACCCAGAATGCCTCCCGGTGAGTACAAGCCCTGCAGCAGTATGTCCGCCCCCCCCCCCCCGCATTCAGAGTAAAAGTTAAAAAGGTGCCAAAAAATTATAAAGGCACCACTTGTGCTCAGTGGGGGAGCGGCCATTCCCCCTGCTCCCCCCCTAGCTAAGCTACTGGGTCAGACTGGTCAAGGAGTCAGTGTGACAGGGCCACCAGCTGCCTTAAACACTGCCTGAAACCTTCTTCTGAGGGCATTTTCACAGATAGCATCTCAGGGCTTGGCTATGCTTGCAAGTTAGTGTGCAATAAAGCACATTAGCTCACTACCCATCCACACTGGCAAGGCATGTAGAGCGCTCTGATTCCGCACCTACAGCACTGCTGGTACTCCACCTCAGCGAGTGGAATAACGTTTGCTGCATCTCCACTGGAGCGCCGCGGCGCCAGTGTGAACGGGGTGTTGTATTACTGCACTCTGATTGGCTCCAGAAACATCCCATAATCCCCTTAAGTCAAGTGGCCACTCTTGTCATTGTTTTTGAATTGCTGCAGGAATGCAGATATGCCCTTTCAAAGCTCTGTTTCTGACAGCCGGCATGCTTGTCTGCCCAGAGACAAAACAACCATTAGTGTGTAATGCTGTGTGTGAGAGAGAGAGGTGGCAGGGGAAGGGGATCTGCTGCTGTCTGAACTTACAAGACAGCATGCTGACATGCTCTCAGCTCCCTAAAAACCCACTCTCTCTCCCCCCACATATACACAACATACTCCCTGTCACACCCCACCCGACCCCATTTGAAAAGCATGTTGCTGTCACTTGCATGCTGGGATAGCTGTCCATAATGCACCGCTTCCAATGCCACTGCAAGAGCTGCAAATGTGGCCACGCCACTGTGCTTGAAGCTGTCAGTGTGGACAGACTGCAGCGCTTTCCCTACTGCGCTCTCTGAAGGCTGGTTTAACTCAAACCACTCTACATCTGCAAGTGTAGCCATGCCCTAAGTGCCACACACTAAGCTACTCTGCGCAATAAGAGATGAAAACTTGATTAGCAGTTACCAGAGAAATGTGTGTCTCTTTCAGATGGGGCACAATTATTGTCAGTGATGTTTGGGGTGTGGGGGAAAAGCAAATTCTGGATACATGCTCATTAAAAGAATAGATTTTTTCTATGGACAAGTAATTAGATTCTGTCCCCTAGTGGGTCTCCTCTGTTGGGCCACTCTGTCCTGGTTTATTAGGGACCTATGAGCTGGAGTGTCGGAGTGCTCTGTGTACAATTGCGTTGTGACGTGTGTATTCAGGAGAGGTATCTGAGAGAGGGCACTGGCCGGTCCAGCATTAGTGGTGAGTGACTTCAAGTCCAGCCACTTTGGAGACCTGCCTGTCATGGGCAACAAAGCCCAGGAACAATATACAGTGCATTTACACAATGGGCATAGATATTAGGGGATACAATGTCTGCTTATTGAGCTAGATAGAAATCCCACCCTAGAGGGTACTCACCATCCCCTGGGAATTAGTAAATCAGGATCTTACCTCTTTTGTGATACCAGATGGATAGTATGCAGGCTGGAAACTGGTCAATATTCTAAAATAGAAATAGAAATTCCTTTCTTATTGCTGCATGAAACTCCAGTGATAAACTGGAGATTGAAAATGTATAGATGACTCAAAAATTGATTTAAAAGCCTTGATGAAAGAGCCAATCCCTCCTGGAAAAGAGTGCTAGCAGCAGCAGGAATGCAGTGGGATGTGTGGAATGCAGGGGGTACTTTCTCCTCTCTGCAAGCTCAGATCTCCCCATACACTTACCTTGAAGCTTTCTGTGCAAGGACAAGGCAGATTCATCCTAGGGGCACTTTTATAGGGTCTTATCTGCACATGTAGCAGCCTCCTCCTCTTTCTTAGGTCAAGACATTTTTGGCAAAGTATTGTTTGGCAAACTTGACTCAGAGCATGATTGTCATTCATATAAGACATGGATATATATAGAAATATTTGTTGTCTTACCAGCTATGTGAATAAATCTCCTATAAATATTATGACTGGGAATTTGAAGAGGAAGTGCTCTGTAGTAGTTAGAGCAGGGCACTGTTGGGACTGCTGGCTTCTAGTTCTGTCTGGGCCACTGACTTACTATGTGACACTTAAGATTTCTGTATCATAGAGCTCAGTAGAGATTAAATGGTTTATTATTAATTATTATAATAATAAAGACTTTTGGCAACTGTGGTCTGGAAAATCCTGCAATAAAGCAAAGAGCGAGAGATTTAGAACAGTCCTGATCCCAGAAATGAAAACAGTATATCTACACTTTGAGCTGGAGCTACAAATTCCATTCCAGCTTGAGGCAATATACCCACACTAGCTCGGCTAGTGCACTAATCAGAGCAGTGGTTAGCTGTAGCTGTGGCGGCCAAGCAGCAGGAAGAGCTAGCCACCCAAGTACATGTCTGGTGTCGCAAACAGATTTTTAAATAATAATAATAAGAAGAATGTTTTGTGTAGATTTTGAGCTTTATAAACATTTTTTAATTTTTCAAAATACAATTTAAGAAAAATATGAAACAACAAATTTGAACCTTTTGTTTAGAAAATATCAAATCGAAACATTTCTGATTTTTAAGGGTTTCTTTTGACCAAAACAATTCAGCAAAATCTGCATGAATTCACAAAATGTTTGGTATCAAAGAAGCTGCATTTTTGTTCCAAAAAACACCCTTTTGGGTAGAAACATTTTGCCCAGCTGTATTTGGGAGCCACTTGCAAACACATTGAAGGGTGACGGTAACTTTATTTTTAATTCCACATATTGTGCCTCACTTTTTAGGTGTCAGTCTGTGTAGTGGGTTGCATTGCAGAGACCAGCCATGGAACAGTATCACATCCCATGTGCTCATATTACCCAATAAAGGGGATGACATATAATTAACTCATCAGTCATGGGTAATCTCTTCTCCTGTCTTCATTCTGTCTTTCTGAAACTAAACTCGGAACGAAAGCAGTGCTCTTGTTCTCCCAAGACTTTCACCTCACTGCACATGGTGTGGCTCTGTTGTATCTGACTATGCCATCGTGGCATCTCATGTGTTCTCGTGAGTGTATAGTCTGATCTGTAGGGAGCAAGGTCACAAACAGATGTCACATAGGCATGTGAAAGCTCCCACTGAAGACTTGGCATGATGCTTGGCCCTTTTTTCAATCCGTTTTTCATGTCTGTCTTTCTTAAACTGTTTACAACCTTTATTGATGGTTGTTTTCCATTCAGGCCTACGTGCACAACCTCCACATCACTCCATACCCTCACTCCCAGGCCTGTCAGTATAGGCAGGGCTTTGGATGCGCCATCTTTCCTGTCAGCCGCCATTGAGGAGGCATTGCTGTGAGCCACCCTATTGCACTGGCCTGAGAGCTCAGCTCAGCCATTTTGGAGCCTACAACCTGTACCACTTCTGCCCTCTTCCATCAACACACATAACTGTTAATGCTGAAGGTCCGGAAATCTGGAGGCTTCATGCAAATAACTAGTATATTAATTCACATATTTTGAGAATATGCTTGTGCTCTTTTACATAAACAGCAGAAAGAATGCAGGTTATAACCCACCAGAGTTCAGAATACACTACTATCTATCTATCCTCAGATGTTTCTACCTCTTCATCTCATTCATAAGCTTTTTCCTTACAATGGAAGTCATTCAAAAGTGCTGAGGAGGAAGCTCAGCATCATGTCCACTCCTGCACCTGGTCAGCTTTGGAGTGGGAGTTGTGGCTTGTTCAAAACATAACAACACTGGATCGCAATTATACACCTCAAAAATATGTCTGTGTTGCCAGGTGAGACATAAAACCAAGATGCTATGCAGCTATGTGGGATAGTCAAAGATCTTGTGTGGCTTTTAACTCCTTCCATGCAAAAATCAGGGCATGAACAAAATTGTCCCGGACAAATTCCAGTCTCAGCAAGTCTTCTGCATTCCCACATTTCCTTCACATTTCCTCTGTGGTTAGAATAGTAGTTACCTTCCCCTTGCCCTCCTGCTGTGCCACCTCTGCTCTGAGTGACCACCATTTCCCCTCAAGCCACCCCTGTTGCACCCCCGCTGACCTGCTTGGAATTGCTGATTTGCAGAAACCCACTCCCACCAGTAGGGGCGGCTCTCCCTGTTTCCTCCCCCAGTATGTGTTTTTCCTGCTGCAGGGACTTTGCTGGGGTTGCTGTCTCCAAAATCAGTCGCTCTGTGGTTCCCTAAAACCGCTCCCCTTCATGTGAGTGAGGCAGAGTCACTGAATGGTGTCCTGCGAGAGCTGCAATTTCCTGTTACACTAATGGACAAGGAAGGGCAGCCCGATATGGGACCTAATGAGCCTCGGCTTGGTAAGATCCTGGAGGGACAGCCGTCACTTGGTCCATCCCATTGGCAGTCACCCAGTGGAGGCAGACTGGGGCATCACCCTTTAGTGCTGCTTTTCAAGTTGCCATGTGACTGAAGAAGTCACAGCCTGCCAGTAGCAACGAGAGAGGCAGGCGTCTGATTGAGAGGCCTAGAGAGGAAGCCCAACTCCAGGAGTCTCCCAGGAAACCCAGAGTCTTAGAAGATCTAATGTCTTTGACTCCTCCCCTCCCCACATGTCCCAGCCCACGTCCCACTTTGCTGTCAGACAGGGAACTCAAATAAGTTGATCTGAGTACAGCCCCTGCCAGGCCACACTGCCCCATGGCCAAAGCCAGCATCAGCGCCCACCTGAGCCCCTGCCCTGTGGCCATAGCCAGTGTCACCACTCACCTGAGCCCCTGCCCCGTGGCCAGAGCCAGCGTCACCACCCGCCCGAGCCCCTGCCCCGTGGCCATAGCCACTGTCACCACCCGCCTGAGCCCCAGGCCCGTGGCCAGACCCAGCATCACCACCCACCCGAGCTGCTGCCCTGTGGCCAGAGTCAGCGTCACCACCCACCCGAGCCGCTGCCCCGTCGCCAGAGTCAGCGTCACCACCCGCCCAAGCCCAAGCCCCAGCCCCGTGGCCAGAGCCAGCGTCACCACCCGCCCGAGCCCCTGCCCTGTGGCCAGAGCCAGCGTCACCACCCACCTGAGCCCCTGCCCTGTGGTCAGAACCAGTGTCACCACTCGCCTGAGCCCCTGCCCTGTGGTCAGAACCAGCGTCACCTGGTGCTGGTCACCTGGTGCAGGTGTCTATCTTATTCTTGACTGCTAAATTGCATTAAAAGAAGCTAAAAATACATGACATTTTTTCTACTATTTCTCTTCCCTGTCAGCTATTGCTGTAGTTGCCACAAGACCGTTACGCAATTGCAAAGAGGAGACAGTACTTGTGGTTGTGAATTTAAAGGGAGGATTCACTATAAAATCCTATTATATGGCTATGAAAAATTTTAGCAACTCTTAGTCTAGGAAGAAGCTTTGTAGTGAATCAGAGAGATAGGGAGGATCTCCGTTTTTTTCTTATTCTAATAAAAATGTCTTGTTCAGTGTTAAAAGAACATGACTCTGTGAGTCTTTGCCATTGTCACATGATGTGGGCTTTGTAATTTCTTGTATAAACCCACATCTAGACTTTTGATCTAATTCCTGTTCAGGTCACATTAGACTTGAAATTCCCCAGTGCTGCATGAAAACTGTAATAAATAATTTCCACTCTAATTTTAATTTTGGTGAGGTGCACTGCAGTGCTGGTCTCTCCCCAAAAGCATCAGTATGATTGTTACAACGAGAGCACTAGTCTCCTCTTCCACTCCTTCTTGGGTGAAACAGTTGTTAATCTGTGGAGCTCCAAAACTACACACTTTGGACTGCTAATCTGTACTCTACCTTTAGGTTTAGTTTTAGCTAGAAACTCTCTCTTAATTTTAAGCTTCACTTCTGGACTCCCTATGATAAACATAGTGTGTGTTAACTGAGGAGGATTATTCAGATTCCACTACACTGATTCAGAGGTCCCACTTACATATCTTCTGTGTCAGTTTTAAATCTGATATCTAGCTTTACCTCCCAGGGCTAACGAAAATCATCTGGGACAGCAACAGATCCAAGAAGGAATGATGGATGCTTGTCATTTTCTTGTGCTCCTACTCTCCTTCTGTGACATGATAATAAATCAGCATATTCTTGATTCAAAGCCAGCATCTTCTGCACGTTCCTTGTACACTGAGTGCATTAAAGAATTTGCTGTTGATTGTAGCTGGCTTACTACGCTGTGATCTGTAGGATGGATGTTTCCATGCTACCATATCTAGTCCTTTCCTGGCTCTGTGGTTAGGCAACAGGGCAGAATTGTAGTGAATCTGAAGATGGAAAGCAATTTGGGTGAAAGTGACCGTGAAATGATAGATTTCATGATTCTAAGTAAAGGAAGGAGTGAGAGCAGCAGAAAAAGAACAATGGACTTTAGAAAAATAGACTTTAACAAACTCAGAGAACTGGAAGGTAAGGTGCCATAGGAAGAAAGTCTTAGAGATAAAAGAATTCAGGAGAAGTGGCAGTTTTTCAAAGGGACAATATTCAAGGCACATCTGCTGAAGAAGACCCTGGGTGGCTCGAAAGCTTGTCTCTCTCACCAACAGCAGTTGGTGCAATAAAATATATTACCTCGTCCACCTTGTCTCTCTAATATCCTGGGACCAACACGGCTACAACTACACTGCATTCAACTATTTCAATGTTAAGGAAAGTTAGCAAGAATAGCAAGAGGCCAATCTGACTCCATCAGGAGCTATTTAGTTACTTGAAAATAAAAATAAAAAAATTCTACAAAATGTGAAAACCTGTAAAAATTGCAAAGGAAGAGTACCAAAGAAGAGCACAAGCTTGTAGGAACAACATCGAAAGGCTACGCTACAAAATAATTTATACCTAGCAAGTGACATAAAAGGCAGTAAGATGTTTGTTAAATATATTAGGAGCAAGAGAAATGTAGGTTCTCTACTTAGCAGGTAGCAACGCTAACAACTGATGGCATCAGTTTAGGGATGGTTTAGTCTGCAGAAGAGAAGAATGAGGGGGGATTTGATAGCTGCTTTCAACTACCTGAAAGGGGGTTCCAAAGAGAATGGATCTAGACTGTTCTCAGTGGTAGAAGATGACAGAACAAGGAGTAATGGTCTCAAGTTGCAGAGGGGGAGGTTTAGGTTGGATATTAGGAAAAACTTTTTCACTAGTAGGGTGGTGAAGAACTGGAATGGGTTACCTAGGGAGATAGTGGAATCTCCTTCCTTAGAGGTTTTTAAGGTCAGGCTTGACAAAGCCCTGACTGGGATGATTTAGTTGGGGATTGGTCCTGCTTTGAGCAGGGGGTTGGACTAGATGACCTCCTGAGGTCCCTTCCAACCCTGAGATTCTATGATTCTATGATTCTATGATCAAGAAGGCTGATGTGTTTAATGCCTGTTTTGCTTTAGTCTTCACTAAAAATGTTAATGGTGACCAGATACTCAGCACAGTTTAATGTTAACAAGGGGGAAGGAATGCAAGACAAAATAGGCAAAAAAAACAGGTTAAAGTTGCTGAATCAACTTTGGAACCATTAATAATTATCTTTGTGAACTCCTGGAGGCCAGGTGAAGTCGCAGAGGACTGGAGAAGAACAAATATAGGACCTATCTTTTAAAAAGGTAACAAAGAGGACCTGGGAAATTATAGATCAGTCAGCCTAACTTCAATATCTGGAAAGATACTGGAACAAATTATTAAACAATCAATTTGTAAGCACCTAGAGGATAAACAGGGTTATAAGTAATAGCCAGCATGGATTTGTCAAGAACAAATCATGCCAAACCAACCTTGTTTCCATTTTTGACAGGGTCACTGGCCTAGTGGATGGGGAGAAGCAGTAAGCATGATGTAACTTGATTTTAGTTAGGCTTCTGTCACAGTCCCCTATGACATTCTCATAAGCAGACTAAGGAAGTGTGGTCTAGATGAAATTACTATAAGGTAGGTGCACAGCCGGATGAAAGACTGCACTCAGAGGGTACTTATCAATGGTTAAGTGTTAAACTGAGATGGTGTATCTATTGGAGTCAGTCTTGGGTCCAGTGCTAGTCAATATTTTCATTAATGACTTGGATAATAGAGTGGAAAGCATGCTTATTGAATTTGCAGATGACACCAAACTGGGAGGGGCTGCAAGATCTTTGGAAGACAGGATTAGAATTCAGCACTACCTTGACAAATTATATAATTGGTCTGGATTCAACTAGATGAAATTCAAAAAAGGCAAGCGCAAAGTACTTCACTTGGAGAGGAAAAATGAAATGCACAACTACAAAATGGGGAATAATTGACTAGGTGGTAGTACTTCTGAAAAGGATCTGCGGGGTCTTGTGGATCACAAATTGAATATGAGTCAACAATGTGATGCAGTTGAGAAAAAGGCTAATATTCTGGGGTGTATTAACAGGCGTGTCATACATGTCATACATAAGGGAGGTAATTGTCCCACTCTTCTTGGCACAGGTGAGGCCTCAGCTGGAGTATTGTGTCCAATTCTGAGTGCCACACTTTAGAAAAGATGTGGACAAATTGGAAAGAGTGCAGAGGAGAGCAACAAAAATTATAAAAGATTTAGAAAATCTGATTTATGACAAAAGGTTAAAAAAAACTGGGCACGTTTGGTCTTGAGAACTCCTGGAGGAATTCTGGTCCCAGACTGTGAAACAAACTCCCCAATGAACTAAGCACCCTCACACACATCCCCACCTTCCACTCCAAGTGCCAGAGGCACTTCTCCAACCTGTTTTACCTAATGTAAAAACACCACCAACAAAAAACCCTACCAAAACACTCCTCTGCACAACAATTCCTTCCTGGAGAGAAGCTGAGAGAAAGAACAAACCACATGTGAGAATTGTTAATCACATTGCTTAATACACTACTGGAAGGTGCTCAGATACCACGATGATGAGGATGATATAAGAATCTGAATAGAATAGAATAGAATAGGGTTTAGGCTGAACTTTCAACATTAACATTTGGCATTTCTTACTCTTGAGCACTCACTTTCTCAATCTTTGTATCACGTTTAACACTATTTTTCCTCTCAGTGAATAATTTTATGATGTATAATGAAGAAATACTATGTGATCAGGTAATTAAAGACTGTGTTGTAATGGATGCATGCAAAGGACAAGAGTTAAAATTAAACATTCAATAGTGCACAAACCTTAATAATACCCCAAAGCTAATCTGTAAAAAACAAAAGCCCCTACTAGTTCTTTGTATGCAAAGGTCTCTACAATCTTTATTTCCTAAACAGTGAGGACAGAATAACCAATAAATACAACAAAGTGACAGAGAGATTCACATTTTGTGCATTTCTTCAGTCACTTTGTAGCATGGTGACATCCTCACTCTTCTCCTTCAATCTTCCTGTGAATCTCGCGGCTCTTCACCCGCAGTTTGTTAACCTGGGACTCCGCAATGTCAGCCCGCTCCTCAGCCTCCTCCAGCTCGTGCTGGATCTTGCGGAACTTGGTGAGGTTGACATTGGATAGTTCCTCCTGAGGATGGAGAGAGAGTTGTGAAAACCAAAATGCTGACAGTTGCCGTTTGTCAGGAATCAGGCCCTGCAACAGATCCACTCTGGAAGCAGTGCCTGCAGTAGGGCCAGTCTCCGGGCAACCTTAATGAATGCAGCTGGCCTAACGTAGGCTGCCTGTTTGGCTACACACCCTGACTAGTTGGATGGATCAGCAGACCTGCTCTTAAGCCCAGCTGCAGCAGCAGCAGTTCAGCAGTTGCTCACAGCAGTCATCTATATCTATGATATCTCCTGTTGGTTCCCAGCCCTGCTCCTGCCTTGCCTCGCTCCAGGTAACCTGGACCCTTGGCTCAGATTTCTGACCTCTGACTCTGGCTCTGACCCTGGGCTCCAATTCCTTGCTAGCAAATGCTCTTCTAACCACTAGAAGTAGCCTAACTGACTTTTGCTCTGACCACTAGGCAGCAACTGCTCATATTCCAGTCACTGACAGTTTGCGCAGCCCAGCACAAAACAATACAAGAACTAGAGCTAATACAGGAATCATGAATTCCACAAAGGCCAATATCTCTCTGAGTGAGATAATGGGAGCCCTATACCTT
Source organism: Mauremys reevesii (assembly GCF_016161935.1). Taxonomy (NCBI): domain Eukaryota; kingdom Metazoa; phylum Chordata; order Testudines; family Geoemydidae; genus Mauremys; species Mauremys reevesii. The sequence goes on from NC_052637.1 coordinate 19,692,832, forward strand.
GCAGAACCAACTTGCCACCCTAAAGGTTTAGCATGCAGTCCTGCAAGCTCAATCTGAGCTGTCTTCAGCTCCAACCCCAACTCTCCATGAGAGCAACTTCCCCCTGTATGACAAGTTAAATGGCAATTGCAACAAATTTTGTGGATTTCTAAATCAGTGTTGGCTCCTATTTCTACTATGCCCACAGTTGTACCCCACTGACAAAGCCTCTCACCTACACCCGGTGCACCAGGAGCTCAAGGAACATTTCCAGTCTGCCAATAAATATCATGCTGACTGAAGCTGTCAGGGCCACCCCAAATCTAGTCATAGGGGATAACATGTGGCTCTCGGCCCAGAACTTTAAATTTAGCTGCCCATCTGCCAGACTACCAATACCTGAGCCCTTTCAGTGTTATACAACGTGTGAATCCTATGCCTTTTAGGTTACAGCTGCCCAAGTCCTTGAAGATACACACTGTCTTTCACATCACACTTTTAAAGCCCTACATTGAGAACCCATACGCAAACCGCTCTGACCTTCCACTGCCCACTGCCATCCATAACAGTCCACAGACAGGAGAAGTACTTGGTCCACTGAACCCTCCACTCTTGGCAAATTAGGGGAAGGCTCCAGTAAGGGGTGGACTGGGAAGGCTACAGAATAAACTAGCGGTCATGGGAATGAACATCCACACCCTGGCCTATTGCAAGAGTTTTTCAGTAGTACCCTGAGAAACCAGGCCCTGGGTCCATAGGAGATGCACTCGAAAGGAATCAGGGCTTGTAGCAGAGCCAGTCTGGAAGCAGGGCCCAAAGCAGAGCCAGTCTCTGGGCAATCTTAATGCGCACAGCTGGCCTACAGTAGGCTGCCTGATTGGTTGGAAGGTTCAGCAGATTGGCTCTTAAAGCCAGCAGCAGCAGCAGCAGTTCAACAACTGCTCAAAGCATGTACCCAGAGCTGCAGTAGTGCCTGCTCCTGCCTTGTTCCCAACCTTGCTCTTGCTTTGTTCCTGCCCTGCTCCTGCCTTGGCTCCAACGTTGTCCCTGCCTTGCCTCACTCCAGGTAAGCCAGTTCTGCCCCTGGACTCCGACTCCTGACTGATGACTTTGTCCCTGACCCTTGACTCTGGTGTCTGGACTCTGGCTGCAGCTCTGACCCTGGGCTCCAATTTCTGGCTACCAACTAGGCTATCTAACCACTAGGTCTAACACCTGCTCTGACCACTAGATGTGACTGTGCTTGTCCTAGTCACTGACCCCCTTTTCTGCATTTGGAACTTTATGGGATACAATTGCTTAATCTGTCACTCACTTGCCATCTCTTATCTGGAAACCAAGTACAGACCTTCTCACACTCACCATTTTCTATGTTAGAAAATTCATTAAAAGCGAGGTGAAATCCTTTTTAAATGTAGAATGATGCTGCACATGTAATTGCTACTAGAAGTCTATTCACTTAGGGACAGGGAAATGACAAAAATCCAGAAGAGAAGTGTCATCCATTCTTGCTTGTGAGCCTTTCAGGAGACAGTTTTAGGTCTGCAATTTGTATGCTCCGAGTTCAGGATTGTACAATGAACAAACCACCTTTCATTACATTGTAGCGCCAACAACAAGAGTGCATCCACCCTGAAGCTGAGTTCCAGGAGACACAGCCTTGATAACAGTGTGTTTCATTGAGCAGCATGGAGAGTTATTGTTGCATCCGCACCATTAATCTACCATTTGAATACTGAGCTCCACCGAGTCAGATATGCCATGTATTGTGTGCACACAACTGCAGTGTATGAAAGTGATCTTTTGATTGGCAGTCTGGGTACTTTGAACCATTATGGGATATTCAAAGAGTCAGATTGCCCTGAACAGAATGAGAAAATGAGGAGCAGTTTCAAGAGAAAAGTAGGAATTTCTCATTCTGTCACAATCCTATTCCTCCCTAAGAGCCTGATCCAAAGTCCATTGAAGTTAACTGGAGCCTTTCCAGTAATTCCAGTGAGGTTTGGATCAGATCCTCACAGAGGAGGCACTTGCCTCCCACTCATTTTCCCTCTTCTCTCTCCCAGTCAGGCAGCATAGACTCAGATCAGGCAGATCCCTACTTCCTTCCTTCTCTTCCAGCCAGGCAGCTCCTCTCTCAGTCCCTAACTATCCTCAGGCAGCTGTCTGGGTTACCAAGGAAGCAGCATAATGCTCTTTCTTAGGAAGGATGGATCTTTGCAGAGGAAAATGAAATTTGATTCTTGGTTTGGAATGAAAGCTGAGAATTTGCATAAAATTGTGGAATGATGAAAAAATTCACAGAGAGCTTAAATCATGGGATCCTCCATTCTGCTTAACGTTATTATCCTGCTGCCCCTTAGGTGAAGGCAGGGATTTAGAGGAGTTAGTGAGTAATGAGACACTCACAATCTCCCTCTTGCAAATTGTCCCATCCGCAGAGACCAGACATCCTTATCTGTACTGGGTCTGGGGCAGGCAACACAAGGAGCATGTTCACAGAGGCAAGGCCTCATCAGGCCATGCTAACAACCTTGGCAGTTGAGTTGCCAGCTGACTCAGGTGTGCACTTCCAATCATTTAGCACTTTTTGTTATTTTTAAACTACCCTCCACAAACCCAGCAAGAAGAATCTGCCTCATGGTGGCCTAGGCACATGCTAAATCTGGAAGATTTTTTGTGCAACTGCGATTGAGTTATTAGTAGAGCTAAGCAAAGTCTTCAGTAGAGTTGCTAGAATTTTTTTTCATTTTAATGAAAAATAGTCTTTTTTCTAAACAAATTATTTCACAGATTCCTTTCAAAACAGCTTTTCATTGAAACTGAAAATTTCAAAATTTTGAATTTCAAACTGTTTCACCCCATCCTATCAATTTTCTTCCCTTTTTCCATTTTGCAAAATGAATGTGATCGAATGAATGATGTTTCATTTGTCCTTTGTTTTCTTTTTCCTTTTCCCACTAGGTAACCTTTCAAAATGTTCTCAACTTTGGAAAAGTTGCACAATAGCAAAATGGTAAAGGAGCTCTGTAACTTTGCATTCTAGAACTTTTCCAAGTTTGAGAAGATTTTGAAAAGTTACGAAGTAGCTGAAGAAATTTTCAATGAGGTGAGAGCTCTTTTGGGGAGAGATGAAAAAAAATGCATGTACCTAGCACATATGGTTTTCATCTGCACGAGTCAGTGATTGCTGATTTAGGCACTGGTCCCTAACTGGCATATACATAAAACAGCAACATTTCTCCACTTTCAGCAAAAATTTAATTGCAAAATGCTGTAGAATTCTTATATTGCTCAGTTTTCTTATCATTTATTAAATCCTCTATATAATGTACTATGAAATATGAACCTAAACACTGACAAATAAACTATGCTTACCAAATGTACTTATATATATTATTATTTTATGATTTTTTATTGTTTCTTTGCTTACTCTTTCAGTAATTAGTTCCTCAGATATAAGCATGAATTATCAAGCTTCTGTTGATCCTTAAACCTTGTTCTCCTGTACAACTTCATAATTTCTTATATCCACTAGTTAGCATGGGCGGCACATGAGCCTCCCATTTGGGGAGGCTAGCCCCTGGCCCCGTCCCAGCCGCCCTGAGTCCCGCCGCACCACCCGGCCCAGGCCACCGGTCACCCCGTCGTGGCCAGCCCGCCCTGAGTCCCAGGCCGCTTCAGGGAAGAGGAGCAGCCTGGGCTGGGACCAGGGGAGAAGAGTGGGAGGCAGGAGGGGGCCTTGGAGCAGAGCATGGGCAGGGCCATGCCTGGCTGTTTGGGGAGGCTTAGCCTCCCTGAACCTATGATACCTGCCACACATCCTATGCTAGTTAGTACAATTCCTACCTCGTTAGCAGGTAACTATCATCCCTCCTCCGACTGATACTTACAGACTCCTCGGCTTGTCTCTTGTAAGATTTCACTTTCATTTGTAGTTTATCAACCAGATCCTGAAGCCTGAGAATATTCTTCCGGTCTTCCTCAGACTGAAAGCAGTTAATAAAGCAGGAAAGAGCTGAGTTCATTTGCCCATATGATAAAATAAAATTATCCCCTGCAGGTTTACATGAAAAAAGGATGTGACAGCACAAAGGGCCTCCCTCCTTACCTGATAGGTCAGTTCCTTTACTCTTCTCTCATACTTGCGAACACCCTTGATAGCATCAGTGCTGCGTTTCTGCTCATTGTCAACCTCACCTTCCAACTCACGCACCTGAAATGAGAAATGGATCGTTGAGTTTCACTGTGACTGGACATAGGAAATGCTCCTAAATGCACAAATATGGGGAATACACACTCTGGCCTCCAGTTTCTGGATTTGCTTCTTGCCACCCTTCAGTGCCAGCTGCTCTGCCTCATCCAGACGGAGCTGCAGGTCCTTCACCGTCTGGTCCAGGTTCTTCTTCATCCTCTCCAGGTGGGCGCTGGTGTCCTGCTCCTTCTTCAGCTCCTCCGCCATCATGGCCGCCTAGTGAATAAAGAAAGGAAACCGATCCAGAAAACCAGCCATTTCAGGTGCAAACATGACCATGTTCTCCAAAGAAAGGTGCCTTCAACTCACATCCGTGATTGCCTTCTTGGCCTTGTCTTCTGCATTACGTGCTTCCTGAATTGTCTCTTCCATTTCACTCTGGATTTGGGAAATATCTGTTTCCAACTTCTTCTTCGTGTTGATCAGGCTGGTGTTCTGTTTAACAATAGACAAGACGTTTTTACAGTTAGTCCCAAAATATTGACTCTGGAAAATGAACTGAATATTTGTATTTAATGTACAGGTTACTATTAACATTGTTCTGCAGCAGAACTCTCCTGCAAATGTATCATTGCTGCAGAACATTGACAGCTAGTCAGTGATGTGCTGTGAATATTTTAAGGGCTCTCACTAATACCCCCATAGTCTGTGACAAACTCAATGTGCCAATTGTTGTAAATCTGGTCCATTCCAAAACAAAATAATCACTGTATAGAAATACTTCCTGAATGTCAGAGATTACTTAAAAGTATCCAGTGACAGAAACTGTAAAGGAGGCAGGAAAGCCACTCCCAGAGCCTCTGAGACACTTGTCCTGCTCCATCATATCACTTCAATTATAACCTTCATCATTCCTGTGTCATCTTCAACACAGCAACATGAAGAAAACCAAGGATGGCCTTGCAGCTTCTTGCTTTCTGTTTAACAAAGGTCCATCCTATTGACATTAGCATAAAGGCCATTTCAGGAACAAAAATCTTCTAAACACCCCCTAGCACTGCTCTTTGGAGCAGGGTACATACATAGCAATCTTCTGCTTAGGGGTTTGTGGATATTATCATCTATAAGGTGGATAAAAACCTCGCTAGAGTGTCGGGCTCAACGGGTAGTGATCAATGGCTCCATGTCTAGTTGGCAGCCAGTATCAAGCAGAGTGCCCCAAGGGTTGGTCCTGGGGCCGGTTTTGTTCAATATCTTCATTAATGATCTGGAGGATGGTGTGGCCTGCATCCTGAGCAAGTTTGCAGATGACACTAAACTGGGAGGAGTGGTCGATAGGCTGGAGGGTAGGGACAGGATACACAGGGTCCTAGACAAATTAGAGGATTGGGTCAAAAGAAATCTGATGTAGTTCAATGAGGACAAGTGCAGAGTCCTGCACTTATGATGGAAGAATCCCATGCACTGCTACAGACTAGGGACCAAATGGCTAGGCAGCAGTTCTACAGAAAAGGACCTAGGGGTTATGGTGGACGAGAAGCTGGATATGAGTCAACAGTGCGCCCTTGTTGTCAAGAAGCCTAATGGCATTTTGGGCTGTATAAGTAGGAGCATTGCCAGCAGATCGAGGGACATGATCATTCCCCTCTATTCAGCATTGGTGAGGCCTCATCTGGAGTACTGTGCCCAGTTTTGGGCCCCATACTACACGAAGGATGTGGAAAAATTGGAAAGAGTCCAGCAGAAGGTAAGAAAAATGATTAGGGCACTGGAGCACATGACTTATGAGGAGAGGCTGAGGGAACTGGAATTGTTTAATCTGCAGAAGAGAAGAAGGGGGGATTTGATAGCTGCTTTCAACTACCTGAAAGAGGGTTCCAAAGAGGATGGATCTAGACTGTTCTCAGTGGTAGCAGATGACAGAACAAGGAGTAATGGTCTCAAGTTGCAGTGGGAGAGGTCTAGGTTGGATATTAGGAAACACAGTTTCACTGGGAGGGTGGTGAAGCACTGGAATGGGTTACCTAGGGAGGTGGTAGAATCTCCATCCTTAGAGGTTTTTAAGGTCAGGCTTGACAAAGCCCTGGCTGGGATGATTTAGTTGGGTTGGTCCTGCTTTGAGCAGGGGGTCAGATTAGATGCCCTCCTGAGGAACCTTCCAACCCTGATATTCTATGATTCTATGATTTCTTTTCACACTAGACCCTAACCTGGGTGTGCAGGAGCTGCACTCGTTCACTTGCATCCAGAAGCTCCTGTTCAGCCACTTTCCTGGCCCTCTCTGTCTGTTCCAGAGCTGCCCTCAGCTCCTCAATTTCGGCCAGCATCAGGTTAGCTCTGCGCTCAACCATGGCCACCTGCTCCTTCAGGTCTTCTTGGCTTCGGAGAGCATCATCCAAGTGTATCTGGGTATCCTGTAAAACGAGTGAGAGAAATTACCTGGAGGCGCAGACTCCTTGACATGCTGAAAAGACCAGTTGAGCTATCACACTAGGTATGTGTGGCTTACTGTACCTTGAGCACTCCTTGTGTGTTTCGCAGGTTCTTCTGTGCCTCTGCAGCCAGGCGGCTGGCATGGCTCAGCTGGATCTCCATTTCATTCAGATCCCCTTCCATCTTCTTCTTTAGCCTAATGGCTTCATTTCTGCTCCTGATCTCAGCATCCAGGGTGCTCTGCATGGACTCCACAACTCTGATATGGTTTCTCTTCAGCTGATCAATTTCTTCATCTTTCTCAGCAATCTTCCTGTCGATTTCAGACTTTACCTGGTTCAGCTCAAGTTGGATGCGGAGGATTTTGCCCTCTTCATGTTCTAGTGAAGCCTTAACAAGAGCAAGTGAAGGGTTAATAAAGGGACATAAATAGTTTTTTCCTTCCAAATAAAGTATTAAATGCTCCCACAGACTGTAATGTAGTGCTATGGGTAGTATGGACACTGAGTACATAACTTCCAGCACAGCATGAGCTGTCCTCCTGTCCCTGTGAATTATCCCATCGTGTTTACAATAGGATACAGCTCCAAGGTTTTCTGACTTTCTCTTTGTAAAGCAGTGACTAATGGTGTGTGTACCTCAGCTTCCTCCAGAGCAGACTGGATTTCTGATTTCTCTTGTTCAATCTGCTTCTTCACTTTCTCCAGCTCATGGATGGTCTTTCCCCCCTCTGCAATCTGCTCCGTGAGGTCAGAAATCTCCTCTGTTGGGTTACAGACAAATAACATAGTAAGACAAAGGGCCGAAAGAGAGAGAGGCTCCTTAGAAATGCCACTGGCACAGACAGATTCACTTTAGAGTGTTGACAAGCTTTCCAGAAGGCCCATGTTAGGAGAAGAAATCCAGGGACTTACGCTGCAAGTTTTTGTTCTCGCGCTTCAGAGTTTCAAGTTGATCCAAGGTTTCCTCATAAGAATTCTTCATCTTAAACAGCTCCGTGCTGAGAGAGCGAGACTCCTTCTGGGAAGCTTCCAGTTCTGCCTGCGTTTCCTCGTATTTCTGCTTCCATTCTGCCAGAACCTGAAGAACAACAAGACCTTAGTCTAAGCAATGGAGATGACTAGAGGATGCTCCATCCAACACCCACAAGGCTGAAATACCTTATCGAAATTCTTCTGCTTCTTATCCAGAGCTGCACAGGCAGCATTAGATCTTTCCACATCAATCATCAGGTCCTCCACTTCATTCTGCAGCCTCTGCTTCGTCTTTTCAAGAGAAGCACATTTGGAATTCACAGCTTCGACATGTTCTTCAGCATCCTGCAGACGCTGGGCAAGCTTCTTCCTGGAAGATTGTAAATTCAGCTCCCATTTAGTGAGTAAATTCAGCTCCCATTTAGTGAGCAATATGGGAAGCAAACTGTGTCATCTCTTCTGGGCAGTGACCCCTTTCTCAGTCACTCTAATCCAATTCATATACAGTACAATGTCTCTGATAATCCCTCTGCCATCAGCTCACACACATTATCGACAGAGTATAGCGCCTCTCTTAGTCTTTCTAAACATAATGTACATATTTGCCATTTTCCAACTCATACCACTAAATGGATATACTGCATCTCCTCTAATCACCCTCCCCAAGCACATCCTTGGCCTCTTCCAGTCCCATCCTGAGCATATCACTGGCCTCTTCACATTTCCCCATTTAGTTCTTGGCCTCTTCCAGTCCTCCACCCCAGCACATACTTGGCCTCTTCTAGTTCCTCTGTGCGCTGAATGGCGTCCGTCTCGTATTTGGTTCGCCACTGGGCAACTTCGCTGTTGGCCTTGGACAGGGCACGTTGCAGCTCACCCTTGGCTTCCTGCTCCTCCTCATATTGCTCCCGGAGCAAGTCGCAGTCATGGCGAGCAGACTGCAAGGCGTGGGCCAGTGCGTTCTTAGCCTGGAGATACAACAGGAATAGCACAGTGATGTAGCTAAATATCCTGGGAATCTTCCTGACAGTGAACTCTGAAGGCTGTGGAAAGCTATCCCGGGGAAGTGGTGCTAGATTCAATGGATGATAAACTTTATGCTGGGTTTTGATAATTGCAGGTGCCTCAGGCATTAGCGCACCTTGATCTCTCCTATTCTCTGCCTGTGGCACAAAATAGTTTAGTCTCCGGAGGGTTGTAACACTTCAGTATAATTTTGGATGATGGGCTCAGTATGTGGTTGCTGATTTGTGTTGGGGTCCTCTGATATACAGGACAGATTAAATGATCCAGTGGTCCTTTCAGGCCTGAAACTCTGTGACTCTATGAAAGCATTCATAAATATAATGTAGGGAACAATCCTGCATTTGCAGGGGCTGGGTTAGGTGACCTACAGGACCTTTCCCCTTCTATTCTCTAGGGTGCTATGGTTTCATTTGAGGTTAAAGCATCTTGCTCACAACAAGAATCCAGCTTCACTGAAAAGGCTGTTGGAAAAATCCTCACCTTTATCTCCTCCTCTAGATGCCTCTTTAGTTCCTCAATCTGTTGGGTAAATGCCTGTTTAGCTCTTGAGAGCTGAGAAATCAAACCATCTTTTTCCTCTACCTGGCGCGCAAATTCACCTAAGAAAGATTCCAGATAGATTATATTAAATGGCAATTAAGTGAACATAATAAAGGAATTTATTTTAAAACAGATTAATTTAGAAGGGTCTTCTAGAGCCTTGTCAAAGGCTTACAAAAGGGTACTGGGGCTGCAAGGGGCCAAAACATCTGTTAGTCTATAAGGTACCACAGGACTCTTTGTCGCTTTTTACAGATCCACACTAACATGGCTACCCCTCTGATAGATTAACATAATTTGTTGTGGAAGAGTCAACATGTTTTTTGTAAAGGGAAATCATGCCTCACCAATCTAGTAGAATTCTTTGAGCGCATCAACAAGCATGTGGACAAGGGGGAGCCAGTGGATATAGTGTATTTAGATTTTCAGAAAGCCTTTGACAAGGTCCCTCACCAAAGGCTCTTAAACATAGTAAGCAGTAGTGATAAGAGGGAAGGTCCTCTCATGGATTTGTTACTTGTTAAAAGATAGAGAAAAAGGGAAGGAATAAATGGTCAGTTCTCAGGATGGAGAGAGGTAAATAGTGGTGTCCCCCAGGGGTCTGTACTGAACTCAGTCCTATTCAATATATTCTAAATGATCTGGAAAAAGGGGTAAACAGTGAGGTGGCAAAATTTTCAGACGATACAAAACAGGCAGACTGCAAAGAGCTACAAAGGGATCTCTCAAAACTGGGTGTCTGGGTAACAAAATGGCAGATGAAATTCAAAGTTAATAAATGGAAAGTAATGCACATTAGAAAACATAATCCCAACTATACATATAAAATGATGGGGTCTAAATTAGCTGTTACCACTCAAGAAAGAGATCTTGGAGTCACTGTGGATAGTTCTTGGAAAACATCTGCTCAATGTGCACTGGCAGTCAAAAAAACAAACAGAATGTTGGGAACCATTAAGAAAGAGATAGATAATAAGACAAAAAATATCATACTGTCTCTTTATAAATCCATGGTATGCCCACATCTTGAATACTTTATGCAGATGTGGTCACCATATCTCAAAAAAGATACATTGGAAATGGAAAAGGTTCAGAAAAGGGCAACAAAAATGATTAAGGGCATGGAACGGCTGCTATATGAGGAAAGACTAATAAGACTGGGACATTTCAGCTTGGAAAAAAAGAAGAGTAAGGGCAGATATGATTGAGGTCTATAAAATCATGACTGGTGTGAAGAAAGTAAATAAGAAAGTTGTTATTTACTCCTCATAACACAAGAACTAGGGGTCACCAAATGAAATTAATAGGCAGCAAGTTTAAAACAAACAAAAGGAAGTATTTTTTCACACAACGCACAGTCAACCTGTGGAACTCCTTGCCAGGGGATGTTTGAGAAGGCCAAGACTATAACAGTGTTCAAACAATAACTAGATAAATTCATGGAGGATAGGTCCATCAATGGCTATTAGTCAAGATTGGCAGGCAGGATAGGCTGTTTTCCAGAAGCAGGGAATGGGTGATGAGATGGATCACTTGATGATTACCTGTTCTGTTCTTTCCCTCTGGGGCACCTGGCATGGGCCACTGTCAGAATAGAGGATACTGGCCTCCATAGACCTTTGGTCTGACCCAGTATGGCTGTTCTTATGGTGGATCAGATGTTGTGCATACGATGGAAATTTCCTCTTATCCCAAAATCTCCTGTATGCGCTCACAGTTGTACAACATGTATGTTTTACCTGATTCTGTCTGTAGACGAGCTCTTTGAGCATTGAGGTCATTGATCATACGCTGATGCTCTTCTTCCTTTGTCTTAATCTCGCTAAGCTGATCTTCCAGAGTGCGGCACATTTTTTCAAGGTTTGCCTTTGTGTGAAATGGACAGAAAGACAGAGGATTAAACACATGGGCTCTCCAGCATTCTGAGATCATTGGCATCTTTGTCATGACAAACTACATGTGGGCTCAATTAGTAAGGAAACCTCACCCTTCATAAAACTGAATATTATGCAAATAGTAAAATAAAAATGGTATTATGTATGTGACATAGCAATGACATCACTGAATTTTTCGTCTTTATAATTAAGACTACTACTACAAAGTGCAAATCTGAAGGTGCAGTCTGTTTTCTGCAGTAAACATATATATATTGTTTCTGTACCTTGGCTTTGGAGACAGTCTCCAGATTACTAGCCAGGTCGTCAATCTCCATCTTTAGTTCACTCTTCTCCTTCTCCAGCTTCTGCTTGACTCGTTGCAGGTTGTCAATTTGCTCCCCAAGCTCTGCTGTGCTGTCCGCGTGCTTCTTCCGGAGGGCGGCGGCTGTGGCTTCATGCTGCAGAGTGGCCTCTTCAAGGTCTCGGCGCATTTTCTGGAATTCTGCCTCACGCTTCTTGTTCATCTCAATCTGAACCGCTGTGGCTCCACCAGCTTCTTCCAGACGCTCACTGATCTCCTCAAGTTCCCTGGAGAGATCACCCCGCTGCTTCTCTGCTTTTGCCCGAGAGGCACGTTCAGCCTCTATCTCCTCCTCCAGTTCCTCAATACGAGCCTAGAGAACAACAGGAAACACTAAGACTGTGGCTTTGTTCTGGAGTCAACACCAGTATGGCTGTTGGCAGAGTTCTGCTGGCATAACACCGTAGAATAGATGCGGCCTACACTGACAACAGGGGTTCCGGTGGCAAAGGAACATCACCTCCCTGAACTGGGGTAGCTACATCCAAAGACCCATTGAGAGAAATTTGGGTCCCTGATACATCACGCTCACTAAGACCAATCCCTTCCTTTAAACTGAACTCCCTCTTGGGCTGAAGCAGATAAACTATGACTTGCCTGTAACTCTTTGATCTTCTTCTGCAGCTGGATGCCAAGGACTTGCTCATCCTCTATTCTGCTTAGGAACTGACTGATTTCAAAGTCTTTCCTTTTCACACACACAAAGAAAAAAATAGTTAGTGCTGGAACAAAATGTATCTGCAGGATACCCCCTGCAAACCATACCTACTTCTTCAGTTTTTCCTCCAGCTGCTGTTTATCATTTTCTAAATCCATTGTAGATTCCTGGGCCAGTTTCAAATCTCCTTCAAGTTTCCTCTTAGCTCTTTCAAGGTCCATGCGAATCTTCTTCTCTTGCTCCAGCGACCCTTCAAGCTAAACAGAAAAAGGCCATAAATTCTCTGCTAACAAGAGCCTAATTTCACACTGGTTTTGTTCTCTCCATATGTTATTGTGCCTACATCATCCACTTGCTGCTCCAGCTTGGTTTTAGCTTTAGTCAGTGTGTTCACTTTGTCCTCTTCTGCCTGCAGGTCATCCAGGGTCTGCTGATGGGCCTCCTGGAGGGCTTTCTTTTCCTTTGTCAGTTTAGCGATGGTCTCATCCAGGACTGCCATCTCCTCTGTGAGGTTTTTCACCTGCAGAGTTGAATAAAGATAGTTAAATAAAATGGATACAAAACATTATTTGTGAAATGACAGTGTCATTTAAAATTTAGATTTATTAAATTTGATGTTTTTTATCCAAGATTTTGTAAGATTCAAGCAATGGCTGCATGGAAATGTAATATAATAAGCAGAAAGCACTGTATGTGTGAAGTCATAGCTACTTTATCATCTTTATCATCTTTTCTCTGAGTGAACTCAGAAAAAATGGGAAGAGATTTTCATGAAACTGTAGTAATTTACAGCTGAAAACTCCCACATCTGCCCTACTAAGGTCTGGATTTGTCTCATTTCAGTCAGTTTGTTCCCTCAACAATAAGAGACCAAATAACAATTTTAATGCCTGCGTTTCAAAAGAGGTCACTTCTCAATTTTTAGGCACTGAAATACATGTTCAGATTTTTAAAAATATTGAGTACTCGGCAACAACCTTTGTCTCAGTTGACAGTTTAGAGTTATGAGGGCTTTAGAAATTTCTATTCCAATTGAGTGATCTGAGCAGTTTTGAAAATCTGTCTGTTTACCACTGAAATATAAATTAGAATGGAGCCTACTCAATTGGTGGCATATCATACCTCATAAGTGTATTAATGTATTTATTATTCCTTACTTGGAGAGTAAATGATTAAGATAAATAAATACATTATTATGTATTGATCTTTTTATTAAATGAATGCAAAGTATAAACTAAATATGTAAATTAAGAAAGTATGTGTGTGTGTGTGTATAATATAAATCTCTCACACAAAAACAATGTTCAAAGAAAAATTTCAAAGTCAAGCACTCCAAGGTTAGGAAATTCTTGAATTAAGGTTGCCTGTGCAACATATCCATTATGATAGAGTTTTTAATTACGTGATTACATACAATTGTTTAACATAGGACCCCCTAGGACTCCTGCTTCATTCAGTATGCAGAATAGATGGTGCACTGTCCCCTTGGCCAGCCAGTCCCAGTTCTTCCCTTCCAAGCTCTTTGTCTGATCTGTCTTTCCCTCACCCCCTTGTTCCTCCTGCCCACATTCCTCATCCTACTGGCTGCCAGTCCCAGTCTCCCTCCAGGCACACATGCACAGATCTCTCTCTCTCATTCATATATATATGGCCTTTACCTTGTTTTCTGTGGCATGTTTTTCCTTTTCAACCTTGGCCAATGTTAACTCAAGGTCATCAATATCTTTCTTCAGCTCAGAACATTCATCCTCCAGTTTCCTCTTTTTGGCTGTCAGCTCAGCGTTCATCTCCTCCTCATCCTCTGCTCTTTCAGTCACCTCCTTAATTTTAGCTTCAAGTTGGATTTTGGTTTTGATCAGTTGATCACATCTTTCCTCAGCATCAGCCAAGCCTTCAGATTCCTGTTGGGGATATGTAGTTTTTCCATTTATTTGTGTTTTGGTGACTTTTAGCTCTATCTTTTATATCACACTAAATAGTGGTATTGTAATAAAGGCTGAAAATAATTATATTTCATCTCAGCACAAAATATGATTGATTTTAATTGTTTACTTGTTGTTTAGAGGATAGGTCCATCAATGGCTATTAGCAAAGATGGTCAGGATTGCTACCCCATGCTCTAGGTGTCCCTAGCCCCTGATTGCCAGATGCTGGGACTGGATGACGGGCTGGATCACTTGATGATGCCCTGTTCTGTTCATTCTCTTTGAAGTACCTAGCATTGGCCACTGTCAGAAGACAGGATACTGGGCTAGATGGACCATTGGTCTGAATCAGTTTGACCATGCTTATGTTCTTATGAGATGTCTGATCATGAAAAATAGCAACTAGATTATTTTTTTAGTCTATTCATAGACAAAAATTAATGTAATAACTACATATGAATGTATATAATCTGTCCCTAAACCATTAAGGTCCAGATCCTACAACAATTTTGCACATGTTCAACCTGAAGTATATGAGTATTCCTCCTGACTTTCCTTTGCTTGTATGCAGAGGTGAAAGTAAGCCAGTACACCCTGGTACGGCATACTGGCAAGAGCCGGTGGGCCGTACCAGGGCGGATCGGCTTCCCTGGTGCAATTTAAAGGGCCTGGGGCGGCGATTTAAAGGGCCCAGGGCTCGGCTGCTGCTACTGCCCCTGGCCCTTTAACTTGCCGCCAGAGCCCCGCCGCCGCCACTCCAGGGCTCCAGCAGCAGAGAGTAGCGGTGGCAGCCAGGAGCCCCCTCCGATGGTGATTTAAAGTGCCCAGGGCTCCGCTGCGGTAGCAGCAGCTGGAGCCCCGGGCCCTTTAAATTACCCCTGGGGCTCCCAGCACCTCTGCAGCTGATAGCTCTGGGGGTTATTTAAAGGGCCCAGGGCTCCCAGCTGCTGCTACCACAGCCCCAGCCCCAGGTCCTTTAAATCCTGATTTAAAGTGCCTGGGGATTTAAAGGCCACGCCTCTTCCAGTTGGGGCCCCACTCCCTCCTAAGGACTCCAGAGTACTGGTAAGTCCTTTAAGTTACTTTCACCCCTGCTTGTATGGTGGTTTGTTAAGCATGTGAGCAGGGTCAGAGCCTAGACATGCATATAAACATCCTATATAATTACATATGCTGTTTTTAATTTTATCTTCTCATCATTGGTTTCTTACCCCACTGTTGGTTGGTGTCACCTATTGTATTTGCATATGATTTGGATTTTAATGGCCTAATTTTCTAAAATGCTGAGACCCAGGAACATTGATTATTCTCAGTAAGAAGGTCAGCTGAGAATGAGAGCTGTTTTGAATACTGAGCATTTTTGAAAATCTGGCTCTTTATGTTAGGAGTCTTGCATTTTTTTTAACTGTTTGAGCATTGTATAAATAAAAATTACAATTTTACCAATTAAAAAGAATGTAGAACTTTTTTGTGCCAGACACCTCAAAAACGGGTATGCTTTAAAATATCATACTTGACATATACTGTACGTAGTATTTGAAGACGAAAGACTTTGTTATTGTTAAAATAATTTAATTTAGAAATAACTAAATTATAGCTACATAAAATTACTACACTTGATATATGCAGTGTTGTGGTGGCCGTGTAGGTCCTGGGATATTAGAGAGACAAGGTGAGTGAGGCAGTATCTTTTATTGGACCAAATTCTGTTGAGAGAGACAAGCTTTTGAGCTTGCACAGATCTCTTTAGGACCCGAAGAAAAGCTCTGTGACCAGAAGTTGGTCCTATAAAAGATATTACTTCCCCCACCTGGTTTCTCTAACACACTTGAAATAGGTGACTTACGTGTGTGTGTGTATACGCCAGATAATTGGACCCATACATTTTGGATAGTGCCCAAATGCACATGCTTAAATTTGAAAATGTAACATTTAATCCTTGTATTTTAATTTGACTTGCAGCATTTTTCTAGTGGAAGGTAACCATCTGTTTGTGCTTCTCTTGCTGGGAAAGTTGCATTTAGAAATTTCAGGCTTAGTTTCCCCTGTGCAATAAGGGTCGAATGCACTGGTGATACTCACAGACTGCACTTGGAGCTGCAGGTCGTTTTTCTCTTGCATCAGGGTCACCATTTTTTCCTCCAGTTCTTTCCTTTTTGCCTCAGACTTAGCAAGCTCTTCCTTCATTTTCTCAAACTCTTCCTTCATAGTGGCCATTTCCTTCTCAGCTTCAGCACTCTTCAGCAAGGGCTTGATCTTGAAGTACAGCTTCATCCAGGGCCAGTGCTTGACATTCATGAATGAGCGAACGTTGTATTGGATACAGAAGACGGACTCTCTATAATGTAATTAAAATATATGTTAAGTGTTGTGTGTGATGAATATAGATGCAATAGCACAAATACAACGAATCCCATGCAAGATGACATATTGCTACCTCCTTTCCACCATTCTTTGATACTCCACTCTCATCAGGAAGCCACGACACCTGGCTTGTGTGCGGGTCATAATCTCTGCTAGTTTATCATCTCTCATCTCCTCTAGAAGACCCAGAAGTCCCGCTTTGAAGAACACCTTGGAAAAGGGAATATTACAAAATATCACTTTCATTCTGGACAAAATACAATTAGATGGTGTTTGAATCAAAGAGTGTCTGTACCTTAGTGTGGCCAAATTTATACTGGGTCTGATCAATATCAATGGATCCAAGTAGTTTCTCAGAAGCCTTCTTGCTATCCATGAACTGTCCCTCTGGAACAGCACTTGCATTTAAAATCCTGTATCTGTAGGAGAAAACCGAATACAAGGATGTTCCTATCACCAAAACCACCATCACCATTGACACTAATTGGCTCCTATGTTGTAACTGGAAGCCAGAAAAAGGGATGACTGGACCAGTTCTCATGTCTAGAGGCTGTCCATCTGTTTGGCTGAGGAACAATTGTAGGATAGTCTGAGAAAGCTTGTACTACAATTATATCCTACCACGTATGTTCTCTGGAGAGAGGACCTTAGACTCCAAAGATATCAGTCTCAGTGTTAACCCACAGTAAATTACTTTAATTTGGTATATGCTAAATACTTCAGTGAATATAATATTTGAAACAATTAGGAAATACAAGCTACTCAGCACAAACATAATGGGATAGTATAGTGGAGCTCTCTGACCTCTGCTTAAAGTCTGCATAAATGACTCTGCTGGGGAATCCTTTCCTGCAAATTCTGATCCCTTCCAGCACGCCGTTACACCTTAGCTGGTGTAGTACGAGTTCATGTTCCATGGCACCTTAACAAATCAGAGCATGAATTACTACCTTATTGGACAGCCCAGACGGAATGGCAGAAATCTCACTAAGATTTCTGTACACTGGCACTTCTTACCGGGTGTCTTGGTTTCATTGGGAATGATGCATCGCACAAAGTGAGGATGAGTGCTTCTCAGATTGCTCATCAGCTTGTTTAAATTCTCCTGTGAGACCATAAACAAAGATTTAGGTTAACCAATGTTACACTCCATATGCATCGATAGATGCAGTAAACTCATTATAATGGGATCATGCACATTACCCATGGGGAGAGGGGGATTCTGTGCCAAAAAAATAAAAATTCTGCAAAATTCTGCCAATTTTATTTGTCAAAATAATGTAATATAATCACACCAGTTTTAACTATTTTAGTAAGTTATTTAAACTACAATGCAGAAAAAAGTCACAATATCTATTCAGCATTTCCTAAACACATGAAAGTTAAGTTACAAACACGTGTTAACTAATACCCTGCATTCCAGTAAATTTTCATTTAAATTACATTACAGAATACCAAACAGCCAAAAAAAAAAGGCAGAATATCATTTTTAATTGCACAGACTTTCACACATGAAAGTCGTACAGTTTTGATAATCATTGTCCTGGACCTTTGGGAAGTGCTTGCTTCTAATTGTCCTGACATTTTATTGACTGCTTGGTAAATATTTTATTTGCCCTCAAAGTCTTTTTTTTTTAATGGGTAAGTAAAATAAATCCTGAGCTGTAATCTAACCCATTGTGCCACTTTGGCACAGGAAAAAAGTAAGAACGCACATAGATCTTCCTACCTGATTCCCTTACTATCATGTATAAGGCTTTACATCATTCTGGTAATGTAGGGGCCTTAAAACTTTTACAGGTTTTATGCTACTGGGGGAATTGACTAAGAATGGGAACAGTTAACTAACAATAGGAACATTAACAATATTACTATGTAGGCAGGCTGCTACATTTCTGCCTCAGGGCATGAGATCAATTAACCATCAATAGCAACATTAACAAAATGTGTTTTTAATTACAAAATCAATTTTCATTCATTTAAAAACAAACAATTGGGGGGCAGGGATAGCTCACTGGTTTGAGCATTGGCCTGCTAAACCCAGGGTTGTGAGATCAATCCTGGAGGAGGGGATTTGGGGATTAGTCCTGCTTTGAGCAGGGGGTTGGACTAGATGATCTCTTGAGGTCCCTTCCAACCCTAATAATCTATTATTAATGTTCAGTAACATGATACCAATATTTAATTAAATGGTTTTTTTCAATTCTCAAGAAGTTACAGACGTTACTAGGCAGGCAGGCTGCTACATTTCTGCTTCAGGGACAGAGCCTTCCTCATGCATAATAAAAAGACCTCCCCCCCTCCACACCCAATGAGCCACAGTAGCAAGTGAGAGGGATAAAGTCTCTCTCTCTCTCTCTCTAGGTGACCAGCCCCACCCCCTGCTGGTAATCAGTGTCTCTCCCAGAGACATGCATGCCCATCCCACCTTCCCCTGCAGAGATTTGCATCTCTGAAGCTGCTCCAGACATGCTGGAACAGATGTGCTGGTGGGGAAGAGGCGCATGTCCCCCTGCAGAGTTCTTTTGCATTTTTCTGCATGGGGGGGGGGGGCAGAAATATGCAGACCATATGAATTCTGCACTCCCACAGTGGTGCAGAATTCTGTTGGGGTAGCACATGACCAATGTAGGTAGACTAGCTTGCAAAACATCTCAGCTGGAATCATTCTAATCTAAGTTCTCTTCTTCCTTTGGATCTTAAATATGGTCATTTAAAGTGAGGTATAAAACTGTAGAAATAGTGCTACCTAGAAGTGTGAAATGTAATGTTCCCATCTCACAATTTTATCATGAGTCTCACTATATTTGGTGTTTTTCTTATGCCCCAGTTCCTGAATCAATTGATTTGGGGGTAATGTCAATTTTTAACTGAAAAACAAGGGGTTGAGGAGAAAAGCTGGAAAATGTGACCTAAGTGTGCACTAAAGACTCAGAGAGCAGAGGGCAAGGAAAAAAGCCAACACTTATTTCTTGAAATCATATTTCACTCTCGTGAGTTTTGGTGGCCCAACTCATGGCTTTTGAATGCCACAAGTTGGCAATACTGAAAATGTTCACCAAAACAGGACAGGAAACCAGTGTCAGAAAGGGCATCATATCCTGGGAGCCCTGGAGGTCCTTTGTTTTTTACGGGACATATGTGAAGGAAAACACAGAGAGCATGAGAATGGAAAGGGGTAAAGCAGTGAGGGAAGTGAGACATTTCTAAGTTTTCAGGTGGTAAGCAGTCTGGACCTGGGGCACATGCATGTATCCAAGTTTCCTGGTTCAAGACTTTGGCCAGCAGATGGGCCAATGTCACATGATGGTGGCCTGTGAGTGGTAATAAAGAGGGAGCCAGTTCATACAGAGGAGTGTGACCCAGAGTCAGGAGAAGAACCTGGCAGGAGATATCTGCAGGGAGAAGGAATAGAAGCTTTGGCTGGTAAAAGCTTTAGGAAAGGCCAGACAGCTGAGGCTGGCATTGGGAAGGAATTGTAAAGTCTGTGGGGAAGATTTGTGGTGAGTTGAGTTGAAATGATGTGTTATAAACCATACCTCAAAAAGGAGATGAATTTGAATCACATAAGTCTACATGCATTCTTCAGGGAGTAGAATCAGGGAAACTGAGGCAGCAGGCACCTAACCAGATGAGAGAAGTGAACCCCATTACAGGGCCACATACAGCCCTGACTCCAGAGCTGGTGCAAGGAGGGCCTGTAACAATCTCATAGCAGCATTTCTTAGAAACTACTTTTGTTTAACATCATTGTTTGTTATATCATCCGGGGTGGGGGAGGAGACAGACTCTGCACTCAATGAAATGGAGATACAGCAGGTTAACTTCCCATAAGAATCAAGGGGCTTTTACCACAACTGAGCCAGCTGGAAAATAACCTTTTCAGATTTAAAAGTGAGATTTTTCATTATCTTCACAGAGAAGGCAATAATGAACATTGTACTGTACCCTGAAAAGAGCAGAAACAGTCTGAAAAGAAGAACCCTTCTTCTTGCTCCCCTTCTTGGAGCCACCGCCTTCTGCACAATGAAAGAGAGAGAAAACGTTTTCGATTTTTTATGTTCCCTTTTGTGATTCTAGAAGTATCACTGTGTATATTGGATACTGTGGATAAATACAAATACCTGCATCTCCACCATATGCGGCAAAGAGAAAAGCCAGTGTTTTCATTGACGATTTCTGGTACAGCCCAATGACAGTTTCATTCAGGGGATCTTTGTTCTTTTCGAGCCAGCCAGTGATGTTGTAGTCCACAATGCCAGCATAGTGCACCAGGGCGAAGTGGGCCTCAGCCTTTCCTTTGGTAGGCTTGGGCTTCTGGAAGTTGCTGGACTTGCCAAGATGCTGGTCATAGAGTTTGTTCTTGAAAGACACATCAGTTGCCTTGGGGAACATGCACTCCTCTTCCAGGATGGAGAAAATACCCATTGGCTGAAAGAAACAGCAACAGATAAGTAGAAAGAGGGAGAGACTGATTACAAACTGCCATCCTGGATAATGTTGCCATATCTTGGTCAGAAGACTGACAGCATCCAGAGGTTGATAAACAGGTCAGAAAAGGATGTACTCCAAGTACATCTCCTGACAAAATGGGAGATTAAACAAGCTGAATTTCATCCATTTCAGCTCTGAATGTAACATAATGGCTCATGGAAATTTTATTTTTTTGTAACAAACATTTTGAGAGGTGCAACAATATTGTCATGTTTACATAAAAGTCCTTACCCAAATGAGCTCACAGAACATGGAGACATATTGGTAAAAGAACCTGTTGTTCTCCAGAACTGTATATTCAGGGCTGGCTCCGGGGCTTTTGCAGTCCCAAGCAGCAAAAAGAAGGGGGAAAAAAATAAGCCGTGATCGCGATCTGCAGCTCTACCGCCGCTGCTTCAGTCTTCAGCAGCAATTCAGTGGCTGGTCCTTCACTCCGAGAGGGAGTGAGGGACCCGCCGCCGAATTGCCACCGAAGACCCGGACGTGCCGCCCCTCACCATTGGCCGCCCCAAGCAGCTGCTTGCTGGACTGGTGCCTGGAGCCGGCCCTGCGTATACTTTCAGCAAATGTTCTGAATTCTATGTGCCCTACATTCAAAATCACCACCTCCTCATTGTTGCACTCAGAAGCTGTATACATTAGAGAGAGAGAACATATTTGCCCAGAATTATATTTTTCCATTTTCTATATTCACCATGCTCAAAATTTCTTAGCTACAACTGTTGAAGACGATGTCAAAGTGATCAGAATATTATATTTCTGCCTTCCTTACCAATCTGCCCAGGAAATGATTAACTGGCTATGACATTGAGGGCCCGTAGAGCACAAATGTAGAACATTATTTTAATGAAGTTCTCATACTGATATAATCTTCATGTTACTTGGGCAATAATATCAAGAAACCAAAATATACTTCTTTTTCAGATTTCTCCATGGTTTGCTTTGAAGAATGAATTCTTTCAGTACTAAAGAGTATAGAAGCATGCTTTGTCCAGGTTTCTGAAAAGGGTCCTATTAGAAGGTAATTTGGGTCATCTTTCTGTTCTGGAGAAGGACAAACATACTACCTATCTTAAAAAGGGGTCCAAAGAGGGCCTGGGGAATTGCTGAACTGTCAGCCTAATTTTGATACCTGGAAAGATACTAGAACAAATTATTAAACAATCAATTTGTAAGCACCTAGAAGATAGAAGGGTAATGAGTAATAGCCAATATGGATTTGTCAAAAAACATCATGCCAAATCAACCTCATTTCCCTCTTTGACAGGGTTACTGGCCTAGTGGATAGGAAGGAAGCTGTAGACAGGATATATCTTGATTTTTAGTAAGGTTTTGACATTATCCCACATGACATTCTCATAACTAAACTAGGGAAATGTGGTCTAGATGAAATGCAAAACTGGTTGAACAACCATTCTCAAAGAATAGTTATCAATTGTTCCTTGTCAGACTGGGAGGATGTATCTAGTGGGCTCTCACAGGTGTCAGTCCTGGGTCTGGTACTACTCAATATTTTCATTAATAACTTGGATAATGGAGTGTATAGTATGCTTACAAAAATTGTGGATGACACCAAGCTGGGAGGGGTTGCAAGCACTTTGGAGGACAGGATTAGAACAGAAAATGACCTTAGCAAATTGGAGAACTGGTCTGGAATCAACAAAATGCAATTCAATAAAGACAGATGCAAAAATACTATATTTCCAAATTAAAAATCAAATGCACAATTAAAAAGTGGGGAATAACTGGCTAGACAGCAGTACTGATTAAAAGAATCTGGAGGTTATAGCGGAACACAAATTGAATATAAGTCAACACTATAATGCAGTTGCAAAAAGGGCTAATATTCTGGGATATCATATGTTAGACACAGGAATATGGTAGGTAAAACATGGGAAGTAATTGTCTATTGTCTATGCCAGTCTATTCAGCATGGTGAGGCTTTAGCTGGAGGCCCACTTCTGGGAACCACACTTTAAGAAAGATGTGGACAAACTGGAGAAAGTCCAGAGGAAAGCAACAATAATGATAAAAGGTTTAGAAAATCTCACATGTTTAGCCTTGAGAAAAGAAGATGAAGAGGAAACCTGAAAACAATCTTCAAATATGTTAAGGGCTGTTACAAAGAGGATGCTGATCAATACTTCTCCATGTCCACTGAAGGTAGGACAAGAAGTAATGGGCTTAGTTTGCGGCAAGGGAGATTTAGGTTAGATATTAGGAAAGACTTTCTAACTATAAAGGTAGTTAAGCTCTGGAATAAGGTTCCAGGGGAGGCTATGTAACTCCCATCATTGGTCCTGCTTCAGCGCAGGGAGCTGGACTAGATGACATCTCGAGGTCCCTTCTAGCCCTACTTTTTTTTTTATTCTATGACTAATGTTTTTATCCCAAAATATATTCAATTGTGGGTCAAGGTATTTTTAATAACTAAGGCTGAATGTATGGACCTGAGCAGGGAAGAGTCCCTCTAAAATGAATACAACCCCCAGCAAATAAAGAATTCTCAGATGAATCAGGCACTTGAATTGAAAAGATACCTTCTCAATGAGCTCAATGCAAGCAGCCAGGTCCATCCCAAAGTCAATGAATGTCCATTCAATTCCTTCCTTCTTGTACTCCTCCTGCTCCAGCACAAACATGTGGTGGTTGAAAAACTGTTGCAGTTTCTCATTGGTGAAGTTGATGCACAGCTGCTCCAGACTGTTGTACTACACAAAGGGAAAGACAAATGTATGTGTATTAAAGATGTAACAGCAACTGTGAAGCTGTGGTGGCACTTCTAATCCTAAAGTGGGCTTCCTAGTGTAAATGTAAAGGGTTGTATTGACAGGTTGTCACCAGCTCAGGCCTTGTGTGCAATTCCCTCAATGGGATTTGTGCATGAATATGGGAGAGCAAAAATATGTTGAATTCATTGTTCCCAGGAGAGCTCTTATTAGCCTTTGAAGTCAATAGTAAGGTAAATCTATTATTTACTATACTATCATATCTCCTGGGACATTTCAACATTTTCTGTGCCTGCCCGCACCAGGATTTCTATGCTTTCAGATCAAGGCCATGCTTCTTTCCAGGCTCTGGCCCAGATAAGCTCCCTGCTGTGCCAGGATTTCCTCACTCTCGCTGCAGGCTTTTTATGGGGTCAAGCCCCCAGTACTCACCCATCTGACCTGTCTGACCAGGCATTTATGCACTATTGACTTGGCCCACTCAGGAATTCCCATACCCTGGCTCAGGCCTGTATGTGCCTCAGCCCTTGGGCTTGCCTTTGTGTTCATTGCCTCATGCTTGCTCAGGCACTTCTGAGCATTCACCTCATTACACAATAGTTTCTTTGATAATAAGCTCAACCTGTTGAAAAGTTGAAAGCACATAATGCTGCAGTTGCTATTTATTTCTACATACAAAACCTAATTCCGTCTTTTTAGAAGTGGAGCCCTTCAAGTGTCATGCTCTTCAGAAGCCGAGAAAGGGCACTTCTCCAGAAAAGGCAGGCTTTTCCAGAAAATTTTAAATGATCTTAAAAGTTCTAAGATCTTCAGGAAAAACATATTTCTCTGAATTTTCACAACCCCCCAGTGTCCCTTCCAGGAACCTGCTGTCAAATCCCTGCTCCTTACATCGAAGATCTCAAAGCCAGCAATGTCCAGGACACCAATGAAGTACTGTCTGGGCTGCTTGGTATCCAGCTGCTGGTTGATACGAATGACCATCCACAGGAACATCTTCTCATAGACCGCCTTTGCCAGAGCACCCACCGAATTGTGCACCTACAGCAGTGGGAGAAGGACTGGTGTTACCATACGAAGCAGAGGAAGAAACCTGGGTGTGTTAATTCAAACCAGGAGTTCTAAATCACCAATTGTTACCTGCTGCACTGTTTGACCTTTGGTCACATATTCATTCCCAACCTTGACTCGGGGGCAACATATGGCTTTGAGCAGGTCAGCTGAGTTCAGATTCATCAGGTAGGCTGCTTTGTCAGCCACTAAAAGGACACAGTCAGAGGAATCAATTATTGAACAACAGAGTGTGGTGTATGTGAGATTCTCTCAAAAGCACATGTAATGTTAAATGTTCTATTCATGCAATTCTATTAATGTAATCTTACAGTAGAGATTTTGCAGGCATAAAAGACATGAAATTCAAAATTAGGCTTTTTTGAAAGTCAGTGGGAGTTAAGCACTCAGTGCCTTTGAAAATGTACCCCTAAGCACCTAAAAATAAAGGATAGTTTTAAAAGAGACTCCTCAAACAGAACTGAAAGCTAAAGCTTGACATTTTGACATAATTCGCCTTCTATGGATTGATTTATTTATTGCTTGCATTATTGAGAGTGTAATTTCTGTTAATACCTTCTGTGCCATCTGGCTCTGCCTGTTCCTCACGCTGCTTCTGCTTGAATTTCATGTTCCCATAGTGCAGTACTGCCCCTGTCAGCTTGTAAATGGCTGTTTTTTCCTCAGCACTGAAGCCCAAGATGTCAATGGCGCTCTGTCGACAGAATCAGTAAAGTAAAGATCTTATCTAGTAAAGTTAATACTTCACATAATAATTCTCATGTGTTACTCACATCTGTGGCCATGAGTTCCTCCTGGTCATCGATGCTGGCTACACTGATCTCGCCTTGACTCACAAACGGGAAGTCATATGGGTTGGTGGTAATCAGAAGCAGCTCTGAAAAGAAGAATAGATCCCAATTTTAACCTGCTGCAGTTTGGTCTTTGGTCACGTATTTATTCCAGACTTTGCCTCAGGGTAACACAGGGCTTTAACGGTATGTCTACACTTCATTGTAAACCCAGGTCTGTGGGCCCCACGCCTACAGACTCAGTGTTTCCAAGCTTACACATGTGCATCATGCTGCATTGTAAACCCAGATTTACATTTGATGGACCCAGTTCTCAGAACCATGCTGATGCGTCCATACTGCTCACAGACCCAAGTCAGACCTTCTGCTTCTGGGGACCCAGGCTTGTGCTATGTTCACACTGTGAAATGACGGAGTTTGGACCCAAATCACAATAGGATTTGGGGTTGGACGTACCACCCCATGTGAGTCCTAGGACCCAGGCCTTGAGGACTTACTGACCCGAGTCAGATAGATTTGAGTGTGAACTGTAGAGGAGGGGTTGGGCTCAAACCTGAGTCTGAGCCTGGGTTTACAATGCAGTGCAGACATGCCCATAATTGCCCATGTAACAAAGCTCATCAGTTGGCGTTACTCAGTGACCAGTTCCACCAAAAGAGTGAAAATGTTTCTTACCAATTAGTTCTGGCTTCTTGTTGGACATGATCTGATAAAATATGTGGTAGCTTCTTTCCGCCTTGAGCTGGAAAGTGACTCTAGATTTCTCCAGCAGATCTGGCAAGGCAGGTAAAGTACAATTAGCCACAAGAAAACACAATGGGAAAGAAAGAGAGACAGAGAATTGTGACCCATAAAGGGAGGTCCCTTACATGTTTCAATGTCAGCAGAAGCCAGTTTCCCTGTGGTACCAAAGTGGATTCTGATGAATTTACCCTTTGAAGGAAAAAAAAAAGTCATTTCATTTAAAACCCTCAGAGGCAGACTAGAGATGAAATCCTGGCCCCATTGAAATCAATGGGAGTTTTGCCTTTTACTTCAGAGGGGCCAAGGCTTCCCCCTAGATGTATTTTATTAATATGTAGTGAAATTTTTACCCTATGTCACTACTAAATATTTAGGTAAAGACCTACGCTAAATTATTAACATCCATAGTGACCAATATAGCCACAATTGTACAGTTCACATAAGTTGAATGCATGGGAGGAAGGAAGGCCCAAATGCACAAAAGTACCCAAGCACCTAAGTCCTTGTTTAGGCATTTAAGTCCTGGTTTCATCAGAACTGTGACGCACAAAACTCCTGCTGAACCCTGTCGGTGCCTAAACTCCCTTGACACCTATGTTTTTGCAGTAAAAGTTCCCTACATCTGTGTTCTTGCCGCTGGGTGTGTGCACTTCTGCCTCCCTGTAGCCATAGGTGCCAATCTCCTGCCTAAGCCCCAGAACGATTGATGTACCAGGGGAAGACAGGCATTCAGCTGGCTAAATCGCATGCGGGGCCTGATCTGGCAGACATGCTCAGAGGATTCCTCCTGGATCAGGGCCCTCAGATGAGTTAATACAGAACAGCCAGGGATGAAGGACTTGCCTTCTAATCTTTAGCCCAGTGGTTAGGGTGCTCACCTGGGATGTAGGAGACCCCCCCTCTGCCTGAGGGGAGAAGGGTTTTGGACAAGTACCTCCATTCAGGTTAGTATGTTAACCACTGGGCTGTGGGCTCTTCTGATGTGGGGCTCCGTCAGTCTCTCCTGTTGTTGCTGTTGCACTCTGGATAAAATTAAAGCATCACTAGAATAAGGAGATTAGCTCCTGGGTCTCCCATCTCCCAGGTGAGTGCATGAACCACCAGACTATAGAGTCATTCTCACACATCCTTCTCACCCACACAGAGAGCAGAAGCATGAGAATGACTCCATAGCTGGGTGATTACTGCACTCACAGGAAAGGAGGGGAGACCCAGGGTCCCACTCCAATGACTCTTTAATTATTGATCCAGAATGAGACAGTTTCATCCAGAGAGACTGAAGGAGCCCCACATCAGAATAGCCCCGAGCTAAATGGTTAGGACTCTCCCCTGAGAGGCGGTAGGTCCTGTTCAAATCCCTTCTCCTCATCCAATGGTGGTGGAACTTGAACTGGGGGTTGTAGTAGAAAAAGAGCATGAGACATAAGCCCTTGTATCAGAGGCCTGGTATGAGACCTGAGGCCTGGGCTAAAGTAGTGGTCAAAGTTTTGCTGATATCAAGCAAAGTCAGGCTGTGAGCTAGAGGCAGGCCGTGCTCACAGAATCTGGCAAGAACAGAGCTGACATTTCAGAAAAACACATTCCTAAGAAGTGCTACGCACAGGCCACTCACACAAACACATTCCAGAAGGTGGTACCAGAACACCTCGATACCAGATACATTCACCAAGATAACAGGAACATGCTGAGCCACCCTAAAGATAATGTCAGGATGACAGCATGATGGATAGAGATGTTTATATCGAACCAACAGGTACAAGGTGGTGGTTAGCTATGTCAGAGGGCAGTATCCAACCACGTCAGAGGCACAATATGTAACTTGTTTGTATTGGTATATAAAATGGAGTCTCAGACGGAATGTCTTTGGCCAGCATTGGAGGGAATGGAAAGTCCTGCCATTCACTGAGCTGCATCCATTGTCATGGGCATACATGCATTGAGTGTACTTGTAGCAAGTATAGGGCTTTGTCGACAATAAACCTGGCTGGGTGCCTTCAGACCTTAAGAGATCTTGTGGTCATTGGGCAGTTCGCTCGAGGTCTGCTGCCCCAGCTCTGTGCACTAACTGCCCTAATAACAACTATGTGGGTGAAACCAGATAATCACTACCTCTCAAATGAACACTCACAGGAAAATGATAAAAGACAAAAACACCCTATCACCTGTGGGTGAACACTTTTCACAGAGTGATCACTCTATGTCTGACCTCTCAGTGCTCATCTTCAAAGGAAACCTGCACAACACTTTCAAAAGATGAGCCTGGGAGCTTAAATTCATCACTCTGCTAGACACTAAAAACCATGGACTGAATAGATACTCTGGATTTATGGATTATTACAACAATCTGTAACCCACTAACCCCCATTTTTGTCCTATGACTGCAAAGGTGTTAATGGACCACTCTACCTTGAATGGGCTTTACAATATGCGTTAACTACTTATACTAGACAATCTGTTCCACCTTACATTTAGCTGTGATGCTCAGAGTACCTTTCCCAGACCTGAAGAAGAGCTCTGTGTGGCTGGAAAGTTTCTCTCTCTCATCAACAGAAGTTGATCCAATAAAAGATATTACCTCATCCACCTTGTCTCTCTACTATAATTTCTGTTATTTATATGTATGTCTGATCTGTTTTCGTTTGAAGACCAGTCAAGACACGATAAAAAATTCTAATTATATGAACATAAATTGTCCCATCACTGCAGTTGAGTGAGTGGCAGACACCGTACCCTCATGTTTGCCTAGAACTAAAAGGATTTCTGACAAAAGGACTTACAAAACGAGAGGAGTTGTCATTCCTCACGGTCTTGGCATTACCAAAGGCCTCCAGCAGGGGGTTGGCGCTGATGATTTGATCTTCAAGGGTCCCCTACAAAGTAATAATTATCGTCAAATTAAGGTTGTTTTAAACCAATACATACATGGCGGTTTCAGAAAAGAGCATTTAATCCCATCCCTAGTAGCCAACTCACATGCATTTTGCCTGGCTCTTCCTTCTTCTTCTCCCCACTAGCTGCAATTGTTGCAAAGTACTGGATGACACGCTTGGTGTTCACAGTTTTTCCAGCACCGGATTCTCCACTGTCAAATCAAACAGAGAAGCAGAGAACACATAACCAAAGAGTTTCTTCCTGCAGCGCACAGCAAAGCCAACAAAAACCAGAGCAGGCAAATATACATACGTGATGAGGATCGACTGATTCTCCCGATCTGTGAAAGAGACAGAACCAAAGAGACTATTAAAAGAGTTACTGAGTAACATTGAACTGATTGAAATGTGTTTGAAGTAAATATGAGATTGTCAAAATTTTTATCTGAAACTTTTTTCAACAAAATCTAGCCTTTTTCAAAACTAGAAACTTTCTCTAGTAGTTTACGATTTCTTGAGATTTTTTTTTTAATCAGCATTGGAAATTTTTGAGTTTTTAGGAGATCCTTTTTTTCCCTTTTTGTTTTCTTTTTTTGTCACTGAATGCCAATAGAATGAATTATGTCCAGAATGGGTTCAGGGGGTTTCTGGTCACTTTTTCTGTTTTCTTTTTCACTTTTTTTCATTTTAGTACTAATCTTACCCTTCCCTTCATTTTACCTATTCTGGAAGTTTCTAAAAGTTACAAAGTGGGAAAAGGAAAAAACAAAATGAAAATGTGAACATAAAATAAAGCTCTGGGCATCATCCACTCTACTGCATTCAGTGGTAAAGGGGGGCGGAGAAGAAAGGAAGAAAACAAAACCAATATTTTAAAAATCATTTCATTTTGTAATGAAATTACTTCAAATTTTTTATTTTTTCATGAACTGTTTTATCTCTCTCTCTCCCTTGCTCTTAAACAATCAATGTATCAATTCCATGATATTTAGGTTTTGAGTTAAATTCACATGGATTGACAGACCCATAGGATACATGGGCTTCAGACCAACATATACACATTTTCCTTTCATCAAATTATATTATTCAGGAATCTGAACAAGTGACAAATCTCTGTAGGGCAAATGATTATATAAACAATACTCTTAACTAAAAGACAACTAAAAGTTTGCAAGTTCATCCAAAGCTCTTGGAGCTGAAAGTTCATGAGATCATAGTAGTTTCTGAATCCAGCTGTGCTGGCAATACCATGAGATCAATATTTTATCAAAGCATTTTGCACTTTTGTTCTAGGCCTGGTTGAAACCTGGGAACAAAGAACAGTTATTTTTTTAGAAAAATTAATCAAACTTTCCAGAATATCAAAAAGGATTTGTGTGAAATTTTGGGTCAGGTTTAGATTCAAGTGCTGGACAATGTTTTGGGTCAGTTTCAATGTAGGTTTGGATGAATTCTTGTTTCATCTGAACCACTTTACCTATCACTATTCTTAGCATGTTCAGTGTCTTTGGCTATATGTTATGGGTTTGATTTTTAGAAAAACGACGTGAAAAAATATGTGTAATTTGCACTGGTACTGATGATGGCTGTGAAGGAAATAAGGCTCACAGATATTTGCTCACTGGTGCATGCCCCTAATACTGCTAAAACTCAGCCACTGTGATTCCTCATATGAAATTTTCACTCTATAATCACTTTTCAGGAGTTGAGCCACTCACCAGTTAACATGAACTGATAGGCGCTGTCAGAGATGGAGAAGATGTGGGGAGGGGCCTCTTGACGCTTTTTGCCCCTGTAGGCAGCCACAACTTCTGGGTTGTACACAGGCAGCCACTTGTAGGGGTTGACAGTGACACAGAAGAGACCCGAATAGGTCTGAAAGAAAGGAAGATAATGTGATTGGCTTCCATGTGATTTAGTGTAGCTGTTGGTTTGGAAGTCCAGGAAAGACTTCAGTCTGTACTTACATAGATCATCCAGGCTGCATAACGCTCTTTGAGGTTATACAGGACGCCAGGTTCATGGAGATGGGTCATCATCGCCATGTCCTCGATTTTATCATATTTGGGAGGGTTCATGGAGAAGATTTGATCGTCCTTAACAGTCAAAGTCTGGAAGGAAAGAAGAGACACATTTCTATCAGCTAAGAGCAGAGGAGGAACAAAATGCTGTTCCTTACTCCTTGTTTTTACTCACTTCTCCTTTTTCAGTCTTGACTGTGACCTTCCCTCCTTCTCTGCTCTGAATTGAGCTTTTCACAAAGGATTCCTTGGGATGCACCACAAAGACCGATGTCTTAGCATCAAAAGGCTTGTTCTGGTCCTCAATTCTCTCCTTCTCCGACTTTCGGAGGAAAGGAGCTGCCACCCCAAAGACGGCCATCTCAGCATCCGACGACATGGCTGCAGTTTATTTAGGGCAGCTCAGCAGTGAGCTCTGATGGGGAGAAAATGTTACACTGATGAATCAGTAATATTCTGCATCCGTTGGGACACCTCTGACATTTTCTACCCTTGGGATGGTTTAGTGGGGGTAAATTGTAAGGCATCTGTTGAAAATCAGTGGGAGTATGGCTCCTCATGGGTATGAGGAATGTGAGGGTAAGGTTCTGAACTACAGTCCTGAAGGTTTGAATCTTGCCTGCCTCACACTAAAAGGCCACCTTGAGTTAATTTAGCTGCAGACTGGTTCCCCATTCCATTGGGTTGGTGTACCCCAAGGTAATCAGACATGATGTTGCCACATTGCTCCCTTGTGTACTGTTAGCTATGACACTAATATGTCTTAACTACAACAGCATGATGAGCCATTGGCTTGCGGGAGTTTGACTCCTAATTCAGTTAGGCATTGCAGAGCAGAACAATAGTTTAATGATCTGGGCCTAAATCTATTGAGAAGACCCTTGCTATTCTGTACTCAGTGATTCAAACAATAAAACAAAGTGAACAAACAATAAAAACCATGGATAACACAACTTTTTTAATGAATTGCCACTGTTCAATTTCAATTATTTATTATAACACTTAGTACAGTTGTAAATGTGCTGGAATATAATTTATAAAAATAACTAAGGCCAAGATTTTCAAAAATAGGAGTTGGAATTCTAAACCCATTATTAGGCTCTTAAATAAACTATGGATTTATAACAACATGGAACTGCTGAGTTCTCAGCAGTATTGAAAATGAGGCCTTTGTATTACATATTACAAAATGACTTGTATGTTCTGATGACAAACTTCTCAAAATTTGGTACAGAAAATTCCTGACAAAATGATCATTACAATAATACATATGTCTGAGGAAAACGAATAAGATTTTGCAATATTCCTTCAGCTGGTGGGCTCTAGCCACGTTGGATACAATCATATCAAAGACCTAAAGTCTAGAACTGATCAAACTGATTGGTTAAAAGTGAGGATCTAGGACAGGGCACTGGCCGGCCTAGCATCAGCAGTCACTGGCTTCAAGTTCAGCCACTGTGGAGACCCTGACTGCCATAGGCAGCATAGCCCAAGCACAATATGTAATGCATTTGCACAATGGGTATAACTATTAGGGGATACAGCAACTGTCCATTCAGGAATACAGAAATCCCACCCTAGATAGTCTCTTACTATCCCCTTGGAATCAGTAAATCAGAATCTTACCTCTTGTGATACCAGATGGATAGTATGCAGTCTGGAAGCTGATCAATACTGTAAAATAGAAATAGATATTCCCTTCTTATTGCTGCACGAAATTCCAGTGATAAATTATAGACTGAAAATATATAGGCACCTTGAAAAGCAGATTTAAAATCACTGCTAACAGAGCCAATCCCTCATGGAAATTAGTGCTAGCGGTTTCAGGAATGTAGCTGAATGTGTGGAATGCAGGAGAAATGTCCCCTCTCCACAAACCCAGGTCCCTCCATATGCTTACCTTGAAGCTTTCTGTGCAAGGACAAGGCAAATTTTTTCCCAGGGGTCCTTTTATAGGGTCTGTTCTGCATCTGCAACAGATCTTCAGTCAAAGCATTTTTGGCTAACCTTTCTCTGGCAAAGTATTGTATGGCATACTTAACTAAAGGCATAATTGTCATTTGACATGACTAGATATAATTAGAAATTTTTGATGTCTTACCGGCTATATGAATTAATCTCCTATAAATAATTTGACAAGGGAATCTGGCCTAATGGGTCAGCTAGAGAACTGAATCCAAGGCTCCAAAGTTCTATTGCTGGCTTCCCACTGACTCTTGGAATGTCCTAGGGCAGATTACTTAGTATTGCTTTGCCTCAATTCTTCTAGCTATAAAAGTGCCATAATAATAATTATCCACATCAAAGGCTGTTGTGAAGTTTATGAAGAAATGCTTTAAGACCCTTCTGGCCTTAACCTTGAAATTCTATTAATCTAGGTGTTCCTCCCCCTGGCATTGTGATAGGGACCTCCTTTCTTTCCCTTGTCCTTTCCCCCAAAACATTCCTGGTGATCTCTCAAGTAAATAGAGCAAATACTTGGGCTATAGACCTCAGCCCATAGAAATGTATCACATCCTAAAAGCTCATGTTACTCATGGAGGATGTTACACAGAGACCAGATCAGTCAAAATTCTTTCTGCTGCCTCTCCTCCTATCCTTGTATTGTCCTTCCAGAGACAAATCGATTCAAGCCTAAATATGACTCATGCAATGGTACAGATGGTCCCCAAACACATGCTTAATCCACAAACACATAATAACATAATCTCCTTCTAACACATACAAACACACCCACTCCCTAAGCCTCCATCTCACATATCTACACTCCCACTGTTAACCCTCACAAACAACTCCCTCAGGCAAATCACCAAACACCAAAACCACATATACCCAGTCCCCACGCCCAACGCTCATAAACACCTCATCCATCCCAACATGCACACACACAAATGTCACATGAGCATACAACTCCTAGTATTAATACACCCTCAAGCCAACAATTCTCCCCCCCCACACCTCCCGCCACCACATATACCTTGCAGACTACTCACAACTTCACACAATCCCATACACACATAAGAAAGCTTGCCATATTGCAGGAGTATATTACCTCGAGAGCAGGATTAGCGAGTAGCACTGGTCCTTCAGTATACTAATACTATAAGCAAGGGGAAATTTGAAGACAGAACATGAGACTACTGCTGTAGTTTTAAGAAAATGGCAGACTTGCTTGAGCAGTTTTAATTCCTGTCAAGCTATAAACAAGTTGTTCTCCTGCTCATTAATTGTTAGGTTATTAAAATAGTTTCAAAACCAAAACACATACAAGATCAGAACAATTATCTATCAAATCTAGTACCGTATTACTGTGCTTTGGCCCTACATTTCAGAAAAACCTCCCACATTATTCACTTGGCCAATTGTGAAATGCTGCACATAGGAATGGGGCTTGCGAGCTCATAAGACCATGCGCTGCTAGCTTTAGAACAAAACTGGATTAGCTATAACTACGAGCAGTGCAAAATTCAATTAATGTCAAGAGGCACACTTGAAGCTGAATGTGGCGTATATCTGTGTACCATTAGTTACGTGTTTTGGGAAATGCCTATAAACTGAGCTCAGCTAAAACGATGAAGGCGTCTTGTAAAAGAACTTGCCCTGCTGCTTCCTCCAAAAGCCTCATAGCATGTACAGGACTGCACCACCACTGGGGTGTGACCTTGAAGTGAGTCACTTGCTGGGTTAGGCCATGGGGGGCTGAGTGAAATAAGCAGCAGGATCCACTGTTGCCAGGACCTAACAGAGGCCAGGCAGGGAAAGGAAAAAGCAACTCACTCTCTCTCCACCCCTCTCCCTGCTATTGCTGGACCTCTGCTCTATCCCCACGCGGTGCCATAGCAACTCTTCTCTTACACTTCTCCCCATCCACACAGCACACAATAGGGGAAGCAACACTTCTGGGGAGATACGTGTGACTGCATAATCACAGCAAGTCTGTACAAAATTATTAGTGACTAGCTGAGGGCAAAATAAAATAGAAATGAAGCTTCTTCCATACAGCTGGCACAGAATGAGCCCATGTCGCAAAGCTACTGTGCGCTGGCGTCTTTCTTCAAGGACAGGTCCCACTTAGTAAAATGTGGAAGAGTGGAACTGGGAGTTGCTTAGGTTGAAAAGCAGTCTGAAAATGGATGTAGAACTTGTCTACAGCACAGGACACAAAAGACAGGGACTATGATGAGGTGTTTAATTGATGGGGTTGCACTAAGGATATGATACATCATCTTGAGGCAATCCTCAAATATACATGTGCACTTCAGTCAGCTTAGCACTGAAAGGGAAAATAAAAACTGAAC
The DNA here is from genome assembly GCF_016161935.1 of Mauremys reevesii. NCBI lineage: Eukaryota > Metazoa > Chordata > Testudines > Geoemydidae > Mauremys > Mauremys reevesii. Next base: position 19,728,182 of record NC_052637.1, read on the forward strand.
CTGACCAGGTAAAATTAGACATTAGTGAATTAATTCAAACACTAGCTGAGTGGGGCTAACACTATTGTCAGTGTAATAAAATCAGAAGAGTTAAGGATTAGTATAGATCCAAAAATTGTGAATAAGGCTATTAAAGTGAGTGCCTGTCCATGAGAATAGTTGAAGAAGTCATACCAAGGCTACAAAATGCAAGAGTATTTTCAGTTTTAGATGTAAGGATTTAGACATGTTTGACTTGATGGAGAAAGTCTAAACCTGTGAGCCTGGACTCCCCTTTGGATCTATGTGTGTGTAAGAAGCCCCTTGCTCCACATGTCAGCAGCAGTGCTGCGAAGACCTGAAACCCTGATTGGTCAGGGGATGGGCTTCTTCCCCCAACCCATCCCCTAAGCCCATGGGTTGGGCATGGAGCTAGCAGGAAATACCACTCCTAGCTTCTGCTGCCAGTTTTCCTCCCCCATCCCCTGCAGAATAGGAAAGCCAAGCTAGAAGAGAAGGCAAGCATGAAGGTCATCATCTCCGAGGCACAGAACAGATGGGCACTGGCTGTGCCTGACACATCTCCAGCCTGACCCTCCTCTCCCCACTCCGGTGTTCCCACCATCAGCCTGACCTTCCCTGCCCAGGAGCCCAACATCCACTCCTTCCCAGGAGCCCCAGCTCTTGAGAGAGCCCCCTACCGTGGGAGGGCATGGTAGGGGGCTCCCTTGAAGGCTTCAGGAAGTGGATTGACCTCAGGCTTGCCAGCAAGGAGCAGTAAGGAGCTGGATGGGTGAGACTGGAGTTCCAGAGGCTCCTTGCCCCTCCTTTGGTAAGCCTTGTCCCACTTCCCAGAGCCCTCAAGGGAGCCTTTCCTGCTGCCATTTCCCACGAGTCCGCGCCTCCCCCATCCTGCTCCTTACCTTATCCTGAACCTCACCTAGGGATGCCAACTTTCTAGTTGCACAAAATCAAACATGCTAACCCTGCCCCTTCCCTGAGGCCACACCCCTTCCCGGAGGCCCCACCCCCCACTCACTACATTCCCCCTCCCTCAGTGGCTCGCTCTCCCCCATTCTCACTAAGTTTCACTGGGCTGGGGTAGGGGGGGTTGGAGTGCGGGAGGGGATGAGGCTCTTACTGGGTGTGGACTCTGGGGTGGGGCTGGGGATGAGGGGTTTGGAGTGCAGGAGAGGGCTCCAGATTTGGGGGGGTTCAGGGCTGGGGCAGGGAGTTGGGGCACAGGGTTGCGGCATGGGTTTACCTCAGGCAGCTCCTGGTCAGCAGCACAGTGGGGGTCTAAGGCAGGCTTCTTGCTGGTCCTGGCACCACGCTGCATGTGCCCCAGAAGCAGCCAGCAGGTCCGGGTCATAGACAGGGGGGCCAGGAGGCTCCACGCACTGCTCTCACCTGCAGGCACTGCCCCCCTCCAGTTCCCATCGGCTGGGAATAGGCCAATGAGAGTTTGGAACCGGTGCCTGGGGCAGGGACATTGAAGGTGATTAACCGTTGGAACAAATGGCCAAGGGAAGTGGTTGATTCTCCATCTCTTGACCTCTTTAAATCCAGACTAGGTGCCTTCCTGGAAGATATACTTTAGCCAAACTCAAATTACTGGCCTCAATGGAAGTGTGTCTGGTTGAAATTCTATGGCCTGTGTTGGACAGAAGATCAGACTGGATGAAGATCTTAATGGTCCCCACTGGCCTTAAAGTCTATGAATTTATTAATCAAATATTTTGGCATATTAATATTTCTGTGCAAATTTGTAAAAAGTTGTCAGAAACATTGGCAATGTAGTTCTGGGGAGTGTGGGATGGAGGACGCTGCCATCTGCAAGATGTCTACTGGGGTTCTCACTGGAATATCTGACAACTCCCAAGGGAGAATCAACAAAATCATCAGTGATTCACCAAAATCATCAAAATAACCCAGTGATCTAATTTTCAATGCATTGCTGCCTTCACACAGTAATTAACCCACTTGTCTGCTCATCAATAGGCTGCTGTAACCCTTCTGTTCACAGTTAATTAATATCTCTCCTTCATGGACTTCATTCTAGAAACATGCATTTGGATGAAGATAGCATGCTCATTCAATAAAGTGACAGGAAGGATCCCAGACTGTGCAACTCTTCTCCGCCTTTATCAGAAGGCCATGTCCTTTAAGGTCGGGTCAGAATTGAAAATCTGCTACTGCTATGACCATATGTGGTACAACCCGTACTCAACAACGCCGACTGCTGGGTGGTGGTTAATTAACCCAGAAACCTGAGGAAGCACCAATGGCTTCGGGCTGATAAGTGCCTAAGGAGGGTAGTGGAAACCTTGATGGAGGAAATGCCATCAAAAGGCAGATGAGTAAATTCACTCAGTGTTTTTGCCAATGACATCCACACAGGACAGATTGGGCACTTCATCTGTGGCTGATAACTAATCTAGGAGTGGAGCTCTGGACGGCAGGCAGATGCACTGGCAACTCCTGCAGCATAGCTGGTTCCAAATGTATAGACTCCAATCCTTCCTTTGGTCCAAACCAGTGAAGTCAAAAGGGGGACGCTGACACATGGGCAAAGCAGCGCCTCCATATCAACTGCCCAGGTTCTTGCAGCCACATTACATGGAGAGGACACTCCATCCTTGCTGACAACATGGACACAACATGGAAGGTGGAAGTTATGGGTTATAAGTTCTTACTTGAATGGCATAGAGGAGGGTGCCATGGGTCACCTTCAATGGTGGGAGGAATCATTACATTCCATTGGTAACCCACCGCCCCTCACAAAGCCAGGTAGCTCCTAGACAGTTAGGTGCTGACCCGCCACGATCTGTCCACCTCATGGGGTGCATGGGGCTAGACCAAAAGTTGAAAAGCAGACAGAAACCTTGCACCTGGCAAAAAATAAGAAACCAAGAACTTTCTGGTTTGGCAGCTGGAATGTCAGGACCATGTGTCCAGGATTGACAGGTGATGAGGACCTACAATACACAAGCAGCATATGGAAGTCAGCTTTGATAGACTGTGAGCTGTATAAACTCAGTGTTGACATTGCAGCACTTCAGGAAACAAGACTTGCAGATGCTGGTTCTGTCCAAGAGGCCAATTACACCTTCTTTTGGCAAGGTAGAAGCAGCAAAGAAAATCATCTCCATGGTATTGGTTTCACTGTGAGAAACAAGTGGGTAAAGCTCCTAGAAACACCCATTTGGAACTCAGAGCATATCATCTCACTTAAACTTCAGACGACTATCGGCTCTGTGAACGTCGTTATTACCTCATTCCCATATGCTAAACTGAAATAGCCTGATTTAAACTGGAAACAGAGCATCCACACAGGGATAGATGTCAGTGTCAGAAACCGGGTTTAAAATCTGACCTTTAGTGAAACAAGTGCAACTTTTTCATATAGCCCCAAAACTGAAGGACTCAGCGTGTCCACGTGCCCTCTCACCCGTGGGGAGAGTTATGTTGCCCCGAGTGGGGAAAGTGCAAAAATAGCTGGAGTGGGTGGAGCAGTGGGGTGGGACAGTCGCATAAAGGTGCCCCTAACCGGTGTGCCACCATGCTCATGAGGTGCAGAGCTGGTGAAAGCATAAAATAAACAATGTGCTTAACATACCCTAGTTTTACACTTCTCTTAAAGTAAACTAGGTGAAGGTCTCTTGGCTTTTAATTCCACAGTGAAGTGAAGAGTCTGACATGTCCAAAGAGCCATTCCTGCACCTCACCTTCTCCTCAAGTATTCTACCCCGCACTGTCCCAAGAGCAAATGTCCCTTAGCTGTGTTCAGAGATCTCCCATCATCCCTCCAGCCCTCACTCTGTATCAGGACAGCCACCACAGGAGAACCAGGAAATGCAGAGTTAAGGAGACACTTTGCACACAACACGGCTTTCACAAACTTCTTGCTGAAACAACATGTGCATCCATATGCCCCTTTCTGCTGCCTGCGCAACAAGAGAACAGCTGTCTCTTCCCTCTCCAGCCTCTTGTACTGTACCTCCTCCTTTTCTCCAGTGAGAGCCCACCACCAAGCACTTGCAGTGCTGCAGTTACACAGCATAGCTCTAGTTTAACTAACCTTCATAAACATGTAAAAAGAAAATATGGAATTAGCGAGCTATGTAAATACCAACACTAAGAAATCAAGTGATCTCTATTGTATCCTTTACTGTACCTGCTCTACTACTCCTTGCAAAAATCACCTGGTTCACAACCATATATGACCTGTAAAATGGTTAATTTGTTTGGTTAATTTATTTCTCATTAATTATTTGACCAATTGTCCTTATTATGAAAAATTAAACTATTTAAAGATTAAAAAGAGCTTGTGGGAGCAACGAGTAAAGGATGGGCATGCCAGTCCGCAAGTACTGTATTAGAAAGGTGCAAATCCAAAGGAAGGAGAGGAAGTATGGAGTGTGATATATGGGGTTTGAGAGTAATGGGATGAAACAAAGAAGGGGCCCCCCCCCCTCTGGTGAGGAGGGAGTGGTATTTCCCTCCCTTTTTTTTTTTTTTTGAGGGCTTGCTTGCCCTGGCTGGGATGATTTAGTTGGGTTTGGTCCTGCTTTGAGCAGGGGGTTAGACTAGATGACCTCCTGAGGTCCCTTCCAACCCTGAGATTCTATGATTCTATGATTCTTTGAAAAATTAGGCTGATGCAAAAGCATTAGGGTTAAAACAGTATAAAAATTAGTATAAGCAATTTTCATTAATATTTTAATGTCATATTCATTGTATTTCAGGTGATTTAGTGCAGGCTTGAGTACAGGCTCAAGAATTCTAATAAATCTATGTGTTATTACTCAAAATAGAATTTCAAGTTAAATAAGAAATTATAGAAAATAAAATAAAAATGGTTATAGTACAGTGTTTAAAAGATGCAAATCTATTAATTTAACATTGACTCTTAAATTGCATCAAGCACTAACAAATCAAATCACAGTAACCCTAAGTCTTAGCACAGTGGTAAATTCATGTTAATTCTATACTGTTTGGTTCCAGAGAGGTCATTTTGATACCAATGTGGAGCTATGGATCTTTAATACAGGCCTATATGGATTTGCAAACCATACTTTATCATAATCAAAAGTAATGAGACTGTCAGGTACAGTTAAACCAAAGACAATACTAAATCAGAATTTTAGAAATTAAACTAATTACCTAATGACTGGAATGTCAGTCTAACCCAACATTGCGTCCCCAGATAATTACACAAAGCTCGGCCTTTCTCATTTCCCCATCTGCACAAACATCACACACAGCCTTCAGCTGTGTACTTACACCTGGAGCCTACAAAGACTTGTACACATGCTGAACTTTACGCACAAGTACAGTCGCTGAAGTCAGTGCACAAAGGTAAATCTTTGCAGGACTGGGTGATACAAATCCACCTCCATATTATCTTGAAATCCACCATTAGGTGTATCTGTAGGTAATTTGTAACCCTACCCATAGATTTCTATAAGATCTTCTGATTACTGTAACCAAATGATAAAACAACAGGGAACTCTTTATCTTGTAGCTTGTTACACTCTAATTCAAGCACTGGGGTTTTTTGCCTGAGAACCTCTCAATATCATGTGATACCACAAAGCATGCGTTAGCTGAAAATCCGTAGGCTCCAGAGTATATGAGCAGTTATGCTTTCTTCCAGTTCGCTTTTTACTGCACATGAACCTGTGGAAGTGATACCACGCTGAACAAGTGAGATAAAGCTTCCCATGTCAGCACTCTCAACCGCTTATGGACTCAAAGTTATTTCTGGGCAGCTGGGGGAAACAGGTGAGTGAAATACACGTACCTATTGGGAGAGGTGGGGGGTGGGGATTTACCAAAGGGTTCACCCTTAGCCTATCTGCTCCCACTGAAGTCAATGGTAGATGGCCCATGGACTTGAAAGGCAGCAGTTAGGCCGATGCCGCACCCTTTGGAGAAACCCAGCCTGTACACTGAAGGCAGTTACAGTCTGGTAGCAGCTCAGGAACACTCTTTGGTTCAGTTAAAGGTATTTGTTATTCATTCCGTTCCCATCAGCCAGGGGAGAGGGGTGGCCTAGGGAAAATCACCACAAAGGCAGCAGAGAGGAGATGGAGTCATAGCATTCCCACCTCTCTGCATCAGTTTGCAGAGCTGGATCGCCACGCAGGGTGCAAAGTGTGCCATTAGAAGGGCAGGGGCTGTGGGTGCATTCCTGCAGGGCACTTGGCCCCATCTCTCCCAACACTCACCCTATGGTGCAGCTCGACTCTGCACTAACCCTCACACAGGCACTGTGTAAAGTACACAGCCTGGCCCAATGCAAGGAGATTCTAGTGCCTGGTTCCACCTCATCCCCTTAGCCTAGCCACATTCTTACAGACCCACTTCAGTCACCTTGCCTCTACTGATGCTGGTTCATTTGTAGATACATCATTTATAAGCTGCCTATTTTTATGCCTCTTCTCTGAGCTCTGTCTTTAGATTGTGACTCCTCAGAACAGGGGGTGTCCTAAAGTGTTTGAAAGTGCCCTGTACATGGTGGGCTCTACACAAGCACATAGTAAATAATGTTCATTTTACATTCTGTTTGACCCAGTGGTTTTCATGGTAGCTGTTCTCTGCCCATTGCAAACAGTAGGTAACTCCAAACAGGAGAAACTGATACTTTAGTCGGTTGCATTGAACTTATCTTCGGTGTAAGCTGTTGACCTTTTAATACTGAAAATTTATTTTAGCTCCTTGTCAGTGCCTATCACCAAAGAGCTATAAGTTACTGCGGATCTTATCAAGTGTCCATGGCTATGCTCAAGTTACCCAAAGCCAAGTTACACAGAGAACCTAGGAGATCTGAAGCGCTTCTTTAGTTAGGGACTTTGAATGTGTCCAACCAGTTTAAAAACCTAAGGCAAATTTTCTGATAGAATCTCTTCTCCCTTTGAGCGAAATACTCATGGCCACATTTGATGGAATAATTTTTAGTTGAAATGGAGGCATTTTTCCATTCTTTAAGAACAGCACCAGGCACACTGAGAGCGGAGTACAGTTCAGTATCGTCTCAGGATAGCATAATTATTTGTATTGGCACACACTGTGATAAAAGTAACTGAGAAACAGCATTAGATCTGTTACTAACTTCCAAATACTACACCAGCTAATTAGAAGCTGATGTTTTAGCAGCTACACCATTAGTCCAATGCAAATGGAAATGCATTTAGAAGGCACCATCTGTGTCTATCAGTTCACTGCTCTTTGAAACAAGCTAGAACACAAGTTAGCTATTATTCAAAATATTTTTGAAAGCCTAAGAAAACGAATTCCAAACCCATCAGAAAAATGAGTGCCAAGGTTACGGGACTTCCTTTAAGGACTGACCAGTTTGACCCTTGATGCAATCCACTTGCTTCCCCACCACAGTGAGAAACCCATGACACAGCTCACTCACCGCATCGATAAACCTCCTCAAAAGTTATCCCCACCCACACAACAAGGCTGCAGAACCCGTCACGCTGCCATCCATCCCTGCAATACCACTCAATGCCTGGATGATGTCTCTTGCCTGTTTTAAAACTTACAGACTTCCTGTCAGACCACAAGCACCTTGCTGGAACAGCATACACTCAACTTACTAATGACAAAGTGCAGATTGTGCACTGTCAGATGTCTGTAATTTTATTTCAAAGCTGATGCTTTTTAAGCCTAGCAAAGTCCACACTGCTCAATGAGGTTCCAAGGCAAAGCCATTCTTGAGTCATCTGAGAGGAAAAAGAATATGAACAACTGGATTCTAAGTAGGAAATGCTGTTGCACCCTTTCTTGAGTAATTCCATTTGGATTGAGACCAAATATCTCAACCTAAAAGAAACACCTGAAACAAATGCATCAGAAGCTGCAAATAGGTATTTAAAATAGAAAGAATGATCTCCACCTTAGCTATAACAACACAGCCCACTGAGCTGCCTATAGGACACCAGGGGAGAACAGGACTTTACCATTTTTCATGAGAGGAGGGCAGCTGGAGACTCTGGACTCTCTCGATACACAAGGGGGACTCTGGTGTCTAATTGCCCCTTTAGGTGCCTAAGTCCAACATCTAGGTGTCACTAATATTCACAAAACCTCTGCTCAGCTACTGCCTAATCCTTTAGGTGCCTAAGTTTCTACCTATAAAGTCCCTCAAGTGCCTACATTTCTGTTGGTGAGCATACGCAGATCTGCCTAAATCTTGACGGCACCAAGAACTTCACAAACTAGCCATTCCTCTGCCAATGTCCTCAGCAGGGCCCAATCTGGTAGGCATGCTGAGAGGCCACTTCAGAGCATGCCTATAGATTGGGCCCCATATAAAACATAGTTATCATAGCAGTGCCCTCCCCTTCCCCCAGTAGCCCTTTGGTTAGTGCACTGAAACACGTAGACCCAAATTCAAATCCCTATTCCGGCTGATGTGGTACAGGGAGTTGAATAGATAAGCTATTCTGGGTGGGGTCTCTCTCAGCCTTTCGTGTTGAAACTGTTCCAACTTGTATAAATAATTAACTATTAACTGAGCCAGAGAAAGATTGACTCTATCAATCAGTGGTTCAGATGTTCACATGAGCGGTCAAGTCCCTACACCAAATCAGGCAGAGTGGGGTTTGGAACCGAGGTTTCCCACATCCCCAGAGAGTGTGTTAATCAATGGGCTATTGGGTGTAAGGGGCACACAGTCACCAGGGCCTCAGTTTTGTGACGGTGTGAGAAAGGGCTGATCTGGCTTAGATGCCTAACTCCAGGAGAGAGCTCATGGCTGAGATTCCCACGTAAGTGGTGGACCTCTCTCTGGCCCAGACTTAGGCACCTAACTCCCTTAGTCCACACCCCTCTCCTCGGCATTTCCTACTCGTTAGCTACTCCCTGCTCAGCATGCTGGGTTCTGTGAATCCCTCCTTTAGGTACCTAACCCTCTCGATACATTGTATAGGGAGCCTGCATGCCTAATTTGGGATTGAGGAGTCCACCTAAAAATTAGGCATTGCAATGCTGAGTCTGAGTTTCCTTTGTGAATCTCAGCATGGGCAGATGGGTAGGAACAAGTTCTGTGGTCAGGTCAGTGATTATGAAGCTGCTTAGTCCAAGTTCCTCTTGCACTTGCAAGAGATTTAGCTCAGCAACCTCTGGGCAATGGAATTGCAGATCCCCTTGGGGTGATGTTCAATGTAATGTTAGTGGGTAGTAAGACAGACTCCCTGATCTAGATCAGACCCCCTGATCAGCCTGGACATGCTTTGGGCCAGTACTGGCACATCTTAATCTGGCTGAGTTAATTCTTCATGAGACAAGGGGGAATTGTTGGGGTAATGGTGCTGCTGTGGTTTTCTTCTGAATACAGCCTCATGAGACATGGGACTTAAAGAACATCATAGAATCATAGAATTCAAGATCAGAAGGGACCATTATGATCATCTAGTCTGACCTCCTGCAAGATGCAGGCCACATAAGCCGATCCACCCACTCCTGAAATAATTCTCTCCCTTGACTCTGCTGTTGAATGCTCCAAATCATGATTTAAAGACTTCTAGTAGCAGATAATCTACCAGCAAGCGACCTCTGCCCCATGCCCTCCAGAGCCACTGCCAATCTACCCTGGAGGAAAATTCCTTCCCGACCCTAAATATGGCGATCAGCTGAACCCCGAGCATGCGGGCAAGACTCTCCAGCCATGATAGCCTCATAAAGCTCCTAAGACGGGTTTTGCTTTTACTGTACCAACTTGCTCAGTTCACCTCACATTTCCTGAAGAAATCAAGGGGCAACTTTCTGTTTTGATGACAGAGCCTCCTGGGAGACTGTGACATCTGTGTAGATGACAGCTCATCTTCATTGGCCCATATGTTTATGAATGTCATGCCTCCATGCACCGTGATTGGCCAGGATGTCCCTTTTTCATGGCCAGCTCATTGTCTCACATTGGCAAGGATCAGGACATCGCACCCCTAAAATGCTGGCTTTTGAGCCAATTCTCAGGGCCCTATCTCTTGCTCCATAGGGAACCTGGGCACCTATCTCAGCCTTTATGGATCCCACTGATTTTCAAGGTGACTAAAAGTTAGGCGTGGCAATGCCTAAATCCCTTTGTTGACCCAGAGCTCGATGTTAGATTATGCTGGCCATGAATATATATATATGAGCCTTTGGTCTTTCCTATGGAGGAGATGGAATCTAGGAGCCCCTACCCTTCCTTTGCCTCTGAGAAATCATTGGTTCAATGAACAGCAACAGGAGATGAATTTTGGGACAAGGTGCTCGAGAGAGTGCAATGTAACTACTCAGAATCTGGTCAAATACTCTGTTTCAAGTCCACGCAGATGCATTTGTATGCATGGTGTCTATGTGCTTATGTGCCTGTTGAAGGTTTTTCTATATTGATGGTATAACTGTGCCATGTGAATGTCTGACCTCTTCACAAAAAGGGCAGTCGTCATCCACTTGGCATGTCTGTTCTGAGCTCTGTGCACTCTGCTCAGTCCCAGCAGCTTGTGGTCTGGGCTTGGAGACTCGCTGCCATGGGCTGCCACTCACTGTGTACTTTCTCACTCAGAGGAAGTAATAACTGGGCAGCTCCAGGAACATCCAATTTAGTGAGGATGGTTTTTCTTACATCTTTTGAACGGTCTGCAGCCTGTGCCATGGCACTGAGAGTCAATAAAGAACCTGCTTCCATTGGCTGTTCCCATTAGCTATTTCTGCACTCTTCTGTGCCAGTGACTATTGGGGGTTGATAATAAAACAGGAGTCCATGCCAGGTGATCATGGGGCTGTTCCCAAGTGGCTGTGCTCTTTCCTGGAGGTGGGTATGGGTGCTTGATAGATTTCACCTTTGGAGTTTTTCCGGTGCAAAGTGATAGGGTTAGAATAGTAGAAATCTGTTCCACAGAAAATTCCCACCGGTGCTAGCGCAGGTACAGGTGTGCTGCTGGAATAGAGAAGGTGCCAGTAGTGGTTTTACCATTGTGTTGTCTAACACCAGCACTCTTACCAGGGCTGCACTGGGGAGAGCAATATCTGGAAACTTTTGGCAAAAGGGTCTAGTATAGACAAGTCCCCATGCATCCGACGAAGTGGGTATTCACCCACGAACGCTCATGCTCCAAAACTTCTGTTAGTCTATAAGGTACCACAGGACTCTTTGCTGCTTTTACAGATCCAGACTAAACGGCTACCCCTCTGATACAAGTCCCCATGGAGCAGTGTTAGGTCTCTTCTTATTTATCATCTTCATTAATGCTCTGACTATGGTAGTAAACAGCAGAGAGAGGCAGAAATAATACAAAGGGACCTAGAGAAATTAGAAACTTAGGCAGGGAAAACAAAATGAGATTCAGCTTGAAAATTCTCCTAATACTTCTGGCAAAGATCACCTAAACCTCTCATTGCTAGGGCTGGTCAAAAATCAACATCAAAACATTTTTTTATGCAAAATTGGGTTTTGAGTCTTTGACTAAATACATTTTTTCACAGAAAGACTCTGCTTTCCTTGAAACTGTTTTGAGTTTTTGAAAAGTGAAAAACTAAAAATTTCTACCAGTTTTTATTGAAAACATTTTCTGCTGAGAATTTTGACAAAAACAAAAAAAAATTACATTAAAATTTTCCACAGAAAAGAAACATTTGCCAACCAGCCCTTCTCTTAGCCCCTGGGAGGAGGACCTGAACAGGGAGCAAGGGACGTCAATAGAAAGTTAGACGTGCGCTCACGATGTAGTCTGGCAGGGAAGAAACCCATGTGGGTTGGGGTACACCTGCAGATTTGGGAGAGTACGAAGAGGCAGCAGGAGAGTCCACAGTAAAATATCAGGGGCAGAACACTGGAAGGAGATCTTTGTTCAGTGCCTCTGCATGGGGGAAGATAAAAAAATACAGTTATCATCAATAATGAGAGTCAATGATATTCCTCTTTGGGAAGTAATGAAAATTGTCATGGCTGTTTGCAGGCAACATTTATGCTGAGTCCTTATTCCATAGAACAGAAACTTGGTGCCACAAAAAGCAGGGTGTTCAGTGAAGTGGCCACTCTACTGAGGATTGCCCTGGGCTGCCGGGCTGCACAGTCCTGCTGTTTTCCAGGCCCGCTGATTCACAACAGGGAAGAATCTGGCCCAGTATCTCCACATAATATAACCAGGTGAGGGATGGGCCAGTCCCTGCAGGGCTCATCTCTTAGGTAGCAAAGGGAATGCAAAAACAAAAGAGGCGTGGTTCCTGACAGCCATTGTTTGTGTTCCAGTTCTTGTTCCCACATGTCCAGGCCAGATATTGGCGCTCGGCTGATGCTGGCACTCAAAGCACAACAGATGTTAAAACAGAAGTGGCAGAAGAAAGGCTATGTCTAGCTACAGCACGTCCAGCAAAGCAATGCCATGTGGGCAAGTGGCTGGAATGCTGACATTCTCCACAGAGGAGAGGGGATTCAGATGTGCTGAAAATAGATTCTTCCTTGAGACGGAGATCAGCCAGCTGCTTTGCTTACTGCCTGCTGTAAGATGAGAATTCCCCCTCCCCCCAAGCCCTGAGATTTCAAGGGAGGCTAGGGGAGAGTCACGCATGCTAGCATGGAGGCAAAGCATAAGAGGGAAGGTAGATATATCTCCAGACTCCCAGTCTGTGGCCTTCTCCTTAGCCCTGGCTCACCCTGTGTGTTTGTTAGGTATCACTCCCATCATTGGAAGGAACCTCTCTATTGATAATACACCATTATGGAAGGAGCTTTCACACACTGACACTGAGGGGAGGGATCGGTGTGTATCAGCTCTAATGCCATGGTTCTCCACATTTCCCACACCAGAACCAAGCTGGTGCTTCCAACTCTTCTAATCAATGAGAAGTTCTAATCAACTTCTGTCCCATTTAACACCATGGGAAGGGCAGGGTGGGCACAACTCTGTGACTCATGTTTGCAGCCCCATGGCATAGTCTTTTTCTGGAGAGAAGCATTTGGAGTAAGCCAGCAGTGGTCAGTGATGCATTCAGCAAGGGAAGAAACTCATTCAGCCAGGGAAATCCTTGCACCTTCTCTGAGCTCAAATATGTGATTCAAGACTCTGCCGCATGAAAGAACTCCAGAGTGGAAGAAGAGCTGCCATTGAGCACCCATTTCTTCTCATCTAATAGTGCAGTGGTGGCATGCCTCAGGCTCACCTATGATAAAGAGCACAACTTACACAGCTTCATCAAGTACCTTGTTCAGTCCTACAGGCATCCTCTTCCCACCAAAGCTTCCCGGGGAGTGGGTTGGAAAAAGGGACACATATTTCATAAAAACGTTTGTGAGGTTTTGTTTGTTTGTAGGGTTTCTTGCCCAGTGGCCATCCTGTCAGTAATAGCAAAACAGGAACTCTTTGTGTATGTGTGCATCCTACTCATACTGGACAGACATTGAAAGTTAGGCAGAAGAAGACATCTGCAGTTTCACCCCATTGCCTCGAGAAGTACTGTCTGTACTGAACATCGACACCTAGGGCACCAGTTTGTCACCTGACTGCATCTTCAAAGAGGAGAATTGATGTGTCTTGACTAGCAGCAGCAGACCCCAGCATAACACTGATTGTGCCCTGTGTCTCAAATGTCGTAGCATCACTTTCCGTAATTACAGTCTCACTTGGTGGCTTTTGCCATTCATAGTAACACCAAGTCTGAGCTCAGAGGACCTTCCTGTTTGCACCATTGCCGTAATAAAACAGTCTCCTTAAGATTTTACTAGAGGAATTCCATGGGGTTTTTGTGCAAAGATGCTTGAGCTCAAATGACGTAGTGTCTCTCCTTCTAATGACTGCATGTGTGTCCTGTACCAGCTACTGCAACAACCCTTTGTAACTGACAAGCATTCTGGGATGTGTTTTGATCTGATCCACCAAATAGGAAAATTAGGCTGCAAGCCGTGGCCCAGATCCACAAAAGTAATTAGGCTTCATTGATTCTATGACGCTATGATTTTGGTGGAAGTAAAGAGGCTAAGTACTACCTTTGGGGTTCTGGTCCAATGACCTCAGGGGAGAGGGAAGAAAGGGTAAAATAGAGAGAGCAGAGGTGACCCACCCTGCTCCTGGCTTCATGGATCAATGCAGGGAACACACACTGTAATCCAGTCAACTCCCCTTATGGGGAAAGCTGGAGGGCAAGAGTCAGCAGCAGGCAGGTCCCAGCAAGGCAGGGAGACAAACCAAAATGTTGGGCTCCCAGTGCAGAAAAGTGCCACATTCCAAGGCTAAATAAATAAATAAATAAATAAATAAAGCTCAGTTCCACATAAATGAAAAATGCCACATTTTTTGGCTGCAAAATGGCAGAGTCCACAGGCATTTGAGTGAAATGAATTGAGCAGTTTGCATCTCTTAGAACTATTGTTTCTGGCTCTCTGCAGATTCAGGCAGGGATCACTCCATATGTTAAGACTGAGAGTACTTATCAGTAACAGAAGGGTAAAAAAATATTACAGGGCTATTGTTTTTAATCACAAAACAACCATTACAGACACAGGAAATTCACAGATATGGTTACGTTTAAATAAACCCAAACCAGTTAAGCTCCTGAAATGCAGTTACAGTCTCCAGACTAAATTAACTCTGCCCTAGAGTGATGCCATACAATAACTGTATGATTAAGGCATTATCGTGTTTGTGGACCCAGAGTACATTAAACTAGTTTTTCAAGACAAATGTGGTAGTTTAAAATTTGTTTCCCCTGAGAGTGTTACAACAGGACTCCCGTGTTTCCCCTGGGGTGTTGCTAGAGAGCGCTCGTGGCTCCCCTGGGGTGTGACTACAGGACTCCCCTGGTTTCCCTGTGGTGTTATTATAGGGGAGCTATGGTTCCCTTGGGGGAGTTACTACAGGTCAGTCATGGTTCCCTTGGGGGAGTTACTATAGGGTTCCCATGGTTCCCCTGAAGGTGTTACTATAGGGCTCCCATGGTTCCCCTGGAGGTGTGACTAAAGGGCTTCCATCATCCACATCTGCATCTCTGTTCAGTGCAGCCCGGAAACCAAACTCGGTATGAGTAGCAGCCGCCTTCCCCACCAGCCCCATACTGGGCTCCCCCTACTCTGATGATTCACTGGGCACCGAGGGTGCAGCTCACCACACCCCAAGCCTCTGCCATTCCATTAGCATTGCACACCGGCCTTCTCTGCCACTACCTGCCTGCTGCTTCCTCGCTCATTAGCATCTGCTGCTACTGCCAGACCTCGTGACTCTATCTCAGCAACTGGGGGAGAGAGAGGGGCCTGGCTCATACCCATATCCTCTTTCGACACCCCTTGGCACTGCCTCCTTCTGTTGCTGTCGAACACCCTGTTCCACAATAAAATTCAGAACAGCCGCCCTGTGCAACAATGTCTTTCCTCCCACCCCAGTCCTGTGACTGTTACTGCTGGACAGCGCTTCACCCTCTCCAGGGTCTCCTTCCCTCGTCTCTCCAGACTACTAGTCCTCCTGAACCCCAACATCGTGCCTTGTTCCCTGACCTACTCACTCCTCTCAGGAGCCCTTTGGTTTACTGGCTGCAAGAATTTCCCTGGTGGGGCAGGCTCCCCAGAGAAGTCCTTCTCCCCACTCCCAGGCTTAGGAGATGGACACCTTCTCCCCTGCCCCAGCCCTCCTGGGCTGTCCCAAATGGCTCTCTGTAACCTTCCCACTGTGCCCTTCCATTACTCCAGACATTCCTAATGCCTCCTTCTGCCCTCCTCCCTTCTTCTTCCTCCTCCTTCTTTTCCTTCCTTCTCCTTGAATAAGAACATTGCAGGAGGGGACAGACCTTCCCTGCAGATCCCTCACCACCCTGGAGCTGCAGAGTGACTGCAGGGCCTCTTGACTCAGCAGCTATCTCGCTTCTCCCACCCAAGTTCCCAAGCACGCAGCCTACCGGTGACAGGCTCCACTAAGAAGAATGAGCCACCCCAGAGCCATCTGTTATTAGTTAATTGCCTGGGTGGCTGGGTAGCAGTCAATTAGCTAAGGAACATCTGGGCCTAATGAAATGGTTATGAGAGCTCAGGCAGAAAGCCTGCAGAAGACAGGAAGCTCCTGAGGACAGGGGCTTCTCAGGGAAGCTGGTTAGGGAGCTCACCAGGAAAGGGGACCTAGGAAAGGTCCTTCTGGAGAGAAGAGGTTCTGAAAGGAGAGAGCCATGAATGCCAAGCCCTTAGGGTGGCCTGATCTCAGCAAAAGGACCTTACCAGAGAACCGCTGAGGGTCCATATCAAAGAGGACTTACACACAACTCTGGAAAAGAGCTGCAGAGGTTTGACCTCTCCAGGAGCCCTGAGTCTAGAGAGAGAGGCCTGGCTCTAGAGGAAGTCCAGAGCTGAGAGAGCTTTACTGGTAAGGAGCCTGGACTGAGGAGATGGATAGACTCATAGGAAGCAGACAGACAAAGTTTAACTCCCCCGCCTCCAAGCTAGGGTGCTGGGGCAAACGCTTGTTTATGTACCACATTTTGGCCTTTGGTCAAATAAATCAGACACCTGAAGGGGCACTGTTCACTACTTAAAAGCCTCATTGAACATCCTCTAGGGGAAACTGGAATGCAGGAATGCAACTGCAATTCTGCACTGAGCGACAAAGGGATGTTCCATGGGTGATGGCCCACCACATCATGGTGTTACTATAGGGCTCCCATGGGTCTCCTGGGGGCAGGGGGTTGAGTTACAACTGAGCTTCTCCCAGTGGCTTCCCACCCATCCCTATGAAGTCAGGGGAAGGCCACTCATCCCCAATAAATCCAGGAGGAGAAGAAGATCCTTGCTTAGGCCTGGCACTAGCAGCGTTAGCATGACTGAGGATGGAGGACACATGTATGGGTGTGCGAGGCAGGGCCAGCTTTAGGCCTATTCCACCAATTCCCCCGAATTGGGCCCCGCGCCCAGTGAGAATCCCTTCCCTAGCTAGAGGCGCCTTTTTAATTTTTACTCACCTGGCGGCGCTTTGTGTCTTCAGCGGCCGGGGTGGCTCCAGGCCCCAGCACGCCAAGCGCGTGCTTGGGGCGGCAAGCCGCGGGGGGCGCTCTGCCAGCGCCGTGAGTGCGACAGGCAGGCTGCCTCCGGCAATTTGCCTGCGGAGGGTCCGCTGGTCCCGCGGCTTGTGGGGAGGGATAGCTCAGTGGTTTGAGCATTGGCCTGTTAAACCTAGCGTTGTGAGTTCAATCCTTGAGGGGGCCATTTGGGGATTGGTCCTGCTTTGAGCAGAGGGTTGGACTAGATGATCTCCTGAGGTCCCTTCCAACCCTAATAATCTATGCTTCTATGCCATGCTTGGGGCAGCAAAATCCCTAGAGCCACCCGTGTCAGCAGCACTTCAGCGGCAGGTCCTTCACTCTCTCCGGGTCTTTGACAGTACTTCAACAGCGTGTCCTTCACTTACTCTGGATCTTCAGTGACACTTCAGCAGCGGGTCCTTCACTGCCACTGAAGACCTGGAGCAAGGGAAGGACCTTCCACCAAAGACTCAAAGCACCGCCCAGTGAATACAAGCCCCACGTGTTTTTTTAAGTCATCCCTACCAGGGCCCCGTCGAAACTGTTTGAATTGGGCCCTGCACTTCCTAAAGCCGGCCCTGGTGCGAGGTAAGACATCAGTGTGAATGGGGGCAGGAGTAACTGCACGAGTGTGTGTGGGTAAGATCACCAGAGTGAACGTGAATGATGCGGTTAGTGCCAATGTGCGGGAGTGTGAGAGATGATTATAGCACAGTGGGGTGAGGAGAATGAAAGAATGTATAGTCAGGAGGATCACAGGGAAAGAAAGGGGGAAGGGATCAGAGGAGGATGAAGGAAGAGAAAGAAGAAGTCAGATTCGGGAAAAATAGACACTGAAAGAGCAGGATGAAAAGATATTCTTCATTCAATAGAGGAAAGCAAAATGGAGCAAAAACTGGAGGAAGAAAAGAAAGAGCAAGAGCCTAAAGTGAAAATTGTTCAGTCAAAGGATTAAATGAAAAGATTGCCTAGAATCCAGTGAAGTAAAAATACTGAGTGGAGAGGACTCTGGATGGATGCAAATCCCAATCTGTAAGAAGATAAGGGGTCATACTACTAGCTTGCAGAGATGGGAAAGAATATTGAGTACTCAGTGTTGAGAGAGTCAAAGGTAACGATGTCTAATAAAATAGTAATAACACTGCTCTACAGCCAAAATGCTTCTGAAATAAATGTAGTCAAACTTTACTAATTCTGGGTCACTGAGAACGAAAATGATGCTTAAAATTGTTGATTGGCTCTAGTTTTTCTGTTTAGCCAAAGTGAGCAGAGATGCCTCGTACTTGTGTGAACAGTGCAAATAACTTCTGCTATGTTTGTGGTGAAGTGACTTTTGCATTACAAAAGTGCAGTAGAACCACTATGGTTAAGAAAGCCTATCACCTTTATTTTGGCTGCAAAATTGGAAATCAGGACAAGAGGTGGGCCCCACACATATGCTGCAACACTTGTGCAACAAATCTTCGCCAGTGGTTGAACAGGAAAAGGAAATCTATGCCTTTTGCAGTGCCAATGATTTGGAGAGAGCCAACAGATCATACCAGCAATTGTTACTTCTGCATGGTGTCTCCAGTTGGGAAAGGTGTGTCAAAGAAGAAAAAGTGGTCTGTGAATTATCCAAACATTCCATCAGCTATACGCCCAGTACCCCACGGAGAAAAACTGCCGGTTCCTGATGCACCAGAATCATTCTCACTTGAGTCAGACGAGGAAGAGGAAGAGGCTGAAACTTCTGGTCCTGAACCATCAATGTCACAGGACCCACATTTTCTTCCATCCTCCTCCTCTGAACCACACCTCATAACACAAGGTGAACTGAATGACCTTGTCAGGGATTTGGAACTACCCAAGAGTAAGGCAGAGCTGTTGGGCTCCAGACTACAGCAGTGGAATCTCCTGGCAGGTGATGTTAGGGTTTCCATGTTCCGTGACCATCAAAAGGATCTTGTCCCATTCTTCTTCATGAAAGGTGATCTTGTAGCCTGCAACAACATCGATGGTGTGATGGCAGCCCTCAACATCGTTCATGATCCAGATGAGTGGAGACTGTTCATTGATTCATCGAAGACGAGTCTTAAAGCTGTTTTACTGCAATTCCAGTTGGTCATGCAGTCCATATGAAGGAAACCTATGACAACATGAAACAACTTTTGAGGTGCATAAACTATGACCAACATCAGTGGCAGCTTTGTGGCGATTTGAAGGTTTTTGCTCTCTTGCTTGGTCTGCAGACTGGATACACAAAGTACTGCTGTTTTCTCTGCAAATGGGATAGTCGTGCAAGAGATTCCCACTACATCAAGAAAGAATGGCCACTCTGACAGTCATTGGAGCCTGGGAGGAAAAGTGTTCAGCATCCCCCATTTGTTGAATCAAGGAAGATTTTGTTATCACCCTTACACATCAAGCTGGGTCTGATGAAGAACTTTGTCAAGGCCATTGACAAAACACAAGCAGCTTTCAAGTACCTCCGTGGAAAATTTCCAAGGTTAAGTGAAGCTAAGATAAAGGAAGGTGTCTTTGTTGGTCCTCAGATTCATGAACTTCTTCGAGATGATGCGTCTGACCATGCACTGCGTGGCAAGGAAAAGACGGCATGGAAAGCCTTCCAGTTAGTGGCAATAAATTTTCTCGGAAACAAGAAGGCAGACAACTACAGGTTGTTGGTGGAAAACCTCCTCAAGGCATATAAAAGCCTTGGTTGCAACATGTCACTAAAGATACATTTTTTGCACTCTCATCTAGATTTTTTTCCACCGAACTGCGGAGCAAGTGAGCGACAAGCACGGCGAGCGATTTCACCAGGACATTGCAACAATGAAGAAACGCTATCAGGGCAAATGGAGCCCATCAATGCTTGCAGACTATTGCTGGACAGTGACAAGAGATGCTCCATTTAATGAATACAAGAGACAAGCCAAGAAGCGCCGAGTAGACACTGAATAGGACTAAACTATGTACATAATAGTTTTTTGCCTTTTGTTTCATAATAAATTTTAGTTATACAACCCTTTTGCTGATTTTTAAAGTGTTACATAAACAGGACAGGTGAAATATTATCATGTAAAGCAACCATAAACACATGAAAAGACCTAGGTTTACAATTTATGATTAAAACTCTACTATCTACACAATATACATAGACATAAAATGTAAAAACTTAAATAACTTAGAAACAGTAGCCAATCAGTTGTTTTAATTGTCACATTTGAATTCAGCACATCAAAATACATAATAAATATCACATTTTATCTCTGAAGCAGACGACTTCTCAAAAATTGTAGACCAGTGTAATGGGGCCTTCAGCTATCAGCATATAACCTGGGCAAATGGTCCCAATGGACAAGGTTTAGAGAAGCAATTTCTCATCACTTTAAGCAGTTGCTTCTTGGAACAGCTCATTTTGCTCCATTTTACTCTAACTTGATCCCAACTAAAATGCAGGAGTTGGTTCAAGTAGCTAATCGTGACCACTGTACAATTAAGTTCAACAGCCTTAGGTGGGGACATCCAGCAACTAGCAGAATGACACAATTGGTTACAGCACTGGTGGTTCTAAGATAGAGCAGGAATCCTCTCTGCAACTCTCTGGTTGTTTCCCTCCTGTTAACTTGGCCATGTCACCTGTTCCCAAGGAACAGAAATACCTAGCAGAGCTGATTCCCTTTGGAGGCGAACTCGTGACTTTACACTGGAGCTGAGAGCCTGCCCTGTTTAATGTGTGAGTTGAAAGCCTGATGCAGCACACACTTGTCACATCAGTGACCTTGAGGAGATCAGCACTGCCTCTCCCTGCAGTCCCAGCAGTGTGGGCGCCAGAGTCTGTTTAAAAGTTCCTTTACCTGGTAGGAGAAAATGAGAAAAATCTTCCTTGAAATGAGGAGCCAAGTCTTGAAACTCAATATCCCTTTCACATGCCCCTCTGCGGTTCCTCTCCTGATACATCAGAGCCCAGGAGCGCTTTGCAGAGCATTTTCCAGTGGGGCTGCAGCTACACTCACCTCTGAGAGCTTGGGCCTCTGGAGCGAGAGCAGCCAATGACACCTGTACAGAGTGCCCAGGAAAAGCTGTCATAGTTGTGAATGAGGAAGGAACTCTGCTTTGGGAGCATTTTATGCCCAAATTGCACAGGTGTCAACGAGTATACAACTAAAAGCCAGATGCAAATCAGGCCCTACATGTCGCAGGATGCAACTGGAGAACCTTGATTGAAAGGGACAGAGCTATCCAGTCAAAACACATACCCTCTAAGGGCCACCACTCCCTATTAAAGAAAAGGGTGGCTGCCTTCTGGCCCAAGCTATGCATATCAGGCAGAGCACTGAGGCTGCTGGACAGCTGTGAGTGTTCTCAGTTGGGCCAAGCTTGGGCAATAGATAACGAGCAGAGTGATAAAGAACACCTCTGCTGGAGATGTTAATTCTCTGTCTGTCCAGGGTCTGGGACAGCCACCCTCAACCAGGCACTCAGGGCAGTGAGAGGCTCAGCACAGAAAAAGCAGTCAGAAAAGCAGATTCCGGGTGTAAGAAGGTAGTGGGGGTAAATTGTATTTTCCCTGAAAGGCTTCCAGACACTGGGTCTGGGGAATGTAACCCCCTCTCCTTTCTCAGGGCCTGTCTACACTTTCCAGCTTTCAGCATGGCAAGCTGCGGGTTTTTGTCCCTAGCTCCCCAGCAACCACATTGGAAGCCCTTAGCCACACATCCAGGGGCATGTAAAATGCGAGGTAGCATAGCTGCCCGGGGTCTAAGTAAGACTGCACGTCAGCATCTGGCCTGCCTCTGTACCCACCCATTTTGTGATGTGAACGTAGCAATGCGGCAGTGAATTGCTCTCTACTCCCCGTAGTCCTCCACCGTCACTCCCACAATTCCCTGGCTGTCCTGTATCTTCACGCCTCCCGCTTTTTCTCTAGAAGTTTACTGCCATTTTCACATTCTCCTGAGCATGGTGAAGCCTTTCCTTTTGTGCAAGTGGATTGCTCCAACATTTGGCTCCCACTGTTACCTGCCCTGCCATTTAAAAAAAGATTTCCATCCCTCAGCATGCTGCAAGCTGGCTGGAGAGCCATACCAGGGTGCTGGTGACCCTGTGGGTTGACTACAGCCAGAGCCATGACTTTAGTAGGAATTCCCATAATCCTTATCTCTACAAAAAGATTTTTGTGGCTGCTAGCTGAGCAGGACAGCCGCCAGACACCAGTGCAATCCATGAATTTCTTTAGGGTTCATGGGGGGAGAAGGGAGACTGTACTGTGTGGGGGCATTGCTGCCCCAGATCCCAGCACATACCCTGGGTTCCCTTTGTGGCTGACCACACCGCAACATGCACTGTCTTGGTGAGTAGTGGATTGACGGCTCCTCTGTCTACGAAGTGGACAGTGATGTATGCAGGCAACTCACAATGTTGTACAGGTGTCTAGTGACTAGCTTTGCATAGGGTTCCATGTGTCATTTCTTCCTTTGTGATTCTGAACCCCTTCTATATGATCCCTGAGTACACTCGTTGTCCACTGCCTGTTAGGGTGGGCTCACCCATAAGGTGTGTGCTAGGCTCTGGACCAGCAATGGCCCCATGCAGTACTGTCTCCCCTCCCCGCAACTAACCATAAAGAAATGCATGGATTGGTAATTAACACTGGAAAACTGACAACAGAAGTAACATTAATTAACAGAGCACACAGTGTAGGACGAAGTGGTGTGCGGAGTCTTCATTTATTCACTCTAAGTTAAGGTTTCACGTGCCAGTAATACATTTAAACATTTTTAGAAGGTCTCTTTCTATAAGTCTGTAATATATAACTAAACTATTGTTGTATGTAAAGTAAATAATGTTTTTAAAATGTTTAAGAAGCCTCATTTAAAATTAAATTAAAATGCAGAGCCCCCCGGACTGGTGGCCAGGACCTGGGCAGTGTGAGTGCCACTGAAAATCAGCTTGCATGCCACCTTCGGCACATGTGCCATAGGTTGCCTACCCCTGGTGTAGGACAACAGGACATCATCAAATGTCAGTAAGTTCACTGTGATGTGCACAAATGGGGGCCCAGAGATACCCCTTACTTCCCTTGCATGCAGGGAAGCAGACCTAGAGAGAGCAGGTGCCTTTTCCGGTTGCGTTTACCCGGCGTGCAAACTTGTGCTGTCTTGAGTCGACTCCATATGCATCCAAAGGGTTCTGTAATCTGTGGCAGGCTGCCTTCAGCCTGACAAACGCACAGTCCACAACTATCCTGCAGCCAATGAGCACATGACTGAACCTTCTCCTGGCAGGTCCTGTATTGCTGGGGTAGGTTTTCATGAGCCATGGTAGCAGCAGGTAGGTAGGAGCCCTCAAAATAACAGTAGGCACCAACACCCCATTGACAACGATATTATTAGGGGGAAATAATGTGCCTGCTTCTCCCAAGAGGTCCAGTCCAAATCTCCTGAAAACCCTTGTGCCATGTACCTTGCCAGAACTGCCCATTCTGGTGTTCATGAACCTGCCTCTGTGGTTCCCAAGGCCGGCAGAATGATGGTGCAGTGCCCTTCGCAGTTTATATAGTCACTTGTCCTTGTGGTAGGCAAATTACAGGCACATGTGCCATCAATGCACACTTGGGGAAAGCCAGCACATTCTCGGAAAGCCAGCTATTATTTTTGGCACACTTCTAATGCCAATCACATGTGGTATGTCACAGTAACAATCACCCGGCAAACCTCCACTACCACAACCCTCACAGTTGACTGGCTAGCCCTGGACCTAAAGCAGCCAAGGGTATTGCAACCTGCTTCCTCACTGATATGGCCTCCCTCAATAGAGGGTCAGGGGGAGGGTCAGGACAAACTCCTCACACAGTTCAAGGAAGGGCTGTTCCCTCATGTAGAAGTTCTGGCCCTGTGGCTGGTATTCCCAGGCCTGATGAGGTCCCACCACACTATGCTAGTTATCCTGCACCAGAAATGCCACTCCACACATGGAAAATAAGCTGTAATTGCTGCATTCAATAGGTCTATACAGTCTGATGTGAAAGGATCCCACCCTGAGTTCTTCTGCCTTCTTTGTCTCAGAAACTGTTCCTGAAATGCTAGCCAGTATCTCGTCAAACATCGGCGCTGCTGCATAAACCATTCACTTGCAAACAGGAGCAGCTGATCAAATAGATTCATGGCTCATCCCTGGGTTAGAAGCGACAAGCTGAGCACATTGCACAGGCAGAAAGAAGAGACCTACAGGATGGCAGGCTGAAAGCAGTTCTGCACAGGTGTTGGAAAAGCACAGACAAGTTGTAGTAGTAGAGTGACTCCATGGGGCAAAGATGCTAAGGACTATGGGATAGACACCTACAAAGCTAGGCACAGAACAACTTGTAGCTCCAGTGTCAGCATGGAATGTGGCATACACATGTCTCTGCAGTATGGACTCTGGCAGCAGGGTTAGCTAACACATGGATGCATACCCCCAAGCCAGGACATGGATACATTCCCAATGTAGAGATAATGGAGTGACTTCAGTCCCCCACTTCCTTTGACACTTAATGATATCCTCATATCCCAGCCACTTTGAGGGTAAACTCTTCCTGCCAGGACACCAGTGAACCCACCATGTAGCTGTCAGAATAACACCAACCCAGTTTTGCAGTGGATATTGGCGCACGGAGCTGTGTGCATGGGAGCAAACCCCTTCCCTCCCTGTTCCTCTTCCCTGGAGCCATTGCTAGAGAAGGGGCAGACTGTGCAGTACTCGTATTGTGTCTCTGAACCATCCATGTCCTCCTGGAGACCCCTCTAGGCCCTGTTCACAGGATGGCAGACCCTGCAATTGTGAACAGAGAGTTTTGTCTGGGTTCTGTGCGGCGCTGACTCTAGCATGGTTTTACCACCCAGTTACAACGGGATTCTCAGTGCTAGGAGGTCTGCACGTCAGTCTGGGGGGAGCTGCCTGAGGCTGCCAGTAGCACACAAGGGCTGAGGAAACATGAACTAGTTGTCCCTGATTGTCACCATTGCCCTGCCATTCTCATATCTCCCACTCCAGCAGTCTTCTCCCCTTCGTTACTTGGGCTTGGTACCGATAGAGTCCTCCCATTGTATAGCACAGTCTCTTACAATGTATGGGTCTGGTTTTAAAGTAGAGTAGGGGCTTGTCAGGATGGAGAGTCTACTCCCGTTTCAAACAGCAGTACGTCAAAGACTAGTAGGCAACTTCTGGTGCATGGTCTCAGAGCCATGCAGCCAGCTAGTGCACGGCAGGCTGGCGTCCTGTAGATTCACACCCCACCTGGCTGTGTGCTAATTCTCCATCTAGCCAAGGCCTTACAGTGGCCTGTCTGGTTTCCTAACATACCCGAGCAGGCACCATGGCCATATAAAACAACTAGCAGCAAACCCCACTTTTCTCAGCTGGGAACCTGGGCTTGGAAAGGGAACAAGACCAAATGGCTTTTATCACTGACTTCCACCATAAAAAAAATAAATAAATCACGCTATGAAACACTAAAAGAGACCCACAGAATGAGGCCACCATGTTGTAGGTGAGGAGTGACCTAGTTGTGCCCTTGTATCTCCACAGGCAGCTGGGGACGGGAGGCAGATGTTACCGGTTATTTGGGGGGATAGTTTCTACACTGCTGATGTCATTCCCCCTAATGATGAAATATTGGTCCTCATTAGAAAAATAAACGAACAACTCTTTTCCAATGGGAAACAAGGGCATTGTTCTCTCTTCTGTGGCAGCTCTTCCCCCACCTGGGCTGACAGACATGCAGAGGGCTGTGCTTAGCAAACAAGCAGGAAGAGATGAAGTGCTCAGCCTGAGTTAAGAGCTACAGTTCCCAGGCACCCCGCCCCGTGCTTGATCGTGAAACTGAAAACTCAGCACGGATGCCAAAATCTGGGAAGGAACTGTTCTGTATCACAGCCCCAGGCCTGCTCTCCTTCCAGCCACTCATCACACACACATGAAGAATCCATCCATCATCTCACAAGTAATCAGGAGGTATCTTTAACACCAGTAAGTGGGGGAGCATTACCAGAGAGGCAGTTTGAGCATGTGCAGAAGATTAATTCAAACTGGAAGAGGTGCAGAGAAGAGCTTCTAGGATGGTCATGGAAAAGGAGGGCCTGTCTTATGAGAGGAGCCTGGAAGAGCTTGGCTTGTTTAGCCTGGCTGAAAAAAGGCTGAGGGGAGATGGGATTGCTCTCTAGAAATACTTTAGGAGTGTAAACACCAGCAGGGAGGGTGAAGAGTTATTTCAGCAAGAACAAATTTAAACTGGCCATGAATAAATTCTGGCTGGAAATTAGAAGCTTTCTAATCATCAAAGGGGTGAGGTTCTGGAACAACCTCCCAATACCAGTTGTGGGGCAAACAAGTTAAGTATTTTTAAAAGAGAGTTGGACAAATTTCAAGTGCAGTTGTTTGTGATGATGGGGGAGTTGTATGTATTATTTTCCTAAAGCTCATGTTTCAGGATGTACGTCAAAGACTAGTAGGCAACTTTTAGTGCATGGTCTCAGAGGGATCAGGAAGGGACTCTCCCCTAGTGTATTTGGAGAGGGTATTTTTTATCTTCCTCTGAAGCATCAGGGATGACCATGGCTGGAGATGGGACATTGGATGGGGAGGGCTATTGCTTTGAGGTGGCACAGTGTATTCTCTCTCTCTCCGGTGCTTGACTGGTTCTACGCACATGCTCAGGGTCTAACTGATTGCCACATCTGGAGTTGGATGGGAATTTCCCCCAGGTTGGAGTGGCAGTAACCTTGGAGGGCATCCACCTTCCTTTGCAGCATGCGGGTGCGGATACTTGCCAGGCTTATCTTAGTTTATCTCACTTAATCATTTCCATGCCCTAGCCTGGGACACTGGTGCACCTCGGTCCCTCCTATTCACTGCCTGTGGCACAGACTAGTCTAGTCTCCCGTGGGCTGCGATACTTTGGTGTCATTTCCATTGTTGGGTTTAGTGTGTGGGGGCTGGGCGGTGGTGGTGACCTGTGATACACAGGAGCTCAGATTGGATGCTCTAGTGGTCCCTTCTTGCCTTAACTCTATGACTCTATGAGAAGGCCCCCGGTTCTGACTGGCATGGGGATGCCTGGCAGCTGGTTTGATCTCCTCTAAACCCCAGATGCCAGCAGAGGAGCTTGGCTAGGAAGAGCCGGGCTTAGTGTGTTTGTGCCGCCTGCCCTCTAGAAGTGGAATGTCCCACGTGCCCAGTGGAGTGTCGAGTCATTTGTAACTGCCTTGCCCAGGAGGGTACAGCTGTGCTGCAGCGGGGATCGAGCCTCCCAGTCCAGTGGACAGACACATGCTAGCGGGGTTTGAGCGAGAGCACTAAGAGTACCAATGTGGATGTTGTGGCTGGGGCTGGTGCATAGGAGTGGACTTAAGAACCAAGCTCCAGCCCGAGCTGCGACTGCTCTTTTTAGCACACTAGCTTGAGCCCTGTCTACCCAGGCTGCCAGCTGGAGTGCAAACCTAACCTTAGTGGCTGGAGGCCCAGGTGGGCATAACCATGTCCTGTTTTGCTTCCACGCAGCTCAGAAAGGAGCGAAAGGCAATGGGGAGGAAGAGGTGAAATCTTTACAATCTACTCGAGTCACTCTGAGATTCTTACAAGCAGCAAGGCTGGGCTACCAGGTGGTTCTCTGAGGATGCTCTTGGGACCTCCCCGGCAGCGGAGCAGACGAGGTGCTGAATATTTCTGAGCCGTCATTTCATCCTCGCCTCTAGGGTCCCTTCAGTAGGCAGTTCAGTAGGTGTTAACAAAACCAGTCAGTCCCCAAGGTGTTAAAGAGTCTGACAGCAATCCCTGCCCCCTCATGTCTCAGCCTGCACTCTGCACATTTGTGGTGTCAGAATGTCACTGGCTTTCCAGCTGCCAGAGCCGTCCAGCGCAGGCCAGACCTGAATTCTGAGCAGATGGCTTTTTAAAAAAACCTTTCATGCTGCATACACCATGAGGAAGAAATAACGAGCACAAAGCCATTTTTTCCTTTCATAATACTGCCAGTGCATGGAGACACTCTTTCAGCTCAGGTGAGAGGAGCCTGTCTTATTGGAGCAGAAAGTCATGTCTAATGTGCACAGTTAGCTGACCGCCTGGGTGTCTGACCATGACAACAGAGATGATGGGTCCCCTCATGTACACACCTGCACACATGTGGAAATACTGAATTTCTAGCTACAACTGGAAGTGATAAAACAGCTCTGGCTCCCAAACTAAAGGCAGGAGAAGGTGGGATTCTGGCAGAATGAGAACTGATCATAGGAACATCTAGTCTGAATTCTTCAGAAATATTTGCTGTTGGAAAAACTAAGTGGTATGTTGGTATTTGCTCAGCATCTGTTATGTTATTATTCTGGTGAAGGCAGGAATTCCTCATCAGCTTAGCTACTTTCTGCAGTTGGCGAGAATAAGAGAAAGCTGCCCTGTTTCTCTCATGGAATCATGTGGCTATGGGCCCCCAGATCTGTGCATCGTGTACTCCACCTCACAATGTTTACACCTCACTTGGAGCCATTCACAGCCACTGTGTCTAGACTCAGCCTGTTCTCTCTGCCCGGTCTGCATGCCCCTCGGAAGTGTATTCTGTCCTTTTCTGAAGCCCAGTGGAGCAATGTCTCCCTCAAACTAATGAAACAGCAGTGAGAAGCTCCTAAGCTCTTTGAGGTAGGGTCTGTCTCTTCGACTGTGTTTGTCTAGGCCTAACACTGGCAATGGGGCTTGATCCTGAGCGGGGGTTGTTGAGCACTGCTGCAGTGTTAGTGGTAATATTAACAGTAACAACAGCAGGCGCGTTTTCAAGAGAAATAATATTTGTCAATACCCCACCATCGCCCCACTTTCCCCAGACATCTCCTCTGTTGGCAGGATACACACCCTGAGTGCACCAGAACCATCAGCATTTTGACTGGGGTGCACATTGAGACATGAGGGAAAGCGGCCCCTCTGTCCCCAGCACAGGGGGATGTGCAGGGATCTCCCACACAGGGAGCATCCCAGATCAGAGGGACCCACCATGGTCTGATTTGGTATGAAAATCTGTGTTCTATCTTGGGCTCAGCAATTCCTTCATAAGCACGTCTCAAAGGAACCAGAAAGCTATTTTTATGTGCAGCAGTATCCCTGCTCCCTGGGGTTAGGTTTCAGCAGAAAGAAGCTAGTTTTTCGCTGACATCTTAATACTTGAGGGGGAGTTTGGGCTTCTCAGGGGAGTGAGTGAGTGCAGCATATGGCTTTGCCAACTGCAGAGGGAATATGAGCTGGGCCAAATATATGAACTCAGGGATTTATACATTTGTTTTAAACATTACAAGTTCTTTTTAAGTAATGAGTCTCTCTTCACCCCCACACACACCATTTATGGGGCTTCCAAATATTCCCTTTGAATAGACCTTGCTGGGCGCTGTAGACTGTGGAGCCTACTTGAGGAAGAAATCTCTTTACAAACATTGCAGACAACAAATATTCCTCACTTCAGGCAGCAGCACTGACTAGCAGAATTTATTTCTCCAATTCAGCTCCCCATTTCTCATTCCTATCTAAACACCTGAAATGAAATGTCCAAAACTAGCCTTGGGAATGAAAGTGAATCCCTTGTCTCAGAGGAGACAGCTTCCTGGGATGACCTGACCAGATGATCTCTTACTTAGAGACATTTGTGATCAGTGACTCTCGAATGTCAGATGGATTTATTTTCTTTATTTGAGAAGGGTAGAAAATGCCACCCCTACAGGCTTCTACTGAGGACCAGGGAGAGGTATAGTATGTTGGGTCAATGGTAATTAGGAAGGTAAGATAATTATCTATTACAGAAAATATCGGTGCCAGAGACAAATTGCTGCAGTAGCTAATCTGTCATTCTGAGTTCAAATATCAAGGTCTTTGCCCCTAATTTAATAAACATTAAAGCAAAATTCTATGGAAAATTTTCTTTATTTCAAAATCATAGACTTCAGTTACTGACCTGCCTCAAGAGACATGCGTGCCCTGCCTCTCTCCGGTGGTGTTACACTATTCATTCCTTCAGTGCTCCTTGGGAAGAGAAGACCAGGGGCTAGATTGGGGCTGGGAACATGCCCACATAGGGGAGTAAGGGAAATAAGAACAACCCTTTGTCCCCATGTGTTGGCTACCAAGACCTTGGGTCTAGTTGTGCAGCACCCACCTACTCCCACTCACCCAGAGCAGAGAGTGGGCAGGGAAGAACAGGGAATGCAAGAGACTTGGCTGCTTCTTCCCACCCCAGCACACAGGCCAGTGCAGCAAAATCCATGCAGTTGGGGTAGGCCAGCAACAAATTACCTGCCCCAGGAGCAAGGGGGAAGCAGGGAAGGGAATTGTGCATCAGAGGGGTATCTGTGGGCTTGTCTACACTTAAAACACTACAGAGGCACCACTGCAGCTGCTCCACTGCAATGCTTCAGTGTAGACACTACCTACACCAATGGGAGGGGATCTCCTGTTAACATGTGTAATCCAGGCAAACTGCTCCTCTGACCCCTCCTGGTCTCTCTGAGCATGCCCCCTCTAGCTCTCAGGCCCCAAGTGGTCACCTGTCTCTCAGGGTGGGATCATGTGACTCTTGCCTTCACAGACCAGGCCCTGGGCTTCAGTCCCTGTGTATCTCAGCAGGTCTGATCTGTCTCCTACACCTACAGGTCTGTTCACTGTGGGCAAAGGCAGTGGGATCCAGTGATCAAGCAGCCTCCGAGAGCAAAGTATTATTTATTTAGCACAAAAACATTTCAGAGAAAGGAGAAGTTACAAGCAATTAAACCGGCTGTATGCATGCCTGCCCTTCCCTAAGGCTTAGCATTCCCTGGGCTGGGGATGGCTCTGTGGCTAAGACACTGTCCTCAGAGTGTCAGCCTGTCCCCTAGCTAGCTTCTGACAAGTAAACCCTTCGCCCCTGAGAAGGGCTTTACAACTGGTTAGTGGTTCTTTTGAGCTCCAGGCTCTCAGCTCTGGCAAAACGAGGTTTTCAACCTGTTGGAAACAGGAGACAGGATTCTTGAAGCTAACAGGTTGCCCCATTGTCCTTCAAGTGTATACTGGGGTCCTTATCTAGATATATTGTGTGGCTTTCCTGTTTGCTCTTCCTGCAGCTATACAGTCATACAGGACATTCTAATAACTCACCATAGGAATACAGTAACTTTACCTCACTCACCAGATCACTTACAATATTCATTCCATTGTTATATATCAGTCTTCAGAGATTAATACATAACAATTCCCTGTGCATCACACATACGCCTAGGAACAAAGAAAGCAGGCTGTATTTACACAATGGGGGACTCTTGTGGGAAGCCGTGCCTCTGAAAAAGACTTGGGGTCATGATAGATAATCAGCTGAACAGGAGCTCCCAATATGATGCTGTTGCCAAAAGGACTAATGTGAGCCTTGGATGCATAAACAGAAGAATCTTGAGTAGGAGAAGAGAGGTTATTTTACCTCTGTGTTTGACACTGATGCACCTGCTGCTGGAATACTGTGTCCAGTTCTGGTGTTCAGATACATGGGACTTTGCAGATTCCTTGTAAATAAACACAATGGATCAAAGAAAACACCAGACACCATCAGTTTCCACTTCCAACTGGAATATCCCACAGAGCCCCCAGCTTTGACTAGTCACTCGGGTAGAAAGTGGTAACATTGCTGTTTGTTAAAGGAGGGTTTACTGAGCAATCTACTTTCTCCAAGCATCTCCAGACATTGTAATGGTCAGAAAGTCTAATACAGACCTAAGTATCTGAGTTAACTATAGAAGACTTAATAGCCAGACAGTTTAATAGTCACTAACTTCCTATCGCAGCTTCCTAGCACACCTGGGTAAGTGGAAAGGGAACTTTATTTTAGTAGTTTATATGGCATCCACCTACAATCATGCTGCTGTGGAAAAAGAAGATTGAGGGGAAATTGCTTTTGTGACACAGGAATGTTACAGTATCGGAGAACGTGGGCTCCCTCCAAGCCTGGGATGGGCGTTCTATCTATGGAACAGCTGCTGGGTGGTCCCATCACATCAGCACCCTGCTGATTTCCCTTTGACTGAGTTTCTAGTGGTCTCTATCTCCATATTGCCTGTAAATGTCTTTTGACCAGAGAGCCTCTTGTGGGGAAGGAAGTAGTCTCCCCCATCTGATCCCAGATAGAACATGAATAGTTTCCCTACGTGTTTCCTCAAGGTTTTAACCACTTCACCAGCATTCCCTGCTGCCGTCGGTATCAGCATCTTTTAAGGTAACAGCAGTTTCTACTCCCACATTGACAATCCTGGGGAAGGTTCACCCCTTGTGGACTAGCTTCTGATAACTTTACTCTTTCTAAAGTACTGCACTCACTGGGGCTACCTGTGGAGAAAGATGTTACTCAGCATGAGTAAAGGCATCGGAATCAGCCCTCTGTGAACTGAGATCATGAACTTTCCCTGCTGAGCCAGTTATAAACCCCAGTTTGCCTTTTGGCAGAGCCTCCTTCCTAACTTGATGAGAGGAGTGTAGCAGCTTCTGTTTCCCTTGGGTCATCTCCTATTTGGGGCAAAGGCAGGAGAAGCTCTGTAAGGCTCAGGCTACACTGGGAAGCTTACAAAGAGTCCCACAGACCCTCACATTGGTTCAAATGAACTGTCATTTAGCCAGTGGAAGCCCCAGTGAAGACAATTCTCTGGCAGCCAGACTTGTGTTACCACCACTTTAGTTACTCCTAGTGAACAGAAAGCCTACAGGAGGCAAGGGTAAAAAGGAGTCCAGCCATCAGAGCCTCATCAGCACTAGGATCCTCAATGGCTTTAGCACAGCTTCAGCGGAACCAGTTTTAGTTCAGTCCCATTACAGAGAGTTCTTGGAACGGGGTCTGTATTTTCCCAACATTCAGAGTGATACATATTGGGCATTCTGGTTCAGGCTTCTCTCTAAGAGAAAATCAGTAGCACATCAGACTGTGTACAGAGGTTCTAGGTCACCGAGTGGCAGCCTCACCCCAGGCCAGGCTGTCCCGATTCGAGGTAATGTTTATCAGGAATCACTTTTAAACACGTGTAACCTGACCCTGGATCCAAATCACCGCTTCCACCTCTGCAAAGATCTTGGATTTTAAACGTATTATATTTAATTCCGTTTAAAACAATTGTTTTGTTTCAGTGCTTTGACACTGACCCAGCAACATGAACTTCCCAGTGAAACCAAGCTACAAAAAGTCTGAATTTCGACTCATTTGGGCCTGCTTTTGCTGTCCTTCCTGACATGAAGCAGTATTTTATGCCGGTGAAATCAATGGAATTATCCCTCGTCATGAGCAATGGGATCAGGGCATGTTGCTTTCCAAATACACGAATAATACCATCATCCAGTAAGAGCAGAAGCTGGGACAGCATCACGCCCTTTATTGGCATTTACTAAAACATCACTGAAAACAGAGCAGAACCTTCCAAGGTTTCCAGTGAAACTCTGAGACGCTGGCCAGATTTTGTACTGCTTCTGGATTAGCTAGTACATTAATTATTTTCTAAAAACATTCCCTGTGGGATTTTCAGCTTGCAAATGCTGCTGTCTGCCATGCTGTCAATATTAGTCGGGCATGCCTGGAGAGATTTCTTTGCCCTCCAGGTCCGCTATGGAGAGTGTGAAGAGGAATGCACAGCCTCAGATTGCAGCAGCATTTCTGCTGCTCTCCCTGTAAAATTAGAGCTACCAGGAATCTTGGCATAAAACAAGCAGAAATGCTGGCATGGTAATCCTGCCGGCAAAACGTCTCAACCCCTACACTTCTGCTAAGACACTGCTGGGCACTGGACCCTGGAGGTGGTAAGAATATATTTTCCATACTAAAAGGCTTTATTTATGCTGCTGAGATGTCCTGGGTCAGATTAAATCATATAAAAAGAGTGCTTTGTGTATTCCATGCAGCACTAACCTATTCCGTCTGCTGCCAGAATACTGTATTGTCTAGTTAAGAAATGTCCTCGAGGGGTCTGATCTACCATTATGAGTAGAGTCCCATGCTGGTGGGGCAAGAGCAGAGCTGGAAACATTAACTGATTTCAGAGGACAACAAATTGATGATCATAACTGACAAGAGACTTCAACTAATTGTCCTGACTGAAGGGCAATTTGGGCCAGCCATTGCTCTGGCTTATAGTGCATGAAAGCTAAGGGTTCTGGGGCTAAATGTAATCCCATGGAGAGTTTAGCTGTTGAACCCTTGCTTGTGTCAAATGAGCTGGGCATGCAGGGGACTGACATGGCTGCCTTCTCTTCTAATTCTGTCCCTGGCCCTGCGCTCTCCCAGGAAAGGGCCGTGAGCACTCTGCCTCGGCCCCAGAGCCAGAAGGATGAGGGATTTCCAGGTGAGTGATGTATTCTGTTTCTAGTTATGACACCTGAGAGGTTTTCCTCTGGAAGCCATAGAGTGGGAAAGAGTGAAACGCCAGGAGGGGCCCAGCAACTTTCTGAACAGTAGAGAGGCAGGTAAAAAACCCAGCTAACAGGGATTTTAGGATTGGCAGCTCTTAATCATGCATCAGAGTTTCCTGGTTAATCAAACTTTTCCTATCTCTATAGTAAACACCAGAGAAAGCTATCTGGACACTGAGTCCTAGCAGAAGAGGATGAAGTTCCAAAATGCCCTTCTCATCAGACAGCAGAACAGCTGATGGGCTCCAGTTACAGAACAGGTGAGTGAGAAGCCTATGGGTAGGAGAGGGAGTGCAGTCAAGGAGGAGAAGGAAGAAGGAGAGAGACAGTGAAGTGACAAGGAGAGTAAAGGAGGCTAGGAGTATAATATTAGCAACAGCAGCTGCTGGCAACTGACTTCTAGAAAAAGAGTGAGTAGGTGACACGTTCCTTCCCTGACACTCCATCTGGGACATAAGGAAAGAGATCCCAGGATGAAGAGAGCTTAGTGCAGCTTTGATGTCTGACTGTGGATGCTGTTAATGGATGGTGTACCTACACTGTAACTTATCCACGCCTTTAACATACACTTGGCCATACTGAATCATAGAGGGAAAATACCTGTTATACTACCAGGCCACTTCCCAAGTGGCTAAGTAGATTGGTCCCTATAGTATATTTTTTAATGTTTGCTACAGTCTAGTTTTTACAGTTGCAAGCAATGGGGCCCCATCACTTCCCTGGGCAACTCATCCACAGCCTCATACTTCACGCTGACAGGCAGCATCTCCTGGTATTCAGCTTAAATGTTTCCTTATTTAACTTCACATCATTATACTCATTGTATCACCAAAGAACTTAATGCCTATGCCACTTAGCCATCACTTTGCAAAGCTGGACAGATTTCTCTCTTTCCCTCTAAATCAGTCCCTCTGGCTTTGCTCTCTTCAGAGTTCCCTCCAGTTTATCACGATCTTTCTGGAAGGTCATGCCTAGTACTGAGTTTAATATTCCATTTGAGGCCACACCTTGCAAAGCCTCCCAATTCATGAAGGATGTTGCATAGATTCATAGTTTCCAAGGCCAGAAGGAACCATTGTGATTATCTAGTCTGACTCCCTATAGGCCATAGAGCTTCCCCAAAATAATTCCTTTTTGAAGTAGAGCAGATCTTTTAGAAAAATAGCTAATCTTGATTGAAAAATTGCGAGTAATGGGAAATCCACCCGAGCCCTTGGTAAATTGTTCCAATGTTTCATTGGCAGGATGCATCTCATTTTATTAGTTTCTGCCTATGGTTCTCCCCTGGCTAGGCCCCTTGGATTGTTTGTTGCTTGGAGCTACAAAATGAAAATTAGGTATTGGGTGCTGTATACCCAACTTTAACCCCTTGAATGCCAGGAGAAACCACATTTGTTTCCAAATGCACCAGTCATCTGAAGGCAGGTGATGGACACAAAATAAAGAGTCAGAAAGACAGTATAGCCAAAGACCCAGATGGATCCACTTGCCCAGATGTAGAGGAGCCCATGGGCAGATGTTCCCAAAGATTCCTCTAGGTTACTGGGGTCTCTCAGTTACACATTTTGCCCTTCAGCTTTGCCCATTAGGGACATGATTCAGTAATCTCTTCTTATACTGAATAGCATTTACTCACACCAGTATCCCTATTGACTTCAAAGGGACTACTCACATGTGTGAATGCTACCAAATATGAGTAGGGACAGCTCTAAAGTCAGACTTCAAAGGCTTGGCAAGCCTCTTTCTTTCTTTCTTTCTTTCTTTCTTTTATGCATGAGAGAGAAATCAGCTCTTGCAGCAGGTAGGTTTGCAGAGGTACTAGCACATTGTTTAGGTAGCGTTTGGAGAACTGAATAATTGGATTTGGCTTTGTAGACTGGAAGCCTCTGAAGGAAAAGGTCTTTCTGCAGCCCAGGGGGCATTTTGTGAAATTCTGGTGATATTAGTGGGAATGACGCTTTGGTGCATCAGTAAATAGACACCACTCTCTCTTGCTGATACTGTTTAAAAGCCTCTGCAGTGCAAATGGTGCAGCAGCTTTGGGTGCAGCACATTAACTGCATCTATTTTAAACCTTCTCCCAGTGATGTTCCTTTATGGCCATTATGGACCAATGTTTTCTCAATATCAGTTACCTTTGCATCAGCACTTACCAGCTGACGCACAGCCTGAGTCCAGAAATAGTGTGTTGATGCAAAGTGACTCTTGTCCTCCATGTAAGGCAGCAAATCACAAACTGAGGAGAAATTAATTTTCCATTCCCCTCTCATTAATGTTTCACTTTGATCTTGATAATCCATCATGCTTTATGAGATCCTCCATTCAATGGCACAACCGACTCAGCACAGCAAAATACATGGGACTAGTGTGAATTTTCTAAAGATGACATTTAGCATAAAATACCTTGACTGAGATTTTTAGCTAAAGTTAGTGAAACCACAATGTTTATATTTTCCAAGTTAAAAAATAGAATTAATTTCTTCTAAAACAATCACATTCTGAAAAATAAAAGAGCCTACATTTTTTCCAAGCAGATTTCAAGATCATTTAAAAGTTAAGTCACGTCTGTCAGTTCATCAACTCCAGATGGTCACTGAAACTTTATCCAAAGTTAATATAAATTAATTTGTTTTAAAATATATTCCGCAAACTGTAATCAGTATCTTTTGAATTCAACTAATTAAATAAATATACTCCTGAAATGAGAACTATTTCCTCACTAGGAATTTTTACAGATTCACAACAGCAACACATACAGAACACTCCAAGATTAACATTCCCTGGGAACAAAACATCTCCATTATTTGGGATTATCAGGCACAGTGAGACATTTACAGCCTCCCACAAACAGGAACACTGGTACCATTCAGGATTGAGATCTGGCTGTCAAATATTGTCACCAGTGTCTAAATAGATGTGAACTTCATCATTACCTTCTTTTTGCTATGTTTTTCCTTAGCCAAAAAGCAAACCTGTACATTCCAAGAGGATTAGTCTTATTTTAGATTCAGGGGAAACAACAATGCAAGAAAAAACTTGTATAAAGTCTCTGTGAGAGAGCACAGTGTGTGTGACTCACTCTGTTATAGCAGCCATCTTAAACAGACTCAGTGGGTAGCGTCTCTACAGACTGGCTAGTGTGTATACTTAAAGTGAAGTTAACAGAAAATAGCCTTATAGTCAAACATCTAAATACACCACACATCACAACAAGTTCAGTAGCAGCCCTACAAATTTCACAGCTAGAGATGAAAGCTAAATCTAATGTAATTTCAAGGTATAGAAAACATGTCTTACAATAAGAAGCTAAAGGAATGTAATCCATTTAGTTGATAAAAGAGAAGTTTAAGGGACAAGTTGACCGTGGTTTATAAGTACCTACATAGGAAGTTGATATCTGACACTAGAAGGCTCTTTAATCTAACAGACACTAAGGCATAATCCACTGACAGGAAGTTGAAGTCACCAAAGTGTACACTGGAAATAAGATGCAAATTTTTAACAGGGAATGTAATTAATCATCAGACTATCAAGGGAAGTGGTAAATTCTCCCGTTACTTGGAGTCCAGCACTAATACAAGTAAGGGGTATTTTTATAATACAACTTGACTTGTATTTTGAGTAATTGGCCTGGTAGCTCTTGAACAAATACATTAGCAATACTAGGTGGCAATATCCTTCTCGCTATTGTAAGCGGGCATTTGGCGGGGGGGCTCCACGTTAAAAAAAAATACTAAAGTGGAGCATGATTCAGAAAAGGTTGGGAACTCCTGAATTACAGCAGATTGTTTAGAACAACAGCCAATATTGATTTAAAAGTTGCACTGATGAAGAATCCACCGTGACCTTTGTTCTCAGAGACTGCCGACTTGATCAGGTCCCCTTCAGAATCTAGCTAGAGAAGGAGGAAGAGGCACCAGCTGCCCTCTAACTTTTAGCCCAGCGGTTAGAGCACTCACTGGGGATGTGGGGGACCCATGTTCAGTTACCCCTGTGTCAGAAAGGGAGAAAGGATTTGAACAGGGGTCACGCACATCTCTGAGGTGAGTGCTCGAACCACTGAGCTGTGGGACACTCTGACATGGGAGCTCCCTCAATCCCTCCTGTTGAAGTGATTCCACTGTGGATAAATGATGGAAGCATCACTGGGCTAGCGAAGGGGGAAAGAACTCTGTAGCCTGGTGGTTAGGGCCCCCAAGTAGGAGGTGGAGGACGAACAGGCCAGTCCGTTGCTCCACTGACTCTTTAATTGTTTATCCCCAGTGGAACTGCTTCAACAGGAGAGTTTGCTATCTCATAGCTCCATGGTTAGCACATGCTCCTGTGAGACCCTGTTCCAATCCTTTCTCTCCTTCAGCAGAGGAGGGAATTGAACCTGGGTTTCCTAGACACCGGGTGAGCATGCTAACCATGAGTCAAATGTTATAAAGTGGGTTCCTTTTCCAGACGTTTTGTGTGGAGCTAGGCAGCTCCCTAGCTTAGTCTCACAGCCTAAGCTACCTGACTCCAAGAGAGTCATTCTCATTTGCAAATCACTAGCAGACATTGGCACCTCCCTGCACCCTGGCCTTCCTGAGAGGTGGGGCTTAGCACACACCCTTCTCATCGGCATCTCCTCTTGGCTAGCCTAGGTAGCTCCCTGCCTAGTGTGGCTGTTGTGAATGTCAATCTAAGGCACAGCATCTCTCCCTCCCTACGCATTGCATAGGGAACCCAGGCTCCTAACTCAGGCTTTGTGAATTGCAGTGCATTCCTATGATTTTCTAGGTGCCTAAAAGTTAGGTGCTGCCATGCTGAGTGTCACAATGCTAACTAAAGCCATTGCAAAAGGCCTTACGTATCTGTTACAGAAACTGCAGACTTAGGGTGCAACATCTCTTTGCACTTCCACTGCTCACTGAAGGCCACCAACCAAGGGATAAAGAGTGCAGACTAATCTAGGCTTTGACCAACATACAGGGGCGGCTCTAGACATTTTGCCGCCCCAAGCATGGAGGGTCCGCTGGTCCCGGGACCAGCGAACCCTCGGCAGGCAAGCCACCGAAGGCAGCCTGCCTGCCGCCCTCCCGGCGCCGGCAGAGCGCCCCCCGCGGCTTGCCGCCCCAGGCATGTGCTTGAAGCGCTGGTGCCTGGAGCCGCCCCTGCCAACATAGCAGATCCTTAGAGGGATATCACCACCCAGCACAAAGCAACATTTTCTACAGGGAAACATTTGCTTGATGAAGAGAATGGTCTGCATGAGATGGCTTAGGGCAGAAAGAAGGGGGGCACAAACCCATGACATCTATCTGTCTGCAGGGTTCTGAACTCCCACCCAGCACTGTCGCATCTGAGCACCTGCCACATAAAATCAATTAGAAATAGTGAAGTCCTTCATGAACTTGATAGTCTTTGGCTCTTCTCTCTTCACAGAATGAAAACTCTGCTTGTGGTAGGGTTATGATTCTTTGGCTGGTTGGTTGGGTAGTGTTCTGGGGGAGATTTTTTTTTGTGGGGGGGTCAGGTTTTTGTGGGGAAGAAAGGTGTTAGTGTTATGAGTGCAATTTTTGTTATGGTGGAAAAGCTTTGACAAAGAAGGCTTTGTGACCTTCAGCAACATCTGGTTCTCACTGAAAGCCCTGCTGAGGGTTCACGAGTTATTCCAAACCTGCATCTTGGAGATGGCCAAAAACGTTGCTGAGTGCATTTTTGGTGCTGCTGCTGTTGTTATAGTGCATCACATCAAAAGGCACTTTATTACTATTATTTATGTGATATCTGTCTCAGTGGTGCAATTACTAGGGTCATTCAGCTAATAACAAATAGGTTGGTGATTTGAGCCTACCCAGAGATGGTGTTATCTTAGTTTTTTGAAGCAAACAGACCTGTACATCAGCCATTATGTATTTAAAACTAAAAATGCTCCAGCGCTGACTGGAGAAAGTAAATAAGGAAATATTATTTAATCCTCATAACATAAGAACTAGGGATCACCAAATGAAATTAATAGGCAGCAGGTTTAAAACAAACAAAAGGAAGTATTTCTTTACACAACGCACAGTCAACCTGTGGAACTCCTTGCCAGAGGATGTTGTGAAGGCCAAGATTATAACAGGATTCAAAAAATAACTAGATAAATTCATGGAGGACAGGTCCATCAATGACTATTAGCCAGGATGGGCAGGGATGATGTCCCTAGCTTCTGTTTGCCAGAAGCTGAGAATGGGAGACAAGGGATGGATCACTTGATGATTACTTGTTCTGTTCATTTCCTCTGGGGCACCTGGGATTGGCCACTGTCAGAAGACAGGATACTGGGGTAGATGGATCTTTGGCCTGACCCAGTATTGCTGTTCTTCTGTTCTTATGACTATCTTATTGCCCCATTGGGGGTGTTGGGCAGCTAGGTCCCCAGGGATCCCAAAGAACTGAGCAGTGTCTCCTTAGCATGTAGGCAGCTAGGATCAGACATTATGAATGGGGAGTCTGGTGCACCCGGAAAACCCTGGATTTAGTCAATGAAATGCTCCTTTGTTGAGAGTTAAATAACAGAATAAGATTAAAGCGATACTGAAGAAGTGCAGCCAGCAATGGCTGATACTGCACAGTGCATCCCTGCTAACATGTACTTAGTGTTCAGGTAAGAGTTGGCACTGTGGGAGTCTACAGGCAGTATCATGATATAAAAGGATTCAAGATGACTCTGAGATTGGTGTTTGAGGCACCTCACTAAAATGTGATGTAATTATCACATTAGAATGTAGTCAGCACCCACTCTCTGCAGCCCTCTTCATGCTAAAATTATTATTTCCTCCTGGATAAATTATGCTGTCGAGCCCTTAGGAGTGTCTCATCACTAATACAGTCTTATATTTCTGCCTTAAAAATAGCCCTCAATACAAATTCTTCTGATACTAAGCCCATGAAACAATTCTTCTGGTCACCCTACATCCATTCTTGTTACAATTTCCTGCATCCTCCTCCCACCTTCCTGTCACCGGTACCTGTGTCCTCCCTCCTACCTCCATGTCACTGTTACTCACATCCTCCCTCCTAACTCCCACCTTCCTGTCACCATTACCCACATTCTCCCTCCAACCCCCACCTCCCTGTCACATTACACGTATCCTCCAACTAATGGCACACCTTCCTGTCACCATTATCCACGTCCTCCCTCCTACCTCCCACCTTCCTGTAACTGTTACCTGCATCCACCTTTCCACTCCCACCTTCCTGTCACCATTACCTGCATCCTCCATCTAACGCCACACCTTCCTATCACCTGTACTTGGATCCTCCCTCCAACCCCTCAACTTCCTATCACTCTTACCTACATGCAGCTTGTTACCTACATCCTCCCTCCCACTCCCACCTTCCTATCACTGTTACCTGCATCTTCTCTCCCACACATTCCTTTCTGTCACCACTACCTGCATCCACCTTCCCACCCCCACCTTCCTGTCACTAATACCCACATCCTCCTTCTAACCTCCCGCTTTCCTGTCACCACTACTTGGATCCTCCCTCCCACCTCTCACCTTCCTGTCACCATTACCTGCATCCTTCCTCCCATTCCCCACCTTTCTATCACCATTACCCACATCTTCCTTCCCATACACTCCTTTCTGTCACCGTTACCTGCATCCACCTCCCCATCCCCCACCATCCTGTCATTGTTGCCTGCATC
Organism: Mauremys reevesii; assembly: GCF_016161935.1. Lineage (NCBI taxonomy): Eukaryota > Metazoa > Chordata > Testudines > Geoemydidae > Mauremys > Mauremys reevesii. The sequence goes on from NC_052637.1 coordinate 19,770,222, forward strand.
CTCCTTCCCACTCCCCAACTTCCTGTCACTGATACCTACATCCTCTGTCCCACCCCCACCTTCCTATCACAATTATCTGCATCCACCTTCCCACCCCCACCTTCCTGTAACCATTACCTACATCCTCCCTCCCACCCCAATCTTCCTGTGACCCTTACCTGCATCCTCCTTCCCACTCCCCACCTTCCTGTCACCATTACTTGCATCCTTCTTCTCACCTTCAACCTGCCTAGCACCATTACCTGCATCCTCCCTCCCATCACACACCTTCCTGTCACCATTACCCGTGTCCTCCCTCTCACCCTATTTTCCTGTCACTGTTATTTGCATCCTCCCTCCCAGCCCAAACCTTCCTGTCACTATTACCTGCATCTTTGCTCCCACCCCCACTTTCCTGTCACCTATCAGAGGGGTAGCCGTGTTAGTCTGGATCCGTAAAAGCGGCAAAGAGTTCTGTGGCACCTTATAGACTAACAAACATATTGGAGAATGAGTTTTTGTGGGTGAATACCCACTTCGTCGGCTGCATCTTTCCTGTCACCGTTACCTCTATTCCCAGGCCCCCTTCTGGACTGCCAGGCCCCAGTAATTTGTACCGGCTTCCCCGCATCTCGTCGGCCTTGTTAGGGGATGGGAAAAGGAAAAGAAAACTAAAACCTTGCTGTCAGTCTTTCTGACCATGAGATGTCACTATCTAAAGATCAAAGAGTTCTGTGGCACCTTATAGACTAACAGACATATTGGAGCATGAGCTTTCGTGGGTGAATACCCACTTCATCGGATGGATCCAACGAAGTGGGTATTCACCCACGAAAGCTCATGCTCCAATATATCTGTTAGTCTATAAGGTGCCACAGGACTCTTTGCTGCTTTTACAGATCCAGACTAACACAGCTACCCCTCTGATATCTAAAGATCAGTGTTTCTCAACACCTGGTCCAGGGACCAGCGCCAGTCCTTGAGATCTCCCTGACACAGTTTAAGAAGGCAGCAAGCTGGTCCCTGGTATCAAAAAGACTGAGAAACACTGGTCTTGATAATAGTCTTACCATAGTGCAGAGGACTGGACTATATGACCTATCGAGGTCCATTTCAGCCCTACATTTCTATTATTTCTATGATCAGCTGTCACAAATATTTGGGTAGCTCGTCTATCCTTGAAGTGAATACACAGCTCTCAGTTTTGTGAGCACATGGAAGAGAGCATGGATAGAGTCCTCGCCAGATTCTGCACCGACAGTGGGTGTCATTCCTTTGACTTCAGAGGGGTCACTCCTGATTTACAGTTAGGGGAGTGCAAGCACAACCAGGCCTGTTGCTAATTTACACCATCATTTCAGATGGGGAAGGAACTGTTAACTTGTAACTCTTTCTAAGATAAGAATAGAATCTGCCATTTTAGGGCATGACACAGTTGCCAACATCTTGACATCATGGTACATTTCAGTGTGATACAGGAGGCAATCTAGCCTCTGCGGAATGTCTTCCATGTTTATTAGGAGAACAGTGTCACCAGCATAAGCAGACATGAGCCAGCTCAAGAGTCTTGTAAGGGACAGTTATTTTTAGCCCTCAAGCCAGCCCTTTGCAGAGTCTGAGAACACAGACCAGACCCCACTTTGAGCAGGCCACCGTCCAAGCCCCTCCGAGCACAGCGACCTCCCCTCACCATTGTTCAGCCATTCCCAACATGCTCCTTTTTGCACAGACCTGATCATGGCTTTGTAAAGCAAATTAAGAATGGCACAAGCATTGTTGATAACGAGTCTGCAATGGAGCCCCAAGGAAGCACAGTGCCCTGCCCCAACCAGCCAGAAGGGAACAAAGCAGGCCCTGATTTGGCTTCCTTTCATTAGGAAAAACTTTTTCACTAGTAGGGTGGTGAAGCACTGGAATGGGTTACCTAGGGAGGTGGTGGAATCTCCTTCCTTAGAGGTTTTTAAGGTCAGGCTTGACAAAGCCCTGGCTGGGATGATTTAGTTGGGTTTGGTCCTGCTTTGAGCAGGGGGTTGGACTAGATGACCTCCTGAGGTCCCTTCCAACCCTGAGATTCTATGATTAAACACAGGAACAAGCATTAGAATCCATTTAAAATAATTATTTATAGGCCCTGTAATAAAGTCCTTTAGCTGCTGCCAACTTTGACATAGATGCTTGAGACTGCATCATTCTGGAACATCTATGAAAGCAGCACAACATGGTCCCTATGCCCTCAGGGAATTGCATTACCTGTGTCTGGGGTGCAATTTGCAAAGTTTCCTACCTTAAATGGTTATTTTATACACTATAGTCTGTCACCCAAATGAAAACTCTGCAACTTGCCTGGGGCCTGAGGGCCAATTCAGCTCAGCACATCTGAGTTATTAGGCCTCTGCTAGCTCAGTATGATGGTGCATCCTCAGGCATCTACAGTAAAACCTTCACCCAGCAGAAGACTGTGTAGGATTTATAAAGCATTATTTAAAAGACTCACTAAAGCGTGTTCCAGTGCCTAATGGTCCTGGCAGCCAGGCTAGCAACTGTTCCTGTGCTTCTCTCTATTCTGACTTTTCCTGGTCCATCCCCTCTAACAGAAGCCCTTTCTCATCTGCGTACAGTTGGGCTTCTGACACACAGGAGCTCTGTGACAGAGGCTTGTGTAATAAACTGCAAAACAAATGCACACAGTAAATTTAAGGTCAACTCCCATGGGGCTTAATTGGGATTGTGGATCTTTCTGGCCATGGTACCAGATTTTTCATGTGTTTTCTAATTTCAGTCTTACTGATAGAATCATAGAATCATAGAAGATTAGGGTTGGAAGAGACCTCAGGAGGTCATCTAGTCCAACCCCCTGCTCAAAGCAGGACCAACCCCAACTAAATCATCCCTGCCAGAGCTTTGTCAAGCTGGGCATTAAAAACCTCTAAGAATGGAGATTACACTACTTCCCTAGGTAACCCATTCCAGTGCGTCACCATCCTTCTAGTGAAATACTTTTTCCTAATATCCAACCTAGACCTCTCCCACTGCAACTTGAGACCATTTCTCCTTGTTCTGTCATTTGCCACCACTGAGAACAGTCTAGCTCCATCCTCTTTGGAATCTCCCTTCATGTAGTTGAAGGCTGCTATCAAATCCCACCACAGTCTTCTCTTCTGCAGACTAAATAAGACCAGTTCCCTCAGCCTCTCCTCATAAGTCATGTGCCCCAACCTCCTAATCATTTATTTTGCCCTCCATTGGGGTGTCTCCAATTTGCCCACATCCTTTCTGTAGTGGGGAGCCCAAAACTGGACGCAATATTCCAGATGTGGCCTTACCAGTGCCGAATAGAGGGGAATAATCTCTTCCCTTGATCTGATGGCAATGGTCCTATTAATGCAACTCAATATGCCATTAGCTTTTTTGGCAACAGTGGCACACTATTGACTCAGATCCAGCTTCTCATCCACTGTAATCACCAGGTTCTTTTCTGCAGAACTGCTGCTTAGCCAGTCGGTCCCCAGCCTGTAGCAGTGCATGGGATTCTTCCATCCTAAGTGCAGGACTCTGCACTTGTCCTTCTTGAACCTCATCAGATTTCTTTTAGTCTGATCCTCCATTTGTCTAGGTCACTCTGGACCCTATCCCTACCCTCCAGTACATCTAACGCTCCCCCCAGCTTAGTGTCATCCACAAACTTGCTGAGGGTGCAATCCATCCCATCATCCAGATCATTAATGAAGATGTTGAACAAAACTGGCCCCAGGACCAACCCCTGGGGCACTCCGCTTGATACTGAACCATTGATCATTACCCATTGAACCCAACAATCTAGCCAGTTTTCTATCCACCTTATAGTGCATTCATCCAATCCATACTTTTTTTATTTGCTGGCAAGAATACTGTGGGAAATGGTATTGAAGCTTGGCTAAAGTCAAGATATATCAAGTTCACCACTTTCCCCATATCCACAGAGCCAGTTATCTCATCACAGAAGGCAATCAGGTTGGTCGGGCATCACTTGCCCTTGGTGAATCCATGTTGACTAGTCCTGATCACCTTCCTCTCCTCCAGGTGCTTCGAGGACCTGCTCCATGATTTTTCCGGGGACTGAGGTGAGGCTGATCGGTCTGTAGTTCCCTGGATTCTCCTTCTTCCCTTTTTGAAGATGGGCACTATATTTGCCTTTTCCCAATTGTCCGGGACATTTGCCATGAGTTTTCAGAGATAATGGTCAAGGGCTCTGCAATCAGTGGATAGCTCAGTGGTTTGAGCATTGGCCTGCTAAACCCAGGGCTGTGAGGTCAATCCTTGAGGGGGCCACTTAGGGATCTGAGGCAAAAATTGGTCCTGCTAGTGGGGGCTGGACTCGATGACCTTTCAAGGTCCCTTCTAGTTCTAGGAGATTGGTATATCTCCAATTATTACCACTCCCTCAGTACCTTTGGATGCATTAGATCCAGCCCCCATTGCCTTGTGCATATCCAGCTTTTCTAAATAGTCCTCAACCTGTTCTTTCACCATTCAGGGCTGCTCACTTCCTCCCCACACTGTGCTGCCCAATGCAGCAGTCTGGGAGCTGACCTTATCTGTGAAAACCAAGGCAAAAAAAGCATTGAGTCCTTCAGCTTTTTCCACATCATCTGTCACTAGGTTGCCTCCCCCATTCAGTAAGGGTCCCACACTTTCCCTGACCCTCTTCTTGTTGCTAACATACCTGTCAAAACCCTTCTCATTATCCTTCACATCCCTTGCTAGTTGCAACTCCAATTGTGGTTTGGCCTTCCTGAATACATCCCTGCATGCTTGAGCAATATTTTTATTCTCTTCCCTAGTCATCTGTCCAAGTTTCCACTTCTTGTAAGCTTCCTTTTTGTGTTTAAGCTCACCGAGGATTTCTCCGTTAAGCCAAACTGGGCACCTGCCATATTTGCTAATCTTTCTGCACATCAGGATGGTTTGTTCCTGGACCCTCAATAAGGCTTCTTTAAAAACACAGCCATGAAGGGAGTTACCTTACCAGTGGAGATCCAGTGTTGACAGGGCCAATTCAATCAGGTTGGATGTGGTATTTCACCAGGAGGGTGGTGAAGCACTGGAATGGGTTACCTAGGGAGGTGGTGGAATTTAACACCATTAATTTGGACTTGAATAGGGACTGGGAGTGGCTGGCTCACTACAAAAGCAACTTTCCCTCTTTTGGTATTGACACCTCCTCATCAATTATTTGGAGTGGACTATAGAATCATAGAATATTAGGATTGGAAGAGACCTCAGTGGTTTGAGCATTGGCCTGCTAAACCCAGGGTTGTGAGTTCAATCCCTGAGGAGGCCACTTAGGGATCTGGGGCAAAATCAGTACCTGGTCCTGCTAGTGAAGGCAGGGGGCTGGACTTGATGACCTTTCAAAGTCCCTTCCAGCTCTATGAGATAGGTATATCTCCATCCCCTGCTCAAAGCAGGACCAACACCAACTAAATCATCCCAGCCAGGGCTTTGTCAAGCCTAGGCCTTAAAAACCTCTAAGGATGGCAATTCCACCACCTCCCTAGGTAACCCATTCCAGTGGGTCACCACCCAAAGTGTTCACTGACAGGGTGGTTTTGTCTTTTATCAGTTTCTTAAGTGAGTTCATTGGCGAGCATAGTGACTGGTTTCACACATGTATTAGGCCATTTAACACACTGGATGAGGTACACCACATGTTGTGATAGGCATGTATAGGATCCATGGCTCTCTTGCCAACAGAAGGTGGTCCAGTAAAATATATTACCTCACCCACCTTCTCTCTCTAATAACCTGGGACCAACACAGCTACAACTACACTGATTTGTTACAATCATTTTGATATTACCTACATTTTTCAGAGCTGTCCTTTGGCAGGACATTTCAAAACTGTGATTTTCACTCCAATTTGGGATGAAAGTTTCAAAGTGTTAGAATTTCCTGCGGAATGGAAATTCTGTATTTTGACCCGCTCTAGTAGAGCCCATAGGGTAGGGGAGAGGGAGAGCAATGGTTCTCAGATTCCAGGATCCACACTATGCAGACCAACATCTGTCCCTGGAGATCACTAGGGAACCAGTGGTGTTCCTTGGCAGCAGAGGTATTTATTGCCAGCAGTCACACCCTGCACTAGCAGAAGTTTGGAGTGGTTTATAGGTGTTGCCCTTGTAGAGTACATTACAACATAGGTGCTGGAACTAGGGGTGACGGGGTGCTGCCGCACCCCCGTCTTGAAGTGGTTTCCATTATATAGAGGGTTCACAGTTTGGTTCAATGGCTCTCAGCTCCCCACTATAAAAACTGTTCCAGCATCGCTGCATTACCCCATAGAATCATTAAAGGCGGATAAGGTCTAGGACTAGCAAACCTCAACTGCAGGGAGACATTCAGTGATATAACAAAGCCACTCTGACTCCCAACCAAGGAACTAGAGTGCAGAGGCAGCTGTGACGGCACTCATGGGTTTTATGGGCTGCCAGCAGCGAGGCAGGCTCTCTAAAGCAGTGGTTCTCAAACTTTTGGACTGGTGACCCCTTTCACATAGCAAGCTTCCGAGTGTGAGCCCCATTATTAATTATTTTTTTATATATTTAACCCCATTATAAATGCTGGAGGCAAAGCGGGGTTTAGGGTGGAGGCTGACAGCTCGCAACCCCCCCCCCCACGTAATAACCTCATGACCCCCTGAGGGGTCCCGACCCCCAGTTTGAGAACCCCTGCTCTAAAGGTTAATGGGAAGGGGAGTATATGCTGAGATTTCTGCCACTTGCCACCTGGCCTTGTTAGGCCTCTCACTCCTGAAAACCTCTGGAATCCCAAAAGAGAGCCATTTCTTCATTGCTCTTTCATATAGTCGTGAGGTTTGTATTCTCGTATGTGCTCTGTTGATCACACTATGAGAAATGCAGCTGTAGGTGATACTACACTGTGGAGTCAGGTAGGCTAAGCAGCAGTTTTGATAAATCTCTTTTAGGTACACGACCATATAGCATCATCTTGGAACTTCCTGGCAATAACAGTGTCTTTCGCGTAGGGTGACCAGACAGCAAGTGTGAAAAATCGAGATGGGGGTGGGGAGTAATAGGAGCATATATAAGAAAAAGACACAAAAATCAGGACTGTCCCTATAAAATCGGGACATCTGATCACCCTACTTTCGCGGGAACCAAAGCCGTGATGGCTCTCTGCTCACAGATTGCACCTACACTGCTCTCTGGTGGAGGGATGCAGAAGTAAACGAATGAAATGAATTCTGTGTGCAAAAAAAAAAAAAATTAAAAAAAAAATCTGTACTCTCCCCAGAGGTCAGTTTTGAGCAACTCAAACAGTAAATAATTGCTTTATTGAGACATATACATCAGTAGAGACAGAGAGAAGAGACTGGTCATCTCTGTAAGCAAAGGGAACTTTGTTTTCTGTAAGTGTAAGAGAGGGACAACCACACCACAGCTACAAGCAGTCAGCAACAGGGGAAATATACATTATGCATATTTCCTGTTTTTGTCCTGAAGGAAGCTCACTCTTCCCTTTCTATTACTACCTGGAAAGAGAGGAACATTGTTTATTCCTTTTAGACATTAAGATTGGATTTTCAGCTGCCCTCGGCCAATTTAAAAAATGGCACCTGCAAGTGTTGTGCGCTCACTTGTTTGCATATTCAAAAGCCACACAGGGGAGCACATGGAGGTTGGATGGAACTGTCTAGCTTTGCTAAGAGACAGCGGAAGGAAATAGAACTATAATCTATGAGTTTCTGAATGGTGCAAGCAGCCGAGGGCAGTGCAGGGGTTATAGAGAGTGATACCCTAGGAGAAATGGAATGTAATGGAGAAAAGTATTTGTTGACTTTTCTAGAGTGCTACTCATCACTGTAGTATCTGAGCATGCCACTGATCATTTAATTATTTCCCCACAGTGGGAAAGCTTCAACAGGAGAGGCTGAGAGTGCCCCCATGTCAGCCTAGCCCATAGCTCAGTGGTTAGAGCACTCTCCTAAGTGGAGGGAAACCTGTGTTCAAAATCTTTCTCCCTTAAGAAGGAATTGAGCCTGGGTACCACAAATCCCAGGTAAATGTTCTAACCACTGAGGTAAAAGGCGTACCGTGGGCACTGCTGTCACGACCTCCTTCTCTGGCAGCTGGATTTTGAATGGGGCCTGATCCAGCAACCAGCTTCAGCCTGGATCAGGCCCCATACAGAGAATAGGCAGCCAAACGCCTCTCTTCCCCCTGTTCATGAATCACTCTGAGGCTTAGGCAGGAGACAGGTGTCCAGGCACATGCGCAGAAACAGACTCCTAGGCACTAAGGGAACTTTTACCCTGAACATATAGGCTCTGAGTGCGTTTAGCACCGACAGGGTTTGACAGGAGTTTTGTGCATCGCAGCGGAGCCTAAAACTGCGAGTTAAGCACCTAAGTACCCTTCTGAATCTAGTCCTAAGTGACTTGCCCAAGATCACACAGAAAGCCTGTGGTAGGGCCAAGATTTGAACCTGACTGTCCTGAGTCCCTAATTATACAGGATACTTTTGAAATTTGTCCCTAAAAATGTGCAGTAGAAGGGTAAACTGTGGGGATATAACAGTAACCTTGTGGGAAATATCCAGCCCTTACAGATGAGTAGAAATTTTCCAGCAAATAATAAATTCACTTAAAAATGCATTTTCCAGGGCACTCAAACTACTCACAAATTCACACCAAATCCAGCAAATATTTTTGTGCAAAACTTTTTTTTCTTCAAAAAAAGTTAATGTTTTGTTTCTGACCATTTCAAAACTAGAAGTTTTGACTTCATTTTAAAATGGTTTTGTTTAGAATTTTAAACAAATAGGGGGTGAAAAACACCCCCAAACAACTGAAAACTGAATAAAAAACTGAAGGGAAAAAAAAAAGCTTTGGGGTCAAAGGAAAGATTCATCTGACCCAAAACAATTTATACATACATTGACCCATAATACAAGAACTAGGGGTCACCAAATGAAATTAATAGGCAGCAGGTTTAAAACAAATAAAAGGAAGTTCTTCTTCATGCAGCGCACAGTCAACTTGTGGAACTCCTTACCTGAGGAGGCTGTGAAGGCTAGGACTATAACAATGTTTAAAAGGGAACTGGATAAATTCATGGTGGCTAAGTCCATAAATGGCTATTAGCCAGGATGGGTAAGAATGGTGTCCCTAGCCTCTGTTCGTCAGAGGATGGAGATGGATGGCAGAAGAGAGATCACTTGATCATTGCCTGTTAGGTTCACTCCCTCTGGGGCACCTGGTATTGGCCACTGTCGGTAGACAGAAATTGGGCTAGATGGACCTTTGGTTTGACCCGGTATGGCCGTTCTTATGTTCTTATGTTCTTACTTTTTGGTTTTTCATTTCAGTCCCTGAACCAGTTGTTGTTTTTTCAGGGCAAAACTTGAACTGAAAAATCAGTTATTCACTCAGCTCTACCAGCTCAGGTTTTCTAGTGTCCTGAGAGTGCTGAAGAGGTGAGATAATTGAAGGAGCAGTGTGGGTAGGCTCCACTAGGGGTCAGTCCCTCCCATCCACTGCCTCTTGTTCAGAAGGAAAGGAGCTAAGAAGGTTGGATGTGGAAGGTGAAAGCAAGTAGGAGATATTATGAACAGTGCAAGCCATAAAGGGCTGCAGTATAGAAAAAACGGAAAATGGAACTGGCAATGCAGCTTTGACCAGGAACTCATACAGAATATGTTAAGGTAAATTATGAGGAGCCAATAGTTACTTAAATGGAAGTTACATTAGGCATTTTTAGGGTGATCATGTTATTTCTACCCTTCTTCTGTAGGTAGCTTCTGAGCACTGGCCATACCGATGACACTACCAAGATAAAAGATCACATCCCATTACAAACTTAGGACCAAAGTGATTTCAATGGAGTTACACCACCAAAGATTGTGGCTCCTTAGTCTTAATTCTGCCTTTTTTGTACACTAAGTTCTTGAGGTTTATTCCTTTGTTTGTCATAGGGAAGTCTGAAGTCTATCTTACTGGTGAGCATAGCTGTGATTTCTAAGACAAATTAATCACCTGCAGGCATTCAGTACAAACTGCACAGTTGCATCTAACATTAATGGCTTACCTTTGTGGAGGTAACTTCTCGGTTCGTTAGCTCTAAGCTTATTGACCTAAGACTCAGCAACATCTGCTCGTTCCTCAGCCCCCTCCAGCTCGTGCTGTACTTTCCTGAATTTAGAGAGGTGAACATTGACTTGTGCATCCTGTAACCAAAACACAAAAGGAACTAAGCCCAAGGAGAAGTGACATCCTGGGATCCAGTATCAGAGCTGAAGTGGGCATCTCAGCAAATTGTAAATGAATGTTTGTTCCTGTTAAATGACACACAGCCTCCTCAACTTCTCTTGTAGGATTTGACTTTCAACTGAAGTTTATCCACCAAGTCCTGTAACCTCAGCACATTCTTTTTGTCCTCTTCACCCTATTGAAAAGAGACCACACCAGGTTACCTTTATGCTTTTGATGAGAAAAAACATTTCAGGTGGATTCTCTCTTTTGCACCTGCCTGGAAAATCAGCTCCTTGATGCACCGTTCATATTTCTGAATGCCTTTGATGGCATCTGCAGCTTGTTTCGGCTCTCCTTCCAGCACGGACTCGAGCTCTTGGATCTGGGGAAGTAATTGAGAAATTAGGCACCAACTCTACTACAGGAGGCAGAGGTTGAAATTATATTCTTCACCACCAGCCTTCAGCTCCAGCACATACCCTGGACTCCAGCTTCTGAAGCTGCTTCTTGCCACCCTTCAGTGAGAGACACGGACAACTTTTGTGATTACCTTTGAGGTTGCGGAAAAGATTTAAAACAATACAAATGTTATTTAAAACAAAATTAGCGTGTGTGCAGCCTAGCATTTTGGTCTCCAAAGCTCAGACTATCCCCAGGGAAATTCAGGGAATATATCATAATAGGCGTTAGTGAGCAATACAGCTACATTTGAAAAGAACTGACTCTAAAGTTACAAAGTACAATGCAAAATTCTATGAAGTTCTGAGCTGTACGTGTAGAAATGGCTGTGCCTCACACAAGTGCTAGGTCAGTAATTGCACGCCTAAGCGCCACACGCCCACTAACTTCAGAACAAGGGCTAGCTGCTTAGGAGATTCACCAGCAGAGCTTAGCTGAACAGGTATATTAGCTGCCTAAAGAGGTGATGCTAGCTGCATATGGACAGGGCATATTTTGTAAGCTGTGCAAGGCAACTAGTTCTGGGGGAAGGTGATGGCTGCTGTTAGATGCACAATACAAAGTGAACAAGTTAGCTGACCATTTAACCTGTGTGATAGACCCAGGCCAGTGGGATACAGCAGAGTAGTAGAAGGGAGATATACTGACCACTGGATAAGCAATTTTCTGTTCCCTGAGTGACCAGAGCAGGGGGATGAGCAATCAGGAACCTGCTAGAACCAATTAAGACAGGCACGGTAATTAAGACACCTGGAGCCAATTAAGGACATACTAGAACCAATCATGGCAGGCAGACTAATCAGGACACCTGGTTTAAAAAGGACCTCCCATCAGTTAGTGAGGAGGGAGTGAGAAGGTGTGCTGCTGGAGGACTGAAGAGTACAAACATGATCAGGCTTCAGGAGGGAGATCCTGCAGTGAGGATAAAGAAGGTGCTGGGGGGAGGCCATGGGGAAGTAGCCCAGGGAGTTGTAGCTGTCACACAGCTGATACAGGGGACATTGTAGATAGCTGCTGTCCACAGGGCCCTGGGCTGGAACCTGGTGTAGAAGATGGGCCCAGGTTCCCCCCATCCTCCAACTCCTTATTGGACACAGGAGGAGTTGATCTGGTCTGTGAGAAACACCAGAAGGGAAGGTCTAATTTGGAAAGGGATCTGGCCTGTCCCTAATGCACTAAGTGGGACACACAGACACTGCGAGGATTATTCTCCCTTCCCCCCATGCTGGCCAGTGATCAGGTTAGCTGAGTGAACAGGAGGTTTGAGCCTCTAGCAGAAGTGGCCAAACTGAGGGCTGCCGTGAACCTCTGAGGTGAACAATTCTGCCAAAAAGCACAGGACCTACCAAGGCAGAGGAGGAATTTTGTCGCACCTGCTATTCTGTGAAGCCACAAGGAACCATTATTTCTAAATTGTGTAAATTTTGTATCTCCTTTCTTCTGAGTTTTCTTCCTTATAAACTGAATCCAAGTATCAGCAACATTCACTGACTGCCCCTGGAGATGTTATGAGTTTCCAGACTAATATGTTGGCCTTAGCTATGTTTTTAACAATATTTATGATTTAAATTCTCTTTTGCAACTAAACACAAATTGTTCCTTAGTGGTATGTACTATTCTGTAGAATATCAGTAACCTCTCCCTGCACTTATTACACAGGAACACTTACATTGATCTGGGAACCTGTGGGCTCAGTACAGGTACTCAGTTTGGGTTTTATTTCTTACACAGTCACACAAATTGGAGGTAAGTGTTCCATTCTACTCCGCACTGGTGAGGCCTCAACTGGAGTTCTGTGTCCAGCTTTGGGCACCACACGTTAAGAAAAATATGAGCAAATTGGAAAGAGTCCAGAAGAGAGCAACAAAAATGATGAGAGGTTTAGAAAACACGACTTATGAGGGAAGGTTGAAAGGGAGTCTTGAATTTAGTCTAGAGAAGAGAAGGCTGAGGGAGGACATGATAACAGCCTTCAAACTGGTAAAAGGTTGTAAAGACAATGATGATCAGTTGTTCTCCATGTCCACGGATGGTAGAACAAGAAATAATTGGCTTAGTTTGCCACAAGGGAGATTCAGGTTGGATATTAGGGAAACTTTCTAACCATAGAAGGATAGTAAGCTCTAGAACAGGTGACCTAGTGAGGTTGTGGAATCTCCGTCATTGGAGGTTTTTAAGAACAGGTTAGACAAACACTTGTCAGGTATGGCCTAGGTTTACTTAATCTTTTCATTGGAAGGAACAGATTAAATGATTTCTTGAGTTCCCCACCAGCCCTTCATTTCTATGATTCTGTGAAACTGCTAAAGGCTGCATTGATCCCTGGCACACCAGCCCCACTGCCCCATGTAACCCCCTGCATCTTTATACATGGCTGCAGACAGATCTCTCATCTAGACTCAGACACCACACACTTTATCTCACAGCACACAGGGAAAACGCTAAATGGTAAAAGAAGTAAATGAAATGAAACATTTACATCTGTGATTGCCTTATTTGCCTTCTCTTCAGCATTTCTTGCCTCTTGAATGGCCTCCTCCACCTCACTTTGGATTTGGGCAATATCGGTTTCCAGCTTCTTCTTTGTATTCATAAGGATGGTGTTCTACAAAAGAGAGAGAGAGTGAAGTAGCTCTTGAGTCTCTGATCCTTTGTCCTTGGAAAGGATATGAAAAGATCCTGGAATTATTATTGGTTATTACTCGGTGTTTCTGTAGAACCAGGAATGTGTATGGCCTTGCAATGTAAACTACCTGAGCATGGAGGAGCTGCACACGCTCAGTAGTGTCCATGAGCTCCTGTTCAGCCACTTTCCTGCTCCTCTCTGACTGTTCCAGAGATGTCCTTAGCTCCTCAGTTTCACCCTGAATCCGGTTAGCTCTGCGCTCAGCCACGGCCACCTGCTCCTTCAAGTCATCTTGGCCTCGGAGAGCATCATCCAAGTGCAGTTGCGTGTCCTACATATAAAGAAGAGTTGATTTTGTTACAGAGCATGCTGGCTACTGTTTGTATGATTCATAAAAAAGTATCAGTTGGAGAGTTAAATCAAAGACCTTGAGCACTCCTTGGACACTCAGCAAGTGCTTCTGTGCATCTGCAGCCAGGCGGCTGGCATGGCTCAGCTGGATCTCCATTTCATTCAGATCCCCCTCCACCTTCTGCTTTAGCCTCAGGGCTTCATTTCTGCTCTGCATTTCTGCATCTAGAGCACTCCGCATGGTTCCTCTTTAACTGATCAATTTCTTCATCTTTCTCAATGATCTATCAATTTCTGATTTCACTTGGGTCAGTTCAAGCTGAACTCCAAGAATTTTGGCCTCTTCATGCTCAAGAGTTGCCTTTAGGAGAGTGGGTAATAATGCAAAAATTAAATTTCAGAAAAACAATATTCTTTGGGGTCCATTCTCCCAGTGATCTGATTAGGGGGCATTAGCAATGGTCACCCACATAAATGCTCTGTGCAAGTCCAGAACCCTGCACAGAATATTCTTCTCTTCCTCTGATATTTCAAATGAACTCACCTCTGCCTCTTCCAAAGCCATCTGCATATCAGATTTTTCTATCTCAGTCTGTTTTTTGGCCTTTTCAAGTTCATGGATGGTTTTGCCATTTTCTGCAATTTCCTTAGTAACGTCAGCTATTTCCACTACGAAATAAACACCACAAATGGCATAAAGTGAAGAGGAGCCAGAGAAAAGTGAGAAGCTCTAAAATTTAGCTCGAGTGACTGTGTATCCCTTATACAGATACACATGGGAAAATAAAATAGATAAAGCTGCAGAATGTGCAGCTACTACAGACTCGGGACATCAAAAGAGCTAGAACAAGTGCCTCAGTGAAGCTTTAGTTAGCTCCATCCTATCCACAGGCTGGAGGGTCTCTTAATGATGGTGTCTGTTATCCCACTAGTTTGACAACATTGTCCTTCTTAATATTTGTTAGCATCACTTCTGCAAAATGGAACTTTCAAAAAGCGGAGTTGCTAGTGACATCAGGTCAGCCTCTTGAGTACTGCTTTCTATTGCCCGGATTTCTGGCACCGCAGCAAGATACCTGATGGGCCAGTGGGCATGTAGACATTTTGGGGGTATGGACTGGACAGTAAAAATCTCAGTATTTCTAGGCCTACATGGCACTGTATCCTGGCTACAATAGGTCTTATGGCTAAGGGCCAGATTTTCAAAGGAATTTGGGTGCCTAACAATACAGAACCTAATAGGATTTTCAAAAATGCCTATGTGCCTAACTCTCTTTGAAAATCTGGCACTAAAGCATATAACTGAGAGCTAGGGTTTCTGTTTTATTTTCCTGATTCTGTCCAAACTTGCTCTGTGACCTTGGGAGAGTCATTTTAACTTCTCTGTGTTAAAATGGGGCTCTGTAAGGGCTCTGAAATCCTTGGCCATAAATGGCATCAGAAGTGCAAATTATTATACTGAATGTCTCTTATGTATTGTGCATTATCATTGTTCTAACAGGAATATGAAAAGGAAACAAGCCGCCCAAAGAAAACGACTTACGCTGTAAATTCTTGTTTCCTCGTTTGATTGTTTCAAGCTGTTCCAAGGTTTCCCCATAGGCATTTTTCATTTTGAAAAGTTCTGTGCTTAGTGACCGTGATTCCTTTAAGGAAGCTTCCAGCTCAGATTGGCTCTCCTCATACTTTGCCTTCCACTCAGCCAGAACCTGAAAGACATCAAAGATGGTTGATTAACTACCAGTGTTTAAAACTGTTGTTTACTTTGTTCATGTCTCCATATCATCTGAAACCCATTTTACTACATAGCCACCTTCTGAAGGATCTACAGATGATTAGGCTCTTCTACAGCTCCAATTTTTTCTTGGGTGAGGACTGTAGATTTGGGCCCTTGAGAAGTTTAAAAGGTACCATTGCTCATCTCAAATCTCATATGGCACCTTGTCAGAAATCCTCTGTTTCTCATCAAAAGCAGCTGCCAGTGAATTTTCTCTCTCAGCATCAATCATCAGGTTCTCCACTTCGTCTTGGAACCTCTGCTTAGTCTTTTCCAGTGAAGCACATTTAGAATTCACAGCTTCAGCTTGCTCCTCAGCTTCTTGCAGGCACTGAGCAACTTTTTTCCTTAAAGAAAGTAAATAATAATCAACTTATGTAGTTAAGTACATGCTCTTCTAACACTTTAGCCTGCTTCTAAATCTTTACATCTGGATGCATGTCTTCACAAGAAACTGAAGCACCAGGAAAGCCCAACGATTAATCTGGTATTCTTTCTCCAATAGCAGCCAAAGTCAGAGACCTTCTAGAATTAGACAGCTCCTGATGGTGACCCAGTAAAAGTGAAGAGAAGTGTAAAAGCCTCATAATCCACTTGCTTGTGCAATATTATAACGCAGGTGCAAATTCCATTCTGGGTATATCTAGCGAAGAAATTATGACCTAAAACATGAGGACTGATAGTCTTTGTAATAGCTTTGATAGCTAGTGGAACTGCTATTCTTATATATTTACAAGTTTAATTTGTTTTCTAAACTTACTAAACAGTTGTCCTGAGACCAGGCAGAAGTAAGGAAGTCTCTGTGCTATTCCAGTGTCATTGTTCTTTTCAGTGCAGTCATTG
This sequence comes from Mauremys reevesii, assembly GCF_016161935.1. Lineage (NCBI taxonomy): Eukaryota > Metazoa > Chordata > Testudines > Geoemydidae > Mauremys > Mauremys reevesii. The sequence continues at coordinate 19,786,506 of NC_052637.1, forward strand.
TGAAAATAAAAAACACTAGAAACTTGGTCCTAACAGTATGTGATATCGCTTGGTCTGTGCAGTTAATAAATTGATTCAATGTCAAATGCATTGTTGTTCCCATTCCAATAAATGATTAAGTTGATTTGAACTATAGAAGATTCATGAAATCTCAGGTGAAATGATGCAGTGTCTTACAATAAGAGGCTCTATATTTAGTCCAATAGATACTAGAGAAAATTTGGACACTTCCAGCCCCCTTGCCATCCCAGCACGTACGTGGCCTCTTCCAGTTCCTCTGTGCGCCGAATGCGTCTGTCTCGTATTTGATTCTCCACTGGGCAACTTCACTGTTGCAGGGCATGTTGCAGCTCACCCTTGGCTTCCTGCTCCTCCCCATATTGCTCCCGGAGCAAGTCGCAGTCATGGCAAGCAGACTGCAAGGCGTGGGCCAGTGCATTCTTAGCCTAGAAATTGAACAAAATACTATCAACTTGTAACTGACTGCACTTGGGCCACAGGCAGCGAATGAACCCAGATCCTCCCACACTCAAAGCATGTGCCTCTACTGCTTCAGCAAAAGACTAAGTCCCCTAGCTCAGTGGTTCCCAACCAAGGGTACATGTACCCCGGGGATACGCAGAGGTCTTCCGGGGGTACATCACTCATCTAGATATTTGCCTAGTTTTACAACAGGCTACATGAAAAGCACTAGCGAAGTCAGTACAAACTAAAACTTCATACAGACAATGACGTGTTTATACTGCTCTACATACTATACATTAACCTGTAAGTACAATATTTACATTCCAATTGATTTATTTTATAATTACATGGTAAAAATGAGAAAGAAGCAATTTTTCAGTAATAGTGTGCTGTGACACTTTTTTATTTTTATGTCTGAATTTGTAGACATGTAGTTTTTAAGTGACGTAACATGGGGGTACACAAGACAAATCAGACCCCTGAAAGGCGTACAGTAGGCTGGAAAGGTTGAGAGCCACTGCCATACTTATTGCTGACTCATGAATCTCTTATGTGGCCTGACCACTAGGAGAAGACAAAGATGAATGTTCCTTATTGTGGGTTGTATATCTCCCTGACTGGAAATGATCGACCCTAGCAGGTTACAGATCAACAATGTTAAGACTAAGATCCAGGGTACAGGTTACCTACAACTGAAATTAATTTTAGTGGGTCACCATCAGAGACCTTCTAGAATTAGCCAGGACTCCTGTTAAACTATGAACATTCTATTCTTTACTGTGTATATCACTCCAGAATGACAATATAGGGTATTAAGATTTAGGCTTCAATGCTTATAATGCACCAATGCTGCATTTAAAAGATGAAGATTTAGATATCAATGCTGTTTCAGATCTAGAATATAAAATGTTTTCTTAATGAAATCAGGTCCAATATTTCCTTAGAGCTTAGCATCCACTCAACAGTTATTAATACCTTGGTCTCTTCCTCTAGCTGCCTCTTCAGTTCCTCTAGTTGCTGAGTAAGTGCCTGCTTGCTTCTGGATAGCTGGGACAATAGCACATCCCTGCGGCCCCTGTGGGGAGACAGGGGGTTCTGCGCGCTGCCCTGCCTGCAGGCACCACCCCCCGCAGCTCCCATTGGCTGCAGTTCCTGACCAATGGGAGCTACGGAGTCGGCACTTGGGGCAGGGGCAGCACACAGACACCACCCCCCATCCTTCCACCCCCAGGGGCCACAGGGATGTGCTGGCCACTTCCGGGAGTGGCATGGGTCTAGGGCAGGCAGGGAGCCTGCCTTAGCCCTGCTGCGCTACCAGACTTTTAGCATCTAAAATTTCCCAGTTTGGTTTCAGTAGCCTTCAGGAGATAGATCCCAATTCCGGGAGACTCCCGGCGAAACCAGGAGGATTGGCAATCCTAGTCCTCTGTACAGGCAGATATTTCAAATAATGTCTAGGATTTTTGCAGAGCAGATGTTGCAACTCAGAAAGAGCCCGGACTGGTTCACTTCCTGATTGGTCCCGTCCCTGCATCCGCAGTTGATTGGTCCATTCCCCTGCAGCCACAGCTGCCAGATCCGGCCCACCCAGGCCCTGGCTCCCAGCCCTGGGGAGGTAGTCCCCACAGGAATGTGCTGACTGATGGCTGTTGCTGAATCCTGAGCTTCCACCAGCCATCCTGCCACCGCAATGGGGAGCAACACTGCCCCCCACCTCTAGTGAGAACCCCACCACAAGTACCTCCTACAGCACCCCCAAGAAAGAGTACCTCCCCAGATTTCCCCCCTCCACACACCCTCAGCAGTGTACTCGTTTGGGTATGTGGTAACCCTATGGACTGTGTATGCTGCATCCCCTCCCATCTCCTACATGCCACCTGGACTGCAAATGAGCCATCCCACTAAGCAGCTGTGCATACACCAACCTAGGGAAGCAGGGACTGAGCAGGACTTTCCCTGCAATTGCTGGTCCCAGCTGTCAGGGGCCACTGTGGGGCCAGTCACCAGATCTGAGAGCAGGGTGATTGTGCTTCTGAATGCTAAACCTGCTGGAGCCCAGGCAGCATGGAGGAGGAGCAGGCTGGCTGGAATGTAGAGGGGTGAAGCAGTTCTGGGGTGGGTGGGAAGAGATGCAGGGAGAGGGAGAGATACAAACCTGGCGGGGGTGGATAGGAGATGTCGGCAGGGGAGAATAGACGAGAGGGGGAATAGGAACAAATGGGAGAGACACGCAAGAGCTGGGGGCAGGATAGGATAGGACCAGAGCGGGGTAACATGGGCAGGAGCTAGGGACAGGCAGGAGCAGAGGGGAGAGAGCAGGAGGAATTGAGCGGGGGGGAGCTAGGTGGAGATAGCAGCAGGGGAGGGGAAGAGGCAGGGATTGGAAGGGGGATAGGAGCAGAAGGGAGCAGATAGAGGCTTGGTGGGGCAGACACACAAGGCTTGGTAACCACTAGAGAACACTCCCCTCTAGATCTGAACTAGTCTTCAATTATGTGATCAAATGCTGGTTCCCTGGATGTGGAGCCAAACATAGGCAGCACGTCCTGAATGATACCCGCAGTGACAGAGCTTAGGGAGTCCTGCTGGCTCTCTACAGTCCTCTTTGACTTCCTGGAGTCCCTTCACACATGGCCATCGTGGAAACCCCAGGCAGATGGCTAAGCCCTACTTGGGGTGCAGCTAATGCTGGCCAGGCCTGGGCTAGGGCTGAGTCATAGAGGGCCAAGGCTTGTGTGACAGAGTCTGCCATTACAAATAGGCAGCGGAGAATCAACAGCTGATGAAAGAACAAGAGAATCCTCCCTGCCTGCTCCCTCATGCTACCACACCCCACCTCCCCTGATGGCAGGAGGGCTCCATGCCTGGCTTCCATTGAGGGCTGTGGGCATGGGGCACCAGAAGGGACCTTGCAAGCAGCTTTCTCCTCTAGCACAAGAGGGGAGCTGGCCCCTGGGGTGGGAGTGCAACATGCCTCCCACCAAAAATGGAAAATGAGAAAATCAGGGATCAAGGGTCCAATACACCTTTTCTCAATTAGTTATTCATGAAAAATCTACATTCAGAAATCAACAGTTCAAATTAAATTAAAATAAATCCAAATAAGTTAAACTGTGGAAATACACAGGTAAGGCATCCAAATAGCCTTAACCCTACCTTGTAATGATGTGTTGCAATAACCATACAGTTATGATTAGGGCATTTTAGTGTTTATGGTCCCAACTAGATTTAATTGATTTTTAAACACATATTAGATTGTTTTCAGAGTTATTTATTTTTCTCCTCAGGATGATGGCACTACAGGGCAGAGTTAAGATCTTCTGTATAACAGAGCACATCTTACATGTAGGCAATGAAATCACATGAAAAGGGTTGGTAAGGAAATAAAGAAGAAGACTAGAAATTTATCAGCACCAGAAGTAGGAGACCCCAAAGAATAACTTCACAGATGGACGTATGGAATCACTACTGGGAGCTGAGCAAGACACCTGAAGAGAACAAGCTGCAAGAACCAACTGGAGGAAAGGACCTACAGATAGTGCAGGAAGGAACTGAGAACTGCTGCTCTGTTTAAACCAGACTGACCTTGGACAAGCCCAAGAGAGCATCCACAACTGGCCAAAGAAGACAGACAATTTTCACTGGGGACTCCATGCTAAGAAAAATGGACAGACCATTCTGCAAGGAGCAGAAGGACTAGAGTCCAAGGTGAGCAGGACCTTGACAGTGTTCCAGTGACACTGTGACAGAGTATGTGTTCCCTATGTACACTACAAGAAGGATGTGGATAAATTGGAGAGAGTCCAGCGGAGGGCAACAAAAATGATTAGGGGGCTGGAGCACATGACTTATGAGGAGAGGCTGAGGGAACTGGGATTGTTTAGTCTGCAGAAGAGAAGAATGAGGGGGGATTTGATAGCTGCTTTCAACTACCTGAAAGGGGGTTCCAAAGAGGATGGATCTAGACTGTTCTCAGTGGTAGAAGATGACAGAACAAGGAGTAATGGTCTCAAGTTGCAGAGGGGGAGGTTTAGGTTGGATATTAGGAAAAACTTTTTCACTAGTAGGGTGGTGAGGCACTGGAATGGGTTACCTAGGGAAGTGGTGGAATCTCCTTCCTTAGAGGTTTTTAAGGTCAGGCTTGACAAAGCCCTGGCTGGGATGATTTAGTTGGGTTTGGTCCTGCTTTGAGCAGGGGGTTGGACTAGATGACCTCCTGAGGTCCCTTCCAACCCTGAGATTCTATGATTCTATGACCACCGAGGTTCAAGTCCTGGAGGCTGAATTTGCACAGCCAGAGAGCAGGGCTACTAGAGAGGCCCAGCACAGGGCTACAAGGATTAGGGATGCCTTGAGGGAAGAATTTGAGGCTGAAAGCCAACAGTAATGTTTGCTGCCTTGCATGGGAGTGAAGTGCAGTGGTTACACTGTTAGGATTCTATTATCCCTAAAATGATTTGCAGTGCCTGTTTCTTTACTGGGCTAAGGTATCTTTCACTATCTGCAATAATAAAGACTGTTTTCAAAGCCAAGAATTATTTTATTGAAAAGAAAAAAACTTCCTTGACAGACACACAACATTTCAGGAACCTAAAAGGGCAGGGGGGTGGGTTGGTGAACTGTACAGTCACAAGTTTGCATATGTCCTGTCTGGAGTGCTGTGCAATGACTGCTGCACTTCAGGGTGCATATACTGCATGGTGATGGGGGTTGAGTGCAGAGGGTAAGGGTCGTAGTTCTCAGGGCTGGTTGGTGAACGTACAGGTGTTGGAGGCAGCTGGTGGTGGTAAGAACCTGGATGCTGGGGAAGGGGGTTTGGAGCTGACATTGGGGCAGAAGGGAAAAAGCTTTGGGCCAGGAGGCATCACGGTAGTGCTCTGCCTGCATGGCTACGAGTGACTGGATAGAGTCCGCTTGGCGCGCCAGGATGCCTAGCAGCTGCTTTGTGCTTTTCCTCTTGGCCACTGTGTTTCTCCGCCAATTTCTCTGGCGGATCCTGCTTTCCCTTTCTCTCCAGTCCTGCAGGTTTTTACTCTCTCTAGCAGAGTGATCAATAACTGTGTTCAGCATGTCTTCCTTGGTTTTTCGCGGCTTCTTCCTCAGATTTTGTAGTCTCTGTGCAGTGGTGGAGCCAGGCAGTCCAGCAGTCAAGGTCGCTTTTTGAAAGGCAAAAATGGCAACAGTTAACAGGGTAGCATTGTTCATTATCTCATCCAGACAGTAATTCCCACACACTGAAGGAGTTTACAGTCTTCACTTTATCATACTTTTCCCATACCAAAAAAGAGCACACATAACACAACAGAAGCCACGAAATGGTGAGTAAGGGATACTGATTGCTTCAGGGCTGTGCAGGGGTTTCTGTGTGTTGGGGACAGCAAACAGCTACAGGGGGGATCTGCACTGAACAGTCTCCCAACATTTTCCACAGGAGTTACTCCTGGAAGATATCTCGCTGCTGCGGGTCACCAGGGAAGAGCGGGAAGGTCTCCTACAGCAATGCGGATTCCACCCTGGCCCCTATGCAGCTTGCCTGTGTGCAGCAATGGTCCCCCCACCCCTCGCGGCACAGTGGCGCGGACGCATTAGCCTGACTGGGACAAGGACCACAGTGGCTCTCCCTATAAACCTGCGCAGGCACATTGCCCACACTCTGGCTGAAACTTTTGAGATTACTGCAGCCAATTACCGCGACGTGATAGACCACATCAATGGGCTATTCCACATCTAGGCATGCATTCATGCAGCCCTAACCCCCCCTCCTCTCCCGAAACATTTCCATCCTGAAAATAAAAGCCGCTTACCAGTAACCTGCTCCTCTGCTTGTCCTTCAGCAAGTGCTGGCTGCTGCGATTGGCTACCTTCCTCCTGGCTTGAGAGGAGCTCCTGGCTGCATGCCTCCTGGGACTCTGGGGTGTCTTCCCCCATTCCAGTAGCTTCACTCGCGGTTTCCTTCATCCCCCCCCTCCTCCTCCTTTCCCCCATCCTGCTCAGAAGTGTCCATCGTGGTCGTCAGATTGGCAGTGGGGTCACCCCCAAGTATCGCGTCCATCTCCCTGTAAAAACGGCAGGTCGTGGGGGCAGCGCCGGAGCGGCGGTTTCCCTCGCGGGCTTTGTAATAGGCACTCCGCAGCTCCTTCACTTTAACCCTGCATTGCAGCGTGTCCCGATCATGGCCCCTATCCAGCATGGACTTTGATACCTGCCCAAAGGTATCATAATTCCTACGGCTGGAGCGCAGCTGGGACTGCACAGCTTCCTCCCCCCAAACACTAATGAGGTCCAGCAACTCGCCATTGCTCCATGCTGGGGCTCGTTTGCCGCATGGAGGCATGGTCACCTGGAAAGATTAACTGATTGCACTCCACACCTGGCTGAGCAAACAGGAAGGGGATTTTTAAAATTCCCGGGGCATTTAAAGGGCGGGTCACCTGAGGCCAGAGCAGTAGAGTGCAAACTGATGAGCAGAGTGGCTGAACAGGAATTCTGGGATATCTCCTAATACCCTGGAGGCCAATTACAGCGCTGCTGTGTGTCCACACCTGATGAGCAGCGCTGGATCACCAGCGCTGCACTCGCTACACCCCAAGCAGACCAGGTGTTCAGCCAGCGCTGCAGCCAGGGAGCTGCAGTGCTGGATGTGCCCTGCAGGTGTGGACGATTACTAATTGCACCACTGGAAAGCCTCCACCAGCGCTGCAACTCTCAAGTGTAGCCAAGCCCCTGGTCTGCTTGGGGTATAACGAGTGCAGCGCTGGTGATGCAGCGCTGCTCGTCAGGTGTGGCCACACACCAGCGCTGTTATTGGCCTCCAGGGTATTAGGAGATATCCCAGAATGCTTTTAACTAAATTACTCTCTTTGTTTTGTTATGCTGCCTCTCTTTGTTTTGTTGTGAACTCGAGGCTCCGGGAGCTGCTTATCTAAAAAACAAACACAGCTCCTGTTTGCTGTGATCAATCTGTAACTGACTGGGAACAATCAAATGAGATAACCCACTACCTTGCTGTGAATGAGGCAGGCAGTGGGATGAGTGTTTGCTTGAGGATAGAAACAGCGGGGGTGGGGCAGAGAAAGGGAGTCCCTTGGAGCAGCTGCTTATCTGGTCTGCAGGCTGTTTGCAGTTAAGAGTAAGGGGTCGGGAAAATTTTCTGATTTTGCAAGGCAGGGAGCTGATACACAGTGTCGGCTCCAAAAATCCACTCTCTCTCTCTCCCCCGCTCCCTGTCACACTCCACCCCACCCCCCTCTTTTGAAAAGCACGTTGCTGCCACTTGAATGCTGGGATAGCTGCCCATAATGCATCACTCCCAACAGCGCTGTAAATGCTGCAAATGTGGCCACACTGCAGCGCTTTCCCTACACAGATGTATGACCAGCGCTGTAATTCCCAGCGCTGCAACTCTCAAGTGTAGCCAAGCCCTAAGTCTGAAAGTTGTGGTTTAAAACCTTGGCTGATGACCCATGGTGGGGAATACACATACAAGTCAGTGCGAGTGTACTGGAAGAACTACTGGAAGGATTTTATTGATATGGACAATATAAAAAGAGGTTCTGTCTGGGAGATGGGTAAAGCAGTATTTCGGGGCCAGTTGATAAGCAGAGCCTTTCAATTAAAAAAAAAAGTTCAATTAAAAACTAGGTCTAGAACCGAAGATAAAATTACAAGACATTCATAAAAGCAAAGATTCTAAAAATGGCAGTATCAGATAGTCTAGATTGGCAAACATTCTTAGCAGTAATTGTTCCTGCTAATACTATTAAGTGCCACTGTATAACCTGAAGTTCTTGACAAATCTTGTTAAAATACAGCACTGACGACCCCAAGGCCATTCAGTATTTTGTTTTCTGGAATCCTACAAAGGAGTTTTGGGGAATTAAAACATTTTGCTGGTTTTTAACAAGACCTGTGCTAACACAAATGATAGTGTGGACATAGTGAGCAATATAACCAATATAGATTTTTTTAAATGATTTTATTTTGCAAAACATTATATTTAGAGGTGTGTGATGTTACACTCCATATTCTTTATGAAAATACACTTATGATATGGATATGACAACTGAGATATACTTTATGCAAGATGGCTCATGTAAGACATCGCTGGAAAGGTTATGATTTACTGAATGTGATTAGCCAATTTGTAGGCCTGTATCATTTCTGCCTCTGAAGTTAGAAATATTGACCATGTATCTGAATTTCAAAGGTGCTACTTTGAGTGTCACCCACGACTAGCCCTTCAAGTCCCTCCACTTGCTCCCAGTCAACTGCCAATGCCAGTTTAAGGCTGTGGACCTAGTTTTCAAGGTAATTAATGGATCTACCCCCAGCCACGTCAAAGATCAAATGTTGATCAAACCCCTCCCACAGCTGTGCTGCTCTGTTTGGACTAACGTCAGCGGTGCCTTTAAAAGCCCCTGGGGGGCATTAGATCAGGTGCTGCCTCCCCCAACCATGTAGCTTTGGGAGAAAGCTGGAGAGAGGAACCAGCCAAAGGATCCAGCCCAGAGGAGCAGCTGCAGAAACAGCCAAAGCAGACACCTTTTCTACAGTTTTGACTGGACTTTCTCTGCCCTGTACTGATTGGCTGTTTGTTCCAACCCTCTCTTCCCTCCCAGTCTCGTCTCCTCAGCTTCACTCCCTTGCTCTGTCCCCCTCACTCACTTCCCTTTCCATTCAGCTGATCTCCTCCTAAGTAAATCCACCACCCCCCAAAAAAATACAATCGTGGCACTAACAAGCCACTTCCTGCCATCAGTGTTCACTGCCGGTGTGTTGGACCCCTTCTCCCACCCTACGTCTGTCTGGTCTATTTAGACTGTAAGAGACCAGTCTGTGTATGTGCAGCACCTAGCACAACGGGGTCCCATTTCTGGTTGTCCCTGAGGCCCTACTTGTAAAGAACGTAGTTAAGAATAAAAGCAGGGTGGGGCACAAACGATAGGTTATGTGATGAAGTCTGGGAACAGCACATTGCAGATGTTACTTAGTCCCTCTAGACAGCTGCTTGGCCCCTCGGTGACAACGTCCGCGGGTGCTGGAACTAGGGGTGCTGCTGCACCCCCAGCTTGAAGCGGATTCCGTCATATACAACAATTTGCCTCTCAGCACCCCCACTGTACAAATTGTTCCAGCACCCCTGACAAGTTCTAGTATCCATCTCATCCAAGCCCTGATGAAGGCATCAACTCACATCACAAGCCCTATTAGTCTGTTCACGTAGCTGGGCCAGACCCAGAGCTTCTGGTGGCAACTCAGCTCAGCAGTGTGTTAAAAAGCTACAGCACTTCCCTTGCTCTCAGAGAAGAATTCAGTTTCTTCTAATTAAGGAGGTGACGGTGGTTCATCCTTCTGCCCATACAAGAGCTAAGGCAGGAACTGACCACTAGGCAAAGGTGTGCTGATGCCAGTACAAAATCCCCCGTGCATTTAGGGCTCAACTGCCATCTCCTGGGAATCTGCGTTGGAATGTGCCATCAGCCTGCAGCAAAAGGCTTTGCAGAAGAAATCAGTCTGACCAGCATATTAGGAAACATCTGAATTCTCCCACATCCCTGTGCTGAGTGCTTAACCCCATCCTCGTGGACATGGGCAATGGACACAGCTCCATGTGATGCTTTGACTTCATTCCACTTTCATTCCCACGTTTGAAGGCACTTTATAGCAGTGCAAACTTCTCCTGTGTCTTGGACCAGGCTCCTGAAGAAAAGACCAAACCTTTGAGTGGCCTCTTCTGACTGCTTAGGGTATGATTCACCCAGAGCAGAGAAGAAAGGGCTCCTGCGCAATGACTTTGACTCTAGTTATTTGTAGCAATTTACAGACAGCGGAAGTAGTGCCAGAAGGAATCCATTTGCCCCTTGGAATGCTGCAGATGTCTCTAGTGTAAAAAGATCCCTAATGGCCCGAGCGAGGAAAGTGCTGACAAAAGCAAAACTGTAAAGGGCCCAATGTGTGGATGAGCCGCCTGGCTTAGGGACGACAGGCCCCTCCAGCTCACACCCCAGGAGACTGGAGCCATTCTTGTCAAAGACAGCCACTGCCAATGGGGCTCCTCCAGGCTCTGCGGAAGACACTCCTATCCCTAAGCCTGAAGCGTGTCCCCTTTCTGATAACCCTGCTCTGGTCATTAACTGTATTCTCTTAGTGCCCAGGAGTCTCAGGCCTGGACCAGGGCCCCACTGGGCTAGTGGTGTACAAACACAGAACACAAAGACAATCCCTGTCCCAAAGAGCTCAGAAACTCAAAGTCCACGACAACAGAAAACATCTACAGACCAATCAGCTAGGAAACAGAGAGACAGTGCCGGGCAGCACGCCGGGCAGTCAGCACAGCACACCAGTCTCCTGACTGTCGTCAGGTTTCTGTAGGCATCGCATGGGAAAGGAGGGTTTTGAAGGAGAATAACGAGGTAGTGGCCATGGGGAGTTCTGCCCAAGCATGAGGCAGCCTGGGTGAAAACACACAAGGGGCTTTTTTCAAAATATAACGAGTCGTGATGGAGGCTGGGATCGTGGGCCAATCAGAGGAGAGCGTTGACAGCTCAATAGTGAATGAGAAGTGATCGTATGGGTGGGGATCAGCTGTGCAAGTAGGGTGGCACGGTATGGTACGCTGTACCAGCAAGATATTTATAGGTGGTACGGCGTACCAGAAAGAGGAGCAGCAGAACGTGGGGCCACTGGGGGGCCCCACGCCGGCAGCTCCTCCGGCCTAGCAGTACAGCCCCCAGCCCATCCACACAAGGTCTGCTCCAGCTGTACAGCAGCCCCACCGGAGAACAGGGCTGGGGGTGGAGCTGGGGGTGGTACAGCTGCCAGAGGAGCTGCAGGCGTGGGGCCACCTGGTGGTCCCATGTTCTGCTCCTTTCCCTGCTGCGGTTCCAGGGCTCTCCCTCCCCCTCCATGGTGCTCCTGGATGCACTGCCTTGGTGCTGGGTCTGTCAGCAGGGGTTGGGCCCTGCCCCCCTCTGGACACACCTGGGGCACAACACTAGAGGAGCAGCTGGTGAGTTCCCCCACCCTCCCAGAGCAGTGGGACTCAGGCTTTGGGGTTCAGGCTCTGGCCATGAGGTTTCAGGCTCCAGCCCCAGGCTCCAGGCTCCAGCCCCAGGCTCCGGCTGCCTGGCTTCAGGCTCTGTCCTCCAGCCCTGGGGCTTCGGACTCTGGCCCCTCATTGCCTCCTTGGCCCCCACTGCCTCCCCCGGCCCCACATCTAGGGCTTAATTTGTCTCCAAACTTGCCAAGGCTGAATAAGTCTGCTGTGAAAAGTGCTACATGTATGTTTGTTAATATCACTTTTCGCAACAGACTTACTAGCTAGCAATAAATAAATTACAATGGTTTGCACCTGTATATGTGCATATTTATTAGTTTTTCCTAAAGCTAATTAAGTATTTTAGAAAAAAGTGTGAGAGCAGCTACCAGTAAGAGTTTGTGCCCACACTCTTGAGGCCACCCCTGCCCTACAGTGATGATGCTTTAAATGTCAACACTCACTCCTTTGCTGCTGCTTGTTAAGCAGATGGGGAAGCAAAGCCCATGGAGGTGGAGGGGAGTGGGGAAGGAAAAGGGAGGGGCGAGAAAGAAGGAGACACACAAAGACAAGGCAGGGAAGAGAAACAGAAAAAGGAGGTTGGGGAAGGAGGAGGCACACAGGTCAGAAATAGCAGCCCAAGGAGAAATAGTCCCCTAATGGAAGATGGAGAACACAGAGTTCATCCTGGAGGCGCTGAGCATGACAGAGACCTCCCCACCTGCAGATCATGCTGCAGAGCCTTCACCAGCCTCAACAGCAGCAACACCCCCAGCTACCAAAGGAAAGCAAACAGTGGGGAGAGGAGCAGCTGTCTCTTTTGTTCCCTCTCCAACCCAGAGGAGAGCAGGGAACCATCCCAGCAACTCCAGGAGAGGAGGCAGAAATGCCACGCACCTTGTGGACCTTCAGTCTAGTTTGAGGGGTGCCTAGAAGATGCTAGATTGATAGCAATGATAAGGGACTTAAGCAGTAACCCAGGCAAACCCACTAATCTATGGGGGGAACCCACTGCACAGAGTGGTATTGACCCTAAACTTGTATCTGGGCCATGGAGCAGAATTCAGACCTCATTGCACCATGACTTTAAGAGCTCAGCTCCACCCCCAGCTTGGTGCTCACCACAGTGCAGTCTGAGCACCCAGACGAGTCACATGGGCTCGCCGCATGGCTCCACCCGTTTTTGCTTCCCCAGACTTTTCCCTGGCTCCTCTCCCAGAGCTGTGATGTGCGAGTGGCTGGCTGGCTATGGACATGGGCTGGGCAAGGTGCTGAGCATACCACGTGGCCCATGACCAGAATGGAAGCAACCCAGCTCTGCCCTATTCTGAGCTGCTGTGGGGCAGGTGCACAGACAGCATTTCCACCTGCTGGAGTTCCCAGTTCAACAGAGCAGCTTGGAAGCTGAGAACTAGACTAAGGGAATGAAGCCTGAATTGCTCTGGTATAATTCTAGGCAATGGTTTCCATACAGCCCTGCTAAAGCCAGCAACATGGTGGGGACTCTGGATGGGGAAAATTCCAGGACAAACAAAGTGCATGGCCAGGAGCAAGCAAGCAGAGGGAGCCATGGGAAACAGGCAGCTCACGGTTGCTGCTCTGTCATGCTGCCAGCCTCAGCATCTTCACTCACAGGCACTGAAAGCCCCACTCCACAGCAAGCTTTGGGACTCTCAGACAAGGCTCTTTGGCAGCCCAGGAAGTACCTTGTACATTAGGGACAAAGGCAGCTCCCTCTCCCTGGATGTGAATGGTCTCAGAACCTCACCAGCCCCTCCCTCAAGAGACCACAGGCAGGACAGTGTGGTTAATCAGTCTGGAAAGGAGAGCCTTGCTGGGTCAGCAGTCAGGGGGAACATTAGGGCCTGAAGCATAATGGGAAGAAAGAATAGGTATGAAATAAGCTATGTGTCAGAACCTGTCTCTGCATCAAACATCACCTGCACCCTACTGCAGAGGGCTTCTCCTGTCTTGTCCCCTGGAAACCCGCTAGCAGTCTCCTGAGCTCTTTTGGGATGTGCCAGGACAAGACTTTATCGATACACAACTTTAAGGCAAACTGTGGGATAAAAGAGGACAGAAACCTCAGGCTCTGCCTATTCTTGTGCTGGGAAGCAGTGGCAATGAGCTTATGGCAGCAGCTGCAGACAGGGTGACCCTGTGCCCTGAAACGTCCATAAGCAACAAAGCCCAGCACCTGCTGGGAATTAGAGCTCATCAAAATACCAGCCATGCTCAGTACAATTAATGAGCTGGCCCGGGTTCCCCAGCTCGAGCTGGGAGGGTTGGAAGCACATTGAATAGCACTGGCCAGTTTGTTCACATGCAGATCACTCTCTCCCCTCATGCCCTGCTCAGTATAAACCAAGGTTTTCTTCTTACACTTGTTAATTAACTAAATGTTCATCTTATAGGAAACAAAATGTTTTCTCCTGCACACGGTGGACAGGAGATCAAATTGCTCCATAGAAGAGAAGGCTGACAGGCAGTGCAAATGAGACCATGGGTGATCAGAGAAAACAGAGTTTCAAATGGCAGCAGTTCTTTCCCCTGTGTTGTTTATCAGTCATGCAGCAGCAAGTTTAGAACACAGACAACCTAGTACAGTCTGTCTGATCAAAAACGAGCTGACTTTTCCCCACAAATGTATTAGAGAAGTAACAGTGACACCTGAAAGTCCCTGGCAGGATTACTAGTACTGTCCATTTTTCACTTGCTGAAGCACCCTCTATACATTCATTGGCAAGAGTTTCATAGTCAGAGCTGCTTTCTCTTACCATCTCATTGTACCTCGACATCAAGCTGTCACCAATGGATAAAGACTCCCTAGAGGGCACAAGGCAGATCATGGTCACAGTGCAGAAAATTGGTGGCACAGCGGGGCTAAGGCAGGCTCCCAGCCTGCCCTGGCTCCGAGCTGCTCCAGGAAATGGCTGGCATGTCCCCGCGGACCTGGGGGGGAAGGGGGAGGTTGTCTCCATGCACTGACCCCGCCTCCAACGCCAACGCCAACTCCACAGCTCCTATTAGCTGGTCCTGGTGCCTAGGAGCCGCTGCCAGAGAGATGTGCTGGTCCCTTTTGGGAGCTGCCTGAGGTAAGCGCTGGCCGGCTGGAGCCCACACCCCCTCCTGCATCCCAACCCACTGTGCTAGCCCGGTGAAAGTGAGTGAGGGTGGTAGAAAGCGAGTGATGGAGGGAGGGGGATGTAGTGAGGAGGGTGCAGGAAGAGGTGGGGGTGTAGCCTTGGGGGAAGGAGTGGAGTGGGGGGCAGGGCCTGGGGCTGAGAGGTCCAGGCTTGGGGGGTCCCTGAAAAATTTTACATCAAAATGGGGGTCCTCAGGTTGTTAAAATTTGAGACCCGCTGTGCTAGAGGAATAGGTGCAGAGAAGTGGATTGGGAACTTCTTCAGTCCATACATGAAGGCAGGGTTTGAATCCTTAACAAATCCTTAAAGAGCTTTTCTCCCCAGTGTTTCTCAGGCATTTGAGTTAAATTGGTGATTATAAAAAAAAAAAAAAAACCTTGTAAATAGCCCAACTAAAAAAATCCTTCCCTGAGTGCTCACATCTCAGATCCCTGCCACTTGTGATGCCTTAATCCCACTTGTCCTCCTGTCATACATAGAGACTTCTAGGAAAGGCCGGGTAGACCCGATCTGAATCTCTAATATAAAACACCAGGAGGAAAAAAAAAATTAAATAAAAGACCTTCAGCCCCTTCTTGATTCACCTCTCCTATCCTCACACACACACACCAAAAAAGGCACTATCTATTTTTCCCCTAGGCAGATCACTAGCTTCGGAGGGGCTTTAACAACTAACTTGAGGGATGCGGACAACCTACCTGGTAACCTTAGCAATGCAGTCTCCACCACCACAGGACCAGTACTCCCCGCTAACTGTTATTAGTCAGGAAGTCAGGTATGCGTTTGGAGCTTGCAGGGCAAAGCTCCCACAGAGCATCCGGAGTTTCAGGGAATACAAATCATCAAAAGTAACTGGTGAAGACACTATTTTGAAATTTATTTGCTCCTGCTACTCACTCCCCTCCTCCTGCATCCAGAGCTCCATCTATGATCCCACAATCACCTTCAAAGCAGCTACTTCTGATGACAGGAGTTCAAGCAAGGCTTAAGCTCATACTTCCCTGTTAAAGGCCCTAGTAAGTACAACAGAGGCCAAACGATTTCTGACTATAATGCTGGGAAATATCAGCAGGTTGCACTGAGTCCCTACTGGAGCAAAATGTTTAATGCCCACAATGTGTTCTACACTGTACAGAACACAAAAATAAGGACAGGCCCTGTCCCAAAGAGGCTACAGTCTAAAGGACTATGACATGCAGAATGTGGACTTGAGAGTTTGGATTTTCTTTCAAATCTTTCTCATAATTATTTATAACCTCAGGGCTTGTGAGCAAAAAAAACATGAAATGGGGGGTAAGGACTTTGAGAAACATCATAGTGGCACTTGCACCTTTAAGGTGGTGGGTGGCATCTTTTAAAATTATATCTAGTCTGTTTTTGTGTTATGGTTACAGGCAGCAGGGAATGGAGCATCCTCAACGTAACGACAAGATTCTCAATAGAGCTAGTAAGGAATATTTTGACAATTTTTGTTTGGCACACATGGATTTCAATGAAACTTTCATTGAGGTTCTCAGGTCCAGCAAGAGAGATACCAGAATAGCCAGGTGGATAGTATATCTAGGCTGTAGGAGAGCCAGCTACAAGTCTCTGCTCTGCCCTAACTACTGGGCAATAGAGTCAGTCTTGCTCTCGGCCGTGAATAATACAAAGTGGAACAGCTTCACCAGGAGAGACAGAGACAGAATCGTCAGCAGTCAGGATGCTCACCTGGGATGTGGGAGAAGCAAGTTCAAGTTCCTGCTCTGACAAATAAGGCTAGTCTGGAGTTGTTCTTTCTTCCTCCCACCCCTTTAAATAAAAACATTTAGAAGGTCTTGGTCATCCCAATGCAGAATGGAAAAATTTTTGAAATCTCAAATTTCCATAAAATAGAAAAACTGTTTCCTGCCCAGTTCTAATTATGAATACCTGTCTGGATTTGACAGTCAGTGTCTACAAACACATCCTATGACAGATACAAGATTTAAAGCATGAAACTTCCTTTGGAAATCACTTCTCCTGGAACATTACACATGACAGTCACTACTGGACTGCCACCATAAGGAATAACCCTCATAAACAATAGCCCTCAACAGCTGAGAATGAAGGTTAAATTCTACCAAGACACAAACACACACAGTGCAAACTGATCCAAGGAAATACTTGGTGAGAACTTAAAACAGAAAAAAAACTTCTTTAATCTATCCGGCATTTCAGAGGTAGGAAAGATATCTTAGTTCCACAAGAATCTTCTTACATTAGAATGCACCCTCTTGACAAAGCTCTGTTGAGGCACATTCCAAACTAATACTCCTTTCTGACATGCAACTTGTTCTAAACAAAGTAACCTTTTCACTTCCCCAAACCCCCTGCAGGAAAGAGGGGCCTAAGATGCACTGCCATTTCCCAAAGCTTTGTAATGGCATGTCTATTTTCTAAGCTTAGTTTTCATCTAGTTATTCAGGTTTTTTGAAAGATGAAAAAAAATACATATTAGACACAGCACTTCCCCGTGAATCAGAAAGTTGGCCATCTACTCTTCATCCTAGGACCAGTACGAGACTGCTTCTGATTGTACCTAAAATCATAGAAAGGTAGGGCTGGAAGAGACCTCAAGAAATCAAGTCTAGTCCCCTATGCTCAGGCAGGACCAAGTATACCTCTAGACCATCCTGGAGAGGTGTCTAGACAACCTGTTCTTAAAAGCCTCCAATGATGATGATAGAGTTTCCTCCCCATGCTGAACTCTGGGGTACAGATGTGGGGACCCACATGAAAGACCCCCTAAGCTTGTAAGTACCAGCTTAGGTTAAAAACTTCCCCAAGGCTCAAATCCTTTCCTTGTCCTTGGACAGCATTGCTGCCACTACCGAGTGATTTAGACAAAGATTCAGGAAAAAGACCACTTGGAGTCCCTATTTCCCCAAAATATCCCTACAAGCTGCTTCACCCCCTTTCCTGGGGAAGCTTGAGAAAAATATACTAACCAATAGGTTAGCAAAGTGAGCACAGACACTAAAAATCAATCCGGTTTTTTAAAAAAACTTTATTATAAAGAAAAAATAAAAGAATCACACCTGCAAAGTCAGGATGGAAAGTAACTTTACAGGGTAATAAAAGATTTAAAACACAGAGGACTCCCCTCTAGACTCAACTTCACATTTACAAAAAACAGGAATAAAACTACCTCTTACCATAGGAAAATTCACAAGCTAAAACAAAAGATAATCTAATGCATTTCCTTGCCTTTACTTACAATTTTTGCAATGTTAGATGTATCATTTCAGGTACCATTTTAGGAACTGGTTTACCTGCTTGGTCTCTCTCTGTCCCGACAGGGAACAAACAAAGAGAGCACAAACAAAACCTCCCCACCCCCCCCCACACTCCCAAATTTGAAAGTATCTTCTTTCTCCCTGGTCCTTCTGGTCAGGTGCCAACTAGGTTAATTGACCTGATTAACCTCTTACAGGTAAAGATTCAGTACATCTGGCCAGGAGGGATTTTGTTACTGCATACATAAAGGTTGCTACCCTTCCCTTTATATTTATGAGAGATGGAAATTCCACAATCACCCTAGGAAGCCTATTCCAGAGCTTAACTACCCATATAGTTAGAAAGTTTTTCCTAATATCTAACCTAAATCTTCCTTGCCAAAAATTAAGCCCATTACTTCTTGTTCTACCTTCAGTGGACATGGAGAACAATTGATCGCTGTCCTCATTATGAAGCAGCAAAGAATCCTGTGGCACCTTATAGACTAACAGAAGTTTTGCAGCATGAGCTTTCGTGGGTGAATACGAAGCTTGCATCCGAAGAAGTGGGTAAAGCTCATGCTGCAAAACTTCTGTTAGTCTATAAGGTGCCACAGGATTCTTTGCTGCTTCTACAGAACCAGACTAACACGGCTACCCCTCTGATACTTGTCCTCATTATAACAGCACTACATTTGAAGCTGCTATCAGGTCTCCCTTCAATCTTCTTTTCACAACACTAAACATACCAAGGGTTTTTTAAACCTTTCTTCACAGGTTAGTTTTTCTAAATTTTTAATAATTTTTGTTGCTGTCCTCTAGACTCTCACCAATTGGTCCACATCTTTCCTAAAGCGTGGCTCCCAGAACTGGATACAGTACTCCAGCTGAGGCCTTAGCAGTGCCGCGTGAGACAATTATCTCCCATTTCTTACATAGGACACTTCCATTAATACTCCCCAGAATATTAGCTTTTTATTTTTATTTTTTTTTTTTGCAACTGCATCACACAGTTGGCTCATATTCAATTTGTAATCCACTATAACCACCAGACCCTTTTCAGCAGTACTACCAGCTAGTCAGTTATTACCCATGTGATATTTGTGCATCTGATTTTTCCTAAGCATAATAGTTTGTACTTGTCTTTATTGAATTTAATCTTGTTGATTCTAAACCAATTCTCCAGCGTGTCAAGGTCATTTTTCATTCTAAAGTGCCTGCAACCCCTTGCTGTCATCCACATATTTTATAAGCACACTCTCCCCTCTGTTATCCAAGTTATTAATGAAAATATTGACTACTACTAGACCCAAGACTGACCCGTTAGACCTCACTAGATACGTCCTCCCACTTTGACAGAAACCATTGCTAGCTACTCTTTGAGTACAGCCTTTCAACCTGTTGTACACCCACTTTATAGTAGTTTAATCTAGACCACACTTCTAGTTTGTTTATGAGACTGTCATGTGGAACTGTGTCATATGTTACTAGAATCAAGATACATCATGTCTACTGCTTCTCCCTTTTCCACTAGGTCAGTAACCCTGTCAAAGAAGAAAATCAGGTTGGTTTGGCATGATTTGTTCTTAACAAATCCATGATGGTTATTCCTCATAATCCTATCATCAGCTAAGTAATTACAAATTAATAATTTCTTGCAGTATCTTTCTAGGTATCGAAGTTAGGCTGGCTAAAGTTTTTTTGTTGATGATTAAAAAAAGATTTGTTGAAGAACAAAAAAACTTCAAAAACAGACTTCAACGAGAAACTGCAGAACTGGAATTAATGTGCAAACTTGACACCATCAAATTAGGCCTGAATAAAGACTGGGAGTGGCTGGGTCATTACAAAAAGTAATTTCCCCTCTGTTGATATTCACCCCTTCTTGTCTACTGTTGGAAATGGGCCATATCTACCCTAACTGAATTGGCCTCGTTAGCACTGACCCCCACCCCCCTTCACTTGGTAAGGCAACTCCCATCTTTTCATGTGCTGTGTATTTATACCTGCCTACTGTATTTTCCACTCCATGCATCTGATGAAGTAGGTTATACCCACAAAAGCTTATGCCCAAATAAATTTGTTAGTCTCTAAGGTACCACAGGATTCCTCATTGTTTTTTCTGATTCAGAGTAACATGGCTACCCCTCTGAAACCTGTCATCATGCAAGGACTGTATAAGGCCACCATTAAAGCCCTGTGGAGTGCTGAAGAGTGTTACTGACAACATTCTAGGGGATGTCAAAGTAGCAAGGAATACAGGAGACTCTTCCCTTAACTTCTGATTTAAGAAAATTGTCATTGATAAAGTTTTAGTTTGTGTTATTTTGCTAAGGATTGAAGCTCTCCTTGGAGCAGTTGGCTGGATCATACACAAATCTTGATAGGGCTTGGCAAATAGTTCTCAGGCTCTTTAAAACACAGTAACTGTACAAGACAGCCTTAGACTGCCAAGCTAAGAGAGAAGCCTCTCCACTGTGGCTGTGCCAGTGACAAGGAACACATGGTAGCCTCATGGGTAGTAGAGTGGCACTGTGCACTTCTGACCAGGACTGTTCACATGTCCATTTAAATATGGATTTTAGCCTATTCAAAGCAACTGTCAAAGCACAGTGAGAAGTCGCTGCATTCTCTGCATTCAGTGTGCTGCACTGGATATATGCAACACTCACTCTGCTCCCTTTGAAGGTGGTATTCAGATTTGATAGCTGCTGTAAGGTCCACAAAAATCAACTGCATGCAACATAAGAGTCATTCCTTTATTTTACAATCAGAGCATTGCACACATTTTACCTGATCAATAGCCGTGGGCACATACACTCGCTGATCACTCCTCCACTCCATTATTCAGTGCTTCATAACTGTCAGACTAAAAAGCTGCAGGGGGCTGGTTACACCAGAAGAAAATCCATCCCCAACTCATAACCTATTTCATTACTAGTAAGAGTAACACCATTCTACATTAGGACATTGGAAACCGTGCCTGGAAGTGATGCTGCATCCCTGGGCTTGAGCTCAAAGATACTCAATCATTGTACAGGGCTGGTCCCACAAGTGGAAGAGGATGTGCCTTCAGTGCTCTCCTGTAAACCACAGGGTAGGAGTGCTATTAAGGCTCGTTACAGTGGACAGGACATTACAAGTGTCTGTACAAGAGCAAAAGGCACTGCAGAGAAGGGGGGGGGGGGTAGAACCCTTTGGGAGGCCAAAGTCTCTGCAACTTACATCAGAGAACAGCCTTTCCTGCAGAGAGTAGTTCTCACTTATCTCTTCCCAAAAGTGAGTGCATAACTGATGCAGAGGTACCTTCACCAACAAAAATAATTTTGTAAAAATTTTAAATTCTTTGCTCCCGTGTTCCATAAGAGTCTCAAACGAATTCCTTATTCTGCAGCATGGTCATTGCTGCCAAATACACCCAATGGGAAAGGTTATGTACAAATTTCTGATAAGCAGCTACATTTCACAGAAATAAATACAATGTACCTTTCTTATTTGGAGAGGAAATGTGTGACATAAGAACACAGTCTTATAAGTTCAGTGCAGTTGAAAGCAGAGACATGTCAGTCCAATTAGAGCCCGCCTTACAGTTTGACTTTGCACTGTTCTTCGCAGATCTTGTATTTTAGCTGGGCTTATACTGTCTCATGTGGGCAGCAATAGAAGTGGCAATCTCAGAATTCTTCTTGTTCTGGCCATAGTAGTCCACAAAGCCTCCATCTGGCCCAATGAGGTACATAATAATTGTGTGATCCACCTGTAAGACAGCAGAGAGCAAATTTGTGCTGCAGGTCCTGAGTGTCACTCAGAGGGCAGTACGGGTTAGTGCCCTGATTAGCTTTTCAATCAGATTATCTCTGACTGTAGATTCACCATGAAGAACAGACTCTAGTTACAGACTAGAAATGGGCCAAGCAGGAGGAAACTGGAGAACAAGCTGTAAATAGATAGGGTGAAGAGGCACTACAAGTAGCAGAGCCTTGCAGGAGCTGTAGGCAGCTTCCCCCATTCCAGTCTTCAAGCAGGGTAAGTACAGAGGACAAGATGGAATGAGAAAATGAGGCTTGACCTGTTTTTCCCCTAACTTTTCCCTCCTCCCAGCTCTTCTGATGCCCGGATTAAGAGGAGAAGTTCTTCCTGCCCCTGCCGGCCTAACATCTCAATGTGTGCAAGACCCTCTCACTCCTTGCTGTCCTACAACTCTGGCTCCTGCAGTGAGACAAGCACTCGAATCCAGACCTTAGCCTGATGTAAATGAAAGGGATATGGTGTGAGGACGCTGCAGTAAACCAAATTCACTCTCAGAGCACATAGTGAGGGCAATAACGTTATTGAGAAAAGTGAGCTATGGCGAGAAGGCCTTGTGTATCCCAGGAAAGGCATGTGTACCCTGCTATGGGGCTCCCTCTGCTGGCTACACTGTGCTAGCATTCAAAGATGCTTCAGCTGCCTTTCAAGCGGGTGGAAAGGTTTAAATCAAGGCAATATAAAATGGTTTCATTTTTTTTAAAGTTCACTCATGTAAATCAGATTGAGATTTTACAAAAGTCTTTAAAATATGTGCTATTGCAATTTAAAACTTAATTAACTCAGTTATAAATGTTTAAATATCACTGTCCTGGTAGGGTCTCTTCTCTGAGCTTTACAAGATTGCTATGGGCAAAAGTAGAATTGAAAACTAAGGCCGTGATCCTGCAAACACTTACGAGGGTACCTAACTTGATTTACATGAACACCTCCACTGACTTCAGTGGGGCTACTCATGTGCTTGAAGTTAGACGTGCACCTAAGTGTAAGCAGCATCACAGACAAATTGTATTAAAACTTCTCATAGCTGCATAAAATCTTTGAAACTTCAAAACAAAACTGCTTCAGTGTTAACAAAAGTGTATGTGGTGTTGTGGTAGCCATGTTAACTGCAGGATATTAGAGACACAAGGTGGGTGAGGCAGTATCTTTTATTGGACTAACTTCTGTGGTGAAAGATGCAAGCTTCTGAGATACACAGAGCTCTTCAAGTCTGGGGAAGGAAGAGTATCTGAGCTAAACACAGGTTGGGACAGATTGTTAAGCAGGAGCCCACGTAACTTGAAATTAAGTGGATAATTGAGGGTTAGACTGTTATGCACGAAGGGTTTGAAGTATGGATGAAACCAGACAATCACTACGTTCTAGAATGAATTTACATAGAAAAAAAGATAAGACAAAAAGCACCACCTCACCTATGGGCAAACACTTTTCACAAAGGGATTACTCCATATTGGATCTTTCAGTACTTGTCCTCAAAGCAATCCTGCTCAACAGTTTCAGAATGTGAGCCTGGAAACTTAAATTCATGACAATCCCATGGGACAACTTCCTTAACCCTCTCTATCCCAATAATCTGCAATCCACTCTATTGAAAATGGAAGCCAGCGACCCGTTGCAAAGGGCAGCAGCTCAGGTCAGCATCAACCCATTTTCTTCCGAGCACCGATCTGCAAGCACACTATCATGAGAGCCTCCTGCATTTGCAATGGAGAGCAAACTGATCAAGCTTTTTGCAAAACAAGCTGCTTCAAACTACCTGTAACTTGCAGGGCAGGCAGTAAAGTTTTCCCACAGTCCTGGGACTAGAGAGGCCACATTTGAGCAGGGTTGGGGGGAGAGAATGGTGCTTCTAGGGACTCGTATACAGTTACTTTGACCTGGGTCTGCACGCTGCAGTGTGGACTCCCAGAGCCATAGGTTCGTGCATGGGTTAGAAAACAATCTTCAGGTATGGTTAAAAAACAAAATGTAGATGCTCAAGTCCAGGGTTCCCTAGCACAGGTCAGCTGACTCAATTTCCACTAACTCTGGGCTTACACTGCAGTGCAGACATCCCTCTGCTACCTCACACACCTGAAGAGCTCTTTGAAATTGCTCTCACGCACGTATCTAGAGTGTGTCCACAGAGAATGTAAGCCCAGGCTCTAGCCTAAGCTCAAGCCTAACGCCCCTTGCGTCCACACACCAATTGTGTTAACCTAGGGCTCAAACCTAGGGTCCCAGGACCTTGCAGGACTGCAGGGTCCAAGCCAATGTTGAGCTGGGATCTAGGGTCCACGCCTTATTGCTTTTCTGTGGGCACACAGCCCCAGAAGTCTTCCAGATGTATCCCAGAGTTCCTTGGGGCAACTTCCTTAGTCCTCTCTATGCCCACAATCTGTGGTGCTGTCTATTGCACTCTATTGCAAACAGAAGCCACACCTTTTGCAAACAGCCTGCACCCAGCAGCTCAGAGCAGTGTTAACCCATTGTCTGCTGAACACCACCAGTCTGCACATGCACTACCAGAGATCTTGCAGCGTTTTCAATGGAAACTGATCAAAACAAGCTTTATGCAAAGAGAGCTGCTTCCTAGTGACAAGAGCACAGCCAGATATTGCTGCACACACTGCCGAGGCACCCCTGCACATGCAGCCCCAGGGCAGGGAGGGGCAGAGGTCAGAAAGGGGACTACGCAGCTGCCCTGCAAGGAGGAGGAGCAGCAGAGCTCCCCACCCAGCATGGTGATAGAAGGGATGACTCCCAACACCTCAGCTGCTCCTGCTCCCTGCAGGACAGCCACTTGGTCCCACTCCGCTCTCTGTCCCTTGCTCCCAGGCCCCCCCGCCCTCACGGGGACTGTGTGTTCAGAGATGACTAGCCAGTGTGCACTGTCAGGGTGGTGAGTGGGAGCCAGCCCCAACACTTCCCCACAGCCTGCCAGGGATCCCTTATCCCTGCCTCCTGGGGGGTACGGCCAGGGCAAGGATAAGGGACCCCTGGGGGATGCTGGAGCACAGTATATCCCAAGTCCTGGGGGTACCCTTCATACCCAAGTAACCAAAACACTTTAATTGAACAGCCCATTTTAAAAATTAAAAGTTGCAAAGTTTCATTTTAATAGTTTGGCAGCCCTGGCAGCACTTATGTCCTAATTATCCTCTGAACAGGTGCACATGGGCATTTTCCTGCCAATGTGACTCAGTGTAGAGGGAGAGAACCCAATTCTCAAATTAGATGGTAGAGTTCAGTATAAAGCTTTCTACTGACACAGCCACCAAAGGAACTAATTATGCAGTTTATGTATTCATGTGCTCCTTATTGACCCGAGTCCCATCAACAGCACCGTCACAGTTAGGAAAAAGGGTGGGCACTAATATTTTACCACTGTGCAACACATGCTCAAGTGCTGACGGGGGTGTGCGCGTGTGTGTATATGGTGGGCAGGGGGAGGTGCTGGGCACTCTGGGTTAGGGTTACGTTGACTTAGGTCTGTGCACTGCAGTGCAGATTCCAGAGCCCTAGATTTGAACACAGGTTGGAAAATCCTTTACCTAAGGTTAAAATACAGTGCAGATGCTCAAGCCCAGAGTTCCCTGATACAGTTCAGCTGACTCAAGTCCCACTAACCCAGTGGTTCTTAAATTATGCATCAGGCCCCCAAAGTGGGCTGCAACCCTGTTTTAATGGGGTCACTAGGATTGGTGTCAGATTTGCTGGGGCCAAGAGCCAAAGCCCAAGCCCCCATGGCCTGGGGGCGAAGCCAAAGCCCTTGATGTTCGGCTTCAGCCCCCCAACCTGGGGCAGCAGGGCTTGGGTGGGCTCAGGCTTCAGTCCCCCATTCTGGGGTCATGTAGTAATTTTTGTTGTCAGAAGGGTGTTGTGGTGCAATGAGCTTTGAGAACCCCTGCAAACCATAGCCTTGCACTGCTGTGTAGACATACCCCTAGTGCAGGGGTCAGCAACCTTTCAGAAGTGGTGTGCCGAATCTTCATTTATTCACTCTGATTTAACGTTTCACGTGCCGGTAGTACATTTTAACATTTTTAGAAGGTCTCGCTCTCTAAGTCTATAAACCATTGTTGTATGTAAAGTAAACCAGTTTTTTTAAATGTTTAAGAAGCTTCATTTAAAATGTAATTAAAATGCAGATCTTATTAGTTTAGTGCAGTGGTTCTTAACCTGGGGCGCACGCACTCCCTGGGGCAGGGCTGGTGCAAGGATATTTTACACCCTAGGCGAAACTTCCTTGCGCCCCCCCGTTGCACATCCATTCATTGAGGGGCAAATCCCAACGAGCCTTTATAGACCCCAGGGGCCAGCCATGCCCAGGGGCTGCTCTCCAGAGCAGGTTCCCTGCTCCCCGCCCCCTGAACTCCCCTGGAGGGTGCATAGCCTCCCCCGCCACCCCGGTGACCCCTGCCCCAAGTTCACTCACTGGCTTTGCCAGGCCTGGGCTGCTGCAGCAGCTTGGCAGGGAGGAGCCGCCTTCTGGTGGCTCCAGAGAGCCAGAGTGTCCCGCTTGCGGCAGCAGCGAGCCCCAGCCATTGAGGAGCCAGTGCCCTAGTGACTTCATCCTGGTCAGGTCTCACGGCTACTACTCCCTCTTCCTCCTCCTCTTGGCAACTGATACCACTTCCTATTTCTTGAAATCCAGCTCTGCACTCGCACCATCTTCTCATGGTTTCCCTCCTACTTCTGGTCATTCCTTCAGTATCTCATTCAGTGCATCCCCCCACCTCCAGTCATTGTTCTTGGCCCATTCTTCTCACTGCCTCTGCATCAGGGGTGGGCAAACTTTTTGGCCCGGGGGCCACATCAGGGTTCTGAAACTGTATGGAGGGCTGGGGTGTAATGTATTAAATTGCTCCCCATAGGAATGTGCTACTTATGGTGTACTACTTACGGCTGCCAGTCCCGGCGCTCCATAAGTAGCACATTCCTACCGGGAGCAATTTAATGCACTATACCCACAGTCGCGCTGCCCTGCACCAGATTGCAACCCCATCCCCCAGAGAGCTGACGGCGCGGCGAGCTGAGGCTGCGGGGGAGGGGCCGGGGGCTAGCCTCCCCAGCCGGAAGCTCAAGGGCTGGATAGGACGGTAACGCGGGCCATAGTTTGCCCACCTCTGCTCTACATGCTCTTATCTGCAAGCACAACCTTAAATCATCTACCTCCCTGTGAGGAAGCTTTCCGCCTTCATTCAATCCCATATCTCAGTAACTGATATCTTTGTGGATATCCAGCTACCAATTTAAACTCAGCAGACAAAACCAAACTCTTGATCTGCCACCTCCCCTTCCCACCACTACAACTGAGGACAGCACCCCACCTTCCTCCAAGTTACTCAGGCCCATAACCTGGGTGTCTTCCTTGACTTCTCTGTATTCAGGCCATCTCTAAAGCTTGCTTATTCTTCCCATACATCCCTTAGATCCACCCTTCTCCCTTTGCCAATATTTCTGAAACTCATCCAAGCCCTTATTTAGTATCTTGACTACTATAATCTCCTTTTCTCTAGTGTTGACTACTGCAATCTCTCATGCCTCAAATCCATTCAAAACACTGTTGCAAAACTCTTCTTCCTGGCTCATCACTTGGACCACCTCACCCCTTGCTGAGTCCAACACTGGTTCCCCATACTTCCACAAACACAAGAATTTTGTCTTCACCTCTAAGATCTTTCACAGTACTACCCTGCCCCACCTACCTAATTTAATCACTTGTGGTGTCAATCCCCCCCTTCATAATGCCAACATTCCCAGGCTTTACTGTTCACCGATCCTTAAACAGCTCCACATTTTCTCCCATGCTGCAATTTACACATGCAGAAAGTCTCCTATTAACTGTAGACACTGATTTGTCTTCCTTTAAATCCCACCTTCATCTACAAAACCCTGCCAGTTGATCACAGCTAGGCAGTGATGAGCTGACCATCCCTCTTCCTACTCCTTTAATTCCCAATTCCTGCCATTCCCCCTCACCCTGCCTCCACCTCCAATTGCAAGCAAGACCAAAACAAGACAACGTGGAATTAAATTCATGTTAATTCATAACCATGAATTGTATGTTATTTCATGTTATTCCCCATGCTCACCTTGTGTGTGCCTCCTTTAGGACATGAGCTCACTGGAGCGGAAAATGCCTCTTTGGGTTAAGTCTACAAAGCAAAGAAAAAAACCACAGCTGGCCCATGCCAGCTGACTCAGATTCATGGGACTGTTGTGCTGACTTCCAGGCTTGGGCTCTCTGTGACCCACTCACCCTGCAGGATCCTAGTCTACACAGCAATGAAACAGCCCTGCAGCCCAAGCCCTGCAAGCCTGAGTTGGCTGGCATGGGCCAGCCGTGGGTTTTTCTTTGCTGTGTATATATACTCCATTATCTGTGTTTGTACAGTATCCAGCACAATGGTGCCTTGGTCCCAGTTTAGGTCTTTGGGGCTAATTCCCCTAATGTAAACATTTAGTAGGAACAATAAATATAAATAGGCATTTGTTATGCAGGATCTTAGATTAGATTATCTTCTGGCTTTAAAATCAGTGAATGAATCTGAATAATAGAGCACTCAGGCACAGGCCCTGCTTTTACTTACTATGTAGTCATTGTCTTCATCCTTGGGGCCTGAGCTGTAATACACACGATAGGCTCTGGACACCTGCTCAATCTGCTCTTTGGTACCAGTCAGTCCAATCAGTTTTGGAGAAAACTCTAAACAGAAATGCAACATATTAGCCATGCTAAGGTTCCTGCCACCCAGAACCAGCTTTGGTAGAGCCCAGCCATCATTTTAATCACAAAAGAAAGCAACGAGTACAGAACAGCTACACAGTGCAAGGAAGAGAAAGGCAAATGGTACCTTTAACGTATCTGGCAACGGCTTCTCCAGTGTCCCTCTCTGGGTCAATGGTAATGAAGAGTGGGGTCACATTTGGCAGAGATGGGATGTTGTCTGTCACCACAAAGATTAACAGTTAATATTGCTCTCAGCAGGCCCAATGCCACAGCTCATCTCCCACATAATGAGGCTATAGCCAAACTCATAATACACGGTGAATATAGGGGGCCCTTTTTTGCACGGACTGAAATGGTGACCACTTTGGAATGATATTGGGGAGGTTAAATAACATCTAATAACTTTTTTAAAGGCCAGGGAGCAAGTGTAATGAGATAAAATGGTGTTCTCCAAACCCTTGCGTCTGCCCTGGGGGTCCCTTCTCCTCAAGTAGAGACCCTACCTCTATTTACTAGGGCTGACAGGCCAATTGAGGTGCAAGGAATGTAGACTGTAACCAAGATCAGGCATCTTGAGAAATAATAACCACTTCTCCCTGTTGAAAGGAGATGGTATTTTGCATTTCAGCATCTATCCTGCCACCGCCTCCTTCCAAGGGAGCAATGCCATACCACAGAGACATCAGGGAAGGCTCCTCCTGCAGCAGTAGCACAAACAGCAGCAAAAGCTACTTGCTGTTGCAACAGTGCACATTCCTACAGGGGAAAGGGTTATCTGCCTCTCCTTAACATATTAGGTTTGCTTCTGGGGAAGCTGACAGAACCCATCGTCAACAGAATCTACAACCCACCTGGCCCAGAGGCCATCTTTCAGCCATCCCCATTGTCACAACAGAGCTGGACTCACCTTTCTGGACTCCTCCTTCCCTCACCCCTTTGACCAGAGCACATTAATTTCTTTCCTGCTAGGAAAGGCTCCATCCTGCCAGTAGTTACTATCCATACTTTTCCTCCTTTATTCAAGGTGCTGCTGGAGGACCCAAATCTCTCTCCTCAAGAAACAAATGTGGACCTCGCTCAGCCTGCCATCAACAATCACACCCTATCAAGTGGCTCAATTTCACTGGTGCTGAGAGTGCCACACTGGGGCAAGTAGCTGGGATTTTAAACATTCTGCTAGACTTCTTCTGTACCCAAGAAATATTAAAGACTGTAAAAGAGAGCATCCATTGCAGAACCTGTCTGTCTGAAAGGACGTTTTGAGCATGCAGAATATTGGAGATTCTCTCTGTCCTGCAGAGCCAAGATCTTTGCCACAGAACCTTTCACCTATTGACAGTACCTCCTCTTAAATGAATGTTACTGGTAAAATTGTAACAGGAATGTTTGAGATTCATGAGAGTTCTATAGGGGCCACCATCTCAACAATGGGGGCTGCAGCACCATGCAGGCATGTGTACAGCCAGTTTAGGGTCCCCCGGATATTGCCCTATAGGATGCTGGGGCTAAGTCACACTGCTTGCTGCTTCCCTGGCATTTTTGCACGTGGACATAAGGTGTTTTTCAAATGAATGAGAGGGATGAATGGGCAAGATTTCTCTAATGCTCTAATACAAAACTCTGTCTCGAGAGAGATCTGTTCTCCAGAATAGATCCAGCCTTTCTTTAATCAAGAAACTGCTCTTGGTTAGCAGTCACTACCATATTTCATTAACCAAGAAAACCCTCTTCTAGCAGGACAATACCACATCCCAAAGGGTAGTGCCAAGTACAAAAAACTATAGGAACCCAACATTGACTCAGAGCATGCCTTATATGAGGCTTCCCCCAAGATCTAAGCATGAGGCCCAGTTTGACCTTGTTTGCTATTACATTGCATCTAATGTGAAGCAATGCAGAGAGACCAGGGACTTGGAGCAATCACATTTTTGAATTGCTCTGCTCCAGCTCTGACTCCACTCCACGCTCCGACTCAAATTAATTTTTAACTAAATAAAAAAGTGCATACTGTAATTTTGAAAAAAACATTTTTAGTCAGACTTAACACAATTTACGTCATCAACAATGATACAAACTAGAATCATTCATAATTCATTCTGTACAAAATTATTGCAGCAATCAAGTCATCTTTCATAGCCTGCTGCAAATCATTTAAAATTAACTTTAAAGCTGAAAACACTCGCTCTACACTAGCTTGAGTTTTTGGCATGCTCGAAGCAATTCTACAGGCAGCCTGAATGCAGTGTGGGTAGCTGTGAATGGCCTCAAGAACAGACTTAACTTTTAGCCTACCAATAGACTCCATCACCTCACAATCTTCCCGAAAGTTTCTCTTGAATAAATGCTTCATTACAATTATGAATTGCAGAAACTCGGTGTCTTTCTTGTTAATTCAAGCATCAATTCTTCAGAAGATGATTTGATAATTTCCATTTCCACATGATGGTTGTTTGAAAACAGCCTGCTATTTCTGAAGGATGTGAACTTTCTGAAACCACAAATTTGATTGCTGATGACTCCTTTTGTTGTTTCGCTTTCTTCAACCTCTTTCACCGAGTTCAAATGTAGCAATAGATTTTGTTTTTCGAGTCGTCGAGCAATATCAAGGAGCCCTTCCTTTGCCTTTGGTATTTCCCTTGAGGTAAGAAGAATCCGATACCGTGGGTCAACAAACTCCAGCAAGGAAACCAATATTGTCAAAAAGCTTCTCTTTGCGTTTCTGCATGGAGGATAGAATTCCTTCTGCAATCTGTCCTCCATTTTCTTGCAAGAATTTTGACAGTTTTCGACATTCCTTCATTAAAACTCCTGGGGTTACAGCGACAGCTTGAAAATTCATGGTTGTTTGGTTTGGCTTTGCCAAGAGGTCTCACGGGTTCTTCACTTCATCCCATTCAGCTTTTGTTAACTTGAGTTCTCTTGTTCCAGCAGCAGCCACTTGTTCACAGTAAGATTGATCGGCTTCTCATTTTTCAATCACAAATGTTGAACCCCAGTGAGACACAGTATTCAATGATTGAGTTACCCCATGTAGATCAAGCAGAACACTGAGTACTTGGGGTTCATAGTTTGACAATGACTTGTCAAATTTTTCCAAGAAATTTTTCCACACGTTTTGTTCAGTCCATCCCAGATTGCCAACTGAGGTGGGGAATACCACACCGCATCAGTTGGACTTTTGAGTCGTCCTCAATGAAGCCATGTTGGAAGTATGAGACAAGGTCATTAACCCATTGTGCAGCAGCATTCATGTTGAGTTCGATTTCATCCATTCCTTTAGTTCCTTCATCAGACAAAATAGCTTCAGTTCTGTCCACATCCCTGTTCTCAGAGGTAGAAATGGTTTCATTGTCCTCGCTGATATTTTTGATGGCACGCATCATGTTTGCTGCATTGTCAACGCAGATGCTCAGCACCTGCATTTCATTGCTCTCAAATTTTTCTAAAATAGCCTTTACTTGACTTTTCAAGTACAAAGAATTGTGATGCCCTTCAGTGTTGATTATGTCCAAAGTTTTTACCACAGCTTTATCTTTTCCTTCTTCATAGTACTGAGCACTGATTGGAAGGAAATTTCTGTTTCCAAGGATTGCCGCATCCATTTTCAGGTAGCACAATTTTTGCTCCAAAGCTTTCTTGACTCTTCGTGACCAGACTCAGCTGTGCTGACAACTAAATGACAAACCACATCATGCCCTGTCAAAACACCAAGCTGCCGACCCATTTCACCTGCAATTTTTTGGAATCCTTTGTTCTTTAGCCTGAAGGTAGTGAGCGGCATTGAACTCAAGCAAACCATTTCCATCAGCCCTTCACGGAAAGTATTGACAACCATGGTGACTGTAACCTTTGAGGACTTCAAATATGAGTTAAGTTTTGTTTGCTCAATTTGGGTTTCTTTTCAGATGAAGCGCCACAAAAAATCTTTTCTCCGAGAGTTTTCAAAGAGCCAGATGAACGTCATTTAGCCGTGTCAGCTTTCTGTTTTGCCTCATCTTCCTGGTCCTTTTTTGTAACCAGAGCCACATAGTTTTCCGGATAGTTATGTTTTACATGCCACCAAAGGTTTAAACTTTTCACAGCACTTGCTTCACTTGTCTTGAAGCTACATGGTTTGAGTTCGCCATTCACTTCCTTTTCCACCTTGCACGTTGCCCATTTCTTATTTGCTTTTCCCAAATTTGGGCTTTTCAAATTCAAAAGTAAAGACGTCGTTGAGATCCTTTTCTGTAAATTGGCTATCAATCATGGGGGACAGATCTGATTATTTTTCTGAAGCCATGGCCAAATCTTTTTGTGCTGCTACCGCATCCAAAAAATATTTAAAAAGCAACAAACAAAAGCATTACATTTTTTTATAACGTACCTGCTTGTGATATCTTAACCATTTCAGGTACTTTGAATTTATTTTGGATTTTCTCAACAAAAATGATTGCATTTTCTTTTTACACAAAATTATTATTAAAGTATATTTTAACATGTTTCTTGCAGTTTTAATGACGTAGAAGTGTTTTTGATATACATAATTTTTTATTTATCAATTGCAAGTTAGTTTTTCTTATGAAATTTGGCGGTAAAAATATTCAAAATATTTTCCAAGTTTTTAATATCTCAAAAATGCGTTAATATAGATACATCAATGAAACTTGGTATGTGCCATAGTGTTAGTATGTGCTATTGCTGTTCTACAACATTAATTGTCAGGCAGTAATGAGGCTACACGTTACAAGGTTGAAAATAAACTTTAACGGGAAAGCAGATTCAAATTGCAAGCACAGTCTTTTTAGTAAAGAGAGCAAATTTTTGGAAATATGTTTTTGCTTCATCAGACTGAATAGATTATACAAAATAGAGCAAGTAACAGGTTCCATCTTGTATAATGTTTCCAGCCTGATGAAGGAAAAACATTTCTGAAAATTTACTCTTTACTAAAAGGACTATGCTTGCAATTTGAAACCACTTTCCCTTTAAAGTTTATTTCCAATGTTCTATCATACAACATCATTCAATTAAAATTATTTAAACTACAGGTGTCGTGAACTGGGGGAACTGGGCCAATTTTATTTAATATTTTTTTTAAATCTTTGACTATTTAACAGATACAATCCTGGAATATGATTTAATGCTAAAACATGCATTAAAATTGTACTCTTAATTTATTTTGTATAATTAACCATTTCTGAGAAAGCAGCAAAGAGTCTTGTGGCACCTTATAGACTAACAGATGTTTTGGAGCCTGAGCTTTCGTGGGTGAATACCCAC
This sequence comes from Mauremys reevesii, assembly GCF_016161935.1. NCBI lineage: Eukaryota > Metazoa > Chordata > Testudines > Geoemydidae > Mauremys > Mauremys reevesii. The sequence continues at coordinate 19,820,175 of NC_052637.1, forward strand.
TTCGTCGGATGCATCCGAAGTGCATCCGACGAGATGGGTATTCACCCACGAAAGCTCATGCTCCAAAACGTCTGTTAGTCTATAAGGTGCCACAAGACTCTTTGCTGCTTTTACAGATCCAGACTAACATGGCTACCCCTCTGATACATTTCCGAGAAAAGTGTTTAAAAATTGTAATCTGCTTAGAATGATAAACAATTTTACTTATTAATTATTTTTCATCTTTGGAACCATAAATTTTAAATGTAATAATAAATTAATTATTAATTTATTATGGAACATAATATTACCACTCATAGCCAGGGGCAGTCAATGAAAAACCTTTCTTGAAATATGAAATAAAAATGACCAACTGCCAGTTCAGGACACCTATGGTTTAAATAATTTTGGATAATGTAATCTAGTAGCACATACTAATGCTAAAACACAGACATAATTTCATTACTTTATATTAAAGCATTTTTGAGATATTAATCAGAAATTAACTTTTCATCACCTCCTTGAAGGGACTGTAGCTCCCTTAGGAAGAATTTTAGGACACGTGTTCACAGAAACATTTTTTGTTAAAATGACTTAAGGATTCACCCCCAAAGTTGTGTTGGACATTTTCCAATCACTCTGGATTTATCACAAAAATCACTCCTAATTTACGCAAAAATGTTTACTGTACATTTATATGCCTGCCACACGTGACTGTCAGTAAATTTAAAACTACAGACAATGCTACCAAAAGACCATTGAACAGATAACATATAAAATAAGTCCGCCAGAGTGATACGGGAGCGTGTACAAATGAACAAATGTACCGGTAACGGGAGCCCATGTAAGAAATGAGCTTAAGTGGTTAATATCTCATGATATCTTAATATATTAATAACAAAAACTTTTTTTTTTGCAATATACCTGTTTGTGATAACTTAAATGTTGCGTGTCACATCACACTTTTCCATAATCGCAGCACTCAGTGCGTCTCGTTGATCAACCCTTACAAAAGAAGTATCAACACATACTAATCTAACTAATCTACGCAAGTACGTATTCGCCTAATCTTGGCACAAGGGTGGGAGCAGTCTGCAGTGTTGCCGGATGTCTGATAATTATCTGATTCTTTAATAAAAGATATCTCCAAAAAAACTTTGTAATTTTGTATCTGTACATTAAATCTTGATTTTGGCCAAAATGAGAGTAACTGTGACATATTATGTAAAGTAGATGTTAATATCAATTGTTATACAATCTGAAACTTTTTGGCACCTTTAGGACTTTCTTGCTAAATACCATTTATTTTGAATTGAAAATAAAAAAAAACTGGAGCAGTAGAGTAGTCAAGATTTTCTCCAGCTCCGGGGCAAAAACCTGCAGCTCCACTGCTCCCCACTCCAGCTCCGGGCTCTGCCCAAAGCCCTGAGAGAGAGCAGAAAAAAGGCTGAAATTTTCACATACATTAAGGAGATGGTCCCATTGCCATTTAGTAAGCTAGGAGAAGCACTGTAGTATTTCACTACATGAAGTGCAGCCTATTTTAAGTAGAGTTAGGATTCTGACTGGATTCAATTACCAATTTCATCCACCGCTAGAATCATTTTCTCCAATTCCTCTGGACAGATATCAGGGCAGTGCGTGAAGCCGAAGTAGATTAACACCCACTGGCCCAGGAAGTCCCTGTTGGTCCTGGGCTGTCCCTGGTGATCCACAAGTGAGAAAGGGCCTCCCAGCAATGGCTTCCCAAGAGCTCGCTTCTGTTCTTTCTCCAGCACTGAAACCAAACAGCAATGGGAGGTTACTACCAGCTGTGTCACACACAAAAGATCCCAGAAACCATTCAAAGACAGTTTGAGTCATAAGGCTCTCAAAGGCAAATATGCCTAGTAGGACTACAGTAATGTAACACCTTGAATTTCAAAGCCCACTGCAAAATATAAGCCCAACATGGACAAGACAACTTTATAGTAAACAGAACAGTTTTACATTGTGATATTTTCCATATAAACTATATTCTACTGTGCTCCAAAAGGAGCTTATAATCAAGATGGCACTGAAGCTCATATGCTGAAGTCAGGAAACATGAATTGGGATGGGATGCCTGCAGTTAAGAGTCAGGCATCTTCTAGAGACTTAAGGGGCGGGGGGGCCTGCTGTGCTGCCACGGTCTAACTGGGTTTCAGTATCAGGACAAGGAAAAAAGAATTAGGTAAGTGTTCACTATAAAGAGAGCATTAAACAGTAAGTGGTTAAATCCAGCATACAGGGGTTAAAATGAGAATTGGGAATCTATGCTCTTAAAAAGTCTTACACATACTTCCACACCCTGGGGAAACAGACATGCACACACTCATTCTGGGCTTTTACACTCTAATCTTGTGTAATGCTTGCATACCACGATAACAGGTGCAATATAACAACTTAATATAAACCAACAATACTACAAGTTTTAAAATAGGACTTTAAAAGAGCAAAAAAAAAATCAAAAATGTAGAAAAGTAAAATATTGAATAAACTGAAAACAGATAATGGCATAAAATATGTATATATGCACACAGGGTAAAAATACAAACTGACAATCAAAGAGCAAATGGCCATGAGTTAAACAGATAAAGGAAAAAGATCCTAAAACTAAGTAGGTAAAATATGCCAGAACAGAAAGACAATGTGCAAAAAGTCTTGTGCTCCACCTTATTCCATGAATATTTAGACCAGAATCTCTTTTGGACAAGGAGCTGTCATCCTGTGTGTTTGTGAGGTGTCTAGCACACTGATAGGCACTGTGCTAAAATCAGCATTATCAATCTCTAATAGTTGTCACCCTTCCGAGCAGCACTACCACAACTAACATGTCCACAAGATCTTTTTATCTGCCCAGCTATAAAGGCTTGGAGGGGGAATTACAAAGGTTTTGGGATGATAATGTAACATATACATACTTTCTTCCTTTTTTTTCTTGAAGTATTTCATTCCTGCCAATAAAGCTCCACCAATCGCAAATGTGAGTGCCAAGGACTTCCAGGAAACTGGCTACTAGGAGAGAGATTCCATAAAAATTAAACTTCATCATCTTCAACTATTTTTTTTGTAAAACATAGGAAAGTGCTAAGTATGTGTTTATGGAATAAACACCCAGCTCTTGTGATATGACAGAATACCTGTATCAGAGACCACAATTCTGCATGAAGAACCAATCCACAAAAACCAAACCCAGGTACGTTTATAAATACAGCCAGTGCACAGAGACTATCAACACAGGGGAGAAATTCCAGCCATGGCTGCCACAGAGGGACCTCCCCACCCTGGCTTCCCCCTTGACCGGGAGGGCAGGGCACCTCTTACTACACACAAGGAAGATGAGGGAGTTTTAGGCCTTAGCGCATAACCCCTCTGAGTTTAGATTAAGGACACGGCTACGGCCGCCATTGGGAACGTGGCCTCCTTACCCCGGGCTTCGAGGGGCCCGTCTTCGCTTTGTCTCCCTGAGGTGCAGTAGCCAGGTGGCGAGTCACCGCCACGGAGCCGGGGAGACCCCAGCATGGTGAGCGGCGAGCAAGGCGGACAGCGAGCAGCTGCAGAGAGAGACATGAGGTGAGCAGCAGGTTAAGGCGCGAGGCGGCTCGGGTTCTGGGGACGCGCAGGCGCGAGGGGGGCCGGCCGGGAAGGGGGCGGGGGGCACGGGCCGGGCCGGTGAGCGGCCGCCGGGGCGCGGAGCTGTTCTGACATGGCGGGGCCCTGGCCACCTGCCCCCAGGCAGGGTCCAGCCGGGTCAGGCTGCTCCGTGCGGGAAGCAGGACCCCGCCAGGCCGCAGGGGCGCGGCCCCCCCGGACCGGAAGTTCCCCTCACCGGTCGCGTCCACGCGCCTCTGCGTCCCGGAACGTGGAGTCCCAGCGCCCAGACGAGGGAGACCCGCCCGGCCACCGCCGCCATCCTACAACCGGCGTCACCGCCCACTAACCCCGCCCCCCTGGCAGCTTCCGGTGTCATCGCTAACTAACCCCCCGGCAGTTTCCGGCGACGCCGTAACTAACCCCGCCCCCCGGCAACTTCCGGCGTCATCGCCCACTAACCCCGCCCCCCGGCAGCTTCCGGTGTCACAGCCAACTAACCCCCCGGCAGCTTCCGGTGACGCCGCCAACTAACTCCGCCCCCCGGCAGCTTCTGGCGTCCTTCAGTTTCTGTCCGCGGGCGCGCGACCAGCAGCCCGGTCCTGGGGCGTTGGGTGGGCGCGGTGGCCGGTTGTAGGGTTGCCACTTCCTGGAGTTTTCATCACATGACAACCTTCAATTGCAGATTAATCTTTAGTTCCTGGGGACTTCAGGACAATCATGGTGGGTTGGCAACCCTAGACCCCGGCCAAGCGCGGACGGAGCCAGGTTCGTAGTTGGGACGTGCTCAGTGGGGGGGGCGAGGGGGGGGTATCTGAAGTGGGAATGGGGTCCGGGCTAGGGTTGTCACCTCTCTGATTGCTGGTAACCGGCCCCCTGAGGTCTCGCCCCTGTCCTGCCGCTTCCCCTCACGCACTGGATTGTCTCTTATCTCCCTCCCCTCCACGCCGCAGCTGGGCTCCCTCCGCTCTGCGGCAGGAAGGGGAGCTGCTGCAGTCTGACAAGGAGCTGCCTGCACAGGTAGGAGCTGACCCCAGCTGGGAGGTTCTGGGGTGAATGGCCGGGCACCTCCCCTCTCCCTGCAGTAACTGGACATCTGACTGGACACTGCCAGGTCCCCTTTTTGGCTGGACTTTCCAGTTGAAAACCATGCACCTGGCAAAACTTTTCTTTTCACGAAATGAGTTAGAACCAGAACCATCATCAGTTGAAGGGTGATGTCACTGTTCCACATTATGATGTGTATGATGATGTCATGCCAGAGATTGTGGAAGTGACATCATAATGTGGTGACTTGTGTTACCATGACAACCCCAGATGCTCCTTTTTGGCCCAGATCAGATGACCACCCACTCCTCCTTCTCCCCCCCACCCCCATTCAGGCCATGATCTTTCCTAGAGACTGTCCCTGGCCCATGCAATGCCTGGCACTGAGCCGATGCACAGCGTGTGGCAAATGAGGCTGGAACTGTGATTCCAGAACTTACCTGGGGTCCTGGAGAACTGGGCTCCATCCCTGCCTCTGCCGGAACCCCGCTCAACCAGTCAAACTAAACCCTCCACGGCTGGCTCTAGGCTGCATGATGCACATTTCTGGGTGCCCAGCTTCAACTGCCGGAGCCCTGGTTTATAGAAAGTCTGAGCACAGTGCTGGGAAACTTGTGAGTTCAAAAATGATGAATTGGCCCTCAGAAAATCATTAAATTGGCCTAAAAATCATGAGATTTTTAAAAATAAAAGTTGGATTCCTTTTGCCTTCTGGTTTTTGAGCCTTTGGGATTTCCAGCTTCAAGCTTTTCTCCTCAGCCATGAGGACTAATCGTCTTTTAAAATCAGTTTAATCCAGAACCACACTCTTAATAAGCAGGGTTTATTTTTTAAGCTCAACCTTATCTCTGAATTTCTTGGGTTGGTAGTGCTTATTTTGGGAATAATTACATCATTCTTACAATGTTTTTACCCTTAAATTATTGATATGTTCTCCCAACTCAAACTTTAGTTGAATATATTTTTTAATCTGGGAATGTTACATATTGAAGGAGTATTACATGAAACCCCCTGCCCTCTTTGCCTATTTCAAGAGTGGCAGGCTTCTAGTGCTTCTGCTTTTGCTTTTGCTTCTGCTTTTTTCTGAAGTGATAACTCATGCCAAAGAGTTCTGCAGGTCTTTAGCTGTATAAAAAATGTTTCTTCTGGGTGTTGCAGCTGATTTTTTTTTTAAAGCACCCAGCTTTGTTTGAACTGAGTTTGTCTTCTCTCTTTTTTCCTGCATTAGATTTTGGGAGCCTGGTTGACAGTTATGGATAAAACTCCTACTTGGAGACCTGGATCCTTGACAGGGAACTCTGAGCTGTGTTTTTCCTTTGGAGTCATAGCAGATATTCAGTATGCTGATCTAGAGGATGGTTATAACTTCTGGGGGTCCCGGAGGAGATACTACAGACACAGCCTTAACCTTCTGCAGAGCGCAATTGATGAGTGGAATAAGGAAGACAGTCAACTTGAGTTTGTACTGCAGCTTGGGGATATTATTGATGGTTTTAATGCCCAACATAAAACATCAGAAAGTGCTCTGAGAAGAGTTATGAACAAGTTTAAAAAGCTTAGAATCCCAATTCATCACACATGGGGAAATCATGAATTGTACAACTTTACTAGAGACTATTTAACACAATCTGAACTTAACAGCAAGTCTTTAGAAAACCAGATCTTCCTTGGTTCTGCTGCCAGTGGCCAGGACTCTCCTGGAGCCACTGCTGAAGAACATTACTATGCTTATCATTTTAGCCCAGTCCCAAAATTTCGGTTCATTTTACTTGATGCTTATGATTTAAGTATCCTTGGGAGGGATAAATCCACCCAAAAATATCAGGATTCTTTGAAGCTGCTGAAGGAGAAAAACCCAAATGAGAATCTGAATAGTCCCACAGGTATTGCACTGCCTGTGAAAGGTTAACATGCATTCCCAAAATTCTGCTTCAAATAATATTCCTCTTCATAGTAGAAAGACTCATAATTAATATAAGATATGTTACTAGGTGGTAAATCAGTGTGAGCTTCGTTGCCCTTGATCCTTTTCGCGTAATATACACACACAATTCCCACTCTTGGGCGTCAACTCTTAGTGCAAGAAAAGTCAGAGCTTTCTTAGCTCTTAGATTTGTCCTGTGAGGTACTGGCCATTATGCACAAGTTCTTTGCCAACTTTCTCAGCTAGGTTCTTATTGAACAGGGTCAGAAAAAGAGTGCCACACACAAGCTGCACGCCAGATTATTTTTTTTTCCCCAGTGCTGTTATGGTGCTTCCTAAGTCTTATTTTAGACACTTCCACATATCTTCTTCTGATCGCTCAGTCTTCTGTGGGGCTCATCAGTACTAAAGCACATGACCATGGAGGGGCTTTGGAGGCATGCCTTGACAAACCCACTAATGACTCATGTGGGGGCGGAACTATTCTCAACATCAATGCCTTGTTTTGGTTACACTGTGAGACTTTGTCTAGGCCAGTGCAGAGACTGCAAGACTAATATAATGTTTCTTGGAATAACCCTATTTCTATACTTTAGAGTTGCTGTCTTCCAAGGCAGAATGAAATAATACAGATTTGTATGGTTTACAAATCTACATTCAAACAGTGCCTTGGGAGCACAGTTCTCTGATAAATTTGGCAGGTCAGGGCTGGGCTTTGTGGATACAGGGGTTTGGTGCCCCTTTGTCCCTTTTAAAGTGGTTAGCCCTGCTTCTTCAACACTAGGCCAATCTGTTCCAGGGAACTTTTTGGTGGGGAGTAGTATAGATGGTCCTGCTTACAGGACCTAAGCCAGACACAGCTCAGGAGCTATCTGCCAGCTAGGACTCAGCAGCTCTATGTTACCTGTTCTGAGGCTTCCTACATGCGAGATTTTGGGGCAGCTGTGCCCTGGGTGAATTTTTTTCTTTAGGCACTCAGGGCCAAACACCTTTTTCCAACACCAGATGTCTTAGCACTGTAGACCAGGGGTAGGCAACCTATGGCACACGTGCCAAAGGCAGCACACAAGCTGATTTTCAGTGGCACTCACACTGCCTGGGTCCTGGCGACCAGTCTGGTGGGGCTCTGCATTTTAATTTAATTTTAAATGAAGCTTCTTAAACATTTTTAAAACCTTATTTACTTTACATACAACAATAGTTTAGTTATATATTATAGACTTATAGAAAGAGACCTTCTAAAAACGTTAAACTGAATTACTGGCACGCGAAACCTTAAATTAGAGTGACTAAATGAAGACTCAGTACACCACTTCTGAAAGGTTGACGACCCCTGCTGTAGACCACTAACATTCTGGGACCGTTGCTCTTTTCCCAAAGATCTAGCTCACTGATGTCAGCTCCAGCACCTCTAAGGAAATTCATCTTATTTGAAGTGGGCTCATCCACTTGGCCCTGGAACAGGGACATTTCTCTGAAGTGCCAACTTAAACAGCATCTACATTACTCATGGAGTTGAAAAATTCATACCCACGAACACTACTTTAGCCGACCTAACCTCTGGTGTAGATATGGCTATGTTAATGGAAGAATTCTTCCATTGACCTAGTTACCACTGCTCAGAAAGGTGAATTAACTACAGTGATGGAAAAACCCCTTCCATTGCGGTAGAAAGCATCTACGCTGCAGCACTACAGCACCGTAGGTGCAGTGCCTGTAGTGTAGACATGGCCAAGGGGTTTAGCGATGTGTTCTATAGACAACAGCTCTCCCATAGAGTGCAGTAATACTTGCCTATTTCCATATTCTCAAGACAACAATGTTGTATCAACCTTCAGTTTACCAGATTTGTAGGTACGTTCACCCCCGCTGAGGTAATTCATCTCAGTCTGCCTCTGGACGCTGTCTTCGCAATTAGCTTCTCTGAAAAGAAGTCAGCTTCACAAGATTTACAACCTCAAGAACTGGGAAACTGAGGCACCATCTGCATCATCATTACATTTCTAAGGTATGCTAGTTGTGACAGTTCTTGAATGCAGTGCACACGTATCAACAGCATAATGCATCTCACGACTTTTGGCTCATAGGAGTTGACAAGCAACTGAACTATTTTTCAGCTGCATGCCCTCAATGCTCTGAGATCCTGATGGGGTTTTTAGTTCACAATTAACCCAAATCTACACCTTTCAGCATTGTAAAGGTTTTGGAACTTCACAGCAGAGGCAAGGGCAGAAGTCTTCCTTCTGCTGAGTGCAGTTTAATGAGCAGTCTAACAGAATTCCATACAACACTATATGGCTTGATCCAGCAAGGAATACAAGAGCCCAACACATGCGTATGTGGAAGCTCTCAGATGGGTGGTTTCTTTCTCCTTGGTCTGGGTCCATTAGCCATCCTTACGAAGGCACTCCTAACTGAGTATGTTAAGACATCGTTACCTTTTTTCTGTCAGGAAAACTTTGGGGCAAGAGTCCAGTGTGACGTGCCATTGTACTCACCCCTGTGTTTAGGAGTCATTGTCTTTGAGTCACCAATAGTTTCCAGAGCAAACTTTAACTGGGCAGTGTATGTTCAATGCCATCCGAATAAGCTATTTCATTCAAATCACTCTCCAAGGACTAGAATTTCTATGATGAATGATAGAGGCAGAACTTTTTATCAGTGACTATTTTGTTGCTTTTTTCACCTGGAGAACCATTGACCTAGATGTTGATTTGGAACTGACAGTTGTCCTTAGACTGTCTCATTTCTTTCTAGACAGGGAAATGTTTGAAGGTCATAGAGGTACTCTTTCAACTGATACTGCCTGACAATCCTGCAGCAAAAATCTTGGTACAAGCCTTGTGTGTTTTCAGTTTACAGACAGTTCCATACATTTACTGAGCTTTTATTGCTTCAGCCTGCAACCAGTCTCCTGGAGTGACCCCTTTAGTGGGCCGGGCCCCAAGGACCAACAGTCCACAGGGGCAGGTCTATGCCCCCCTAGGATGGACCTTCAGCACCAGCTAACCCTGTCTCTCTACATGGGTCCCTGCAGCAAATCCAACCAAGCCAGACTCCTGCAGGAGGCTTGTACTTTCTGCTTCAGGACACAGGGCTCTCAGTGAGTTTACAGTGATACTGGCAGTCATTTCAACACAATTTATTAGTCACCTGGCTACAGAATCTAAAAGTCCTCAGGTCACCGTAGAGAAATGAAAGTTAAAGCATAGTCCGGTCTTGTTACCCCAGAGCACAGCCAAGCTGTCGTGAACCCCATGTTCAGGCTTTCTCTCTCCCTCTCAGGCCATGTCTACACCACAAAATTATGTTAACCAAACTTACGTTGGCAGACAGTCACTGCAGTTATTAAATCGCTTATGTGTGTGCACACTTGGCTTCTTGTGTCAGAGGTATGTGTTCTCACCAGGAGTGCTTGTATCGATTGTATTATCAGTGGGGGGCATTTTGAGATGGGGCCTGAAAGCTAGTAACAGTTGACGTAAGCAATTCATTATCTACACTGACGTTTTGTCGACCTAATTACATCGACCGCGACTACGTTGCTCGGGGAGCTGATGTTATTAAATCAGCATAGAGGCATTTATATCAGCGAGAGTCACATTTACGTGAAGACACTTCCATAGCTAGGCTGACACAAGACAGCTTACATCGATCTACCAGTGTAGTGTAGACCAAGCCTCAGTCTGACCTCTTTTATCAGTTCCCACATGAAATGGTCCAGACTTCTTCCAGAAAGTAACCATTTATTCTACATCTCTCCAGTCCTTTGCTCCTGAGCTGTGGTCTTTGCTCAGATGAGCAGCTGCTCAGCTGAGAGGTGGGAAAATCCATCTTCCTCTGAGTCATTGGTTGCTAGGTGCCAGTATCCTGGAGATTGGGTTTTCTGTTGTCTTCTTGGATTTTCCATTGATATGGGGTCTGCTTCAGCCAGTCCTTTTTAATGGCCCATTCAGGCTCAGACAGGTAGCAACACACAGACACACCCCTATGTTTCTTAACCTGCTCTGAGAGCAAACTTAGTCCTTTTCTCCCTACTGGGTAGTCATGCAAAATGTAGGGGAAACTGAGGCACACATAGGATTTATAAAAATATTTCAGAAAAGTCTCACTTTGTCACAACGTAACTTTAGCTTTGAAAGCGAATATGGGATCACTCTTAGCACTTCAGAGCCTACAGGTCAGCTATGGAGTATGCTCTGACTTTGTAATGTTTCTTTCCTGATTGGGCCTTATTTTTCTTTGCTGTACCCTCCCATCGTTCTTACTGCTACTTGTAGTACATTTATCAGTTTAGCATGAGACATCCTTGAGCTTTTTACTGTTCAAGAGTGGGAATCTTGTGTGTAATGCATCTTTAAAGATGGGCAAATTACTTCTGTAATTCTGCTTCTTTGAATATATCACACCAGATTCACCCTTACCTCCCCTAGGTTTGCAAGTCTGTTCTAAAAGGGTATGTTGCTGTCATTTCGGTCCAGAAGATGGCCATTATCTTTTGAAAAATTCACACACATGCTTTTGTTTAGTTTTCATTTTAGAGGAGCCCTCACTTCTCTCTAGTACAGGGTACTAGATGATATGGTTGCCAGGCATACAGTTTTTGACTGGAACGCCTGGTCGAAAAGAGACCAGGCCGCTGACCAAGCTGTTAAAAGTCCAGTCAGCAGCACAACAGGGCTAAGGCGGGCTCCCCGCCTGCCGTGGTTCCGCACGGCTCCTGGAAACATCAGCATGTCCCCCTTGCCTCCTAGGTGTAGGGCAGACAGGAGGCTCCAGCGCTGCACCCGCCCCAAGCACCGGCTCCACAGCTCCCATTGGCGGGAACTGCGGCCAATGGGAGTTGTGGGGGTGGACCCGCAGATGGGGCAGTGTGCAGAGCCACCTCGCCGCACCTCTGCATAGGAGCCAGAGAGGGGACATGCCGCTGCTTCAGGGAGCTGCCTGAGCACCGCCTGGAGCCTGCACCCTTTGCCTCCTGCCCCAGCCCTGATCCTGCCTGCACCTCATTTCTGACCCCACACTGGAACCCACACCCCAAGCCCAGAGCCCGTACCTCCTCCCACACCCTGACCCCCTGCCTCAGCCCGGAGCCCCCTCCCATACTCTGTACCCCTCGGCTCCACCCCCCAGCCCAGAGCCGCCTCCTTCACCCCAAACCCCTCATTCCTGGCCCCATCCCAGAGCCCGCACCCCCAGCTGGACCCCTCACCTCCTGCATCCCAAGCCACTGCCTCCGCCTGGAGCCCCCTTCTGCTCCCTGAATTCCTCATTTCTGGCCTTACCCCAGAGTCCACACCCCCAGCCAGAGTCCTCACCCCCTCCCACACCTTAACCCCCTGAGCCAGCCCGGTGAAAATGAGAGAGTGAATGAGGGGTGGGAAAGGAGTGAGTGGGGGCGGGGCCTTAGAGAAGGGGTGGGGCAAGGTGTTCAGTTTTGTGCGAGTAGAAAGTTTTGCAGCCCTTCTAGATGAAGCTGTGGCAGTTGGAATTCAACACAAGCAAGGGACTCATGTCCAACTGCCAGCTCAGAAAGCCACTCATGAAGTTCTGGACTGTGTTCTGCTAGGCTGCTGTGATGCAAGAGTGGGAATCCTGCATGTGTGGCATTGTCAAAGCAAAATTACTAGTAAATCACTTTCCCACATTTATTCATGAAGTCTGTGAATTTTTGGAGGCACAAGATACATAAGAGCCTGTCGGGGAAAGGACGCTGTTTATCCTAAGCACAGATGTACATAGAAAACCAAAGCAGGTAGGGAAGCAGCTAGTTGGTGTGTGTGTGCTTGACCTTCTTTCTTCATTACAGGACTTGCTGAACCACAGTTTGTAGAGTTCAATGGAGGATTTAGCAAAGCACAGCTGGATTGGTTCAATGAGGTTCTTACATTCTCTGACACTAATCAAGAGAAAGTCGTGGTTGTGAGTAAGTCGGCTTTTTTTAATGTGTGAATGCATGTGAATTGAGACATCTGTGAAGGAATAAACCCCAGTGATAAACTGATAGGATGCTGCACGTACTCCAGTGGGGTACTCCAGTTTTTCCCACTCATAGGATTTCCTACCGATATCTTATATTCTAGAATCATTCAGGTTCCCCCTCACACATACATTTTTTCCACAACAGGAGGAGGAGACTCTAGTAGACAGAAGCAAAAAAGGGGGTTGCAGATTTGAAGGGGTCCTAGGTGGGGGGCATTAGGCTGCTGCAAGGTATTGAAAGTTGCTGTGTTAAGGGAGCAGTGGTGCTGGCATTTGGGGGAAGGAACTATTAGAGACTTGGGCAAAGGAAAGATTTTTGCATTGGAGGGTGTCTAGATCCTGGAACTCCTTGATCCAAGTGGCAGGGATTTTGTTCTTGGAGCCAAGTGCCCTGGGCGGTGAAAGGCATTGTGCACCAAAAACATCTGAGCTGCTGAGGGCCATGGAACAGCAGTAGCCACAGTGGGAGCTCTCTTCCTCTCCTCTCCCTGGGCTTTAGTTGACACCTCCACATAGCCATGCAGCTGGGCTGTATGCTAAGCCAGCTGCCTAGCCAGAGCAAGGGTATGCAACTGAGCTGTCTGCCCAGCAAAAACAGGTACGCCCACTGAGGACGCTTCATAACTGCAGCAAGGGCATGCCCCACCCTGAAGCTAGTAACCATTTTACATCCAGTAAAGAGTGATGAGAACATTTTACACTACATGAGCTTTGTGAATAGAAGTGTAAATCAGACTGTTTTGCCAGCAGTGAGTGCTGTAGGCACCTCTAGAGGCTGGCATTATGATGTTCAGCTATGTCTACACTGCATCATTTACAGCAGTGAAGAGGCTCTACGGCTTAATAACTCCTGCCTCCAAGAGGTGGTCACCGTGTTGGTGTTAGAAGCTCTCCCACCGACATAGTGCAGTCTACACTGGTGCTTAGGTCGGTATAACTTACGTCGCTCAGAAGTGTGGATTATTCACAATCCTCAGCAATGTAAATAATACTGAAGTAATTTGTAGTGTAGACATAGTCTCAGTGCACGGTTTTAGATTTGATGACCCAAGGCAGTGGTCTTGTGAGCATAACTCAGCTGGGATTCAGTACTTAGATACTTTAGAAATACCTGAGAGATGGAGAGTGTTCTCATTATTCCATATGACCTAACAACCTGTGTGCAAAACCCCAAACTTAAAGAAAAGTTCTAGGGGTTTCACTGCACCCCAAACCCCTAAGATTCCAGCATCTATAAGTGATTTCCAGATGGGGAGATGGTATAAAACACTCTTAACTGTGATTGTCACTAGTGATGTCTCTTACCATTATTCTTGTTTTTTTCCAACTGCAGGTCACATTCCGGTTCATCCAGGTTCTACAGAGAGTGTTTGCCTTGCTTGGAATTATAAAGATGCCCTTTCTGTCATCCATTCTCATCAGTGTGTGGTGTGCTTTCTCGCAGGGCACCTCCATGATGGTGGTTATTATTTAGATTCTCATGGAGTCCACCATCTTACTTTGGAAGGGATTGTTGAAACTCCACCAGAGAGCCATGCCTTTGGAACGATACACGTCTATGATGATAAACTGGTATTAAAGGGAAGAGGTAGAATTCCAGACAAAGTAATGTATTACACAGGATAGTTGTAAATACAATTGTGCATGATCCAGACAGTGCTCCAGAAATTAGTTAGTTTAATAAATAACAGCTGACCATTGCAGCCATGGTGTTTCTGTTGATAGAAAGTCTGCACGATGATGCTTACAGCTTCAAGCCTGATAAATAGAGCCTCAGTGCTGCCCACCTTCTCCTCTCAGAGCTGGTGTCTTAGAAGCTTTACTTCTTCAAGAAGCAAGAAACAAGGTCTAGCTCCCTGCTGTAGGGCAGAGGATGCCTAGCCAACAACTCAACACAACCTGAAATAAATGCAACTTGATTTGGACAACTTCTGCTTGAAACAGTTAAAAGTGAACAATTTGTTACTTATTGTGGCACAAGCAACATTAAAAGGTGTGTGGTAACACTAGCAAGGAGTTATTAGTGCATCTTTATTAGTCACACTGTGTTATGAAATGGAAATGTTACCCCGATCAGGTGTGATTCAGCTTCTTTTCAAACACTAACATTGATATTCTTCAGCCTGTCAGTAGTTTGCTTCCTGAAATCAGCAGAAGTTGTAGATACTTTGCACCTCTAAAAACCAGATTCCTTTGAATGTTTTTGTTTTTTGTCTAGGGAGAGGATTTATGATTTTGTAGATGAAATGCTCAGGGAGATTATCCCTGTATTGACTGGATATATGTCACCTCAGGAGAGGATGCAGAAATAAAATGTCTAGATGCCATGAATGACGACTTCTTGGATCTGCTAGTCCTGTAACCCACAAGGGGAGAGGCAAGTCTTGATTAAGTCCTAAGTGGAGCACAGAGTCTAATATATATATATATATATATATATATATATATAGTTCAGTTATATATATAACTGAACTACTGAGTAATAGTGGCCATAATGTAATTAAATATAACATCCTTGTAGGGGGAAAATACAAAAGAAACCCACCACAGTAGCATCTAACTTCAAAATGGGGAACTACACAGAAATGAGAGAGCCAGGTAAACAGAAATTAAAAGGAATAGTCACAGCAGTGAAATGCCTGCAAGACACCTTGATGCTATTTAAACTAACTATAATAGAGGCTCAAACTAAATATATAGCCCCAAATAAAAAAATAAAACAGTAAGATATGCCACCATGGCTCAACAGCACTGTAAAAGAGGCAGTTACAGGCAATAAGACATCCTTGAAAAATTGGAAGTGAAATCCTACTGAGGAAAATAGAAAGGAGCATAAACTCTGGCAAGTCTAGTGTAAGTGTGACTAGGCAGCCCAACAAAGAATTTGAAGACCTGCTAGCAAAGGCAGTACATCAGATGCAGGAAGCCTGCCAAACAATCAGTGGGGCCACTGGACAATCAAGGTCCTAAAGGAGCACTCAAGAGAAGGCCATTGAGAATCTAAATTAATTCTTTGTATCTGTCTTCACTGCAGAGGAAGTGAGGGAGATTCCCACATGAGCTATTCTTTTTCGGTGACAAATCCCACACTGAGGTGTCAGTACGGAAGGTTTTGGAACAAATTAAATTAAACCATAATAAATTACCAGGGTCATGATATTCACCCAAGAGTTCTGAAGGAACTCAAATATGAAACTGCAGAACAGCTACAGTGCAGGTAGTTTTTGAATGGGGTGAAACCTGGGAGTATGCAAGACAAATCAGACTTCTGAAAGGGGCACAGTAGTCTGGAAAGGTGGAGAGCTGCTGGCTTAAATTACAGTTGTGTCCGAAAGTCCTAATCAGGGTTTGGACAGCCTATTGTTAGATTATCACAGTGTTGGTGGATTGTCTTGGAAATGTGTTAATTAAAATATCAGAGAACCAATATCTGCTTAGAGTATGAACACAGTTTTATTGAATAATTCTGTAGTTAGGAGGGTTTGCGTATCATTCATATGCTTAATTATTTTAAAAAATAAATTCATATAGTCCATGAGCATATTTTCAAAAAGTCAGTACAATAAGGTAAATATATTGGAGTGGAGGACTTTCAAAATAAAAATCAAAGTTATGCTTGTACTTTGAAGCTGTTCATCCCACCATCCCATTAGGCAGGTGGTGTTTAGCATGATGATGGCATTTTCTTCTAGAAGGCTTTTTGCTTGAAGTCCTCTGATATGAACAGAGCATGTGAGAAGTAAAGTAGGATGGTATTTTAAACCAGTGGTTGTGGTAGATCAAGACTAATGGAGAGCTTAAATTACTTTTGATAGCTGGTATGGGTGAAAATATTAAGTTAATGTTTTGTTTAGTTTGAGTTAAAACCTGATTAAAAATAAGTAGTGGTCAAAAGCACCCTTTTTCTTTTGTTATAAAGGCCACTATTAAGAGTACTGCTTGATGCTGATAAGTAAAGTAAGCTATTACTTTGGTTTATTTTGTCTGTGATGCAGAATGCTTCTAGCAATTGACTTCTCTGGTGCACTGTATCTTTATTCTGTCCCCACCCACACTGTCTAAATTTGATGCAAGATCACATGTATTCCCATGCCTTCACAGCCTGCTTCTGTGCCATTTATTTCCACCCATACCAATTATAAAAATTGTTGAACAAGAGAATCTTTCACCATATGCTTATGACTGTGCTTTCTTCATATACTACTTTCACTCTCATGCTATCACTGATCAGAAACTGATGAAGGGTCATGCAGTTCTCATGAGTTTTTTTACTTTGCTTCTATCTGCTGTGTTGTGAAAGTCAGATGTACAGGAATAGTACAGTGCTATTGTCTGCAGTGGTGGAGGGAAACTGAAGGTGGAAAGAAGAGAGTGAAGATTATTGGATGAACAGGTGGGAGAAGACAAAACTAAAGAAGGGGATGACCAGTGGTCTAGCACAGTATTTCCCAAATGGTAGGTCTTGACCCACCATTGGGTCACGGGAAGATTCTAGATGGATTGCCACATCCAGGGCTGGATTTACCCATCACTGGGCCCTAGCCTGGGCAAACATATGCTATTCCTGGCCCACTGTGGGTGGGAGGTATGGGGGAGAGGGAGGACTGGAGAGCAAGCCACCCTGCAGCAACAGCTTCTGTTCTACAGGACTAAGCCTGACTCCCTGCTCTGGTGATGCGACCAGGGGCATAGCATCACTTAAATTTGGCCTGGCCACCCTTGATTGATGCTGTGACCCCATGCTCCATATCGCAATGCCACTCAAATTTGGCCCAACTGACAGAGGGGGAGCCTCCCATAACACCTGGAGTGGGAAGCCAGTCCCACAGGACAGGAGCTGCTACAGTGAGGTGAATGAGGAGTGGGGTCACTTTCCAACCCCTTCCTCTCAAGCCTTCCCTCTGCATTGTGCCTGGATTAGGGTTGCAGGGCTTGGGCAGAGAGGACATATATGTAATGGTGGGTCATTAAAAAAAAGAAGACAAAATGGAATTGGTGGGTTGACTTAATAAAAAGTTTGGCAACCACTAGTCTAGCAGTAATATATCTGGTTCTTGCTGAAGGACAACCTAAAAAGGTGTAATATTGACATTGACACTTGGGAGACACTTGCCCAGGATCACTTAAAATGGAGTGAAGTCCTAGATGGTGGTCCCCTGCATTTTGAACTTGCTCACCAACAAGCTGAAGAGGACAAAAGGCGCAGGAGGAAGGAGAGACTGGTTTCCAGTCATGGTCAACAACCTCCTGCTGAGCCTGAAAACATCTGCCCTCATTGTAATGGAACTTGTGGTTCAAGGATTGGCCTTATTAGCCACCTCAGGACCCATAACTCCCATGGAAGATGATCATACTCGGTAAAGAGTGATTGCCCATCATCATCTGGTCCTTTTCTCTCTCGGCCAGCTGTGGATGGAATACTCCTGTGCGAATGGGAGCTATGTCTTGTCTCCCCATCTAGTGACCTCCACCTTGCCCAGACTAAAGTAGGACCACAGTAATAGTTTTAACCTAGCTTTAAAAAAAAAAAATTCTAAAGTTTTGACACTTTGCTGAAATCCCAGCATGTATCATTCTGTGATGACATATTGAGAGAATATCTTCAGCAAACCATACAGCACCAGTAAGAAGTCAGAGCCTAGTCTTTTCCCCACTCCCCTTCTTTTAGAGAAAAAAAAAAGCCATGTATGTGTTATGTGCCACTTAGAGCCTAATTAATAGTTAGCTTTTTTTTTTAGTTTAGCGTAAATTTAATTTTACATGGACTGTAAAGATAACACTTAAAATTCTGACACATTCTGTTGGCATATCATATGTTGGCATATGTTAAGGGCTGTTATAAAGGTGAGGTTATAAATTGTTCTCCTGAATCTGATTAATCTGCAGCAAGGGAGATCTAGGTAAAGATATTTGGGGGGAAACTTTCTAACTATAAGGATAGTTAAGCAGTGGAATAGATTTCCAAGAGAGGCTGTGAAATCCTCATCATTAGAGGCTTTTAAGAACAGGTTAGATAAACATCTGTCAAAAATGGTCTAGGTAGACTTGGTCCTAACTCCACCAGAGAGGTCCTTTGGGGCCATCTGCCTGTCCCAAGTCAGGGTAAAGGAGGAGGGTTGGGCGTGGGGCTAGCAACTCCACCCTGTAAAAATCAGCTTGCTACAGAAACGCCAACAATAGAGTTAACAGAGACTTTTAGCCTGGAAAAAGAAGGGTCTTCAACTCGAAGATGCATGACGCTGGGTGGTGAAAGCCGCGAGGAAGCCACTAAGCCGATCACCCTTCTTGCAGCCAGGAGGATTACCATCGGCACATGGAACGTGAGGACCATGTACGAGTCAGGAAAGACGGCGCAGGTTGCAGCAGAGATGAGGAGCAACAACCTGACCCCTAGACTTGGTCCTGCCTCAGTGCAGGGGGTTGGACTAGATGATCTCTCAGGGTCCCGTCAAGCCCTACCTTTCTATAATTCTGTAAGTGTGGTAATGTAACCTATCGCTTCAATTAACCTCGCTACCACATAACTGGAGGAAAGTTAATGAATTGTCAATTTTTAAGAAATGCTTCAGAGGTGATCCTGGCAATTACAGGCTGGTAAACCTAACTTCAGTGCCAGGCAAATTCATTGAAATTATAGTAAAGAACAGAATTATCAGACACAAGTGAACAAACTCTATTAGAGAAGAGTCAATATGAGTTTTTGTAAAGGGAAATTGTGCCTCACCAATCTATTAGCATTATTTGAGTGTATAAAGAGCATGAGGAAAGGGTAATCCAGTTCATGTAGTATACTTGTACTTTCAGAAAGCCTTTGACAAGGTCTGTAGTAAGGCAGAGTGGCCTCCCTCTAGTACAGAGGGAGGTAATTCCCCCTGGTGGGTACAGCTAACCCCACCTTGCTCACAGGAAATGCAGGGGCACGGCAGGAAGTATAAGAGCAGGGTGCTGTAGCTCAGTTGGGGCTGGACCAGAGAAAGATGCAGACGTCCCTCCCAGGGAGTTGAACCCTCAGTTGAGCCTGTGACCGGCAGCAGAGAGAAAAGTCAAACCACTGCCCCAGGAGACAGGAGGAAGGGCTGCCTGACCACAAGTCTGAGAGCTAGGTCAAAGTGGTGATAGAGCAGCACCAGCAGGAAGTAGCCCAGGGAAACAAGAAGTTGGTCTGGTTGTACTGCTGAGACGTGAGGCAACCATCACATGTCTCGTCAGATGTTCGGCTGCGTGCGTGTGCTCTCTCTGTGTGCTGCACTGACTCTGGCCAGATAGCCTGTACAGTAGGCTCCGATCAAACTACCCAATAAGACCACAAGACTTGGTTTAACAGCGAAGGCGCCTGGCCAGGTTTATTACCAACAAAGCACGGTGCTAATGCCCCTGCTCAATGGTTACAGGTACACTAACACGTATGCCCATGACAATGGATACAGCTGTCAGTGAAGGGACTTTCCACTGTCCCCTGAGCTGGACAAAGACGCTCCCTCTGAGATACATCTTTATATACTGATACAAACAAGTTATGTATCACCCTTGACGTATGTGATGTATTAGGGTGCCACCCATTGCCTTGTACCTGTAGGTTTGATCAAAACAGCTCTATTCTTCATGCTGTCATCCTGACCTTATCCTTAAGATGGGTCAGCATGTCCCTGTTAACTGTGGGGAATGTTTATCAGGGTGTTCTGGTACCACCCTTCCGGAATGTGCTTGTGTGAGTGTTTTGTGCCTAGCACCTCTTAGAAATATGTGTTTTTGCAATATCAGCCCTATGCTTGCTAAATTCTCTGAGCAGGACCTTCCTCTTGCTCCCAACTTAACTTTGCTTTATATCAGCAAGGTTTTGACTACTTTAGCGCAGGCCTCATACCAGGCCTCTGATACATGGGATTATGTTTCAGGCCCTATTCCTACTACAGCATGTTTCCCCACTGACCCCATGGTAGGATTACCCATCACTTCTAGAGCCCTGGGCAGGGACTCAGTGGAGCAGGATGGACCTGTGTCCCCCTACCCTGGCCCTGTATGTGGGGCTGGGTGCATGCTAACTTTTTGGCCAGAAGGCCGAAAATGCTGCCTGTTTGTTTGCTCAGCCCTCACCTTAGCAGGCCTGAGATATAGACTACCTGTTAACATGCTGAACCTGCCCCCAGCAGGTTGAACTGTAAATTGCGTGACTGCAAGCCAGGCTGCCAACCACTTCAACTGACAGGTGTACTGATCCCCCAATGCTGCCACAGGGGGTGCCCTAACAAAGCTTACAAGGTCCCACACCATAGGCTTTTAAGCAAAGTAAGCAGTTATGGGATAAGAGGGAAGGTCCTCTCATGAATCAGTAACTGGTTTAAAAGATAGGAATCAACAGGTAGGAATAAATGGTCAGTTTTCACAATGGAGGGAGGTAAATAGTGGGGTCCCCTGCAATTTTGGGACCTGTTCTGTTCAATATATTCATCAATGATCTGGAAAAGGGAGGTAAACAGTGAGGTAGGAAAGTTTGCAGATAATACTAAATTACTTAAAACAGTTACTACTGGGGAAGAGGAAAATGGGTCAGATTCTCATCAGATTCTTCTGGTGTAAAACTGGAATAAATCTGGATCTTGTTGCATTTACTCCAGATTTACACTGGTGTATGCAAGATCAGAAGTTGGTCAATAAGCACGTTTACAAGTCTTAAAATTCTGAGCTAAGCCAGTGGTTCTTGCACTGAGTATGTCTATACTGCACTTAAAAACCCATGTCTGACCTGTCAGCTGACACAGGCCTATGGGCTGTTTAACTGTGGTGTAGATGTTCAGGTTCGGGCTGGAGCCTGATCCCTAGAACCCTCCCCCTCCCAGGGTCCTGGAGCCCAGGCTTCAGCCCACACCCAACTGTCTACACTGCAATTAAACAGCCAGAGCTCAAGACAGCTGACATAGGCCAGCTGCAGGTATCTAACCGCAGCATAGGTATACCCTCTGAGCTATGCAGAGCTCCTTTCTCAATGAAGACGTGACAATTAGGGGATTGTGTCTATGTACAATTTATGAATTTCCATTTGATAATCTATATGGAGAGTTTATAATATCAATCTATAAATGCCATTTTGATTGTGAGGCTACTCTGCCTTCTCTGCTGACCTTTTACCTCCATCTTGGACTGAAATTCCAAGGCGGAGTGACACAGACTAACAATGGAGGGTCGTTAAACTTTGACTCTTCTCTATGTACATGGAAGCACCATTGAAGGGATATCTCAGTTGTCTGAGCTGAATGGATCACTAAAAAGAACCGGCCAAGGCCAACTCCATGTCAGTGGAAAATCTGAGCAGCCCAGGCCAAACCCACTCCCCAGCACATTGACACCTAGCAACCAACAACCCAGAGGGTAACAGGGAAACTGAGCAAAGACCTTAGCTCAAGAGGCGGAGGGATAAAGCATTGGTTTCTGGTAGAAGGGATAGACACCTGGGAACTAAGAAGGTGAGAGAAAGTGCGTGAGAGCTTGAACATGGGTTCACAACAGCTTGGCTGAGCTCAGGGGTAATTAGCATGGACTATGCTTTAACCTGTATTTCTCTGTGCTGACTTAAGGATTTTCAGATTCTGTTGCCGGGTGACTAATAAATAGTACCTTGTTTTGCAAAGGCTGCCTGTGTTGCTGTAATATTCACTGAGAGCCCTGCATCATGGAAGGGACAATACAAGTCTCCCACATGAGTCTGGCTGGGCTGTATTTGCTGCATGCAGGGAGCCATGGAGAGACAGGGATTGCTGGTGCGAACAGCCCAGTCTTGGAACCCACAAAGCCTGTGGACTGCATGCACCCTTGGGGCCCAGCCCACTAAAGGAGTCACTCCCAGGAGACCTGTTACCGGCTGGGACACAGACCAGACCCTGTGACTCCATGATGACAAGGGCATAGAAGTGTTGTTTTTGTCTAAATCTGTACATTTCTTGGAGTATCTAAAGAGTAATTGTGTTAAACCTTTGCAAAGCTTGTGTGTTATGCGCATCAATGATCACATAGCCCTGGAAAGAGACACAGTAAACCAGACTGCCCATAAGCACTGGGAAAAGGTTTGCTAAGGTTATCACTGTGTCTTGTGGGGTCAGAACCAGCCAGGATGTGGGGCTGGGTCAGCTAGACCACCAGCTCCACTTCTCTAAAGGGGCAATGGGTAGAGTCTGGGCCCAATTAGCCTGCCCGAGGGGCCAAAGGCTCAGACAAACCTTGCTGGATCCTTCCCAGACTAAGGGAATCTTAAGAGCACATGGTTCCCTGTTAGGACAGAAACAGCAGCCTAGTGAGCATCCAGCAGGGGGAGCTGTATCAGAGCTGGGACAAAATGTCAGTCTTCAGCCAGTGACTCTTCCTGCTAAGTGTAGCTCAAAACAGGACCCTCTTAGGGCTTCATGACCAACTAAAAGTATCTATCCCCCCCCACACACACACACAGCTCTGCACAACTGACTTGTGTCCTCCTTTGTTGAGTGCGTATTTACTGAAAATTAAGCTATGCTCAAATTTGCAGACAACTCCAAAATTAAAGAAGGGGAGCAAATGCACAGCAAACAGCAAAGTGAGACTGCCATTATTTTTCACGGCTGAAAGTTTGTCAGAGAGTGAGACTTGAAGGCTTCTCCTTCAGAGAAATTCTCAAAGAGTTGCCCTTTTTTCAAAATAGCCAGCATCTCCCATTATTCTCAGTAGGATGGAGGGCAAACACTGCCCTCAGTTAGGATGCCCTCTTTCAAAATGGTGACTGCCTCCCATTGTTCCCAGTGAGAATTAATCAAAACAGAGCTCAGGGAAGATGGTATGCAGGCTTTTGGAAGGCAGAGAGGAAGCTGTGAGGAGCAGTGGCGGTGGCAGTTCCTGAGGGCAGCTTCTGGCCTCAGTCCCATTGAAAACAATATGAGAATGCAACCATTTAAAAAGAGATAGTAGGACTTAATGGAATTTGCTATAGAACATTTATCAGTGCTGCTGAACTTTTAATTATGAAGAACAGCAAAAAAGTGACCAATACCCTTAAAATATTTCTCCAAATGTAGTCAGCCTCCCTAAAATCTCATGCACAAAGAGTCTGTGTTATTCCATTAATAACATCAATACGGACAAAAAAAAACCCTTGACAAAAGATACTAAATTTCTAAAAATACCCATTTAATTTTAACTAACATAATTACTTGTAAATGCTTAGAAAATTCATTCTATATTCAAATGGCAAATGATTAAGCTTGGAGAGGACATATGGTATTTGTCATACAGAGGGTAATCCCTGCTTAATCTTAACTATGAAACTGCAATTGGTGCCTCCGTAACAAACGGTAGGAAGGGAAAGACCAGCTTGATGTAATGACTTGGCTAAGGTCACACAGGAGGTCAGTGGCGGAGTAGGGAATAGACTGCAGGCCTCTGACTCCTAGGCTGGTTTCCTCGCCCCGGCCCATAGTACCTATCAATCCTTCCCATTGTCCCACATTTTAGTTGGCCCATGAGTCAGTAATAAAGACCACAACAGCCACACTTGCCACCTTTAATACTTTGTGGAGAAGATTTCTAAATTTGTGATTCAGCTGAAAAGCAATGGTACAGTTATCCAAAAACCTTCTGAATTCTGTGTCCACTTTCAGCCTGGGCATGACAGAGTCTGAGCTATTCTCATTGACTAAACAGACAGAACAGCTATCCCTGCTACTTTCAGATCTCCCAGCAGCCACTGATATCACTGCCCATAAGAATATGGCTGCTCACCTTAAGGCCCTGAGGGAGGAGGAGAGGATCTCCTTTGAATGCTTCTGTCCTTTCTAAGAGTTCCTAGCAGATGCTGCTGTACAATTGCTCATCCACACTAAGGGCACATATTTACCGGGATCTAGTCTGCCCCTGCTCTTGTTCATTGTGGTACTGGAGGAGACAGTGATACAGGAGCTGTGGTGTCATCACTACATGAAGGACACAGTTTGAAATCCACAGGTTGGTGCACGGAAAGAGGAGATGGCTGGATAGTAATGATAACAAATCTCAAACTGCGCTGTTTGAGGCAGCAAAGTGCTCCTGGGTCCATAGCTGCAGTTCCTGTTGGTCCGATACCAGTTTTCAACTGAGAACTGAAAGCTGAAGGCAAATAGCTGTTAGAATATTTATTGTGTGTGTTTGTTCCTTTCTGGTTAAATCACAGTTTTGCAGTGAGTTGGCCAGGATGATCGCATCTCTGAGTTCACGTAAATGTAAAGCCATGTTACAAAGGGGAAGAGAGAGAGAGAAATTGCAACCATCAGACGAATTCCACCCAGAGGATTTCTAGAAAGAACAAAAGACAATAGTGTTATTTCAGATCAAACCCAGCTAGCAACAGAGATGCCTGGGCTTGGGATGAGATTCCTCATCACACTGAGGAGCCTGGAGAAAAGCAGTGCTGATGAGCTGCAATCAGCATGCCACAAAATCTCCCTGGCCGCTGCTGCTATAGGTGGCTTCTCTGAAGCTTTTGTGCCTGCTCCCAAACTCTGCCTCTACTGTGACAGGAGAACGGAGCAGGCAGCAGCACCTGTCCAGGAGCCTGCCCACTTGTTCTCCTTCTCTGCTCCTTCCCTACCTGCACTGAAGAGCTGCTCAGCTGTCCCAAGTTCATGTGGCTACATCCCCCTCAACTTTTAGTGATGGACATCAAAGACTCCCTTCCTGCAGCAGCACAGAGCTAGACCCTGTTCAGCAAGTAAGAATCCAGGCAGTGTCAGAGCAATGGAAGGAAGAATGGCAGGGATTTCAACCCAGAGGCAGAAAGCAGCCAGATTTTACAAAGAGTACCCCAAGGCAATGGTCCCAACTAAACTGCAGCACGTTGCAGACTGCTCTGGATACGAGCAATGCTCATTGAATAGCTGTTCATTTTCCAACCCCATCTTCAAAGTCAGAGCTGGTACAGGTTTTCCAAACACTGAGGTCTTTGCTCTGATGCTGGTTTAATGCCCAGCACAATTTTGTCATCTCCCTCCCAGGCTCCATCACCCTCTCCTCCTAAGATGACTGCAGGCTGCAGAGAATCTGCTTACGCCGATGGCAGCAGAGTCATCCCACTCCTCATTAGGGTCCTTTCTTACATACATTATGCCCCATTACTAGTGTGCAGCGTGGGAGGCTGGCTGCACTGGGCCAGCCACCAAGCACTCTCTTTGCTCCACCAGGAACTCTCTCACTCAGCAGGGACTCAGAGTGGGTAACACAGGAATTGCTGCCTGCATCTGGCTGCTATGTGTATCTAGGGTGACCAGACGTCCCAATAAAATTGGGACTGTCCCAATATTTGGGTGGTTGTCCTGCGTCCCGACCGATCTTTGTCCGGGACGCAATTTGTCCCAATATTTTGCTCCACCAGCAGCACTGGTTTTTTTGTTTTTTTCTTTTTTTTCTCCACCAGCGGACCTCCCTCCCCATGTGTCCCGATATTTTTTTCATCTCATCTGGTCACCCTATGTGCATCCCACCTCAAGGAAACAATCAGACAGCACTCCACTCCAAGGATGTGGGCTGGCAACCTAAGCAACAAAGGATATTCCCAGTAGAGTGACAGATAGCAAGTGTGAAAAATCAGGACTGGGGTGGAGGTTAATAGGCACCTGTATAAGACAAAGCCCCGAATATCCGGCCTGCCCCTATAAAATCGGGACATCTGGTCACCCTAATTCCCAGTGAAGGCTGCTATACAGCAAATGCCACTGTGTGGAGGTGCTGAAGCACATGCTGAGGTCCAGCAAAGAGGCTCGGCGCAATGGGATAGGCAGATCAAATTATAGTCACATTAAAAGGAAAAAACATTAATACAACAGTAAGGTAACACAACTGAAATAAAGTCAGGGGATGCAAAAGTGAAGATTCCCACAGCAATGACACTGACCTCAGCATAAAGCACTAGTCACTGTGCTAACTAGCCACCAACTCAGCCCTACTGCATTTTATTAGAAATGTTTAACAAAAAACATAAAAACAAGAAAAGAGATTGAGTGAGAGGGAGACAGACAATATGGCATGTGTACTCCAACAGAGTTACTGTTCAGGTCTCTACAGGGGCTGCGGGGGCAGTGCTTGCAGGTGCAGGCAGCACATGGAGACCCGCTCCCCCCTTCCCTCCAAGGGGTGCGCAGAGACATGCCAGCGGCAGGCAGCCACAGCAGGCAAGCAGCCTGCTTGAGCCCTGCTGCGCTGCCTGTGGTAAGCGCCTCCCGGCCAGAATATGCACCTCGTACTCTCACCCTGCGCGCACGCACGCACGCACGCACACACGCACACACACACCCCAACCCCAGGTCAGAACCCCCTCCTGCACTCAAACTCTCTCAGACCCTGCTGCCCCTCTTGCACCCCACTCCCCTGCCCCACCCCGGAGCCCTCTCCTGCACCAAACTCCCTCCCAAGCCCACACCTCTCACCCTCTCCTACACCCCAACACTCTGCACCAGCCCAGAGCTCCCTCCTGCACTCAGACCCTGCACTTCCTCCATTAATATAGTAGAAAGGTGCGACCTGGGACAAGTTAACAAAATCCGTGGAGTGGCCCCCTTGCGTAAAGTATTGCCCAGCCCTGCTCTAGCACCTATCAAAATCTTTCTCAAACTGCACACCTATATCGGGAGCAGCAATCAATAAGCCACAGGCTGACACGCGCCCTGTAGCTGCTGGGCATGGCTACAGTTGTGGTCCAAAACGCATTTTAAGTGTGTACCTGGAGAGCAGCATTTTCATGTGCTAATAAGAATAATTAAACGGTCAAAATGCTGTACAAATAATCAAAACAGTATTTTCCAACCTACGGGGCACACACTCCTCAACAAGGTATTTGACATTTCAAGAGCCCAGTACTGAAGCGTCTTGCTCACATGAGTCCCCTCTACTCATCCAAGCAGTCACATGGTCACATAAGACTTATAGAATTATTATTATTCACCTATTTTTGAATTGTCTATTTGGAAAAACTGGTGGTCAGAATGGGGGGGGCGGAATTGATCTTCATATAACAGCTGAACAACAGTTGCTCATTTAAAAAAAAATCACCTTGGGAATAAAAAACCTCAGACCATTTTGGCTTAAGTTCACTTGTCAAAAAGTTCTGAGATCATGTAAACAATGTTCTAATGGAAACACTTTTGCCACCTTGGTTTTTGCAGTTACTGCCTGCACCCACTATAACACTGTGCTACCTATATACAAGACATACAGTCTCTTTTTATGAAGAAACATCCCCACCTTCAGATTCTGCAAGATTCTGCAAGTTTCCTTCAAGTTGTCCTAAGGACAAGGCTTGCCTCACCCTTCTTCCCTTTTGCTTTACACTGCTTATGACCTTGTCCTTCCAGAAACCCAAATAAACATGGTGCTGTGCCAAAGTCTGAGCAGGATTTAGACAATAACATGCAGCAAGGCAGCACACAGCCAAATCACCTATGGATAGGAAATGGCTAGCTGCAGCCAGCCCTGTAGTATATACCCTTTTACTATCACTAACCATGAATATACAAATAGATTAAAGACTTACTTTGCAGAATTGCGGCAAAGATTCATCCATATTGTAATAATCACCAGACCAAACAACTCCCTATACAAAATAAATAAATAAATGGAAAAAAAGTCAGAATACAATGCACACAAGTATTTGCTTACACAAGGGACAAATTCTCTGCAAAGAAGGGTAGGCATGCAAGCTTCCCCTAAGAGGAATTAGATTTACTGTTAAAGCAGGATCTGAGCTAACAGAAATCTGAATGAAATTCCTACCCCTCACTCCACATGCACACAACCAATTTACAGACTCTGCAGAGATTTCTGCTTCCGTTTTCTAATAGACTCCTTTTAATACTAAATATAATGATATAGCTGAATATGTACAAACTCACACCACGGCCGTTGAACCTAAATTTTTACAGAAATACAGATAAACCTGTAAACTACACCTCAGGGTATCCATTTAAACAGCAACACAAGAAACCATCACTTTTACCTTGTACACAAGGAAGCACCTTGCTTACTCAAACAAAGGAATATCTGAGTCTTTGCCTAGTGGGAGTTTGCCTCCTTCACTTTCAACCCCCTTTCCCCCAGGCTTGACAGCAGTGTGGATTGTGCCATCAAGTCTCCAACAGCTTGACAGTATTCCAGCCCAGACAAGTAAGTACATGGTACCAGCCAAACAAAATTCAGGAGATAAAAACTGATTTTTTTTTCTATTTTGTTATTTAAATTATAATAATTTTTTCTTATTAAAAATAAACCAGTTTAAAATGAAATCTGAATTTAATACAAAATATGTTAAGGCCTAAACTACTTGTATCTTTGAACATTTAAATAAACAATATGCTGAATCCATGAGCCTCTATGAATTAAGGGCTTCTTTTCTATATAGAGAAAGATGTTTTGCCCGAGTCTAACTTTTGAGGTCAAGCTTTATAAATATGGCACAATAGTTCAGCCTAAGTGATTTAGGAGACACTCTCATTTTCAAGAGACTTAGGTGAGAGTAGGAATTTAAGCTCCAGCCACTTTTCAAATATGCTTGTGTAAAACTTTCCCAGGCTGACCTGAAATAATTCACTTAATTCACAGATCACAGTTAATCCCTTTGTTTAATAAATCATTTAGCTGTGAATGTGAAACTTGTTTTGATATGGGAAGTTTATTTATCCAAAACATTTAAATTTGTTTTAATAAAAAATACATTTTATATGCTGTTGTGTGTGTTTAATTAAATTCCAGTTACCATCCTAATGAAGTTAATTTTTTGCTCATGATTTGTTTAACTATCCAGTAACTAAGTAATATATCATTTGCCCTTTTCTGACATACTAACATTTATGGTATAAGAATTTGAAAATATTAAGCTATATAATTGTTTACATAAATGTATATAGTTATAGTGCACCCTCTCAGGTAGCAAAGAGATGTACCAAATCTAGTGTAAAGGCTCTATTTAGTTGTAAATCAACACGTTGTAATGGTTATATCAACCAATGAGAGTGCACCTTTCTTCAGAAAATAACTGAAGTGCAAATGGAAAAGTTTATTAAAACTGATGATTTAAATCACTTTATTTACATCAATCCACCCTGAACACAATACTGAAAACTTACCCAATTCCTGCCTCTAAAGCTCTGGAGTCAGAACACAGGGGGCTTCCAAAGTGCACAGTGCCAGTCTTGCAAGTTTTGAAAGCCAATACTGACCCCTACCCCATCCCCATCTGTGACTGACCAAAGCAAAGGGTACGTCTACACCTGCAACCTGTGCTCACTGGCTCCTTCGTCAATGGTTTGTCCAACATACTGCTGGACTAGCAACACCCAGGCTGAGTTCCTTATGAGCCTGACTCCCTTCTTTTTAGGGCTAACCCACTCACTACAGCAACCAAAAACTGAAGCTTGGTCTGCCTGGGAGTGAGCTGCCAGAAGGACTATCTGCTTCATGCATGGGCTGTACAGATTAGGACAGAACTTACTCACCTTCCTTCCTCTTCATGCAAGATGTTACTTTTCGCATAAGTGAACAAAGAGCACCCCAAGACAATGGTCCCAACTAAACAAGCAGCAGAATGCAGATCCGACAGGCTCCTCCAGACAACATTATCTGGGGAAGAACAGACTGGAGCTACTAAATGTGTATGAACATACTACATGAAGTACATCCCAAGTCTTCCAGACTGTAAAGAAGCTGTGTGAAAATGGACCCTTCCACAAGCACTAGGAAGGAGGGATGCAGGAGCATCTGCTGCAATACTAGGCATGACCTGCTCTTTTATGTATCCAGGTGTTTTGAATGGTGAAGGAATTTTAGTCTAGAAAAACTGTTGACAAATGCAAGCTCTGGGTGGATTTCAGATTCTGAGTTCCTGGGAAACATCTCCTATGAAGACCATCACAGATCCTCCCTAGGAAACAGAAACATGCTCCACTGTTCAATGGCTTCAGAAAAGGCCATGGAGAATTATAAACTGAAGCCTCTACATAGCAAGGAGCATGACTTCCTGACACCCTATGCCCACTATCAGGCTCTTGGCAGTGACATCAGGGTGCTCCCCAAAATTCTAGGGCATGAGCTGTCCCTGCCTCAAGCAAGGCAAAATATTCCAGGAAAGATTAGAAGAGGCCTGGACACAGGCGCTTGTGGCTTACAGGTCCATACCGGAGGGCTATGTGGGGCAGAGGTAAGTGACTAACAAATGGTTCTCTGGCTGACCTCCATAACAAGTCAACAAATGGAAAACCAGAAGGCTTAACAAACAAAATCTCTTTAGGGCTGAACACTCATTACAGGCTCCCAATATAGAAGAGAGCTGTGTATGATTTTTTTTTTTTTTTTTTTTTTTTTTTTTACTTTGCAATAGGTCTACACAGAAGGCTGATGGTTCTGTTGAACTGGCTGCAGCTCAGGGCCTTTCACAGTCTTATTGATTTGGCAATATCAAGATAAAAATAATTAGGAAAAACAAATGTCCTTAAAATATACAAGTATGCAATAATAAACTTTGGCTATCTAAACCAAAAGAATCTGGAAAAGTTATTTCCCTTTCCAACACTCCTGTCTGTTTATGTTTGGCATTTATTTCAATTTGGGCATTGAAAATAGACTTTCAATTTCATTCTCAGGCTCTCCTGCACTAGCAAAATGCTGCAATTTTGAGGTTGGAAATGCTGCAGAGCAAGGTTTATTTATAAGCAGCAACTGTTATACTTTTATTTAACAAAGCCAGCATTTTAGGATGCTGCATCAACACTGCCTGTTACAGAAGAGACACCGTGCTCTCTCATGGAGACTTTACTTTGTTTTTGTCGGGATTTTCCTTAATCCAAAATAAAACTCATTCAGCATATATGGTTGTCATTTAGCATATAGAAAACAATTTTTCAAAAT
Organism: Mauremys reevesii; assembly: GCF_016161935.1. NCBI lineage: Eukaryota > Metazoa > Chordata > Testudines > Geoemydidae > Mauremys > Mauremys reevesii. Next base: position 19,851,601 of record NC_052637.1, read on the forward strand.
TCTTCCCAATGAGAGAAAAAAAATCAAGGAAACACTTCTAGTGATCTTAGATTGTATAAATCTCACTTTTATTTTCTGGGCCAAATTTGGCCTGACAGGGTCCCTGTAAATACACCCGCACCAGTCTCAGCCAGCAGATAACACTCCCCAGTGACTATACAATCTTAGAACCCCTACCATGCCATATTATAACCACTAAGGCCTGGTCTACACTGAAGGGGGATCGACCTAAGATATGCAACTTCAGCTACAAGAATAGTGTAGCGGAAGTCGACGTATCTTAGGTCGACTTACCTCATGTCCTCACGGCACAGGGTCGACTGCCGCCGCTCCCCCATCAACTCCACTTCCACCGCTTGCCGCGGTGGAATACAAGAGTCGACGGCAGATAAAGATGCAATAAATTGATCCCCGATAGATCGATCACTAATGTAGACGTACCCTAAGACTACTACACTGCTGTATGAGCACCTTGTGTGGTAATCACTGTATTTGGTAATTATATTTTTATCTCTTCAGAACACTGTACAGACATTAACCCTCAGCCCTCCTAGGAGACAGGTAAGAATTATGCTAATTTTACAGATGGGGAAACAGAGAGAAGTTCAATGACTTGCCAATGGGAGTAGCAGAGCCAAAGACTAGAACATGGAAGTTTCTGGCTCGCAGTCTCATGCTCAGCCCAATAGATCACCATTCTGTACTAGAACCAGACTATTGCAGCATAGGTGCAGTAATAAGGTTGTCTCGGAGCGAGGAATTTATTCAGAGACAATGGACTAAATCCATTTCCAGGACGTCCACCTGCAAACAGGAAGGCAGTCACCATCACTCCTAAGAATGGGCACCTCACCACCTGCAGCTGTGGACAGCTGAGCACATTTCCATGCAGCCCTGGGTTTGCATCCTACCCTGTCAAAAAATTAAAACCAATCTCTTTGGGGTGAAGATCTGACCAGTGAGTCAATTTAGAATGCCAATATCATACCTGTAATTGATGGATTAAGGCCAACAAGCACTGTAAGGACAGCAGGTACAACGTAGACCACCTGTTAGTGAGATATTGCAAGTCCACTCTGTAGCATGAGAAGGCAGAGCACAGAGAAGCAGCCACATCCCAATCCAGATCATTTGCACAATGCAGCAGAGCAGGTGATCTGGAGCAATTACAATACAGAGAGGTGATGTGGAGCCCAGAGATACTCAGATCAGGAGGTATGAGCCCCATGGAAGAAGGAGAAGAGATAGTTGGTGCCTGCCCTAGACAACGATGGCAGGGGGTGGGGGCAAGCAAAGTGGAATAAAAAACCCTGGAAGTTCCGGGCAGTTAATCAAACTTGAGTAACCTGTCCACCGCCTCCCCACACCCAGGTCACTACTCAGAGGGAAGATGATGTTCCCAATAGGTGTCATTTTAAAAAGCTGCTTATTTTATCAGGGACAATGATTTAAAGCTCATCCAAAGCAGGCTTCAGGTTTACCTGCTCCAGGCAAATTACAGAACCCATTCAGATGGTTTGAAGTCACCCACATGTTGTGGACTTGTGCGCCACAGGTCAGGCCAAAGCTAGAAGAGCCATTGTAAACCTTTCAGAAGGGGGTTGTAACAGAAAAGAGGGCAGATGTTCAACAAAGGAGCGAATTTAGGATTCTCTCCTATAAAATGCTCCAGATTCTTCAGCAGCTAGGAAAGTTTGTAGTCATACTCACTATCCACAGTCCTGCATCAGGGTCATTTATCTGGAATAACAAAGAGGTCAGAATGAGCACTCAGGCAAGATCTTACAGGCTTTCATCTGGTGTCAGGATTCTCAAACCTACATTTGTCCTCCCGGTTCGGTCAAGAATAAAAAGTACTTTATTAAAAGGATCCTCCTGGTTCAGATTTCTCTTATTTTGGAGAGGAGAGTTGGTTAGAGTCAGCATGTGTGCATAGGCACCCTGCACTGCTGTTGTCATCATCTGGATGCACATAATCGAGAATCCAGAGATCAAAATTTTGTTGTGCAGGGGAAGCACACTTTCCCCATCTATGCCAATTGTCACCAATTTAAACAGAATTATGGGTGACAGTTTCTTCTTGATAACATCAAAGAATAAGAGCAGGGGGCAGCTTTCAATGCTAACAGTAGGGCAAAACTGCCAATCTGAGCCAGCTGGAGTTTGGACTCAGTCAAGAAAGACTGTACTTTGGGTTCAGTACAATCTTGCGAATAAAGAGACCTGGGCTCTGTTCCCAACTTTACTTGGTGGGCGACCGTGCCCTCGAGCAAGTCACTTCCCCTCCCTCTGCCTCAATTGCTCCATCTGTAAAACACATCACCTCTTCAGAGGACTTTTAATTTTCTGTAATATTATATTTTGGTCAAAGATTTTGTAGATTTGCCTAAGGAAACTCTCCCCTGAGAGTCATACTTTCTCAGGTCCCTCTGGCTTGGAGGCCCAGTCATCACAAATGCCACAGTGCGCACACACCTTTTTCTTGTGCCAAAGTGTCACAATGGGGTTCAGTTACAGCTCAGGATTTATTTTACTTACCCATTTAAAAAAAAAGACTTCGAGGGCAAATAAAACATTTACCAAACAGTCAATAAAATGTCAGGACAATCAGGAGCAAGCACTTTCCAAAGTACCCAACCAGGTCTAGGACAATGATTAACAAAACTGTAAAAGCAACAAAGAATCCTGTGGCACCTTATAGACTAACAGACGTTTTGCAGCATGAGCTTTCGTGGGTGAATACCCACTTCTTCGGATGCATCTGTATTCACCCACGAAAGCTCATGCTGCAAAACGTCTGTTAGTCTATAAGGTGCCACAGGATTCTTTGTTGCTTTTACAGATCCAGATAACACGGCTACCCCTCTGATACCCCTCTGATGCATGAAAGTCTGAGCCATTTAAAAGACATTTTACTTTTTTGGGGGGGGGGGCGCCTGTTTGGTGTTCTGTACTGTAATTTAAATGAAAATCCAGGATTATAACTGGAATGCAGGGTATCAGTTACCAAGTATTTGTAACTTAACTTTCATGCGTTTAGGAACTGCTGAATAGTTATTCTGACTTTTTTTCTGTATTGTAGTGTAAATAAATTACCAAAACAATTGAAACTAGTGTAATTATATTGCATTATTTTGACAAAATGTGCAGAATTTTTAATTTTTTGATGCAGAATCCCTCCAGGAGTAAATCCTGCCACGCATCTCCACCCTCCATATGTTGAGTCATTGGCACATTAAGGGCACTCCACGGTTCTGCCTGGTGAACTGGGAAAGCCAACTTGATGTCACAGGGAAGGAATGAGGAGCTGTACATGGCAGTCATGAGGACGGGTTAAACCATTTCTGTTGTACCGGGAGAAGTGGGATGGAGAAGAGCCGGGCTTTGAGAAACCACCTATGGTATCCAGCAAACACAGCTCCTCTCCAGCATGCTTCTCCGCATCTCACATCAGCTGGAGGAGGTTGAGTAGGATGGGTAGGGAGAGGGCAGCAGGCTGACTCTGTGGTTGTGCATAGCCCTGTTACCTAGCCCAGCTCCTCTGCTTTAATACACAATCTGATGCAAAATGTAGGTCCAGTTTGCCACAGAGTCCATGGAGCCTTGCTTATGGCTTGGCTGAGGTATAGTGAAGTAACTTATCTATTTTGTCCACCCTGGGCAATCTGATTTAACGTCCGTCTAGATTTAACCTGCATTATGTACACACAGGCTATGGGGGTAGATTCCAGGCACTGAAGAACTGTATTTCCTCCTTTTCAATTTCATTGTCTATTTCAAGTCCCATTTTATGCTGTAATAATTTAATGCTGGCGAAACCTACTGTTATTTTTCTTTATGTAATATTTATTCATTACCAATTTTCCTATGTTCCCTCTTCAGTTCTGCATATAGCCAGGTTTGATAAAATACTGTCCTCTTTCCTTCTGATTTTATCACTGGAATAGACATAAAAGTTTCCTCTCATCTGACTTTCCTCATATGAATCGCTCCACCTAATTAAAGGGAATGACAATCCCAAAGAGAACTGCTCCCCGATAAAACTACACTTCCACTAAACCCCTTGAGGAGCTCAGGAAGCCCCACTCCACCATGAACAGCCCCAAACTGGCAGTGTATGATGGCAGGGTTAAGCCATGACAAAGTTTCTCTCTTATGACAGATGAAAGCTACATCACTTCTCGATGACATTCCTGAAAACATCTGGCCACAATGGGCTGCAGCAACTAACTACATAGCCAAAAATCACAGTACATGCAGCATTGCACAGAACAGAACATCACAGGGAAGTTTACACACTGGCCTGTTGTACAAGCACAGGAGCAAACTTCTCTATGAGCCATTTCCACACCAAACTCCATGAACAATAACCTGCAAATGAAAACTCCAGTCCTGTGAGCTGGCAGAGGGACCAGATTATCATTAGGGATATCAAACGATTACACAAATGAATTACAATTAGCAATTATTCACGAGACTAAAAAAAAATCAGTTTTTAATTACACTGTTAAATGATAACAGACCAACATTTATTTAAATATTTTGGATGTTTTTTACATTTTCAAATATATTGATTCCAATTACAACACAGAATACAAAGTGTACAGTGCTCACTTTATATGATTATATCAGCTTACAAATACTTGCACTGTAAAAAGATAAACAAAAAAAATAGCATATTTCAATTCACCTCATGCAAGTACTGTAGGGTGAGCTCTTTATTGTGAAAGTACAACTTCCAAACGTAAAATTATTTTTTGTGCATTCAACCCCCTCCCCCAGCCTCTTCCCCACTCACCCTCCAGCCTGCCTGACTGCAGCCCCATTCACCCCCCCTCCCCCGAGCCCCTTTCCCCATTCACCCCCCGAGCCCGACCGACCCTGGCCCCATTCACCCCCCCTCCCCCAAGCCCCTTTCCCCATTCACCCCCAGCCTGACCGACCCTGGCCCCATTCACCCCAGGCCCCTTTCCCATGCACCCCAAGCCTGACCGACCCTGGCCCCATTCGCCCCCCGAGCCCCTTTCCCCATTCACCCCCAGCCTGACCGACCCTGGCCCCATTCACCCCCCCGAGCCCCTTTCCCCATTCACCCCCCAGCCTGACTGACCGACCCTAGCCCCATTCGCCCCGAGCCCCTTTCCCCATTCACCCCCAGCCTGACCAACCTGGCCCCATTCACCCCGAGCCCCATTCCCCATTCACCCCCAGCCTGACCGACCGTGGCCCCATTCACCCCCAGCCTGACCGACCCTTTCCCCATTCACCCCCCGCCTGACCGACCCGGGCCCCATTCACCCCAGAGCCCCTTTCCCCATTCACCCCCAGCCTGACTGACCGACCCTAGCCCCATTCGCCCCCCGAGCCCCTTTCCCCATTCACCCCCAGCCTGACCGACCCTGGCCCCATTCACCCCCCGAGCCCCTTTCCCCATTCACCCCCAGCCTGACCGACCCTGGCCCCATTCGCCCTCGGCCCGGCCCCACCTGCACGGCGGCCGCCAGCCCGAAGAAGGCGGCCATGAGCAGGTTGCAGAGTCTCCATAAGCGGCCCGGCCCGTCGCAACTCCCCGCCATGGTGCAGGCCGCGCCGAGCCCCACCTCGCCCGGGCAGGTCCGGCTCGGCTCGGAACCGGGGCTAACGGAGCGAGGCGGGGCCGTGGCCAGGGCTTGGTCTCGGTCCTGGTCCTAGTCAGGGGGAGCGTAACGGGGCGGGGCTCGGTCCCCTAACAGGGGGGAGGGGTAACGGGGCGGCCGCCTAGGGGCGGGGCTCGGTCCTGGGCCTTGTCAGGGGGAGCGTAACAGGGCGGGGCTCGGTCCCCAATAGGGGGTTGGGGGTAACAGCGGGGCTCGGTCCCCTAACAGGGGGGAGGGGTAACGGGGCGGCCGCCTAGCGGCGGGGCTCGGTCCTGGGCCTTGTCAGGGGGAGTGTAACGGGGCGGGGCTCGGGCCCCAATAGGAGGGTGGCGTAACGGGGCGGCCGCCTAGGGGCGGGGCTCGCTCCCTTGGGGCGGAGGGCAGTAAGGGGGAGGCCTCGGTCCCCTGAGGGGGAGGGGGACCCCCCCGCAAGTAGTAGGACGGAGCAAGCTGAGGGCGGAGTCTCAAGGGCCAAGTTGCAAGGACCCTGGGTGATGATCAGCCGCAGCGAAAGCAGCAGAGCGGTCTGGGCAGACCAGAGCCCCTGGGATGCAGCCAGGAAAAAGCCATTAGAAAGTGTGGCCAGGTGAGTTTCACGGGAGTGGGGAGGGAACCAGGATGGAGCTGGGGGAGAGAAACCCAGGCATTGGTTGCAAACTGTGTCTGAGTTTAAAAGTGAAGAGAAGAAGGAGGCTGGAACTGGATTCCGCTTTGGGAAGAAGAGCCCGTGCAGAGAGCCGTATCTCAGGTGGCTGGCGCGTTCCCAGTGACCTGCTGCTGCTTTCCAGGCCCGCTGGATTTTTCTCAGTGCATGGGAGGGATGGGGTTTCATTCTGAAATACAGAGAACTGCAGTAGCTGCGTGTAGACATTACAGAAGAATGGATCCCTATGGAGAGCCCAGTGTGATGGGACTGGATGTGAGCTTCAGGCCAGCTGAAGCCTTTTGCAGAGGAAGTGGACAGCAGCTCTGTGCTGGCTCTGTCTTTCTCCTACACCAGGGCTTCTCAAACTGGAGGTTGGGACCCCTCTGGGGGTTGCGAGGTTATTACATGGGGGGTTGCGAGCTGTCAGTCTCCACCCTAAACTCTGTTTTGCCCCCAGCATTTATAATGGTGTTAAATATACAAAAGAGTATTTTTAATGCTTAAAGGGGGGGTCGCACACAGAGGCTTGCTATGTGACAGGGGTCACCAGCACAAAAGTTTTGAGAACCACTATCCCACAGCTTCTTTGCTGAACTACAGGGGTCTCTCCTAGGGTAGGGGAGGGGTGTAAACTGAGCAAGCTCAGAACTGCTGTGGGGCTGCACTGTGCAGGGGAGAACACTGGCTGGCAATGTTGTGCACTCCTGTCAGGCACAGCCTTAGCTCTCATGCAGTACAAAGTGACCCTCCCGTGGGACACCCACCACCCAGCACAGCCCATGTTATCAGGAAGAACAAGGCTTCCCTCCACCCTGGGAAAGGAAAGGCGAGGGAGCAGTACCTGCACATCAAACTCCTGCCCTTCCCCGTTATGCTCTGACATTCATCTTTCAGGGGTATCAAGAGGCATAGTGTATTAAATGTTCAATCGCGTACACTGATGTCTTTGCATGCAAGATGCTATAATACACAATACACAGGCAAAGCATCCGAAGAAGTGAGCCCAGCTCACGAAAGCTCATGCTAAAATAAATTTGTTAGTCTTTAAGGTGCCACAAGTACTCCTGTTCTTTTTGCAGATACAGACTAACACGGCTGCTACTCTGAAACCAGGCAAAGTATAGTGGCTTGTTTTGTTTAGCAAATCACAGAAAGACTAGTCCTTAATGTAGGTGCAATTATTGTATTTTCACAGTAATATAGTCAAATTTAGGCGTGTAGGATGTAACTTCTTAAGTTAATTGGGACAATGGTGTGTGTGTCCGGGTGCAAACACAAGAAGAAAACAGCATGTACTAAAGGACTTTTTAACATAGCAGGGAAAGGCATAACAAGAGCCAATGGCTAAAAGTTAAAGCCAGACAAATTCAAATTAGAAATAAGGCATATATTTCTAACAGTGAGCGTGATTAACCACTGGAGAAAACCACCACAGGAAGTTGTGTAGGCTCCATCCCTTGAAGTCTTCAGATCAAGAGCGGATGCATTTCTGGAAGATATGCCTTAATTAAACAAGTTATTGGGATCCTTACAGAGTAACTGGATTAAATTCTACAGCCTGTGTTATACAGGTCACCCTAGATGTTGCCTTTTGACCTTCAGTGGAAATGCTGTAAACATGAAGCATCAGATCTGGTGTCACTGCAAATAGAAAGCCTCTTTATAACTGGAGAAACATTGGCTCCACCCTGTCTCAGATGTTGGGATGTGTAGCTGCCAGTCAAGTGAGAATAATTCCACTTTCCAATGACAAAGTCAGCTGACAAATTCCTGAGTTATCTGCAGGTGTTCATAAACATCTGTTTAGAAGAGTTCAGTATAACTATTACTTCTGCAGTTTCATCCAGCCATACTGAGCTGTCTTCAGCTCAACTTGTAATATTTGTCCAGTATGAGCAGAAAAGATTGATCCATACCCAAGGACTTCCTGTTTTGCTGCCCATGGATAGGACATTGTACAGAGGGGAAAAAAATCTTTGAAGCTGTGGTAGACTGGCATAACTGCATTGGCATTTACACTGATGATTAGAGCCCTGCGCAGATACAAAACATATATCCACATCCTATCCGTGATCCGCAAACATGGTCCACAGATATAAAGTGAGTATCTGCAAATTTGCAGGGCTCTACTGATGATGCTTAAGCTATGCTAGGAAAACAAAATGACTTTATGACTAGCCAATTGGATACACGGTTCAAAGTGTAGGCTGAGGAGCTTGCTGAACCGTTAATGTTGATTTTCAATAAGTCTTGGAACACTGGGGAAATCCCTGAAGACTGGAAGAAAGTTAATTGACAATATTTAAAAAGGGTAAATGGGATGACCCAGCTAATTGTAGGCCTGTCAGTCTGACACAGATCAAGGCAAGATAATGGAATGGCTGATAGAGGACTCAATAAAGAATTAAAGGAGGGTAATATGCCAGTCTGCACTGTGTCATGAGTCATAGGGTTTGGTGTTTGCCCCAGACTGTAACCAGTCTCCTGGGAGTGAACTCTTTAGAGGGCCAGGCCCCAAGGAAACCCACAGTTCCACAGAGGCAGGCCCCTGGACTCCAAGATCATGCCTGCAGCATTAGTGTTCCCTGTCTCTCTCCGTGGCTCCCTGCAGCGCCAGATTCCTGAAGGAGGCTTGTACTGCCTCCTTCAGAGCGCAGGGCTCTCAGGGCTGGGTATCTCCTTCATTATTCACTATCTCCAAGACTCTGGTATCCCAGGGTCTGGTGAGGCAGCAATTCCAGGTGCTCCCCCATCCTGGCAGGCCCCTCTGCATCTGTGTCTCAGCCTCAGGGCTGTGTGTAGGAAGGAGCCCACCTCCCCTGTTGGGATAAACCCATTGTCCTCCCTCCCCTCAACAGAGTCCTGCTGGGATGACATTCCCCAAAAGGATGTCAAAGCTGATATCCCGGAGAACCCCAACTACTAGCTAATCTGATCCTTCCTGGTTTTGCACAGAGATCTGAGCCATGGGTAAGGCAAATGGCTTTACATTTGTAACCATATCCCAGGTTACATGGACCTTCAGCATTCGATGGGGCTACACCACACATGATTTGACCAGGGTTCTCTCTGCCCCAGAATCTTTCCACTCCATGAATATTTTCCCATTAGCTACCACCTTTCACTCTCACTGGGGATCAGACAGATCTGAGCCCAGGAGAGTATATCAGGACATGTACCAGTGCCTGGAGTGGGAACCCATCTGTCACTACCCGTCTACCCCCCTGGCTGTGTAACTGATTTCCTCCAAATGTCCAGTCACATAGTTTGTTCTCTGCACCTGAGGTACTGGCTGCTGCCTTCTAGGCTGGACAGAGGAGGAGTTAGCTGCTCTGCCCTGGGCAAACCTTATTTCATCAAGCTTAGGCCATCCTGCCCACTTATGCCTGGTTTTCCTACAAATGTTGCACCACCGGTCCTTGCAATCCCTTGGGGATGGTCTATCCACATTGGCCATCCCCCCTAGGTTCATTTTACCATTTGGGTCTGCTTCATAGTGCCCCCTTGTTGTGGCTCCAACTGAGGTCACTGCCCTTTGGGTCTCTTTTAATGGCCAGACCTACTGTCCACACACTGACCTGCCAATCAGCCTGTGCTATGTGAGTCCAGTAGCCACATTTTAAGCTCAAGAGGACATAGACCTTCCCTAACCTTATCAGATCATATAGTGATTCCAGGGTAGTGACTCTTTACCCCATTTGTGGGGGTGCTCATCTACCCCGCAGCCAACCTCCATATACGTTGCCCCTTATTCTTTTGCACACCCTGAAACCTTTTCTTATAAGCCTCAGGTGTTAACCAAAATTTACACAAAAAGGCTCCTTTGAACTGTTCATAGGTCCCAGTCTGAGTCCCATCCTGTTGATTATACACCTCAATGGTTCTGGAACTCAACAAGGGAGTGAGACTACACAGCCAGTCTGCAGGGGGAATCTGGTTGAGCTCACAAGCCTTTTCCAAGGTGGCGAGGCAGGTATCTGTATCTCCCTGTTAGTATATAGGCTTGTTTGTCAGCCTGAGATAGAATTTTGGGTTTGACTTTTTGATACTCTTATATCTTATATTAATATATGTGAACAAAGGGATCCTTACTAATATGTGTAGTCAAAGACACTGTGTATGTTGCTTCTACCTAGCATGGGTTTGTTACAGATAAGAACAGTTAAAGTGTAACTGGGCATGGTGGGAGTATAATATACAAGCGCACACTTTGACTGCCTCAACTCCTATCTCAAGGCAAGGTCAAGCAACCAGTCAGGAGGGGAGGGGGCCGGCATAAAAAACACTAAAAGCCAGAAAAAATCTGGCCTTGGCCAGAACACAACCTCACTCCTTATCCCTCCCGTGGGATACAAATGAGTGGGATAAGACCCTAGACTCACGACCCTCCAGAACGGAACATGACCATACGTTGTAAGGGGTGGGACCGAGGGTGTGCATTGTAGGTATGTTTGGGCCTGCTAAGAAGGAGCAGGTGGGAATGGGGACACAGGCAAGGCTCTGCAGTGTCAGAGCTGGGAAGGGGGCATGAGGTAAACACTCTGCAGTGTCAGGGCTGGGAACGGAACACTGGGAAACAAGGCTCTGCAGCGTCAGAGCTCCGGACATGGCTGCTTGGAACTAACCCCAATAAACATCGCGTTGCCTGCACTTTGGACTTCTGGTCTTCTGCTTCCTGTCTGTGTGACAAGAACCAGGGGAGGAAGTGAAGGGAAAGCCCTCTAACACCCCCCTCCTGGAATGGGGCCAACAATTTATCATCTATGTCCCCTGCAGAGTGGGCACCCTGTGGTCTTTCTTTGCTGACTGTTCCCTCCTGTGTCTCAGTCCCCTGCTTCTGCACACAGAGGCTTCTTGCCTCCATCTCTAGCCTCTGCCTCTCCACCTCTCAAGATGGGTGAGGGCAGGACCATCCATAGGCACACGCTGCATAAGCGGCTGCATATGGTACCCGAAAATTTGGGGGACCCCGGAATCTTAGTGTCCACCCTCCCGCTTCTTCCTATACCTATTCTGACTCTTCCTGCAGGCTCCCACCACAGCTGACTGCTGCAGCCTGGTGAATCTTCCTCCAGAGGGGATCTAGTATTTAATAGTGAAAAAGCCTTCTTGCCTGACAGCCCTATTAACACAACATTGAAACTGTTCAAGAGCCGTTCAAGTGGTAATGAAGCCATTTAACAGGCATTTGCCAACCCCCTGGTATATACTGTCAGTTTCTGAATTTACTCACCAAAACAGTTGTGCATTACTGTAATATTTACTCAGAACATGTCAGTCTACAGGACCTTAGTTTAAAGTTTCCGTTACAAATATTTCATTAGTATGTTGCTGAAGATTATAAAATAACGTCTCTAAAAAGTCCTTGCATAGATGCACAATCTGAGTATTCATCTTTAGCCTTAAATGCTGTGATCTTCAGACATAGTTTTTTCAATAAATCCTTTTAAAGAGCACCCTTATATAAAATACACATGTGATCCGGGCTGCCATTGGGCATAGGGGCACCAGTTTAATAATACTGCATAGGGCCCCATAAACACTAAGGACAGCCCTGGTCGAGGGTCTGCCCTGTTGCTGCTGGGGCTGCTATCAGAGGGATGGGGGTGCTTCCCCTGGCACCTTCAGACTCTCCCCCTTCTTCAGATGGCTCTGCATCTCCCTGGCTGATGCTGGTGAGCTGGGCCACATGCCTGGAGCCCCATCTGGGACTGGACTCTGGTTCTCGTCCTGTTTGTCTTTTTCATGCAGTCCCACCAGCTGCACCTTAGCCAACTATTCTAACCTTCACTCTGCACAGCTCCATGAGCTGCTCCTTAAAGAAGTGATCATACACCATTTCTCTTAGCTGGTTCCTTGCATTAACCTTATTTCTGCTGCTGCAAGTCACATAATATTCCTGGTGTGTTCAGGAACCATCCTCTGTCTGTCTCAGTCATAGGGTCCGATCTATGCCCCAGCCTGTAACCAGTCTCCGGGGAGTGACCCCTTTAGTATGCCAGTCCCAAAGACTCACACAGTTCCACAGGGGCAGAACCATGAGTGACACTATGCCCCATATCTTCATAAAGATATTGCTATGATATGAATATGGCATAAGATCTGTTTTATGAAAGATGGGTCATGTAAGATATCATTGGAAAGGTGAATGTGATTATCCGATTTGTATGCTTATATCATTTCTGTATCTGAGGTTAGGAATATTGACTATGTATCAGTTGCAAAAGTGTTTGCATCTGGGGAACATCCACTCGACAAAATGCAATCAGTCTGGCTGGTTAGTTAATAAACCATAGGGAGAACAATAGGACTTTGCAGATGCTAATCTCTCACCTTCCTGAGAAGCTTCCTGGGATGCTTCTTTGACACTGCAGAGTCATGTGATTCTGTCACCTGGTACTGGACACCATCTTGGACTGCTGGTATTTTTCCATTAGTAGGGAGTGGGGGGTCAAACTGGGAAGCAAAAGATTCCCACAATATGTAAATCGTATTTAAGGCTGGGGAGTGAGTTAATAAGTAACCCTGTGCTGTGTGGGAACAGGCAGCAAGCAACTCGTGGAAATGCTGCTACCCAGAGCACAGAGGCACCGCAAGCAATTGCCACTTATCACACATGGTTTGTAAAAATAGCCACTGCACAGCCTGGCAAGATGCACATAAAGGCTGTCAGAATTAATGGGAAAGAGCTCCCTGGATGGAGAGATACTGGTGCAGAAATGTCTGTGGTCAGGCGAGACCTTGTTCAGGAGAAAGACATACTGCCAGGACAGATGGCAGAGCTTTTGTTAGTAGGAGGTTAAAGTGCACATGGAAACTGAGAATTTGGAAGCTGAATTAACTGCTGAGTCAATTGCTGTTGTTGCCCATAACCCAACCCAAATATTATTGGGGAACGACTTTTTCAATGTGGCTCAGGCTGTCCAGGGGTCTGTCAACAAGGAGGAATCTTGTGCTGAAGCCCCAGAGGTCACAGAAACTGCTGAGGAAATGGAAGTGTGTCTCTTTAATCCTCTAGCAGTGGAAAACAGTCTACTGCCAGGGGTGGGTGTGGTTGAGACTAGCTCTTAAAGCTAAAGACAGGTTTTTCTCCAGGGGGGAAGGAAATGTTTTGCTTATCTGTGGGAAAACTGTCCAGGTTGCAGTTGAGCAAGGGATAGACCTTGCTCTAGAATGCATAGGAAGATGTGTCCTAGAGGGAAGCCCCGAGGAGCGTGGTGGAATTCTACAGACCGCTGCAGTGGGTGAGGGTTCCATGGGCTCTGTAACTGAAGGCAAACCCAATTCAAAGAGGGAGGAGGGTACAGTGCTTACCAAACGAAAGATCTGCTCTGGCTGTTAGCTGGGAGCCCACAGGTGAACAGGGGCTAAATCCCACTCTAGAGAGCACAGAGGCAGGGCCAGCTTTAGGAAGGGCGGGGCCCAATTCAAATAGTTTCGATGGGGCCCTGGCAGGGATGACTTAAAAAAAAACACGTTAAAAAACACATGGGGCTTGTACTCACCGGGCGGTGCTCCAAGTCTTCGGCGGCACTTCGGCGGCGGGTCCTTCACTCACTCCAGGTCTTCAGCGGCACTGAAGGACCCACCGCTGAAGTGCCGCTGAAGACCCGAAGCGCCACCAGGTGAGTAAAAATTAAAAAGGCGCCTCTAGCCAGGGAAGGGATTCTCACTGGGCACGGGGCCCTCTGAGGCGCGGGGCCCGATTTGGGGGAATTGGTGGAATACGCCTAAAGCTGGCCCTGCACAGAGGTGTGTGCCTTAGAGGGAGACCCAGAGAAAGAGGTTAAGAAGGGATGTGAGGGAGTACAGGATGTCTCCTCACTGATTACGTGGGAGGGTTTGCCTAGGAGAGATTTGCCGGAGGGAACTGTGTAACTGACCTCCCGGAGGGGAGCAGTCATACAACTGACCTCTTGGGAACAGAGAGAGGGGTAACAGTGGGTACCCCAATCCAGTTCCCACTTTTGCAAAATATTGTTCCTGATGTATTTGTAAAAACTAACTGTCTCCTTAAGGCAGGATGAAGGTCTTTCTAAGGACTCAGGTGTCAGTGAAAATGCTAATGACCCACCTGTCAAAGGGGAGGAGGCATCCATTTCACAGGCAGGTAAACTCCTCCAACCACTAAGCATAGGTTGCTGAGTAATGGGAGTAAGAACCACAAAGAAACCCCAGGAGGGAGGGGATAGATCCTTCACATGGTCTTAGCTCTGGAGATGAAATGTAACTCCATAGGGGGAGGGCCAGGAATATGCAAGGTCTCCTTACCTCCCCAGTGCCGCAAAGACATACGTGAACTAAGAACCTTTACTAAAGGGAAGGGAAAACCTGTATCTAAACACATACTATGGTACAGGAAGGGGTTGGAAAATACAATAATTGCTGAACAAACTGGACTGTCTAAACAGAAGGCGTGGTATGATAATCATACTTGGAAGCGCCTCCCTGTCATGAATTTGCTGTTACTGTTATGTCTCTTCATACACAATCTATGGGGCGAGACAAAGAACTTGGTTCTGATGGTAAATCCCTTAAAAATGTGCAACATGCATGATTTTTGGAAAATGTTTGTACATGCTAGGAGTGGTAACAAGGGAGTCCTATCAGAATACTGCTTCTCAGCAAGTCCCAGTAAACAGGCTTAGAGCTTGGCACAGCAGAAAAGCATAACAAATCTAGGCTGCTGTGTGGAAGGGGAAATCGAGGCACGCTGCCTCATGGCATAGGTGGTTAAGTGCCAAGACACCTACACTCTAAAAGATATTAATATCTACGTTGTGTTAACAATGCTGTACACTAAAAGGCTTTCATGCAACTTGGAAAAAGGAACCCAGAGTTGGTCTACACAGTAAAGAAAAACCTGTGGTTGACCTGTGCCCAGCTGACTCAGGCTTGTGGGGCCCAGGCTGCGGGGCTGTTTCATTGCTATTTAGACATCTGGGCATGGGCTGGAGCCTGAGCTCTGGGACCCTCTTACCCCACAGGGTCTTAGAGGCCAAGCCCCGAAGTGCAGTGAAGCTACGGTTATCGTATTTCAGATTCCTAAAAAGGGGATATTGGGGTGGGCGGAGCAGGGACTTTGACTCTTATTTAAAAAACCTATGGGATGGAGGGCGGACTACCAGAAAAGAGGCCCTGTTCAGAAAACCTGGACGTATGGTAACTCTAAGTGAAACAGCCCCGCAGCCTGAGCCCCAGTCGGCTGGCACAGGCCAGCTGTGGGTTTTAATTTGCTGTGTAGACATACCCTAAGACTCGAAGAGTGGGCTGTTGGCACCAGAAATTAGTGTCTCTCTCTGTGGCTTCCTGCAGGGAACCAGCCCGGCCAGAGTCCAGCGGGCAGCCTGTACTGCCCCGTCAGCATGCAGGGCTCTCACACACAGTGACACAGGCAGTCTTTGCAAAACAAGGTAACCTTTATTCATCACCTGGCTGTAGACTCTGCAAGTCCCTAGGTCAGCAGAGAGACATGAAGGTTAAAGCATAGTCCATGCTGGTTACCACAGACAATCTGCAGTGTACCCCATGTTCAGGCTCTCTTTATCTGTTCTCCTATGGGCTGGTCTACACTGGTAACTTATATTGGCATACCTACGTCTCAGGGGTGTGAAAATTCCACGGAACTGAGAGCATAGGCACCGAGTTTCTAATCTGCTGGGGATGCTCCCACCTGGCTGTGCTCAGGCCCCACCCCCACTCCACCCCTTCCCCGAATGCCCCACTCCTGCCCTGCTTCTTCCCACCACTGCTATGCCCACGCTCTGCCTCTTCCCGCCCAGTTCTGCCCCCCCCGGTGCACTGCACCCTCACTCCCCCCCACACAGCACCTCCTGATGCCACGAAACAGCTGATCTGCGGCAGGTGGGAGGCACTGGGAGGGAAGGGGAGGTGCTGATCCATGGGGCTGCAGGTGGGCCGGAGGCACTGGGAGGAGAGAGAAGCGTTGATGGGGGGCTGCTGGTGGGTGCTAAGCACCCACCATTTTTTCCCCCTTGTATGTGCTCCAGCCCCAGAGCACACACAGAGTCGGCGCTTATGACTGAGATCTAACTATGCTGACCTAAACCCCATAGTAGACAGTGCTTGGTTGACAGAACACTTCTTCCATTGACCTAGCTACCACCTCTCGGGGAGGTGGATTGCCTGCATTGATGGGAGAACCCTTCCAATGGTGTAAGTAGTGTCTATGCTGAAGCACTACTCTTAGGGCTGGTCTACACTACAGAGTTAGGTCGACATAAGGCAGCTTACATCAGCCTAACTCTGTAAGCATCTAAACTAAAATGTTGCTCCCACCCATGTAACTCGCCTACTACACTGACTTAATAACTCCACCTGCATGAGAGGCATAGAGTCAGTGTTGATGTAGTTAGGTCAAGGCAGTGTCAGTGTAGACACTCTGTTGCTTACATTGATTGTTGCTGCCTTTCAGAAGCCGTCCCAAAATGCCACACACTGACAGGAGCAAGGGTTCCTGATGAGGACGTGCACTGCCGACACAAGGAGTGCAGGATGAAAATGCAAAAGTGATTTAATAACTGCAGTGGGTGTACGTCAATGTAACCTAGGTTGACATCATTTTGTAGTGTAGACAGACCCTTAGTATTTTAAGTGTAGACATACAGCTATGCTGCTGTAGCGCTTCAGTGTAGACACTACCTATCCTGATGGGAGGGCTTCTTCCGTTGGGCCTGGTCTAAACTACAGAGTTAGGAGTGACGTATGGCAGCTTACATTGACCTTACACAGCGTCTCCACCAAATTGTCATTCCTATAATGTAACTCGCCCGCTACACTGACTTAATAACCCCACCTCCATGAGAGGCATAGCTTTTAGGCCAATGTACTTAGGTTGATGCAATGTCAGTGTGGACACTGTGTTATTTACATCGAATTTAGTGGCCTCCAAGAGGTGTCTCACAGTGCCCCACTTTGACCCATTTGGGTCAGCATTGTGAACTCCACTGCCCGGTGGTGGCTAGGTACACAGTTATACATCCCTCTCTTCTAAATCCCTGCAAATTTTTTTAAATTTCATTTTTCGTTTGCTCAGCATGGACAGATCACCTAGCAACTGCCCAGCTGACCATCCTGGCTACATGCTGCAGGCATGCTCCTGCTTGGAGTACACAGGAGGTGGTGGATCTCCCGGTTATATGAGTGTGTGTGTGAGGGGGGGAAGGCTGTGTAGGCATAGTTCTGATCCAGCCATAGATACATCAGTATCTAGGAGCAGATCGCTGGGGGTATGGGGGAGAAGGGCTATAAGAGGGATCCACAGTAGTACCGCCAAGGAGCTGTGGCAAGCATACCAGAAGGCAAGGGAGGCTAAGAGTTGCTCTGATGCAGAGCTGCCGACATGCTGCTTTTACAAAGAGCTGCAGAGACCTCATCACCACCAAGAGTCCCATGGATACGTCAGAGGAATCAGAGTCACAGGCCTCTGGAGTGAACAGTAGGTGTTGGACAAGGAGGAGGAGTATGGGGGACAGGCAACCAGGGGAACCAGCAGCACAGTGAGCCAGGACCTGTTTGTGACTCCAGAGTAGTTGAGCCAGTCTCTACAGTGCAGCACGGGTGAGCCTGATGCAGGGAAAGGAACCTCTGGTAAGTAGTCAGTTTGCATTGATATTGCAGGGACACAACTGTTCATTTACACTTTTTTTTTTAAATCATGCTAGAAGAGGTAGTGGAATAAACAAGAGAGGTAGCGTTGCTATCTGCTTCTCATTCCTCTGTACAGTTAGGCAGAGGGGGCCCTGCAGAACAGTTTGTTTATGTGCACCAGGATGTCCTGTGAATCCTCCATAGAGACATCAAGTATACTTGCCTGGAAGTATTCTGCAGTCCTCTCCCAAAGGTTACTGGGGAGGGCTACCTTATTTCTTCTGCCATGGTTGGACACTTTTCCATGCCACTGAGCAATTACTTCAGCAGGCACCATTGCAGCACACAGCCTAGCAGGGTATGAATCTGGTCTGCAATCAGACACATGTAGGAGCTGTCCCCTTTCAACCTCTGTTACCCTCAAGAGTTAGATATCAGCTAAAATCACCACCACCTCAGGAAAATGGTGTCAGTATTCAGTTCAGTTGCTCATACCCGTGAACTACCCCCCGCCTTTATTGTCCCAACACCACCACCCCGACACACACACACACACAGGTCCGTACTCATCAGGGCTGGGACTGTCGCTGTGCTCTGTGAATCCCAAGGAGAAGTGAGAATGTAGTGATTGTAAGCTGGGTGGATCAAAGGGAGTGAGTTCAGTATACCAAGTTCCATGTATCTTGTGACTACACTCACAATAGTATCTCTGTAGTGCATTGTATCTTTTGCAGCTGGAAATGTGGCCTTCATGGTCTCTCCACACCAGTGAAGTGGCTCAGCCAGATAATGAGGAGAAGAAAGAGGACGTGGGATGACATGTTCCAAGAGATCCTGCAAGCCTCTGGTGCTTCAAATACCTAGCACAGGGTATGACGGAGTCACAGGTCCGATGCTCTGGAACTGCTCTGTATGAAGCCAGACAGAACTCGGGGTAACATGACTCTCCTTAGGGCACGCTATCCAGGGCAAGTAGCCACTTCAGCTATGGCCTTCCTGGGTCTGAACTTGGAGCATTCAGCATCTCTGTTCACACTGTATGCTTCCTGGAGCGGGTCCAACTGGATGGGACCCCTGGGGAAGCCAGAAGGCCCTGCACCTCAACTCTGCAGTCAGCTGTGACTCTCTGCCAGCGTGTAACACAGAAGGTTTATTAGGCAACAGGAACACAGTATAGAACAGATCACATTAGCACAGAAATCAGTGACTTTCAGCAAAGTTCATCCTGAGGGTGGGAGGGCCGGGTTGGACATCCTGGGTCGGACGCCCTGGACTACCCCTCTGTGAGTCCCCAACCACAGACTGCCCACTTCCAGGAACCCGACCTCCCACACACACGTTGCCCCTCCTCCTGGTCTTTGTCTTGCTTCCCAGGCAAAGTGTGACCTGGTCGCATCCTCCCACCACCCTTCAGGTTACAAAGGGCATTGGCCATCACTTATGTGCAGGCAGCTGGAGCTGCCTCACCTGCCCCTGAGGGCCTCAGCAAAAGTCACACACCTTTATTCCCACCACCTAGGCACTGGTGCAATACACAGGGAAACTGAGGTACACACAGTATTCATGCAAAACAGTAAGACTCACATAGGCTCAAGTACAACATAATAAGAAGGTAAAACCTACTTTGTCACACACGGCTTGGAGGATTACCCTCGTGGACAGCATGAACAGGGATAGAGTGGAGATGAGAAAAGGAAAGTGCAGCAGGAGAAGTTAGCACTTCTTAAGCAGCAAACAAACATACTGGAGACACTTGTTGACCTTCAGGTTCAACAGACCCATACTCGCTTCCCTCTTCAGCCCACAGAGAACTGCATTCTGGGAATCTCCCTATTCCCCTCCTACACACACACACACACACACATTCCATGTAGCATCCGGAGATGCTGCAATATCCCTAACACTCCATGCCGGGGGAGAGTACAGACAATCACAGTCCCACATACACTGACCGGTGAGAAACACGGTTGGTGTATGTGTTTGTGAAATGGAAACACTGTTTCTTTCCCCTTCAAAGGTTCTTGTCCTTGTATTTATAAAGTTTCATTCAGTTATAAATATGTCTGTTTGCATGGGTTTGGAATAAAAGTCTATTTATGGAAACTTAATTCATTTTTATTAGTTCACAGTATATGCTGGCTGGGGCTGACATTAACAGATAGCAACAGATGCATTTGCAGTGTTATATTACTACACACACACAACATTCATTACAATACTTATACACTACACTACAACACTTATTATAACAATATACAACACTTATCCTGTGAAACAAACTATGTCTGTTTTTTTATGAGATTACAAGTTTGGTTGATAAAGATAATAATGTTGATGTAACAGATTAAGACTTTGCTAAGGTGCTTGACTTGGTACCGCATGACATTTTGATTAAAAAAAACTAGATTGATATAAAATCAACATGATATGCATTAAATTGAGAATTACCACAGGGTGGGTGTGTTTCTAGTGGGGTGCTGCAGGATTTGGTTCCTGGCCCTATGCTCTTTAACATATCAGTGGCCTAGAAGAAAACATAAAATCATCACTGACAAGGTTTGTAGATGTCACAAAAATTGGAGGAGTGATCCAGAGGCGGTATTTGGCGGATGCTCGACAGCCACCACGGTCCTTCATCCAGCGCCCGCCAGCCGAAAAAGGTTGGGACCACTGCCATAAGCAATTATCTTTGAGAACTCCTGGAGGGCAGGTGAGGTCCCAGAGGACTGTAGAAAGGCAAACACAGCGACTACCTTTAAAAAGGGGAACAAAGAGGACCTGGGCATTTACAGGCCAACCAGCCTAACTTCAACACCTGGAAAAATATTGCAACAAATTATGAAACAATCAGTTTGTAAGCACCTAGAGGATGATAAAGTAATAAGTAATAGCCGATATGGATTTGTCAAGAAATCATGCCAAACCAACCTAATTTAATTGATAGGGGATGGAGAAAAGCTGTAGAGATGATATATCTTGATTTTAGTAAGGATTTTGACATGGTTCAGCATGACATTATCTTAAGCAAAGTACGCAAATGTGGTCTTGTCCTAGGGTCTCACCCCCACTTTGAGCTTGTGGGTTCAAAGATGGGGACCTGACTTGGTTTCCCTCTAAACTAAAATTCTAGTTTAGATCTAGTAAGCTGCCACCACTCAATCAGGAAATGTGGATTGAGACACAGTCCTTCCCCAAAATCCTAGGGGATTCCAAGAGCCCCAAATCCATGGAGTTCTTACACCCAGGAGAAACAAACCATTCCCCCTGCTTCCTCCCCCCTCCCTTTTCCTAGGAGAGATACCGGGATCTAACTACAGAGGGATACGTCCCCCTTCTCTTTCCCTCTCTCCTAGCCACTCTGGAGAGATATACACCAAGTCAAATCCTTGACTCAACACAAAGAGGGACTTACCTCCCCCTCCCCTTCCCTAGTCCTGGAAAGAGATACCTGATTCAAACTGCTTGAATCAAACCCAGGAGGAACTCTCTCTTCCCCCCTCCCCTTCCCCTGAATTTCCACAAGAGAAGGAATTAACCAAGTCCAAAGAAAAGAAAGAATTTATTAAAGAATAAAAAGAAAATACAGAATCTCTATGAGCCCAAGCTGGACACTCATAGGGTCTAAGCTTATCAATCTCTGGAGAGAATTCCCCCTCCCCCTTTCTCAGTAAAAACAATATCAGCAAACAGGAATAAAGCATTTCCTTTAGCAAACACTCAATTGCAAATATAGAAATCAACTCAAAAGACTAACCCGCCTTTCTAATTAATACTCACTATTAAATAGTAGAAACTACTCCAGGAGAACTTGGAGACATGACTGGTCTCTTTTAGATCCAAAAAGAGAACAAACAAAGAACACAGACAAAGGCTTCCCTCCACAGAGATTTGAAATTATCTCATCTCTGATTGGTCCTCTGGTCAGGTGGTCACCAGGTACTGCATGTTAACCCTTTAAAGGTAAAACAGACTTTAACCCTTAACTATCTGTTTATGACAGGTCTAGAGATAAAATTGTTGTAAGATGGGTGCACAATTGGTTGAAAAATCAGACTCAATGGTTTCTGTCAAGCTGGGAAAATAGGGTCCCTCAGGGGTCTCTCCCTGGGTCTGGTACTATTAAACATTTTAATAACTTGGAAAATGGAGTGGAGAGTATGCTTATAAAATTTGCAGCTGACACCAAAATGGGAGAGGTTGCAAGCACTTTGCAGGACAGGATTAGAATTCAAAATGACCGTGACAATTTGGAGAATTGGTCTGAAATCAAGAAGAAGAAATTAAATAAAGAGAAATGCAGAGTATTTCACTTGGAAGGAAAATGAAATGCACAGCTACAAAATGGGGAACAACTGTATAGATGGTGGTACTGCTAGGAAGGATCTGGGAGTTCCAGTGGATCACAAATTGAATACGACTCAACAATGTGATGCAGTTGCAAAAGAGGCTAATATCGTTCTGGGGTGTATTAATGGGAACGTCATATTTAAGATATGGGAGGAAACTGTCCCTCTCTACTTGCCACTGAGGCCTCAGTTGGAGTACAGTGTCCAAGTTTGGGTGCCACTTTAGGAAAGATGTGGAGAAATTGGAGAGAGTCCAGAGGAGAGCAACAAAAATGATAAAAATATTAGAAAACCTGACCTACGAGGAAGGTTAAAATACCTGGGCATGGTTAGTCTTGAGAAAAGAAGACTGAGTGGGGACCTGACAAGTCATCAAACATGTTAAGGGCTGTTATAAAGAAGACGATGATCAGTTTTTCTCCACGTTCACTGAAGGTAGGACAAGAAGTAATGGGCTTAATCTACAACAAGAGAGATTTAGGTTAGAGATTAGAAAATAGCTTCTAGCTATAAGGATAGATAATCTCTGGAGATCTAAGGGAATCTCCATCATTGGAGGCTTTTAAGAACAGGTTAGACACACATTTATCAGGGATGGTCTAGGTTTACTTTATCCTGCCCAGTGCAAGGGGGTGAACTAGATAACCTTTCAAGGTCCCTTCCAGCCCTATATTTCTATGATTGACCTGACTTGAGGCAGAGCCACAGCAATGTAAATTTAGGGTTGTGGGACTCAAATCATCTGACCCATGTCAGGAAAACGCTGTATTTTAATCCTAGATTGAGGATTTTCCAATCTGTGTTCAAATCTAGGGCTCTGGCATCCACCCTGAGTGCACAGTCCTGAGTCAAAGTAACCCTCTCCTAGAGTGCCTAGTGCCGCCACCCCTCCCCTCCCCCATCTAGCCCTACGCATGTGTTGCACTGTGGGAAAACACTAGTGCCCACCCTGTTTTGTAGTTGGGACAGTGCTGTTGATGGGACTTGGGTCCATTAGGAGCACATGAGTACAAAACTGTTCCTTTGGTGGCTTTGGCAGTAGAAAGCTTTATACTGAACTACAATCTGATCCAGGTCTTCTCAAACCGTAGGTGAGGACCCCAAAGTGGATCAGGACCCTATTTTAATGGGGTTGCAAGGCTCGTGTTGGCAACTCTGAAGCCCAAGCCCCACCTCCCAGGGCTGAAGCCCAACCCCCCCCCCCAAGATTACATGGTCCCCACCCAGGGCAGAAGCCCTTGGGCTTCAGCTTTGGCCCCCACTGCCTGGGGCAGCAGGGCTCGGGCAGGCTCGGTCTTTGGTCCCCCCTCCTGGGGTCCGGTCGTAATTTTTGTTGTCAGAAGGGGGTCATGATGCAATGAAGTTTGAGACCCGCTGATCAAATCTGAGAATCGGGCTCTCCCACTCTACACTGAGTCACATTGGCAGGAAAATGCCCATGTGCACCTGTTCCAAGGATAACTAGGATATCAGACACCAGGGCTGCCGAGCTATTAAAATTAAACTTTGCAACTTTTAATTTTTAAATTAAATTTATAAATTTCAATTAAGGTGTTTTTGGTTAGTTGGGTTTTTATTTTTGACTGTTAGTTTTGCTGTTTGACATAAAATGCAGGTTTCAGAGGAAAAAGACACACACACCCCAGCCTGGCCGCTGCCAGGTGCAGAGCGATGAAGGGCATCCCCAGCGCTTGGGGTGCAGTGTGCTCCAACACCCCCAGGAATCTCTTATCCCTGCCCTGGCTGTACCTTGGGAGGCAGGGATAAGGGATCCCTGGCAGGCTGTGGGGAAGTGTGGGGCTGGCTCCCACTCACCACCCTGACAGCGCACACTGGCTAGGCATCTCTGAACACACAATCCCCATGAGGGTGGGGGGGCCGGGAGCAAAGGACAGAGAGCAGAGCGGGACCAAGTGGCGGAGCAGCTGAGGTGTTGGGGGTCATCCCTTCTATAACCTTCTGAACCGGGAGCCCTGCTTCTTCCCCTCCCTGCAGGGCAGCTGCTTAGTCCCCTTTCTGCTCTCTGCCCCTCCCTGCCCTGGGGCTGCATGTGCAGGGGTGCCCCGGCCGTGTGCACCAAAATCTGGCTGTGCTCTTGTCACTAGGAAGCAGCTCTCTTTGCAAAAAGCTTGTTCTGATCAGTCTCCACTGAAAACTCTGCAAGATCTCTGGTAGTGCATGTGCAGACTGGTGGTGTTCAGCAGACAATGGGTTAACAGGGCTCTGAGCTGCTGGGTGCAGGCTGTTTGCAAAAGGTGTGGCTTCCGTTTCCAATAGAGTGCAATAGACAGCACCACAGATTGTGGGCATAGAGAGGACTAAGGAAGTTGTGCCACAAGTACTCCTGTTCTTTTTCCAAGGAACTCTGGGATACATGAGGAAGAGTTTTAGGGCTGTGTGCACAGCTTAACACTGGCTTGGACCTTCCAGCCCTGCAGGGTCCTGGGAACCTAGGTTTGAGCCCTAGATTAATACAACTGGTTTGTGGGTGCAAGGGGAGTTAGGCTTGAGACTGGGCTCAAGCTCAGGCTTACATTGCTGTGTAGACATACCTTAAAACTGCTCGCCTCAGAGAACTTTTGAATAAGGATTATAGGAAAAGCAGTGACATGCACTCACATCTTACTTTGCAAAACTCTGTTACTTACATTTACCTCTGAGGAAGAAACCTTCAGTCCCTCATGCACACAGAACTTGTTTCTGAGGCAGGGGAGCCTAAACTCTCCCATCCAACTAGTCTTTGTGCCTTTTTAATTTTCCCTTGTACTGTATAGAGAACGAGACAGGAGGGAGGGAGCGGGATGATGACAGAGTGAGAATTCCTTGTGATTATATGCAATGTAATGTTTAGGGGAGCTCTTGCCTCTCACTCTTAAAAAGAATTGCTGGGAATGTTTAGGGGCTTCTGAGGTATCTGGGATTGAAGCGAACTCAGTAGAGCAGATCCCAATGAGGCAGACACCAGAAACCTCAGAGATCCCCAAATCATATGGAGTTTCCTGCGGGACTGAGGATAGAAGCATAAGGCCCATCCAGGAGTGAGAATCCTGTGAGGTGCATCTTTAAGGAAGCAGAATTACCTGCATTATTATTTATACCAGATAAAACATAAATAAATAAATAAAAATAAAAAATCATTAAAATGGAAATAAGGGTGAGTGTACATATCAGTAACTGAGAGTATAATTAGGGCCCTACCAAATTCACGGTCCATTTTGGTGAATTTCACAGTCATAAGATTTAAAAAATAGTTAATTTAATTATTTCAGCTGTTTAAATCTGCAATTTCAAGGTGTTGTAATTGATGTCCTGATCCAAAAAGGAGTTGTGGGGGGTGGATCACAAGATTATTGTAGGGGGGTTGTGGTACTGCTACCTTTACTTCTGTGCTGCTGCTGGCAGCAACACTATCTTCAGAGCTGGGCAGCTGGAGAGCAGCAACTGCTGCTTAGGAGCCCAGCTCTGAAGGCAGAGCAGCTGCCAGCAGCAGTGCAGAAGTAAGAAGGCATGGTATGGTATTGCCACCCTTACTTCTGCATTACTGCCTGCAGAGCTGGGCCCTCAGTTAGCAGTCGCTACTCTCCGGCTGCCCAGCTGTGAAGGCAGCAGTGCAGAAGTAAGGGAGGGTTGGTATGGTATTGCCATCCTTACTTCTGTGCTGCTGCTGGCAGGGTGCTGACTTCAGAGCTGGGTGCCTGGCCAACAGCCACCACTCTCTGGCTGCCCAGCGCTGAAGGCAACACAGAAATAAGGGTGGCAATACCATGACCCCCCCTAAAATAACCTTGTGACCCCCCTGCAACTCCCTTTTGGCTCAGGACCCCCAATTTGAGAAATGTTGGTCTCCCTTGTGAAATCTGTATAGTATAGGGTAAAAGCACATAAAACACCAGATTTCATGGTGGGAGACCAGATTTCACGGTCTGTGACACATTTTTTATGGCTGTGAATTTGGTAGGGCCCAAAGTATAATACATTATGGGGATGTTGTAATTATCCCCAAACCAAGTATTATAAAACTAGGAAATTCAGATTTCAGAGTAGCAGCCATATTACTCTGTATCTGCAAAAAGAACAGGAGTACTTGTGGCACCTTAGAGACTAACACATTTATTTGAGCATAAGCTTTTGTGGGCTACAGCCCAGTTCATCAAATGCATAGAATGGAACATATAGTAAGAAGATATATATACAAACTGAGAACATGAAAAGGAGGAAGTTGCCATACCAACTCTAAGAGGCTAATTAATTAATTAAGATGAGCTATTATCAGCAGGAGAGAAAAAAATACTTTTGTAGTGATAATCAAGATGGCCCATTCCAGACAGTTGACAAGAAGATGTGAGGATACTTAACATGGGGAAATAGATTCAATTTGTGTAATGACCCAGCCACTCCCAGTCTCTAGTCAAATTAATTGTATTTAGTTTGCAAATTAATTCTAGTTCAGCAGTTTCTCATTGGAGTTTGTTTTTGAAGCTTTTCTGTTCAGAGTTAATGTTAAACTTTTAAAAAAATCCTACCATGTTATGGTATGGAAATGCAGTGAGGGCACCCAACCAATATGATTCTGCCCTGTAGTGACACAATGAAAACAGCAAAATGATATAACTTTGGCAGTAGACTAACTCCCTTTCTAGCTGCCAAGCATCAAACTTAAGAGTTAACAGATCTATGGTTATCTTGAGCAGCTGACCAATTTCCTGCTTGTTTTTCCAACAGCATGTTATTAAACCAAACCAACATATTTGTACAGTAAATTTCCCAATAACTGGTTACAATACACTACACATAAAGTATTACAGAGCAACCATACTTGTACCACAGCTAAATCTTCAGTCTATGCCACCTCTTGCCACAAAGGGGAGCCATGAGAGGGGAACCAAGACCACTTAGAACACTTGCACTTATCCTAGTTGCTTGGAAGTGAGTTCTTTGCCACAAGGTAGAATTCCCCCCCCCATCCCCTCCAATCCAATTTTACATATAGTTACTGTGACTCCTCATGTGTCACTAGGAACTGTGGATTGGTAGCCTATACAAATGAAGCTTTCTATAGCCACAACTTCTCTTTTAATTAAAAGGATTAGAGACCCCTTTCCCCTCTATAACTTCTGGCCATAGGTCTTACACTGATTATTCTGAATCCTCTCCAGTCCCAAGCATCTGCCAATTTCTATTTTAAGAAGTTGGCACAATCCTTTGCAAGGAGCGGGGCAGGGGGACAGGTCGAAAGTGGGAGGCTAACAAGGAAGGAGTCAAAGACAGCAAATAATGCATGAGGATTTTTTCATGGGGTGCAGTGAGGGACAGGAAATATTGTTGTTTGGCCAGGGAAATGGTGGAGCTGAAGAAGGAGAGAAAAAACTGCTAGGAGAGGAAGTCAGCATGATCACAGGGCCTCTTCCAGCCAGGCCTACCACTTTATGGGATTTCCTCATGGACCAAAGTGTTTCAGATTCTTCTAAGGGTCATCAAGGTTATGGGGAAATTCCCACCAGACTTGCAGCAGCATCACCAACTCTTGTTACGTTTGTGGGGCAACAGGATTGGTCATTGCTGGAGCCCATCTGTGATGAGCAAGGACCTCCATCCCTCTAGCAAATGTTAGCATGCTGATTGGCTGCCTGTCCCACTAGCCCATGTCCTGTGGGTGAGCACCAATCAGAAATTCCACTTCCCTTCCCCCTCAGCAGCCAGAGCTGTCCTCCCAGGAGGGGAGGGGCAGATAAAGAACCCAGCTGCTCTAGGCAGCCCTGCCCCTCCCACTGTGAGCAATAGGGATAGGGCAGTTCCTCTTCCTCTCCCCCTGCCTTGCAGCTCCTGCCTGGGCTGGGGCAGAAGTGGGTGAGGGGCTCCTGGAGCCTCTAAGCCTGGAACAGGGAGAGGGGACCCTGCTGTAGCCCTCAGACCTGGGAGGGCAAAGAGCGCCCTGGGGTGAGGCTGCAGGGGGGCAGCATTCATTGCTGGGCAGAGATGGGCTGTGGCACTGTCCCCGACCCAGAAGGGAAGGGCAGCCAGAGCTAGCTGCAGGAGGCAGTGCTTGCCTCTGACAGGAAATCTCCGATGGGGATAGGCAAGGGGTGCTGATAGGTCCGTACCATTGTTACGGGGGGCGGGGCATGGGGAGAGGAGCAGAAAAAGGTCAGCAGCTTAGGACTCACTCTGCTCCCACAGGACAAGTGTGTATCTCTGCCTGTCCCACTCCACAGGAGGGAAGCAGAAGGCATGAGCATGGCTGATCTGCTCAATTCTTTCTATGCCTGCTTCCCCCTTGGTGACAAGGACAAGTTGGTCCTGCACCCATGCCCCAACCTAAGAGGGGAGTCACAAGGGCCCTGCTGGTGCTGCTCTGCCCTGGGAGGGGAGGAGAGAAGAGAAGGTGCCCCTGGCCAGGAACTGCTTTCCCCAGGCAGTGAGTAAGGGGGAGGCACACAGTGAAGTGCTGAGGTTCCAGGGTCTGAGGGGCAGTGAGAGGTCAGGGGAGCAAGCTGCAGAAAAGGTGATGGCCCTTGCCTCATGGCTAGGAAGGGAAGTAAGTGCCCCCAGTTAAACAGGCGAGTCCAGGCCTCCCAGTTCTACAATTGATCATTCTTCCTCCTCACCTCATTGTCTCTCCGTCGGTTCCTTCTTGTCTCCCGTCCTGCAGCTCCCTTAGCAGTGGAGGAAGAGGATGCTGGGAGTGAGTTGTTAATAATACCTAGGTCTTACATAGTGCTTTTTGTCAATAGATCTCAAAGTGCTTTGCAAAGGAGGATAGTATAGTTATCCCTCTCTTATAAATGGGGGATGGAAATACAGGGAGATGCACTGGCTTGCCCACAATCACCCAGGGAAAGAGTTGGAACTAGAATCCAGGTTTCTTGAGTCCCAGTCCAGTGCTCTAGTCACTAGGTCACACTGTCATCCCACAAAAGGGCTCTGGTTTAACGAGGTATACTTTACAGTGAGTGAAGAGTGTAGGAGTCAGAGAAGAGAGAACGAATAACAATAGAATGAAGTAAAGAATGAGAGAGCTGGGAGGAAGGGCTGAGGTTGGCAGAGAAGTAATGGATATCAATAGATTGGATCTTATGGAAGGCCTCATGGAAAGGGATGCTAAACAGGCAGTAATAGTGAAGGAATTCAGATATACCGGTTTCTGATGAAAACAGAGTTGAGTGGCCATTTTGAGTATGGCAGAGAACATGGGTGAAGATCATAAGAGGAGATGCGGACGAGGAATTGTGCATTTCATGGATTGGTTCAGACAGGGTGTCAACACGGATGGGAGACTAAGAGAGGAAAAGGGAGAACTAGAAGGAAGGTGTCTGGGGAGAAATAGAAGGGGAGTAGGTGACAGTTACATGGAGAGTAGACCCTGATGAAATGTTACTCCAAAGAAATGAAGGAAGAGATGGAGCAAGAGGCTGGAAGGGGGGACGAGAGGAGGGGAGTCTGACATCCATATAGTGGCCCTTAGGGGGTGGCATGTGGTGTGTGTGAAAAAATGAGAGTGCAGCTGCAGAGTTAGTGTGTGTTGGGATGCCTGTGAGGTAGGTTTCCACGAGTGCTAGGAGATGGAAGGAGCAGGGAATGAATAGGTGGTGGATGACAGTGACCTTTCTTGGCCATTCCAGAGGTAGCAGGAGAATGGGAAGGGAAAGGGGTAACAAGAAGGGCAGGGATGGAGAGGGAATATATGGAACCTAAGAGGTGAGTGTGGGTTGATGAATTACAAGGTAAGCAGCTTCCCCTCTTCGTCCTCGGGAGTGACTTAGCCCAGAAGTTCTCTTGGACCATAACCTAGTGTGAAGCCCTCAGAATCGGGGCTGCAGAGGAATCAGCCATGTCCAGTTGTGTGAATCTCTTGCCCCCAGAAGAGATCACTTGCCGCCAAGGCACTAATGAACGGCCCTGGGCTAGGATCTGGTCAGGAGATTCTCCCTTCCCTGCGAAGGCAGTAGCAGGGCTCGGGCTCGCTGGGCACGGAGGAAGCCCAGACGCGCTGGGCGCAGATCCCTTTCGGGGGGCCGGACGGGCCGACTCAGCGCCTGCCCGGCGCCCACACGGAGTCGGGCTCTAGGTGTCCTGCGTGGGACTGGGAGGGGTTAAGCCGGCAGCCCCAGCCCGGGGGACGGACAGGCGGACGGGCAGGCTCAGGCGCCTGCTATACGGAGTCGGGGCTCTAGGTGTCCTGCCTGGGAGGGTCCCTGCTGCATTGCAGCCTCCGCGCTGCTCCGTGTCTGGCGCGCACAATGGCGACTCCCAGCCCCAGCAGCGGCTCCAGCTCCGGCTCCGGCTCCAGCAGCGGGAGCAGCACCCCGGGCTGCCAGGCGCACACGGCGGTCAGCAGCATGCAGGGTGAGCGACCCCCGCGCCAGGCCCCGCCCGCTCGCTCGCTCGCTCGCTCGGTCCCCCCGCAACGGCGCGCCCGGCCCGGGCTCCGCACCTCGGCCCGGCCGCTTCCGGGCCTCTCTTGTCGCTCCGGTGGGGCCGGCAGCTCGGGTCCGGCTAGGCCCCGGCTCGGCCGGGCGCTCCCTTGCTCAGCGGCGGGAGCCGACCCGGGCCCGCCGAACCGCGATGGCCTGTAAGGCCAGGGCCGGGGCGTCGCGCAACGCTCGCGACGGACCCCGGCCAGCAGCCCCGAGAGGGAACCGGCCGATTCCCGCCCTGGGGGCCGCGCTCCGGGCCGAGAGGCCTTAGGTGCTGGGGCGGCCAAGGGCCCCTGATTGCGCGGAGGGAGGCGACAGGCTGGGGGAAGGGTGCGTGTGTGTGTAGGGGGAGTGTGCGCATAGTGTGTGTGTGGGGGACGGAGACGGAGGGGAGTGTGCCCGCAGTGTGGGGGTGTGGGGGGGGACGGGAGTGTGCCCACAGTCTGTGTGTGTGTGGGGGGAGACGGGAGTGTGCCCACTGTGTGTGTGTGTGTGGGGGGGGGAGACGGGAGTGTGCCCACAGTGTGTGGGGAGACGGGAGTGTGCCCACAGTGTGTGTGTGGGGGAGACGGGAGTGTGCCCACAGTCTGTGTGTGTGTGGGGGGGAGACGGGAGTGTGCCCACAGTGTGTGTGTGGGGGAGACGGGAGTGTGCCCACAGTCTGTGTGTGTGTGGGGGGAAACGGGGATGGGAGTGTGCCCACAGTGTGTGTGTGTGGGGGGGGAAACGGGGAGGGGAGTGTGCCCACAGTGGGTGTGTGTTTGGGGCAGGGATGGGAGTGTGCCCACAGTGTGTGTGTGTGTTTGGGGGGGACACGGGGACGGGACTGTGCCCACAGTGTGTGTGTGTTTGGGGGGGAAACGGGGATGGGAGTGTGCCCACAGTGTGTGTGTGTTTGGGGGGGAAACGGGGACGGGAGTGTGCCCACAGTGTGTGTGTGTGTGGGGGGGAAAACGGGGACGGGAGTGTGCCTCCAGTGTGTGTGCCCACAGTGTGTGTGTGTGTGTGTGGGGGGAAACGGGGATGGGAGTGTGCCCACAGTGTGTGTGTGTGTGTGGGGGGAACGGGGATGGGAGTGTGCCCTCAGTGTGTGTGTGGTGGGGGGGCATGGACGGGAGTGTGCCCGCAGAGTGTGTCTGTGTTTGGTGGGGGGACAGGACGGGAGTGTGCCCACAGTGTGTGTGTGTGGGAAGCGGACGGGAGTGTGCCCGCAGTGTGTGTGTGTGTGTGTGCGCGCGGAGGGGCGGGCAGGAGTGTGTCCGCTGGGTGTTTGTGTGTGTGTGTGTTGGGG
The DNA here is from genome assembly GCF_016161935.1 of Mauremys reevesii. Taxonomy (NCBI): domain Eukaryota; kingdom Metazoa; phylum Chordata; order Testudines; family Geoemydidae; genus Mauremys; species Mauremys reevesii. The sequence goes on from NC_052637.1 coordinate 19,883,544, forward strand.
GGGGATGGGCGGCAGTGTGCCCGCAGTGTGTGTGTGTGGAGGCAGCGGACAGGAGTGTGCCCTCAGTGTGTGTGTGGGGGGGAGGGGATGGGATGGAGTGTGTCTGCAGTGTGTGTGTCTGTGTGTATGTGGGGGGGATGGGAGTGTGCCCTCAGTGTGTGTGTGTGTGGTGGGGGTGGGACGGGACAGGAGTGTGCCCACAACGTTTGTGTATGGGGGGAGTGTGCCCTCAGTGTGTGGGGAGGTGGGAGTGTGCCTGCTATGTGTGCATGTGGGGATGTATGCCCACAGGGCGTGTGTGGGGGAGTGTGTGCGCCCGCAGGGTGTGTGTGTGTGTGGGGGGTTTGCAAGTGTGTCCGCAGTGTGTGTATGGGGATGTATGCCCACAGGGTTGGGTTGGTGGAGTGTGCCCACCAAGTGCGTGGGGGGGTACGAGTGTGCCCACAGTGTGTGTTTCAGAGGGGAGACTGGGGTGAGTGAGTGTGCCTGAAACATGGAAGGGGGAGGCAGTTCTGGGGGCTGGGTCCGTGTGCCGGCGGGTTGTGCGGGTGTGCTGTTTTCCCTAGGGCTGGGGGTGTTTGAGTGCACACTGGGTGCTCCGTAGCTGTGTTTGGTGACTGCTTTGGGAAGTGATGGAGGGGTCCAGATGCCTGTGCTGGCAGTGCTGTGTTATTCAGTGACTGCATACCACCTCCACTTGCCTTCTACACATTAGTGACTAGCAGGAAAAATGCTGTTTTTACCACGTAAATCTGAGCTGCTGCTGTCTCCTATTCTGTGGGGGTGGTGCTCAAGGCTCAGAAATACACACTTAATATAGCTTGAAAACTGTTGCATATATTTGAACATGCTCCTCTTTAGGGGCAACTAGATCCTGCTAGTGGTGTTTTGACTGTCTCTGAAGATCTCTAATCAATAAGAAAACAGCCATTCTTCTTGGGAAGGCATTCACTTCTGATTTCAGACTCCTACCCTTTTATTAGGTAACTACATGAATAGCAAATAGGCTCTTGATTTTTGTTTTACGCATGAATGTGCAGGTTAGACAAGGCCCCATTCCTTTAACATAGTTCTGCTGCAGAAGGTTATTTTGATGTACGACTGGCATTTTCCTCCCACTAACACATGTAAGCTCTGCAGCAGAAGAGTCATTGAGTTAAAGTATGTAAACAAGTGAACATTTGCCAAGGGTAGGCAAGTTTTAGTCTGGATTTTATACACATTGAACCTCTCTAGTCCATCATCCTTGGGACCTGACCAGTGCTGAACTAGAGAATTTGCCAAACCAGGGAGCTCGATGCAGAGTGCCAGTGGGTCTCCATAGGTGTGGGAAGTAGGGGTATGGGGCGTGCTTGCTGCAGCACCCCCAGGCTTTGCACCCAGCCAGACCCCCTGCTGCTACCTGGGGTGCTGGCCCCATGCCTGCCCCAGGTCCTCCCCCTCCCTCCCAGAGCTTGAACACGGTGAATCAGCTGTTCGCGGTGCTCCGGAAGTGCTGGGAGGGAGGAATAGGAGTTGGTAAGTGTGGGGCCGCCGGCATGTGGAGGGAAGGGGGCATAGAGGGGAGCTTGATGCTGGTGGATGCTCCGCACCCACTCATTTTTCTCCGTAGATGCTCTAGCCGTTGCCGGACCAAAGAGTGCTGGATTAGAGAGGTTTAACCTGTATCTTATTAGATCAGTGTTCTGTCTACTTAAATATTTCTTGTGGCAAGTGACTCATCCCAGTATGGGTGTTCTTTGCCCACCATTCTGGGCAAAGGTTTAAACTGGGATCTCCCAGAATGTTAGGTTGATCTGATGCAGAGCATAAGGCTTTTCTTTTCTGGTGTCAATTTAGGCTGCAGTTACTTACTGTAGAATTTCCAGCAGCATGTGTGCCACACAAACTCTGTGGCTGGAAGGGAATGACGGGCATACATTTTTGTCTCTCCATGAGCATAGTTGGAAACTAGTACTGGGAGCAGACAGGCTCAATTTATCCCTAATTTTCCAACACAAGGGCTCAGAAAACAAACGGTCTAATAGTGGGTACAGTTTTATTTAGAAACTCGTTTCTTAATAAAAAGCCAGATAAAGAATAGGTCCTTCAGTTGACCTAAGAACTGTAACCCTAGTAAATTGAACATTGTAAGTGTTTACTTGTAGCCTCTGCCCAAATGTCACTTTCCGAGGGCATGTCCAGACTAGGCAAATAGGTTGTGTTTTAAGATGTTCGCTAACATGCTTTAAGTATCGTGTATTTACACACCACTTAGTATCTAGTGGGCACAAAGGCAGTGATGTTTAAAAACGTTAGCTGATCGTGGTAAATGCTGGGGTCTCTCTATGGTTGACCATAGTCCGTTAATATGTTCTTAAACACAACCTTTCTGCATTAGGTACAAAATTGTGTTTACATTTGCATTATCTAATATGTTTTGAAACACAACCTATTTTTGTAGCCCCAAGTTTGTTTCTGGATAGATACTGCAGTGTCTTATTGTGTGTTTATTCAGTAACAAACTAAATGGAAAGTGATGTAGTTAAATTAGTGTAATTTCTGTGATTAAACAAGCTTTGTGTTACACTTTATTAGCCAGTCTCTTGCTGGATTGGGGAGGAGCAGTTCTGATTTGGCTCCTAGTGACTACATCCCCATTCTGAGCAGTTCTTTATTTCTTGATCCCTCGTTTCTTTTGTCTGTTACCTTAATGTTTGCTTTGGGAAAATAGACTAAGGATACTTCAATGATCAACTTATAGTTAAAATATTAGACTCTTATTTTGGTTGTGACTAACATTTCAGCTTTTCATAGTGTTACTGTAGGGTAAGGTAGCAGGTCTTTTCGTCAGTATCTGAGGATTGACCCTCTACCCTTGCAAAAAATTAGAGACTTGGGCAATGTCTACACTATAAAGTTAAGTTGTCTTCAGTTAGGTCGACATATAGCCGCCGTTGTAATTAAACTGCTGTTGCATGTCCTTTTTTTTGAGGAGTGTGTCCACAGTAGCAGCTCTTGCATCGACACAGAGCAGTGCACCTTGGGTAGCTATCACACTGTGCAACTTGCCACCATCTGCCCCAGGGTGCTTTGGGAAGGGTTTGCAATGTCTCATGGAGGCAGTTTCAGCATCCCATGATGTAGTTTTCTCTGTCCCATCATTCCATGGGCTTCCTAGTATATTTAACGCCACTTTTCAACTTGTAAAAGTTGAAGTTACAAGCCCCTGTAACTTGTGCATCCGCCATCTCTCTGAAAGCATGGATCCTGCAGTGCTCTCCAGTACTGTGGTGAGCGCTATGAACAAAACGCACCTGATCCTGCAGTATTTTATGAGCTGCGTGTCTGATGATGATGCCTTGGTGTCTGGCTTACAGTGTGCCATGGAAAGAAACAATTCAAGATTGTTGTTAGAATTCACGAAACAGCTGCACATGGTGGACTGTCAGTTCTGGGCTTGAGAAACAAGCACTGAGTGGTGCAATCGCATTGTTATGCAGATATGAGATGCGAGCAATAGCTGCAGAACTTTCTGATGTGCAAAACCACCTTCCTGGAACTATGTTCGGAGCTCACCTCTGCTCTCCGGCGCAAGGACACCAAAATGAAAGCTGCATTCACGGTGGAGAAGCATATCCCTATTTTGGAACCAGACCACCTTTTGACAGAGTACATCAACAGAAAGGGCTACTTTTCTCTGGTATTGCAAGCACTGTGGATCACTGGGGTCGTTTCACTGACATCAGCATGGGCTGGTCAGAGAAGGTGCATGACACATGCATCTTTAGAAACACAGGCCTGTACAGAAAGCTGCAAGCAGGGACTTTCTTTCCAGACCAGAGGATTACCACTGGGGATATGGAAATGCAAATAGTAATCCTGGAAGACCCAGTCTATCCCTTGCTGCTGTGGCTCATGAAGCTGTACACTGGCATGCCTGACAGCAAGAAGGAGTGCTTCAACCACAGGGTCAGCAGGTGCAAAATGACTGTTGAATGTAAATTTGGCTGCTTAAAGGGTCACTGGTGCTGTTTCAGGAGGTTAGACCTTAGGGCAATATTCCCATGGTCATAGCTGCCTACTGTGAGCTTCATAATATCTGTGAAGCAAAGGGGGAGAAGTTTCCCCATGGGTGGGGTGTGGAAGTTGAACAGCTGTCTGCTGGTTTTGAGCAGCCAGAAACCAGGGCTCTCAGAGGGGCTCAACAGGGAGCTATTCGGATCAGGGAGGCTTTGAAGGAGCATTTTAACAATGAGCCACAGTAATGTGTGTTGCTGTAATGTGCTGAGCCTGGAATTGGTTTTTTTCCACTGTGGTATGAAAATTGTAATGATTGCTTTCTCTGCGCTGCTATAACAATGCAAATTAATCTATTGCTACTGTCTCTGAATTAGCAACAGTCACCATGTGTTGGAGAATAATAAAGATTCATTCACTTTCCATAAGTTGATTTTTAGTCCACGCCCATGGAAACATACCTATGTCATGCTGAGGTAAACTTATTACATACAGTATCTTTGAAGGAGAAGGGACAGTGAATTCACAAGCACATATGCCAACGAGGCTCTCGTGGCTGTCTGTATGTCTAGCTGGCATTGTGTGTAATCTCCCGCATGGAGGAATGCCTGGGATACTGTTGCAGCAATGGAAGATACATAGAACATGTGTGGAGAGTGTAGGGAGGTCATTGAATGCAGTTCTTTACGGGCTGCAGCGGGAGGTGAGCACGGATGTGTTCAGCCTGAAGTTCAGTCGGAGATTGCAGCATATCTGTTTGTTCCTGGCTCTGCTTCCTCTCCTCAGTATCCCTCCACATTTTCTCATTGATTGTCTCTCCCCAAGCTCTTGGCTTGCAATCCAAAGCACCAGAGGATTGCAGCACCTTGAACATGTCTGCCTTAGACCTCTTCTGTCTTCTCCTTATCTGGCCGAGCTGCTCCTCCTGAGTGCATGAGGAGACCCTCAAGGCCACATCTGCAGCTGCTAAAGAAACAGTGGACATAGGTCTTATTTTCAGTGCACTTGCACCGCTTGATCCAAACAAGTTACAAGCACAACTTTCTCAGTTTCCCTTATGAGTCATACAGCTCGGTGGCAGCCCCAGCCATGCCTAGAGTGGAGCGGGTGAGTTGGGACAAAGGGTAGCACTGGGTTATCAGTACAACGCATAGGATTATTGTACTGAATATTGGCACGTTTTCCACAGGCAGAGGTAATTGTAGCTGATATCTCACTCCTGAGGGTAAGCAAGGCTGCAAGGGAGCACTTCCTGCATGCGTGTGGCTGCAGCCTGGATCTGTATGCTGCTACCTCGTGTACTGCAATGGTGTCTGCTGAAGTAATTGCCCAGTGATGTGGCAAAGTGGTCTACTGCAGAGGAAGAAACAAAGCAGCTCTCCCAAGAAATCTTCAGCAGAGGATTGCAGATTACATCTAGGAAAGTTTCCTGGAGATTTCTATGGCGGATTCATGGGAGATCCCAGTGTGCATAAACTTTCTGCAGGGCCTCTTTTGCCTAACTCTACAGGGGAATGAGAAGCAGAGAGCAACTCTACTTGTATTGGTTATTTCACTGCCTTTTGTAGCCTAATTAAAAAAGCATTACATGAGCAGATGTGTCCCTATGGTATTGAGGCAAATTGAGTACATACCAGAGTTTCTGTCCCCTGCATCATGCTCAGCTCAGCTGGACTGCAGGGAGTGGCTGGATTGCTCTGGAGTCAAAAAGAGGTCCTGGCTCCCCACGCCACCAGATCTCCCTGTTGCGTGTGTCTCATCCTCCACCTCCACTTCCTTGTCCAGCATGTTTTCCTTGAGGTTCACTCTGGTGGCCAGTGACTCCAGCCCCCCTGAAGTATCCACAGGGCTCTTGGAGGTGGGGTCGCCTCCGAGGATGGCACGCGGCTCCTTGTAGAAGCGGCATGTCTGCGACTCTACACCAGAGCAACTATTTGCTGCCCTTGCATTCTCGTATATCTGCCTGAGCTCTTCGAGTTTTACACAGCACTGCTGCGTGTCTCTATCATAGCCTTTGTCCTCCATGGCCTGAGCGATCTGGCCTTAGATGTCAAAGTTTTTGCTGCTGGAGTGGAGCTGTGCCCGCACAGCTTCCTCCCCCCACAGACCCAGGAGATCCACCACTTTCGTTGTACTCCAGGCAGGAGTGTGTTTGCTGCGTGGAGCTGGCCTGCTCACTTGGGCAGTTGCTATGTTAGCTCACTTCCCAAGCAGACAGGAAGAGCAGTTTAGAACTTCCCTGGGGTTTTAAAAGGGAAGGGGTGCATACCTGTATACCTGGCTGCAGGGAAGCAGAGCAGTCACAATGGGCATTGTAGCACACCTTCTGGAGGCCACTTAAGTCGACGCAAGCAATGCAGTGTCTACACTGACACTGTGTTGCTCTAACTATGTCACCGTAAGTGTTACACCTCTTGTCAAGGTGTTTTTTTTTTTAAGTTGGTGTAGCAGGTGTGAGCAGGTGGTGGGAAGAGCATTGTAGTGTGTACACTTCCATAGTTAGGATGATGTAAGCTGCCTTATGTCGACTTAACTTTGTAGAATAGACAAGCCCTTTTTAAAAAAAATCACTGTCTTTTAGTGCAGTTGGTGTGTTCTTTAAAGTTAAAATCTTTTACAGTTTTAAACCTTTGAAAAATCCTCTTTGCATTAGCAGCATTTACAACTGCTTCAGACTGAGACTACACTGTTTTCATACTGAGGAAACACTGTAATAAAACTCTATTTGCCTTATTTTTTGGAACCTTGCATTCATTTTATTTATAGCTGAAAAATATAAACGATAGCTCTTCTTGTGATTGTGGCAATAAGGCAGAAGCAAGAACTGTTCTTTTTCTGCACGGGTGTGGCAGGGCTTGTCTGCACTTAAAATGCCACACCACTTCAGTGATGACGTTACTTACTGTGAGGAGAGGGGTTCTCCCTGCAGTGTAGGTACTCCACCTCCACAAGAGGTGGCAGCTAGGTTCATGAGGAGTGCTTTCTGGCTAGGTCAGTTTAACTGTGTCGCTCAGAGGTGCAGATTTTTCACACTCCTGAGCGAAGTAGTTATACCAACCTAATTTCATAGTGTAGATCAGGCCTCTGTTTGCACATGCATGAATAAAGTATCACATGTGTAAACTAATGTTGACAAGACAACGTGAAGTTTTAACACTTGGTTTATCCACACTCAGCTGTTACGTGTATACCTTTTTTCTTAGTGAAGGCAGAGTCCAAATATGTTAGCTTGTCTTCAGAGCTGTTAAGAGGGCTTTTCAATTGTTACGTTAACTTGATTGAACTCATGAATGAAAAATACACTCTTTGCCTGTGAAGACAGCGTCATCTAAAGAAACAAAGTTGAATGGAGAAAGTCTCCCTTCTTTTCCTCTATGTAACTTTCAAAAGTAAGTTTGGTGGAAACACACAATCACGTGCTTATAGTTCCTGTATGTGTGGAATGTGGAGGGCTTGGGAGACATGATTGTAGTTGGAATGGAAGTCTGATATCTCTACGGCATTTACAGAGGAGAAGAGAACTTGCTTATGTTTAAAATAAAGCCCACAAAATATCAGACTAAAGCGGACTTTTAACGTCTACTGCTTTTGGAGCTCACAAGTTTTCTATGGATTTGGGTTTGATAAGTTTTAAACAAAACTTGAAATTTGTGCTATATTTCAAATAAAGTGTGCCTCACTAAAAAGTGAAATTAAAAGAGAAAAAGAAACTGTCCAGTCTGTTGGCATTTTGCTCAGCCTGGGCAATGCAGGAAGGAAACCGCACCAATGGCAAAAATTCATGAGGGTTTCAATGAGGCGATGCCTTGTTATAGAGTTGTTTAGTCTCAGTCTTTGGAGCACGCCCTCGTGGTGTGAGATATTGTGTCAGCAATTCTGCCCCATTCTCTACCTTGTGACTTCAGTGATGTGGTATGGTCACAGTCAGGTGACAGGGGAGTTCCACCCCTTCAGGGGTATCTACGTCTCGAACAATGTCTGATAAAGTAGTAGTAATCAAGACAGCATCTTCTGCCCCTCCTCGACTCCTCTTCAGCCTGACTTTTCTTGAAGAGCAGCAACATGCAGGGCTTTTCCCTGGAGTCTCTCAGCAAAACCAAAAAACAGACAAAAATACAGACTAAGCAATGTCCACCCACCCTGGGCTTGAGCTTTTAGTCCATCTTCGGTTCTTCCTCTGCCTGTCTTCTGTCAGGTGCTTGCCACAGAGAGGAAACTCCAAACCACCTCTCTTCTGGATTTCCTCCTCCCAACTATACTGAACTCTTTTCTTTTAACTCCTCCCTGAGTCTAATGCACTCTTCAGATGTAACAAGTTGGGCTAATAGAGTTCTCAGGCTCTAGTTAACCTCTTGTTCAATGAGGGTTTATATACCCTTTCACATCTGGGTAAGGAGCTTTCTGTATTAGTCTTATGTTTCCAATGTCATTTTAAAGTTTGGAGTATGCTGGTCTCCACCAGCCTTCAGAAGGAGTCAGCTGTTTTGTGCCCTGGATTAGAGCCCTGTGTGGATACAAAATATATATCCAGGGATATAAATTGGATATCTGTGGAGCTGCAGGACTCTACCGGGAACCGCAGTGGCAAAAGCAGCAGCAAATTGGGCCACCGCTCACAGGAACCAGTGCCATGCAATGGCCACTCCTCCAGCACAGCTGTACCGCCCTCAACCCCACCCACTGGGGCGGGCACCAGGCTTATCGGCAGCTGTCACTGGTTGCCCTAGTGCAGGGGTAGGCAAATTTTTTGGACCAAGGGCCACATCTTGGTATGAAAATTGTATGGTGAGACCACGAATGCTCATGAAATTGGGGTTGGGGTGCAGGAGGGGGTGAGTGCTCTGGCTGGTGGTGCGGGTTCTGGGGTGAGGCTGGGGATGAGGGATTTGGGGTGTAGGAGGGTGCCCCAGGCTGGAACCAAGGGGTTCAGAGGGTGGGAGCGGGATGAGGGCAGGGGATTGGGATATGGAGGGGTGAGGCCTCTGGGGTGAGGCCAGAAATGAGGAGTTCAGGGTGCGGGAAGGGACTCCGGGCTGGGGCAGGAGGTCGGGGCACAGGAGGAGTACAGGCTCTGGGTGGCACTTACCTGAAGCAGCTCCTGGAAGCAGCGGCATGTCCCCTCTCCAGCTCCTATGCAGAAGTGTGGCCAGGCGGCTCTGCGTGCAGCCCTGTCCGCAGGCACTGCCCCTGCAGCTCCCATTAGCTGCAGTTCCCAGGCAATGGGAGCTGCGGGGGTGGAGCTTGGGGCAGGGGCAGTGTGTGCAGCCCCCTGGCTGCTCCTAGGCTTTGGAGCTGGAGTGGGGACATGCTGCTGCTGTGGGGAGTGGGGAGCCTCGGCATGTGACCCTGATCCCCAGCAGGAGCTCGAGGGCCAGTTTAGAGGGCTGGATGTGGCCCGTGAGCCATAGTTTGCCCACCCCTGCCCTAGTGTGTGCAAGTGGCTCTCATGCCCCCGGACAGGAGTCCCTTCCACGCAGCAGTCTGAGTCTCCTGTCCAGGGTGCGTGAGCTGCTTGCACATGCTGGCGGGACCAGGGACAGCTGTCGATGAGCCTGGTGCATGGGTGGGGCTGAGGGTGGTACAACTGTGCCGGAGGAGCAGCCGTTGCATGGCACTGGCTCCTGTGAGCGGTGGCCCGATATGCTGCTGCTTTCACCACTGCAGTTCCTGGCAGAGCCCTGTGGATATCTGATTTATATCCACAAACGGCTCTACACTGGATCTTTTTTCCCCATACTCAGCTCACTGTGTTCTATTAGTGAAGATAAACATTTCCTTACAAATATTTTCATGTCACTTCTGCCATGGTACTCTGTGCCCAGCTTCATCCTCAGCCTCTCTATTCAGAGCAGTAGCAATTGCAACAGCAGTGTTATGGAGAAGGCTCTCTGGTACTTTCTCACAGTTATAGCATCATAGAATATTAGGGTTGGAAGGGACCTCAGGAGGTCATCTAGTTCAACCCCCTGCTCCAAGCAGGACCAATCCCCAGACAGATTTTTTGCCCCAGAGCCCTAAATGGCCCTCTTCAAGGATTGAGCTCACAACCCTGGGTTTAGCAGGCCAATGCTCAAACCACTGAGCTATCCCTCCTCCAGTTCTTTCAAGGATGGTTCTTTCATACATTTTAAGACCAAAAAGCACCATTATGATTATCTAGTCTGACCGTCTGTATGATACAACAACTTGTATCATGAGAACTTCATCCAATAATTCCTACATCAGGCCCAATAACTTGTGGTTGAACCAGAGCAGATCTTTTAGAGAGACATCCAAGCACAATGTAAAGCTTCAGGTGGTGGAGAATCCATCATTTCCCTTGGTAAGGTGTTCCAGTGATTAATTAGTCTTACTGTTAAAAATATGTGCCTTATTTTCAGTTTGAATTTGTCTAGCTTCAGCTTCCAGCAATTGGTTCTGGTTATTCTTTCATCTGCCAGATTAAAGAGCCTTCTATTAGAAATCTTCTCCCTGTGCGTAGGTACCTCCAGAATGATCAAAATCCCTCATAACGTTGTATTGAATAAACTAAGCAGAATGAGCTCTTTAAGGCAGGGCTTCCCAAAGCAGTAGGCATAGCTTCTTAGGGGCTCTCACATACCTCTTGCTTGTTCTGGAGAGTCTCAGCTTTCATTTAAAAACTGTTGCTAGCTCATGGTTGTAGAGAGAACCTTCAAAATGTGAATTGAGTGTAACCAATATATCGCTGTCTGCCTATGACTTTGTCCTCGCTGCTAAAAAATTGTATGTGTATGGCAAGATAACTAACATGTGAAGGTTATCTTGTGGTAAAATCCTAGTGGAGACAAGCTCCCTGTAGTTTTTACTGTGAAGGAGCGAGGCATGGGTAACACTATACCATACGCCATCAGGGGCTCGTTCACCTGCACATCTACCAATGTGATATATGCCATCTTATGCCAGCAATGCCCCTCTGACATGTACATTGGCCAAACCGGACAGTCTCTATGCAAAAGAATAAATGGACACAAATCTGACATCAGGAATCATAACATTCAAAAACCAGTAGGAGAACACTTCAACCTCTCTGGTCGCTCAGTGACAGACTTAAAGGTAGCAATTTTGCAACAGAAAAGCTTCAAAAACAGACTCCAACAAGAAACTGTTGAACTAGAATTAATTTGCAAACTAGATACCATTAACTTGGTCTTGAATAGAGACTGGGAGTGGCTGGGTCATTACACAAATTCAATCTATTTCCCCATGCTAAGTATCCTCACACCTTGTCAACTGTCTGGAATGGGCCATCTTGATTATAACTACAAAAGTATTTTTTTTCTCTCCTGCTGATAATAGCTCATCTTAATTAATTAGCCTCTTAGAGTTGGTATGGCAACGTCCTCCTTTTCATGTTCTCTGTATGTATATATATCTTAGTATATGTTCCATTCTATGCATCTGATGAAGTGGGCTGTAGCCCACGAAATCTTATGCTCAAATAAATTTGTTAGTCTCTAAGGTGCCACAAGTACTTCTATTCTTTTTGTGGATACAGACTAACACGGCTGCTACTCTGAAACTTGTTTCCACTAGGATTTTACAGACTGGTAGCTAACATGCGTTAGTTATCTTGAGGTAAAAACACCCTTTTTTTTTTTGCACTGAAGACAAAGCCTCGGTTTGCAGAGAGCCTAAAACAGTAGCTGTGAGGTATGAACCTCTCCATTCATTTCAGTGGCTATGGATGCTAATATAGATACGTCAAATGTCTATATTGTTAACTATTTCACTGCTCATGAAAGCATATCAGAAATGAGTGGAAGTATCTTGTATTATAAAGATCTGCACCATCGCTTCCCAAAGTGAGGAGGGTAAAGAATACCTATAATGATAGGTGGGCTTTTGACGACACATGGTGGAATTGCAAAGCAGGTGGTGTGATGGCTTTCATTCTTCTGAGAGGAGCTTAGGTTTCAGAAGTTTGCACTGGCTGCTGCTCCCATTATTGGACAAAAGTGCTCAAATCACTCTTGTGACTCTCTTCTGACTCTTTGATTTTTTTTTCAATGTTGTTTTTTGAAGTGTGGTCTGGACACAGTATTCTAGTAGTGGTCTTACCAGTATTATCTCACTGCTACTGTTTTGTATTCATTTCTCTGTCCCATCTTCTCAGGTGTGCTCAGTTCGTCATTGGAATTGCTTGGAAAAGTTTGCTCGACATCTGTTCATCTGATTAAAATTCTTAAAAATTGGGTTTAGAATCATTTTGACATCATGTGCTTGGAAAACTGAAGCAGCTGATATTTAACAGAGCAGACTTTGCCTAGGTGTCATTCTCCACTGTCCAAGCTCACTCATGTCCCCATCAGTACGCATGGTCTACTTTTGTTTGCGGGTGGTCAGGTGAAGGGATCCACTGCAGTTACAGAATTCTTTGATAGAAAGACTTCTTATCCATTGGAATTTGCTACCAACCCTTTTTTTGTCCTCAGCCTCTGACACAGTGGCTCCCAATGATCTTCTCCCTGACGTGAGCGTCACAGGTCATGTTGATATGCAGACAGCTTGTGGCAGATGACAAGTGGAGGGAGAAAGGAGTTGTAGTGGGAGTCATTTGCTCAGAATTGGAGCAATCAAATTTTTGCTGTCCCGTCCTAACGATTGTGATGGAAGCTTAAGCTTTTTGTGTTCCTCAAATATGCTTCTCATAGTTTAGACCAGCAGAACTGCCTTGAGTGGTGCGCATCCTGATAAATGTAAGTTGCCTCCACTTGGATACAAAGTAGTCTTACGATCTGGGGGTCTCTATGACAGCAATCACATTTGAAGAGGACAAATACTCCCTGCCTTTTCTAGTTGAGTTTCAACCAGCCTCACTTATGGAGATTCTAGAGATGCTATTAAGTGGGTAAGATTTGTGGTGGTAAGCCTAGTAAGAGATCAGTGTAGCAGGTGCACTGGCACGTGTCTCAGTTTCCTCTCCTCTATCTTGACTTTATGCATCTAGAGTAGCCACGGTTCTGCAGTGGGTGTCTTCAGGACTGATCCAGGGGCTGGGAGGTGAGAGGCCTGTGTTCTGTTCAAGTTCTGATACCAATCAGTTGTGTGACCTTTGGCAAGTCACTTAATCTCCGTGCCTCAGTTTCCCCATCTCTAAACAGGGGATGATACTTACCATCCTAGGTAAAATGCTTTGAGATCTACAGAGTTCAGGCATTACTATTTTGTCACTGTTTGTGGTATTCCCCTTTCAATTGTTCATGCTACATACAAACTGATCCATCATTCTCTTATCTAATGGTAATGTTGGAGAGAAGTAAAACACCTATGTGCTGCTGCTTCAGCTCTAGCTTTACAGCTGCTGTTACTGGTAAGCACTTCCTAGCAGAATATGAAGAAATGTATACGTGTGAGCTACTCCAGAGTAGTGCAAGAATGATGTGACTAACAATGAATAAAACAATTATATGGCATGTACACAAAGTGGTGTTAAATGCAATAAGCAACTGAATCTGTTCTGGTTGTTTCAGGGTGTCCTAACCCTCTGCAAATGTCCCCCATCAGCCCCACCCAAGCACTGATAGTTATAACGTTTTCAGAGACAATCATGACTTTCAAGTCGATGGTGTTCTTTCAGCACAGATTTCTTCTCCTAAGTATATTTAGTTAAATAGGTGTTAACAAAAATAGAGTTTTAAACACCTGAATACATGTCTCTTCCCATCCCTGTCAGGTTTCACTTCTTTGGTACTTTTGGTGTTATCATTTCAGTTAATCAGCTGGAATCTTCTAAGACAGACAAGCCCTGCATTTCTAATAGGGAAAACAAGCAGAAAACTTCTTTTGTCTTAAGGCATGTTTGTAACAGGGAGTACTTCACTCCTGTGCTCCAGGATCTGCATTTGTTGCCAGTTTGTTGCCTGGTGTGGTTTTAGGATGTTGGTTTTAACTTGTACAACCATAAATGGGTGGGATCCTGGTTTCTTCAGAGACCTGCCTGTCTCTTTGTGTCATGTGATCGTTTTTGCAATCTGAAGCACTGAAGCTAATGCCCTCCCTGCATTTAATTGCAAGGGGGCTGCAGGCAGGGCTTCTTGAGTGTAAGGGTTTGTCTGCATGATTAAGTTATTTTGGTGCAAACCCTTGTGTGGACACATTCATTTTGGTTTGCACTAGGTTTATTTTGGTTTGTTTTAAATAGATTAGGAATCTGTTTAAACTGACCCAAAATAAGCCACTCTTGTCTTGAAATGACAGTGTCCCCAGGTGTTAGCCTGTTTACAGTCAAACCTTACATTAAACAAGTTCAGTTCAACCTTTTTGTGTAGACAAGTTCTAATTGGCATCCTACCTCAACATTCATCAGATCCCAGATGGGCTGACCCTCAAGTCACTGTGCATGGTTTGCTTCTTTTGCCATGATTGTTCTTGCATGTGGGAAAGGGATCAGTGCTTGGGTGGGGCTGATGGGGGACAGTTGCAGGGGGTTAGGACACATGGTTTTGACCTGATTTGAATTGGTTTAATGTTGTAATAAAATATCTGTCTGTGTGTTTGGAGCATAGGAAGGGTCCATTTTAAAAGCAAAGTAGATAAAAAAAACTACATAAGCTCAGGGCAGCAAAATGCAGCCCATGAGTTTTTACAGTGTAGCCGCCCTCTGATTTAGTATCTGACTTCAGGTCCCATCATGCAGTACTCCACATCAGTCTGAGCATTCTGGGACCTGTATTCTCCACAGGCTGCATTTTTGTCTTAAGCTTGAAGCTGTTTGCAAACTGGTTTATTTTATCATAATTCAATGCAGCTTTTGGGCTCCTGGTAAGTTACCAGCACAGCCTTCAGTTGGGCAAAATTTGGGCCTGCCTTGGTCTCTAGTTTTTGAAGATTCTCTAATGCACTTTTCCTGCCATTTATGGGCTTACACTCTGCTTTGGGGACTTCAGTGCTTCAAGCCAAGTTTTTTAATTATGGTCGTTGCAAAGTCTCAAAAGCGTAGATAACATTTGTGCTCCTTACAGTCAAGTTGAAAGGCCCGAGCATGACTTTGTCATAACATACACAGCCAAGCAGCAGTTGACCTTCACTTGTTTAAAGAGGGTTATTGCGCTTATCAGCCCTGACTGTCACTGTGTAAATGTCCTCACAGGAATCTCCTTCTGCAGCCTGCCTGCTTTGTACTTGCAGACCCAACATGAGGCATACATGCTGCTGGCTTGGATTAAGACCTGACACATGCTGCTGCACCGCACTTCCTGAGCAAGGTCTCTGACCTGGGCGTTCCAAGCTTCAGCCCTATTGCACAGATGCCTGTGCTGGTGCAAGGACCCAGACTTAAGAATCATTTTGATAACCTGCTATTGTTTGTAATGCAGTTGTGGTTGCTTGACAGCATCATGCCTATCATTGTTTGACTCCTCCTCTGCACCCTTGCCCCCGCTTTCAATGGAGCTAAGCAGTCTTGCACCTCAGCAGGATAGGGAACATTAGCTGCTGCTGAATAAGCAATAGGGGAGACAAAAATTTTTGTATACCTTACAATGCTTATTTCTCACTGCTACATTGATTCTCCCAGATGATACAAAACTACTCAAGATAGTTAAGTCCCAGGCAGACTGTGAATAGCTACAAAAGGATCTCTCAAAACTGGGTGACTGGGCAACAATATGGCAGATGAAATTCAGTGTTGATAATGCACATTGGAAAACATAATCCTAACTATATATATAAAATGATGGGGTCTAAATTAGCTGTTACCACTCAAGAAAGAGATCTTGGAGTCATTATGGATAGTTCTCTGAAAACATCCACTCAATGTGCAGCAGCAGTCAAAAAAACTAACAATGTTGGGAATCATTAAGAAAGGGATAGATAATAAGAGAGAAAATATCATATTGCTTCTATATAAATCCATGGTATGCCCACATCTTGAATACTGCATGCAGATGTGGTCACCCCATTTCAAAAAAGATACACACCTCTACCCCGATATAACGCTGTCTTCGGGAGCCAAAAAATCTTATGCGTTTATAGGTGAAACCTCGTTTTATATAGAACTTGCTTTGATCCGCCGGAGTGCGGACTGACCCGACCCCCACCTCCCCGCCCGGAGCACTGCTTTGCCATGTTATATTTGAATTTGTGTTATATCGGGTCGCGTTATATCAGGGTAGAGGAGAATTGGCATTGGAAAAGGTTCAGAAAAGGGCAACAAAAATGATTAGGGGTATGGAATGGCTGCCATATGAGGAGCAATTAAGACAGGGACTTTTCAGCTTTGAAAAATAAGGGTGACTATGATTGAGATCTATAAACTCATGACTGGTGTGGAGAAATTAAATAAGGAAGTGTTATTTACTCCTTCTCATAACACAAGAACTAGGGATCACCAAATTAAATTAATAGGCAGCAGGTTTAAAACAAAAGGAAGTATTTTTTCACACAGTCAACCTGTGGAACTATTTGCCAGAGGATGTTGTGAAGGCCAAGACTATAACAGGGTTCAAAAAAGAACTAGATAAATTCATGGAGGATAGGTCCGTCAATGGCTATCAGCCAGGATGAGCAGGGATGGTGTCCTTAGTCTCTGTTTGCCATGGGAATAGACGACGGGATGGATCACTTGATGATTACATGTTCTGTTCATTCCCTCTGGGGCACCTGGCATGGGCCACCATCGGAAGACAGGATACTGGGCTCGATAGACCTTTGGTGTGATCCAGTATGGCCATTCTTATGTTCCCCCTTTCGAAATCAAAGCCTTTGTATTTGCATTTTATTGAAGATGGAGGTTGGCACTTTCAAAAGCAAAATATTCTGCTCTGAATACGATGAGAAGAGAGTCCAAATGGCAAGAACTGAAGCATTGAAAACATTTTCTATCTGGTCCTCTTTCTTAGATGCACCAGGAGATGGCCTGTGACAGTCTTCATGAATCTCGCTGATTTCTCAGAATTTCTCCTTAGTATCTAAGAAACCTAATAACTTGCACTTATAAGAAAGGGGAAGACAGTTGTTGGAAGTGGACACAGCCATGCTGGGAAGAGGCCTAGTGAGCCCCCTTCCTGGGCTTCAGAGTCCAAGCTGCAGCTTCAAAGTGCAGTCTGCACAGATGTTTTTACAGTACTAGGGCAAGCTCCAGTAGCCTGAGTCTGTTGAGCTGAGCTGGGAGGCTCGCTCCTGCTCAGTCAAAAATGCTCTGTAGACATTCTCCTAGAGGCCTTGGTTTCTCTGCACCTGTAAATAAAAATATTTCTACATCTAATCAAATTCTGTACCAGTTGTCTTCTCAAAAATGTGTCCCCCGTTACTGATTCCAATTTTTGCATCTTTTCATTAGGTGCTTCCCTGCTCTTTTTCTTAGGTCCAGTGTAATTTAGATGTGTGTTTGAGCACTTTGATTTCCCAGTCATTGATAGGGCCCTACCAAATTCACAGTCCATTGTTGTCAATTTCATGGTCATAGGATTTTAAAAATCATAAAATTCATGATTTCAGATATTTAAATCTGAAATTTCATGGTGGTGTAATTGTAGAGGGCCTGACCCAAAAAAGGAGTTGTGGGGGGATCGCAAGGTCATTTTAGGGGGGGTTGCGGTATTGCTACCCTTACTTCTGTGCTGCAGCTGGCGGCAGCACTGCCTTCAGAGTTGGGCAGCTGGAGATCAGTGACTGCTGGTTGGGAGCAGCAGCAGCAGCACAGACATAAGGATGTTATGGTATTGCCACCTTACTTCTGCACTGCTGCTTGCAGAACTGGGCCCTTAGTCAGCAGCCACTGCTCTCTGGCTGACCGGCTCTGAAGACAGCAGTGCAGAGGTAAGGGTGGCACAGTATGGTATTGCCACCCTCACTCCTGTGCTGCTGCTGGCGGGGCATCGCCTTCAGAGCTGGGTGCCTGGCCAGCAGCTGCTGCTCACTGGTCACCCAGCTCTGAAGATATTGGGTAAGAGGCTGATTTCCTGGCTGGCCTGTGCCAATCCTCTTCTGTGTTTGGTTAGGTAAATAATAACAACAACAACAATAATGCTTTGTACTTCTAAAGCTGCTTCTGTCTGAAGATCTCTGTGGTCTTTACAAACAATTAGTTTAGCCTAGCAATACCTTTTCTGAGATAGACAAATATGATTCCCATTTTTCAAATGGGGAAACTGAGGGTCTGAGATATGAAGTGACCCATCGCAGCCTTGACAGGAGGTCAGTGTCAGATCTAGGAATGGAACCTGTGTGTCTGATCTCTCCCAGTTCTCTGTTTTACTGTCTTGGGTATTGGTAAATTCCTGAGAAATAGTAATACTGTAGCACCAAGTTACCCATCTCTAGGCCCTAACACCTCTTCCATTATTGCACTATAACGTTCCTTTCAGTAAAGATGGTGAGGATGTGAAGAGTTTGTGCTCAGCAGTCATTCAAAACTCAAGTAATGAGTATAGCTATGTGAGCAGGCTTGTGCAGGTGATGAGGTAGAGGCTATACTTCTGAGTAGCTGTCATAGAGCATGTGATTCTAAATCCCTTCTATTGTGTGCCTTCTGAGTGTGTTTGTGCTGCATGCTAAGGTCAGTCCAGCAAGTAAGTGTTTAAGCATTTGAACAGCAGTGTAAGAGTATATGTAACTAAGCACTGTAGAAAGATTGTGATAGAGTTTTCGTGACTTTAATGTGTAGAAATATTAGATATGCAGCAGAATCATAGAAATTATGTAGTATTTGAATTATTCAGGTTTGTTTGCTGATTGGGTTGATTAACATGGAAAAAGACACCTGCTTTTAAAAAAAATTTTGGGTGATTCACCTGTCTTTGGATCCTTTTGGGGAAAAAGTATAAGCTCATGGGACTTGATTTTTGCTTCACACATTACTCTGCATCAGGTTGGGCAAACTTCTTTTGCCCAAGGGTCACCTCTGGGTGGGGAAATTGTATGCAGGGCCATGAATGTAGGGCTGTGGCAAGAGGTTGAGGTGTGGGAGAGAGTGCGGGGTGCAGGAGGGGGCTCAGGGCAGGGGGTTGGGGGCTTAGGGCACGGGGTGCGGAGTGTGTGAGGGGGCTCGGTAGGGGGTTGGGGTGCAGGAGGGCGTGTGTAGTGCGGGAGGGGGCTCAGGTTGGGGGTGCAGGATGTGGGAGGGGGCTCAGGACAGGGGTGTTGGGGCTCAGGAAAGGGGGTGCAGATTGCAGGAGGAGGCTCAGGGCAGGGGCCTGGGGTGCAGGAGGGGGTGCATAGTGTGGGGGGGGGGGCTCAGGGCAGGGGGTTGAGGTCCAGGAGGGGTTCGGCGTGTGGGCTCTGGCCCGGCAACGCTTACCTTGAGTGGCTCCGAGGTGGCATTGGTGCACAGCGGAGCTAAGGTAGGCTCCCTGTCTGCCCTGGCCCTGTGCCACTCCCAGAAGTGGCCAGCATGTCCAGCAGTGGCTCCTGGGGGTGGGCTGGGGCAGGTGGCTTCGCCGCACACTGCCCTCGCCTGCAGGTACCACCCCTGAAGCTCCCATTGGCTGTGGTTCCCCATTCCTGGCCAATGCAAGCTGCAGGGGGCGGTGCCTACAGGCGAGGGCAGCGCCTGGAGCCCTCTGCCCCCCTCCTTCCCTCTCTCAGGGGCTGCAGGAAAGTGGTACCGGCCACTTCCGGGAGCTGTGTGGGGCCAGGGCAGGCAGGGAGTCTGCCTCAGCCCGGCTGCGCCATGTGGCTGGCAATCCCGCAGGCTAGATTGAAAGCCCTGACAGGCTGCATCCAGCCCGCGGGCCATAGTTTGCCCTCCCTTGTGCTAAGTAGATACCACTTAGAAGTTGATACCTCTTCTCTCTCTTGTTTTTTCTTCAGTTTGACAAGTTGCTCTTTTTGCAATATGTCATCTTAAAGCTGAGGTATTAAGTACTGTCTAAACTAGTCATCCCTATAGTAATTCAGATGACAGGGCTGTCTGCATAGAATGACAGTGTTTCCATTGCTAGCTTCTACAACACAGCTAGTAGCTGACAGAGACAGACTCATCTGCACAGTATTCCAGTAACGTTGGGAAAAGTTCTCTGAGCTAGGAACCAGGATATCTTGAATTCAAGTCCTGTCTTTAGTTTTGAGTTGTATGTACTTCTCTACTGTAATTAATAATGAAAGTTGTGATCTCAGCACTAGATAGCTGTCAATTATAATCTACTGCACTCTATCCTTTGCAAATAAAATAATGGAGAAGTTATACAGGCCATGTTAGATGCAGTGGGGAATAGAACTGAACTGTAGCCATTCTGAGACGCTGCCTTTCAGATTGATTGATCCACATATATGTGCTTTGGGTATCCTGCCTTTAGCCAGAACACTACGCTGCACTCCTAAAGCTAGGCATAGGTATCTGGCACTTACCACTACAATATCAGTTTGAGCACCGCAAGCAGACCCACCCCACCTTGGTACAATGGTTGGATCAGTAATGGGCAGTGACAGTCAAGGGGCCCAGGGTAACATTTACTTTCTGAGCAACCAGGTGGGAGTCTCACTAGGGCTGAGTGATTGTGCTTTTATGAAGACTGGTAAACTGAGGCATGCCATACACCGTTCATAGATTCTAGGTCTGGAAGGGACCTCGAGAGGTCATCGAGTCCAGTCCCCTGCCCTCATGACAGGTCCAAATACTGTCTAGACCATCCTTAATAGACATTTATCTAACCTACTCTTAAATATCTCCAGATATGGAGATTCCACAACCTCCCTAGGCAGTTTATTCCAGTGTTTAACCACCCTGACAGGAACTTTTTCCTAATGTCCAACCTAAACCTCCCTTGCTGCAGTTTAAGCCCATTGCTTCTTGTTCTATCCTTAGGGGCTAAGATTAACAAGTTTTCTCCCTCCTCCTTATGACACCCTTTTAGATACATGAAAACTGCTATCATGTGCCCTCTCAGTCTTCTCTTTTCCAAACTAAACAAACCCAATTCTTTCAGCCTGCCTTCATAGGTCATGTTCTCTAGACCTTTAATCATTCTTGTTGCTCTTCTCTGGACCTTCTCCAATTTCTCCACATCTTCCTTGAAGTGCAGTGCCCAGAACTGGACACAGTACTCCAGTTGAGGCCTAACCAGCACGGAGTAGAGCAGAAGAATGACTTCTCATGTCTTCTTCACAACACACCTGTTAATGCATCCCAGAATCATGTTTGCTTTTTTTGCAACAGCAGCACACTGTTGACTCATATTTAGCTTGTGGTCCACTATAACCCTTAGATCCCCTTCTGCTGTACTCCTTCCTAAACAGTCTCTTCCCATTCTGTATGTGTGAAACTGATTGTTCCTTCCTAAGTGGAGCACTTTGCATTTGTCTTTATTAAACTTCATCCTGTTTACCTCAGACCATTTCTCTAATTTGTCCAGATCATTTTGAATTATGACCCTATCCTCCAAAGCAGTTGCAATTCCTCCCAGTTTGGTATCATCTGCAAACTTAATAAGCTACTTTCTATGCCAATATCTAAGTCGTTGATGAAGATGTTGAACAGAGCCAGTCCCAAAACAGAGCCCTGTGGAACCCCACTTGTTACACCTTTCCAGCAGGATTGGGAACCATTAATAACAGTCAACCAGCCAGTTATGCACCCACCTTATAGTAGCCCCATCTAAATTGTATTTGCCTAGTTTATTGATAAGAATATCATGCGAGACCGTATCAAATGCCTTACTAAAGTCTAGGTATACCACATCCACCGCTTCTCCCTTATCCACAAGACTCGTTATCCTATTAAAGAAAGCTATCAGATTGGTTTGACACGATTTGTTCTTTACAAATCCATGCTGGCTATTCCCTATCACCTTTCCACTTTCCAAGTGTTTGCAGATGTTTTTCTTAACCACTTGTTCCATTATCTTCCCTGGCACAGAAGTTAAACTAACTGGTCTATAGTTTCCTGGGTTGTTTTTATTTCCCTTTTTATAGATGGGCACTATATTTGCCCTTTTCTAGTCTTCTGGAATCTCTCCCATCTCCCATGATTTTCCAAAGATAATAGCTAGAGGCTCAGATACCTCCTCTATTAGCTCCTTGAGTATTCTAGGATGCATTTCATCAGGCCCTGGTGACTTGAAGGCATCTAACTTTTCTAAGTGATTTTTAACTTGTTCTCTTTTTATTTTATCTTCTAAACCTACCCCCTTCCCATAAGCATATTCACTATGTTAGGCATTCCTTCAGACTTCTCTGTGAAGACCGAAACAAAGAAGTCATTACGTATCTTTGCCATTTCCAAGTTTCCTGTTACTGTTTCTTCCTCCTCACTGAGCAGTAGGCCTACCCTGTCCTTGGTCTTCCTCTTGCTTGTAATGTATTGATAAAAAGTCATCTTGTTTCCCTTTATTCCTGTGGCTAGTTTGAGCTCATTTTATGCCTTTGCCTTTCTAATCTTTCCCCTGCATTCCTGTGTTTGTTTGCCTATATTCATCCTTTGTAATTTGTCCTAGTTTCCATCTTTTATATGACTCCTTTTTATTTTTTAGATCATGCAAGATTTTGTGGTTAACCCAAGGTGGTCTTTTGCCACATTTTCTATCATTCCTACCCAGCGGAATAGCTTGTTTTTGGGCCCTTAATAGTGTCCCTTTGAAATACTGCCAACTCTCCTCAGTTGTTTTTCCCCTCAGTCTTGATTCCCATGGGACCTTACCTATCAGCTCTCTGAGCTTGCCAAAATCCGCCTTCCTGAAATCCATTGTCTCTATTTTGCTGTCGTCCCTTCTACCCTTCCTTAGAATTGTGAACTCTATCATTTCATGATCACTTTCACCCAAGCTGCTTTCCACTTTCAAATTCTCAACAAGCTCCTCCCTATTTGTTAAAGTCAATCTAGAACAGCTTCCTCCCAGTAGCTTTTTCAACCTTCTGAAATAAAAAGTTGTCTGCAGTGCAGTCCAGGAACTTATTGGATAGTCTGTGCCCCACTCTGTTATTTTCCCAATTTATATCTGGATAGTTGAAGTCCCCCATCACCACCAAATCTTGGGCTTTGGATGATTTTGTTAGTTGTTTAGTTGTTCAGAGAACCCATAGCAGGAGAGACTCAGTGGGGGCCAGAACCAGGGGTTAACAGAGATGGGGAGCTGGATTTGGGGTTAGTACTAGAGTCTGTTACCTCAGGAAGGGTCTATGACCTGTTTGCAGAGCCTTAGCAGAACCCAAGTGAAGCATTTGGGATTAGAGATATAGACCCTACAAGGCACTGCACAATCTGTTGCTGAAGCCCATCCCATGCTTCCAGGGGGTGGGGAGGAGCTCCAATGATGTCAGAGCCCAAGCAGGTCTGCAGAGGCCCTGTGTATGACAGGGATCTTAGAGGGGAGCCTGGCCTCTTGCAAAGACAGAGACAGGTCAAGTAAGAGCAAGTCCCTATGTCATTTGTCTTGACTGTAGGAAGGCAGCACACACCAAAATGTGCGGCCCTACTGAGAACTTTTGTCCTTGGGAAGAGGGACAGTGGCAAAGGGGAAAGCCTGGGTCCCCAGGAATGAACAAAATTGAGACAATACTGAGGGTGGAGCGTCCAAACTGGGCAAATGGCAACAGTGCTTAGAGTCTCCGCTAATTAAGGGAGGTACCTTGGCTCCACACTCAGCCTGGGATTTTGAGAGCTTGAGGTCTTGTATAAGTGACTAGCAGAACCACGGCAGGCTCAGGAGCCTGAAATGACATGATTGGAAGGGAATTAAAGAGGCGCTCAATTTTCAGTGTTCTGTGAGTGCAAGAAAAAATGCTGAAACTGAACTTAAAGGATCTGGAGGGCAGAGTATCAAACAGCTCTGGAAAATGCAGGCCTATGTGAAGGAACTGGGCACTGAGGCAAAGTCTCAGGAGGCCCAGACCTAGGAACTGAAACAGAAGCATTCCCAGACTGTGGAGGAGATGACAGCATTGGAACCAAGTGTGTAAGCAAACCTTCGGAGAAAGATCATGCAAAGTGGCCAATTAGGTGAAAGTGATTTTTCAGGATAAAAGGGACAAGCAGAATGAAGGAGGGAGCTAGGTCCAAGATTAACAAGGGAGATACACCAAGAGTGACAGTGCGAGAGAGGATGGATGAAGTTACTGAGTGGCGTACTGGGTTACGTAGTAACTTAGAAGTCTGAACCAGTCAGACAGCAAGCTGATTAGGTTAGCAAAAGACTGCGGATTTGGGGTTACAACTTAAGCAGCATGCAGGAAAAAACATGCCAAAAGCAGTGGATGAAAATAACCATTTTGGAAAGCAAGGACATGAAGGAAAAGAGGCACTTGGGGAAATGTATGTCTGCCTTGTGACAGCAGGTGGCTCACCTGGAAAGGCGAAACTCCAGTGACAAGGCTGCATGGCAGGATTGTATGTCCCATAGACAGACTTGGCCACAGACAGAGCAGGGAAGGCTTGGCAGTGGAATTAGATCCCCAGCAATCTGGAAGAAAGGCAGGAGGAGTTGAGTAGCTGCTAGCCCAGGAGAAGAACTTCTTTGAGTGTGACATGTTGGGACAGAAGCTTGGAAGAGGAAGGTGAAAGCCCTCTCCCAAACCAGAGCTGGGGCAGGAGCTTTGGACTAGAAGGTGGAGCTAGAGCAGCTCAATAAACAAATATAAAATGTCTAAAGATCAAGGGCTTAAAGAGATTGAGAGGCCCAAGGTTAGGAAGAATATCTCGGTTGGAGAAAGAAAGGGATGTGGCTTGGAACAGCAGATAATAAAGATGAAATCGAACCTGAAAGCTGAAGCAAGCAAGCTCTTGAGACTGGCTGGAAAAGCTACACCTTTGAATGTCCTGGCAGCAGACAGCAACAATGGCGAGAAGAAGCCCAGCTGTACAGAACGCAGGCTGGAGCCCAGCAGATGCGTGAGCAGAGCACTGAAGAACCCAGGGAGATTTGAGATAAGGCTGTGAGCCCAGAAATAAGCAGTTGTCAGGTATGGGGGGGTCAATGCAGAGTTGTTAGTGGACAAGTTGTGCCCTCTTGTGATATTTCATTGAGAGAAACTGGCAGACCAACAAAGGAACAGGTGTCCTGTGTAATCCACCGCTGCTTGTTGTGGCGCTCTGTTCCTCCCTTGTAGTGTCTGGGTGACATACGGAGGCTGATAAGCCTGCTACAGTCTTGGCTAGCAGAGCTGGGTCTCTAAGCTGCTCCTACTGTTAGATCCAGGGTTCCCAATCCAGATTTGATCCTTGCTGTTTATAAGCCGCCCATAGGCACAGCATTGCACCATAGATGCAGAAGTGGTGTGCAGGGCGGGTTTGTCAGAGATCGCAGTAGCTCCTATAACTACCCAGCAGATCTACAGAGTAATGGACTGGCGAGATCTGGACAGAGATGCTTCAGGCACCGGGCTGAAATCATTGTACAATTTGGCAAATTGACAGATTCAGATGGTGGAGTGTCTTTGGGAGGTGGAAGATAAATGTTCCTCAGTGAAAAGAACCCTGGCACTGGCCTCATAGAGTGAGCAGGAGCTGACCTGTCTTGGAATAGAGAGAGAATGGGGACCTGCAGTATTAGTGAATGGAACAGGTGAAGATGACTAAGCCCAGTACTGAAATGCTCCTGCACAGCCAGTTCATTGAGAACTTGAAGAGGCTGGAAGCTGAGATGCTTTAACAAAATAATTGGAATTGGTAAAGAGAGAACGGGCTACTTGAGGAGCTTGATCACCTGGCTGCAGAGTATACTGGCTGACCAAAGAAAACTCTTCTGCACCAAATACCTTAGTGACCTCATGCTTT
This sequence comes from Mauremys reevesii, assembly GCF_016161935.1. Taxonomy (NCBI): domain Eukaryota; kingdom Metazoa; phylum Chordata; order Testudines; family Geoemydidae; genus Mauremys; species Mauremys reevesii. Next base: position 19,909,210 of record NC_052637.1, read on the forward strand.
TTAATATAAATAGATTATCACATCTGCCTGTTGCACAGTCCATTCATTTGGAAGGTCATTCTGCCTTTTATTTGTTGAAGGCCCTGGGGATTACAGTGGATGAGAAGCTGGATATGAGTCAACAGTGTGCCCTTGTTGCCAAGAAGGCTAACGGCATATTGGGCTGCATTAGTAGGAGCGTTGCCAGCAGATTGCGGGAAGTGATTATTCCCCTCTATTTGGTCCTGGGGAGGCCACATCGGGAGTATTGCGTCCAGTTTTGGGCCCCTTGCTACAGAAAAGATGCGGACAAATTGGACCAAGTCCAGCGGAGGGCAACAAAAATAGGGGTTGGGGCACATGACTTATGAGGAGAGGCTGAGAGGACTGGTCTTATTTAGTCTGCAGAAAAGAAGAGTGAGGGGGGATTTGATAGTAGCCTTCAGCTACCTGAAGGGGGATTCCAAAGAGGATGGAGCCAGGCTGTTCTCAGCTGACAGAACAAGGAGCAATAGTCTCAAGTTGCAGTGGGGGAGGTCTAGGTTGGATATTAGGAAAAACTATTTCACTAGGAGTGTGGTGAAGCACTGGAATCGGTTACCTAAGGAGGTGGTGCAATCTCAATCCTTAGAGGTTTTTAAGGCCCGACTTGACAAAACTCTGGCTGGGATGATTGAGTTGGTGTTGGTCCTGCTTTGAGCAGGGGGTTGGACTAGCTGACCTCCTGAGGTCTCTTCCAACCCTAATCTTCTATGATTCTAAGTTACTGTTGAAGTTTTCCTGAGTATGAGTTTGATGAAGTTGGGGTGTATGTATTGTTTTCAGTATCTGCTGGAGATGGAAGTCAAATCTCTGTGGAGTGTGATATTGACAGCATTGTAGGTGATGTGTAAATTTCCAGGAGTGCAGGAGACTTTTTTTTTTTATTTCTACAGAGAGTATCCTGATTGCAATATTAAGGATAGCCTATTAAGTTTGTGTCAGTATTGTTAGCATGATTTCTTTTAGAACTTGCACCTGTAGAATAATTTTAGCTGCTACTGTATCTTTCAGAGAGTTGGAACAAAGGGCAAGCGGAATATCAGTTTATCCTGGAGATTTTAGCTACTTAGTGTGAAATTTAATTTGCAAGTAGTGGACTGATAATTCCATGTGCTCAGCTTTTTAACACTGTAGTACAGTTGATTGTTTAGTATTTAACAAACCTTTTTGGGTAAGTAGTTAATTTACTGTATGGTGAATGTGACTGTACATTCTATATTAGGGATTTAGGTTTCTTATCTAAGGACTGGTCTACACTGTGGGGGGGGTGTCAAACTAAGATACGCAACTTCAGCTATGCTATTCGCGTCGCTGAAGTTGAAGTATCTTAGTTTGACTTACCTGGTCGTCCTCACGGCGGTGAGTCAACTGCTGCGGCTCCCCCGTCGACACTGCTTACTCTTCCTGCTGAGGTGGAGTACGGGTGTCAATTTGCGGATTGATTTATCGTGTCTAGACAAGATGCCATAAATCGATCCCTGATAGATCGATTACTACTCACCAATCCAGCGGGTAGTATAGACATACCCTGAGGAACATGACGCAGCGTTGTCAACCCTGAGCATTCAAAAATTGAGTCAGTCCTCCCCACCCCCCCAAAATTATGAGATTTTAAAGTATAACTATTCAGTCCTTTTTATTTGTCTTCTAAATTTTGAAACCTTTTAGGGTTCATATTTTCCAGCTTTTCTCTGCAATCATGAGGACGAGGGGGAAAAAAATCCGAGATTATTACTTACTCACAGGGCTCTAGAAGCTGGGGCTGTCAGAAAAGCACCAAATATTGCAAGACTCTCAATAAAATTGTGTGTTGGCAACACTGGAGGTATGAGAAATTAATGCTACAAATCAGATGTTTACTACAGTGCAGATGGGCAGTACTGCTGATGATTGGTATAATGTGAATGGACCTAACATATTTCATTTCCAGATTTTTGTTTATGAACACTGCATAAGTTGAATATTTTGTTCAGTGAGAGTGAACTGGAGTAACATCAGTTCTCAAGTTATACCCCAAAGGAACTGAACAGATCACTAGGACTGAGGAGAATTATTCCTGGTTGAAGCCTAGTTGGTGGAGGTGGGGGTGAGAGTGAGCGTGGAGGGAGAAGAAAGACTGCAACTGCCTGCCTAGAGAAGTATCTTGAAAATCAGAAGTAGACTATAAATCCTTAGTCTCACAAATGATGGGTAGGTTAGCCATGTAAATCACTTTTACATAATCAAAACTGGGAGCACTGTCCGCCTCTTAAAGGAGAAATTTAATGTACCATATATACTCGATCCCACCTTATCTGGGGAGGGCCAGGGGAGGATGTCTCTGACCTGGCTGGAGCTGCTCCGACAGGCTGGGCAAAGCGGCTGCAGCCTGCTCTGCAGCCTGCTCTCCGGGTGGCTTGGCCGCAGCATTTTCCAGCCACAGCCTGCTCTGGGGGGTGGGGCCAAATGGCACAGCTGCAGCCTGCCAGCCCTGGAGCTGCAGCTGCTTCGGAGGCTGGGGGGAGAGCAGCATGGCAGAAGCAGCGACTCTGCCTGTGCTGCCTCTCTTTGCTCCCTCTGTTGTGGGGAGGGGCTGTGTCCCACCTGTCCCTCTCTATACCCGTTCATAAGCCGATCTCCGTCTCTGGTGCTTCCCTTTTTTACAAAAAAAATTCAGCTTATGAACGAGTATATATGGTAATTTACCTTATTTCAGCTGAGAAAACTTGTTTGATTTAGTCTGATATTTTTATTAGTGCAGGTTTTAACAGACCTGGTCCTCCATTGCTGCACAGATGTTAACAAACTGAATGTTGCTTGTTGGGAAATGCTAAATAAAATACTGTTTGATTTGATGAAATATTTTCAAATGTCACTTACCTCAGTCAGAAACTAATTAACATCTTGGGCTTCATTGGGACACAGTATCCTCCTTAACATCTTAATCATCAAGAATGTGACTTGGTACTTTAGAAGACCTATATTAGCAAATTGTTTGAATGGATTTGCAAATGTATCCAAGGAGTTATGACTGTTTTGTTTTTATTAACATAACAATGAAACTAACACTCTCATAAGCTGATTCCCTCTCGACCTGATCTGGCCATTGATTTCTTTCTTGGCATTTTGGACAACACAGAGCTGTTGAAAATGCATGGGATGTAAATGAAGGAGATTTAGATGACTGAATTTGTTAGTTTTTCAGGATAACACTTTGCCCATGAAGCTAGTTTTATTCAGAATTTTTAGACTCTAATAATGATAATTGAAACATGTGACTTTTAATAGTTATGAAATTCTGTGACTTCCAGTGAATGAACTAGAACTTATCTTTTTTGCTTTAGGCTTTCAGATAAACTTCTGTGAAAAGGCACAAAGTAAGCTACAAATTTTATAGTATTATGCTACTTTTATTTTTATTTTTTTATATCAGTCTTGGTTCTGGGAATGTATCCACTGTTGTTCCAACTAACCAACCATGGCAATTATACATTGATTGAGCTTCCATTTTTCATATTGCTTAAAAAGTTTTTTAAAAATGGCAAATGGTTTTATATTAGGCCATTGGTTGTAAAAGTTTTACATGCCTTTTACACTTACATGTCTGTAACAAGTGAATAATGAACTAGGGGTACACAGATAGTCCTATTATTCACTGGAGTTTCACACACTGCCAAACTCCAGTGGAGTATGAATCAGGTGGGATTTGACTTTTTGAATTGCAGCTGCTTTATTAAACTAGAAGTGTTCATTAAAGAACACTTTGCTTCTTATGTAACTTTATATTAAGAAAAATGAATTAAGTTAAACAGTGCAACATATTTGTTCGGAGCACCTAAAAAGTTCCTTCTGTTGGTGTTGGTCACATTGATATTGATTTGAATCATTGCTACTATCTGTGCACCTTTGTGGGAGGAAGGGAGTAATGTAGATAACGTCCTAAACTTGGCTGTCTATTTCAATTGAGCATAGACTTTTGGAAGGTGAAACTAAAAGCAATTTTTGATGACTAATGGAAGCTCTTTAGGATTAATTTTTTTATTGTTTCTCTCATGGCTTTTCATACTTTGCATTGCTATGTCACTCAAATCACAGTACCCTTCACAATTGCCTGTCATGAGTTAGTGGAGTTTTATTGGAGACCAAAACATAGTTTTGATGGCACCTTTATTTGGTAAATGTTCTGTAGTTCAGTAAAAATCCACTCTGCATCTCATTCTGCATTTTAAATATATATTTTTAATTTTTATTTGCACTTGATGAATATGCATATTTATTTTAACTGAATTCAGATATCTAGAGTTAATTGCTAATATTCAATAATTGGTGTCTTGGAATTTAAAGACTGATATCCAATGTACATGCTTGCTAGAAAAATGAATATAAACTAATTTATTTTGAGATGCTCTAATGAGAATATTCTGCATTGTGGGATGACAGGGTTTATATTTCTGTTAACTGCTATTTGCAGATCACTGCGTCTCTGTTTGGAAAACTTACAAGAAGTACACTTACATATGCTCACTGCATAGCAGGCCAACTTGTGTCACCACTGTGCCAGTGGGACTGAACTGAAAAACAATACATGTCCTTTAACAATATGGTTTGTCCTAGAGTGTGGCAAATTCTAAAGTTCTTCTGGAAAGCAGTATTTTCAAATCCATTTTATAAAATAAAAACTTTACACAAAACTTACGTAAAATTCCCAAGTACTTGGTCTTCCTATTGAATGCCTAGCTGATTGCTGCTCAGATCAAAAAATGTTTTATTAAAAACCAAACAAGCAAACAAATCCCCCATAACATATAGTTAGTTTACTGTGGTGATAAATGGGTGTTCCTGGAGCACAGGTGAAAGAGTTTGTTATACAGGGAATTTGTTTCTGAGAAAAGCTGGCACACCAAGTTCTGACATCAAACTTGACATTTTAGGAAAGGTTGCCTTAATATTTGCTCAGGACACTGTCCTTACTCTTGTGTCAGCCTCTTACAGATCCTCTTCTGTACCATGGACACTGAAAACTTTCTGACCAGAAAATACCTCCACAGAGTGTGAATTTATTTATTTATTTATTTATTTATTTCTCCACTAGGGACTGTTGCATAAAACCAGGATCTTTTTTCAGTCCACTTGTTCCAAATTCTTATTTCCCACCTGCAACCAGAATATTCATGGGGACATAATCTTTTCCACTAGACACGGTCTTGCTGTGTCAGAGGAGTCTGGCTTTACGAAGGGAATAAGCAGCTGAACTCTTAAAGAGAACACAGGTCCCTGATAATGAAATGAAACAAAAGTATGGGCTCTGCCAGCAGAATGGTTTGTGTGCAGAGCAAGGGTCATTCCAAGATTTCACAGGAAGCACAAGCATGCAGACAAAGATCTCCCATCAGTGAACTGATGAGAGGACCTCAAAGAAGGAAATTGTCATTGTGCCCCCTGAAGGAGTTGAGAGCTTCTAAGGTAGGAATATGCTAAGCATAGAGTAAACCAATGAGTAAGAGGGAGATATCTTTGACAATCCAGTGGGATAAAATGCATCTATCATCTAAGAGCTTGGAAAAAATCATCAGGACTGCGTTTCTGTCAATGACCTATGTATTGTGTATGCCAAACCTCCCAGGAGCACAGTGCTAGGTCAGCCAGTGGGAACCCGAGAAGAAATGAGAGTTTTATCTAATGTCATGTTACTGTATGTTTTGAGGTCTGTACTTTGGGTGAAAGCTGTTTTGTATCTGCGTCTGAAGGTTGAAATGTGATTTTAGTACATTCGTCTCGGCAGTGATGTGCACTCACCTTGGATGATGGAGACAGTCTCCCTAGTATATTGTTGAGATGGAGGATGTAGGGGTATCTGTTGTGAGTTGCTTAGAGTTGCTACATTTACAAGGTAGTGTTCCAGTTGTTCAAACACTTATACGTGTACATAAGGTTAAGCATGTGAGTAGTCAAGTCAGCGGATCTGCCTTCACATTTAAAGATTTTGCAGGATCAGGACCTAGCAGCAAATACAGAGGCATTCACAGGGGCTGGACTCAAACCTCTTGCCTGTTTATCAAAGCACCTTAGTTCATCTTTAAATGCATGTGGAAAATAATAGAAGTGGATTAAAAATAACTGATCTGTATTCAGAACATTTTACTAATGAGTAACTATCATAGAATATCAGGGTTGGAAGGGACCTCAGAAGGTCATCTAGTTCAACCCACTGCTCAAAGCAGGACCAATCCCCAGACAGATTTTTACCCCTGTTCTCTAAATGGCCCCCTCAAGGATTGAGCTCACAACCCAGAGTTTAGCAGGCCAATGCTCAAACCACTGAGCTATCACTCCCCTACAACTACCCATGTAGACCTTTGTGTTCCTGCACACTCATCTGTTTCAATCATTACATATACAGGAAATATTGGCAAAAAATAATTTTGAACTGAAAACTTCACATGTAAAAATTCCTTGGAAGTTTGTCGCATCTGGCAAAAAGAGCAAGGCCAACAAATGGATTTACCTGCTGCCTTGATCTTGATCAGTCCTTGGAAAATTGAAAGTGATTTTGATCTTAGGTAGATTAAAATATTTATATTAAGTTTACTGCTAGTGTCCATTCTTGAAATGAATTCAATTGGCTTACATAATTCAGTTCCTAATTGTTCTGATAGGGTGACAAAATATGAAAGACTCAACAGTCTTCAGAGGGAAGTGTTTGAAGAGTCTAAATCCTGCCACACTATAGACTTCTAAATAAATTGTTGTACACAGCCCTCTCCACCTTGGAAATCTGTATACTAGAATGAGAAAAAAAAATTGTTCAGAGGTTGAGAATGAGGGAGGAAAACCTCTAATGTATTTTGTTGAGACAAGTTTTACTTGTTAGCACAGCGGGCCCTCTGAGAGAAGATGCTTAGAAATACTTAAAGGGTAAATACTGCGATGTTTATGTATGTCTGACAAATTATTGCTCATCATCTGAGGGGTATTTTGTGCTGAAAGGAGTTTGGGCTTGTGAGGTGAATATTTTAATAAGTGAAGTAAGTGGGTAGTTAAAATATCAAGGGAACTTTTTGACCAACAGAATTTGCTAGTCATCACAAAACAAGTTTTCAACAGAAAAGAAGCTTAGTGTGTAGTAAAAATGGCAGACTACTGAACTGAGTGCTTCCCATTATAAAGGCTGATTTTTAAAGGGTGGCAATTTTGCTCACTTAAACTTATTATTAAAATAGTTTCCATATGTATTTTCTCATCAAAATTGGGTTAAGAAGAATGTTGGCAGAAGTATTAGCTATATATTTTGTGTGCGTATTTAACAGAAATGTCATGTCCTTTTAGAACTGAGATTGTGTGAAAACATTTCAGTTGTTCTGTGATATCATTTACCTGCTCAAAGACTATTTGGCTTGTGTGCAAATTTTTAAATAGTCCTCCACACCCAGCAGCTCTCATGGAGCATTAGAAGAGCTGTTGGGTTCTGAGCACTTTTGAAAATCTGACCCTATATTTTTATGAATACAATATAAGAATTAAATAAGAGGTAAGCTAATTGAATTTACAATTGTATTACAGCATTCTAGTTTGTTAGTCCTAAATAGAACACAGCGCAGCTTCCCCTTCTCCTTGGCCTCCTTGCAGATGAGGAACAATTTATGCCGCAGATATGTTTTTCTGCCAAAGAAACAAAAATTGGACTGTTTATTTGCAGATGTTCTCTCAGTTTTGCATGCTTGAGGGTGGAAAGCTGAAGCAAATGGGTATTGATATTCCATGCTGGGCAAAAGTTGTGCAATCTGAGTTTGTTTGCAGATTCTCCCTTTTGAATCGTGAAGCAGACACCTGAATTACTGTTGTATACGCACAGAAATTGACAATATTTGATCTTAAATTCCCACAATCCTTTCACAGGATCTGTTTGTTAAATTCAGTGTGTGTGCTGCACCCTTAAGAATTGCGGCTCTGCCTACTTTGGTGCTTTGTTTAAACTGTGGATTGCTGACTGAGGCAGATGAGATAGTGGTTTTCTGCCGAGCTGTGTGTTAGACACCATTGTGCTAACCAGTCTTACTACTAATATTACTTGACGAGGGGGAAAGCTGCAGTGTGATCAACTTCCTGATCTCCAAAAAAAATAAATCCAACTTTCCTTTCCCAGCAGCTTGTGCCAGCAGCTTCTGTCTTGTGCATTCAGGCACAGCTCCAGGAAGTAACTGAAAGCAAAAGACTGAGCATAAAACTTCTGTTTCTCCAGAGAAAGATAGCCTGTTTCCATTTCCCTTTGCATTTTTCTCCAAAGATGATATCCAAAATATTAAAATACCAAGCAGCAGGGTCCAGTTGAGGCTGCGTGCACAACCTCACCCCTTTAGAAGCCCTAAAGTTGATAGCTGTTTGCTCTCTTGCTGTGTTGAAACTGTCAGAATGGGTGGGGCATGTGTTCCCCAGTCTGGTTCTTTTACACACATTTTCCATTAACCACTGTTTGCTGATAAGTATGTGTATGTGGAAAGCCAAAATGAAAAACATTGTCTGCTTTCAACAGCCAGGAAAGTGGTCAAAAGACCTTTTATATTTTTATCTGCATTTTGTCTGTTTCTGGGGTGATTGTTTAAACAATTTGAAGTACATCTCCTTTGATAATTAAGATAGTGTTCCAATTTAACTTTATTTTTCCTGGGTGAGAAGCTGTGGTGTTTGCTCAGAGCTGTTAGAAGTGTCCTCATCATCAAGAATTCCTTTTCAGGTTAGCTTTAAATTGTTGCTACTCTGTAGGTTCCTTCTTTAATACTACATCGTTCCCATATTGTACTGTATTGTATTTATAAATTACCCGTCACCATAGAACCATCTTCCAAAAGCCTTCACATGTGGTTCTAAAAGGCCATCTCTCAACACGTCTAGATGGCACCACAGAACAGTTGTACTTTCCTGTAGTAAAAATATAAACGTTGATAACAGCTTAAGGCTGTTTTAGTTTTAACATTTGTATATCTGAGCTTGAATTATTCTTCTGTTCAAAGTTTATATAACTCCAATGCAAATGAATGGGATAGCACTTACTGACTTTTTCTACTCTCAAGTTCCACGGCAAGGAGGTTACAAAAAGCCTTTAGGACAGTGGTTCTCAAACTTTTGTACTGGTGACCCCTTTCACACAGCAAGCCTCTGCATGCAATCCCTCCTTCCCCCCTACATTAAAAACACTTTTTTATATATTTAACTCCATTACAAATGCTGAAGGCAGAGCAGGGTTTGGGGTGGTGGCTGACAGCTCGTGACCCCCTCATGTAATCACCTCGTGACCCCTGAGGGGTCCTGACTCCCAGTTTGAGAACCCCTGCTTTAGGAGACTGTTCAGCAGTCAGTCAGATCCCCAGCTGGTACTCTGTCATTTACATTCAGATGTAAAGCATCATTGCTTGGGGATTAGGGACAATTAGAGGAGGCTAGGAGTGGAGGATTCAATCAAGACAGTGTGCAAGCTCTAAAAGGAATTGAGGAAACGCAAGAAGCTGGGAACTGGAACAAGAGCTGTCTTCTAATGCAGTTGTTTTTTTTTAAGGGCTTTAGGAGGTGATAATTTCCTAAAATTGAGGTTAGAGTTGGAATTTTGTGTGTACCAGGATAAAGGTCTACCCTTGCTTACCTTTTGTCGGGGGAATTGGTTATATTTGAGCACAAAATGGTGTGTTCCAGGGGTTTTAGATTTGGAGATCTTCTTCTGCAATGATTGTCAGTCAGTGAGATCAACTTACTAGATCTTGCAGTTCGACAGGAATCCTAATAGCTGCCTTCACCTTTTTCTTGACCAGAAGTGAATGTTGGAGGAACAGTAAATCTTATTGAACTAGATCCCCGAAGAAGAGAATCCAGAGCTCTTAACAGAAGTACTACCTGCAGATTGCAATTACGCTTCTACCCCGATATAATGCAGTCCTTGGGAGCCAAAAAATCTTAACGGGTTATAGGTGAAACCGCGTTATATCAAATTTGCTTTGATTCGTCAGAGTGCGCCGCCCCTCCCCCTCCGGAGCACTGCTTTACCGCGTTATATCCGAATTTGTGTTATATCAGGTTGCGTTATATCGAGGTAGAGGTGTATATTTCTAGAGCCAAAACCTTCAAGGTGCCTGATGTAGACATCTTCAGAAGCACATTGGATTTTGTCATCTGGAACTTTGCATAATAGGAAAACCATTAAATCCCCATTTTCCTGCCTCGTTTGCAGAGTGACCTGACACTGCAAGCTGCACTTCATTATCTACAAACACTTATGCTTCAACTTCCTATTGTAAATAGAAATATTTGATTAAGCTTTAAGACCAGTTGTTCCCAATTAGCTTCCATTCAAGGTGCCTTTTTTCCTTGCACTTTACTTTATTTACCTCTTTAACAACTTGAGAGTTCTGTTTTCAAAGCTGCACTAACTGTAGAAACTGTACTGTGTCCTATGTTTGAGACTCAAACAAAAGGCCTCTAATGGCATCTCACAATGACTGACTCTTCCATGCCCAAGAGCTATGTGAAACAATACATTTTGTTTTTGAAACTTTGTATTGGAGAAATTTGTGTATTTGAACAAAGACTAAGCTATCATTTTCAAAGAGAATGGAAAAGCCCAGTGGTATGGATGCATAGTTACAGAAATCTGCAGTTATGGTGACAGCCAGTTATATACCCCAATTTGGAATGGAGGATAGTGCCACAAGACCTCAAGAACCATCAGTACCATCTATGAATTCTAAGGGAGAAAGCTATCCTATTTCCAGCTAGATTGAGAGCATCTTGATATGTTGATTTATAAGTAGATAGTCAAATCCTTCCAGAAATGCAGTGCAGCTATAGAGCAGCAGGACGCACTATTGAAATGCTGTTTGTTTTTTGATGGTTGAGAAAAATGTAGCGAATAAGACCTAAACTTGTGTATAGTCTCCAAAAATATCAAAGTGATGTTTGTGAGGGAGCCTCCCCAACTTTGAACAGACCATAAGTTACTTTGTTGTTTGTGAGAACTATGCATTCCCAGTAAAAGTGTGATTTGGAAGTCCATCAGCTCCTGAGCTAGTAATGACTAATGACCAAGTAAATAAGACCTGCTTCTGAACCAAGGCTCACTACCCCTACATACAGGGACCCATCCAAGCCAAAAAGTGAGAGTGTGGGCTCTTTGCCTTCAAGAGCTGCGACTTGAATGACAACAATGACAGCATTGTCCTCCCCAGACCACAGGGAGCTAGAAGTCCCGGGGGTATACTCACCTGAGCTTCCTTTAAGAGGAAACCCGCTATGTGAAACCAACCATCTTCTGAGACTTCGTGGGTCAGAACAGGTTCCCACTGAAGTTGGTCTCAATCTGGCTCCAACCATATGGCATGAAAGCACCTTGTTCCAAAAAAACAGAACTTTAGGAAACAGTATGGCACTGACCCTGGAACTATTTACTACTTTTGGCACCAGAACAAAGTTTGTCAGAACAGTGCACCATCACTGTAGTGGAGCTTGGTACACCACCTTGACAAGACCCAGTTCCTGCACAGCTGTCTATTCTGCGAAGCACTGTTGAGCTACTTGGCACTGATGGACCTGCAGATGTACCTAGAACCTCAGTCCCTCTTGCTATTGACTTCATCACAACAGTGAGCACCAACTCTATCTAGTAGCACAGCACCATCAGTTTTTAACACATCGAGGGCCAGTGCACCAACCGTGGGTCTGAACTATGCATTCTCTTCAGAGTCACCTTTGGAATCAAGGAAAGAAGAAATTCCACATCATCAACAAGACTAACCCAGACTGTCACCACAGCGCTCAACATCTTATAGAGTATCCAGACACTCCTCACAGGAAAGGTTTTGGGACCCACAGATTCCTGGTTTATGGTTCCCTACCCCCTGGGCTACCAGGCTTTTATCCACCAATGCTCATGTATCCTTGTTGTGTACCTTGGTCAGCTCAGGGCAGCTTTGGTTCCAGGGAACAATCGCACAGCCAGACCATGCTGCACCAAGCTGCCTCCTTCATTGTGCCATTCATTCAGATACCCCACCAGCCCCGCCCAGCTCCCAGTTTCTGCACAGCCACAAGCAGAAGAGGCGGTAATGGAAGAGCAGGCATTGAAAAGTGAACTGCTGCACTGGTGACCCTTTCCTCCTCTTTTCCTGATTAGTCTCTGTTTCCCCACACAGCCCCACAAATGGACAACTATAAGGGTTTCCAAGATCTATTAAAAAGGGTGGCTGAGACCCTCCAAATCCCTAATGACACACAAACTGGTAGACATACTTCAAGTCTCCACAGTAGGCAAGATAGCCCTCCTAGCTAATGAGGTCATTATGGATCCAGCCAGAACCTTGGGGCAGAAATCTGTCTTGGCACCACCTACATCCACCAGATTAACACTATCAGGTGCCTCCTGAGTGTGTGGAATTCTTTTACACTCACTCTATCCCATCCTTCCTTCCATCCACTGTTGCAAACAAAAAGGCAGAACAATTCAGACCCACACAAAAGGAAAAAGAGCAAAGAGACTAGATTTATTTGCCTGGAAAGCCTACTGTGATGCGAGAAGACCAGGTGCCACCAAATGCCAAGGCCCGTAAGTCTCAACTGAACAATGACAAATACATAGCTGGAACCAGTCTGGCTCACCGTGTGTTAGTATTGTTAAAATAGGCATTAGAGTTATACAAATGTACTTAGTGTTGAGACTTTATGGAATGCTTGTAAGTTGCTGCATGCATTGAGCTCACTTATATCTGTATCCCATGTTATAAGGCAATATTTTAAGTGTTGACTCTCTGACTGTAAATCACAAGACAGTCGAGAAGCATTATTGAATGTGAAATACTAGTTTCCAACAAGAGCTGTTATTTTCTGCCCAACAAAACAATGCCCATCAACACCAGATGAATTGTTGTAGAATATCAGAGGACAAAAGACTTTGCTAATTGCTCCCCACCCCTCCCATTGCAACTTGAATTAGAAGGGTCAGAGGATTTAGAAAGATCATGTTTGGGCCAGAGCACGATGTATCTTCAACAACAGCAGGAAGCCTTCTACAAGGTCACTATGTTGCCAACAGGAAGCGGTTTTCCATCTGGTGTCAACAGCATAACGTACCTCCATAAGAGTCTGGGATCTCTCTTATTTTGGACTGCCTTCTTTCTTTGAAGACTTTGAAGCCTTTTTATCACTTCACTGCTCATGTATCTGGTATTTAGCAATGCCTTCTATCATGCGGTGGAAAACTCCTTGGTTTTTACCCATCCCACAACCATGAAGTTCCTGAAAGGCATCATCAGAACCTTTTTCATGGGTACTACAACTTGCATCTGCCTGGGACCTGAACTTGGTACAGTACTTGTAGCACTTATTATTCTGCTGTTTGAGCCTTTGGCCTCCTGCTCTCTTTTGCACCTCCCTACGAAGGTGCGCTTCTAGAAGAGTGGGTGAGCTTGGGGCCCTCTTGGCAGACCTCCCTACACGGTATTCTAACGTAATACAGTATGCTTGAGATTTCATCCCAAAGGTTCCCTCTGATTTGCACCTGAATCAACCTGTTCATTTGCCCATCTTCTATCCAAAACCTCACAATAACAGGGAGGACAAGAAGTTCCACTCTTTGGATGTCTGATGAGCTTAGCCTTCTGCTTGCAGAGGATGAAGATTTTAGGTCTCTGTGGCTATTGCTTTCCATCACTGACAGAATGAAAGGAGAAGTGATTTCTTCAGAAAGACTCTTGACATGGATTTCAGGGTGTCCTCCTCCTCTGTTATGAGTTTATGGAAGCCCCTGGGAGTGTCGGGCTCTACTAGAGCACAAGCTGCCTTGATGGCTTCCCTGCAGGGAGTTCCCCTCTCAGAAATCTGTGGAATGGTGACTTGGAACTTTGGTCACCTTTACTAGGCATTGTGCCCTTGTTCACGCTTTGTCTGTGATGCCTCCTTTGGTTCAGCGATCCTGCAATCTGTGATGCAGCATAAATCCTTATGCCCTCCTCTACAATGAATATTGCTTGGGAGTCACCCATAGTGAATACCCATAGGGACCTGCACTTGAGAAAGAAATGGAGGTTACTTGCCTTATAGTAACTAGAGTTCTTCAAGATGTATGGTCCCTGTAAGTACTCCACAACTTGCTCTGCTTGAACTCTCACCTGATTTGCAGTATAGCAGGAACTGAAGAAGTGTTGAGTTTGCACTGCACTGTATAAATTAGTTCAGAGCATGAGGAGGTGCAGGGTGCAAGTGCAGACCAACAGGTACTGCTGTTGAATATCTTCCAATCTCAGTCACATGGAGCACATGCACAAGCACAGTGACTACCCATAGGGACTTGCACTTGAAGAACTCTGGTTGCTACAAGGTAAATTAATCTACGTTTTCTCCCTTAAACCAAAGCAAAACAGAATAGAGATGCTCACCAGGTCGCTAGGGATGTTTTCGCATCCCATTGGTCCTCAGAGCATTTGGTCCATGGAGAGCTGTGTCGTAACATAGTGCTGCCTCTCCTCTTCATTTCCAGTTGCTGCATTAATAGCATTAAAGACACCTAAAATTACATTACCTTTCAGATATTACTTTTCCAAATAAACAAACTCTGTAATTATCACAGAGGAATAAGCGGTGGAGAGATGTCCGTGAGATGTTTGAGAGACCTAGGGCTACTGCATTTCCCTGGCAGAATTGTGAAAAGACCTGTGCAATTCAAGGACTGCAGGTCCCTGAAAGCTGAATGGGCTATCATTGACAATAGCAGTTTGTATTGTAAGATTAATAAGAGCACTGAAGTTTTAGAGTGAACGTTGTTTCAAGTCTCCAGTTACAGAGCATAACAAAGAAAATATTTTGCAGTCAATGTAAAAAATCAGATATTGGCTACTGGGATTGGTCTAGTGAGAATTGGTTAGGCCAGAAGGACCTAGAGTGGAACCTCTAATAATTCCTAATATCTCTTTCAGTAAAGAGGCCATTTTTAGCTGGGATTTGAGTATTTGTTTTGCAGGGTTTTTTTACTCTTTTTATGCCAGAAGGGATTATCATGATGAGGGCCCTACCAAATTCATGGCCATGAAAAACGCATCACGGATTCTGCAATCTGGTCTCCTCTAGGAAATCTGGCATATTGTAGGAGGGACGCGATATTGCCACCCTTACTTCTGTGCTGCCGCCAGAGAGCAGCAGCTGCTGGGCAGGTGCCCAGCTCTGAAGGCGGCGTCGCCAATGGCTGGCTGGGTGGAGTGTCCTGATGTAAGCTTTAGTGTATCTGAGTTCTTGTTTGTGTTTATGTCCAAAAGTCCAGTTAGCTCTCTTTGACAGTGTGTCACACTGGGATTTCGTGTTAAGTTGATTATCTGCCATGATCCCTGAGTCCTTTGCAGATTTGCTGCTTTCCAGGATAAAGTGTCTTATGCTATAAATATGGCCTACATCCTTTGTACTTATACTGTAATGTTTTTCATTTGGCTATATTAAAATGCATGATGTTTGATCATTTACCAAATGATCCAGATATTCATTATCAGTTACCCAGCTTCATTATTATTTCTCATTCTGCCGATCTTTATCATCTGCAGACTTTATTAACAATCTTATTCTTATTATTTATTATTAGAATCATGGTAGCACCTAGGAGCCCCAGTCATGGACCAGGACTCCATTGTGCTAGGTGCTTTATAAACACAGAACAAAAGAACAGTCCCTGCCGCAAAGAACTTACAATCTAGTATAAGATGAGAAAACACTGATTTTTATATTTTCTACCAGGTCCCTGATAAAATATTCAATAGCATTTAATAAGAACTAATCCCTGTGGTAGTCCATGAGAATATTTATCATTCACAGCCAGGGCCTACCTTCCCACAGATTGATTCATAACTTTGTTGGGTCTGATAGGGACAATTCAGGGGAGCCCTCGGACCACAATACGAAACTGTTTGCAACTCCTGGGACACGTGGCAGCTTGTACCTTCATGACTGATCATGCAAGGCTACACCTCCACTGCTTCCAGGGTTGGCTCAGCACCACCTATTGTCCAGCCAGAGACATGCTGGACAGGCATGTGATGTTTCCTCTCCAGGTGAGGAACTCCCTAGACTGGTGGAATGATCAACTCAACATCTGTGCAGGTGTTCCCATCTGTCATCCTACTCCATCAGTACCTATGACAACAGATGCATCACTATTGGAATGGGGAGCTCACCTCAGTGCCCTCATGATTCAAGGCAGATGGACTTCTCCAGAAACCAGTCTCTTCATCAGTCTGTTGGAATTCAGGGCAGTCAGCAGCCCCTGCTTTCATTTCCTGCTCCCATCAGGGGAAATCAATCAGGGTCATGACAGGCAACATATCCTGCATGTTCTGTATCAACAAGCAAGGAGGAGCAAGATCCCCCTCCCTGTGTGCTGAAGCTATGAAACTATGGAACTGGTACATAGCTCATCAGATGCAAATTTCAGCTATGTATCTCCCAGGTATTGAGAACACCACAACCGATATTCTCAGCAGATGCTCCTAATAGGCCTATGAACAGGAGCTAGACTCTCAGGGCTTGGCTTCACTACCAGGGTAAGTTGACCTATGTCACACTACGTAGCTGGAGTTGACGTAGCTTAGGTCGCTTATTCCGGTGTTTCACTGCGCTGTGTCAATGGTGTCCGCTCTCTGGTCAACTTACCTTACTCTTCTTGGGTAGCTGGGATACTGCGGTTGACCGGAGAGCGCTCTGCCATTGATTTAGTGAGTCTTCACTAGATCTGCTAAATCGACGCGCACTGCATCAATTGCAGCAGCATCAATCTCTCGGGTAGTGAAGACGCTCTCAGATCCTCCAAAGATGGGGGCTTCTGGAAGTGGATCTCTTTGCTACCTTCAGGAACAAGAAGTGCCCTCTATTTTTCTCAAGAGGGGCGTGGGCCACCTCTCTTTGGGGAACGTCTTCTATCTTGGAAGAAGGGTCTGCTTTACATGTTTTCCCCCAACACGCTAATATTAAAGGTAATGAAGAAAATCAGACCGGATAAGGTAAGAGTTACCCTAATAGTACTGGCCTAGCTTGGTAACCGTACGTGCTTCACCTATTTGTCCAACTGCTGTTCAAGCTTCTGACCACTGCTCATCTTCGTTCTCAGGATGAGGGTCATGTACTTCACCCCAACCTAAGTGTTCTTCACCTGAGGGTGTGATTCCAAAATGGTTAACAGATTTAGAATCCTCCTGCTCTGTAGATGTGCAACAGATGTTACTGAACAGTAGAAAGGAGTCAACCTGTATTACTTATCTGTGGAAATGGAAGAGATTCTACTTGGTATTACCTTAAAGACTAACAGATTTATTTGGGCATAAAACTAACCCTCTGATGCTTGGTATTGTCACCATCATCTGCTGCCTGAATCTTTGTTGCTCTCAAGTCATCCTGAATTACCTGGTGGATCTCAAGAAATTGAGGTTATCAGCTTGGTTAAGGTCCATTTGGCTTCAATTATCAGCTTTTCATCACCCTGTGGAAGGGTTCTCAGTGTTTTTTCATCTTGTGTTCATTAAGGGTTTGGGGAATCTACATCCAGATTAGAGACCTCATTTTGATCTCAATCTGGTGCTTAAATACTTTGAGACTTCTATTCCAACCAGTGGCAACCTGCTGCCTCTTCCATATATCTATGAAGAATGTCTTTTTAGTAGCCATCATGTTGGCTTGTAAGACTGGGGAGATTGGAGCTTTGATGTCAGACTCCCCATCCCCTCATTACAGTGTTCTTCAAGAACAAAGTCTCTGGACACCCGCACCCTAAATTGTTACCTACGGTCTTATCGAAGTTTCATCGTAATCAATCCGTTCATCTATCTGTGTATTTTCCAAAAATGCATAAATCCTCTGCAGGAGACCTGTTTTCATACATTGGATGTTACAAGGGTGTTGTGTTTCTGCTTAGATAGAATCAAACAATTTCAAAAGTCTGCTAAACTGTTCATCATCTTCTCAGATCCAAGGAGTCCACAGTCTCTGCTCAGAGACTTTTGAGATGGATTTCTGAGAGTATTGTCATTTGTTAAGATGCAGCTAGTGTTCATCCCCCGAAAGTGTGATAGCACATTATACACAAGCACCATCCACAGCATTATTCAATAACATGCCAGTATCTGAGCTATATAGGGCTGCTTGGTACTGCAGCACTATCTTCAGTTCTGGACTCATTACCAAAGCTCCCTCCTTCCTTTGGGGATACTGCTCGGCAGTCTTCTGAAATGGAACACCCATAGAGACACCACACAAAGAAGGGGTTACTCACCTTGCTTAGTAACTGCAGCTCTTCAATATGTGCCCCCCTATGGGTGCTGCACTATCTGTCCTCCTTCCCCTCTGGTTCAGACAGTTCTCTATGAGAAATTTGTCTGGAGAAGGAACTGAGAGCAGTTCACCTTCACATCCCTATATAGTCTTGGTATGCAGTAGGAGGAGGCATAGTGTGCATGCGTGGGCTGAATGGACACCGTTAATGGAAAATCTTGGCTTAAGGGCTTGTGGTGCATGTGTGTGTGTGTGTGGGGGGGGGGGGGGACATCTCGAAGAACTGTGGTTACTGCATAGGGTGAGTAACCTCTTCTTCCCTTTAGGACTTTCCTCCCTCTTGAGTTGTCTGATGGAGAAGTGGCCCCTTTGGTGCTGGTCCTTAGTCACCTAAAGGATTCTTGCATAGCATCATTTTTGAAAACCCACTTCTGCCTTAAAGGTGAAGAACCAGGTATTTTGAAAATGAGGTTTTCTGAGGATCTCTTGGGCCAGTAAGCGATCATCATCAAAGGGGAGGAGAGACTCTCTAAGGAGGGACCTTCCTCCCACCCACAGGGACATCGCGTTCCTGGTGAGAGATGCTGTCGCAAGCATGAGAGTGAGCTTGGATCCCCTTCTCTAGAAACCCCTTTACCCTCCCTCCCTTAAAAATATCCCTGGAGCTGCACTGGTGGTTGGGGGGATTTAGAGGGGCTTCAGCAGAACAGGAGCAGGGCTGAGTGGCCATTCCTCTGTCCCTCAAGTCAGCTTCTGGGGTGCCATCTTCTATCTTTTGGGAGACTGACTCAACCATAACTCTGCCCCTTTTGAGCAATGGTTCACTGGGTCCCTGTGGGAGATCATAGGACTGTATCTATACCGGGCACATGGAGAGTAGTGAGCAGAGTGAGAAGTAGTTGTGTGTGGGAAACACCTAGGTTTTGTCACGACTAGGAAAAAAGCCAAGTTTCAGTTGGGCTTGACTTTTATAGGAGCTAGGTAAATGCAACCTAAACGCAACAACCTTTCTTTGTTCCTCTTGGCCGGGGTGGCCAACCTGTGGCTCCGGAGCCGGCTCTTCAGAAGTTCATGTGTGGCTCTTAGATAGGCACCAGCTCGGGGGCTGGAGCTACAGGCGCCAACTTTCCAATGTGCCAGAGGGTGCTCACTGCTCAACCCCTGGCTCTGCCACAGGTCCTGCTCCTACTTCACCCCTTCTCCCAAGGCCCCCACTCCTTCCTGACCCCTTCCCTGAGCCTGCCATGCCCTCACTCCTCCCTTTCCCCCCAGAGCCTCCTGCATGCAACAGGAGGCATGGGGAAGCAGGGGGTGGCGCTGATCACCGGGGGGGGGAGCTAATGCGGGGCTGCTGATATATTACTGTGGCTCTTTGGCTATGTACATAGGTAAATTCTGGCTCCTTCTCAGGCGCAGGTTGGTCACCCCTGCTCTGGGCAGTGACTGTTTAACCTTGGCTGAACCTTGTGGCGCATTGTAATATATGCTAATACACTGACAGTGCAGCTCAGAGAGCGTGTGTAGCAGTGTGCGAGTGCTGGTTCAAATGTGGAGTTTTGGTGGACAATGAGAATACGAAAGGGTGTGTTCGACTGGGGGGAGAAATATTTATTCCCTTTTCTTGTTGACATCCCTAAAGGGATATCAGCTTCTGGAGCTGACAGTGAGAGACATGCAGACCACCAGCAAATGCTCCCTGTATCAAAACTGCTAAGATTTAGCTTAGTGAGGGATAGTGTGACTGTCTGATTAAAAGTGAAGCAGTGGAGTTGTGCTGAACACACGGAACTCTGAAATGCAGAGTGCCTATTCTCCACAGAAGCAGAATTAAGGTTGCGCAGCTCTGTGAAACATTAGTGTAACTCTTTATTTCCTAGTTTTCAGAAGTTTAAGTTTATCCACCACCATGTTCTAGAAGGGCATGAGAAATCAATAGGCAAGCTTGACTCTTAACCATCATTTTTTGCAGTGATCTGACTGCATATTTCTCAATTTTGATTTATTAACCGTCCAAAAAACTTCTAAATTAACACAATATTAAACCTTTGAAAACCAGAAAATTCAAACTTAAGCTACATGCCACCTCTACCACATGATCTTGATTCTGCTTTACCTAGCTCGCAATAATAGCCCCTCAGAATGGTTCAGTGAGGGTAGTACCATAATAAGTAAACATGAGGAAGGACTAAGAGAACATGCCATCACTTGTGTTCCATGGATTTGAATTCCCAGAAATTTTCTGCTTACACTCCCAGCTGTATTGGCTGTGTTGGGTGTAGCTCAGCAGTATGTGCTTATGACATGCATGAAGCTTGCCTATTCTCAGCTCCTCTCCCCAGTCTCAGCACGTGTGCCTGTACAATGCATTGAGGATACCTGTTCCCAGTGCCCAGCACAGACCCTGTCCATCATGCTTGGTGCTGCCTGGAAAAAGTTCAGCAAGTCTGTTCCAGCAGAGAACTAACACCTCTTGTCTGGCACTCTTGCATTGGCTTCTCTGATGCCATTTCCTAGTCCCTCTCAAATAATCCTGGATCCATAGCACAGTCCAGATTCCATATTCCCCCAGAATGGTACTGGCCACCAACCTGTGCATCAAGTGCTAATTTGTTAGTACTACCTGTGCTTAGACTGTAGGGACTTGTCTACACAAACAGTTAGTCCATGGCAAACTGGGGCAGGAAGCTATTCTGCATTAGCCTGCTGCAGACTAACTGTTCATGTGGATTTTGTTGATGCTCATTAACATTTCATTAATATGCTTTTCATAGAGAATTAGATCAAAGCACATTAATGAACTGTTAATGTACATCAGCAGAGTCTATGCAGGGTAGGGTGGGGTAGAGTCACATCCCAGGTTGCCGTGAATTAAATGCTCATGTATATAAGCCCTAACACTTGCAGGCGATTTCCTCCTCAGAAATGGTGTGAATGACACGCATTGAGCAATCACTTAGGCCTTGTCTACACTACGTAGTTTTGTCAGCAAAAGGCAGCTTTTGCCAACAAAACAGTGGAGGTGTACACACTGCAAAGCTACTTTTGGTGGCAAAACTCTGCTGTTTTGCTGACAAAATAAAACCACCTTGATGAGGCTATGTCTACACTACACAGCTTTTAGTGACACGGCTGCGTCGCTACAGCCGTGCTGCTAAAAGTCATGAAGTGCAGCCGCTGTTTGTTGGCTCTTCTGTCAACAAACAACTTCTACCCCCAACGAGCGATGTTTGCATTGTCGGCAAGAGAGCGCTGTATCTACCCAACCACGCCAGCCACACCATACTAATTAGATATATGCCATCATGTGCCAGCAATGCCCCTCTGCCATGTACATTGGCTAAACCAGACAATCTCTACATAAAAGAATAAATGGACACAAATCAGACATCAGGAATGGTAACATACAAAAGCCAGTAGAAGAACACTTCAATCTCCCTGGACATTCAATAACAAGATTTAAAAGTAGTCATTCTTCAACAAAGAAGGCAGAAGGTACACTTACTCCTTGCTCTGGGGGCAATCAAATCTGTTCCACTGGACTTCATCAGGACATTTTATTATCAGTACCTCCTTCTCTGGAAGAAAATTCTGGACCTCAAGATTTTTAATTCCCCTCTCTCTCTCTCAACCGTTGAGAATGGTAACCCTAGCAACATTAATTCCCTCTCTGGATCCAAGAGATTGGTTTGTTTCCCTCAACCTTCAGGATGCTTATTTTCATGTTGCTATTCATCCCTCACACAAACAACTCCTATGATTTGTAGTAGTCAGTGACCACTACCAGTATTGCATCTTACCATTTAGGCTTTCTGCCTCTGCAAGTGTCTACCAAAGATCCGTCAGCTTTGCTAAATTGACATAATCACCTTTCCCTACCTAAACAATTGGCTCCTAAAGGGTCGCTTCTTGAAACACAGACAGCAACCAGCTGTCTCTTTCACTCTCTGTACCTCTGCATCAATGTGGAAAAGTCTACCTTAACAATGACCCAATATATAGACTTCATCAGAGCCACTCTGGACTCTTCTTTTGCCACAATATAGTTAACTAAGGACAGATTCACCACAATGTCCAACCTTGATTAAACAATTCAACAGAACCCACAAACAACTGCAAGGGCTTGCCTACAACTCCTGGGCCTTGTGGCAGCCTGCACATTTGTCTTAGCAAGACTTCACTCTCAGTATGTTCAAGCCCAGCTGAGAACCATCTGCACCCCCACCAGACATAGTCTATCCAAGCAGGTGTTTGTATTTCAGAAGGTCCTCGTGTCCCTAAATTGAAAGAACCCACAAAATATGTACATTCCTACATCCTCCTTCCACAAGGAATATCACCGTATATGCCTCATCAATAGGTTGGAACACACTGTTTCAGAATCTCACAGCTCAGTGACAAATGGATCCCTCAGGAGGCAATCCTCCATATCAACATAGTGGAGCCCAGAGCAATTTGTTACACTTGCGAACGATTCCTACCACGCATCAAGGGCCACCCAATAAGAATAATGCTGGACAACAGAGTGGCAATGCATTATATCAATCTGCAAGGAGGAGCAAGGTCCTAGTCCTTGTGCAACGAATCCCTAAAACTATGGAACTGGTTTATATCAAGCTTCATACTGATCTCAGTGGTCTGTCTACCAGGACTACAGAACACAGTGGCGGATTTCTTCAGCAAACATTTCAGAATCGACCACGCGTGAGTACTGGAAGCACTCACCTGGACTACCACACTGCTCAGGCTGCAACTAAATTTACTGGAACTGAGGACAGTCCGTCTTGCATGTAAGGCCTTCCTTCCCCTTATACGCTTGCTCTGTATAGGACAATGTCACCATGGTGGTGTATATCAACAAATAAGGAGGAATGAGATTTCTTCTCTGATACCTGGAAGCAGTCAGACTTCAGATACTAGTGCATCGGAAATCACATCGCAATACAGGCCACATACCTCCCTGGTGTTCACAACTCGCTAGCAGACAAACTAAGCAGAAGTTTCTCGTCAGACCGCGAATGGGAGATCTACGACACAGTCCTAACCAAGATATTTATTCAGTGGAGTACTCTATTACATGACCTCTTTGTCCCAGATGAACAGAAAACTTCACCTGTATTGTTCTGGGGGTGATGCTTTCCTGCTCTCCTGTACGGATGGCCTCAGATATGCCTTTGTTCCTGTCACACTACTACTGCAAGTCATAGGAAAGATCTGTTGTGACAGAGCCACCATCATTCTTCTACCACCCTACTGACCCAGACAGTTCTGGTTCATGGAACTTCTAATGATGTCTGTACACTGACCTATCAGGATCCACCCCTTTCTGGATCTCCCAGGAAAAAGGAAAAATCAAGTACCCCAGCCCGGGCTCACATCACCTCATAGCCTGTTGTTTGAGTGGGCATCGGAAATAGAACACTCATGCTCCGACTCATTCAGGAAATCCTTAACTAAAGTAGAAAGGATTCTACTAGATTCTGGTATCTATATACATGGAGGTGCTTTTCGCCCTGGGCATGACTCCACCAAAAGTCACTAGATACCACGAGCATTCCAGTTTTCCTAGACTATCTCCACTCCTTGAAGACTGCAGGTCTAGCCCTATGTTCTCTACGGGGACACCTAGCAGCGATTAGTGCCTTTCTCCTTCTGATAGAAGGACATTGTGTCTTTACGCACCCAGTAACCGTACAGTTTATGAAGGGCTTGATCAGGACCTTCCCACCAATCAGTAAACCTATTCCATGCAGCCATGTCCTGTCAACACTTGCAGATCTGCCCTTTGAACCTATGGCAAATTGTGCCATGACCCACCTGGCCATGAAGGTGAAAGTCTTAGTGCCATCACTTCGGGCAGGGACAGTGAGCTAGGAGCCATTATGGCAGGCTCTGCCTATACCATGTTTCACAAAGATGATTTTCCTTAGGTTACACCCCAAATTTCTACCAAGATTGATGTGGAACTCAGAAACAATCATACAATACACTCACCTGTATTTTTCCAGAAACCCCATGCTTCTTCCAAAGACAATAGACTTCACTCCCTGAACGTCAGGGGTGCCCAGGTGTTCCGTCTGCAAAGAACCCATTAGAAAATCTCCAAGAATTTTATTGCCATAGTAGATAGATTGTATGTAGGACATTTGCAGGGCAGCAACTTGGAATTCTGTCCTTTTGTTCACGACACACTATGCCGTAGTCCAAGCAACAACTGCAGACGTAGCCATAGGGATGGCAGTACTACAAGCATCTCTACTGCCACCTTCCTTGCACCCTCCTCCAGTCTGAATACTGCTTGCCTGTCACAGACATGTGGAATGCACATAGAGACCATCACTTGAAGAAGAAATGGAGGTTACTTACTGTAACTGGAGGTTCAGTTCAGTTCGAAATCTGGTCCCTATCTGTATTCCACTACCTGGCCTCCATCCCTTCTGCTTCAGATCTGGTTGGATTGTGGTAAGAAGAGGAACTGGAGAGGTGTCGACTCACACTGACTTTTATGCCCTCGGTAAGGAGCACAACGGCATCTACTGTGCACATGTGGGTCAACAGACATGGCTTTGACGTATTTCTGTACTAAAGCTCATGGTGCATATGCATACCCACATGTGGAATACAGATAGGGACTACACACCTCGGAGAACCTCCAGTTACAATAAATAACCTCCATTTCTCCAGATTTTGTAGTTAAAGGCAGGACAGGCAAAGGCAGTGTGTCTTGAGATACATCTCTCCAGATAGGAGATGGGAGACAGTTATCTGTATTGTGTGTGTGTGTGTGTGTCTCATTGTTGGTTTGGTGTGGTCTGGTCCTGGCCTGGCCTGGGCTCACTGCTCAGCTTCTCCTCTCCATCTGGTCCTGTTCCATTGGCTCACATCATCACTCACTCCATCCACTCTCTCACTCACTCTCTCCCTCTCCTTGCTGTGCCTGGCTTGCATTTTCAGCTCTCTGCTCTCTGCTCAAGTCACAAGTTCTTCTTCTTCCTTTCCATCTCTTTCAAAAAGTCTGCTTCTTCTCCTAGTTTCAGTTTAGTGTACCAGTACTCCAGCTTGTGTGGGGAACCTGGGTGGCCTTGGGTTCCCATTCTATTGGGGGTTCCAAGTCAAGCAGCTCAAGCTTTCTCTCCCAGGCTCTGGCTACTCTCCTCTCTCTCCTTCCTTCATTATTTCAGGTCCTTCATTATTCTTCTTACCTTTCCAGGCCATAATGTCACACATAATGCTGCAACCCCCCCTGCACCCCCAGTCTCTCCTCTTTTCTCTCCCACACTCTTCTTCCCAGCTCCTCTCTTCCTCTGGACTTTTTTCTTCCAGTGCAATTTCAGGTTAACTGGGTAACTGGTACCCTTCAGGCCTCGTGTGGTGGTGTGGGGTGGGCACACATCACGACACGAAGTCTATTCTATTAGCATACCAAATCAAAAAAAGAGCTGCAAAAGATTTCAGAAGAAAATTAACAGGAAGAGGTACCCAGCAGGGCAGAGGTGAAAGTTGGAACCCTGTTTTTGATAAAGATCAAAAGATCTGATCTGGTATATCTAGGTTGCAGGGGAACCCTAAGGTATCCTTCAGTCTGTGAGGACAAGCCACCAGTGGGCTTGATCTTAGGGGTATTTCAGCCAGTGTGGCTGAAACCCCAAAGCCTTTTCCCATTGTTAAGCTGCCCAGTGGGAATGAGGAAGTGTCTTGTGACTAATGTTTTTTAGGCTCTAAGAAGCATGTTATAATTTTGTTTTGCATGTAACCATTTGTTTCCAATATTCTTTCTTACTGTCATTTGAATCTCTATTTTTTTATGATAAACTTTTATTCTTGTTTTCAGTATCAATATTTCTAAGTGCTGTGTGTGTTTAGTGGAGTGGTGATCCTGAGTTAAACTAGTACGCTGGTGTGCACTTCTCCTTTGGGAGTAGTGAATCTGAGAGCTCTGTGAGTGGTCAGTGGAACAGGGACTGGGCACTCCAGAAAGACTCCCAGAGGACTTGGGGTTGATGTGCCCCTGTTGCTAATATGTACAGAGAAAGCAAAGCCTGGGGAGGCCGGAGAGGCAATGTTTGTGTTGCCAGAGGCTGTAGAATTAGGGAGCTGATCCACAGCCTGCATAGACAAGATGTCCTCACAATAAGGACAGGTGGTCGCAAGGTGCCTTGGGAAGTGGTACAGTAGTTCGTCTTGATCTCTAGTCTGATTTGGTTACCTGCAGCAAACCCCACCAACACCCCATCTTGTGCTTTAGCAGATAGAAAACTGATCCCTAAATATTCAAGAACCCGTGTTCCTGAATTGTCAGTAATTCTATTGTAGCTAATGGCCCGATGATATAGAGTGTCACTCTTATCTTTTTAATCCATTTTGTCTTTTCTAAATAAGTTGTAACAAGTGATTTGGACATTCCAGTCACATCCGAATTATCAAAGATGTAGTAAATTTTTGGAATCTCTAAATTGAAATCAGATGTTTCTTTTATACAGTCTAGTTCAGGGGTCCCCAACACGGTGCCCGCAGTCTAGTTGAACCACAAGTTATTGAGCAGATGTAGGAATCACAGGGTGAAATTATGTGGTCTCAGTTGTGAAGCAGGTCAAGACGACTAAAATCCGGTTTTAAAATCCATGAATCCTCAACTTATTCAGTTTTTTCTCATACAGTGAGAATTTGCTATGCCTCCTGTTTATTAATGAGGCCCTAGAATTGGTTTATTGAAATGAGTTATACCTTTGTCATTTAACACCTTGATTTATTACATTAATAACTGATTCTGGGTTACATGGCTTAGTGTTTGCACTAGGGTTGTCAAGCAATTAAAAATATTAATTGCAATTAATCGCACTGTTAAACAATAATAGAATATGATTTATTTAAATATTTGTGAATGTTTTCTACATTTTCAAATATATTGATTTCAATTACAACACAGAATACAAAGTGTACAGTGCTCACTTTATATTTATTTTTGATTTCAAGTATTTGCACTGTAAAAAAACAAAAGAAATAGTATTTTTAGTTCACCTAATACAAGTACTGTAGTGCAATCTCTTTATCATGAAAGTTGAACTTAAAAATGTAGAATTATGTACAAAAACCCCTGCATTCAAAAATAAAAGAATGTAAAATTTTAGACCCCGCAAGTCCACTCAGTCCTACTTCAGCCAATCGTTCAGACAAACAGGTTTGGTTACAATTTGCAGGCAATAATGTTTCCCCCTTCTTGTTTACAATGTCACCTGAAAGTGAGAACAGGTGTTCACATTGCACTGTTGGTATTTACATGCCAGATACGCTAAAGATTCATATGTCCCTTCTTGCTTCAACCACCATTCCAGAGAACATGCGTCCACGCTGATGACGGGTTCTGCTCGATAACGATCCAAAGCAGTGAGGACCGACGCATGTTCATTTTCATCATCTGAGTCAGATGCCACCTGCAGAAGGTTGATTTTCTTTTTTGGTGGTTCGGGTTCTGTAGTTACCGTATATGAGTGTTGCTCTTTTAAGTCTTCTGAAAGCTTGCGTAGAGTGCTGTATCTATTTTTAGAAATCTCACATTGGTACCTTCTTTGCATTTTGTCAAATCTGCTGTGAAAGTGTTCTTAAAACGAACATTTGCTGGATCATCATCTGAGACTGCTATGCCATGAAATATATGGCAAAATGCTGGTAAAACAGAACAGGAGACGTAAAATTCTCCCCCAAGGAGTTCAGTCACAAACGTAATTAATGCATTATTTTTTTAACGAGCATCATCAGTGTGGAAGCATGTCCTCTGGAATGGTGGCCGAAGAATAAAGGGACATACGAATGTTTAGCATATCTGACATGTAAATACCTTTCAATGCAGGCTACAAAAGTGCCATGCGAATGCCTATTCTCACTTTCAGGTGACATTGTAAACAAGAAGCGGGCAGCATTATCTCCTGCAAATTTTAACCACGCTTGTTTTTCTGAGCAATTGGCTGACGTAGGATAGAATGGAGTTTTACATTGTTTTATTTTTTGAATGCAGGGTTTTTTTGTATATAGTTCTACATTTTTAAGTTCAACTTTCATGATGAAGAGATTGCACTACAGTGCTTGTATTAGGTGCATTGAAAAATACTATTTCTTTTGTTTTTTTACAGTGCAAATATTTGTAATAAAAATAAATATAAAGTGATCACTGTACATTTAGTATTCTGTGTTGTAATTGAAATCAGTATGTTAGAAAATGTAGAAAACATCCAAAAAATGTAATAAATTTCAGTTGGCATTCTATTGTTTAACAATTAATTGTGATTAATTTTTTTTAGTTAATCACGTGAATTAACTGTGATTAATTGACAGGCCTAGTTTGCACCCTTAACACACTCCCCTTTTGTAGCTAGTTTAAGGCCCTTCTGACTTGTTTGGCTTTGGTCATCCAGAACGTTGGATCTTCTACTACTGAGATGGAGAATGTCCAAACCATACAGCTCCCTTTCCCCTTAGAAGGTACCCTAATGTTCCACAAATCTGAACCCCATTACACAATTTACCTAGTCAGCAGTTGACTCCAGTATCTTCTGCCACCTGTCCTCCCTGGATCATGGGACAAGAAGGATTCTCTGAAAAGATCACCTGGGCTTTCTTCTCTTTCAGCTCTTTTCTGACATGTCTGAAGTGTCCACTGTTCTGTGGTGTTCTTGAATCCATGTCACTGGAAACAATTTACCTTGTCATATAACACAAGAGGTGTAGGGTTCACCTGATGAAATTAATAGGCAGCAGGTTTAAAACAAACATAAGGAAGTACTTCTTGACATAATGCAGTTGATGTGTGGAACTTGTTGCCAAGGATGTTGTGTAGGCCAAAAGTATAACTGGGTTAAAAAAAGAATTAGTCAAATTCATGGAGGATAGGTCCATCAATGACTAATAGCCAAGATGCTCAGGGATGGAACCCCATGCTCTGGGTGTCTCTAGACCTTCAACCTCTAGAAGCATCTCGCACTAGCCACTGACAGAAACAGGGTACTTGGCTAGATGGACTATTGGTCTAATCCAGGATGGCTGTTTTTATGTTCTTATGTTAAATATTTAATAATGGCCCTTTACTCTAGCAGAGAGAGGTATAACATGATCCAATAGCTGACAGTTGAAGCTAGACAAATTCAGATTGGAAATAAGGCATATATTTTTAATTATGAGAGTAATTAACCGTTATAACAATTTACTAAGGGTCATGGTGGATTCTCCATTGCTGATAATTTTAAAATCAAGATTGGCTATTTTCTGAAATAAACCTCTAGCAATTACTTGGGGGAATTTCTATGGCCTGTGTTAAACAGGAGGTCAGACTAGATGATCACAGTGGTACCTTCTGGCCATGGAATCTATGAATCTACCACAATCCTTGGTAAATTGTTCCAGTGGTTAAGTACCTTCACTGTTAAAATGTTATGCCTTATTTCCAGTCTGAATTCCAGCTTCGAATTCCAGCTATTGGATCGTGTTAGACCTTTATCTCCTAGAGTGAAGAGCCCATTATTAATTATTTGTTTCTCATGTAGATACATGTAGACTGTACTCAAGTTACAACTTAAATCTTCTCTTTGTTAAGCTAAACTGATTGAGCTTCTTGAGACTGTCACTGTAAGGCAGGTTTTCTAATCCTTTAATCATTCTCGTGGCTATTCTGTGACTCCCTCCAGTTTATCCCCATCGTCCTTGAATAGTGTATACCACAGCTGGACACAGTATTCCAGCTGTGGTCACACTGGTGCTAAATATAGAGGCAAAATAACCTCCCTACTCCAGTTTTCCCTGTTTATGTATCCAAGGGTTGAACTAGCTCTTTTGTCCACATCATTACACTGTGAGATCATGTTCAGCTGATTATCCACTACGACCTCCAAATCATTTTCAGAGTCACTGATTCCTGGGATAGAATTCTACATCCTGTAAGTGTAGCCTACAATCTTTCTTCCTAGTTGTATACATTTACATTTGGTCATATTAAAATGTACATTGTTTGCTTGTGCCCAGATTACCAAATGATCTAGATGGCTCATTGATAAAGAGTCATCTCCATTATTCACCATTCCCCCAATTTTTCTGTCATCAGCAAATTTTGTCAGTGATGATTTTGTTTTCTTCCAGGTCATTGATAAAAATGTTATAGCATAGGGTGAAGAACTATCCCTGCAGGACCCCACTAGAAACACACCAGCAAGATAGGCTATAAGTAAAGCCAGCAGCAATATTGCTTAGGGCTGTTCATTAGAGCAGTGGTCTCCAAACTTTTTTGATCGCGCACTCCTATCAGTAAAAAATTTTTGAGCACACACTCCCAATATATGCATATTTATGTATAAATTATATACATGTACTACTATACTAATATATTATGTACATTATAAAACACACAAGAATAGAAGTTAAAAAAGGATGAGATAAAGATGAAATAAACAATATTTTAAGAATAATTTTTGTAGTATTTTATTTATTAACGGTACAAAAAACCTTTTTAAATAATATTTATTAATATTGTATTAAACCTTTTTTAATAATAATTAATTTATTATTAATATTGTTAGAGCAGTATGATTGCATATGCTTCATTATTTCTGAAAATCTTGGTTTAACAGTTTGTGTTACAGCGATTCGAAGGTCTGGATTAGGGTTAGGGTGCAGGAGGGGGCTCAGGGCGGGGTGCGGGGTCTGGGAGGGAGTTAGGGTGCGGGAGGGCGCTCAGGGTGGGGTGTGGGGTCTGGGAGGGAGGTAGGGTGCGGGAGGCGCTCTGGGTGGGGTGTGGGGTCTGGGAGGGAGTTAGGGTGCGGGAGGCGCTCAGGGTGGGGTGCGGGGTCTGGGAGGGAGTTAGGGTGCGGGAGGCGCTCAGGGTGGGGTGCGGGGGCGGGGGGGGCGTTAGGGTGCGAGCGGGCGCTCAGGATGGGGTGCGGGGTCGGGGAGGGCGTTAGGGTGCGGGAGGGGCTCAGGGTGGGGTTGTGGGGTCTGGAAGGGTGTTAGGGTGCGGGTGGCGCTCAGGGTGGGGTGCGGGGTCTGGGAGGGAGTTAGGGTGCAGAGGCGCTCAGGTTGGGGTGGGGGGGCTGGGTGGGAGTTAGGGTACGGGAGGGCGCTCAGGGTGGGATGTGGGGTCTGGGAGGGAGTTAGGGTGCGGGAGGGCGCTCAGGGTGGGATGCGGGGTCTAGGAGGGAGTTAGGGGGCGGGAGGTGCTCAGGGTGGGGTGCGGGGTTTGGGAGGGAGTTAGGGTGCGGGAGGCGCTCAGGGTGGGTTGGGGGGTCGGGGAGGGAGTTTGGGTGCGGGTGGGCGCTCAGGGTGGGATGCGGGGTCTAGGAGGGAGTTAGGGTGTGGGAGGCACTCAGGGTGGGGTGCGGGGTCTGGGAGGGAGTTAGGGTGCGGGAGGCGCTTAGGGTGGGGTGCGGGGTCTGGGAGGGAGTTAGGGTGCGGGAGGCGCTCAGGGTGGGGTGCGGGGTCTGGGAGGGAGTTAGGGTGCGGGAGGCGCTCAGGGTGGGGTGCGGGCTCTGGGAGGGAGTTACGGTGCGGGAGGCGCTCAGGGTGGGGTGCGGGATCTGGGAGGGAGTTACGGTGCGGGAGGCGCTCAGGGTGGGGTGCGGGGTCTGGGAGGGAGTTAGGGTGCGGGAGGCGCTCAGGGTGGGGGGAGGGGGCTGGGAGGGAGTTAGGGTGCGGGAGGCGCTCAGGGTGGGGTGCGGGGTCTGGGAGGGAGTTAGGGTGCGGGAGGCGCTCAGGGTGGGGTGCGGGGTCTGGGAGGGAGTTAGGGTGCGGGAGGCGATCAGGGTGGGGTGCGGGGTCTGGGAGGGGGTTGGGGTGCGGGAGGGCGCTCAGGGTGGAGTGCGGGGTCTGTGAGGGAGTTGGGGTGTGGGAGGGAGCACAGGGTGGGGTACAGGGTCGGTGAGGGAGTTAGGGTGCAGGAGGCGCTAGGGTGGGGTGGGGGGTCTGGGAGGGAGTTAGGGTGCGGGAGGCGCTCAGGGTGGGGTGCTGGCTCTGGGAGGGAGTTAGGGTGCGGGAGGCGCTCAGGGTGGGGTGCGGGCTCTGGGAGGGAGTTAGGGTGCGGGAGGCGCTCAGGGTGGGGTGCGGGGTCTGGGAGGGAGTTAGGATGCGGGAGGCGCTCAGGGTGGGGTGCGGGATCTGGGAGGGAGTTACGGTGCGGGAGGCGCTCAGGGTGGGGTGCGGGGTCTGGGAGGGAGTTAGGGTGGGGGAGGCGCTCAGGGTGGGGCGCGGGGTTTGGGAGGGAGTTAGGGTGCGGGAGGCGCTCAGGGTGGGGTGCGGGGTCTGGGAGGGTGTTAGGGTGCGGGAGGCGCTCAGGGGGGGGTGCGGGGTCGGGGAGGGAGTTGGGGTGCGGGGGGCGGTCAGGGTGGGGTGCGGGGGCTGGGAGGGGGTGGGGGTGCGGGGGGCGCTGAGGGTGGGGTGCGGGGTCTGGGAGGGAGTTTGGGTGCGGGTGGCGCTCTGGGTGGCTTGCGGGGTCTGGGAGGGAGTTAGGGTGCGGGAGGCGCTCAGGGTGGGGTCACGGGGTCTGGGAGGGAGTTAGGGTGCGGGAGGCGCTCAGGGTGGGGTG
This sequence comes from Mauremys reevesii, assembly GCF_016161935.1. Lineage (NCBI taxonomy): Eukaryota > Metazoa > Chordata > Testudines > Geoemydidae > Mauremys > Mauremys reevesii. The sequence continues at coordinate 19,942,040 of NC_052637.1, forward strand.
CGGGGTCTGGGAGGGAGTAAGGGTGCGGGAGGCGCTCAGGGTGGGGTGCGGGGTCTGGGAGGGAGTTAGGTGCGGGAGGGCGCTCAGAGTGGGGTGCGGGGTCTGGGAGGGAGTTACGGTGCGGGAGGGCGCTCAGGGCGGGGTGCAGGGTCTGGGAGGGAGTTAGGATGCGGGAGGGCGCTCAGGTTGGGGTGCGGGGGCTGGGAGGGAGTTAGGATGCGGGAGGCGCTCAGGGTGGGGTGCAGGGTCTGGGAGGGAGTTAGGGTGCGGGAGGCACTCAGGTGGGGTGCGGGCTCTGGGAGGGAGTTAGGGTGCGGGAGGGCGCTCAGGGTGGGGTGCGGGGTCAAGGAGGGAGTTAGGGTGCGGGAGGCGCTCAGGGTGGGAGTGCGGGGTCAGGGAGGGAGTTAGGGTGCGGGAGGCGCTCAGGGTGGGGTGCGGGGTCTGGGAGGGAGTTAGGGTGCGGGAGGCGCTCAGGGTGGGGTGCGGGTTCTGGGAGGGAGTTAGGGTGCGGGAGGGCGCTCAGGTTGGGGTGCGGGGTCTGGGAGGGAGTTAGGATGCGGGAGGGCGCTCAGGTTGGGGTGCGGGGGCTGGGAGGGAGTTAGGATGCGAGGCCCTCAGGGTGGGGTGCGGGACCTGGGCGGGAGTTAGGGTGCGGGAGGCGCTCAGGGTGGGGTGCGGGGTCTGGGAGGGAGTTAGGGTGCGGGAGGCGCTCAGGGTGGGGTGCGGGGTCTGGGAGGGAGTTAGGGTGCGGGAGGGCGCTCAGGATGGGGTGCGGGGTCTGGGAGGGAGTTAGGGTGCGGGAGGCGCTCAGGGTGGGGTGCGGGGTCTGGGAGGGAGTTAGGGTGCGGGAGGCGCTCAGGGTGGGGTGCGGGGTCAGGAGGGAGTTAGGGTGCGGTAGGGCGCTCAGGGTGGGGTGCGGGGTCAGGGAGGGAGTTAGGTTGCGGGAGGCGCTCAGGGTGGGGTGCGGGGTCAGGGAGGGAGTTAGGGTGCGGAGGCGCTCAGGGGGGGGTGCGGGGTGGGGGAGGGAGTTAGGGTGCGGGAGGCGCTCAGGGTGGGGATGTGGGGTGGGAGGTAGTTAGGGTGCGGGAGGCGCTCTGGGGGGGGTGCGGGGTCTGGGAGGGAGTTAGGGTGCGGGAGGCGCTCAGGGTGGGGTGCGGGGTCTGGGAGGGAGTTAGGGTGCGGGAGGCGCTCAGGGTGGGGTGCGGGGTCTGGGAGGGAGTTAGGGTGCGGGAGGCGCTCAGGGTGGGGTGCGGGGTCTGGGAGGGAGTTAGGGTGCGGGAGGCGCTCAGGGTGGGGTGCGGGGTCTGGGAGGGAGTTAGGGTGCGGGAGGCGCTCAGGGTGGGGTGCGGGGTCTGGGAGGGAGTTAGGATGCGGGAGGGCGCAGAGGCTCAGGGCTGGGGCAGGCAGGAGGTGCTGAGCACTTACCTGGGGCATCTCCTGTTTGGTGCAGGGTGTGTGCATGTGGCTCTGCGCAGTGCAGCACTGACCCCATGGCCACAATACTGGGAGTCTCCCCCACCTCACCCCCCTGGTGTGGCCCTGCGAGCACAGGCTGGAGGACTCAGGAGGAGCAGGGGCAGCCGTATGGCCAGCGGCCGGAGAGAAGCGGCCACTTCTCTCCAGCCAGCTTTGACGGGGAAAGCACCACTTCTTTCTGGCTGCTGGCTGTGCAGCTGCCCCTGCTACTCCATGGGCTGGAGGACTCAGGGCCGCATTCCGAAAGTGGCTTTTGAGCTGCAAGCCAGGGCCCCGGGGACCCCTTAGCCCAGGGTCCTGCAGCTCCTAAAGCCCCTGCATTCCGGGTGCCCCTGCCTGGGAGGGGGTGCAGCTTCCCCGCTCGCTCGTTCCCTCCCTCCTCTGGCCACCCCTTTTTTCCCCCCTCCGGCGGCACTCCTCCTGCCACGCCCCCCAATGGATCGTCTTGCGCGCACCCCACTTTGGAGACCACTGTGTTAGAGAGCTGTAACAGGATGAATCCGGATATATTCTTGGGTGGTAGACCTCCAAGAAAACCCTTACGCAGCAAGAATATGATTTTGGTGATGACAGTCTTTCCTTGAGCTACTTCTGAGTGATGTCTCCACATGGAGTTGGAGCAGAGCTGAGGGAAGTCTTGGAGGTGGAAAGCCCCTTCTTCCCCCAAACAGACAACCAAGCAACCAAAAATAAAGCAACCAAACCTGGATAGTTGCTGGGAAACAACTGAGGCCAAGAAGCTGTGACAGGCAGCTCTTAAAAACCTAGAGGACAAGTTTCAGAGAGAAATTGGAGTCAGAGTTGGTGGCTAGAATGACTAAGACATGACACTGTTCTCATCTTTTAGAGCAGTGGTCCCCAAACTTTTTACCTCGTGAGTGGGGACGCAGACGGGGTAAGGAAGCTGAGGCCACAGCTGAGGGCAGCTGTGGGGCTGGGAGCGGAGCCTCAGCTGAGGTCTCGCCGCGGGGCTGGCGGCCAGGATTGGAGCCTCAGCCAGGGGCTGAGGCCGACAGCTGGGGCACAGGGACGGAAGCGGAGCCCTGGGTGCAGGGCCAGCAGCCAGGGCCAGGAGTGGATCTGGGTGGCGCTCACATCCTGCCCCCCATGAGGGCTGGCATGCCCTACAGTTTGGGAAGCCTCGGTTTTAGAGTGTGTGCCAGCCACTCCTCTCCTGCACCTGAACTGTAAAAAGTAGAACTTTTGGATGGATGTAGGGGGGAGTTGGCGTAATTCTGGTCTGAATCCAGATGTCAGCAGAGGAAGGATCAGGGTAAAGATGAGTTCTAGAAGTGTACAGCACTGGAGAGAGGGGACACTAAGCCTGCAGCCTGCTGAGCACACACACTGTCCCCATGTGTCTGCAGACGTGCTTCTTGGAGCACCCAAGAGGCTGCGTGGTGCAGGGTGCTTGATCCCCTGCTGGCGGTGCCAGCAAACACCAAGGCAGCCAGGGGCCTGCTGCAATGCCACGCTGTTGGCGGGACCCCATTTCCGCCCAGGAGCCTGTCATGGCTGCAGAAAAATCCCCTGGTAGTTGCATATGGCCACGGTGGTTGCATATGGCCACAGTGGCTGTATTTGAGAATCGCTAATCTAAACCTGGGGCTATCCAATATTTTTATCAATGATCTGGAAGCCGGTATAAAATCACTGCTCATAAAATTTGCAGATGAGACACAGATTAGCAGAATGGTAAATAACAGTGAAGACAAGGCCGTCATACCGTGCAATCGGGATCATTCATAAATTCCAAGGCCAGAAGAGATCACTGTGATCATCCAGTCTGACCTCATGCATAACACAGGCAATAGAATGTTGTAAGCTGTGTTTTGACAGAGCTAAATGAATGCTTATACATCTAGGAACAAATAATATAGGCCATTCCTACAGAATGGGGCACTATTCCGTGGAAAGCAGGACCCTGGAAAGGATTGCAAGGTCACAGAAGACAAGTAACTCTGTGTGAGCTGCTTGTGTTATGCTGTGGCAAAAAGTGCTTGAATGTATAAACAGGGGAAGAGTAATTAAGAGTAGGGAAGTGATTTTACCTCTGTATCCTGCACTGGGAGGTGTTGGGATTTTGTGGTTCCCAGTTAGTCAGATGCTGGGCAGAATCAAGGGTCTTCGATTTGATTCAGTTTGATTCGATTCAGTTCAATGCAACAAGACTTTATTCACTGTGCACAAAGGGAGAGCCCCTGGTACAAAAATCAGCTAGAGTCCGTCCAGCAAGGAGCCCCTCCCATTGTTGTTTTATAGCACATGGCAGTTACATAACAAGTTACATAACACAAACCTCTAACCAATCATATTTAACCTTTCTATATACGGATTTGTTCATCACATGCTTATACTTCTCCATGCCACATGTTGCGCTCACCCTCCTCCCCTTGGCCTTCTCTAGAATGTTCCTAGGGCGGTGAGCCACAGCATGCTTCCCTATGCATAAGTACCCTGTAAATCACATTTTGTTTAAAGTGAACACAAGCATGCCCTTCAGAGGGAGATACTGGAATACTGTGTGTATTTCTGGTGACCACATTTTTAAGAGGATGTTGAAAAATTGGAGAGAATACAGAAAAGGGCCACAAAATAATTGAGGGGTGGAGAAAATGCCTTACAGTGATGAATTTAAAGAACTCAATCTGTTTATCTTATCAAAATTATCAAGCAGTAACTTGATCACTGTGCAGAAGTATCTTCACAGAGAGAAAATACTGGATATTAAAGGCTTCTTTAATCTATCAGAAACAGGCATAACAAGAACCAGTAGCTGGAAGTTAAAGCCAGACAAATTCGAATTAGAAATAAATCACACATTTTAATGGTAAGGATGATTAGCCATTGGAACAACTCAAGGGAAGTGATGGATTCTCTATCTCTTGATGTCCTCAAATCTAGACAGGATGCCTTTGAAAAGATCTACTTTAGGCAAACACAAGTTACTGGGTTCAACATAGGGGTAAGTGGGTGAAATTCTATGGCCCATGGTACACTGACGGTCAAATCATGACTTGAAAAATCTGTGAAATCAGTAATCTGTGAAGGAAACTTGACTGTAATGTATAGTATGGTGCAGATTAAAGGCTTGCTACTGCTAATATACCTGCCTTGTTTGCCATTAGGAGCCACTACTGCCAGCACATCCACTTCAGCTGTAGCTGCTGCTGATGTACCCACCCTGCTTTCAGCCACTCCCTCATGATTTTATTTCCTTTGTAGAAGATGCTTCAAATTCAATTTTTTTCTCCTTTGTAGACCAGTATTTTGTGCTGAGCAGACTTTATGGATGCTGGCTGTGTCTTCTACTATCTTCACACATATAAACTCCAAGCCAGGACTCCATTCTCAGAAGGCAGCAAATTACAACAAACACTGTGTGCCTCTCACTATGGGCAAAATGATTGGATTGCGAAAGAGCTGTTCATTCAACAAGTTGGACAGACCCAGAAAAACCTCGCATAGATGGAAAGATCTGCACTCTCTTTTATGGATTTTATAACAGTTGTGTTCACAGCAGTTCCCCCATTGCAATGCAATGCAAGCTGCTGAGCAACATGGTACAAACACTAGCAGAATGAATAAAAACTCTTTTTAAAATGTAGTATTAATTTAATATAAGAAAAATGGGGGTGGAGTTTTCACAGGTTTAAAGGGGGAATTGGTGTTACAGATATTAGCTGGAATAGCCAGTAATACTAAAAAAGAGATGGCAGCAAAGAATCCTGTGGCACCTTATAGACTAACAGACGTTTTGCAGCATGAGCTTTCATGGGTGAATATCCACTTCGTCGGATGCAAGAAGAAGTGGGTATTCACCCACGAAAGCTCATGCTGCAAAACGTCTGTTAGTCTATAAGGTGCCACAGGATTCTTTGCTGCTTCTACAGAACCAGACTAACACGGCTACCCCTTTGATACTTAAAAAAGAGATGTTCTTCTCTCCCTTATGTGAAATGGGTGCAAAGGCAAAAAATAGCCGTATACATCAGTCCACCTACACTGGCCCTATTGCCTGTCATGCCCCACTGGCTGGAGATTTTTTTCTCCTATTTAGATGATGAGCTGTATGTCAGTTTGAGATGATGTACAACAATGATGCTACCAGCCAGGCCCAGCCGGCCATTCTGAATGTGGATTTAGAAGAAGTGGGCCAAGATTTTCAGTAGTGACTGTCCCACAGTCTGGAATGGCTTATAACTGTGAGTGGTTATCTCAGAGCAGACGGTCAGAAAACGAGGGCAGATACCCCAAACTGTTGGCATGTGCTATGATTTGATTTTACCAAGCCAGTAACAAATGTGAACTCCTGAAACACTAGACCGGTCTTACCATGAAGTCACAGACAGTCCCATCAGACTCTTCTGTCTTGCCACCCAAACAAACTGAACTTTGTGATAAATGATTATTTAAACCAAAAATCATACATCAGTCCCAAGCGCCCGGTCACTTACCCCAGATCTTTTGGTACTCCAGATCTTACACCAAAGATAATGCTGGCAGCTAGTTCTATGGTAAACTAAAGATTTATTAGCTGAGAAAAAAGAGTGAGCGTTATTGAGAAGATAAAGCAGGTAAAATATATGTACAGCTGAGTCAGAGTCTATAATTACAAATACTAGCAGAGATGCAGTAATCTTCCAGTTTCCCAAAAGTCTCTCAGGGCTACCCAGAATAACTCTGGGGATCTTCGTCTTCTAGTTCAAGAGTTATTTTGTCCTGCTAGAATTCATATAGTCCAGAGATGAAGAATCTATTTCTGAATCCATATTTATAGTCTCTTCACACAGAAGCAAACTGACAGTGTCTCTCTACACATGTGGGCTTTTCCTTTGATGATGATGAGTGGGGAATGCACTTAGCTTTTGGACCTCCCTCACACATAGTTGCCACTTGCTTTGAAATTAGCATTTTCTGTTAAAGTTCTTAAGTCCTTCATTAGCATTTCACAAAATTTCTGTGATGGGTTATTTAGTTACATGGATACACACAATGTAAATGTTTGCTATTATAAAAGGAACAGGTAAGTGAAAACAATACAAGTATCATTCCACTAGTTTTCATGAAGTTTAAATATCTGAATACACACTTATACATTTAACACTTTGATCTATACTAACACACAAGTAAAGTGGCCTGGGTTCTGACCTGATATGGCACCTGGTTTGCCAGTGTCACAGTGACTACTGACTTTGGTGGCTTTGCTTTTTGGGTACCCCAAAAGGGGCCTTATTTTCAGCGGGTGAGTGCTTAGCACTGTCTTCAAAATATCCCCTTATTTTAAGGTTTTGGGCACCCAGAATCACTGGTCACTTTTCATAATGTTGGTCCTGGCATGTAAATCACACTCTCATTTAAGTTAAGAGGTTTATGCTGTTTCCTGTGTTAAACCAAAAGCCAGGTATTTTTGTGGTAAGTATTGTCTGGTCTTAAACTCTCTCATACCTAATTAAATCTTATATGTGTGTGGGTGCTGGTATTAGCACATACTTTTCACCCCATCAGCAGCTACTACCAACCAGTGGAGCTAAATCAGTGGCACCAGAGAATAAAGGTGGTGACAGACAGGCTTACAGACAAAGGAGATATGGGAGGAGGCAAGTTCAGAATGAAGGACTATGGGCATGGCTACACTTGCAGATGTAGAGCACTTTGAGTTAAACCAGCCTTCATAGAGCGCAGTAGGGAAAGCGCTGTAGTCTGTCCACACTGACAGCTGCAAGCGCACTGGCGTGGCCACATTAGCAGCTCTTGCCACAGCCACAGAGAGCAGTGCATTGTGGTAGCTATCCCAGCATGAAAGTGATTGCAATGTGCTTTTCAAATGGGGGGTGGGGTGGAGTTTGAGAGGGAGTGTGTTGTGTGTATGTGGGGGGAGAGAGAGTGGGTTTTTGGGGCTTGGGGGGAGAGAGAGTGGGTTTTTGGGGCTGAGAGCATGTCAGCATGCTGTCTTTTAAGTTCAGACAGCAGCAGACCTTCCCCCCCCCTCCCCCCCCCGCCCCTCTCTCTCTCACACAGCATTCCACTGTAATGGTTGCTTTGTCTCGGAGCAGATAAGCATGCCAAAGCTTTCAAAGGGCATATCCAAAACAATGTAAAGAGTGGCCACTTGACTTAAGGGGATTATGGGATGTTTCAGGAGGCTGATCAGAGCGCAGTAATGCAACATCTCATTCACACTGATGCTGGGGCGCTCCAATGGGGGCACATCAAACATTATTCTACTTGCTGAGGTGGAGTACCAGGAGTGCTCTAGCTGTGGAGTCAGAGCGGTCTACGTGCCTTGCCAGTGTGGACGGGTAGTGAGCTAGTGCGCTCGGGGCTCCTTTAATGCGCTGTAACCCGCAAGTGTAGCCAAGCCCTACAATTGCAACCTTTGGAGGCCTGCGTCATGGAAGGGAAGAGAGGCAAATAATTAGGGTGGAGTGGTAGTGACTTCATAGTTAAAATAAAAATTCTGCCATAACTGTATCACTTTAAACTGTTTTTTCCTGATAATTATTACAAGACCATACATGTACCTAGTGCTTCCCTTTTGCTGTCATTGACATATCTAAGTAGAAGTGAAGGTGGCACCCAGAAAATTGAAAGTTGTAAATTTAAACAAATGGAGTTATTAACTTTAACATTCTTAACATAATGCTTATCAGAAACCCTCTCTTTTATGTTAAAAGGAAGATATAATAAAAGGAAATGATACTTAGGCAGAAAGGGAAGGTAAGAAGTGAATGTAATCCTGGATCATACAAGGCATAAACAGTCCAGTCAAAAATAAACATAAAGAAAAAGATGGTCTTTAAGGAATGTCTGAAAAGTGGCCATGAACAAAACATGTGCATTAAAATTGTCAAAGTATTTGAATTTTCCATATTGGCTTGTTGCAAATCAGGTTCATGCATACAAAATAATACCACTTTACAGTTTTGAATGAGGTGTCTCACTCCTTTTGGATCCCTTTAGCAACAAATCTGTAATATTTTGGTATTTTGCGGCTCTGATCTTTTGCCTCCTCCATGTACTGATTACTACACTAGCAATGGCAAATTCTGTGTTTTATACAGTTTCAAAAGTGACACTTTTCACCACAGAAACTAATATGACCCCATGATTCAGGCAAATGGGTCGAGGAGTTTCCCAACAAGAGTTATTATGACAGAAGGTTTCAGGTACCCAGGTCCATGAAACAGGTTCAGCATTCCTCTGACTCAGAGTTAATTGAAGATGATATACTAACCAGACCAGTTTCCCAGCACATTATAAACATGGTTGTTTTTGCAGAGGCAAGGAATCAGAAAATGGAGATTAGGAGGATAGAAAGATGATGAGAATTATCTGAAAATGGTCTTCAGCAAAGCTTGCAGCTCTGATCCAGCTCAGTCCCTATGTTGTGAAGAACAGCATAGTTGATCCAGAAACAAAGCTGTTCCTGTAGACTATATTTTTGATGTGCAGAACTCTTTCTTTGAAGAAAAAGGCAAAAAAAAAAAAATCTTCCCACAAAAATAATATGCAAAATCAAATTAACATGTAGCCTACATTTACACACACTGAATAGGTATAGCTCAGGCTTTGGCTACACTTACACTTCAAAGCGCTGCCGCAGCAGCGCTTTGAAGCGCTAAGTGTAGTCAAAGCGCCAGCGCTGGGAGAAAGCTCTCCCAGCGCTGTCCGTACTCCACCTCCGTGTGGGGAATAACGTACAGCGCTGGGAGCCGCGCTCCCAGCGCTGGGGCTTTGACCACACTGGCGCTTTGCAGCGCCGCAATTTGCAGTGCTGGAGAGGGTGTGTTTTCACACCCTGCTGCAGCGCTGCAAATTTGTAAGTGTAGCCAAGCCCTTAGTGTCTTAGTGTAACAGTGATGTCTCCAAAATATCGGAACACTCACAACTAACTTACGTCCACATACAGTCTTATTCACAGATTTTACTTATGCCAGCTGAATAGGTATGCCGGCTCTTTAGGTTTCTACAAAAAATATAAAGTGGAATTAAAGTTGACGACATCAATCTGACATGTTTAGGAGCGACTGTATAATGTGCAGAGGAAGGTGCATGCCTTATTTAGTGTGGCTTGCAATTCATTTATTGAAATACCTTAAGAGACAAGACTTTCCTCTTCCTTTTTGCAAAGGAAGTGACAGAGAAGAGGACTTACATATGAAAATGGCATCAATCTAAGGTGGAAATCTGCTGGTTCACAAAAATTATCTCTGTCTGATCTGCATACTTACACCAATTTTGTGATTTTTTCATTTGATTTTTAAAAAGCCTGTAAAACATGTGAGGTAAAATCCAGTTTCTGTCAACATGAATGGCAAATCTCCAACTGACTTCAGTAGGGTCAGGATTTAATTTTTGGAAATGTAATCCAAGTGAAAAACTTGGTAGGTTAGAAGATAAGATTGGTTGACCAATAAAGAAATAACTGAATTTTTTCATTTCCTCTATTTGTTTGGAAAAAAATTAAAATATGAGCAATGAAAAATCAAGTTATGAATGATAAACATAAGACATGCTGTACTGGTTTATTTACTCTCTGTATATAAAGAAACAAACAGCAATTTATTCAACAAGACACAAAAATTAATAAAAAATTGTATTAATGAGACAGCCTTGCCACTGACAAATTATCTACTGATGCAAATGCTACAAATATATTTTCTAATAAATTGCAAAGAAAATATTTTAATGATCATTACTATTACAGTATATATTTTATGCTTCTCACCCTGTCACTGTATCAGTCAGATTACACAAAATCCCAAGTCATAGAACACTATGTATATGTCAAATACATAGTGTTCTTACATTGTTTTTAAAAAATTTTCATACTGTTACTCATGGATTAAACAGTACATCAGCAGGGGACTGGTTCTCCGATGTCAAGAGAGGTTTTTTCATTGACTTCAAGCCCCAAAGTACAAACTGTAAATTGGAGTTAAAGCTGTCTCTTGTTAATTAATTTGTATGTTTTACAGAATATTTGCTATCCATTTCTTTATGTACATAGTGTAGAAGAATGTTAAGTTGGTTATGTGCTTGTAATACAACTGTTAATTTTTCATTTAATATCTTTTGGTTTTCAGTGATGTCTTCATGGTTCAAACAATCTTATCTTGTAGCCAATGAAGATTTTTGTCAGGACTAATAATAAATATGTACTAAGAAAATGTAAAGTTCTAGACAGATATTTATAGACATTGGAACTGATCCTCACAACAGTTTTCTTGCCTTTCATTTGGGGGATGTGGGAGTTAAGGTTGACGGTAGAAAATAACAAACAGTAATAGAAGGCTGAGAACAGAACCTGGCTGAGGAGGGTAGTGCCAGATGGACACACTGCCAGAGACAGAGAGGGTTGTTGTTAATATTCCTCTTGGTTTTATTTTGTTTCAGACTCTGACTTACTCAGATTAGAAGTGCATGCTAGAATTTTGAGTGAAAGCTTCAGTCTATGACCTTTCTACTTAACCCATGTAACAAGCCTCCTGGTTTTGAACCCTGGAATAGATACCCCATATGTTCAAGACTCTTATCCCAAGCAGGAAACCTAATGATCTCCAAATCTGAAATCCTCCCTCACAGTTGACTTATGCATTGGTTGGTCTCTAGTATCAGCCTTCTCTTTTTGCTTGCACTTGGCACCAGAAGGACCCTTAAGAAGACCACCTGCGTTGTCTTCAGTTGTCTTAATAAATCCCTAGCATCTTTATCTGCTGTATCCTGTAACCCTCTGTTTGTATTGTTGGTTTCCATGTGACCCATAGTAAGTGGAAATCCCTAGTGTTCCTCAGGATATCCTTTGCTTTTCTTGTCAAATCCTTTGTCTTGGCACCTGGGAGGCAGCAGTAAGCCATTCTGTTCACATTCTGAGTCATGGATACAGTGTCTCAGGTTACCGTCTAATACTAATCAAATTCACAGAAAATCCAAAGCTAATGGGCAAAGCTAGTACTATGGAAAATAATTAAAGTTCTATAGGCTCTTGGAAAGGTACTAAAATAGAACACATAGAATGAAGTTTAATTGGGATAAATGCAAGAAAGATCTGACACACATAGAATCATAGAATCTTAGAACTGGAAGGGACCTTGAGAGGCCATCTAGTCCAGTCCCCTGCACTTGTGGCAGGACTAAGTATTATCTAGACCATCCCTGACAGCTGTTTGTCTAACCTGCTTTTTAAAATCTCCAATGATGGAGACTCTGCAATTTCCCTAGGTAATTTATTCCAGTGCTTAACCACCTGGACAGTTAGGAAGTTTTTCCTAATGTATAACCTAAACCTCCCTTGTTGCAATTTCAGCCCATTGCTGCTTCTCCTGTCTTCAGAGGTTAAGAAAAACAATTTTTCTTCCTCCTCCTTGTAACAACCTTTTCATACTTGAAAACTGTTATTGTGTCCCCTCTCAGTCATCTCTTTTCCAGACTAAACAAACCCAATTTTTTCAGTCTTCCCTCATAGGTCATGTTTTCTAGACCTTTACTCATTTTTGTTGCTCTTTGGACTCTCTCAAATTTCTCCACATCCTTCCTGAAATGTGGCGCCCAGAGCTGGACACAATACTCCAGTTGAGGTCTAATCAGAGCAGAGTAGAGCAGAAGAATTACTTTTCGTGTTTTGCTTACAACACTCCTGGTAATATATCCCAGAATGATGTTTGCCTTTTTTGCAACAGCGTTACACAGTTGACTCATATTTAGCTTGTGGTCCGCTGTGATCCCCAGATCCTTTTCTGCAGTACTCCTTCCTAGGCAGTCATTTCCCATTTTGTATGTGTGCAACTGATTGTTCCTTCCTAAATGGGGTACAGTACTTTGCATTCGTCTGTATTGAATTTCATCCTATTTACTTCAGACCATTTCTCCAGTTTTTCCAGATCATTTTGAATTTAAATCCGATCCTCCAAAGCACTTGCAACTCCTCTCAGCATGGTATCGTCTGCAAACTTTATAAGTGTACTCAGTATGCCATTATCTAAATCATTGATGAAAGTATTGAACAGAACCGGACCCAGAACTGATCCCTGCGGGACCTGACTTCTTATGCCCTTCCAGCATGATTGTGAATCACTGATAACTACTCTGTGGGAATGGTTTTTCCACCAGTTTTGCACCCACCTTATAGTAGCTCCATCTAGGTTGTATTTTCCTAGTTTGTTTATGAGAAGGTGATGCGAGACAGTATCAAAAGCTTTACTAAAGTAAAGATATACCACGTCTGCCGCTACCCCCCTATCCACAAGGCTTGTTACTCTGTAAAAGAAAGCTATCAGGTTGGTTTGACAAGATTTGTTTTTGACAAATCCATGCTGACTGTTACATATCACCTTATGTAAAATGGTAGAAAGTTTAGGTATCAAGATTCTTGGTTTCCAATAAACACCTATAGGATAGTGTAAGAGAGAACTGCAGAGAGGAGGATACTGAGAGTGGTTGGAGTAAATACATTCATTTATGTCATCTATAATATGATAATGTCTTTACAAGGACAAGTATTCTGTTTAGATGTATTGTTGCCGCAGTTAGAAATGGAAAGATCCTATCATATCACAGTCCATTGCCTTTAAAGGGAAGTTGTAACACTAGGGAAGGGATTATTCCTCCTATATAGCACTAAGGATGTCTGGGACAATGCATGAAGTTTAGGGTTCCATGACATATAAAGATAGTTCAAGATAAAATCGATAGAAAATTGTACCTCGTTTAAGAGCTGAATTTATGCATCATTTACAGGAAAGGCAACTAAGGGATGACATAATCACTGTCAGTAAATACCTGCCAAGAATTAACACACAGTTGATAGGGCAGGACCTGACATACATAAAAGAGCAAGGGGGAAAGTTTTAAAATGTATGATGACGTTATTAGTAATACATACGTTGACTTTTAAACATCTGAAGTCCCCAGGGCTGCTACTGAGAATGGGGGCTACATTCTCTGTTACCTTTTAAAAGGGAGAACTTGTAGCCATAAAAAGTTTTATAACCATGAGGTCAGTTAGACAATGGAGTGACATCAAGTATGTCTATTTGGCAGGTTAAACTGCAGATAGCACTCATGGAGATTCTGTGGAAACCTCAGTTCCCTCCTATAGCTATAGAGGGGGATAAGCCTGTGGCAATTGCCAGACTCGAGAATGGCCAGTACCAGAAATCCCACAGTAGGCAGCTATGGTGTAGTCTGCCATCATGAAATGCTCATCCTAAACCCTAGTAGAGTTGATTTAAACCCTGAAGCAGGAGGGTTTATATCCCTTCCAAAACAGCCTGCTCGGGATGGTGGCTAGTAGCAGAGTGTGATACTTACCCCCGGTGCACTGCTCTTGGTGAGAATGCACACCAACGACACAAGGAGTAAAGTGTGCACACGTACAAAAGCTATGTAATACCTGCCGTGGCTCTATGCCAACATAACTTAGGTCAGCAAAATTTTGTCTGATTGGCATGGCCATAGTCAGAGAGTCTTTGGTCAGAGCTTAGGGCATAGCTACATTTAAATTGCTACAGCTTCACAGCTGCTCTGCTGCAGATTTGCTGCTGTAGCACTTTAGTGTAGACACTACTTACGCTGACAGGAGGGCTTCTCCCATCAGTGTAGGTCAGTGGTTCTCAACAAGGGGTACGTGTACCCCTGGGGGTATGCAGACATCTTCCAGGGGGTACATCAGCTCATTTAGCTATTTGCCTACTTTTGCAACAGGCCACGTAAAAAGTACTAGCAAAGTCAGTACAAAGTAAAATTTCATACAGACAATTACTTGTTTATACTGCTCCATATACTGTACACTGAAATGTAAGTACAATATTTGTATTCCAGTGGATTTATTTTATAATTATATGGTAAAAATTAGAAAGGAAGCAATTTTTCAGTAATAGTGTGCTTCCACACTTTTGTATTTTTATGTCTGGTTTTGTAAGCAAGTAGTTTTTAAGTGAGGTGAAACTTGCGGGTTCGCAAGACAAATCAGACTCCTGAAAGGGGTGCACTAGTCTGGAAAGACTGAGAGCCACTGATGTAGGTAATCCACCTCCACCTTCCCAGGAGGTCTACACCTGGAGTTAGGTCGGGACAGCTATGTTTCTCAGGGTGAACATGCCAATGTAAGTTCTTAGTGTAGACCCGGGTTAGAGTCTCAGACTTTGTCTCTACACTCAAGTTTTGCAGCTTTAATTATGCTGGCATAGTTAAACCCTGCTACTGCAGATGCAATTATATGAGTATTAAAGTGCTTATTGGAAGAGCTTATTCTGGTTTGAAATATAAATGCATTATGAGTGTGGATGTACTGCCTTGGATTAGCTTGCATTGAGTTAAATAGGCTCTGTCAACTGAAGTCCATTATACAGACATACCTCATAATGCAGAATGTTGTGCGGTGCCCTCTGAACTATGGTAAAGAAACTCTGGAAGATGCATCAAGTGCTGATCAAGAAAGTTAGCGCCATCCAAGCAATGCAGAAAATTACCACCTGCCTAGGACATCTGCAATACAATACGGAGAGAGATGGACCCAAATTTAGAGGCCTTGTGCCTCCAGGAGAGTCACCTTGTACTCCCTGCCTGACCTCAGTGAGGGACTGCTACCTGGAGCTTCTGGAGTCACCCTTTCTCTCATGATGCTTCTTGCTCCCTTTTCAAAGCACACAGATGAGATTGCACCATGCCTTTGGTTTTTGTGACAGCAGAAGGTTTATTTGTTAAATTTTAATGTGTGAAAAAAGTATAAGGTAAAAGCCTAGGTGTGCTGTTTTGCCCTCCTTAGAAGCAATCCCCTCCCAAAGAAGATGTCAGTGTAAAAGTCTACATTGGGTTTTGTGTTTAAATCAGCATTCTTGACTTTCCTTATTAAGTAACTTATATCAAATCTCATATTATTTTGTCCCTATGTCACCCTGCATATTTACTGAGGACGGCCCCCTTATAAGAGAGTCCTCATCCCTTAATGAAAAATGATAAAGCTTCTACACATTTTAAAATGTTTATGTAACTAATGCCTTATGCATTCTTTGTCAAGTGCTGTATATAATAAAGTACACTCCAGCCAAGCCCCTTGAGAGAATTACAGACTGGGGGGTATGTGAGCTCAGTGTAAATTATTCTCTGCCTTAATTTACAGACGTCCACTTGGACACTTTTTCAGCAGAATCAAGTAAGTGTGAAAATGACTGTCTTTTATTAAGAGCAAAGATTTGGAAATGCAGTGTTATTAAATTAACTGAAATCCAGTTAATTGGAACCATTTATTCATTTTGCTACCTTGAATATGGACAAATTAGGAATATGAATGAAAGGCTCCCTGAGAGCCAAAAGAAACATTTTAGATAGTTGTTGGGAATAGAGAGGTGTTTTAAAATAGCGGGCATTAGAAAGAGGGATATACGGTTATGTACAGGTCCCACTTAGTAATTTTTTCATCACCAAATGTGGCAAGATTTCTGTAGGCTCACACAAACAGACATATCTTTATCTTCTTGGGGAATGAGAGATCCATTCTAGGTTCTGCTTGCTCTGACTGTTCATTGCACAAAAAGAAATCCTTTACTGTTAGGCTTCCCACAGCACTGCTCCCTAGACCGCATTGCACACTGAGGTAGCACTATTAGGGGAGTTGGGACCGGAGCAGAGAAGCAGCCTTTCAAGTATAGAGACACTGGGACTCAGGAACTGGGCACCCCTATCTCCCTATCATGTAGCACAGGCTACTTAATACTGCCCACTTCCCTAACAGCCCTACTCCTCCCAGGCCTACACACATGCCTATGTCCCCCTCCCTTCTCTGTCTGTACAACCCCATTCTTTCTCCCTGCCTCACTCTCCACTGCTCAGATGATGCAAAGCCATTGTAAATCCAGTTTAACTGACTGATACACTGTGTGAATCTGCCCAGTGAATTTGTCCCTAAAAGTCCCTAAAATAGAAAATTGATTTCAGGTTGATACTACAGCTTTTCAGAATATTAGTACTTGCACATGGCAGCATTCCCTTTGAGTGCCTTGTTTGGAGTTCATACATGACATCTTTAGTAATTTGAAAAACACAGACATTTCCAGACAAACCCTTCATTAAAATGGGGTTAAGGTTAGAAGTATACATAAGTAACTAAGGGTAAAAACATTACAGAGATGTGGCAACTATTCCAAAACAAAGCCTTACAGAGCCAGAAAAGTCGGAGTTAAGACTCAACTTAAAAGAAATCCACGCATGTTAAGGTGTGGGAATGCACAGATAAAGACACCCAAACATCCTTATCTCTGCCCTGTAGTGACACCAGGAGGGAAGGAATTTTTTTTTTAAACCAACCTAATATATCTTTAAAAATCTGGCTAATCCAATTGTAGACCACAAACACTAAAATGCATTATTGCAATTGAATGGGTGTTGAATGAGGTCAGAGCAGGATAGAGTTAAGGTTGTTTGGGTGTCCTAAGTGCACATTTCCAAATGTAAAATGTTGAATTTCTTTTAACTTTAACCTTTAATGTTAATGTCCTGACTCTGTAATGCTTGTGTTTGGATTAATTACACCATCATTGTAATGTGTTATGCCCTTAAATTACTGATGTGGTACTATGTAGTGTAGTTGTAGTCATGTTGGTCCCAGGATATTAGTGAGACAAGGTGGGTGAGGTAATATCTTTTATTGGACTAACTTCTGTTGGTGAGAGAGACAAGTTTTCCAGATTTCAGAGTGGTGGCCGTGTTAGTCTGTATCAGCAAAAAGAACGAGGAGTACTTGTGGCACCTTAGAGACTAACAAATTTATTTGGGCATAAGCTTTCATGGGCTAAAACCCTCTTCATCAGATGCATGCAGTGGAAAATACAGTAGGAAGATATATATACACAGAGAACATGAAAAAATGGGTGTTGTTGCCATACCAACTCTAACGAGACTAATCAATTAAGGTGAGTTGTTAGCATCAGGAGAAAAAAAAACTTTTGTAGTGATAATCAGGATGGCCCATTTCAAACAGTTGACAAGAAGGTGTGAGTAACAGTAGGGGCAACATTAGCATGGGGAAATAGTTTTTACTTTGTGTAATGACCCATCCACTCCCAGTCTTTATTCAGGCCTAATTTAATGGTGTGCAGTCTGCAAATTAATTCCAGTTCTGCAGTTTCTCCTTGGAGTCTGTTTCTGAAATTTTTTTGTTGAAGAATTGAGACTTTTAGGTCCATAATTGAGTGACCAGAGAGGTTGAAGTGCATAGAGACTGTCCGGTTTGGCCAGTGTACATGGCAGAGGGGCATTGCTGGCACATGATGGCATATATCACATTGGTAGATGTGCAGGTGAATGAGCCCCTGATGGTGTGGCTGATGTGATTAGGTCCTATGATGGTGTCCCTTGAATAGATAAGTGGACAGAGTTGGCAAGGGGCTTTGTTGCAAGGATAGGTTCCTGGGTTAGTGTTTTTGTTGTGTGGTGTGTGGTTGCTGGTATTTGCTTCAGGTTGGGGGGCTGTCTGTAAGCGAGGACTGGCCTGTCTCCCAAGATCTGTGAGAGTGAGGGATTGTCCTTCAGGATAAGAAAAAGCAGAAACGACACTAAACTATCTAAATTACTACATGCCACAAGGGGCCACAGCAGTGGTTCCCTTAACTCACCCAACAATATTACCCGGCAGAAGAGTCTGTCCTATCTCGGGGCCTCTCCTTCTGCCCCTCCACCCCCACGAACATGATGCAGTTCTGCGGTGACCTGGAATCCTACTTTCTACGTCTCCAACTCAAGGAATATTTCCAACACACCTCTGAACAGCACACTAATCCACAGAAACTTTCCTACCAACACTACAAAAAGAAGGCTTCTGCATGGACTCCTCCTGAAGGTTGAAACAACAGACTGGACTTCTACGTAGACTGCTTCCACCAACGTTCAGGGGCTGAAATTGTGGAAAAGCAGCATCACTTGCCCCATAACCTCAGCTCTGCAGAACACAATGCCACCCGCAGCCTCAGGAACAACTCTGATATAATAAAAAAGGCTGACAAAGGAGGTGCTGTCGTCATCATGAATAGGTCGGAATATGAACGAGAGGCTGCTAGGAAACTCTTTAACACCACATTTTATAGGCCATTACCCTCTGATCCCACTGAGGGTTACCAAAAGAAATTACACCATTTGCTCAAGAAACTCCCTGAAAAAGCGCACACACACCCCTAGAACTCCGACCAGCGTTATTCTATCTGCTATCCAAGATCCAGAAACCTGGAAGTCCTGGATGCCCCGTCATCTCAGGCATTGGCACCCTGACAGCAGGATTGTCTGGCTATGTAGACTGTCTCCTCAGGCCCTATGCGGCCAGCACTCCTAGCTATCTTGAAGACATCACTGACTTCCTGGGGAAACTACAATCCATTGGTGATCTTCCAGAAAATACCATCCTGGCCACTATGGATGTAGAAGCCCTCTACACCAACATTCCACACAAAGATGGACTACAATCCGTCAGGATCAGTAATGTCACAGCAAACCTGGTGGCTGAACTTTGTGACTTTGTCCTCACCCACAACTCTTTCACACTCGAGGACAATGTATACCTTCAAGTCAGCGGCACTTCTATGAGCACCCGCATGCCCCACGGGATGCCAACATTTTTATGGCTGACTTAGAACAATGCTTCCTCAGGTTTCGTCCCCTAATGCCCCTACTCTACTTGTACTACATTGATGACATCTTCATCATCTGGACCCATGGAAAAGAGGCCCTTGAGGAATTCCACCATGATTTCAACAATTTCCACCCCACCATCAACCTCAGCCTGGACCAGTCCGCACAAGAGATCCACATCCTGGACACTACAGTGCTAATAAGCGATGGTCTCATAAACACCACCCTATACCAGAAACCTACTGACCGCTATACTTACCTACATGCCTCCAGCTTTCATCCAGACCACATCACACGATCCATTGTCTACAGCCAAGCTCTAAGATACAACCGCATTTGCTCCAATCCTTCAGACAGAGACAAACACCTACAAAAGCTCTATCAAGCATTCTTAAAACTACAATACCCACCTGCCAAAGTGAAGAAACAGATTGACAGAGCCAGAAGAATACCCAGAAGTCACCTACTCCAGGACAGGCCCAACAAAGAAGGTAACAGAATGCCACTAGCCGTCACCTTCAGCCTCCAACTAAAACCTCTCCAGCGCATCATCAAGGATCTACAACGTATCCTTAAGGACAATCCCTCACTCTCACAGATCTTGGGAGACAGGCCAGTCCTCGCTTACAGACAGCCCCCCAACCTGAAGCAAATACCAGCAACCACACAACAAAAACACTAACCCAGGAACCTGTCCTTGCAACAAAGCCCGTTGCCAACTCTGTCCACTTATCTATTCAAGGGACACCATCATAGGACCTAATCACATCAGCCACACCATCAGAGGCTCGTTCACCTGCACATCGACCAATGTGATATATGACATCATGTGCCAGCATTGCCCCTCTGCCATGTACATTGGCCAAACCGGACAGTCTCTATTCAAAAGAATAAATGGACACAAATCAGACGTTAAGAATTATAACATTCAAAAACCCGTCGGAGAACACTTCAACTTCCATGGTCACTCAATTACAGACCTAAAAGTCTCAATTCTTCAACAAAAAAACTTCAAAAACAGACTCCAAGGAGAAACTGCAGAACTGGAATTAATTTGCAAACTGGACACCATTAAAGTAGGCTTGAATAAAGATTGAGAGTGGATGGGTCATTACACAAAGTAAAAACTGTTTCCCCATGCTAATTTTTCCCCTACTGTTACTCACACCTTCTTGTCAACTGTTGAAATTGGCCATCCTGATTATCACTACAAAAGTTTTTTTTCTCCTGCTGATAATAACTCACCTTAATTGATTAGTCTTGTTAGAGTTGGTATGGCAACAACACCCATTTTTTCATGTTCTCTGTTTATATATATTTTCCTACTGTATTGGCAACTGCATGCATCTGATGAATAGGGTTTTAGCCCATGAAAACGTATGCCCAAATGAATTTGTTAGTCTCTAAGGTGCCACAAGTACTCCTTGTTCTTTAAGCTTTCCAGACACACACAGCTCTTCTGTATGTCTGGGAAAGTTCCTCCCAGCATCGCAGCTAAATGCAAGGTGGAACAGATTGTTTAACATACGTAGTTAGCACATATTGTAAGAGACCATTCAAAGTAGATTTCAGAGTCTCAGCCGTGTTAGTCTGTAGCCGCAAAAAGAACAGAAGTACTTGTGGCACCTTAGAGACTAACAAATTTATTTGAGCATAAGCTTTTGTGGGCTACAGCTCACTTCATCACATGAAAAGGTGAGAGTTCCTCTACCAACTCTAAGAAGCTAATTAATGAAGATGAGCTATTGTCAGCAGGAGAAAAAAAACTTTTGTAGTGATAGAGTGATAGTGAAATAGAGCCATTACACACATTGAATCTATTTTCCCATGTTAAGTATCCTCACACCTTCTTGTCAAAGTGTCTTAAATGGGCTATCTTGATTGTCACTACAAAAGTTTTTTTTTCTCCTGCTGACAATAGCTCATCTTAATTAATTAGCATCTTAGAGTCAGTAGGGGAACTCCCACCTTTTCATGTTCTCTGTATGTATATATATCTCCTCACTATGTGTTCCATTCTATGCATCTGATGAAGTGGGCTGTAGCCCATGAAAGCTTTTGCTCAAATAAATTTGTTAGATTCAAAGTAGAGTGGCCATTAACACCTCTACAGTCATAGGACAAAGAGAGGGGATAGTGAGTTACAGATTGTTGTAATAAATCACAAATCCAGTGTCTCTGTTCAGTCCATGATTGTTAGTGTCTAGCAGAATGATGAATTTAAGTTCACAAGCTCAGTTTTTGAACACGTTGTGCAGGTTTACTTTGAGGATGAGGACTGATAGGTCAGTGATCACTTTGTGAAAAATGTTCACCCACAGTTGATAGGGTGTTTTTTGTCTTTTATCATTTTCCTGTGGGTTCATGTGAGAGCATAGTGATTGTCTGGTTTCACGTACACCTCTACCTTGATATAACGCTGTCCTTGGGAGCCAAAAAAGCTTACCGTGTTATAGGTGAAATCGTGTTATATTGAACTTGCTTTGATCCACTGGAGTGCACAGCCCAGCCCGCCCCCGCCCCACCCCTGGAGCACTGCTTTACCATGTTATATCCAAATTCTTGTTATATCAGGTGGCATTATATCGAGGTAGCGGTGTAGTTGTTATTGGGGCATCTAATGCCCTCAATAAGGTACACCACATGTGCTAGGCATGCATAGGACTCGTGGATCTCAAAAGGTGTTTTGTAGGGGATGTTGATCATTTTAGCAGTGGAGGTATGTCTGCAGGTTTTGCATCTGTTCTGGCAGGGTCTGGTGCCGTTTTGAGTTGGTGTGTCCTGCTTTATAGGGAGTTTGCTTGATGATGAGATGATGAGCTTGGAGAGGTTTGGGGGGAAGGGTTGTCTGAAGGTCAGAAATGGGGGTTCAGGAACTATTTCTTTCAGGACGGGGTCCCCATCAAGTATGGGTTGTTATTGTTTGGTGATACCCCGTGTGGTTTCCTGTGTGGAGTAGCAGGTGACAACTAGGGATGTGTGGTCAGAGCGGATTTTATTTCTGTATTGAAGCAGGCCCTGTTAGGGTATTTGAGTGGCCCATTCCATGATGAGATCTACTTCTCTGGTGGAGTGTCCTTCTTTGGTGAAGTCAGTTTTAAGTATGTTAAGGTGTAGATCTTGGATTTTCTCCTCAGAGCATATTCTGTGGTATCTGAGTGCCTTGCTGTAGACACAACAGATTTCTTAGCGTGTTTGGATCTGTGAAGGTAGGTGTGATGATCCGTGGGTTTCTTGTATATGGTTGTCTGTAGGGTTCTGTTGCTGAAGCTGATCGTGATGTCGAGGAAGCTGATGCTAGTGTTGGTGTGTTCCACAGAGAATTTAATGGATGGGATGGTGATTGTTTTAAATTGTGGTGGAAATCCATGAAGGAGTTTAACCTGTTGGTCCAGAGGATGCAAATATCATCAGTGTATCTCAGGTATATTGTTGGTTTCGTTGTGCATTTGTCTTGGAATTCTTCTTCAAGGTGACCCATGAAGAGGTTGGCATATTGGGGAGCAGTCTTTGTACCCCTGGCTGTTCCCATGGTTTGGATAAAGTGTTTGTTGTTGAACGGAAAGTTGCTATGGGTGAGGCTGAAATGGATGAATTTGGCAATGTGTGTTGGTGTGGATATCTGAGTGTTCTCCGCTAACTTGTAAATATTTGAAACAGCCAGGTATGCTGCTGTTGTTGTATAGGGAAGTGACATCCCTGATGATGAGGACAATGTTCTGAGGGAGTAAGTTAATACTGTGCAGCTTGTGGAGGATGTCGTGGAGATAGCTGGCCCTTTGTGATGTGGTCTGTCAGCCTTAACTCCATTTTAGCATTGTTTTTTGTCTGGAAGTTGCTGGAGAGCACATATTGGCATGTACAAGGAAGAACAATAGTTGTACTACTTTTATAGATTCTTTCATCCACTGATTTCAAGTGCTTTACAAATGTTACTGGACATCTCAACACTCCTGTGACATGAGAGTTTTGAGATGTGCATTTTACAGATAGGGAAAAACGCAGGTGCAGTGAGGTCAAGTGATGGGGAAAAATGAAGGTGCAGAGAGGCAAAGTGATGTACCCAAAGTCATATAGTGAGTTGGGGTGAGTTAGGGAATGAATTCTGATTTCATTCCTCTTTTCTTGCCACTAGCATTGTGTGCTAATGCTAATGTGAAATACATTTCCCTTTCCTTACATTTTATGTTTTGGGGATTTTTTGTTTGTTTGTTTGTTCTGGTTCATTCCAGATGCTTGCAGAATAGGATATTTCATTGCCCACAAAAATTTTACTTTCTGTTCATTTCTCCCAGGTAAACGCAAAGCATTGAAGTTGAATTTTGCAAATCCACCTTTCAAATCCACAGCAAGATTTACTCTAAATACGTCTGGAGTTCCTTTCCAAAATCCTCACATGTGAGTATAAAATCAAGGCTCCACTGATGAAACAATTCTGAAATTATTCTGCTAACGTAATATTAATTTAAAAGTAGTTTCATTGCTTCAGTTATATTATAGGCTGTTAAAAAAAAACCACTAGTTCGAATCAGCGTAAAAGGGTTTGTTTTAATGAGTTTTAATAAATTAGAAAAAAGAATAAGCTAGGACTCCTCCTGTCTTAAATTGGGGCTACTGCCTTTCAGGATTGGATAGAGAGCAGTCACTTAAATTATAGCTGATACACAAGCAGATTGTGCCTATAACTAATTTCCAGTTCTGTTCACTGTCATTTTCCTGTCTCTCTATTCAGTGCTTATTGCTTTTCATTAAAGATGAGTTCTTGTTCCTATCTTTACTTGTGAAAGACATATAAATGTGATATACTGTGTAGCACTAAAATGAAAAGTAGTAGACTGAAAAATGTAATTTTACCAAAATCCATATCTTGGGGAATTACTTAGTGACTAGATCTCACTGAATTTCCAAGCAAGATAGTCAGGGATAGTTTTATGTAAAAGTTGAATGTAAGTGGAGAACAGAACTGCTTCTGACATTAAACATGATAAAATGTCACAGAAAATATTAGCTTTGTATCCTCAGATCCACCAATCTGGATTGATGGGTGACCCACCCACAACCTGTAAGTGTGGCAGAACTCAGCTAGTGTGCAAAGATGTCCCTAATTTTTCCTCTTCAGGTTTCTTTACCAGATATCAAGAGTTTTGCCAAAGGCGAGTCTCAGAGACTGTCCCTGACGTTTCCCCAGCTGTCTATGGTGCTCCTGGACTCTTTGGTGGTGTTTTTGTTTTTAATATGCTTCTGCTTTGCATGTTGCTGCACCCTCCCTTTAGCTCAGTGCTTCCCCAGAATATATTCCCTGAGGTTTGTTCCTGTCTCCGGTAGCTCCCTCTGTTTTGGAGCTTTTTGAGCAAGTTTCAGCTGAGTTAGGAAAATATTTCTGATACCCAAGTAGTCAGTGCTGGTAGGTGAAAAATATAGAAACCTCCTGTGAAACACTTCAGCAGATCTCAGGGACATCATCCTCCCAGAACCGGGATAGAGGTGTCCAGCTCTCTTTTCCTTAAAATGCCCTACGCTTTGGGGCCATTCTCTCCCTCCCCTTTTAAGCACAAACAGACTGTGTCATTGGCTGGAGGATTCCAGAATTTTCCAGCTAGTTAGTCTCTTTGTCTCTGATGATTTTCCACAGGAGGCTACCTTGGAGCCTTTCCTTTTTTCAGGCCCCTCTCTCCACCCTGCTTCATAAAGTATTCAGTCTCCCCTAGTGGGTCATCTCTAGTGACTTGTCTTCACAGTGTACCTACCTCCAGTGGTCTCTGTCTTGGAGTCTATCTGGGAAATAGTGGTTCCTGTCAAGCACGGAAGAATCTTCTGCTGGAAGCAGTGATATCTTAAGTTCCATATTTATGTAAGTGACTCTGGTCACATTGCTCTTTAGTAAGTACTACTCTGGTGATGTGGGCATTGCAGTTGTGAAGGGGGCTGGAGACCAGGATTGGTTCTCTGGAGCACAGTGAATTTGGACTTGTTCTGGGTTAGATACAGTGTTAAACTAACAGAAGGTGAAGATGGAACCATGTGTCTGCTATGTCTGTTTGAAGGGTGGATTAGCTCATTTTTATAGACTCAGAGAGGTGTGTGACCTGCCTCATCTTGGATTGTGTTTCAGGATTGTTTCTTGCTGTGGGAGGCCTGGACAAGCTGAGAGAACATCTTTTTTTATCCTTGTGCTCTTTATCGTTGTCCTTTCTGGGTTCTCTTTCTCAAAGACAACACTCTTGTCTTTTGATTGTACTCCTTGCCCAGATCCGCAGGTCCGTGCTTCTGTACACACTGGTGGGCTGTGGCATGTGACTCCAAATGCGCTTTTCCCTCTGTGGAGAGGCCTCTCCAGTCCCTGAGATGGGTGGGAATTGTTTTTTTAACTTTTGATGAGAACGATTGCTGGATGATTGATGTGGATTGGATATTTCAGACCATCTGGCTCCCACTTTTCAAGGGCCATTCTGACTGAGGTTGTTTTCTATTTATTATGTTGCTGCTTCTTCTCCAAGCCTTGTGGATTGAGTGGTGTTCAGCTTTTTGGTTTCATGCGTCAGTGCTGGCTCAGCACAGTAATGCTGACTTCCCCTGTCTTGATGGGTTTTGCTGTATACATCCCGTTGGTCCTGATGGGTGGATCTGAAGATACAGAGAGGTTAATTTCTCACATGAAATTTAGGTTTCTGTGACTTGGATCCACCAATCCGGAGGCTGTCCCATTGTATCTGTCTCCAAAAGGGCAGAATTTGGTGTTGTCAAATTATTCTTTTACCCTTTTCTTCTTTGAACTCTGGAAATAACTTATGGGAAGCTGAGAGGAAGCGATTAGTAGTGACCAACAGGTGCCACAAAATGTAATTGCCTATTAGTTGTATTCTGCTTGATTGACAGGTTGTGATCGGGGAACTGATCAGGCTGGATTGGTGGATTTTCAGGTAAGAAATTGTGGTTTCTTATTATGCAAATGAAGAGAAGGGTAATGAATGGGGTTTTCTGTTCTGTTGAGGCTTATCAAGAAAGAGGAAGTATCCGTATAAATTCTGCTACTGAAACAAAGACGCCACTACAGAAATGGTGATCAAAGTTTATTCCACAGGCCAAATGTGTCCTTCGGAATTCCACAGTGTAGGCTGAAGTCACCCTTATGTTTCATTCAGAGGAACACCATCCAAAGACCACAGTTCTCAACAAGCAGTGCTCTCCATACTGAGCTAAATGATCTGACAGAGCTGCCTGTCGGCTTTTAAAGTCTTTGTGAGCCGTACCTCTACTAAATATGAGGATGTCTGCAACCCAGTCCATTTTTATGCAGCCTAGGTGTGGCCCTCCTACTCCTGCCAGTGGGCAGAGATTAGATCCCCTCCCCCACACTCTCCATCTGTGAGCTCTTCCTGTCATCTTGTTGAAAAAAATGGAGAACAATGTGAAAAAATAGCATCCGAGATAACCTTGAGTTAGGAGCAGAGTTTTAGCTTCTGTGATTCTGAGGCAGAGCAGTAGCTGTGTGCGTTGGCTGAATGGTGCCGGAGGGAGGGGAAATATCAGTACTAAACCAGCTGTAAGTGCTTCAGGAAGAGATTTGAGTTACACAGGGAAGCTTCCACAATGACAGCTGTGTTGTGCTTGGCTCAGTTCACTGTAATGAGCCAAAGCAGCAAAGAATCCTGTGGCACCTTATAGACTAATAGACGTTTTGCAGCATGAGCTTTCGTGGGTGAATGCCCACTTCGTCAGATGCAAGAGTGGAAATGCATCCGACGAAGTGGGCATTCACCCACGAAAGCTCATGCTGCAAAACGTCTGTTAGTCTATAAGGTGCCACAGGATTCTTTGCTGCTTTTACAGAACCAGACTAACACGGCTACCTCTCTGATACTTGACACCATGTAATGAGCCAATCATTTTCTTTAATAGTAACTAAATATCTCAAGTTTTTGAAAGAAAGTAGATTTTTTTGGGCAGTTTCAGTATGTGACCTGGGGTAAAATTTTCAAAAGCGACTTTGCTTCAGATTTTTAAAGGTATTTAGGTGCCTAATTACCTTTAAAAATATGGGCTGTAGGCATTTAGGAGCCTAACCCCAGGACTCTATGTGTGGTGATAGAGGGATCACACACTCACCTCCTAGCCCATTGGGGAAGTCAGTCAGGGTATCCCTGCAGGAGTTATGCTCCATTTCAAGGGACCAGAAAGTTGAGAGAAGAGGATGTTGATTAACCAAATACCCTGTGCAATTACTCAGTGCAGAAAATGGAGGGTAACATCCATTGGAGTCAGTGGCAAAACTCTCATTGACTTAAGTGGGGCTAGGATTTCACCCTAAACATCTTCTAAATTTGGGGTAAATCTGTTAAGATCTGGGGGCGGAGTTAGATTCACTTTAAATAGGAGCCTGACTCAGAGTGACTTGGACTGAGATTACAAACTGGGATGTATTTCAAAACAAAGCCCTAACCAGTTTGGAGCTTGGCTCCCTGAACACCCCCTCCTACATGATCTCATGGGGCAACACCACCTTAACGAAGTCAGCAGAGGAAGGGGAGGAGTCATCGCCTCTGGACCTTACTTGGTCTGACAGAACCTGGATTTTAACTTAAGGGCAGAGGGTGCAGCTCTTCTGAAATACCAGGCTCCTATTGAATGGCTGGATGCAGTCGGAGGTTACTTTTTGAAGTGTCTTAGTGTTGGTTGGGTTAATCTCCCATGGACAATTCATGCTAAAGATTTCTTCTTTAAAAACTCTCTTCCCCTGAATAAAGGGCCCGTGGCTGCTAGGCATGGATGCTTCTGAGAAATCAAGTTAGTTGCCCTTGTTCTGGATGACATTGGTGTGGCTGCTTTATGGGAAGGTCTGGACTGGAGGATGTCAATGTCAAGCATCTAATACAGAGGTCTCTAACCTTTTTACGCAGAAGATCACTTTCTGAATTTAAGTGCAACCTAGGAGCTACCCCACCCCTTCCCTGAGGCTCCGCCCCTTCCCCAAAGCCTCCCCCACTTCTTCCACACCCCTCCCCCCCCGTTGCTTGCTCTCCCCCACCCTTACTCAGTTTCACCGGGCTGGGGCAGGGGGTTAGGGTTCAGGAGGGGGTGTGGGCTCTGGGCTGGGGACGAGGGGTTTGGAGTGTGGGAGGAGGCTCCGGCTGAGCCTGGGGCAGGGTGTTGGGGTGCAGAAGGGGGTGAGGGGTCCACGCTCTGCAAGGGAGTTTGGGTGCAGTGGGGGGCTCCGGGCTGGGGCAGAGTGTTTGGGCTGCAGGAGAGGTTGCGGTATGCGGGCTCTGGGAGGGTGTTTGGGTGCAGGAGGGAGCTCTGGGCTGGGACAGAGTGTTGGGATGCAGGAAGGGGTATGGGGTGCTGGCAGTGGTACGGGGGTCAGGGCTGGGGCAGGGGATTGGGATGTGGGAGGGGGTACAGGGTGCAGGAGGGGGTATGAGATGCTGTCTCTGGGAGGGGGCTCAGGGCTGGGGCAGGGGTTTGGGCTGCAGGAGGGGATTTGGGGTACAGGAGGGGGTTCAGGGTGTTGGCTCTAGGAGGAGGCTCAGGGCTGGGGCAGGGAGTTGGGGTGAGGACTCCCACTGGGCAGCTCAGTCAGTCGTGATGGACTGGTTCGTGACCACTGATCTAACGGAAGGGATTAGAGTGGAGGATTTTAGAGTGAAGATGGATTGTAGTTCTTCCTACTGTACATGGCTATTGGATCATGAGTAGGGCGCCGTGTCTGTCATGCAGGTCACGGATTCCTTGACTTTCCACAACCTCTATGACTTCTGCAGCAGCCAGAGTGGCTGATCCCAGGGCCACTCAAGCAGCTGGCTCCGTGGCCTGCTGCTCAGGTGGCCCCAAGGCCAGCCACACCAGCCGCTGTTGGAGTGGCCCTGGGGCTAGCCAAGCAGAGCCCACACAGACAGCCAGAGAAGCTGCTGTTGGCGATTCCCAGCAGCTGGTGCCGCTGGCCTCAGCCCCAGTCTCCCCGGAGCTCCCCCCAGCAGCGCCCCTCCCCTCAAGATTTGGCCAGGGGTATTTATAGTATAAGTCATGGACAGGTCACAGGCCATGAATTTTTGTTTTGCCCGTGACCTGTCCATGACTTTTACTAAAAATGCCCATGACTAAATTGTAGGCTTAATCATAAGCCTTACCACTTAATAAAGCCTAAAAAGAATGAGCAGTTTGTTTAGCCCCAACTGTGGCCATGATTACATGTGTCTATTTAATGAGTTTAGTATGGATATTCTGGCATAGAATGATGCTTTTTTCCTGCATAGCTGTACAGTACTTAGCACTGTCATCATGATAATATAACGCAAAGGCAGAGAAATACCATAATATGTAATTGTTTTGATGAGCTTTAAAAATACTGTATCTATTCAAGTGATTTATGTTGATGAAAAACAAAATTCATAGTATTTACATTATGCAGAGTGCAAGGTCTGTGCAGTGTTTCTGATCAGCTAATTATTCTGCCTCTTGGAAATAAAAAGTTTTGTTTAGAAAGACAGTATAATTCATCTAAATGCTATGTTGATAGCCAAGGCCCTGATTCAGGAATGCACTATACATATAAAATGATGGGGTCTAAATTAGCTGTTACCACTCAAGAAAGAGATCTTGGAGTCATTGTGGATAGTTCTCGGAAAACATCCACTCAATGTGCAGCAGCAGTCAAAAAAGCGAACAGAATGCTGGGAATAATTAAGAAAGGGATAGATAATAGGACAGAAAATATCATGTTGCCTCTATATAAATCCATGGTATGTCCACATCTTGAATACTGTGTGCAGATGTGGTCACCCCATTTCAAAAAAGATGTATTGGAATTAGAGAAGGTTCAGAAAAGGGCAACAAAAATTATTAGGGATATGGAATGGCTTCCGTATGAGGAGAGATTAATAATACTGGGACTTTTCAGCTTGGAAAAGAGACGGCTAAGGGGAGATATGATTGAGGTCTATAAAATCATGACTGGCATAGAGAAAGTTGATAAGGAAGTGTTGTGTTCTCATAACACAAGAACTAGGGATCACCAAATGAAATTAATAGGCAGCAGGTTTAAGACAAATAAAAGGAAGTATTTCTTCACACAACGCACAGTCAACCTGGATGTTGTGAAGGCCAAGTCCATAACAGGGTTCAGAAGAGAACTAGATAAATTCATGGAGGATAGGTCCATCAATGGCTGTTTGCCAGAAGCTGTGAATGAGCGACAGGGGATGGATCACTTGATGATTACCTGTTCTGTTCTTTTCCTCTGGGGCACCTGGCACTGGCCACTGTCGGAAGACAGACTACTGGGCTAGATGCACCTTTGGTGTGACCCGATAGGTCCGTTCTTATGTTCACTTAAACACTTGCATAAGTCTATGCCATTTAAGCATGTACTTAACTTTAAGCATGTGCTTATGTTCCATTGAAGTCAATAGGATTTAAGCACAAGCTGAAGTGTTGTCTTGAATAAGGAGGCTGCCCTTGATGGGGGCCTGACAAAAAGGTAAAAGTGAGTATTATGGATGAGGTGCTTTACTTAGCTGTGAGGTGTGTGAGGCAATACACAATCCTTCCATGGTCACACTTTTTATTATAAAAAGCAACGAAGAGTCCTGTGGCACCTTATAGACTAACCGATGTATTGGAGCATGAGCTTTCGTGGGTGAATACCCACTTCGTCGGATGCATGTCATCAGACTCATGCGTTTGACGAAGTGGGTATTCACCCACAAAAGCTCATGCTCCAATACAAATGTTAGTTTATAAGGTGCCACAGGACTCTTTGTTGCTTTTTACAGATCCAGACTAACACGGCTACCCCTCTGATACTTTTTGTTGTGGTTGCATTTATAGTTTATAAAAGGTTAATCAATGATTAATGGACATATACATGTTACAGACATTTCTAGTATGTGTTACAGATGATTATAAACATTGGTGGAAGGTGTTAGAAATGGTTATTAGCCATGATTATAAGCAATTTATTGGTCTGTTGGACTCTGTAACAATCTATAACAACAATCCAGTATTCACTCTTCCTAAACTATTTATAAATGGACCCTTAAGGTAAAGTGTGGCCCCTTTCACCTTCTGTCTTCTGCATCCAAATGGGATTTAGTTCACAAGTAAAATTAATGCAGTCAGCTAAGCCAAGTTCTTGTTGGTTATTGGTACACATTACACAAGATCTACAGTAATGTATGACTAGCAGTTCCTGATGAAGACAGACGCAAATAGAACGAATACAGGAAGGATTCTTTGACTGGCGCGGTGGTGTATGGAATGATTACACAGCATCTGTCTGCACTACACCTGGCTCTCATTATAATACTGTAGTTTGAACTGAATAGCTCATTGAACAAATTTAGTAGCATACTTTTGAATGCAGTGATTTAGGTTTTGGTACAGCCGTTCTGGCAAGGGTTATTATTCCTGCAGTGTACTGGTATTTTTGTACCAGGTTCACACTGCACAGTTTATCCTTGTGTACTAGGATATGAGTAGATGTAAGGACTGTGCCTTTGATACCTATTCTTCAGTGTATTCTTTCTTGAGCATAGACTC
The DNA here is from genome assembly GCF_016161935.1 of Mauremys reevesii. NCBI lineage: Eukaryota > Metazoa > Chordata > Testudines > Geoemydidae > Mauremys > Mauremys reevesii. The sequence goes on from NC_052637.1 coordinate 19,973,669, forward strand.
AATGAGCACTTTTACACAGATAGCACACATCCATCTGTTTGGCCCCTCTGTCACTAGGTTGTCTGGGCATGTACCATTACAGGCTAGTTTGGAAAGCTGTCAGGATTAAGTGACTTCTTGTAAAAGTCATGAGCCCGCCTTCTGAAGTACCTGTTGGACTGTCAATCTGTTTTACCTGCTGCTCATCATCGTAGAATCTGAGCATCTGGTCTCTGATTTTCCCTTGCACTGGCTCATCCTTACGTAGGCTTATGGCAGTGCAGTGGGAGCTGAGAGGACTCACCAAGAGGCTTTGCAGCTGGCTGCCCAGTGGAACAATAGGCTCATGTTGTAGTGAACCTCCTCTGCTGATATAGGATTAGAGCCACAGAGTTTAAGGCCAGAATCCTTCATGAGCAAATTCAGATCCTCCTACATGTGTGACTCTGCATCTTCCTTTTTGTGCAGTTTAAGGAGGTACCAAGGATGTTGTTATTAAGGTGAAAAGGGCTTTTGTGGCTAGGGCCAGAATCTCATGAATCTAGTGCCCCAAAGCTCTTAGATAGCTTCTTGTGCATTCTTCGTGGCTTTTTATTAACTGGTTGCCAGCTGCTTTATAGGTGAGATACTTACATCTGGGTGAATAAATCTTCATGGGTAAATTATTAGACAAATTTCATCTCTATTTGCAAAGTTTCCAAGAACAAACGTGAAATGTTTTTAAATTTCCATGTTCAAAATTATTTCCCCAAAATTACCTGTGAATAATTCTGAGTCTGTTGCTTGTCTGTAACAGTTTATCACATGTACTTGATATTCAAGCACACTTAATTGGATGCTCTTAATTGGGCATAGGTCATATGATACCTTTCTGTTCCCTGATGGGGTGAACAGAGCTCACAGTAGTTTTTGGGTCAGTAGGCTCTTTCTTTTCCATTCTTCATCACTAATATCTTTCTGGATAAATTGTTGGATTGTGTCTGGATATTTGCATCTCTTCAGAATATGACAGTTCAATTGTCCAAATATATCTGTGGCTGAAGATTATGAAGAGCTGGTGTGGTTTGCAAAGCATCTTTGTTTAGTGTCTTTGGCCTGGTGCAGGGGACCTCCTCTTTGAAGGAAATATTGCTGAGATCATCTTTGGAGTCTGGATTGCAGGTGCTACCTGAAGCTGTTTCTAGCTGCTGTTTTCGTTTCTCCTACTGAGTTTTGGGGTTCTCCCTAACATGGCAGTCTTACAGCGCAGAGATTCTGCACTGATGTTATTTGTAGGTAGGTAGGGATGGCGGGGGAGAGAGGTTGTTTGATAGCTTTGTATTTATTAAGTTATTCTGCACCCTGATTAACTTCTTTTCCTAGTCTCTAATTTGTTTTCACTGTAAATCTCTGTGCCCTCTGCTGAGCAGCTCTTTGGTTTCTGCCACGCCTTAGTGCAGTGGTTCTCAGACTTTTGTACTGGTGACCCCTTTCACATAGCAAGTCTCTGAGTGCGACCCCACCCCCTTTTTAAATTAAAAACACTTTTAAATATATTTAACACCATTATAAATTCTGGAGACAAAGCGGAGTTTGGGGTGGAGGCTGACAGCTCACAACCCCCCATGTAATAACCCCTCGCAACTCCTGAGGGGTCCCGACCCCCAGTTTGAGAACCCCTGCCATAGTGAATTGCTGCAGAAATCCTTATGGCTCCAGCAGCAATAGTAATATGAGAGGAGTGTTTTCTTCTCTCTCACTGGTTTTGGCATACAAGTATCACAAAGCACTAAGCTGCCAGGACCTCTGGTCTTTCTTCTCTGATACCAGTAGGTTCTATCACTTGTGAAACGTTCAGCTGCAGCTTCTGTTCACTCCAGTGGGATTTGTGGATGCTTGTCACTCCTGAAAATGTGGACACTTATATTCAGGTGCCTAAATCTAACGTAATATGATAGCAGGTACCTATCTGGCTCCCATCACCTTAGTATCTGAGTGCTTCATACTGTTTTTAATGTATTTATCCTCACAAACTCCTGTCAGATAGGGAAATGCTATTTATCCCATTTTACAGAAGGGACTAAGTGACCTCTAAGGACACATAGAAAGGATTTGAAACTAGATCTCCAGAGTTCCAGGCTCGTGCCCTAACTACTGGCCTATCGGAGCCTGACTTTAATTACTTGGTTTTGGAAAAGTTGGCCCACCTCTGCAGTAGTTAGGAGTCCACTCTGCATCACAGTGGTCAGAGCCTGGATAGTTCAGTGGTGGACCTTTGAATTAGCAATTATTACCATAAAAAGTAATACCTGCTTTTGGGCTGTGGAATGTCAAACTGATTGCCAGTCCTAGGAATTGAGACCTCTGGCTTTTCTGCAGGGTGAAAGAGCATGAAGAACTGAACAGTCAGTGAGTCATGGAAAATGATAATTCCCTTACTTGCTGTAAGAATCAAGGAGGTACATCAGACTTGGAGCAAAGTCTGTCTGTTGAATCTCATTACCTCTGTGTGGTTCAGCTGCAGTGAGTTACAAGTTAGGGCAATTAAGTATGTGGGAGACTGGAAAAGTAGAAGCTGGTTGTGTCCTTGATAGTGGGAGGAAACAGAGGTTCACCGGTGCTATCAGTCATAGGGAAGGCCAGCTAGCAGTTAGATATGTGGGTATAGTCATCTCCAGCAGGCTGAGAGAGACCTGGAAAATGGCAGTTAATTGTCAAAAGCTGTTAGTAAAGGCCTGGCATGGACTTCTGCACACCGTCTCCTTGAACCATCAGTTGCTGGCATATTGGAGGGATTGTAATGGCTTCATAATCATAGCTCATTCTGGAAGGGAGATAGGCAGGCCTGCTACTCCCCACTTTAGCCAAAAGCCTGTTTTCAATAGTATATTTAAGATTCATAGATTCCAAAGCCAGAAGGGACCATTGTGATCAACCAGCCTGACCTGCTGTATAACACAGGCCAGAGACCTGCCCCAAAATAATTTCTAGAGCAAATTTTTTAGAAAAACATCCAGTTTTGATTGAAAAATTGTCAGTGATGGAGAATCCACCATGACCCTTGGTAAATTATTCCAATGAATAATTACCCTCACTGTTAAATACGTTACGCCTTATTTTCCGTCTGAATTTGTCTAGCTTCAGCTTCCAGCCATTGGATTATGTTATGTCTTTCTCTGCTAGATTGAAGAGCCCGTTATTAAATATTTGGTCTCCCTGAAGGCACTTACAGACTATAATTAAGTCACCCCTTAACCCTCTCTATGTTAAACTAAATAGTCTGTCACTACAGAGCCTGTTTTCTAATCCTTTAATCATTCTCATGGCTATTCTGGGAACCCTCTCCAGTTTATCAACATCTTTCTTTAATTGTGGGCACCAGAATTGGACATAGTATTTCAGCAGCGGTCACACCGGTGCCAAGTACAGAGGTAGAATAACCTCTCTACTTCTACTTGAGATTCCCCAATTTATGCCTCCCACGATCGTATTAGCTCTCTTGGCCACAGTGTCGCACTGTGAGCTTATGGTCAGCTGATTATCCACCATGACCCTTAAATCTTTTTGAGAGTCACAGCTTCCCAGGATAGAGTCTGCCATCCTGTAAGTATGGCCCACATTCTTTGTTCCTAAATGTATACAGTTACATTTAAACAGATTAAAACACATTATTTGCTTGCTCTCAGCTGACCAAACTGTCCAGATCACTCTGACCTGTCTTTTTCATTATTCATTTTTCATTATTCACCACTCCCCAAACTTTATTAGTGCTGATTTTATGTTTTCTTCCAGGGCATTGATAAAAATGTTAAATAATGTAGGGCCAAGAAATGATCCCTGCGGGATCCTATTGGAAACACACCCACTCAGTGATGATTCCCCATTTACACTTACACTTTGAGACCTATCAGTTATAGCCAGTTTTTAGTCCATGTAATATGTGCCATGTTGATTTTACATTGTTCTAGTTTTTTTAATCAAAATGTCATGTGGTACCCAGCAAATGCCTTACAGAAGTCTAGTATATCATGTCAACACTATTACCTTTATCAGCCAAACTTGTAACGTCACCAATAAAAGATATCAAGTTAGTATGACAGTATCTGTTTTCCATAAAATATTTCTGTTTTCCATATTGATTGGCATGAATTACATTACCCTCCTTTCATTCTTTATTAATCAAGTCCCATATCAGTAACTCCTTTATATTGTCTGGGATTGATGTCAGACTGGCAGGCCTGTAATTAACCAGGTCACCCCATTTACCCTTTTAAAATATTGGCACAATATATTTTCCCATTCCAATAGATTAATGAAGGCCGTGGGTATGTCTAAGAGAGTTCTCTTGAGGCATGCAGGTTGTTTAAAGACTAGTAAACCATATTGCTTCCTCTGTGTAAAATAATGCTCTATATATGCAATGTGTGTACAGAAATTGAGCATTTAAATACTATGTTGATGGGGAAATCCTGGAATAGATTAGCTAGACAGAAGATTTCCAAAAGGAACTCAGTGTGAGTTTGTAGGCCAACAGCATAAATATGGTTGGAGTACATGATGAGAAGAAAGAGGGCAGAGAGAGGTGGAATTGTTTCTGTACATCCTGCCCTTCATCAGAATTACTTGAAATGGCCCACAGTTGGGCATGTGATGCTTCTCTTAGAAGTATGTTTAGAGGCAAATCGCCAATAACACCCCCTTTTAGTGCCTGCTTTCTCTCTGTGTGGCTTACTCTTTCCTCTTATCTAATAATATGGCTTTCAATATGACTTGTGTCTGAAAAGGGGGATTGAATGAGGGAGATTCTGTTGTCAGACTGTGTGTAATATAATGACAGAGACAAACTGAGAAATGTCTATGCCTTTTATAAGCCCTCTTGGATGACAGGATGGTTAGGGAAACCTTGGCCTAGCACATAAGGACTTTGAAAGAGAGAGTGCTTGGTGCATCATATGTGAGCTACCTCTTTGCATTTTTATTTGAAGGTAATTTAAGACTTTAGAAGGATTGAAATTTTTGTGTTTTTAAAGCAGTTTTTAAAATATGTATCTGCTTGGTGTACCTGTTTGCCTTTGTGTACAAAGAGTGTGCGCATAGTCTGGTTAGATCAGTAGTCACAACCCTCTAACATTATTAGGTTGTCGGGTTTTCAGAGCTAAAGCGCTTTCCTAACCCACCATAGATACAGTTAAAAGGAAAATACACTTTTGCTTTTAGCATTCAATCATGATTCTTAAAGGGACACCCCCAACTTGACACTTACTAAAAAATTAGTTACAAGTAATTTCAGGTTCTTCATCAGTCCATGTGTCTCCTACCTGTTTTTGTGATAAAACAAGCACTGTTCACTGATTTTTTTTTTTAAATTGTCTTCGCCTCTTGCTGTGTGAAAGACCTGCACGAATGGAGGAAATGACCCTATGGGATGGGACAACACTGAAGACCATGTGCTAGCAAAAGCACACAGGGCAGGCTTTGTAAAAGTACTTAGCATTAACCTATCTTTGCTCCCATTGCCTTCATTAATTTTTGTAAATCTCCATAAAAAAAACTGGGGGAGAACAGTGAAAAAATGATATTAATCATAAATACAGTAATTCATGGGTTGTAATCAGGAGCGAATAGTGAAACTGGTCAGATACGTTACTTTCTTAAAAAAAAAAATTCATTAAACAGTGCTGTAACAGCCAGCCTAGCAGAGAAGCTCAACCCCCCACCCCTTAGCCCGTCTTCTGCTATCGTGAATCTTTTATCATGAGAACACATTTTGCTCTAAGAGAGAGCTTCCATGTAAATAACACCTGCTGCTTTCCCTTCTGCTACCAAGTGTGTATTTCTAGTCAAAACAGAAATCACATTTGCCTGATGTGCATCCAGGATACCACAGTGACACTACTGTTACCTGATGTGAATGGGTGCCTTCTGCCATTCCAAGATTAATCCTTCCCTGACAGCCAGTAGACACACAATGCGTTCTTTGTAGTAAAAAAACTCTGTGTGAGTGCCTATGATTGTGGGAAGCTTCCTGGCTTGTTACTGATTATTTGTTACTTTCTGAGCACTCAGTGTGCTTGGTGCTGTGAAGGGACAAGAAAAAATTACCTCTGTTGTAAGGTGTTTTTACAACTTAGCTGTAAGATTGAAGTCCACATCTACTGTAGATAAGGACAGATGCATTCGATGGTAATGGCTCTCCCATTTCCTGCTGCCATTTTCTGTGCCAATTTCCCTCAGAACCACAGAAAATAGATCTCTTGGGACACCCTCAAATACAAACTCTCACTCCTTTCTGTATATTTCATCTATTGGTGCTGCACTGACACCGAAGATCACTATAACTGGAAGATTAGAGAGAAAATATATAATGTCTGAACATAGCTCTCTCTACATTGTTTGTTATTTAAATAAAATTTTAATCCACTTTATTTAATGACAGTATATTTTAACTGTATTCAACTTTTTTGAAGTTGGGAAGCTGCTACAAGTCATTCTAAAAGTGATGCTTCACACCTAGCAGAGAAAATATGAGGCATTTTTCTCTTTGAGCCTTCATTGCTCAATTGTTAGGAACAGCCAGTAAGAGTCTGGAGCGTCCACTTTCAGAAGTGTTGGTCTTTTTATGTTCAAGGACTATGTGCCTACTCTGAATCCAGTGGCTCCTACTTTGTCAAAGTATATAACAATAGTGGATGGGTCTATGTTCTTTTTTTTCTATTAAAAAATATTGAGTGAATACTGATGTTTAAAAAGTAACACAGTACTAGCATTGGTTAGTATTAGGTGCTTATACAGTACTAGCAGTGCACTTTGTTTTTGGCCAGGTGTACTCTCTGCCTACTATTGCTGGGTCTCACTTGATTCATTTCTTGCTGTTTTTGTGACATGGAGAAATGTCTAAGAGGGATTACATAGAGGCCCCCAAAGTCATTATATGTATGATTTAGGATGATCTTATACCCAGGACTGCAGATATGAAGGCTAGTGAATCATGATCTGAAAAAAGGAGTAAACCATGAGGTGGCAAAATTTGCAGATGATACAAAATTACTCGTGATAGTTAAATCCAAAACAGACTGTGAAGAGTTACAAAGGGATCTCACAAGACTGGGTGAGTGGGCAACAAAATGGCAGATAAAATTCAATGTTGATAAATGCAAAGTAATGCACATAATCTCAACTACACATATAAAATGATGGGATCTAAATTAGCTGTTACCACTCAAAAAAGGGATCTTTGAGTCATTGTGGATAGTTCTCTGAAAATATCCACTCAATGTACAGCGGCAGTCAAAGAAACTAATAGAATGTTGGGAATCATTAAGAAAGGGATAAATAATAAGACAGAAAGTATAATATTGCCTCTATATAAATCCATGGTACGCCCACATCTTGAATTCTGCATGCAGATGCTGTCACCCCATCTCAAAAAAGATATATTGGAATTGGAAGAGGTTCAGAAAAGGACAACAAAAATAATAGGGGCATGGAACAGCTTCCATATGAAGAGAGATTAATAAGACTGGGACTTTCCAGCTTGAAAAAGAGGCGACTAAGGGGGGATATGTTAGAGATCTATAAAATCATGACTGGTGTGGAGAAATTAAGTAAGGAAGTGTTATGTACTCCTTCACATAACACAAGAACTAGGGATCACCAAATGAAATTAATAGGCAGCAGGTTTAAAACAAACAAAAGGAAGTATTTCTTCATAAAATGCATAGTCAACCTGTGGAACTCTTTGCCAGAGGATGTTGTGAAAGCCAAGACTATAACAGGGTTCAAAAAAGAACTAGATAAACTCATGGAGGATAGGTCCATCAATGGCTTTTAGCCAGGATGGGCAGGGACGGTGTCCCCAGCCTCTGTTTGCCAGAAGCTGGGAATGGGCGACAGGGGATGGATCACAGGGGATGATAATTATCTGTTCTGTTCATTCCCTCTGAAGCACCTGGTATTGGCCACTGTCATAAGACAGGCTACTGGGATAGATGGACCTTTGGTCTGACCCTGCCTCCCAAAACCCCAGTAAATGTTTAGCTCTGTTAACTTTTCTAACAATTAAAGTTTGTCATTGATAGTCTGATATTCAGGCTCCTGCTGAATTTAATCAGAACAGAAACCAAGTATCAGAGTATCAGCCATGTTAGTCTGTATCCACAAAAAGAACAGAAGTACTTGTGGCACCTTAGAGACTAACAAATTTATTTCAGCACGAAAGCTCATGCTGAAATAAATGTGTTAGTCTCTAAGGTGCCACAAGTACTTCTGTTCTTTTTGCAGAAACCAAGTACTTTGTTCTTTAAGTATTAAAGTCATCTCATTGTCATATGAGCAGCAGTTTGTGTTTTTGTTTGGTTACTCAGAGCTGTTTTGAACCCTCTGGTCCACTGGTTCAAAACTGGCAGTCATTTCCTCTGAAATCACGCCTTTGTCTTTTGCCAAGCACCATGAAATGGACAACAAGACGCGGAAAAGACGCAAATTCAAAAAACCGCGGCTCACCCTTCCAGGCCACCAATGTCAGATTTTTTTCCTCTTTGCTGATGTTATCTTTTCACCTTATAGTGTGGGAAGTTGAAATAATATGGGCTGAATGGATGAGATGCATCAGAAAAATCTGCAGTGGTATCAGAATCCATCAAGAAGATCCTATGCAGAGGAGCTATTCTGTCATAGTAACACTGCATGCTCTGCATCAAGGTTTTGTGTAATTTGATGAGTTGTTTGTTTTTTGGCCTGCATGATTAAATTATTCTAGCCACTCCACTCATTGGAGAAGTAGACTTCAGAACGGAACTAAAATTAATTAGGTTCCTTATGTATTGTGATTAGGTGACTGCAGCCCTCTGCTGTGAATCTCAGATGGATGGAATTGTGCCCTATCATCAAGGCTTTGCATGTTGGGAGGCCTCAAAGCAAAGGAGAGTCAGATGTCCCAGTCAGAATTCCAGTGGATCTCGTGAATTATTGGCAGTCCTGGGAAGTTCTTTCCTTGAGCTAGGCCTGATTCCCTCCTTTGTGGAACACCTAGAATATTTGGAGTAGAGCTAGACAGACCATTTCTCCTTCACACTTGGTCTCAGTGATACTTTGGCTGGCAAGCAGACACAATCAATTAGAAATGAGTAAAGTCCACAAAAATAGCTTCTGATTACCAGGTTACAGCTTGGTTACGGGTGATAGCCATCTTCCAGGAGGTTGTAGGCTCCTGTGTGATCTGGTGGGCATATGCATTCTCTCTGATTTTCCAAACAGGTATCTCTCCCTTTTTATCATAATAATTTTCATTTCCCTGTAGATTAAAGAAGGTAAAATGATTCTCTGGCCTCAGTTGGCCTTGCTCCAGGAGAGCTTCCATAGCTGTTCAGACAAAGTACTTTGAAGAGCTGAAATAGTCAGGGCAGACACAACCATTTTAAATGGACCCAACATTTAAAGTCTGTCACAATAGCACTAGTCTTAGGGGACTATAGAGCATTGATACATTTGATGGTCAATCACCTTCTCAATCCCATGACATATTTGAGGGTTGCCTTCAAAATACATGTCATGTTTGGTGTTGTACTAGGATCTTCCAGTTAGTCTTGCTGTGGCCTCACTTGTGGTCACTGAAGTAGTTGTGATAAATGCAGCCTTCTGGATAGGCAATCCCTCTTTTCTCTCCTAGCTGGATGATTCCCTTGCTTCAGACCTATCCTCTTCTGCAGCAGATACCAATGTGTTACTTTCAGGATCATGTTTTCCTCCCAAGTTGCACTGAATTTCAGAATTATCCAAGAAGTGTCATTACCTAAACTTCTTCCACACCCTGCTCAAACGGAGAAACCAATGCAACCTGGAGCTTTTAGGTTCCCTAGCACTTAGCTTGAGTCCCTGAAATAACTTTTTTTGTTACGAGTGTAAGAAAAGTCACAAGGGCTACGTTAGTAAAATGGCTTTAAGAGCAATTGTAACAGATAAACTTAGTTTTAGGGCGTTTGCAGATGATGAGCTGAGCAAAGGCATGCATTTGTTTCTGAACATTGTTGGTCATTGCTTTATTTGTATGTACAGGTATTTGAGTGATCATTTCCTGTCTGTCCTCCGCATAGCCCTTAGTAAGGGGTACAACCCAGAACCCATCAATGCTGAAAGAGTGGATCCTAGTGATGGGAAAGGGAAATTTCTTACCTGGAATGCTTGTGAGAGGCTCTAATGTAGAGCCTGATCACACAGTGTACAGTAATAGTTAGCCTTGAGCTCTTCCGTTAGCTTCAGAGATCTATCTGGAAATAAAAATTTTATGCCCAAGGCATAAAAAAGTATTCAGTAGTGGATGGGCTGATTCACCTGGACTGACAGGTCTAAATGGGAATGGCCACCACTCCTAGATTGGTGGATCCAAGACACACTAGTTTTTGTGGTAAGAAATTCTCCTTTATCAGAGCCAAGAGGAAGCTATGTGATGGTGATCTATGTGGTGAATCTATGCAGTCTGACTGTTATTAATATTCAGTTATTTTGTTAGTAAAATTTATTCCAATGATTGTTATTTTTAACATTACAACTGAAAATAATATTTCCATTGTTTTAAGAAAATAAAAGGCATACAATATAATGCATTAACAGTAACAGTGCAGCTCAAAGATCCTCAGATGCAAGAACTGCTTTGCTCCATTTGAAGAGAGGTGTATTAGTTAGGCTTAATGGGGAAGAAAAATATAACATGCACTAATTTCTTATGTTAGCCATGCCAAAGGCAGTATGTCTAGATGAGTATATGTTTTACGTTATTGTGTCATGTGATAACAGCACCGTGTTTTCCTGTCATTTTCACAACTCTTTTCCTGGCTGAAGTGATACACAAGCAACACTGGGTAGTAATCACATTGTCCCGTTCACTTTCAAAAGGAGAGAAGCGGACCTCATCCAGAAACTTTCCAGCAGGCTACAGTAAGCTTAACTGTCTGTTAGCCATTGTCAAATATTTTCCATGTCAGCAAAAATGGCATCTATAAAGTATTGAAATTTGTCTCAGCAATACCATGCCATTCCATGAGTTATTTCTATGTAATAATATTATCACATTTCAGTATCATTTTTTAAATATATATATTTATTCTCCTTATTCTTATGTTGATTCTTAATGATGTGTTATGTCTCTGTTTTCTGTTCTCTCACTGATAGCTGGCAGTGGCTCGGGAGGAAGGGTTATTAAATTAGCTAGCTCTAACATTTTCATATTACTTTAAAATGCTTTAATCCAACACAAGTCTAGATGGTGAATCCTTGGTAGACTGGGCAAGTGTATTACTGTCTGGCTGCATGTTTCACTCCAAACAAAAATGAGTTTGGTGTTCTGGGGATCCATACATAAGGCCAGATTCTAGTGTGAGTTACACCACTGTGAATCAGGAGGACTCAATTGTCTTGGGAATGGTAATTCGGAATCTGAGTTACACCGGTGTAAACTGAGGGAAGAATCTATCTAGTTAATCAAATAAACTCCAAACAAAATGTTGGCGCTTCTGAAGGCCTGATTTAAGCCCCATTTAAGTCAGTGGGAGTCTTTTTGTGGATTTGAATGGGTGTTGGATTGGACTGCAAGAGCTGTGATACATTCTGTACAGTTTTCCATGCTTTGCTGAGATCTGTCCTTTGAGTAATGTTGATGGAGCATAGAAAGCCAAAACAAGCCTCAGTTGAGCTTCTGCCATTTCTTCAAGATGAAAGTGAGGGACCTGGCCTTTGTTTTTTTTCCTTTGAGTTTTACTGGCTGAGGGATGCTGAATGGAATTAATTCCTTCTTTTAAAGCTTTTGCTGAATCTCTTCATCAGTGATTGGTTCTAGACACATGGCATCAAATAGAATGTGAGAATAAATAGCAGAAAGACTTACAAATGAGCAAGTAGAAGCAAAACCACTACATTCTGTGTCCTCTGCCTGGGGCAGAAATACCTATTAACTTGTTGGCTTGCTCAGTGCAAGGAAAATATTGTTCTCAGGACTCTGTTTAAACCTCACGAGGGAACTGACATTTTCAGGCCACTTGAAATAACTCTACAGCTTTGCTATTGGAGGTTTTCCCCTGCCATGAAATACAAAACATGGCTACTGTTTTATTAATGTTAGTTAGCCTCCAGGGTGTACAGATTGCTCAGCAAAGAAAGCTACATTTAAACAGAAAGCGTACAGAAATGCCACACTAGCTAATGGACTCAGTGCAAATTGATCAGCCAGAATCATAAACCTGCTTTTACTTCAAAATTGTGAACGGTGCTGGTGCCTTGATTTTACTTTTGGTCACTAATTTGGCTTATCAGCACATTGTCCATAAATTGGCTTCTGAAATGCCATTGTGAACAGCATCTTTTTACCAGGCTTGCGGATAAGTAGAATGTGTGTATTTTTACTAACCTCTGTGCAGTTAGTGACTTCCTTCAGAAATCCTGAATTAGACCAATTTGTGAGACATAATTTATCTGTCAAGCTCTTTAAAATAATGAAACACAGTCTTATAAAATTATAGAACCATAGGGTTAGAAGGATTGGCAAGAGTCATCTAGCCCAGTGGTTCGCAAAGTTATTTGATCGCGCCACCCTTCTTTGTGTCTGTAGTAGTTTATGCCTCCCCTTAGACACCCAGCCAGTAGCCGCCGCTCTCCAGCCACCCAGCTCTGAAGGCAGAGTGGCATCAGCAGCAGTGCAGAAGTAAAGGCGGCATGGTATGGTATTGCCACCCTTACTTCTCTGCCGCTGTTGGCAGCAGTGCTGCCTTCAGAGCTGGGCGGCTGGAGATCAGTGGCTGCTGGCTGGACACCCAGCTCTGAAAGCAGTGCCTCCAGGACTAAGGGTGGCAATACCATACAACTCTCCAGCTGCCCAGCTCTGAATCTGTGCAGCAAGCTTTTTCTTTCCCCTTAAAGCTTCTCTCGGCCCTGCAGAATACATTTCATGCCCCCCAGTTTGAGAACGTCTGATCTAGTCTCACCCCCCGCCAAGATGCAGGATTTGTTGTGTCTAAACCATCCAAGACGGATGGCTATCCAGCCTCCTTTTGAAAACTTCCAGTGAAGGAGCTTCCATGACCTCCCTAGGTGTCTGTTCCATTGTCCTACTGTTCTTACAGTTAGGAAATTTTTCCTGAGATTTAATCTAAATCTTTCATGCTGTAGTTTGAACCCATTGCCTATTGTCCTACCCTCTGTGGTAAAAGAGAACAACTTTTCTACTTTTTAATGGCAGCTTTTCTAGTATTTGAAGACCACTATCATGTGCCCCCTTAATCTCCTGTTTTCCAAACTAAACATACCCAATTCCTTCAGCCTTTGCTCATATGGCTTGCATTCCATCCCTTTGATCATCTTTGGCACTCACCTCTGCATCCTTCCCAGTTTCTCTATATCCTTTCTATACATTGGTGACTAAAAGTGGACACAGTGCTCCAGCTGAGGCCTAACCAGTGATGAGTAGAGCTGTACTGTCACCTTCCGTGACTTACATGCTATGCCTCTGCTAATGCAACCTAAAATTGCATTTCCTTTTTTTGCAGCAGCATCACATTGTTGACCCATGTTGAAGTTGTGATCCACCGCGACACCCAGATCCTTCTCAGCAGAACTCCTGCCAAGCCAGTTATCCTTCATTCTGTATTTGTCCAACTGATTTTTCTTCCCTAAGTGTAACACCTTACATTTGTTTTTGTTGAATTTCATTTTCTTGTCTATAGCCCAGTTCTCCAATTTATCAAGATCTCTTTGAATATTAGCTCTATCCTCCAAAGTGTTTGCAACCCCCTTGACCCTCAGCTTTGTGTCATCTACAGATTTGATCAATATGCTCTCTCTTCCTACATCCAGGTCATTAATAAAGATGTTAAAAAACACCGGACCCAGAACAGATCCCTGTGGAACCTCATTTGAGACCTCCCTCCAATCTGACATCATTCCATTAATAGTTACTCTTTGTTTGTAGTTGTTTAACCAATTATGTATTCATTTAACGGTAGTTCTGTGAAGCCCACATTTCTCCAGCTTACTTATCAGAATGTCATGTGGGACTGTGTCAAAAGCATTGCTGAAGTCCAGGTATATTATGTCTACCGCATCCCCCCTATCCACCAAACCAGTTACCCTGTCAAAGAAGAAATCAAGCTGGTTCTTAGTAAATCTATGCTGGCTGCTAGTGATCACCCCTTCATCCCCCAGGTATTCACAAATTGAATATTTTATACATTGCTCTAGTAGCTTCACAGTTGTAGAGGTCAAGCCAACTGGTATGTAGTTCCCTGGGTCTTCCTTTCCCCCCTTTTTAAAGATGGGCACCACATTAGCTCTTCTACAGTCTTCTGGGACCTCTCCTGTCATCCACGAGTGTGCAAATATTATTGCCAGTGGCTCCAAGATTTCTTCAGTTAATACCATCAGCACCTTGGGGGGAATAGCATCAGGCGCCACTGACTTGAATTCATTCAGATTAGTCAGAATATCTCTGACACATTCTTTACTTACCCTGGTCTGCATCCCTTCCCTTTTATTGTCTATGGGAACTTCACTAATTGTCCGGTCACATGTTATTTTTTTGAGAAGACTGAAGCAAATTAGGCATTGAGCAGCTCTGCCTTTCTATCATCTTCCATTACCAGCTCACCTTCTCCATTGAACACCATCTTTGGTCTTTTTTTTCTGTCTGACGTATTTGTAGAACCCCTTCTTGTTGTCTCTAACATTTCTTGCCAGTTATATGCTCCCACCATAACATTTCATCCCTTCCCTCTTAGTTTTCTTTGCTCTGATACCCACAGCAACAGAAAGGAGCTCACTGAAGATTCACATACTTGCATATGCCACCTTTCTGGCCTGGCCTTGCTCCATTATGTAGGGCCTTAGTGCTGTCACATAATCTTCAGGTTTGCCTGAAATTACCCCACCACCTCTCTGCTTATCCCTCAGAGGACTTCTCGCCAGTGCCAAAGAAATGCTTGTTTTTAAAAGTTTCAGCATTCCTACTGCTAAGATACTAATCATGATTAATAACATTGTGCGATTAATCATGCAGTTAAACAATAATAGAATGCCATTAATTTAAATATTTTTGGATGTTTTCCACATTTTCAAATATATTGATTTCAATTGCAACACAGAGTACAAAGTGTACAGTGCTCACTTTATTTTTGATTATAAATATTTGCTCTGTAAAAAAGAAGCAAAGGAAATAATATTTCAGTTCACCTAATACAAGTACTGTAGTGCAATCTCTTTATCATGAATGTTGAACTTACAAATGTAGAATTATGTACCAAAAAAAAATCCATTCAAAAATAAAATAATATGAAACTTTAGAGCCTACAAGTCCACTCAGTCCCACTTCTTGTTCAGCCAGTCGCTCAGACAAACAAATTTGTTTACATTTGCAGGAAATAATGCTGCCTGCTTCTTGTTTACATCACCTGAAAGTGAGAACAGGTGTTCACATCACTATTGTTGCCGGTACTGCAAGATATTTATGTGCCAGATGCGCTAAAGTTTCATATGTCTCTTCATGCTTCTACCACCATTCCAGGGGACATATGTCCATGCTGATGGCGGGTTCTGCTTAATAACGATGCAAAGCAGTGTGGACTGACATGTTCATTTTCATGGTCTGAGTCAGATATCAGATAGCAGCAGAAGATTGATTTTCTTTTTTGGTGGTTTGGGTTCTGTAGTTTCAGCATTGAACTGTTGCTCTTTTAAGACTTCTGAAAGTATGCCCCAGACCTCGTCCCTCTCAGATTTTGAAGGCACTTTAGATGCTTAAACCTTGTGTTGAGTGCTGTAGCTATCTTTAGAAATCACACATGGTACCTTCTTTGCGTTTTGTCAAATCTACATTGAAAGTTTTCTTAAAATGAACAACAGGTGCTGGGTCATCAGCTGAGACTGCCTTAACACAGAGCAGGAGACATACAATTCTCCCCCAAGGAGTTGAGTCACAAATTTAATTAACACATTTTTTTTTTAATGAACATCATCAGCATGGAAACATGTTCTCTGGAGTGGTGGCCGAAGCATGAAGAGGCATATGAATGTTTACTTTATCTGGCACGTAAATACCTTGTAACACCGGCTACAAAAGTGCCATGTGAATGCCTGTTCTCACTTTCAGGTGACATTGTAAATAAGAAGGAGGCAGCCTTATCTCCCGTAAATGTGAACAAACTTGTTTGTCTTAGCGATTGACTGAAAAGAAGAAGTAGGACTGAGTGGACTTGTAGGCTCTAAGGTTTTACATCTTTTTGTTTTTGAGTGCAGTTATATAACAGAAAATAATCTACATTTGTAAATTGCACTTTCATGATAAAGAGATTGCACTACAGTACTTGTATGAGGTGAACTGAAAAATACTATTTTTATCATTTTTACAGTGCAAATATTTGTAATAATATTAATATAAAGTGAGCACTGCACACTGTATTCGGTGTTATTATTAAAATCAATATATTTGAAAATATAGACAAATATCCAAAAATATTTAATACATTTCAATTGGTATTCTATTATTGTTTAGCAGTGCAATTAAAACTGTTATTAATCACAATTAATTTTTTTTTTAGTTAATTGCGTGAGTTAACTGTGATTAATTGATGGCCCTAGTGTTTATGGTTATTTTTCAGTAGAGTTTTAGAATCTTGTAGTCTTATTAGACTTGCCAAGCTTCCTGTGTGGATCTAGCTCACCAAGCTAGCAATTAGCAAACTTCATGTCCTGAATTTGTATGACACTGTCCTTGGCCCTGAACAGTGGTGCCTGGCTCCAGCAGTCCTTGTGGCTAATGCCAAGCTGGATCCATGAACATTTTTTCCTTCTGACAAAGGGCAACTGTTGCGAAGAATAAATGCCTTACTTGGTGTTCCTAATCCCTGGAATATAACTGCTGTGACAAAGCAAAGTAACCATTTGGAGAAAGGTCTATAAGTTGGCATCTTACAAATGCAATGCTCCATATAGCACTAGCTGTTTTATCTGTTCGAGCCCATGGGACTCCCAAGCCTCTGATAGTTTTGGATTAACATTCTAGACAGGGATTTTCAAAGGCACTAAAGGGAGTTAGAAGCCCAAATTCCAGTGAATTCAATGGGAACTGAACTCCAAAGACCCCTGGACTCCTTTAAAAATCCCATCCATAATTATTTGAGGCTGAGAATGTTACTCTAACTCCTTGTGTGTGGGTATTAAAAGTGATAGTATTAATAAATCTTAAAATCTCCCCCCTTCCCCCTTAAAGTCCATTTTGGGGCATCCCTGGGATTCAGCTTGATCTTGTGAGGGTTATATGCCCAGCATGGAAATGGCTTTTTATCCACATTCCTGGCCTGATACACTTTGATTGCCTCCTTAGAAAGCAGAAAAGGATAGGGGAAGAGAAAGCTGGCATATTATTACCTAAAAAGTCTATAAAGGTTCTTATATATCACTAGGCACAAGTGATTGAAATCCAGCCTCTAGCAGTTAAGCTGGATTCTGGCATTAGCTACTTCTGACCTTCTTGTCTGACCTTCACACTGCTCTCTAGAGTTACTCTTGTTATTTTAATTCTGAATTCACTGTGTTGGCTTTGTAGGGCGGACTTTAAAAATGCTGGCTCTAAGTGCTTGTCTACATTAGAGCTTTTTGCACTGATATAGCTATAATAGTACAAACCCTATTGTAGATGCACTGACCTGGAATTAAGTGGGGTTTGCATTTATCCTGGTTTCACACCAATGCACTCCCATATTACACCAGTGCAATGCATCTACTCAGGGGTATGCACTTGTGTGCAGCTACACTGGTGTAGAGGTCCCTGCATTAGACAAGTCCTAAATTACCTTTCCACTGAAGAAATCACTAAAATCATAACATTTTAACGCTGACAGGAATGTTTGGGCTCCAGACTCTGCTTCTTATAGGAAAATGGCAATATTTACTTCTAAGAGCTTCACTACATGAACAAAGTCTGTATTAAAACATGTGCCACTCTGTTATACATGTCATTTGACCAAATGACCATTTCACGTGGGCATTTGAACAGGTGACTAAAAGTATGATCAGGATTGTTAGTGGCATTTCACTAGGACTAAAGCAGATTGCTTTCATGTTTATAGTTCCATGGAGCACCTCTACTTCATGCCACCATCTTCGCACTTGCAATCCCCTCTATAGGGAGAGAGGCATTGCTAAGATTTCTTAACCCCACCCCATTGCTTATGTCTT
Organism: Mauremys reevesii; assembly: GCF_016161935.1. Classification (NCBI taxonomy): domain Eukaryota; kingdom Metazoa; phylum Chordata; order Testudines; family Geoemydidae; genus Mauremys; species Mauremys reevesii. The sequence goes on from NC_052637.1 coordinate 19,991,840, forward strand.
CCCCCTGCCACTGCAGGGACAGTCACACAGTTTGCTAAAGCAGAACAGGAACCTCATTTTCCATTTTGTAGGAAATTCCGTGAGTTTGAATTCCTTTCCTATTCCAGAAAGGAATGAAAACAAAAAATTTTGAAATTTGCCTCAAAACAAAATTCCGGGGAAAAAAAGAATTTGAAGTCAATCGAAGCATTTGTTGTTTAAAAAATTGAAATGTTTCATTCCAATGCCCACATCTAAATTTTTTAATATTATAAAATAAATTTAAAAATAAAAAGTGATTTCAAAACAGAAAATGGAAATGTTCTGTTGTGAAAATGTCAAAATGAAACATTTTGACCTTATTGACCTTCCCCCAGAAGCAAAATTTTGACATAACTGACATGTTTCTGCTAAATGTTATGCTTTCAACGAATTGGCATTTTCCAGCAGGAAAATATTCCATCAGAAAATTTCCAGACTCTGCAGCAGCAGGGCTTCATCAGCAGGATTTGGTGTCACCACTGTGCATGTCTGCCTTCCAGTCCTTCCTGCTACTATTCTGGCTGAGAAGACATGAGCAGGAGGGGCCATTTCCTAGCACCTTTCAAAGCAGCAGTTCACACTACTAGCTTCTTCCAGCAAACGCAGAACCGTTTTCAGATTACTGTCAAATCAAAATGTGCTAGCAGCAAGGAAAGCTCTAACTCTCATCACCCAGCTCCCAAAGTAAATTGTCTTTATGTTCAGCAGAGGCAGGTGGCAAAGTCTGAGGTGAGGTTTCTTCTGTTCTGTTCTTCTGTTAGTTTCTTTTAATTGTTTTCACCCACTCTTGTCTTCTGTTTCCTTTTTTCATTCCTTGCTTTTTGTTAAGTTCATTCCATACAGAATCTAAGTTATTGCAGTGTTTTATTTTGAGGAATTTAACACACACAAATCAAGGAAGGCCTCTGCAGATTTTTGTATTCTTAATGTCTGTGCCATCATCAGCATGACCACACTTGAATTGTGTTTAACTGCAAGGGTTTCAGAGGGTTTAGATGTGAAGTAGCAGAGTGGGGGAGTCAGAATAGGAAAGCTATTACAGGGAAAGGGGAGCAGCAGCATCACAAAAAGTTGCTGAGAGAAAAATAGTGTTCCTGAAAGAAGCTGTTCAGTGAGATTCTTCTTCCATTGGGTCCACGGAATGCAGATGTTCAAGGACCAAGAAGTGCAACACCAGTTTCATAAAGAAGCTAGAACTCAGCAGATGAGGTCATTTAAGCCTTTGTTGTTCCAGTAAATGGGTACTTTGGGCCTGACCTTGCTGCCCACAAAGACCAAACTTCCAATGAAGCCCGAAGGGGTAGGCCTACACAGGCTGCTGGGAGCATGTCTCTCAGCCTGGGTCAACAGACACTTGCACTAGTGGGGCTCGGGCCAGCTTGCTGAAAATAGCTGTGTAGACTTGGCTTTGATGTTCAGACTTGGCCTGGAGTTCAGGCTCTGAAGCCAACCTCTGTCCCTAGGCTTCAGAGCCCAAGTGCCAACCCAAGTCGGAATGTTCATTTTGCTATTTTTTGCACGCTAGCATGAGCCCACTAACATAAGTCTGTCAACCCGAGCTTCAAGACTTCTCCCATAAGCTGTGTAGACATACCCAAGGAGTTCAGGAGTGGGCCCATAGTAATATCAAAGCATGTGTCATGTACAGCAGCTGACTGACAGATGTTCTATTGTATTTATCAGCATGGAATACACTGTAGTATGTTTATTCCTTTGGCTAGTTAACTTGAGAAACTTGGAGCATTGGATCAAAAGTCTATTCCTCATTATCGCTCATTTTACCAAATCCTGGAATTTCAGCTGCTTGATCAACTGCTCGAATGAATTGGTCAGTATCCAGGTGACTAGTCTGACAAAATCTCCTTGGCTTTCATAAATGCCTATCTGATATAATGCCTCCATAACACTGGAGGATTCTGGTGTGAGCGACCTTTTGATTAATGTGACTTTAAAGCTGAAAGCCCAGTCTCCTGGCATAGCTTATAACCAAGGAAGTGTTTGTCAGCAGATGAATGCATGAGAAACACTGTAGACTTTTGCAATTGTTTTAAGGTAAACACTATTATTTACTAGGAATAAAGTGTAGAAAATACACATACGTTTTCTATTAAATCAATGTTAACAACAAAATTTGCAACAGGTAATAGGAAGCGCCTTAAAACAACTGTGGAATTCTGTAGCTTCTGTCACAAACTATGGGCACCATCTTGCATTCCTTACACAGACAAATTCATATTGAGGGCTATGGGAGCTCTCTGTGGCCGAGGACTGTGGGCTCAGGCACTTTGTCAAGAAACATTTGGTCTGGCAGCTTCTGGTTTCTTGGGTAATAGTAAATTTGCATTATATTTTATATTATAAATGGCTCTTCAATGCCTTTTTTCAACTAGATGAACTGATTATGCACTATTTGAAATAAGTTACAGTTTTTCATTAAGATCAACATGCTCTTCATAAACCTGCTAATACAAACAGGAGATTTCGTTTGATTTCTGTTCAACATGAGCAATACAAGAAAGACAGGTAGTGACCAGCAAGTGCATAGCTGCAGGGGAGGTAACACGCATAGCTTTGCGTACATGGGACTAGGAGTGCTCTAAAGAATCTTGGTTCTGCATGCTATACCAAGTCCTGCTACAAGGCTGATGTATTTTTATGCACAATAGAAAATAGCCATGTAAATGAGAGTAATTAGAATGAATCTCATCTGAGACACATATTAAGCCTTATGCTGCAGTTAAGACATATAGCTAATTGAAGCTGTGACCAAATGTATTTCTTTGTTGATTTAACATTCTCCCTCAACCCTGCATCCCCAACTAGAATCCTCCCTGGAATCACATTGTTGCTGTAGCCTATGTGCACCCCTCTCTTTCAATGTTTAATCAAGTGCTGCTGAAAAGAGAAAGTTACAAACTATTTAAAATGTGGAAAAATTGCTTCCCAATATTTTTGACAGAGAGAGACTGAGAACACACAGCATTGAATCATCAGGAAAATTGAAGATTTCCCCTGAACAACATTGGGATTTTACTGCAGAGGACTTGAAAGACCTTGGAGAAATTGGACGAGGAGCTTATGGTTCTGTCAACAAAATGGTCCACAAACCAAGTGGGCAAATTATGGCAGTTAAAGTAGGTGATGCCCATAATTGTGTTTGTACTTCAGTTCATTAAGGATGGAACGTGATGGAGAATTAATGTTCATCCGTCTGTCACCGTCTACTGTTCTGTTCTGTTTATCTCCAGTATAAAGGGTACTTGTGCTGAAAACACTGTGTTTAATGGGCATATCTGTCAAGTGAATTGTGAAGGTCTTATATCTTGCTTGTGCACTTTAAAAAACTGACTGCCTCTCAGGAAGCAACTGCTGCAGGGGATTGGATGGCTCTGGAGACTGGTAATGGGATATGAGGCCTTTCACCTGCTAATCACTGGTTCATATCCAGCCTAGGTTGGTAGTAAGCACAAGTTAACATCCAATGGCAGCGTGGTGTCCTTTGTGAAATGAGTTAGTGAGTAAAGACTGGTTCCAACTGGACATATATTCATGCTGCAGCAATTGACAGCCTCACTAGAGAGGGCAGGAAATGAGTGAGCATGTGTTTAGAGAGCATACTGCTCTCCCACTCTCACCATGATGTGGAAGCATGGAGTGCCTCCTCTGCTGACCCAGTTCTGGAAACATAGACGATATCAGCCTCCAGGGCTGTCCATTTGATACTTTACACCAGCACCAAACTCATGCTATTTTTTTTTTTAATCTTGTTTTCCTAGCTCTTGTGTAACAAAATAATCTTTGTCTTTGCTTTAAAACTGCACCTTGTTGGGGATTTTTGATTATTCACTTGATGGTCCAGTTTGGAGTGAGATGGGCAGTGTATGTTGTTTCACTCTGAAAGTGATGAATTCTCTCTTCTTTGCTTTTGCTGTGTAACAGTTAATGATATCCGCCTCTTAAATCTAGTTACAGGTACAGAATAGTGACACATGCTCCACTGGCTTCATTGGAAGAGTAGAAGTGAGCTCTGAACCCAAACTACCTAGATGTACGTGTCACTCTCTTTAGTGGTCTCTCTCTCCAAACACTGTCTAAGTGGGTCTGGACATGTTAATTCCCAGTGGGTTCATGTACTGGTTGGAGCCAGTTTGGGGACGTGTTGCAACCCTCTTGCTAGCAGCCATTTTATATGATAGAGAGGCGGATAAGACCCCATTGCCCAAGATTTGTGTATGTGCTGCTCCTGGGAACAACTAAAATGCTCTTAGAGTCTCCAGCATCACTTCTTTCCTCTTACTTCCCCCAGCAACATGGCACCCTCCTTCCAGCAGACGGGTGGTCAGTTATGTCTTTTGAAGTTGTTGGGATTGGCATAGCAGAATGATGCCTGGCACCTTTCCCGACTCAGGGACAGAGCTTGCTGTTGCTGCAGCACTCCCAGCCTCACCAAGCCCAGTGAGTGGGAGATGGAAGGAGCCACTGGAGAGTGCTGTGAGGCACTCCTTACCATTGGGCTCAGCTGGTGGGCTGTGCCACATTCCTCAAGGCAAGGAGCCTTGATGTTGAAGTTGTTTAGGATTAGCTTTCCCCACAAAGCCGATCCTGAGCTAGCTGCTGGAGCATGCACTGGACACGGCTTTCTCTGATTTCTGTGACTGCTGCTTTTTGGGCAGTCCGGTAGGTGGGTCAGTCTCTTGACCCTGTTGTTGTCCCTCATGGGCGCCTGGTGCTCCATGATGGGTCACCACTGGGTTATCCCTCCTCTCCTTCCTCGCACAGAGAGAGGCTCCTCTCTCTCTAGCTCACAGTGTGCCACCAACAACTGACTCCATTCCAACTCCCAGTGTCTTGCCTCTGCTTGAAGAAGCAGGCGGTGTGGTTCTCTAAGCCTCTCCACTTTCTGTCTGCTGGCAGGAGCTTTCTCCACTGTATTTTGGTTTTTCTCCCTCTGCTTGGTGCCCCCTCTGGGCAGGAAGAGGATTTTTGAAAACAGGAAACTGGTATTTAAAGAGAAAACATGGCAGTGCAGCAGGCCCAGCTAGGATTAAAGAGCTCCTTCACATGCCCAGCCACACAGTAGTGTGCCACCTGCCCCACTTTACAGCAGGATGGCAGGCAGCAGAGAGTGAAATTCAGCAGCAGGAGCTGGCTTTGCAGACTCTCCAAGACAGCTGTTCCTAGCTGCTTGGTGTTTCAGGCCAAGGTGAAGCATCGACTCCAACAGCAGTGATGTGGCAGACAAGCTTTCAGCTGTGCGGGCTGGTCATTCAGCAGCAGAACATAACATTTTGGAAGTAACAAGCCAGAGACCTGTGGCTGTTGTCTTCTGTTCTGACTGGGGTGAAATAAAGTTCCCAGGAATGTGTCTGTAAATGGTGGATTCTCTGTGACTTTAAGTCTTTAAACCGTGATTTGAGGTCTTCAATGACTCAGCCAGAGTTGAGTTGTCCATTACAGGAGTGGGTGGGTGGCCTGCAATTTGCAGTGGGTCATACTGGATGATCATGATGGTCCCTTCTGACCTTAAAGTCTATGGGAGGCTGGTAGTTAGAGGGGCAGGAAAAATCCATGGGGCAGGACCCAGTCCCCCTCTCTCTTTCAGGCTGACATGGTAACCAGGTATTTTTGCCCCACTTGTTCCAGGAAGGGCCATAGACAGTTCTGATTATGGTAGCTATCTTGAACCCCCGTCCCCTCAGTGGATCTCTCTGATCTCCAGGCCAGGTCTGACTCCTACAGGCTATAAACAAACCACAGTTTAAAAAAAATGAACAAACAAACCGAGTTTTCCTACTCCAGTGGCTCAGCTTCCCTAGATTTACTCCCTGTTTTTTACATTTGGGCACTATGGGGTTTGGGCACTGAGCCTGTTCTCCTCTCAGCTTCCCTCAGATAGGTCATTTGTGCAGCAAGGCCTTGGCTTCCATTTTCCACTTCTTTCACTGGCTTTTCCTCAGAGAGTCAGCGGAGTGGTGCAGCCCATACTACTAGCCTCCTGGTGCCCGTAAGCCCATTGTTCCCCAGCTGTCTCAAGTTTAGCCTACCTCAGTCTGCCATTTTACCACTGCTTTCTCTGAGTCTTCTTTTTCACGGGATGCAACAAAGTGGTCTAGCCCATACTGCTAGCCCATCAGTGTCAGCAGAGCTCCCGTTTTCTGTTTGGCCTTCCTTAGGTAGCCACACCTGCTGCTTTTCTTACCAAAGCAGCAGAGCAGCCTAGCCCGTCCTGCCAGCCTGCATGTGCCAGTACCCACCAAAATAGCTGGTATCTGCAGGCAGAGGTACTATTAATTTTTTTCTTTTTTTAGTTTCCTTTCATGCATGCTAGTTTGGCTTAGCCAACCATTTTATTGAGCCTGGAAGCAGCTTTCATCTAAGTATTACTGCTGAGGCTGTTTACTTGCTCACACCATCAGCCTGCCAGTTTCAATGGACAATCCAAAAGGCTGTGATTCTACACTGAAATGTCAGCATTAAGGGAGGATGGTGCACCATTTTGTTGCACAGGTGTAAAAACACTTCAGCAAGGCTTTAAAGCTCACAGAGCATTACTGCATGTGCAAAGGACTTCAGCATGAGTGCTCATGCCCAGCTCTGCTTCCCTCTTTTCCCCTTATGATCCTCTGCATATATATGTTTAAAAGTAAATAAAAAACATAAATGTGTTCCCATGTCTCTCCAAGGGGCATGGCAGAGCCTGGGACAGTAGCAAAGCAGTAGCTGCAGAAGCAGCAGTCTTTAAAACTGTGAGGCTGGGTAGCTTAGTACATTGGAGGGGGGGAATGGGGTGTTGTTCTACCATTTCTGAGGCAGTTCGTTCAAACCTTCAGTATGATGCCTCTGTGTACCTTGATCAAAAGAAAAAAGTAGCACCCCAAGTGGGTAACTGGAACAGAGGGGGGAAGGGGAAAAATAAGAGAAATACCATAGTAAACAAAAACATGCACCGTGGGCGTCTCCATTTTTCCCTCTTAGAAGAGAGCTTTCTAGAATCAGGAAACCAATTATCTTCGGCACCACTGAGGGAGCCCTGGTAGGCCCCACTCAATTCCAGGTCAGTGGTTGTCCCAGGAAGCTCATCAGAACAAATTCCTAGAATTGCAAGCAGTTAGGAAGGTGAGCTCTCTATCCATAAGCCTCCCTCTTGATTTGTCTAGCGCATGGTCCAGCCATTAGCTCATGTTATACCCTTTGGTGCTAGATTGAAGAACTCGTTATTAAATATTTGTTCCCCATGTAGGTACTTATAAACTGTAATCAAGTCATCCCTTAATCTTCTCTTTGTAAAACTAAATAGATTGAGTTCTTTGAGTCACTATAAGGCGTGTTCTAATTTTTTCGTCAATCTCATGGCTCTTCTCTGAATCCCAATTTATCATCATCCTTGAATTGTGCACAGCGGCATGGGACAGAGTGTTCTAGCAGAAGTTGCACCAGTGCCAAATACAGAGATAAAATAACCTCTTCACTTCTACTTGAGATTCCACTGTTTTTACATTCAGGGACTGCATTAGCCCTTTTGGCCACAGCATTGTATTAGCTGATTATCCCCCAGGATCCCCCAGGTCTCTTTCAGTCTCTCAGCTTCTCAGGCAAGAGTTCCCCAGCCTGGCAAGTGTAGCTTATATTTGTTGTTCCTAGATGTATATATTTACATTTGGCTGTAATAAAATACATATAGTTTGCTTGTGCCCAGTTTAGTGCCTAGTGATCCAAATCGCTCTGTATCAATGAGCTGCCTTTTTCGTTACTTACCACTCCCCCAATTTTTGTGTCATCTGCAAATTTTATCCTCGATGATTTTATGTTTTCTTTCATTTCTTTCATTTTTTTAAAAAATGTTAAATTGTGTTGGGCCAAGAACCAGTCCTGCAGAACCCCACTAGAAACATACCTGTTGGATGATTATTTCCCATTTACAGTAACATTTTGAGGCTTGTCAGTTAGCCAGCTTTAAATCAATTTATTGTGTATCATGTTAATTTTATATCTTTCTATTTTTTTTATCAAAATGTCATGCGGTACCAAGTCAAATATGACATTAACATTATTATCTTTATCAACCATACTTGTAAACCCATTGACCGATATTAGTTATGTTGTCCTTCTTTAATTCTGTATTAATCGAGTACTGTATCAGCAGCTCCATGATCTTGTCTGGGATCAGTGTCAGACTGACAGGCCTATAATTATATATGTTATCATATAAGAACATAAGAACGGCCATACTGGGTCAGACCAAAGGTCCATTTAGCCCAGTATCCTGTCTTCCGACAATGGCCAATGCCAGGTGCCCCAGAGGGAATGAACAGAACAGAACAGGTAATCATCAAGTGATTAATCCCCTGTCGCCCATTCCCAGCTTCTGGCAAACAGAGTCTAGGGACACTATCCCTGCCCATCCTGGCTAATATCCATTAATTTATCTTTTTTTTTGAACCCTGTTACAGTCTTGGCATTCACAACATCATAGAATCATAGAATATCAGGGTTGGAAAGGACCTCAGGAGGTCATCTAGTCCAACCCCCTGCTCAAAGCAGAACCAGTCCCCAACTAAATCATCCCAGCCAGGGCTTTGTCAAGTCTGACCTTAAAAACCTTTAAGGAAGGAGATTCCACCACCTCCCTAGGTAAACCATTCCAATGCTTCACCACCTTCCTAGTGAAAAAGTTTTTCCTAATATCCAACCTAAACCTCCCCCTCTGCAACTTGAGACCATTACTGTTAGGGGGCTTATTCCTTCCTTCCTTATTCCTCTCACTCCCCTGGTCTTTCTCGCATTAATATAGAGCAACAATACCCAAAGTCTGAAGGTGCAAACAATTCGATGTTTATTGGGGTGAACTTCCAGCAAGCATGATTCCAGTTTCCTTCCTCAGTGTCCCCCTTCCCAGCTCTGACACCACAGAGCCTTGCCTGTGTCCCTGTTCCCATTCCCCCCCCTTAGCGAAACGTGATTCCAATTCCCCCACCCCCATTCCCTGTTGCCATTCCCCCCCTTACTTCCTGATTGCAGATTATATAGTAAATCTTTAGTTCTGCTTAGCTATACCTTAACCCAGTGGTCTCCAAACTTTTTTGATCGTGTACCCCTATCAGTAAAAATTTTTTGAGCACTCACCCCCTGCCTCGCCGAAGCCAAAAAAAAAAGCAGCTCAGAATCCCACCCAAACTGCTGAAGCAACAACAACAGCAACAAAAAAGCTGCTTTGACTCCCGTCTGATGAAGCAAAAAAAAAAAAAAGCGCTTCTTCTGCCGTGCACCCCCAAGGATCCTCTTGCGCACCCCATTTTGGAGACCACTGCCTTAACCAATCATTTTACTAAAATTTAACTAACCAATCCTAACATATTGTAACATGATTATTTCACCAATTATATCCCACCACCTTAATTGGTTTAGACCCAGCAAAATTAATTATACAGCAGACAGAAACAATTACAGAACCAGACAGAGACTATACAGACAAACAATAGGGGAGTGGAGACTACAGTGACAGAACAATACAGAAATGAGGATTTCACATCCCAGCTATTGATAAGTGAGTTCTTGCCAGACAAGATGCTATCAAACTAAGTTTCCTTTTACATCTTCTAGGCTCTTCCCTTTCTCTGGAGGTGATAGGAATATCAGGACAGGATTGTATTCCTAACAGCCCAATAGCACCTTATTTCAATGTGACTAGTTTGGAATGTAAGGATGTGATCATACATTTCCCAGTTTATGGCTGGCCTCTGCTGCTTAGCCAAAGGCTTAGCCTAAGAACAAGACCTCAGACTGTCCCAGTAAGAGAAGGCCCTTATACCGGCAGACAGTGATTTTGATTCTTTCTTTTATACCTCTATAACTAGCTTAGTGATAAGAATACACCTAGATTCTTAAAGTATAGGCCTTTGCAGAAGTCCTGAATATCTATATCCTAACACTCCACCCCTTTTCATCCTCTGGCGTTGTGTAAAGAAATACTTCCTTTTTAAAATATTGGCACAACATTACATTTCTTTGAGTCTTCTGGAACTTCTCTGGTTTTTCAAGACTTATTTAAAATCAACATTAACTGTGGGCAAGGTCCTCATCCAGCTCTTTTAAAACTCTTGGATGCAAGTTATCTGGACCTGCTGATTTAAAAATGTTTAACTTTAGTATCTGCTGTTTAACATCCTCCTGAGAATGAAATCCTCCTGGTGGAATGAAAAGAGTGTTATCATGTGATATGGCTACATCATCTGTTTTTACCCCAAATACAGAACAGAAATATTTATTGAACACTTCTGCCTTTCCTTCATTATTAATGATAATTCTAGTAATGGACCAATACTATTGTCAGGATTTTTTTTTCTAATATACTTTAAAAATGCCTTCTTATTGTCCTTAACTCTGCTGGCCAGAGATTTGCACTTGCTTCCCTTATCAATTTTCCACAGTTCCTATCATCTGTTTTATAGTTATTATTATCCATTTCCCTGTTATTCCATTTGTTACATATATATTTTAAGCCGTAAGAGCTTTCTTCCTCAATTGTGAACTTGTGGCTTTTGAGTACTTAGTAAGGTGCTATTAAACAATTCCCAAACACCATTCACATTTTTCTAATATAATTTCTTCCTCCCAGCTGATTTGGCTCACAATTGTTTTCAGCATTGTGAAATTGGCTTTTTAAAGCATCAAGGGTATATATCACTCATCGGGACATTATTCTGATTGCACATTATAAATGTGATCAAATCATGAGGTCTTGTATCTAAGTTACCATTAATTTTTAGTTCTGTGATCAGTTCCTCTTTATCTGTCAAGATGAGGTCTAATATAGAATTCCCCCATGTTGGATACAACAGTTTTTGAGTTAGGAAACTGTCATCTATATTTAGAAATTCTAAGAATGTTTTAATATTGGCAGTATGAGACATCCAGCATATGTCACTCAAAATCTCGCAGCTTTTTTCTTACCCATTATAGCTAGGTGCATCAGGAGCCAGTCATCCTGTTCCCTTGTGTGATTTGGGGTCTGTAACAGAGACCAACTAGTTCCCCATTTTGTGTTTTATCTGTTAGTCCATTGCTCATTTTCATCATCTGAGTCAGATGCCACCAGCAGAAGGTTGATTTTCCTTTTTGGTGGGTCAGGTTCTGTAGTTTCCGCATCAGAGTGTTGCTCTTTTAAGACTTCTGACAGCATGCTTCACACTTCGTCCCTCTCAGATTTTGGAAGGCACTTCAGATTCTTAAACCTTGGGTCGAGTGCTATAACTATCTTTAGAAATCTCACATTGGTACCTACTTTGCGTTTTGTCAACTCTGCAGTGAAAGTGTTAAAATAAACAACACGTGCTGTCTTATCTCAGACTGCTGTAACATGAAATATATGGCAGAATGTTGGTAAAACAGCAGGAAACATACAGTTCTCTATGGAGTTCAGTCATAAATGTAATTAATGTATTATTTTTTTAATGAGCATCGTCAGCATGGAAGCATGTCCTCTGGAATGGTGACCGAAGCATGAAAGAGCATATGAATGTTTAGTATATCTGGCATGTAAATACCTTGCAATGCCAGCTACAAAAATGCCATGCAAATGCCTGTTCTCACTTTCAGGTGACATTATAAATAAGAAGCAGGCATCATTATCTCCCGTAAATGTAAACGTATTTCTCTTAGAGATTGGCTGAACAAGCGGTAGAACAGAGTGGACTTGTGGGCTCTAAAGTTTTACGTTGTTTTGTTTTTGAATGCAGTTATGTAACAAAAAATATACATTTGTAAGTTGCACTTTCACGATAAAGAGATTGCACTACAATACTTGAATGAAGTGAATTGAAAAATACTATCTTTTGTTTAGCATTTTTATAGTTCAAATATTTGTAATAAAAATAATAATATAAAGTGAGCACTGTACACTTTGTATTCTGTTTTGTAATTGAAATCAGTATATTTTTGAAAATGTAGAAAAAAATCCAAAACTATTTAATAAATTTCAATTGGTATTCTATTGTTTAACAGTGCGGTTAAAACTGTGATAAATCGTGATTAATTTTTTTGTGTTAATCAAGTGAGTTAACTGTGATTAATTGACAGCCCTAGTAATAACTAGACCAATCCTGATTGTTTTTTGTCAAACCTGTTCTTAAAAAACTCCAGTGATGGAGATTCCACAACCTCCTGTGGAAATTTGTTTAACTACCCTGACATCTTTCCTAATGTCCAGCCTAAACCTCCGTTGCTGCAGTTTAAGCCCATTGCTTCTTGTCCTATCCTCAGAGGTTAACGAGAACAATTTTTCTCCCTCTGACTTGTAAAAAACTTTTATGTATTTGAAAACTGTTATCGTGTTCCCCCCGCCCCCAGTCTTCTCTTCTCCAGACTAAACAAACTAAGTTTTTTCAATCTCTCCTCATAGGTCTTATTTTCTAGACCTTTAATCATTTTTGTTACTCTTCTCTGGACTTTATCCAATTTGTTCACATCTTTCCTGAAATGTGGCGCCCAGAACTGGACACAACACTCCAGTTGAGGCCTAATCAGTGTGGAGTAGAGCAGAAGAATTACTTCTCATGTCTTGCTTACGACACTCCTGCTAATACATCCCAGAATAATGTTCACTTTTTTTGCAACAGTGTTACACTGTTGGCTCATATTTAGCTTGTGATCCACTATGACCCGCACTATGATCCCTTTCCGCAGTACTCTTTCCTGGTCAGACATTTCCCATTTTGTATGTGTGCAACTGATTGTTCCTTCGTAAGTGGAGTACTTTGCATTTGTCCGTATTGAATTTCATCCTGTTTACTTCAGACCATTTCTCCAGTTTTTCCAGATCATTTTGAATTTTAATCCTATCCTCCAAAGTATTTGCAATCCCTCCCAGCTTGGTATCATCCACAAACTTTATAAGTGTACTCTCTATGCTATTATCTAAATAATTGGTGAAGATATTGAACAGAACCAGACCCAGGATCAATCCCTGCAGGACCCCACTAGTTATGCCCTTCTAGCTTGACTGCGAACCACTGATAGCTACTCTCTGGGAATGGTTTTCCAACCAGTTATGCATCCACTTTATCGTAGCTCTATCTGGGCTAAATTTCCCTAGTTTCTTTATGAGTAGGTCATATGAGACAGTATCAAAAGCCTCACTAAAGTCAAGATATACCAGGCCTACCGCTTCCCCTCTATCCACAAGGCTTGTATTGGATTTATTTGTTCCTTGCTCTCTATTATTCTTGAGCTTTGGAGGGTTTTCTCTAGGGGAGAGGCTGCAGCATGTTGTACTTGTGGTCTGTGTGTTAGTTGGCAGCGTTTTTGTACAACCTTCACATGCTCTTGGGGAGGTGCTGCTGATCACTCGAGATTCTGCAGCTTATTCCAACAGTTTCTTTTGTTCTTGTTACATCACTAAATGTTTGCTCCTTAGCCAGTTAACCAGGGTCACTGGGCTGTGGTGGAATATCCCTGGTGCACTTTGGCTAAACAATACCATCTCTTTCTGGCCAGAACCACTCAGAGCCCGCAGCAGTGCTGGATGCAACATATGCTTTTCCCCTATTTGGATCACCTATCTTCAGTCTCCAGCACTTTTGTATGGGACCTCTTACTAGTCCCACCATCAGGTCTTCCTCAGCACTCCACAAAGGTGCATTAGTTGAGGATATCATGCTGTCTTCTTGGGTTTTCTTGTAATTCTTGTGTCTGTTTGAAAGAGTTCTCCTGTATAACTGGAACTCTTTCTCGTCTCTGGGCCTGCTGTCTGTTTCCTCCTCCTTTCTTCCCGGTGCGAATGTACTTGGAAAAGACTGAGCGGTGTGGTTTCTTGGTCTTGACATTCATTTCAGTTTATTGTTATAATAGCATCTTCCATATAAACTATATTCTCAAGTGCTTTACAGTGGTAAGTGATAAATAACAGCAGAGGAGGTAATGGGAAGGGAGAGAAGAGATGTTTTGGACTGAAGTTTGAAGTGCAGTGGAGGGCCAGAGGCAGAGAGATATAGGGATGGCAGGAGCTGTAGAGGAGGAAGCTGTTGCACTAGCCTCGATGAGATTGTGCAGGGGAAGAGGAAGAGGCCAGTACTAGATGACTAGAGAGAACACTGTGTATCTGGGGAGAATCCAGAAAAGGTCTTAAAAACAAGAATAGTAATTTTAGGCTGGATCCTGAAACGAAAGGAAGTCAGTGCTATTGTATGTGATGTGGTGGCACAGCTTTCTTCTAGGTGTGGGAGGGCCGATTGCAGCATTCTGTGTGTGCTGGAGCTAGGAGAAATTGAGGACCCATTGAGAAGAATGTTCTAGTATTGAAAGGGGTTGGGCGCTATGGATGAGGGTTCCGCAAATGTGGAGTAGAGGCAGCATTGTTGAAGGAAGATATGGGCAGAGGAGGTGGCCTCTGAGTCGAGGGAGATGCCAAGGTTTCAAACTGGAGAAAAGCTAATTTCTGAGCCCCCACTGTTCATCTGCTTTGTAGAGTGTTCCAGATGGAGACGACCAGCCGTGTGGCAGTGTTCTATGTGAAAAGCTTTCTGAACCAGGAGCTGTCCAGACAAAGAGCTCAGTACATTCAGTGTTCTTGAAAGGTGCTAGGCTGATGGTCCTGGCTGCTAATGTCCTCTGTCCATACCATAGCTAAAAGCAAAAGCAGCAGTACTGCAAGCTTCTTGAGACCCCAACCACCTGCCTTCCCACCCGCCTTGAGGGAGATGTTAGGTTCTTTCAGCCCTTGGCATCTCTGCAGGGCTGTATATTGTAGTCATGTCCTCTGTGATGTGTATATTTGATGAGGCATGGAACAGATTCACCAAACTCATTTCACATACACCACTGAACTGCTGTCAGATAGATTTGAACCAGTGACCCAGACATGAAAATGTCTGAAGCTGCCTTACTAATCCCCTGAGCCATCCACTCTCTGTGCCTACAGTAGCTGTATTTCACCCATTTGGCTGCATTGGAGGGGTGTGTGAAGTGATTCCTGTGTATGCTGTGCAAGTAGCTTGCCAATTTTCCAGAGTGCTATAGGATCCGTTGGGAAAGGAAGGAATTATTGTTCTAGGCTAAAACATAAGTTACTAGAACTTTAAGGCTGCATGGTGAAGCACTCAGAATATCAGGAAATGTCAAAGGTAAGAACAATCATGCAACAGCTACTCTGCCTCCTGTGCATGTATCATTATGAGACAGTCTGCAATTACATTATCATACATTATTTCTCAAATAGTGCAGTACAAGAGCCTGACCCTGAAAACTCTACAACCATCTGTAGTGCTTATTAATAAGTTGTCTCACTGACGTCCATGTCTCCACTTAGTTGTGAGCACTGTGCTCAGTAGAGTTGGTAGGATGATGCTCTAGAGTCACAGTTTTTTCTACAAGTTTTGGCAAGAACTGGTTTATAATGATAAATTTGTCTCTTTCCCTCCCCTTCCCCCGTCTCATGCTGGAAAACAGTTGAACTGTTTTTGCTGAAGCTTTTGAAAAACAAAAGTCTTCAGGCAGAAACTGAGCATGGAAAATTTTATCCTGAAACACAAGTTTTGGAAAGCTATAATAGCATGCAAACCATTGTGTAACTTTAACTTTAGAGGCCACTACCAGGCAAGAAATGCATGGTTGTTTGGTCTTTTAGCCTGCCTACCATGTACAGTGTAAATCATGGCATAAAACTGGTCTGAAAGACCTGTAGGCAAAGGTAATAATTGGAGATATACCAATCTCTTAGAACTGGAAGGGACCTTGAAAGGTCATTGAGTCCAGCCCCCTGCCTTCACTAGGCAGGACCAATTTTTGCTTCAGATCCCTAAGTGGCCTCCTCAAGGATTGAACTCACAACCCTAGGTTTAGCAGGCCAATGCTCAAACCACTGAGCTATCCCTGGGTGCATAGTGTAGGGAGTGCCTTCATCTTAATTTCCTTCCTTTAGTAAATTAAAATATAATATTTGAGGGTTACATTTCAAAGCAGTGCTCAGGTCCCAGCATCAAGGGGAGCTGTGGCTAACTCACCATTGCACATTGCTTTTAACATAAAATCTGAATATTGTTTTGCTGTAGGTTTTAAAGAGGATAAAGAAAATCTTTGATTGCCTTTGCTGCTTACTGATGCTCCACCTGATAAGGCTGAGATTTGGAGTAAAATTTGGCCAGAGATTTCGTAATCTGAACTAACTTGCTTTAGGTTTATATTAATTGCAATTTTTTCTCATTTAAAAACATGGTCTACTTCTTCAAAGCATGTTGTTTTCATGTCTTTGAGACCCCATGCACCACCCTGGGACTGGGGTCCTGGCAGGTTTCTCGTGAACTGGCTGAGGATGATGTAATAGTAGCATGTTAGTGATAAAATCTCTGCCATTCCTTACTCTTCCAGAGAATTCGATCAACGGTGGATGAAAAGGAACAGAAACAGCTTCTAATGGACTTGGATGTAGTGATGCGAAGTAGTGACTGCCCCTATATTGTTCAGTTTTATGGAGCACTCTTCAGAGAGGTGGGCACTCAGAGTTTGTTTCATTTATACCAGAGGTTTTATTTAATTTAAAATTTAATTTGCAGCAGCTTTCAGTTTATGATAAGAGAAAGGAGTTAATTTAGTGGGGGATTTTTGATTCGCAAGTTGTCATCAAACCCGTTACTAGAAGGGAAGAGATTCTGGGTTCTGATTGCTGCTATGTATATATTTTGGTGTTCATTTATATGATCCCTGTCATGATTATTGCTGCTTTCTTGCCATGTTCTCTCATGCTCACATCTAGGATTTGGTGGCATTTCAGTGGTTTGACTGTCTGGACAGGTGTGGCACTCAGATGTCTGACACATTTCACACATCTGATTTATAGATGTGCTCTATGCAGACTCTCAAAGATTGTGTGCTTTGCATACCGCCTTGTGCTGGGAAGGGCTGGAGCTGTAAAGCCCCAGGAGTCGCTGCAGCAGGGGAGAAAGGGTGTGGTGCTTTAGGAGGCACAATCCTTCCCAGAGCTGCTTGGCATGGATGCTGCACAATGGACATGCCAAACCTTCTCAACCAAGGCACTTCTTTTGGAGTGATTTGCACCTGAGGACACTAGTAGGGAGTCAGTCCTAAAGTGCCCTGAGCCCAAGGTATGTGATTACCTTTCGCCCTGTCACAGGACTTGTCTGTCCTGGGAGATTACATTGTGTAGAACATTGTGCTGGGTAACCAGGAGTTAGCACTTGGTGAAGATAAGGTTTGCCCTACTTAATGTCTCAGCTGACTAGGGTTAACCTGAGCGTGGGCCCTGGTGCTAACCACCGCATGGCGATGAGACGTTAAATGCTACATGTCCTGGCTGTGCTGAGTGTTTACCACCATATAAATTAACATGTTTTCAGGCGATGTAATTTCTGGGTGTAGACAAGGAAAAGAAAGTGTAGCAGGGAGGGATTGTCTCTTTGCTGCATCCCTTGCAACCACAAAGGTGAAGCAAATCCAATCTTTCGTGATCAATAAAAACAATGGGGAAAGAGGCCCACTGCATGGGTGTGTGCAGCTTTGTACTCCTGTGCACCGAAAACCTGTCCCTTCATCCTGTGTAGGCACAAACTGGGGGGACGGTCTACTGGAACTAGCACAATCTCCAGAACTCAAATGACAAGCCAGAGTCAATTGTAACTTCACAGTTTAGCCCATACAATTGGCATGGCGGGGATTAGATTGTGACTGTGAGCATCGCGGTCTGGTTCCTGTCTCCCCCTTTCTCAAGGTGAAAATGGTCCATGCTAGCTCTTTGCTGATGCAGATTATTTCTCCCTTTGCGTTGGTTCTGGTAGTTCATGTGATATTGTGGGGTGAGTGAGGAGGCGGAGACATAGCTCCAACCTTGCTCCACCACTTCCTTCCCACTCCCTGCATGTCTGCACTGGAGGGAGTGTAGCAACTCATGAGCAGCCTGTGCAGACAAGTAGAGGTTCATAAGTGAGCTCTGAAAGATGAAGGTTGGTCTTGTGGGGTAAGACAGTGGCTTACAACTGACAAGACCCCGCTTCAATTCCTGGCTTTCTAGACTCCCTGTCTGACCTCTGGCAGGTCACTTGTTTCCCTGTGCCTTAATTCCCTAGCTGTACAACCAGGCTAATAATCCTTCCTTTCTCATGACCTCTGTCTGTCTTGTAACCCTTTAAGGGTAGGGATTCTCTTACGATGTGTGGTACAAGCCCTAGCACAATGGGGCATCGATCTTGGTTGAAAGCTTCTAGATGCCGCTATAAAACAAATAATTATCAATAATTCTGATAAATTGGTTTGAACAAAATCCGTAGACATGAACGTCTTTTGCCTGTTGCTGCTGAGTTACAGATTTATTGTTTTATGTCTCTGGCACCTCTCCACAGCTCTCGGATCACCACAAAATGGAAACACACAGCAGCAGTATGTTTTGATTTAAATTTCCACATAAAAAAATACCACTCTACAGACTTAGTTACACTCTCTGCCATATCATGAGCCCCCTACTGCATCATCCTCCCACCAGATTCCTGCCTGTCCTCCTGCAGACCCCAGTGTCAGTAAATGTAGACAGTATGCCTAGTAGGGACCTGGGATCTACCGTTGCCATCACCCCGTCCTGCCAAGATAGTTACAATAGTACTGAAAGTAAACCAATGGAACTGAGATTAAATAGCACATTTTACAGCTGGCAAGTAACATGAGCCAGAATTGCCCCACCACATCTACCCTGCCAACCATTCATAGAGATTGAAGGAAAAAGTCTGCCCATAACCTCGTCCAGCTCTGTCATATCCCTCACACACAGCAGGGATATTCCTCTTCACCCACCCTTCCCCGCCATATCCCTCACACACAGCAGGGGTGTTCCTCCTCACCCCCCTCCCCCGCCATATCCCTCACACACAGCAGGGGTGTTTCTCCTCACCCCACAATGCCACCATATCCCTCACAGACAGCAAGGGTGTTCCTCCTCACGCCCCCGGCCTCGACATATCCCTAACGCACACACAATCCCACCATATCCTTCACACACAGAAGGGGTGTTCCTCCTCACCCCCCACCCCCGCCATATCTCTCACACACAGCAGAGTTGTTCCTCCTCACCCCCTCTCCCCTGCCATATCTCTCACACACAACAGGAGTGTTCCTCCTCACCTGCCCTTCGCCATATCCTCACACCCACACACTCACCTATTCCTCAAACACATCAGGGATGTGCCTCTTGACCCCCCACCCCGCCATATCCCTCACACATAGCAGGGGTGTTCCTCCTCACACATACACACCCCTGCCATATCCCTCACACACAACAGGGGTGTTCATCTTCACACACACACACACACACACACACACACACACAGCAGGGTTGTTCCACCTCTCTCTGTCTCTCTCTCACACACATAAACACACACATATACACACACACACACCATAACCCTCACACACAGCAGGGGTGTTCCACCTACGTAATCATCAGTAGCATTCATTCTAGACTACTTACTATACCTGAAACAACAGGGACTATCCACATCATCTCTTAGGGTCCACCTGGCCTCAATCTCAGTGTTTCACCTGTGAGTGAACAGCTGTTCCGTGTTCTCAAACACCGTCTGTAGTCGTTTTCTCAAAGAACTTGACAGGCATGACAAGCAGTCCCTTCCTGGGATCTCAACCTGGTATTGTTGAGGCTCATGGATTCCCCTTTCTAGCTGCTGGCAGTGTGGTCTCTGCTCTACTTGTCCTGGAAGGTGGCCTTCCTAGTGGCCATTATTTCAGATGGAAGGGTCTCAGAGATTGGGGCTCTCACTTCAGAACCTCCGTACACGGTATTCTTCCAGGACAAAATCCAGCTTCATCCTCATCCAGCCTTCCTTCCAAAAATGGTTTCACAATTCCATAGCAACCAGGACATCTTCCTCCCAGTCTTCTATCTGAAACCACATGCCAACAGAAAGAAGCAGAGGCTTCGCTCACTGGGCATCAGACCTGCACCAGCCTTCTACATAGAAAGGACTAAATCATTTCGGAAAATTACTCAACTTTTTGTGGCTGTTGCAGACAGGATGAAGGTCTTCCAATCTCAGCCCAGAGAATTTCATCATGGATCACTTCCTGTATTTGCACATGCTACAACCTGGCAAAGGTCCCTGCTCCTGCCCTGACGGCACATTCCACAAGGGCCCAAGCATCTTCGTCTACATTTGTGGCACAGGTTACTAAACAGGACATTTGTAGAGCAGCAACATGGTTGTCAGTTCACACTTTTGTGTCTCAATATGCCGTCACTCAGCAGGCTAGAGACGATGCTGGATTTTGCCGAGTGGTGTTACAATCAGCTTGTCAATGAACTCTGAACCCTCCACCTGCACTACTACTCGGGAGTCACCTACATTGGAATGGATATGAGGAAGCACTTGAAGAAGAAAAAATGGTTACTGATCTTTCATAACTGTTGTTCTTCGAGATGTGTTGCACATGTCCATTCCAACCCCCAGCCCTGCCCCTCTGTTGGATTTAGCTGGCAAGAAGGTATGGAGGGGGCTGCTACTTGGCACTGTGAGCGCGCGACTCCAGGGAGCACTAGAGCCGACCTGACAGATACCACTGAGGGAAAAACTTGCCGGCAGTGGTGCTCAGGTCTAGCACACATCTACATTGGAATTGTCAGCTCTAGGCCCTATTTCTAATGCAGGCATCTATCCCACGCCTGGAATAAGACTTCCTAACTGAACTGAGAGGCAGGTCAACTTGGGGGCAGCTATTGAGGCAAAAAATTTAACTCAGTAAGGAAAGGAATAGATTCACCCCACTCAGACTTACAAAAATGGAAAATGGTGTACAGTCCAGCAAGAATTCTCCATCAAGACGAGTTTACAGATGCATCTCCCTCTCTGGGAGCTGGGACACTTCCATTTGGAAATCCATTAGAAGCATCAGTGGTAGATGCAGCAGATACATTTTCAAGGGCAGTGCTGTTGCCATTGTGATGTGCTGTGAATCATGACTTCACGCTTCGGGGTTTCCCGTAGAGGTCAAGAACATCCTGAGGACCTGCCCTTTGATGAAACTCACCGTTTTAACCAAAAGACAGATGAGTCCTTACACACTCTACAGGACTTCAGGGTCACCCTCTGCTCCCTGGGAATATGTACACCTTCCCCAAACAACTCCACAAGTAAGCATACAAGCCTAGACCCAAGGCTCAACAGTTTTACCATCAGCATCCTTACGAGCTACCCCGTAAGAGGCAAAGGATTCAGAAGTCCCATTTCCTACATTGTCTGCGGCAACATCATCACCCCAATCCTAGCCCCCATCTAAACAATATTTTTGACAAGTGCTCTAGAACTGCAAACCACCAAATACTGATTCCCAGCTGCCCTTCGGGAGTCATATAGTACTCCTTTTTCACATCTGGAGTGCTGTGACAATGGACAAATGGGTACTAAATATCATCCATCCTGGCTATGCAATCAAATTTACCTCTCTGCCACCTCTAAAATTCCCATCACCATACCTTTTCAGTGGCCATTCTCATGAGGAGATTTTCAAACAAGAAATACAATCCCTCTTACAGTGGGGAGCAATAAAGGGGTACCTCTTTAGTACCAAGGAAAGGGTTTTTACTCAACATATTTCCTAGTACCCAAAAAGAAGGGCAGTTGGAGAGCCATCCTCAATTTCCATCATCTCAGCTGTGTTATTCACACACTGAAATTTTGCATGATCACACTGACATTTATAATCCCATCTTTGGAAAATGGCATGTGCTTTACAGCTCTCAATATGAAGGAAGCATGCTTCCATGTAGACATTCACCCTGCTCACAGACATTTTTTTAGATTCATGATGGCCCTGAATATTTTCAATATAGCATGTTCCCATTTTGCCTTGCTTTCAAGGGTTTTTACTAAGGTTATCTTGGTAGTAGCAGTCCATATCAGGTGTTGTGGCTTCACCATGTTCCCCTGTCTCAAAAACTGGCTTCTGATTGCCAGGAAGCCTATAAGTCGACTTCATCAAGGCTTCAACTTCTGTCTTTCCTAGGGGTCAGTATAAACTTGGAAAAGTCTGTGCTCACTCCAATGCAGACTTTAGGTTTCATCAGAGCATTCCTAAATTCAGTCACAGCAAGGTCTTTTCTGCCAGTTGATAGGTTCCAAGTGATGAATAACCTCATCGATAGGGTCAAGAGCAACACTTGAACACCCTTTTTCTCCTGCGACGTATGGCTTCATGTACTTATGTCATGCCATTTGCTAGACTCCATCTTCATTGCCTCCAAGTGTGGCTTCAAACAGTGCACTCACCAAACCAACAGTCCGTGAATGCCATAGCGCCCATCAAAATAGCAGAATCCCCACAGGTACCAGTCAATACGATCTTTACAGATGCCTCCCTTTTAGGCTGGGGAGCTTACATGGACAGTCGCACAGCTCAGGGCACTTGGACATCTCGAGAGACCCATCCACGTACTGGAATTGTGGGCGGTCTGAGAGACTTGCAAAGCCTTTCTCCCATTAATTCAAGGTCACCATATCTTCATAATATCGAACAATGTGACAACTGGCTTTTACTCAGTAAGCAGGGGGGAACAAGGTCCATTCCCTCGTGTGCAAAAGCAGCCGCTCTGGAATCAAATCATCCAGGGAATCAAAATGTGCTGGTGGACTTCCTCAGCAGACACTTCACTAAGGATCATGAGTGGTAAACAATACTTTTGCTCTATGGGGAACCCCCACAATGGACCTGTTCACTTCTCAAATGAACAGAAAGTGCATTATATAGTACTCCAGAGGAGCCCTAAGGCATAACTGACAGGCTAATGCTCTACTTCTTCAGTGGTGAGACCGTCTGAACTATGCCTTCCTCGCTTACTGCTCCCATCTCAGGTCATGGGGAAAATTCGTCAGGACAAGGCATAAGTCATCCTCAATGTCTACAATTGACTCGTCTCTTTATAGGCATTGCCTGACCCCTTCCCAACTGAGTTTAATATTCAGACAAGGCTGGCTGGCTTTAGGCCCCCTGGTCCTTAAAGACATGGACCACCCTGTTACATCTTGAAGCTTACCTAACTAGTTTTGCATCACCACATCATAACAACCACTCTCAGAAGCAGATTTCTAGTAGAAGAGGGCTCCTTAATCTATCAGACAAAGGAAGCATGAGATCCAGTGGCTGAAAGCTGAAGCTAGACAAATTTAGACTGGAAAAAAGCACAAAATTATAAGTCAGGGTAATTAATCATTGGACCCATTGAACCATTGGAATAGCATACTGAGGGTTGTGGTGGATTCCCCATCATTTAAAAGGCTTTAACATTGGTTGTCTTAGAATATGCTCTAGACAGATCTGCTCTAGCTAACCAGAAGTTACAGGCTTAATGTAGGAATTACTAGGCAAAGCTTCTGGCCTATTTATGCAGGAGATGATCACAGTGGTCTCTTCTGGCTTTCAAATCTGTGAATCTGCATGAAAGTTATTAACACCTAGACATAGATTCAAAATTCCTCCTAGGACTCCTGGGATTTATCTCCAGGTGAACATGGCCACAGCTCTGTGAAATAGGAGTGAAAGAGTTATAACACGGGATATTTTTTTTCTCCTCAGAGAAAACAATGAGTTTTCAATAACTTAAAGAAAAGTTCTAGTCTTCACTTAAACACCTCCCTATGTATTAGCAAGCAAGACCTTTTCTGATGTCTAATCAAGAAAAATCTATCACAGAGCTGAGAAGACTTCTTTGGAGGAATCTCCTACATTTGTTGGGCTGTAATTGACTTGTATCAAAAGTCTGTACCTTATTCATAATCACACACTCCCAAGACTTTGAATTGCCAGTCATGGGCCCAAGGTCTCAAAAACTGTGATGGTAGGTATACACATTGCAGTACCCGTTTGAAACAGAAATGTACAACACTTACAAGCATAGACTCAATCACTCAACTTTTAATTGTGAACTCAGTGCAGCCAGCCTTATGAACTGCTTTTCTGAAGAGTTGTCCTTGTCGGTGCTCTGCCTCTGCCCCTTCAGACATCTGCTCTGGGCAAAGGTCAACCAGAATTAAAAAGACTAGTTGTCTGAGCTCTAGAACCATTTGATGTTTTAGGCCCACATGCTTACATGATTAATTACGCTAAAACGTGTTTAAGTTCAAGAATGCAGCACTGCTGTTGGGCAAAATGCCGATCCTGTATAATGCCTGTATTTCTAACAATGAAGACATGCCTCAGGATGCCAAAATCCACCATAAACAGCTCAAATTAAGCCATTTGCCATCCATAACAGTTAGCACAGAAGACTTTGGAACAATAGCCCTTAGTTTGGACTGAGAGTTGGTAGATTTTTGAACTTTTTATTCCAGTGAAACAGTCTAATTTAATCATGATTTAAAATGTCATAATTTAAAAAAAAATCGATTTTAAATAACTTAAAAGTTGTGCTATAACTTAGTAAAATGCTCAGCCTCATATTCTTAGTTTCTCTGGTAGCTGTGGAATCCACACCTGTGTAACACATTTAAGGTTACATTCTGTCTTTACCATTGAACTGAATATAATGAATGCAAATATAAAATATGAAACCCTTTGCAAATCACCTTTATAGAGAACTAGTCTCTCAGTATTAGCAGGGGCACTGTTTGAAATGAGGGGATATTAATCTCTCATGGAGGTTTGCTTCAGTTCTGGGTTTGAATATTTTATCTGGGGTTCTATGTTCTGTGTAATTTGATTTTTAGCCTTTACATCTTTTAAATAAAATGATATAAATCATGGAAAGCGACTCAGACCTGGGCTTTAGCAGCCAATTCCATTTCCAGTGACCTGGCATCTTACACACAGGAGGGCATGAGATGCCTCTCCTCCCTGTGGTCTTCTCTTTCTTCTAGTAGGGCCAGATTGTCTTTCCTTTCACTGTACACGTTAGTATGTGCACCCAAGGTTCTTCAACATGGCTTCAGCACCCCCATGGGCCAGACTATTGGAGCATAATAAATGTTGCCTGTTCATCCCAATCACATTCAAAGGGTCTCTGCATTCTGTTGATTCTTATGTATTATTTTACCGTGACATATGTTTGTTCTTTTTTTAGGGTGACTGTTGGATCTGTATGGAGCTCATGTCTACCTCGTTTGATAAGTTTTACAAATATGTATATAGTGTATTAGATGATGTTATTCCAGAAGAAATCTTAGGCAAAATCACTTTAGCTGTAAGTATTTAGATTTTGCTGCTCCCTTTTTGCACATTTTTAAAGATCATTTAAAAAGTTTAAGCTTTTGACTTTTTAGCTCTGTTCCCTCTGATTTATTTGCATTCTGTAGAATCTTTATGGTTCTGGTTTTACCATTGCTTTATTATTATAACTCAACTCCATTACTTGGTGGAGAAGCAGCCAGCAGCCCTGGAGGGAGAGGCCTCAGTGAATAAAGACACCCCAGAATCTTTTGCCTGAAATTCAAGCTGAATCCGAAGGCCGTCTTTTGGTTCTGGTTCATTGGCATTCCAGTAACCCTCCCTCCAGATTGTCACATTAACAGATGGCACTAGCCTAAGCTGGTTCATTGCCTGGCAGGAGGCTCTCGTTCTGGGCAGGGCCAACAGAGAGCCAAATTCTTCTGGTTTGCCCTCTTTTCATGCTGCTCCCATGTTTTTCAGTGAATCTGGAATTAATTAAAATGGTAATTTAGAAAAAAAATCATTGAAAAAGTGCAAGTTTTTGAAGTGAAAATATTTTTGTGTCTATGATCATATTTTATCCCCAGAGTTTCATACAGAAATGGGATGGATTTTGAATCCTCAATGAAATACAAAATATCCAAATTTCAGGCATTTTGTATTTTCTTGTGACTATTTCTTCCACCTCCACTGGCCACCGAGACATGAGAAAAACCTAACCTTTGGGTGTTTTAATCAGGCAGTTTCAGAGCACGTAAGAGTTCTGCACCTGGTTACATTCTCCATGTCAGTAAACTTTGGAGTGAAAAGGTATTGCCAAAATCAAAGGGAAGACCGGTCCTGGGCAGAGTAGAAGGGATGGGGTGTGTCCATGCAATACTGGGACTGGCACTGGGTATCCAGCTCATAGGGTTTTGTCTGTTCTGCTACCTTTACTGCAAATTCTCAAAAATAAGTTCGGCTTTTGGAGCTGTGTTTGACACCTGTGAGTTTAAGGCAAGATAGCTCAGGATCTCCTTGTCCCCAGAGCCAGCCTGTCAGTGTAGGGCCTCTGGGACTTGTTTGTAGCTTTTGGAGGGATGGCCAAAACTGAGTGGACAACACAGACTCCATTTCACCTATTGCTATGGAGCGAGAACGGTTTCTCCTTAGTACCCCTAGCAATGGTTAGATTGCTATATAGAACCATTAATGCCCATCACTTGCTTTGTGGGCACAGTGTGAGGCATGCTGACTGCATGGAACAGCTGGCAACTTCTGAATCTTTCCCCTGTGGTCCAGGAGCACTGATGCTTCATTTGAATGGAATCAGGAGGTCAGTGAACCTCAGCCAATTACACAACTGGCTTCTTCAAACAGCCTTCCACAAGAGAGGCACAGAACAGTGACACAAGGAAAAACAACCCACCCCAACTCCCGCCCCACACACACGTGCCAAGGTACAGGCCATGCAAAACAGTGGGACAGTGACAGGAGAACACTATGTATATGCATCATCATTTTGTTAGGTCCTTGGATGCTGCTGAATAAGAGCTTAGGTAACAGGAGCTGCATGCATGAAATATCATAGCAGTTAGCTGGGCCTGATCCCTAGAGCCCTGCATGGATGCAAAATTTGTATCCTCATCCAATTCACCATCCACAAACATGGTTCGCGGATATCTGCAGATTTGTAGGGCTCTACTGACCTGTCTTTTGGAAATGTCGGAATAGGTTCCTCATTAGCCACACTGAGAGAAATAGACAGATTGTTAACAGACAGATTGTTAACATGTCCATATGATCCACAGTACTCAAGAGTATTGTCTTGTGTGTACTTGAGGGAAGGGGGTTGGGGTATTGAAAAGTAGAGAGATCAAAGTGACATCAGTAGCACCAGAAGTTTGTAAGTAAAGTGCCATTCCACCACTAGTGCCAAAACCCACCTTTTTCAAAGGGTGACTGAATTGCAGCCTGCTGCCTCAGTGGCTGTTGGCACTGCAGCCCTCTGGCATTTCAGGTGCGGTCCTAGTTCTGAGTGTGTGTGGTTTTTCCTCCAGCCAATTTTCAGACTTGGGTAACTAAAATTAGGTCCATAAATCTGTATTTAGAGGTGCCTAACACAGGTTTAGGTGTGAGCCCAAGGAACTGAAGTGTGAAAACTGAACTAAAATACCTCTCTGACTGTTCCTCTATAGCAGGGGAGAGTAGCACATACGAAGTTCTCCATCCCTCCTCTAGCCTGTTATTACCATAAAGCCCGAGGTTACATCAGGAAGGAAGGTGTGTTGTTGGTTGTTTTTAGTTTTGATTTGGTTTAGATTGGTTTTCTATGGGCACATTGAACTACCCCCTAAATTCTCCTCCCTCACTAGCCCCACAGACTGAGACGAGGAAGATGTTTTTACAATGTTCTGAGTGTTGGGTTCTTCTCTCTGTGAGCGCATAACTGATAGGTACACAGAGGTGCACAGGGACGGGTTGTCGAGCCCCCGTGTTAGCTCTTAACCATACTGTCCTGCTTTCTTCCTGCATACCACAGTTCCCCACTAGCCTTTGCAAAGTACCACTTTCCCACTGTGTTGCAAAATCATTTATAATAGCAGAGCTAAGTTGGGGAGTGAGTAGTAAAGATCTCTATACCTGAACAGACAGCTGTCAAAAGCCACGCCTCCTGGGACATTATGATTAGTTGAGGAAAATGCAGTTCTATGTCTTGTCTAAAGAATAGCTTCTGATTGTCTCAGCCAAGAGGCATAGCTTGTCCAAGGCTGACTGTCCTGGAATTACTGGTGGACTGTTAGCAGCTGCCAGGGTAAGCGCCTTTCTTCTCCCTCTGCCTCTTGGTCAGTGACACAAGCTTTCTTCCTTTCCTGTTGTTTTAAAACTTTTCTGCAGTTTATCTGAGTTTATTTTCTTTTTGTTTTTGTAACAGGCTGAACAGCTTTTGCTTTTCTTGGCTGTTCTACAGCCTCTCTCACTTTGTGTTGTATTAAAACCTACCCCACTTTATTTTCTCTAAAACACACGTTCTGTTACTAATATTTAATATCTATATTTCTAAACAACCTAAGTACATAACATTCTTTTCTAAAAATGCATGTTTTATTTCTAATATATAATGCCTTTATTTAAAAAAAATACATGCAATATACAGAAAGGCCTGTTAACATATATATGTCTTAACATTTGATTCCTCTGTTTACTAAACTTTATTTAAAATGTGTAAAAAGCCTATTTTTTTCTTAAAATCTTTAAAATGGCTGTAAATGTGAAAAAGCACACACATAGGCAGTCCTAATGCTCCCCACAAAAATTCAAAATGACCACTATTGCAAAAGTGTATATGTCCAAAAATGAGATTGGAGAGTGGGTGTACACCAAAAAGGGGGTGTGGAAACCTATCAAAATGTATATTGTGATGACAGATATAGAGGTCTTTACTTTACATTGTTTCCCTTCAGATACTTAAGGTTCCTCTTTATTGTTGTGGCTCGGAGTCTCATTGTAGTAACTTATTTTTCATACATAAAATCTCCTCTTTTCTCCTAGACTGTGAAAGCACTAAACCACTTAAAAGAAAACTTGAAAATCATTCACAGAGGTAAGTTTGTAGGTTTCTCTTCTGCAAAGGAATTATCAATTATTTTTCCTCTTAACTACAAAAAATTAATTTATTCTCCCTTAACATCTGAAGTGTGTAAATGCAGATAATGAGAACATACATCTATACAGCGCCATAGTGTTTTACAAATTATATAATACTAATCTGTCATCCGCGAACTTGCTGAGGGTGCAATCCATCCCATCATCCAGATCATTAATAAAGATGTTGAACAAAACCGGCCCCAGGACCAACCCCAGGGGCACTCCACTTGATGCCAGCTGCCAACTAGACATCGAGCCGTTGATCACTACCTGTTGAGCCGGACAATATAGTCAGCTTTCTATCCACCTTATAGTCCATTCATCCAATCCATACTTTTTTAACTTGCTGGCAAGAATACTGTGGGAGACCACATCAAAAGCTTTGCTAAAGTCAAGGTATAACACATCCACCGCTTTCCCCATACCCACAGAGCCAGTTATCTCATCACATAAGGCAATCAGGTTGGTCAGGCATGACTTGCCCTTGCTGAATCCAAGTTGACTGTTCCTGATCACCTTCCTCTCCTCCAGATGCTTCAAAATGGATTCCTTGAGGACCTGCTCCATGATTTTTCTGGGGACTGAAGTGAGGCTGACCGGTCTGTAGTTCCCCAGATTCTTCTTCTTCCCTTTTTTAAAGATGGGCACTATATTTGCCTTTTTTCAATTGTCCGGGACCTCCCCCAGTCGCCACAAGTTTTCAAAGATAATAGCCAATGGCTCTGCAATCACATCAGCCAACTCCCTCAGTACCCTCGGATGAATTAGATCCGGACCCATGGACTTGTGCATGTCCAGCTTTTCTAAATAGTCCTTAACCTGTTCTTTCACCACTGAGGGCTGCTCACCTCCTCCCCAAACTGTGCTGCCCAGTGCAGCAGTCTGGGAACTGACTTTGTCTTTGAAGACCGAGGCAAAAAAAAGCATTGAATACTTAAGCTTTTTCCACATCATCTGTCACTAGGTTGCCTCCCTCATTCAGTAAGGGTCCCACACTTTCCCTGACCTTCTTCTTGTTGCTAACATATCTTTAGAAACCCTTCTTGTTCCCTTTCACATGCCGTCTAGCTGCAACTCCAATTGTGCTTTGGCCTACGTGATTACACCCCTGCATGCTCGAGCAATATTTTTATACTCCTCCCTAGTCATCTGTCCAAGTTTCCACTTCTTGTAAGCTTCCTTTTTGTGTTTAAGCTCACCAAGGATTTCTCTGTTAAGCCAAGCTGGTCACCTGTCATATTTACTATTCTTTCTGCACATTGGAATAGTTTGTTCCTGTGTCCTCAGTAAGGCTTCTTTAAAATACAGCCGGCTCTCCTGGATTCCTTCCTCCCTCATATTAGCCTCCCTGAGGATCCTGCCTGTCAGTTCCATGAGGGAGTCAAAGTCTGCTTCTCTGAAGTCCAGGGTCTATATTCTGCTGCTCTCCTTTCTTCCTTTTGTCAGGATCCTGAACTCGACCATCTCATGGTCAGTGCTGCTCAGGTTGCCACCCACTTCTACTTTCCCTTCCAATTCTTCCCTGTTTATGAGCAGCAGGTCAGGAGGAGCACTGCCCCTAGTTGGTTCCTCCAACACTTGCACCAGGAAGTTGTCCCCAGAAACTTCCTAGATTGTCTGTACACTGCTTTATTGCTCTCCCAGCACATGTCAGGGTGATTGAAGTCCCACATGAGAACCAGGGCCTGTGATCTGGAAACTTCTGTTAATTGTCCAAAGAAAGCCTTGTCTACCTCATCCTCCTGGTCTGGTGGTCTATAGCAGACACTCACCACGACATCACCCTTGTTGCTCTCACCTCTAAACTTAGCCCAAAGACTCTCAACAGGCTTTTCTCCAGTTTCATGCTGGAGCTCTGAGCAGTCATACTGCTCTCTTACATACAGTGCAACTCCTCCACCTTTTCTCCCCCGCCTGTCCTTCCTGAACAGTTTATACCCATCCATGACAGTGCTCCAGTCATGGGAGTTATCCCACCAAGTCTCTGTTATTCCAATCACATCATAGTTCCTTGACTGTGCCAGGATTTCCAATTCTTCCTGCTTGTTTCCCAAGCTTCTTGCATTCGTGTACAGGCACCTAAGATAACTAGCCAATTGTCCTGCTTTCTCAGAATGGATCAGGAGGCCTCTCCCTGTTGCACCCTCCTCCTTGTGTTTCCACCCAGTATCCCACTTCACCACTTACCTCTGGGCTTAGATCACCATCCCCCGGCAAACCTAGTTTAAAGCTCTCCTCACTAGGTTAGCAAGCCTGCCTGCGAAGATGCTCTTCCCTCTCTTCGTTAGGTGGATCCCATCTCTTCCTAGCAATCCTTCTTCCTGGAACAACATCTCATGGTCGAAGAATCCAAAGCCCTCTCTCCGACACCACCTGCGCAACCACGCATTTTCCTCCACAATTCAATGGTCCCTACTTGGCCCTTTTCCTTAAACGGAGGATGGACGAGAACATGACTTGCGCCTCAAACTCCTTTATCCTTCTTCTCAGAACCACATAGTCTGCAGTGACCCACTCAAGGCCATTCTTGGCAGTATCATTGGTGCCCACGTGGAGAAGTAGGAAGGGGTAGCGGTCTGAGGGCTTGATCAGTCTCGGCAGACACTCCCATCACATCCTGAATTCTAGCTTCAGGCAAGCAGCACACTTCTCAAGTCTCTTGTTCTGGGAAGAGGGGAAACTGTTCCACTCAGAAGGGGAGTCATGGGAGGCAGCGTGAAGGTGATGGGGAGAAGGCTACAAAGGGGGATGTTGTGGGGAGGCTGGGACTGAGAGAGAAGAGAGCAGGAGAAGGTGCAGGCTACAGGGGAACTGTGTAAGGCCTTGCAGAGAAGGAGAAGCCTGACTTTGATGCAGGAGGCACGGGGAGGGCAGTGCAGAGAGCTGGAGAAGTGAGTGACCTGAGCAGAGTAACAGGGCAGGAAGGGGATTTGAGCAGCCCTTTGGCTGGGCAAAGGGAGCGTGAGGCCATGGAGAAAGTGTCTCTGGGAGTCCAGAGGAGAGATGACCATGGTACAGAGCAGGATTTTAGAGTGGGAGAGGGGCAGGGATGGAGAACAATGGTAGCCTGGGTACGTGGGGGAGTAAAAGGCAAAATGGAGGTAGCAAGTCTTGGGAAAGGCAGGGACCAAGTGGGGGTGGGAAGGGATCAGGGCAGCAGGACTGCTGCTCATTGTGGGTACACCTACACTGGAGTTGGACGTGTAATTTCCAGCTTGATTAGACATACACACACTAGCTTTGAATGAGCTGGTGCAGTAAAAATAGAAGTGTAGTCACAGCGGCATGGGCATGTGCCGCCACGGCTACATGGCTGTTTTAGTGCACAAGCTTGATCAAAGCTGACATGGGTATGTCTGTCTGAGCTGGCATCACAGCCCCAGCTGCCGTGGAGACCCCTTCTCTGGGAGTGTACTGCTCAGCCTACGTTCGCTGTGAAGCGTGCAGCCCTCTTGTACACATGCTGTAAAAAACCCAGGATGTGGCCTGCCACAACCTTAGCTGCCACTAAACAGGTTTTTTGCTAATTAAGAGCCAAACACGGTGACTAATGAGGCGTCTTCAGAAGGAACTTCAGAACCAGGACAGTCTCTGTATCTCCTCCTACTTTCCCAGCCACTGATCCCAACATAAACTGCCAGACATCTCTGTGATGGGGCTATGAGACAGTGATAGGTACTGTGTTTGGGAAATATGTGATGACTTCACCATTGGACATAAATGTTAAAGAGACAGAGTTGACACTGAGTGTTCAACCTTAGCTCTGATTTTCTGATGTCTGTGTCTGTCACTGCACAGCCATATGGCTGTTGAAATCGAGATCTCCAGCCATGACTTACCTGTTTCTCTCTTTCTTTCACTCACAGACATCAAACCTTCCAATATTCTTCTGGACAGAAATGGGAATATTAAACTCTGTGACTTTGGCATTAGTGGACAACTTGTGGACTCCATTGCAAAAACAAGAGATGCTGGGTGCAGACCATACATGGCAGTAAGTGGGATCTGACAGTGTTGTCAAGGGGGCTGGGATGGGCACGGGATATGGAGCTTTTTGCCTTCGAGCTCAGGCTAAAGTGAAGCCCAGCTCAGTAGTGATTCCCACCCATTGGCTGAGTTGTGCCTCAGTTGAGTTCCCCAGGGGCGGGCATCCACATACCAAAAATAACAATTGCAAATCTACAGCGATCTGTCTTGCTGACAGCCTCAATAGGGGCGCCAAGGACAAAACAGGCCACAGAGACTGGGCTCCCTTCTGACCATGAAGGTGAGACTCAAACCACATCTGCCGGGGGTCTGAGCAGCACTTACACTGCTGCTGTCTGGGCTGTTGTTGTTCTGGGACAAAGCGAGAACGTCATGCTCCAGCATCTTCGACCAGGACCAAATTTGCATGTGAAAATAAACAGCATGGCACAGAGAAGGAAACTCATCAGGAAGTGTTTTTGTGTCTATAATGAACCTGTTTTTGTGAGGTTATGTCATAATTAATACAAAGCAAAATCTTTCATAAGTATTGTGATTGAGTCAAACAGCCAAATTTCCAAATCGTATCCGGAAGATACAATTCTGGGTAGCAGCTGAATGGAAATGGCTCCATCTGTGTAGCAGTTTTTGAAGAGTCACTTCATTCCATCATTGTGATTTTCAAAGCAGTTGGTGGATTTAGGGATATTTTCCGTTCCCTGGGCTGCTCTGAAAATCTCAATCCATATTTTTATTTGAGCTATGTGCTTGGGGGCTGGTTATGTGCATGGCTATTGCTCTTCTGAGATGAATGTGACACAGCCCAAGGGTCACACAGAACTTTACCTGCTTGTCTTTAAGCATTTTGAAAAAAACTCTTTCTTTAAATATCTTCTTCTGAGCGAGTCAGAAGGCAAGGATTTACATACAGTAGTGACTGAGGATTACACTGAAAGGAGGTTGCCTCAGCCAATCAGAATGCGGGGCTGTTCCTGATCCAAGTCTGACCATTTATTTACCACCCAACTATTGATCTCCCCTTCCTGCCTATTTATAAATCTCTTGAATGATATCATTGCTAGTATTGATCCCTGCGGTACACGCCATTATTAAACCCTGTCCACAGCGATCTTGGCCATCACTGCTACTTTTGATTCCATACTGCATCTTTTCACCACACTGAATCCTAGTGGGCTTCACACTGTGCTTTCTTGCATCCTTAACACTCATTCTTTGTCTAAATTAATTGTGTCCACTCGTATCAAAGGAGTAGCCGTGTTAGTCTGGATCTGTGTCCACTCGTTCATCCTCTTCCACCATCTCCTGGCATTCTGCACAGGTCACTGCTACCCTCTCATTTTATACCTGGCTAGCTGTTCCGTAACTTGTTCTGTAATTGTTTTCTCATCCCTTTTTTGTTATGTTGAAGTCAATGGGCTTTTTTTAGGTGGTTACAATGTTAGCATAATCCAGGCCTCTGGTTTGGTCACTCTTGTTAAAGATATAAGGCATGTTTGTTGTATCTCTGCTGCCTTTATAACTCATGGACGGCTGGATGGATGCCGTACTCCTTCTCTGTCATCACTAGGTATGTTGGGAAGGATTCACATACACCTCTGTGTTCTCTGTCTAGCTCTCTAGGATCAGGTCAGGACGGAAGTTTCACATTTGCTGACTTTTTAAATGCGACAAAATGATTGACTGTAGTTTGCATTGTTAAGAGCTTTCACGTGGTATATAATTTGGGGGAGTGGCCAGCATGCTGGCATTGGGTTTCCTTGTATTCACTTGGTTCAATGACTGTTTGCTGGGGGGAAGGGGGCGTGTAATGGAAGCTTCAGGAAACTTCAGAAACATAGCCAATGTTCTGCATGATGGTAGAGGTGGGTTTACAGTCATGCTCCCTAGCCTAGGCAGAGTTCAGGATCTGAGAGTGTTTCTGTGATCAAGCCTGTACTTCTGGGACTTGTAATTGGGAATGGGTGTGCCAGCTCAAATTTCATTCCTTTTTCCTTTTGGAAAGTAATTTAATGTAGAGCAACTGCAAGGCACTAGACTGCATCTCTGGAGACCGATGTCTTATAGATGTCTACTAAGTGGGTACAACAAGGGCCACAGCAATGTAAGCTTTCCCAAGAGGGGCCCTTTCTGGAGGTGGGAAGACATTAGTTTCCACTTCCCACTCAGTCCTTGGGTTCTCTGCCAGTTGTGGCCATTTTTGTGTTGTGAGCACCTGACCACGGGGAAAGGGAAGGACTGACACAGTCCTATGCATTGGAGCTAGGCTCCTGAAGAGCCAGCGGACGTAACAACATTGGATGGCTACTGACGTTGACTGCCTGTGAGCCAGTGCTTCAGTGAGCAAGACTCCCTGTCCCATTATTCACCAGAGGCACTTGTTTTTTTGAATTAAACTGTAGAGGATTGAGGCTCTAAGGGCTAGATCGTCCTGTGGTGTCAGCCAGCCTAATAGGTCCCTTGAAGTTAGCAGAGACATGTTGATTTACACCAGCAGAGGATCGGGGTCTGAGTTTCCAGTGCTGAAAAGGATTCTTTGCTTCTGTCTCTTTGGCTTTCCATGTGGCTGTTGTATTGAAATGGAAAATATGCTCTTGCCACAAGCAGAAACTTGTGTTTTGTTCTCGAAGAAAACCACATAGGAAATGCAAAACAAAGGAACAGTGGGCATCCAAATAGAGGCCCTTGAGGTTGAAGAGTTGAGACTTCATCTAGAATGGTTCAGTTTGCAACATGTTTCCATGAGTAGTGTGTCGAGATGGGCTGAGCTAAGAGCCCCCCATCATCACCAGGCCTCACTCTGCCTTTAGCCCTCAAGCTTCCCAGTGCCGGGTCTCCCTTTCCTCTCCCTTGTTCTCATTTTCTGGTAACCCATCCCCCTTGATATCTGGGGAGATCCCAGTGCTGTGTCTCCTCAGATACCTTGAGTGGCTGTGCGAGTTGCTGTGTTTACGTTTGCCCAGGAGAGCTCTCTTTGGCCTTCCCTTCTGGGGTGTTCATTGTCTTTCCCCTTGGAAAGTCTCTTGTCAGTCGCAACAGGGCGCAGGGGTGCCTGGGCCATTCAACCTGGGATAAAAAGGTAAAGGGGCCACAATCAGTGCTTGGGAAAGAGTATCTGTCTGGGTTAGCTCCCTTTGTGCCCCTCAGACACCAGTCGCTGCTAGAGATTGCCCTGGTATGGAGATGCGGGGCCAGCCTAGCCAGCTTCCCCATGGGCCCTGACTCACAGGTCAGGGTGGGGAGTGGCTGCACTACACTGTATGTGGTCACTAGGCCATTGCTGCCAGATGGTGCAAATTAGAGTAATACCCAGGCAGCTGTAGTCTGCGTGGGCTGGAACTGGAACAGTTTGGCTTTCTGTCGCCCCACTTTTTCCTGCCCTTTCATGAGCTGCCTGGGGGGCTATGGGGAGGGAAGCTGTTCTTTGCTAGTGGCTTCCCTAGGCTCGAGCTCCTGTCCTGCTTGCACTGGGATACGCAGCCTGATGGGGGCAGGCGATGGAGCAACCAGACTTCTCTCCTCCCACCCCAGTGATGCAGCAGGCCTCAGAGAAAGAACAGCAGCTGCTCAGAGCACACTCGGCTCACTCTGGAACTGCTCCTGGGGTTTCAGAGAGAGGCAGCTAGGGAGGCAGTGCCCCATGCTGCTTTTTCTGTTGATTTGTCCCCTTTGAGGACTGTAGTTTAGAGTCTTGAGGGCCACAGGTTCAAAACCTCATTCTTAAAGGGAACAAAGACATGGTTTTCTTAATTCCAGTGAAACAATCCTATAGCAATCCTATAGCAAGCATGAATTCTTGACAGACTGATCCAGTCATCACACTTCTGTTGAGAGGGAGAGTTTTTGACACCTAAATTAAGGTGGTGGTCTTTTCTTGTTGCAAAGCTATCAAGGTCAGGGGATGTGCAAGGGGATAGCTACACAGCAACAGATTTTGCAACAAGGGGGCAGGTGTAGCAATGTGAGAGGGAGTGATCTGGCTGGGGGTGTGGATACAAAGCTGATTTTCTGCAGTTGGATGTTGTATCTGTTACTTGATGTTGTATCTGTTACTTATCACATGCCCTTTGCGTTTGCCAACTAGTCTACACTATTAGACACTGCAGTGCAAGATGCATCAGAAATACCTTTGAGAGATAAATGAGACTAGGATTCATTATCTCTGTCTGCAGCAACTCATTTCTCCTCCAACAAGGAAAATCTTCCTGACCATGTGGAAGCTCTATCACTGCATTCAAATAGCTAACACTCTGGGTATGATAGAGTTCAGCACAAGCACTGAAAGGGGGAATTCCTAAGACTTGTAATAATGCTGCCTCTGTACTGTGCTTCACATGAATCTCCATGTGCATGTACGTGGGAGAGACTTCATGGTGTCTGAGCTCTGTGATCCATTTGTGCAGACAGAGCAGCAGCATTGGCTGCAGCGAGACTCTATATTTGATCTGCAGCAGCTTCACACTCCTGATCTGATGACCAGGTTCTCTTTGGGCTCAGTCGTTCACTTAACAGAGCAGTCAGGCTGTTTCTTGATTGTACATCATACAGTTAAATCCCCTCAGATGCTTTTGAATTAAATGATTGCTATTTCTCTGACGTCGGGCAGCCAGAAATAGCTTTATGATTAAGTAAATGTGTTTTAGCAGGAACTAAGACACGTGCAAATAGCCTCAGGGGGAGACATCCCAGTCTGAGTTTCATGGCATGGTTCCCTGCATCTGACACAAGCAGCGTAGAGAATAACTCAAGAGATTCCTGAGCTCTGAGCAAACCCTTTCTGTCAAAGGCATGCTGGTGATGTCACTCACATACTTCAGTGGTTTAGGCTGAGAACATACCTCTGCTTACTCATTCATAAGCTAAAAATGTTGATGAGGTTATCCCAGCGTGGGACCTCTCCTGTCTAAACTTAGCTCATTACATCACTTGGTGCATAGCCCACACTGAACAGCTTCCACAGCAGACAGTTAGGTCATGTCTGCACTTCACTTGCCCCACATCTCTCTTTCTGGGGAAGAAACCAGGAACGTTGTTTCCATCCTGTACTTTTAGATGGTTGGCTGGGGAGAGAATTTATACAAAAGGAGCAAGAGCTGTGACCAGCCACATGTGTGAACAGGCCATTCAGACCAAAGCGCCTTATCACTTAGGGCAAGGTGTGAGCTTTGCAGAGAAAAGACGTTTCTCTGTTACTGGGAGTCAGGTGCAGAGTGTTTAAAAATTGGCTCCTAGGGACAGCTACTCTACAAAGGCAGTGCAAGTCAATAAACAGAGCCTATATTATGACGTGAACAAGAAGTATAGAGTTTTCATATGGTTCACATTCCTTTAATGTGAATTAAGGCTGGGAAACAACCCAGCAGCATCCACATGATTTAGGCACATGGGTTCATGCAGCTCCAGCTCCCAAACTGGCGGGACAATGACTGAGCCCAGATGAGCTGTTATTCACTGATACGTAGGCAGTAGGAGGTTACATCTAAACACTGAGAGCACGGAGCACATGTTAGTGGGGATATTCACTACTTTCAAAGAACTGGTGAAGGTTCCTAAAGGGGAATAATGCCAGATTCGAAACCAGAAACAGTGGGACATAAGGAGTAATACCACAGGAACATTGGCATTACACAGAGGGCAGGATTAAGGGTACCTGGGCATGACCTTGGTTACTGCAGCTGTCTAGGGTTTGTTTCCTGTCTGAATGAGAGAGTGGGTGTGTGAGAGAGAGAAGGAGTGTGTGTGTGTGTGTGTGTGTGTGTGTGTGTGAGAGAGAGAGAGAGGGTGATGGATGTAGGTACATGCCTTTACGCTGTAATTCTTGTGGCTTTGAGTTTTTCATTGATGTCCCTCAGCCACCTGAACTGGTTTCACAAAGTGGCTTTTATCTTTGGATTGGCCAATCCTTTTAAAAAAATATGTTGAAACTAGAGGGAGGCAGAGAGTCAGGGTCAGGGAGACTTGACCGGGATCCTTGCAGGGAGACTCCCCTCCTGTACAGGTGAGTTTGCCCTGTGCAAGGTCGGTGTGCACCTGCTGTGTGTACAAAGAGGGCTGAAGGTAGGCTGGCGCCAAGGAACTGTACGGCTCCACCAAGTGAATTGCACCAACCCAGCAGGCCCCTGAGATGGGCACAAAGCCAACTGTTCCAGCTCTGTGCCACCCCAGTATTCCTGTGGCATAGAGGGTGTTCTGTGGTAGATCAAGGGCAGAAGGAGAAGGCATGGCCAAGATATCCTGCACCCCAGGGATCCCCTAGTACACTGATGCCCATAGGGATTATGGCAGTGGGAGGCAGGGAGGGCAAGCTAGGGCTTTCCGCAGGCTTCTCTAACCTGCTACTCAGTCCTCTCTGTCTCCTGCCTGCCCCAGCATCAGAGAGGTGCAAAGCCTTCCCTTTGGTCCCCGCGCTCACTCAGGAATCCAAGGTGCTATAGAGTGCTAGCCACGATCAGAATGATCATCCACAACTTTTCTCTAGGTAGTTACAAACTGTGATCAAGTCACCTCTTAACTTTCTCTTGGATAAGGTAAACAGACTGAGCTTCTGAAGTCTCTCACTGTAAGGCAGGCTTTCCAGATCTCAAATTGTTCTTCTGGCTCCGTTCTGATCCTTTCCAGTTTTCCAACATCTTTTTGCAGTGTGGACATGAGTAGTAGGCATAGAGACCTTGGTAAAGTCACCGTCTTCACCATAGTTTTTCCCGCTGGGGTTAGTTCAAGGCTCATGGGCCTCTGTGACGTCCTCACTCCATAGAAGCCTGCTTGTTGGGTGATGTCAAGTGATGCAAGGCTCTAGGAAGTCACCGCCTCAGCACAGCCCCAGGTACTGGGCTAACATGACAGCCCCCAGCCCCCTGCAATCGCTGCCTCCTGAGCACTAGCTGGGGCTGTGCTAAGCTCTGTGAAGTCATTGGCACATCACACCTCTGTCTGCTGGGCTAATGTGTCAGTACTGGCCATGGCTGTGATGATGTCACTGCTGCATCACAGTCTGGCTCAGGGCTCTGTAAAGGATAGCTGGCTCAGGTAACGTGAAGGTATTTAGCTCTCTTAAACATAGGCTTACTTCTTAAACTTCTCTTTGATAAGCTAAAAAGATCGAGCTCCTTACGTCTCTCACTCACGTCGGTTTTCCAGACCTAGAATTGTTTGTTGTATGGCTCTTTCCTGAACCCTTTCCAATTGTTAAACATCTTTTCTAAAACGTGCACACTAGAATTAGACACGGTATCTGGCAGTGGTCTCACCAGAGATGATACTATCTCCCTACTCCAACTAAATATTCCCTGGTTTATACATCCAAGGACTGTGTTAGCTCTCTTAGCCACAGCATTGCACTGCGATCTCATGTTCAGTTATTCACCATGACTCTTAAGTCCTTTTCAGAGCCCGTGCTCTCTACAATAAAGTCCCCCATCCTGACCTACATGTTCTGGAGATATGGTGACAGAGAGCAAGTGTGAAAATCTGGGATGGGCGGGGGGCCCTGGCAGGAGATTAGCGCTTGGATGCCCACAAGGAAGCAGCTGTGCCTGCCCAGGGACAGAAACATAGGCATCAAGGGAACTTTTACTGCAAAGTCTTAAGGGCCGAGTGAGTTTAGGCACCTACAAGATTCTCATAGACTCATAGACTTTAAGGTCAGAAGGGACCATTATGATCATCTAATCTGACCTTCTGCACAACGCAGGCCACACAATCTCACCCATCCACTCCTGTAGCAAACCCTTAGCCTATGTCTGAGTTATTGAAGTCCTCAAATTGTAGGACTTCAATACAGCTGGCTGCTGTGCCACTGCAGCTGGAGCTTTGTGCATTGCAGTGGTCCCAAAGGCAGGACTTCGGCACCTATAACAGAATCAAAGGCGCCTAGCTACTTTTGTGCACCCAAGCCTTGAAGGGTACGTCTACACTGCAATTAAATGCTGGCAGCTGGCCCATGTTTGCACTCAGGCTCACATGGCTCAGGCTGCAGGGCTGTAAAATTTCCTGATAATCAAAGCTCAATTGCCAAATGATTGCCAAAATTAGGCTATCCCATCATACCATCCCCACCATAAACTTATCAAGCTTAGTCTTAAAGCCAGATATGTCTTTTGCCCCCACTACTCCCCTTGGAAGGCTGTTCCAGAACTTCACTCCTATAATGGTTAGAAACCTTCGTCTAATTTCAAGTCTAAACTTCCTAGTGTCCAGTTTATATCCATTTGTTCTTGTGTCCACATTGGTACTAAGCTTAAATAATTCCTCTCCCTCCCTAATATTTATCCCCCCTCAGTCTTCTTTTGGTTAGGCTAAACAAGCTCTTTGAGTCTCCTTTCACGCCTTCTCTGTACCTGTTCCAGTTTGAATTCATCCTTCTTAAACATGGGAGACCAGAACTGCATACAGTATTCCAGATGAGGCCTCACCAGTGCCTTGTATAATGGTACTAACACCTCCTTATCTTTGCTGGAAATACCTCGCCTGATGCATCCTAAAATTGCATTAGCTTTTTTAACGGCCATATCACATTGGCGGCTCATAGTCATCCTATGATCAACCAATACTCCGAGGTCCTTCTCCTCCTCCTGGGGTTCATACTTGGTGTTGTCTCCATTGACTCTTCCCCTCTTCCTATAGGACTAGCCGCTCTTCTCTTTTTCCTTGCCCTTTCACCTTCAGCGACCACCTGCTTTGCCCCTTCTTCATTTTCCAACTCTGCAAACCTGTTCCTGAGCTCTATTTCTCCTTCACTGGCTCGTCTTTTCCTCTGCCTGGTTCTCTTAGTCACATGCTTCCATCGACCACTTTCCTCACCCAGCAGTCTCTCCTCAGAATTCTTTGGTCTTGCTTCCATCTGCAAGTCTGAGCTTATCCCTTCAGACTCCTCATATCTTTGCTCCATCATCTGCTCGGACTCCCTTCTAAACTCTACCAGAGTTTCCACCTGCATCTCCAGTCCTCGGATCTTTTCTTCCATCAGCTCTATCAGGCGGCACTTCATGCAGACAAAACTCTTTCCTGGTACCCCCTCCAGGATCATATACATGCCGCAGCTTCCACATCCAGTCATCCTCATTGTATCTTTCACTACTGCCTCTGTGTCAGTCATAGCCTTCCCACCTAAAACCTGTTAGTCCTGCTCCTCCAACAGAACTCCCTCTGAAACTCCCCTGTTTACAGCTCTGTTTGCTGGCTGCTGTGCCACTGCAGCTGGAGCTTTGTGCATTGCAGTGGTCCCAAAGGCAGGACTTCGGCACCTATAACAGAATCAAAGGCGCCTAGCTCCTTTTGTGCACCCAAGCCTTGAAGGGTACGTCTACACTGCAGTTAAATGCTGGCAGCTGGCCCATGTTTGCACTCAGGCTCACATGGCTCAGGCTGCAGGGCTGTAAAATTGCAGTGCGGACATTTAGGCTTGGGCTGGAGCTCAGGCTCTGGGACCCATGAGGGTGGAGGGTCCCAGAGCCCAGGTCTAGCATGAGCCTGAACATCTATACCACAATTAAAGAGCCCTGTAGCCTGAGCCCCGCAAGCCCGAGGCAGCTGACGTGGGGCAGTTGTGAATGTTTAATTGCAGTAAAGTCGTACGCAGAGGCTAAGTCGCACTGGCTTCCAGTGAGTTCTAGGCTCCTAAGTGCCTAGATCACTTCTGAAAATGGAGCTCAGTCTCCTAAGTCACTTAGTTGCTTTTGAAATTTCAGCCTTTACTTCTTGTAGCAGTGAGTTCAACAAGTTAATTGTATTTCACATTAAATGTATTTCTTATTGTCAGTATGACATTTGATGCTTTTCAATTTCATTTAATATCCCCTTGCTTTTGTATTTTGAGATCAAAGCAGTCCCAGTCTTTTCAGGCTCTTTTCCTAAAGAAGTTTTTCCAGGCCAGTAAATCATTTTTTTCTCCTGTCATTGGGCCCCTCCCTCTGCTTCTTCTGCAGTCTTTTTGAAATGGAGTGAATAGAACTGAGTGATGCTTGTTACTCCTGGGAGAATTCTATGCCAAAAATTTAAAAATTCTACACACAATATTTTAAAATTCTGCAATATAACATAATCACTCCAGTTTCAATTATTTTGGTAATTATTTCAAAATACCTGTCAGCAAGTATGTCTGTAACAATACAGACAACAAAAAAGATTCCCCAAGGAGCAGAGAAACCCCTATGACAACTCAGTTCCTGTTATGCTTTCGTTGGGCGCCTCAGTCTGGATGTGTCACACGTGCCAGCTGGACACATCTTGGGGGAAAACTCTGCCCCTCGGTCTTTTTGTTGATTCTCATTTTTTTACTCTAGCCCCATAGGGTTACTATACAGAGGTTTGCAAATAGAGGACACTGCCGGGGGCACGAGGAGCTGTAGGGGTTACAGTTGGGGGGTGCTGGAGGGTGTGTGTGTGTGTGTACTGGGAGGGATATTTTGGGGACACTGGAGGGGGTATTTGGGAGACCCCTGGCCCAGACACCTTCACACCCTCCCCCCAGAGTCCAGCTGTGGGACATCCCTGACCCAGACGCCCACAACCCCTCCCCCCAGAGCCCAGTTGCAGGGCCAGACACCTGTATGCCCCCCTCCAAGCCCAGGGATCCAGACAGAGAGAGAGCCTGATGCTGGATCTCAGGCTTGTATTGAATTTCCTGCACACTGTCTCCTTTCTTCAGGGCCTGCAGGGAATTTCAGCTGTTGGGAACCCTCCAGCTCCTTCTCCCCCTGGAAATGTCCTCTATTTGCAAGCTGGGGAGCCAGGCTCTGCAGGGCCCAGCAGCCCCTAGTGGTGGCCAGCTGCTCTGGAGCACCAATTGTGTGGGGGGAAAATGAAATTCTGCACAGAACATTAATTCTGCATAAATTCTGCATTGCACAGTGGCTCAGAATTCCTGCAGGAGTAGCTTGTGTACTGTTGGGTATGAAACTGGTGTGCCTTAACCTTATCAGCTAGATGAGGCATTGGCTCAGGGGAACTTGAAATTGAGCACAAGAATCAACATGATGGCATACTGCGGATTTACATACAGGCATTGATCTGCCCACAGTGACACCCAAGTGTCTTTCCAGTAAGAAGAACCCAGTAAGGTGTATGATCTGTGAAAATTCTTCCTTTCACCTACACTCATGTTGCCCAATCACTCAACACTGTTAGGTTCCTCTGAAGTTCCTAGCTGTCTGTTCTAGTCCCAATCGACTGAAATAATATTGCGCTGTCTACTTACTTTGCCAGCTCACTGCTCCCCACTTTTCCAGATCATTAATAAATAATAAACTTTGCTCTGAGGACACCTACTTCCTATTCTGTTTAGTCTCCAGTTTTCCTTGTAAAAGAAAATTTTATGTGAGAAGTTCCTTACAGGAACAATGCATGGCTCAGCTTTAAAATAGTCCAGTATAAGGATGTTGCATTTGCATGAAGAGTGGGTGCTAGCATTTTTCCTAGACGTCCTGGCTAAACAACACAGTAATTTCCAGAGCTAGTTATTTATGGTTCTAAAAACTGTTTTCTTAGACATTGCATAATCCTGCCATCTGCATGTTCAGAAATATTGCCCCCTCCCTTTCTGTGGCTTTAGTCAGGAATCCTTGCAGGAGCTGAGTCATTCGGACAGTGACAAATGCATATCTTCAGTAGTTTCCCTGAAATCTCTCAAATGAAGCTGTGATACAAGTGATAAAGCCATGTTAATGGTTAATTCCCGGGGGGCCCTAAATACTTTTGTCTTGACAGTTTCTAAACAGATAAACATTTAGTACAGGATCTGCTGTTAAAATAACAGCATAATGACCTAGCACACAGGCAGATGGGAGGTTGATATCCCGTCTGTGTTAGAGTATTGCAGAGGTCTTGGAACCATTCAGATTGGTGTTTATACCAGGAGAATCCTCACTATGGCTTACAGCCAAATAAGGTGCAGATAATTGTACACTGAGACATACAGCAAGCCCCACAAAC
The DNA here is from genome assembly GCF_016161935.1 of Mauremys reevesii. Classification (NCBI taxonomy): domain Eukaryota; kingdom Metazoa; phylum Chordata; order Testudines; family Geoemydidae; genus Mauremys; species Mauremys reevesii. The sequence goes on from NC_052637.1 coordinate 20,036,543, forward strand.
AGCTGTGTCCTGCAGGACGACAGTTCTTGGTATGCAGTGCTTCATTTTGATCTGATCATCTGTCAGAATCCGGGAAATCCCCAACCTTCAGTCTGAGCTGTCTTCAGCCGTGTGCTAAATGTCTCTGAGAGGGCAGAGGAGGGAGTATCCCATGGAGGTAGACAGCTTGCATCTCACACCCATCTGCTCCTGTTTTTACAAGGAAAGAAGGGTTAAAATGCGCCATTCACTTACAGATCTGCTCCTGCTTTTAAATGAGTACATTTTAGATCTTTATGGTGACTTCCCTTGCATTTACTGTCCGTCAATTTACAGTGGCTGGTGGGTTAGGAAGAGAGGTGAGTTTTTTGTGCTATATAAAAAGATTGTTGAATTTACAGTGTGTGCAGTGTAATGTTCCCTGACTCTGTAACCACTAAGAATCAGAAGAACTCACGTTTTGAGGATTGCATTTTCCAATAATATATCTTAATTGCATAGTTATGTGCAACAAACCAACACTTTGTAGAGAGGTGTCTGTAACTTTACAGCTGGGTTACACATACAGATGCATGTGTTTATATAGGCACTTGGTCCTGGGAGGAAATGTGGGTTGAAGAGGGAGCAACAGCTCTGCTAAATTTGAAGACAGAATGCTGGTTCCTCTTCTGCTTAAATGGAGTCTGTCAAATGGCAACAAGGTCTCATTTCAGAAGATATTCCCATGTTTGATGTATCCAAACCCTGCTTCTTTACAGTGTCCATTGGATGACCTCTGCCTCAGCCTTTTCATTTCTTCACTCGCACTTGGCATTGGAAGGATGTCTATGAAGTCATCAGTGTTGTCTTCAGCTCTTTTTCTGGGTCCCTGGAGTGTAACTGCGTTGAATCTTATTTCATTGGGAGTCCATATGGGAATTTCCCAGAATCTTTTATCATCCTTATTTTGGCCATTTGACAGCAGTCTTCCATCCAGTTTTCCCTGTAACTGTGCCACAGATATCTAGGTCCAAGTCACTCACTCATTAGAGTAATGTGTGATCTCTTTCTTTCCAGGAGGCTCCTTTTTGGTGTAAGTCTCTTCCATGGCTGTTTGCTTCTCGGTCCTGTAGGGAGAAGAGTGTCTATGACTTTATCACTGTTTCTCTTCTGCTCTTCTTTAATATCACATTCTTTCATCTTCTAGCTGTTGATTGCAGTTTCAGTTTTCCGTGTCTTTCTGAATCTTTTGGGCTAATGTTCCTGATCAGTTGAAAATACCTTCTTGATAAAGTTTTTATTCCTTTTTATCTTTCAGAGACTTTTACTTCTGATCAGGCCTCTCCATGTTTTCTTCCAGAGCAGGGAGCAACTTGAGTTGATATTCTTCATGCACCTGATTTATAAGCAGGAGGATTGTGTATGCTCTATATCAGTCTACCTTGGGTGCTCCAATAGCCATTGTTTTAAAGAGTGTTTGCTTCTCACAGGGGAATGTCTTCTCACGTATTGGAGCATGTGAGTGTCGAGATACTCTGCTCTGCCAAGGACTCATCTCTGTGCAGAGGCCTGTTAATTAGTTATTGAGGTTTTTGGATGATCTCTGTTAATCAGTTCCTTCCTCCCTTAATCATTACGTTCCAATATGCACCTTACTCCCGCTCAGCTCCAGACTCCCTCTTCGTGTTTTCTCTTGCTCTGTCACGCACTCTCCATCTCTTAGCTTCAGAATTCAGAGGTATAAAATGATTCAGTAAAAGAACTTATTTTTCTCATGACAGTTTCTGAAAGAAGAGTCTGTTCTGTGTTTGTTTTTCTCCATTTTTTGGAAAAGGAATGAAGAATGATATTAGAAATTTTTGCCTTTCAGTTTAATTTCTTTCCTCAGTAAAATAATGGAACAAATATTAAGAGACAAAAATAATTAAATGTACAGATAATAATGGAGCCATGAGCCGTAAGCAGCATGATTTTATGAAGAACTAATCTGGACAAACGTGATTGCCTCTTGACTGAATTACAAAAGAATGGGTGACAGGCTGGTGGGCAAAACACCAGAGTTAGATATTAGTAAAGCCTTTCACATGGTGCCTTGTGGAAACTTAATTGAAAAATTCATTCAAATTGATTTAGATTGAAACAGTGTCATGTCATTGAAAGCTGTCTGGCAAATCATAAGCAAATAAATAGCAAAGTATTGAGGCTGGGAGAGTGTTCAGTAAGGCATTGTTGTTAGTCCAGTCTCATTTAATATATATAGCCGCTATTATCTAGAAATGGAAGTAAAAACATTAATGAACTTTGGCAGGAGTTAGTGAATTAGGTAGTGCTATGAACACTAATTAGGACAGAAGAATAATACAAAGGCCCTAAGAGAGGCTACCAACATTGGAAATGCAGCTATCACATCTCAGACACGGAGCTGCTAGATATTGGGCTAAGCACCAGCAGTGCAAATTGCTATTTCCCCTCTCTGTGCTCAAGGTTTGAACCAGTGTAGCTATGTTGCAGCTGCAGCTGGACTCTGGAAAATAGCCTATGCAGCTGCAGCACGTCAAGGTGAGGGAGGGATCTGGAAGTGGCAATGGCTGAGACACACCCACACGTGACAGTGGGCTGCAAATGTGAAATGAGTTAGTAATGGGATAAGGCAGCAAAAAATGTTTTCGAGCTACACAGGTGTCATATCATGGGCCAGGGTGATGGTCTCTCCACCCCATATTAGAGGAACTCACACTGTGGTCCATGGGGCACTTGCCAGTGGCCTGTGGAGATCTGGCTGGTCACATGGTGCTGGCTCCTTCCCTTTCATGCTTTCATAGCAATTAAAGCCGAAGGGGCCATTAGAGTGTCTATTCCGACCTCCTGTATATCACAAGCCTTTACATTTCACCAAGATGGTTGGTTGGTAGTCCGTCGCTGACGTTGATGATGATATTGTCGCAGTTCTCGTCTATGGCTACGCATATGACTTGAAGTCTGAATCCTGATGCACAGAGTCAGCTGCACTGAAGGCATGGGAAGCCTGTATTTATGATGCTTGATGATGCAAGTCTGTGGCGCCTTTCACATGCAGCCTGGAGATGAATTTGTCGATCCTGCTCAAACCCATTATATGCTGATCATGTCAGAGATCAGTGTGTCCTATTCTGAGCCATTTGCTCAAGTTCTTTAGGATTGATGACAGGTTACTGGAGACTGCTCTTCAGATTATCTTTGAAGCGCCTATATGGACAACCCTTCTTTCTTTTGCCCTGACTCAGCTCCCAATACAAGATCTGTTATGGGAGACAGTGATGACATGTCCAGTCCACCTAAGTTGTGCTCTCAGTAACATTTCCACACCACTGGTTGTGTTTGCTCTTTCAAGGACCTTAATATTGGTCATTCTGTCCTGCCAGCGAATGCTCGTTATTGAGCTGAATGTGACATCTATAAAGAGTCCACATCTCAGATCCACACAGGAGAGATGTTAGAAGCACTGCACTATAGATCTTCGATTTGGCTAATGTTGTGTTGGTTAAGGACTTTTGTTCAGAGTTGGCCCAGGGCCTGGCTGGCTTTACTAATTCTGGAGGAAATTTCCTTATCAAGGAAACCAGCACTTGAGATAGTGCTGCCCAAAAACTTGAACTGATCCACATTTTTCAGCTGTGTGCCTTGGATGAAGATGGCTGGTGCTGGGGCATTGGAATGAGGTGCTGGTTGGAAGAAGACCTCTGTCTTCCTGAGACTGATGGTGAGGCCAAATAGCTGGGATGCTTCAGAAAAATCTATCAACAATGACCTGAAGGTCATCATGTCTATGAGCCATCAAGGCGCAGTCATCTGCAAAAAGTGCCTCTCCAGCGTCTTGGTCTTAGCATTGAATCTTCGAAGATCAAAGAGGGAGCCATCAAGTCGATAGCGGGTGTATATCCCCTGATCCAAGTCCCTTGTGGCATGGTTGAGGACACAGGCAAAGAACAAGTTGAACAGCACTGGAACAAGTATGCAGCCTCGCTTCACTCCATTCGAGATTCCGAACACATCAGAAAAGTCAACACTGGTGAGCACTTGCACTGTCATGTGGTCATGAAACAGATGGGTGATTTGTATGAACCTTCTAGCGCAGCCCAGTTTATGTAGAATAGCCCATAGACTCTCTCTGTTCACCGTATCAAAAGCTTTGGTCAAATCGATGAAAACTGCATACAGGTCCATGTTCTGCTCTAAACATTTTTTCCTGGACCTGCCTTACAACAAAGATCATGTCCATAGTACTATGACATGGTCTGAAACCACACTGTGCTTCTGGCAGATTCTCCTCAGATATTTTTATAATGAGTCTGTTCAATAGAATGTGAGCTAGGATTTTCCCTGCTGTACAGCGGAGAGCAATGCCTCTGTAGATTCCGCAGTCAGCTTTCCTGCCTTTGTTTTTTAACAGTGATACGATAATAGCATCTTTGAAGTCTTGTGGCATTTCTTCTTCCTCCCAAATGCTACTTAAGATGTCATGAAATACCTGGATGGCCTTGGGGCCTGATACTTTGTACAGTTCTGCTGGAATACCATCCTTTCCAGAGGCTTTTCCAGAGTTCAGTTGTTTGATGGCTTTCATAACTTCCTCAACTGATGGAGGAGATCGAGATCCTCTTTGATGGGTTTCTCAGGTGAATGATCAAGGACATGCAAATCAACTGTGGATGGTCTATTGAGTAGACTATTGAAGTGTTCAGCTCATCTCTGTACCATTCCCTCCCTGTCTTTGATGAGAGTTGTGCCATCTGTCGACTTCAAGGGGGCTGTGCCAGATTTAGATGGTCTGTAGACTGCTTTGAGAGAGTCAAAGAACATCTTTGCCTTGTTTGGATCTGCATAATGCCGAACTTCTTCAACTTTCCTCTCCCACCACTCATCCTGCATTCTCCTCAGTTAAAACTGAGCCTTGCTCTGTAGGTACTTAAACCTATCTTTCTTTGATGGAAATTGATATGGTGAGATATGCCCATAGGATCCCAGAAGGCGAACCATGCCCCATGCTGCGGAGGAAGGCAAAACACTCCCAAGGTCACAGCCAATCTGACTGGGGAAAAATTCTTTCCTGACCCCAAATCTGCTGGTCAGTATGATCCTGAATATGTGAACAAGACACACCAGCCAGGCATGTAAAAATGAAGATTCTTCTTCAAGTATTGGTTTCTATGTGTATTCCACACATGAATATGCATGCGCACCATATGCCAGAGTCCAGAGATTTCTAGCAAATAGTATCCACTGGTCTGCAAATGCGCAGTTTCATGCTCTGAACCGAGGGTATAAAGGCAGACCAACACCTCTCCAGTTTCTTCTTACCAATGCACAGCCTTGTGTGTCCATAGCTCCCTCAACTTAAACCATAAAAATATATTGTAAATAGTTCTTAGTATTGATAGTTTTTAGTATATCGCATAGTATAGCTGAGTTAGTTTTTCCCTGCCTTGGGGAGTTTTTTCCCCACAGACAAGTACTATCCCCAGAATCCCAGGGTTGAAGAACTGCATACCCTGTTCCCCCTTCCTTTTCAGTGAGCGACAAACACCAGTGCTACCTTTACTGCCTTGGTGATGCTCAGTTCTTACTAATTGCAGTGTCGGTTGCTCCTTCCCTCCTTGAACCCATGAGGGTTAAGAGCTCTGCTAAGAGAACATCTCATGGAGAAGGCCATGAGACCCCACTCAGAGCTGGGCCAGAGAGACCGTCATGTACACCAAGCTAAGCCCTCTGAGCACAAGCTCAGGAGCTGAGTCTACAACTCTAAGCCTAACAAATCCCTTCTCAGGGCTTCTTATGAGAGTAAGGGGCACACTCACAAGCACAAGGACAGATTCTCTTCAAAATCTGCTCCCAGAAGAAAGGATCCCTCCCTGACTCTGTCCATGTCAGGCGAGTCCTTGCACTAAGAACTTAGACATACTTAAACCGCCTCATAGAATCATAGAAGATTAGGGTTGGAAGAGACCTCAGGAGGTCATCTAGTCCCTGCTCAAAGCAGGACCAATCCCCAACTAAATCATCCCAGCCAGGGCTTTATCAAGCCAGGCCTTAAAAACCTCTAAGGATGAAGATTCTACCACCTCCCTAGGTAACCCATTCCAGTGCTTCACCACCCTCCTAGTGAAATAGTTTTTCCTAATATCCAACCTAGAGCTTCCCCACTGCAACTTGAGACCACTGCTTCTTGTTCTGTCATCTGCCACCACTGAGAACAGCCTAGCTTCATTCTCTTTCGAACTTCCTTTCAGAGAGTTGAAGGCTGCTATCAAATCCCCCTCACTCTTCTCTTCTGCATACTAAATAAGCCCAGTTCCCTCAGCCTCTCCTCATAAGTCATGTGCCCCAGCCCCCTAATAATTTTCATTGCCCTCCGCTGGACTCTCTCCAATTTGTCCACATCTTTTCTATAGTGGGGAGCCCAAAACTGGATGCAGTACTCCAGATTTGGCCTCACCATTGCCGAATAGAGGGAAATAATCACTTCCCCTGATCTGCTGGCAACACTCCTACTAATGCAGCCAAATATGTCGTTAGCCTTCTTGGCAAGAAGGGCACACTGTTGACTCATATCCAGCTTCTCATCCACCATAATTCCCAGGTCCTTTTCTGCAGAACTACTGCTTAGCCAGTCAGTCCCTAGCCTGTAGCAGTGCATGGGTTTCTGCACTTGTCCTTGTTGAACCTCATCAGATTTTTTTGGGCCCAATCCTCCAATTTGTCTAGAACACTCTGGACCCTATCCCTACCCTCCAGCATATCTACCTCTCCCCCCAGCTTAGTGTCATCCGCAAACTTACTGAGGTTGCAGTCCATCCCATCATCCAGATCATTAATGAAGATGTTGAACAAAACCAGCCCCAGGACCGACCCCTGGGGCATTCCGCTTGATACCAGCTGCCAACTAGACATCAAGTCATTGATCACTACCCGGTGAGCCCAACGATCTTGCCAGCTTTCTATCCATCTTATAGTCCATTCATCCAGTCCATATTTTTTTTAACTTGCTGGCAAGAATACTGTGGGAGACTTTGCTAAAGTCAAGGTATATCACATCTTTCCCCATATCCACAGAGCCAGTTATCTCATCATAGAAGGCAACCAGGTTGGTCAGGTATGACTTGCCTTTGGTGAATCCATGTTGACTGTTCTTGATCACCTTCCTCTCCTCCATGTGCTTCAAAATGGATTCCTTGAGGCTCTGCTCCATGATTTTTCCAGGAACTGAGGTGATGCTGTAGTTCCCCGAATTCTCCTTCTTCCCTTTTTTAAAGATGGGCACTATATTTGCCTTTTTCCAGTCGTCCAGGACTTTCCCCAATTGCCACGAGTTTTCAAAGATAATGGCCAGTGGCTCTGCAATCACATCACCAACTCCCTCAGCACCCTCGGATGCATTGCATCCGGCCCCATGGACTTGTGCATGTCTAGCTTTTCTAAATAGTCCTTAACCTGTTCTTTCACCGCTGAGGGCCGCTCACCTCCCCATACTATGCTGCCCAGTACAGCAGTCTGGGAGCTGATCTTGTCTGTGAAGACCCAGGCAAAAAAGCATTGAGTACTTCAGCTTTTTCCACATCATCTGTCACTAGGTTGCCTCCCTCATTCAGTAAGGGTCCAACACTTTCCCTCACCTTCTTCTACATACCTGTAGAAACCTTTCTTGTTACCCTTCCCATCCCTTGCTAGCTGCAACTCCAATTGTGCTTTGGCCTTCCTGATTACACCTCTGCATGCTCAAGCAATATTTTTATACTCCTCCCTAGTCATCTGTCCAAGTTTCCACTTCTTGTAAGCTTTCTTTTTGTGTTTAAGCTCACCGAAGATTTCTCTGTTAAACCAACTTGGTCACCTGCCATATTCGCTATTCTTTCTGCACATTGGGATGGTTTGTTCCTGCGTCCTGAATAAGGCTTCTTTAAAATATTCTTCAACATGAGTGTATACGGCGAAGGAGAAGGATCCATGAGTACCGACCTTGGTTCCGACACATAAACCTAAGGATTGGTCCCCACCAGCACAGTCTACACAGTCTACGAGCGCCAGGGTACGAGCTCCAGTCTACAAGCTCTAGGCTAATCTCTACGCAGTCTATGAGCTCCATGCTAGACTGCACTGGTACCAGCATGTTCCTGGGAGGATCTGATGTCCATTGTAACCTGGGAAGTGTCAGATCTTCCAGTCCCATTCACCAGTACACCACACACTCCAGAACAGTCCAAGACCTACAACTCCCTGGAGGAGATCTTCACCTCCCCTATACTCAAACTCCTCTCCAATCCAACCCTATTCAGGGACACTGAAACATTAGAAGAAGAATCTACTGGAAGAATATGGGGTTGTTCCCTTATTCCCTCCATGAGCCACTGGCAGCTCTATTAGTTAGGGAACCTTCTCTCAGATGAGTAGAAGGTCCCAGATAAACCATCACCTCCATATAGAGAGGCTAGTCTAGACAGAAGCTCTGGGTTCCATTCTCCATCTACCAATGGTACCTAGTGCCCTGGGATCTGACCCTGCATACTGGCATTATTGGGTCCCCTGGGATTCTTACACCAGACTCCAGATCCCTGTATGAACCCTATTTACCCTCTCCTGGCCGGCACCAACCGGCTCTGTCAGAGCACGTAGAAGAAGAACCTGTGCTGGATACAGCAGTCCTGATGGCTGTCTCATTCTTCTCTCCAGATGAGGCGGTTACTCCATCTTCACCACCTCTGCCTGATGATCACAGGCAATGTCAAGAGCTCCTCCACAGAGTAGCATCTGAGCTTCAGATCCAGTGTGAGGAGATCTAAGAGAGACAGCATAGGCTTCTGGGCATCTTGCAACCATTGGGTCCCAGTCAGGTGGCCCTTCCAGTTAACAAGGCCATTATAGATCCAGCCAGGGAGTTTGGCATACTCCTGCTTCCTGCGCCTCCATCCCAACAAGGGCTGATAAATGTTACGTTGTTCCAGCCAAGGGAGTAGAGTTCCTGTTTTCACACCCACCACTCAATTCCCCACAGGTAAAGGCAGCTCCTGAGAGATTCAGACTGCAAGATCCCTTCAGACAAGGGAACCAAATGCCTTGACCTCGTAGGGAGAAATGTTTTTTCTTCATCAAGTCTTCAGTTTAGAATTGCTAACTACAAGGCCCTGTTAGCAAACTATGATTTCATCAGCTATGCCAAATGTTTTAACTTCAAGGACAAAACTTGCTCAGCAGGACTGGGCTTGATTCATGGATGATGGTAAACTAGTGGTAAAAACCTCTCTTCAGGCTGCAGTCTCACAAGGAGGCCTTCGTCATCAGGGAGACTCTTCTTCAGTGAAGAGCTGTAGCACACGTGCCACCTCAACATTAAGGAAAAGGGCTTTGCTCCCCATATTTCTTTGTTCCCCAAAAGAATGGAGACTAATTCTTGACCGACGCCAAATGAACGTCTTTATTTGAAAATCAAAATTCTGCATGGTCACTCTAGTATCAATAATCCCCTCTGGAGAAGGGCACATGGTTTGTGGCTCTCAATATTCGTCTCCCAGATGAAAAAGAAATTTCCCCTCTGCTGCTCCAGAGCAGCCCTTGTGCTATCTTGGAAAGGCCACCTGAGGGTATTGACTTTTCTCCAATCCCACTGATACAAGTTCTACAAAAGATTTGCCACAACAAATTCTATGCCCAACTCACCCAGATAATTTTGAAAACATTGAAATCAAATCCTAGTGAGGTAAATAGAAAGGAGCATAAACACTATCAAATTAAGTGTAAAAATGTAATAAGAAAAGCCAAAAAGGAGTTTGAAGAACAGCTAGCCAAAAACTCAAAAGGTAATAACAAAATGTTTTTTAAGTACATCAGAAGCAGAAAGCCTACTAAACAATCAGTGGGGCCCCTGAACAATTGAGGTACAAAAGGAGCACTTAAAGACGATAAAGTCATTGCAGAGAAACTAAATGAATATTTTGCTTCAGTCTTCACAGCTGAGGATGGTAGGGAGATTCCCAAACCTGAGCCGTCCTTTGTAGGTGACAAATCTGAGGAATTGTCACAGATTGAAGTGTCATTAGAGGAGGTTTTGGAATTAATTGGTAAACGTAACAGTAACAAGTCACCGGGACCAGATGGCACTCACCCAAGAGTTCTGAAAGAACTCAAATGTGAAATTGCGGAACTATTAACTATGGTTTATAAACTGTCCTTTAAATCAGCTTCTGTACTCAATGACTGGAAGATAGCTAATGTAATGCCAATATTTAAAAAGGGTTCTAGAGGTGATCCTGGCAATTACAGACCCGGTAAGTCTAACATCAGTACTGGGCAAATTCGTTGAAACAATACTTAAGAATAAAATTGTCAGACACATAGAAGAACATAAATTGTTGAGCAAAAGTCAACATGGTTTCTGTAAAGGAAAATCATATCTTACTAATCTATTAGAGTTCTTTAAAGGGGTCAACAAACATGTGGACAAGGGGGATCCAGTGGACATAGTGTACTTAGATTTCCAGAAAGCCTTTGACAAGGTCCCTCACCAAAGGCTGTTATGTAAATTAAGTTGTCATGGGATAAGAGGGAAGACCTCTTATCATCAGCAAGGGGGGGGTTGGACCAGCTGCCTCTGCCTATTCCTGGCTGCCCCTCTACAGCCCTAGTAGCCTTTTGTGGGCCCTTAACTCGGCCTGCAGCCTGGGGCTTTGCTAGGCTGGAGCTCCCCAGCTCCCTCTGCCCTTTCCCAGCACTGCTCCACCCTAGGTACCCGCCTCAGCTTCCCAGGCAGCCAGGTCCTTCTCTCTCAATTAAGCTAGAGAGAGTGTCTGTTTCTGGCCCACAGGCCTCTTCTAAGGGCCAGCTGGGCCCTGATTAAGGTGACCACAGCTGTGGCTGCTTTTCCAATCAGCCTAGCCTTCCCTGCTGCAGCCCTCTCCAGGGCTGCTTTATCCCCTTCAGGCAGGAGCGGGGTGACCACCCCGCTACACCCCGATATAAATCAATGGTATGCTCACAACTTGAATACTGCGTACAGATGTGGTCTCCTCATGTCAAAAAAGATATACTGGCACTAGAAAAGGTTCAGCGAAGGGCAACTAAAATGATTAGGGGGTTGGAACAGGTCCCATATGAGGAGAGATTAAAGAGGTTAGGACTTTTCAGCGTGGAAAAGAGGAGACTACGGGGGGATATGATAGAGGTATATAAAATCATGAGTGGTGTGGAGAAAGTGAATAAGGAAAAGTTATTTACTTGTTCCCATAATATAAGAGGTAGGGGCCACCAAATGAAATTAATGGGCAGCAGGTTTAAAACAAATAAAAGGAAGTTCTTCACACAGCACACACTCGACCTGTGGAACTCCTTGCCTGAGGAGGTTGTGAAGGCTAGGACTACAACAGGGTTTAAAAGAGGACTAGATACATTCATGGAGGAGTACTGAAAGAACAAGATTAAGATCCCTTGTGGTGTTGGTTTCACCATTAATGGCTATTAGCCAGGATGGGTAAGGAATGGTGTTCCTAGCCTATGTTTGTCAGGGGGTGGAACTGCATGGCAGGAAAGAGATCACTTGATCATTACCTGTTAGGTTCACTCCCTCTGGGGCACCTAGCATTGGCCACTGTTGTCAGACAGGATACTGGGCTGGATGGACCTTTGGTCTGACTCAGTGTGGCCATTCTTATCATAGAATATCAGCGTTGGAAGGGATCTCAGGAGGTCATCTGGTCCAACCCCCTGCTCAAAGCAGGACCAAACCCCAGACAGATTTTTGCCCCAGATCCCTAAATGGCCCCCTCAAGAATTGAACTCACAACCCTGGGTTTAGCAGGCCAATGCTCAAACCACTGAGCTATCCTTCCCCCATATGTTCTTATGTCTTCCCATCAGCATCTGACCATTTCTGGATCTATTGGCTCAGGAGAATGGCATGACCAGACACCCCAACACAGGCCCTCCTCATTTCACAGCCTGGTAATTGGATGAGGTGTCAGATCTAGAGCATTTGTATTTGGTGGCTATTCAATCTATTCTCAATCAAACAGAAAGATTTCCACCAGAAAATTCTGTCTGACTAAATGGAAACATTTCTCCATCTGAATACAACAGAATCAGTTATCCCCACAACCTGCAGGAATTCCTGGTATTTTAGACTACCTCTACTCACTCTCAAGACATTGGATCTTTCCATTAGCTTGCTACAGGTCCATTTTGAACTAATCAACGCCTTTCATCACACAGTTGAGGATTATACTGTTTTTACTCTTCCAACAAGAACCAAATTCCTAGAGGGGCTCATTAGAATTTCCCCACCGGTGGAGAAACCAACACCACAAGGGATCTTAATCTTGTTCTTTTAGTACTTACCAGTTTACTTACTTACTTTAGTACCATCCCTTTGAACGGCTAGCCACCTGCTCCATGTCCTACCTCTCCATGAAGGTTGCCTGCCTAGTCACCATCACATCAACCAGAAGGATGAGCGATCTGGGGGCTCTCATGGCAGATTTGCCTTATACCACGTTTCATAAGGAGGTTTCCCTTCATCTCCAACTGAAATTCATCCCTAAGGTAATTTCTGAGTTTCACATGGATCAATCTATTCATTTACCAGTATTCTTTCCAAAACCTCATGCTTTTGATGACAAGAGAAAATGTCACATTCTCAATATCTGATGGACTTTGAAATTCTATCTGTAGAGAACTAAACCAACTAGAAAGATGCCTAGACTATGTCACTTTAGCAGAGCAATCCAAAGAACAAACATTATCTCTAAGTGATTTCTAGCTGCATCATTCTTTGTTACCAACTGGCACATATTCCTCCCCACGATGGCAAGAACCCACTTCACTGGAGCACAAGTGACTTCTGCAGCATGACTTGGAGATGTACCTTCGCTGGACATATGTAGGGCAGCTACATGAAGCTCTGCTCATACTTTGATGAAACTTTACACTGTATTCCAGATCTCTTTTGTAGCTGCAACTATGGGGACAGGAGTATTACAGATATCTGTACTATCTGCATCCTCGCACCCCCTTCTGTTTCACTATTGCCTTACCAATCGCCCACATGTAGAATACATATAGGGACCACGCATCTTGAAGAACCTCCATTTCTTCTTCAAGAGCTGGTCCCTATCTGTTTTCTACTACCCACTCTCTTCTGCTGTGGACCATGATTGCATTTGCAGTAAGAGAAGGAACTGGAGAAGTGGCAGTCTGCACTGCCCCATATACCCTCGGGTTGGAGCACAAGGAGAACAACTTTGCATGCGCAGACCAATGGATACTACTTACTATAAATCTCCCTACTCAGGCACATGTGTGCATATGTATCCACGTGTGAATACACAGGGACTACACATCTTGAAGTATTTCCAGTTACAGGTAAGTAACCTCCATTTTTCTTTGCCACTTCACAGCACTGGTTCAGCCTGTCTGGCATCCTGTCTCCGTTTGTGGCCAATCCCTGATGCTTCTGAGAAAGGCATGATGAGAGCAATGTAGGCAATGCTGTTCTCTCCACAGTCCATGAAGGAAGGGGATGAGCAGGAGGACTCATTGATATACAGATTCCAAGGCCAGAAGGCCCCACCATGACTACACAGGCCATAGTATTTCTTCTAGGAGCTGGATTAAAGCATATCATTTTTAATTTCAAGGTTGAATTTGTTGAAATTCCAGCAATTTGATATTGTTATGCCTTTTGTCGTCAAGACTGAAAAGCCCCCTGTTCTCAGATCTTTTTTCCATATGTCAGTACCTATACACAGTGATCAAGTCACCTTTCAGTTTTCTCTTTGATATGCTGAATAAGTAGAACTTTTTCGTAAGCCTCACATTGTAAGGCTTATGTGTTTTCCAGCTCCTCGGTCTTTTTTGTGGCCATCCTTTGAATTCTCTGCAGTATTTCCACATCCTTTTTGAAGTGCAAACAGCAGAACTAAGCACAATATTCTTGCAGTGGACTTTCCAATGCTGTGTACACACTGAAGATTACTTCCCTATTTCTACTTGATATTCCAAGGATTGCATTAGCCCTGTTTGACACAGTATTGCACTTAGAGTTAATGTTGAGGCAATTATCTGATTTCTGAGGCACTGCTTTCCAAGACCGAATCAACCATCTTGTAGGTATAATCTGAATTCTTTGTGCTTGCTTTTGGCGGTATTAAAACTTTGTTTGTTTCTTTTTTGCATTGTAGCCATTTAACCAAGTGATTTACATCACTCTGTAACAGCATCCCATTCTGCTGCCCCACCAATCTTCGTGTCGTCTGCAGACTTTACCTGCAAAGGTTTCATATCATCAGATCACTGATAAAAATACTAATATTGGACAAAGAACTGATCTCTGGGGGGGCCACATTCGAAACAGCCCCCATTCATTGATATCTCCCCTTTAACTACATTCATAGAATATCAGGGTTGGAAGGGACCTCAGGAGGTCATCTAGTCTAACCCCCTGCTCAAAGCAGGACCAATCCCCAACTAAATCCTCAAATGGCCCCCTCAAGGATTGAACTCACAACCCTGGGTTTTTCTGAGATCTGTCAATGAGACAGCTGTTAATCCATTTTATGTCTGCCCTGTTAGATACATACAATGCAAGTTTTTAATCAAAATGTCATGTGGTACTAAGTCAAATGGCTTGGCAAAATCCAAATATACTATATCAACACAATTACCTTTTTCATCCAGACCTATAATCTTTATTGTTTTTAACCTTCTTATTTCATTGATTCCTTTGGCTTCCCATATCAGCTGCCTACATTTTTAACTTGTAACTTACATTCATTGCCATTTACTTCCCCTTCTTTCTGTCCTTTATGTATTAGTTTTGTTATATTTTATCGCTGCTTCCACACTTCCTTTTAACCAGGATAGCTCATTGCCCAGCATAACTTTTTTTTTTATGTCTGTGTAATCATTACTTTTGGGGCATCCAGTAGGAGCACCTATCACAATGGGATCCTGGTCCATGATGGAGCCTCCTAGGTACTACGATAATACAAATAATAAGTCATAATAATAATGTCCTTGAAAAATAGCATGGTTTATATTTCTTGCTGCTAAATTACATAAAAATACAGGTTAAAAAGCACTCCATGGTTGTCTAGCATTATTCTTCCCTGTTAATTTTAAATAAAAAAATTAAAAAATAAATAATAAATTATTGCTTTAGTTGTCAGAGGAATGTCATGCAGTTTTGAATAGTGCATGAGATAATCTCTTTATGAAAATGTGGTCCACACTTTGAAAACATGCACATCCAAGTCTGTGCTGTTGACGTATGACTCTCCTGGGAATATTGGGTTCAGTGCAGGGCAACTTGTTACCAGAAAGACACTGACAAATAGATGGGAATTTAGAGGAGAACAGCAAAAGCAATGAGGGAGTTAGAAGGGCTGACTTGTTAGAAAGATTAAAAGAGCTTAATGTTGGTCCTTGACTGTTAAGAGGATGAAGAGGAATTTGGCTGCTGGGATGGGTTAATTTCTCTTGGCAAAGGCAGGATTGATCATGGCCCAGGATATTCTCTCCCTGCCTTTTTCTGTTCTCCATATGTTCACTGTTCCTGTTCACCTGGAACAGAATTGGGTAAAGAACCCAAACTAAACACAGATCTGAGCTCGCATTTCCAAATGAGTCACCTTCTCTGTAGGCCTTAGCAACAAGCTCAAAATGTCATCTCTTGCACCTCATTTTTTCAGTGCTTGGAATATAACATCTGTGAGCACTGGGATTGATATAGGTAGTTTTGGTAGTTTTTCACATTTACTTGGAAGTGCATTTTCTCTCTTCAGTGTGTGTTAGTGCATCAGGCATGATTTCTGATTTCCAAAGGGAATTTAAAAAATAACAATGAAAACACTTTCAAACTAACCTTCCACCTTGGTTCTCTGCCTGAACAATCTGATTGATTGGCAGTGGGGATCGACGCGTGACAGGCGTGGCATTTCACACAGTCTTCAACCAGCAAACCTGTGAAAGCTTAATCCCCTAAGCACCATGAAGCCAATGGAAAGTTTCCCAGTGACTGCATGGTCTTTGGAACAGGCCCTTGGTGCCAAGATATGCCTCTAACTACAAGGAGAGCTTTGTAGGCCCCCTTCCACCACTGCGTACTGAGCTGTACACATCTCATTGGCTAACAGATTGGTTTTATCCCCTTTCTCAGAGTGGTTTCTATCCCCTAACCACTTAAAGGACACCTTTCTGCAAGCAAAGGGAGACCGAGCCCCATTGTATTTCCTTTGCAGGTCACCTTGGAGTCTAGTCTTCAGTACAGTGGTCAGGACTATGTTCACTGAACTGTCCCTCCTGTGGGGCTGGATGTCTGCCTTAGAGAATTCTGCTGGGGGCACGTGGGGCTTTGTCCCTGGGTACCGAGATATCTTTTATGTTTGCAGAAGTGCTCTCATTCGTTCCTGTGCTGCATACTGCTTGACTGTGGCTTCTCTTCTGTTTCAGCCTGAAAGGATAGACCCCAGTGCATCCAGGCAAGGCTATGATGTCCGCTCAGATGTCTGGAGCTTGGGAATTACGTTGGTATGTGAGTGCTTTAAACTATTCTGTGGGACAAGTCTTTCCTATTGGACAGCATTATGGGCTCGCTTTAGACAATATTAGTGTTGGCCAACTTTCTAAAGCAGGGGTGGCCAACCTGTGGCTCCGGAGCCACATACGGCTCTTCAGAAGTTAATATGCGGCTCCCGGTGTGAGCAGGGTCTGGGGGGACCATGCCCCTTTGCACTCCAAGATGGAAATAGACACCTCCCAGAAGTTAAATAATCGGTTAATTCCCTGTACTGATGATGGCTTTCCTGAATCCTTAAAGTCCACACTTAGCTATGGAACAGGAATAACAATATGTTGCTTGCAGCATAAAGATAAGAGAGCATGAGGAAGGCTTGGATCTTGAATGCTGTTTTCCCTTTGTGGCATGCTAGAGGGTCGTGACATCGGGTCTGCCTGAATAACCCACATAGCAGCCCTGGCTTTGGATGGACCTTTGTTACTCAGAAAGTTTCAACCAGTTCTTGATCCCACCCACTGGCCCCTCTCTGGTTAACCACATTCCTGCAGTGTCTGCATCAGTGATCTTGGACAGCACTATTTCATTCCACAGGAGGGTGGAGCTGGTGACATAGGGAGTGAATAGTAAGAAGCAACCAGAATGTGCTGACCCTATCTGTAGAATGAGCTACTACTAACATGCGCTCTTCCCCCGCTCAGGTTGGGTAAAATGTCAGTGCAGCCAACTGTCTCTAGGACACTAAGAAGCTGGGGCTCATGGAAGGGAGGCAGTCTCACTCTCCCCCACCCTCCGTGTTCCTTGGGCATCTGGGGATGACATTTGCCTACCCTGTTTGAAGGAGCTCTTTGTGTTACTCGTACTAACCCAGCCTGCGCTGTTGCTGTCTCTGCAGTATGAGCTGGCCACAGGGCGATTCCCCTATCCCAAATGGAACAGTGTATTTGATCAGCTGACACAAGTAGTAAAAGGAGACCCGCCACAGCTGAGTAACTCAGAGGAGAGGGAATTCTCCCCAAGTTTCATCAACTTTGTCAACTTGTGGTAAGTGTTTCCTGCTTTAAAGGTTTGGAACATGTGAATGTTTTGCAGCTGGCTGAAATCAAGCTCCCAGCATTTTTTCAAATTGATTTAACTTATATGGAGTATTTTAGGTCTGCAAAATTAGAGTGACTCCAGGAGCTGTACAGTAAAACCAGTGTGTAATATTGAATTAAGAACAAAAGATGAGCCAGCCTCATTATCCCTCCCCATGCCAAAGATGCTGGCAGTTGAACACATGCACCCCACGCTCTCTCAGCTTCATAAATCCCACTGCACCCAACATCCCCTCTTGCTTGGGTTGGGCCCTCCACATGGTTACAACTGGCTGCCTGCAGCGGAACACACAGCAGAGATAGGCAAGGGCTAGAAAAGCGCAGCCCTGTGAGCAGGGGAGTGATTGCAGCCCCTGCCGCAGCCTGTGTGTCATGCACTAGCTGTCTCTGTGTCCTTAACACAGGCATTTGTCCTGCTCTGACCAGTGCTGGTCACCTGCTCTAGAGGGTCCAGGTGAGGCTCCCAAGCTCCTCCTGTAAGTCCTGTTCTGTAAGCTGACATGGCAGGCTGGGCCTCTGCTAGGGCTCTGGGTTCATAGCAAACCTCAGGCAACCCACAAGAAAATCCCCTCTGACCTCGGCTATGCTGCATAAGGAGACACTGTCTGTATTGCTGCATTTACCACCTTAGGGCAAAGAAGAAATGTGCGGGGGAGTGTCCACAGCAGCCTTTAAACAATCCATTAACTCAGGCCCAGAAGACTAGTGTAGACAGTGCCCCGTGGGGGTCTCCCCACTCCTTGCCCCCAGAGCTCTGTCTTCAGCCCCCCTCTTGTTGAGTTTCCCTCCCAGACTCGCTCCCAGGCTCTGTTGTGGGAATTCCTTTGCTTGTTGAGGATTTTGCTGCCACCTGCTGGTCCCTTGCGTGACTGTGCCAGTTTCAGTTGTTGGCGATTGGAGGGTCCGTGTGGGGTGGGACGTCTGTTCTCTCAGATCCACTCTGCCAATGAGGTGACCCTGGTGCTCCCAGCATGGTCCTGGTGGACACTGTATATGTACAGACTGGGGGTTGGTTGCAGCACCTCCCAGCCAGCCATGGAGCAGGTTCTCCAGGGCCAGGGGTTGTGGATTTGGCAGCTCTTTTTTCACACACATTTCTGCAGGCCCCATTTGCCCTCGCTGTGGCAGGGTGAGTGTTTAGTGCTGCTGCTCTGTAGTGTCTCTTTGCAGGGCTTAGTGGCATCTTTCTAGCCCTTTGGGCATGTGTGGGTTAAGAATGGTGCCCGAGGTGGCCTGCCCAATATGCCTCCTGAAGAAATGGCTCTTGTGCCCAGCTGCCCTTTGTGGCACATAGAAACGGATGCCCTGCCTTTATTTCAGCTGAGCATGCTCTGTTGGGGCTCTGGACATGGCGCAGGGGCTCTGTGTGTTGCGTTCTCACATCACACACATGGGCAAATTCTGCCCCAGCATCCCTGGCCCTGGACGCTCCCCTGGCAGTGGAGCTGGCAGACACCTCTTGTGCAGCTTGGAGCCCAGCTGTGCAGTGTCTCCCTGGGTGCCAGCAGGCAGGGGCAAATGGGGATGGGGGAAGCAAGCCATGGTGGCATTAGAGGATCTGCTCCTGTGCCCTTTGGCTCCCTCTCCCCTCCTGCCAGCCTGGGAGACAGCATTAGGAGAAGCTTGAATAGGAGGCAGGGTGTCCCTCCCCGCAAACCCTGCAGCTTCCAATGGCTGCAGTTTCTCTCTTTCAGGAATAGGAGGTTGGGAGGGAGGGGCAGGAGGCTGTGGCGGAAGGTGTTTGGGGTGAATCAATCAGTAGGGTCAGGTGCAGCTGGGGATCTCAAGGAACATGGTGGGTACGTCCTCCTGCCCTGTGTCGGAGGGAGGATGCTGTGGGCCAGACGTAGTCTGTCTGACTGGGGTGCCAGGATGGTGGAGGAGGAGGACAGGAGATGCAAATTCATGGAGGATAGATCCAACAGTGGCTATTAGCTAAGATGGTCAGGGACACAACCCCATGCTCTGGGTGCCCCTAAACCTTGGACTGCCAGAAGCTGGGACTGGATGACATGGGATGGATCACAATTGCCCTGTTCTGTTCGTTCCCTCTGAAGCGTCCGGCACTGTCCACTGTCAGAAGACAGGATCCTGGAGGGACCATTGGCCTGACCCAGTATGGCTGTTCTTATGTCTCTGAGCCTTTGGGCAGAGCTGTCTCCTCCGATGTGGTGTGTGCAGCTGATGGGGCTGGGCACAAATAACCAGCGGTACTAACACACTGCTGCTCCCTTTGGGAGGGAGCACATCAGAGCTACAGGAGCCCGCAGCATCACAGCCCGTGCAGCTCCCCATGCCATCGCCTGTGCCCAGCCTGGGTACACAGGCTGGAGGAGTGGATATGGTCCAAAATGCATCAACCCTACCCAGCCCAGGACATGTGCCTCCTTTCTTTGAGGCCTTCGTCCTTCCTCCCTCCACTTGTGTGTTTGTTTATTTTTAAACCAGGGAAATTTAATTGTAAAATAAAATAGTGACTGCAGGGCAGAGCCTCTGCACAGTGCCCCCGGCCGGGGACAGAGTCCCGTGGTGCTGAGTAGGCTGTAGCACGCACCAGGGGAAAAATGCACTGTGCAAAGCTGAGAACCCACAGCTGGTTGGTCTTTCTGATCTGGCCTGGTTAGTCACTGCCTATGTTCTTCTTGTGCTTTGACTACATCCTCTCACAGTGACCTTACAGCCCTGTCCACAGGCACACCCAGCCTGCCCAGGGACACCAGATGCTGCTTCCTGCCATTGTGCCCCACCCCTGCCCCAATGGGGGAGATGATCGCTCTGGGCAGTCCGTCCTTCAGTGTGCTGGGGTCTAGGAGGTGGACACAGGTGATCTAGGAACTTTGTCGAGTTCACTGGTCAGCCTCCAGATGGCTCTTGGAGAGCAATAACGTTGGGCCACATTGGCACCCCTGGCCCGGTTAATAAGTCTTTACACCATCGACAGCCTCTGGAGCTGCCCTGAGCCCTAGTCTGGGGGATGGGGGTAGTTGCTATAAAGTGTAAGGAGGCTGTGTCCCTAGCAGGTGCAGGGTTCATTGTCCTCTGACTAGCTGCTGAGGCTCTGGCTCTGTGCATATACTGACCCTCCCAGCCTGCAGGATCCATGGAACCGCCTTGTGTGGGCAACTGGAGCAGCTCACTGACCTCATATTTGTGTCTGGGATAAGCCTCTGCAATAGGAGCCTAAGTGTCTCCCTACAGTGAGTCCAGTGGAGGTTGTGGCAGAGCTGCCCTGTTTTCACTCTGGGATTAACTGCTCACATAGCCCTGGTCTACACTATAAATGTATGTTGGTATAACTGCGTGGCTCGGGTGTGGATAAGGAATACCAACCGAATCCCTGGTGTAGACAGCTCTATGTCGCTTCTCCCATCAACACAGCTCCCAACACAGTTCTCCCATCGGTGTAGGTAGCATCTTCACTAAGCGCTACAGTGGCACAGCTGCACCGGTGCAGTGCTTTAAGTGTGGACAAGCCCTGACTACATGCTTCCCCCACTGTGGAAAAGAGGCGAGTTCAAGCGTAGGGGCAAATTCTTAGACTCTGGACACTAGTCTGGTGGTGAGTGGGGCTGTCAGCATAGCTAGCCAGGTCACGGGCCCAGGATCTACGCAATGGGTTCAGTTTTGTGTCCCATACACAGCTAATGTTTAATCTCTTTGGCACGTGTTTACAAATCCGCCTTTTCCTAATCCCTTTTCTGATCTTTTTAGCCTTACAAAGGACGAATCCAAAAGGCCAAAGTATAAAGAGCTTCTGGTGAGTGTGGAGGTGTTGGAGTGGGCGGGCTGAATGGAGGGAATGATTGCAGCTGTTCTGTATTGGCTGATGTCAAACAGTGGGGTCAAGGCTACACATTTATGTATGAAAATGCTGTTTTCTTGGGTGATCAGTACAGTGTGGGCTCTACACTCGCAGGGAGCTATCTCCTTAAATGCCATTATCCTTCCTTCTGCGTGGATCACGAGCAGCTACAGGGATTTCGTCCTCTCACATCTGAAGCACAAGATGGCTTCCAGGTGGCGTGTCCACCCAGGACTTGGCATCCTGTGGCAAAAAATCCCCTGCACCCTGGGCACTGCCAGAGCATCAGTTTTTCTGTAAAGAAGCATGGATCCCAAGGCCCTGGCTCAGAAAGGTATTTAAGCACGTGCCTAACTTTAGCCAATTGTAATTAAAGTCAGTAAGAAGTCCCCCTCTAGGCTCGTGCTTACATACCCTAGTGAATCAGGGCCTAAATTCTGAATAAATCCATAAATAAATCCACTTAAGTGCCAAGTTAAAAAGTCCCCTAGAGAATGGCTTATGCTCCCCCTGGTGGCTATGCAGCAGCAGTTCACTAACCTGCCAGACCTAGGGGGTTCAGTTTCCCCAGGATTAGGTATTACAGTAGAAACTCAAAGTTACAAACACCAGATTTATGAACTGACTAGTCAACCACACACCTCATTTGGATCTGGAAGTACGCAATCAGGCAGCAGCCCAGACAAAATAAAAAAAAAAGGCAAACAGTACAGTATTGTGTTCAATGTAAACTTCTAAAACGATAAAGGGAAAGTTGAAAAAAAAATTGACAAGGTAAGAAAACTTTCTGTTTCACTTAAATTAAGATGGTTAAAAGCAGCATTTTTCTTCTGCATAGTAAAATTCCAAAGCTTATTAAGTCAATGTTCAGTTGTAAATTTTTAAAAGAACCATAACGTTTTGTTCAGGGTTATGCAGAACCTCCATTCCTGAGGTGTAGGGAGCTCTGAGATTCTACTGTATTATTATTATTATTGTTATTATTCCCACTTCATTACTCCTGAGTCAGGATTTCCTGACCCCTGGCAACATCCCATTGTAAGTTACCCCGGAAACATATTGTAATTAATGATATTGTGGGTTTAAGAAATGGAGTTCCCTTCCTTTAAATGCCATCAGAGCAGGCTGTTCCTGGAGTCCTGTGATGTAACCACCCAGCCCCCACTGTATCTGGGAGCAGGGGAATCCCTTTACTGTATCAGTTTCTACTGGGGCCTCATTTTTTTGTCACAAAAATGAAACTAACTTTATTGTTCCCGTTTTGGCTCCCAGAAACATCCCTTCATTCTGATGTACGAAGAGCGCACGGTGGATGTGGCATGCTACGTCTGCAAAATCCTGGATCAGATGCCAACAACTCCCAGCTCTCCGATGTATGTCGATTGACACTGCTGCTTCATCCAACTCTAGAGAAAGGGCTGAGAGAAAACAAGCTGTAAAGAATTTTCATCACATATTGCAGTGTTTTTAATGCTCGCCCAGACACCATGTGCAATAATATTGGTGTTATTTCCATCCTGTCTGTATACTATTGTCACATATAAAGTGCATCCCTGTAATACCTGATCACACAGTGTTAGTGTTGGTCAAAGAGAGACCTCGTCTTGCTCTTTTGTGGACATATTCATGAAATGTGGAAATAAGTACATTTATTTGTTGACCGTGATTGGATAGCACCTAAAATTCATTTCTAGACTCAAAACTTGGAGACTTCTCAGCGGCTACTGGAAAGATTTTTCTCTCAAACTCTTCCAATTATTGTTTCAAGTAATAATAATAATAATAAAAAAAGTTAGGCTTTGTTTGTCTGAACATAATGAGACTTTGCCTGGAGGAAGAAGAACTTGCATAACCAAGATACTTTGCCTCCTGGAGTTGGAAAGGCAAAGGAGGATTTTATTCTTCACAAAGTGCAATAGATTTACTGTTATGAAATTCTGTTGCTTTACAGTCGTAGTGTATTTCCTGGGGACAGTACTCAGCTGAACTTCCTGTTAAAGAGAGATCATGTTAAATATAGTGAATATGTCTTTACCAAAAATATGTTGCATTGAAAGAGGCTAACATTAAAATATTCAGAGATTAGACATAATGTATTCTTCTCTCCTTTACCAAGCCAGCCACTCTTCATTATAACTAGGTGTCCTGTAAATTGTTACCTGCTAAGATAAGACCTTTGACCTGAAAAATTATTAAACTACTCGATTGAATTTAACCCGTTTGTGACCTGATTTATAGCTGCACGATGCTCACTAGCTGGCTTTGCTTTTACTCCAAAAAGTGCAGTGTATAGACTCTACAGCTGGTTTTGATAAGCCAAAATTTAATCAGTCTCGTGATTATTCAGTAAATATTTATAATTCCTCTCCTGTTCCAAACCCATAATCTAGCACCTTTTCACAGACCACCAGGCACTCTTTCTTCTCAGTCTAGTATCTGTCACAAGACCAAATCTCTATGGCTTTGCTTCCAGCCACCTGTATCCAGGACTAGGATTCAGAGCCGTTCTTCTCCAACTTGGCTGTGGCTATTATGCATAGTGCTGCAAATAGTATATTCTGGTTAGTTTATCTGATATTTCATTCATTTTTTCCTGTGTAAGTTCAACCTCTTCTGTGATTCTGAGTGGCCCTAATTATTGTATTCAGGTCTGAATTGCACTTGAATTGTTCAGTGCACGCTGGAGGTCTGGGGACCCTGGAAATCAGCCTGGGCTTTTAGCATCCAAGATGTGCTGTTCTGGCCAACAGTTAAACTCTAGAGCTGGTCAGAATTTTTGAAATTTGGTCTCTTTTTTAAAAATGACAAATTTATGAAAACATTTAGATTTTTTCAAAATGTTTCATTTTTCAGAAATCGATCGATTGTAAATGACAAACTAGTGCCTGTAGCTGGGCCTGGAAAAGAGATCCCAGTTTTCATTTTGTAATTTTCAGTTGGTTGGCCTAGCCACTTAGTGGGGTTTTCTCAAAATCAGAATGTTCCATTTTCATAAACAGTTCTTGGAAAATTTGGAAAACAAAACCTGGAGGGTTAGAAACCTAATGGGAAAAGCTGCCGCATTGCCGGAATTCTTGTGGAATGTTTCCTCACTTTTCAACCAGCTCTACCAAACACAGAGGCTATGTCAAGACAGCTGCAAAACAGCCCCCAGCCCCTATGCCCTCCATGTATTCTCAGCTGAGAAAGGGCAGAGCAAAGTCTGTGACCAAACAGGAGCACCATACTGTTGCCCTTGACTCACAGCACTTCTCCAGATTTTTCAGTGATGTCTTGGTGTGTGGCCTTGAGGCATGGCTCTGTTCCTAGCTTGCCCATGTTAGCTGTCCTGAGCAATTGCTTTTGGATACTGCCGAGTGTTCACAGCCAGACATGTTGTGCCTGCTTCTCTAGGGCACTGAGTGTTTTCAACTTCTACTGAAGTATATATGAAATCAGGGTTCTGAGCCCCTCACAGGCTCCGGCCCACTGTGTATTATATTCCTGAAGCCCCTGTCTGTCAGGTGTGGCCATAACATCATGCGGGGGCGAAAGCTTTGCCTGTCTATGCTGGCAAAGACAAAACCAAATTCTCTTAACCAATGAATCGGTTCCCTACACCTTCAATTAATCAGATAAGACTAACTCAAAAGTATTAGCCATGTAAAATACCAAGAGAGCAAAACATACTATCATCTAATCCTGTCCTGGCAGCACTACGGTAACAAATTTCCCCCTGGACCCTCACACTGGGAAATTTCCACCCGCTCACTTGGCAAATCACAGTATCCGTAGCCATCCCCTGCAAGCACGTGTCGCCTTGCTCCCTACCCCAAACCCAACCCACCATCGTTAGCAGTATCGCCAAGTTTCCATTCAGTCGATGGGAAATGGAGATTAGATGCTTTGAATTCCTAGTGTCAAAGCCAGGTTCCAAATGTGCAGTGGCATGGATGGCTGTACAGAAAGGCAAATCTAGTGTATTAATCATAGGTTGTTATAAACTATTAAGGGTGCAGCATTTATTACAATGTATCTTTATTTTTTAAAAAGAGGTGTATAGTGTTCAGAAGCTGTGAAAATAGTGTAAGAACTGTACATTGTGAGCGCTGGTTATTTTTCTTGTACCATAGACAAATGTATAAAAATGATCACGAAGCTGATGTGCAGGGATGTTGCCTTATTGTCTGTACAATGGAGCTTGGTAACATAAATTGCTTCAGAGAGCTCCAGAATATTTTCTCCTATATTCTGGTTTGACTTCCTCCTCTATTTAAGATATTATACATGGAATCAGAGTGTCTATGTAATAGTTCTATCCTTTTGCCTGCAGGTCAGTTGTAATAAAACTAGGATGCGACTGTGACCTTGTTATTTTTATTTTATAAGGTCAGAGACACAATGGGAAGATCCAGTAAATGCTGTTGAAATACACAACCTCCATCCCCTTCAGACAGCTGTATTCTGGGGACATCGACCCATTTACGATGCAGCCTCTGTTTCTAAATCTGTTGTCAAATAAAAATCAAGTGTCCAAGGGCTCCCCTGCTCTCTCTTCTTTCACCGACTGTGGCGGCAGGAGCTCAGCTGCTCTGGCAGTTGCTGTGTGCTGTCAGCTGCTGCTCTAAGGTTTTGGGGGAGCAAACTAGACAGTTGTCCCTATTTGCTGCCCCACAAACCATTTTGCTGTCTTAAGGCACTGCATGCCTTGGATCAAGCAATTAGCCAATATTTGGGGCCTTGTCAGGTTCTTTCTGTTTGGAGCAGAGGTTGGTAATATGAGTCAGGTCTATTCTTTGGTGCAGTCCTGTGCAAAGAATGTATGGAAAGTCCTGTTTCCCTGAATGCTGTAGGAACAAACAATAGCAGGCAGTTTCCTTGCTCAGACATCCCCAAGCTGCCTTTCCAGCACGTTCCATGACCCAGAAGCGCTGCTTGTTTCTCAGTGTCTGCTCACTGTCATGGCTTTCCCTTTCACACACAGTTTGCCCAACATTCCTTTAGCTTCTGCATTTGCACCAGTCCCGGGATAACCCCTCTTTTTCTCCTTGCATTAATTCTTGCTCAGGCCTTGTCATGTGGCCCAGTGCCTTGGGTGGTGTCTCCTGTTATTGTTATTTTTCAGCTATTGTTACATAAAAGAGGCTTAATGGCTCCTTCCATTTAGCCATAATGAAGGGTGCATAGCACATCCATTGGGGGTTAGCCATATTTTTACTTAGCTATCCATCCAGAAACAAGAGATTCTTACACTTCTTGGTGGGCCTGTGTACTTCCAGTGCAAGGTACTTTCCTTTGGACTTTCAGTGGCCATAAGGGTCTTTGCAAAAGTCATGGGGATAATAGAAGCACACTTCTGTAAACAACTCTACAATATATTTCCCTACCTGGACAACTGGCTCCTCAAAGATTGAATGTATGTGGAAGTACAGAGGGTGACCACTACTCTACTACACTCATGGCAGTCCTTGACACATCAAGTAAACTCAGAAAACTCCACTTGCCTCTTGCCAGTGCAGTCACTCACATCTGTTTCTTGGCCTACGTTTGCAGAACAGCAGGGCTGAACCAATCATCCCAACCTGGCATCCTTCCATCTGGCAGCCTGGTTTTTGGAAGGGCAATGAACATTGAAGGGCCTTGCTCAACAGAGGCCCACTTCATATTGTTCAATAGTAGGGAAACTTCTACACGGAAGTGTTATGCTGCCAAGCGGAGGTGGATCTCCGTGTGGTGCCAGCATCATCATTTTCCCCAGAGGAACATGGGATTCCCACATTCAGGATTAGCTGCTCTCATTAAAATCATCTCATTAAAGGTACATCTAGCTGCTATGAAAACTTTTCACCCTCTGGTAGAGAACTGCTCAGTTTTTCCCCATCCCACAACAGTGAGGCTCTTAAAAGGCAACACTGGAACATTTCAGCCAATATCAACACCTATGCCTACCTGGGTCTGACCCTCGGGCTATCAGCACCTATGAACCTGCCATCTGAATCCTTGGCCTCCTGCTCCCTCATGCACTTATCAGTGAATGTGGCCTTTCTGCCAGGGATAAGCTCAGCCAGGTGAGTGGGTAAGGTCAGACCCCTTCTGGCAGAGCCACCTTATACCATCTTCCACAAAGACAAGGGATCTCTGAGATCACACCTCAAGTTTATTCCCAAGCTTCCTTTGGGTTTTCATCAACATCAGACAATCTGCCTTCTTGTATTTTATCCCAAACTGCACAACACTAGAGAGGACAGAAAACGCCACTCTCTAGATGTTCACAGAGCACTGGTCTTTTATCTAGACAGGACAAAGCCCTTTGGAAAATGCCTGAGGCTGTTTATTTCCTTTGCTGAGTGGATGAAGGGAGAAGCGATTTCTTCCCACAGGCTCTCAAAGAGGATTTCCACCTGCATGTTCTTATGCTGTCAGCCAGTGGGTGTTCCTCTGCCCCGATGGGTCAAGGCGCATTCTGCAGCGCTCAAGCTGTCTCAGTGGCCTGGCAACAAAGACTCTTGCTCTCGGAAGACTATGGAGGGCGACTTGGAGCTCCGTCCGCTCCTTTACCAGCCACTAGGCTCTGAGTCAGGGATTGGCCTTTTTCATTAGGTATAAAGTTTCACTTTACAGTGGACGGCTCAAAGCAGCGGTTCCCTTCCTGAACCCCCAGCTTCAGGGCTAGACAACACTGCTTTTGAGGAGGAGGAAACCAGAGCTGGCTGTGCAGCCACATCCTGTAGGGGCGTGGTTCCCAAACTTCAACAACCTGTGAACCCCTTTCACTGAAATGTCAAGTCTCATGAACCCCCTCCTGAAAATGAACATTTCCAGGGATTTTCTCCTTTACCTGAGTATAGATTATAAAAGCAGTGATCTTGGAAATATAACATTTGTTTTTATGACATGCTTATTACACACTATTTATAATTAATGATTATTTATCATTACAGTATTTTTATTATATTATGAAAATGGCAACACACATCCAAGAGCTCACTTTTGTAGCTTGACTAATAACTTTGAATAAGCCTGTTATAAGACAAGGCTCCTATGTTTCATTAAGGAGTATCAGATGTGACACAGCAGGAAGGTATTTAAGAAGCCAACTCAAAGAGTTCCTCCTACACAAGCATTCAGGTCTTGAGCAGTCCAGGCAAACAACGCACATTACAACAAAGTTTAAACTTGTTCTTCATAATAATTTAAAAAACAACACTAGCTGCCTATTTAATTTTAAAAACGGCAAAAAATATCCACCTCCCTTTCCATGTCTTATGAGTCTTGAAATTGAAATCTCAGTGTGATAGATGTGCTTGCTTTGATCTGCTTAGCTCGTGGAAGTCCAGGGGCTGCTGGCCCCATGCTGCCTGGGGTCCCTAGGGACAGCTCTGTCTCCCATTAGGGAATTTTTTCCTGAGAACCCCCTGTGACATTTCGCAAACCCCCAGAGGTTCATGAACCCCAGTTTGGGAACCACTGCTATAGGGTGAGCTGCTCTCTCTGAGGGGCAAAGTGCACATATCAGAGCTAGCCTTCCATTTACACATGCTACTAGCAGAGAAGCAGCCAGGTGAGCACCTGGTGCGAAGAAGTCAGTTCCACTCAATGCATTATGAAGCTTTTGCTAGTTCAACCTGAAAATATCTGTCCCATCTGAGCAGCAGCACCAGAACAGCAGGGTGAGCTGTCAGTAGCCCTCCAGGCAGGGGTCCTGGTCCTCTCCCCAGAGGTCGTGAAGTATTTACATAGAAGGGTGGGTAGATGCAGGGTGGATGTATGTGTGTGTGTTTGGAGTATGGTTGTATGTGCAAAGAGCATGAGTGGAGGGTGTGTGTGGGGCGGGGGGATGTTATTCACACATCCATGCTTGTTTGTAGTTCACCAAGCTGAGAGCGTTCTGTTGACAAGGACTGGGTGTGTGCCAGCAGGCTGTCAGTTGGGAAAGGTGTGTGTGCACCGAGACTCTCTCACCTCCGGGCTGGATCAACAGCGTGTCATCATTGAACTCTGCCAGCGTCAGAGCCCCGAAAACCAGCACTGGCAAATAGCTTAAGATGTCAGAGATTCAACCCTGCAGAGTGATTTTAAAATCAAACTGGTGCAAGTCTCGGAGTTTTCCCTGAAGGGAGTGGTGGGGCAGATTCAACCAGCTGTCACCCCTTAGCCTGTGACTGTGCCACCCCCTCAAGCCAGACTACACCAACCTCATTCTTTCTGACAGGGGTGTCTGGTCCTCGTGTTCTGCCCAGAACAGCCTTGATTTCCCCTGCTTCCCTTTGATTCCCAAATTTGGTTCATCCCTGCTGCAAAGGCAGCCCTTGTCATGCCTTCAGCGCTCCATCCCACAAAGGGATTCTGTGCCTGCCAAGTGATTTCTAGGGCACAGCCATCACACTCAGCAGCCTGTCACACATCTAGCAGCTAATCTCTAGCCAAGTACATTGGGAACATTGTGTTTATACATGCCACAGCAGGGCCAGACACAGGCCAGTGCAATTAGGGTGGCTTCTGCACCTCATCCTGCAGGGCTCACTCTTATCATGCCAAGAGCAGGGGCAGAGTCCGGTGCCTGGCGCTGGATGGGCTCCCGCGGGGCAGGACCAAATTGCTCTCAGTTCTCTGTCCCCAGCCTGGTCATTTCTCCATCTTTATCGGATCTGAGACGTGGTGCTGAAAATAGGCTGAGCAGAGCTGGAAACAGCACTCAGGATGGTGTCCCATAGAGTCCATAGCCATCCAGCAAATGTGTATGGGCCCAACACTGTGGTATCTAGGTGGCTGCTTGCAAGTATAAATATGAGGACATGCCCCAGACCCACCCACTGATTTTTCCGATCTCATTTCAGTGTCCAGTACCTGGAAGGCTCCTTTAATTTCCATCTATTTAACTAGCCGCATAATTCAGATCTAGGTTTCAAACCAGGTGGTGAAAGCTGCGGAACTTTGCCTGGGGAAGGAGGCGTTGATGTGTAGTGTGGATCGAGCTCTGGGTTTGAAGCCTGAGTGTGGTCTTGGCTGGGGCCCATTGCTAACAGTACCCTCTGCATGAGAGCAGTTCTGGGCCTGCCCAAATCTGCACAGTTGCCAGCTGGAAGCGTCCAACTCAGACGTATAAAGGAAAACGCTGCTCAGTGTCTGGCAGCACCCAGGAAAATGAACAGGCCATCGGGAGGCCTACTCTGGGTAGCGTGGTGTGACGACCGTGAGCTGCTGAGCCTGGGATGGAGACCAGGGTCGATAGCTCGGCTGCTCTGGTGCAGTGGAACTCTAGATAAGAGCAAAGCATGTCCGTGCAGGAGACAGAGCTTTCCCGGGGCTCTTCCCAGGCTGTGGAATGAACACCCCCAAACGAAGGACCAGCCCAAACCTCCCCACTTCCTACTCCAAGTGCCCAGCACACGTCTCTGAGTGGCCTCCCCTAACACCAGCACAGTGACGCCTGCAGGGAGTATTTACAAAGGAGCACTAAGGAATGAATGGGTAAGGCAGGCTGCAGCGCTGTCAGCTCCACACCCAGCCATGGGGACTCATTGGGTTGGGATAGGACGTGGGAACTCTAGGGTGAGCAGGCTCCAGGGTAGGGTGCCAGGGAGCAATGCTCAGGGCTCTGTGCACTTTTCAGTTAAGAAAGAAATGGAAAATTTCTTTGTCTTGAATGTATAAATCTGTGAGATGCCCCCAAGCCCAATGTGTTCACTTAGCCCTGTGCTCTCTACACACACGGCACGGCTGGGACAGCCCTTTGTCCAGGAGCTCTCTGCTGCACGTCACCTGGTAGGGGAGCTGCTGTTTCATGATCCAGGGAACTGGCGTCAGAAGGCCCATGTTCCCTGGAGGATCTGTTATTGAGGTGACTCTAGGGAAACTGACCATGCTGGGAAGTTAGGCTGGAAGCCACTCGGCCACATGGACAGAGCAGGGCACAGGGTTTGATAAAGTGCCACTTGTTCAACCTAACCTGCATCCAGCTTCTCTCTTTGCTAATGAAACAGCTCCATCCACTGTTAGGGTTGCCAATTTTGGTTGGCCTTATTCCTGGAGGTTTCATCACATGACACAATCTTTAATTAATTAATCTTTATTTCCTGCAAATTCCAGGCCAGTCCTGGAGAGTTGGCAGCCCTGTCCACTGTAGAAATTCTGCCCTGGCTCTTGGAGCCATGTGTACAGATACTGTGGGCTCCCCAGTGGCCATCCCAGCTCAGCAGCCGCCCTGCTCAGGAAATGTTGGCCCCGTTAAAATCTGGGGAAATAAATAAAAACACTATTTGGTTCTGAGTCACTTGGTTGTTTTCCCCCAGCTTTCTCCAGTGACCCACCAACCATCCCAGAACGATCTCCAGGCAGGCAGGCAGGCAGGGCACAGCACGACCAGGCCCTACCCCAGGTGCACCCCTCACGGTACAGAGCAGAGAGATGGCAGAAACGCTCGCCGAGCCCGACATTCCTAGGAAGGGCTGCTCAAAAAGGCTGTCCGTGCACCTAAGCATGTTTGTGGGAGGGGGGTATCTCACTTCGCCCACCCTCTTTACTGCGCAGAGCTGTGAGCCATGGCTGCGGTGCACAGGTGCCTTATTTTCTTGTGCTCTTAGTTTGAACACTGCGGTTGGGTTAGTATCTCCAAGACACCCTCCTATCAAAGGTGGAAGCTCTTAGAGGGTGGGGAGTGGGCATGAGCTGTCGGGGCGCACCATGACTCTCGTCGCTTGCTGTGAATGGTGTGGGGGGGGGCTCTTTCCCTGCCACGTACAACTCCACCGGCCCTTTCAGCCTGCGGAAAATGAGATGGGCTGGGGTTGTTTATTGGCTAGTAATTTCCTTCGCCCCTGTGTGCTCTGCATCAGAAGGAGACGGAGCCTCCTTGCTGCAATCCCAGCTGGAGCTACTGTCCATCTGGGTAACTTTCCAGCTGCAGAAACTGTTGCAGTGTTAGGAATGGAAGAGTCATAGCCCAGTGCTCCCAGCTCTCTGCAATGACTCCCTGCTAGGGTGACCGTATGTCCCATTTTGACCGGGACAGTCCCTTTTTTAGGCCCATCCTGACTTTTTTTGGCAAAAGTCGGCATTTGTTCCATTTGCTCTTGCCCACTTGACTGCTTGGCAAGAGCAAACGGGACAAATGCCCGCTTGTGTCAAAGAAGTGGGGTGCGGAGGGACGTGCTGGGGGGGCGCATGGCAATGCCAGCCCTGTGCAGGTGGGGAGGCAGGGCTCCAGCGGGGGGCAGGCAGGGCTCAAGCGAGCAGCGATGCCAGCCCCGTATTGGGGGGGGAGGGCAGAACTTGGGTGAGCGACTCAGGCCCCTTGGGGAGAGGGGGTGGCTTGGGTGAGCAGCTCTAGCTAGCCCCATGGTAGGGAGGGTGAGGGGGGCTTGGGCCAGCCCTGCGCGGTGTCCTGTTTTCCCTTTGGGAAATATGGTGACCCTATTCCCTGCAGACACTTGTCTTTCACTGTCAGGAGGTCTCACCCTAAGATGCTGATCACCCTCCCTTCCCCACAGAGCTGGATGTGGCCCAGCAGAGACCCAGCGTGTTTTGGCTGCTAGGGCCCAATGGCGCTAACATGAAGCGTGATCACCCAGGGACAGCTCGCAACAGCGCACACTTGGTGCAGCGTGCTCTGCACACGCTTCGGCTCTGTCCCCCGGCAGTCACGGTTAGTTGTGGCAGGGAAGAGAAAGGAGCGAGGGGCCAAGCACAGCAGGCTCTCTGGTGCAGGAGCTTTGCAGCTCAAGGTAGGGACCCCCGCCGGCTGGTTAAGGAGAGGTGCTGGTGGCGGTGAGTTTCAGCGAGAGCCCCCGTGTTTTCCTGGGCAGTTGGTGGCTGCAGTAGAGAGCCTGGAGAGTTCTGGGTCCTGTAACGGGAAGGGGCTGCTCCTGGCTCTGGCAGGGGTGTGGGGTTCAGAATAGCTCGAGAGGGCTAGTGCCACAAAGGGGACTCAGCATGAGCACTGCAGTCCCTAATGTGAGGTGCCTCGTCCAAGCCGCAGTCCGGGTGAGGCATTCAGCCTCCCTATACAACACTGGGGAGAGTTAGGCACCTGCGAACGGGAGCCACAACACCAGCATGCGGAGTTAGCAGCTGCCTCTGCTAGCATTGGAGACAGGGACTGGCTGCAAGGGCTCCCAAGTCATAGGCGAGAGCTCTAGCCCAGGGGTCTCAAACTCAAATGACCCCGAGGGCCGCATGAGGACTAGTGCATTGGCCCGAGGGCTGCATCACTGACACGCCCCCTTGCTGCCCCTGGCCCCACCCCCAATCCACCCCTTCCATGAGGCCCCGCCCCTGCCCTGTCTCTGTCTCAGGACTAGGGCAGAAGGGCAGGGGAAGGGCAGCCTGCCCTGGCCCTAGTGAAGGGGGCTCTAGGACCCTGCGGCAGCAGGTGATGCCGGAAGCTGGCATAGCAGAGGAGTGGAGTCAGCGTGAGCTCCCGGGCAGGCTCCTGGGCGGTGAGGGGGCAGCAAGTGGGGCTGGGAGACACTGGGGAGGTGCGTGGGGTGGCAGATGGGGCCAGGAGAGACCCGGCCCCAAACATTGGGGAGCAGCGCGGGAGCTTAGGCACAGAAAATAACTCGGGGAGGGGGGCAGGGGTGAGGGGAGTTGGGCGGGGGTGAGGGGAGTTTGGCGGTGACAGGAAGTAACTGGGGGAGCTCCAGGGCCGCCCAGAGGATCGCGGGGGCCCGGGGTCTTCGGCGGCGGGGGGCCCCTTCCGTTCCGGGACCCGCCGCCAAAGTGCCCGAAGACCTGCGGCGGGGTCCCCGCCGCGGGTCTTTGGGGCAGTTAGGCGGGTCCCGAACGGAAGCCCCGCCACCGAAGACGGGCTGCGCTCGGCGGCGGGTCCCTCTTTCCCCACCCGGCCGGTCCGCTTCCCACCCGGCCCGGCGGTCTCGCTTCCCTCCCCACCCCGGCCCGGCCCGGCAGGTCTCGCTTCCCTTCCCCGGCCCGGCCCCGGCGGGTCTCGCTTCCCTTCCCGGCCCGGCCCGGCGGGTCCCGCTCCCTCCCCACCCCGGCCCGGCCCTGGCGGGTCCCGCTCCCCACCCCCGGCCCGGCCCGGCGGGTCTCTTCCTTCCCCACGGCCCGGCCCGGCCCCGCGGGTCCGCTTCCCACCCAGGCCCCGGCTCCTGCTTCCCCGTTACCCGAGCACGTCTCCGGCGAGGCCTGAGCTCATCCGCTCAGAGCCGCGTGGTGAGGCGGGGCTGTGAGCTCCACGCCCAGCGAGCAGCTGCCCGCCCCTCCCACGCCGCTCTGAGTGGGGCGGGGCTCAGGCCCCGTTGGAGCTCCCAGCCCCGCCCCCTGACCACGCGGCTCGGCTCGGGGCGGGGCTCAGGGGCTCGGACGGAGACTCGGCGCTCTATGCGCCGAGGCTCCAGGAGCGGGGCGGAGGCGGGAGCCTCCACTTTTCTCTTGGGGGCCCCTGCGGAGCCCGGGGCCCGGGGCAAATTGCCCCCTTTGCCCCCCCCTCTGGGCGGCCCTGGGGAGCTCCGCGGGCCGCATGTTTGAGACCCCTGCTCTAGCCGGAGCCGGCGCTGAGCATAAGCAGACTAAGCAACTGGTTAGGGCCCTGAGCAGCTCAAGAGGCCACTATTCGCTATTTATTATGCTGTGTGTGTGTGTGTGTGGGGGGGAATTATTCCTGCTTTGGGCCCCCAATGGGCTAGCACTACCTTGGCTAACCACTAGGCTACAGAGCCAGTCTCATGCTGTAGCTCCCTCTCCGGGGCCCAGTGAGTCTTTCCAAGGGCCAAGGGCACTGCAGGAGCATCTTCTGCAAACAGGCACCAAGGGCACTTTAGCGCCTACAGGGTTCGGGGGTAGCTGGATGGGGGCTTGGTGAGTTCCAGTGAGGCCTGATTCTGAGATTTAGGTGCCTAAGTGCCGTTATGAATGCAACCCTATAGTAATTCGGGTCTCCCTGGAAAAGCCAGGCACAGGCAGAGGTCTCAGACATTGCCTCGGCATCTAGAGTGACCAGACGTCCCGATTTTATCGGGACTGTCCCGATATTTGCTTGTTTGTCCCGCGTCCTGACCAATGTTAGGTCGGGACACTGGACAAACAAGCAAAGGCTCAGGAGCCCGAAGGGCTCGCGCCCTCCCCTGCCCCGACTCCACCCCTCCTTCCCCATTGGATCCTTCCCCAAATCCTCCCCATCCCGCCCCCTCCCTGCCCCATTGTCTCCTCCCCAAATCCCGCCTCTTTCCAAGCATGCCATGCCCAGGAGACTCAGGGGAGTGCGGGGCCGGGGTGAGTGTGAGTCTGGCCTGGCCCCGAGCAGGCAGGACTCGGGCGCGGTACCTGGAGGGAGAGTAGGGGGGCGGCCCGTGGGGCTAGGTGGCGGCTGTTCTCCCCACCTGGGCAGGGGACTCGGGAGCAGCCGCTGCTGGAGCTCCCACTGCTGCGGGGGGAGGAAGTGGCCGAGCACGTGGCGCTCGGCGGCTGCGGCTTTGGTGCCCAGGCCCGAACCCCCCGAGCCCGGGCCTGCTGCGGGGCAGCGCGCACACTGCGCTCAGCCCCTGGCCAGTCGCGTCTGGGCTGGCTGCCCAGCTGGTGCAATCCCGTGGCGGAGGCAGCAGCAGCCCAGTCCCGTTCGTTCCTCTGCAGGACCCGCGCGGGATGCGGGGGGCGGGGGCCGGCTGCCCACCCTCCGAGGCCGCCCGCAGGAGTGCCCCCGCTGGGCAGCCAGCCCAGACGCGAGTGGCCAGGGGCTGGGTATGCGCAGCGTGCGCGCTGGGTCCCCGCAGCAGGCCCGGGCTCGGGGGGTTCGTGGGCGCCAGAGCCGCAGCTGCCAGGCTTGGCCAGCGGCTGATTCCTCCCCCCGCGGCAGTGGGAGCTGCAGCAGCGGCTGCTCCCGAGTCCTGCTGCCCAGGTGGGGAGAACAGCCGCTGCCTGGCCCCGCAGGCCACCCCCTACTCTCCCTTCAGGTACCGCGCCTGAGTCCTGCCTGCTCGGGGCCAGGCTGGACTCACACTCACCCCAGCCCCGTGCTCCCCTGGGTCTCCTTCCAGCGCTTGCGGAGGGAGGAGGAATCAGGGGTGGGGGATTTTTTTTTTTTTTGCTCTGCCGCCATTTTTCCCCCTCTGCCCCCGCCCCGCCGCGTCCCGATATTTGACCTGGGTGATCTGGTCACCCTATCGGCATCTGCAAGAGAAACCTTTACTTTTTATTATCAATTAATAATAGTAACAATCCGATAATTAAAGGATTTATTCTGATTGGCTAATTTTCTAACAGCATGAGTAAACGATCATCCAATCAGACTGCAGAATTTCTAACCTGCACCATGATCAGAGAACTGGCCCCAGAGCTAACTGACAATCCGTTCTCTAGCTGGGCCTGGGAACGCACCATGTGCAAAGCTGTGCCATTCTCCTTGTTC
This sequence comes from Mauremys reevesii, assembly GCF_016161935.1. Classification (NCBI taxonomy): domain Eukaryota; kingdom Metazoa; phylum Chordata; order Testudines; family Geoemydidae; genus Mauremys; species Mauremys reevesii. The sequence continues at coordinate 20,073,274 of NC_052637.1, forward strand.
CGCGGAGTCCAGGGAAGCCAGGAGTCTCAGGCAAAGCTGGCAGGCAGGGCTCCCCACTGGTACATTGCAGCAAGCCAGGGGATAACAGAACACAGCTCGATCTGTCGAGAGAACCCAGCAGACATTTGACACAGAAGCTAGTCATGCTGGGTGTGAGAAGCTTAGCTTCTGAGGCTGCCACGGCACGCTGGGAAAGCATGAGGTGTTTGGGCAGCAGCTAGCATGCCAGCCATTTCATTCTAACTCACATCTAACCGAGAGATCAGATTTTCTAAAAGCTCCAAAGCTCTCGTAACCCCCAGACCAAGAGAAACGCTCCAATTAGCTTGTTATGAATCTGCCAGTGAAAATGTGGAGTTTATATAAATACAGAGCCCTTAAGGCTGAGCCCCTGAGAAGCCCACAGTGAACTGTGTGACACTGCACCCCACATTCGTCATAGTAATATTATTATAATATGGTTATGGCATAATTATCATGCATTTTGTACAAGATAAGTCATGTCAGGTGTCATTGGAAAAGTTATGATTTGCTGAATATGATTATCCTATTTGTATGCATGTATCATTTCTGTATCTGAAGTTATAAATACTGACTATGGATCTGTACTTCAGTTGTAGTTACACCTGAATAATGCCAACTAGACAAGATGCTTTCAGTCTAGATAGCCTTTTGGGAAGGGCCTATTCAGGGCAATGAGCCATTAGGGAAAACAATAGGCCTTAGGAGAAGCTTATCCCCCACCTGGTGAGCCTTCCTGAGCATACTCCAGACAGCCTGTAAGTGATGGCTGCTACGACTCTACCAGGACATGTGACCAGGCCACATGATTCTGGACTCCATCTTGGAATGGCAGTATTTTTCCACAAACTGGTCTGGGAATCAAGTTTTGAAACAAAGGACTCCCGCCATAGGCTAAAGCTATATAAGGCAGGGAGTGACATCATCTGGGGTTCTTCATTCCCCACACAAAAAGACACTTGGAAACACTGAGGAACAAAGATTGAACTGAGGGAAGTGCTGGACTCAGGCTAAAGGGATTTCTAGCCTGTGTATGAAAGACCAGGGGATTCCAAGCTGTAATGCAAGTGCAGCTTGTCCCATAAGAATCTGCAGCCTGCCTGTCTCATCAGCCCGGGTGAGAATTTGCTAATTCATATCCTGTCTTTTTTAATCCAAACCAGTGAACTTTTGACTGGAGTGCTTGGGGAAAATCTCTGCTTGGTTACCACACGTGTGCCCTGTTCTCTTCACACTGAGGGAGAGGCAGCCCAGGGATTAAACCCATATATTGACCAGGGCAGGATGGTACAGCAGTGGGGTGCTAGGCTGGGAGCTGGTGGCTAGATAGCCTGCAAGTGACTGCTGCTGGGTGTGTCCCTCCTGTGTGAATGCTGGTGAAAGTGCAGGCTGGGGGGCTTTGCAGCTTGTCACAGCAGCAGTGTGAGAGGGATACCAGGCTGGTGGGTCAGAGGGCTCAGTGGTACCCCAGTTCCAGGGGCACCCTGGGGGGAACCTGTCACAAACTGAACACCAAATTCAGTGGCTGTCCTTCTCCCAGCTGAGCAAAATGAAACAGCAACCTGAGAGCAGAGAGAGTGACAAGACAAGAGGGTATTTAATAATGAAGGTGTTGTTGGTAACATAGCTGAGGAAACGTGTCTGTTTACAAGTTTTAAGTTGACAGCATCACTTTAAATAAGGAAATACATTTGTCGAGAGGAGAAAAGTATCTGGAAAGCCCTGTACATTTAGGCAGTGCAGCAGCTAAACTACTCTGGATTCAAGTGCTATTAAAATTCACCATGGAATGGTTTCTAAAGTCTCTCACTTATAAAAAAAAGAAATTCTTTTAACAAATTGCAACTTGTGATTGTTCTAGCTACCAGTGTCTGGTGAACATTTGTACAATAGAAAAGTGGTGCCTTAAATAGTGACTTAAAAAAGCTACTAACATGTTCTTTATACAACATGCAACAACATCATAACCTCATCAACTGGGGCCAGAGAGGGCTGCAGAGGCTCCTCCTCAGGCTCCAACAAACCTTCAGCAAGTCACCCACATGGGAGTGCCCCTGCCCCACAGTCCCTTTGCACTGGGCTCTTCCCCAAATGACTGCACGGCCAGTGTGCTGCCCTTCCAGTAACACAAACATTAAATACACGCAGGCTGGAAATATTTGAACAATCTTTGTCAGCAACAATATTTACTTTTGCAAACCAGCTGACAGGTAATTCTTATAAAAGTAGATGTAGCTCTAAAACAATCGCTATCAGATTCTCTGGTGGCAGCCAAATGGTGACGAGATGGCCCTTTCTCACCGGACAGCCCGGTGAACAATATTGCACCGTGATTCAGAGGAGAAAGGCAGGTGGCTTCCTACTGCAGCCAGAGCTGCAGCAAAGCATCCATCTCTGATGAACTGGGAAGAACGAGCTCCTCTAGCCTTGTGGATTCACAGCTCTTCTCCGGATGACCTTGCTCTGAGCCGAGCAACTGGTGGGGCAGCAGTAACCTCAGCAAAAGGAAGGAGAGAGGAGCGAAGGGGAGAGGGACGGCAGGGAGGAGGGCTGGCATAGGGAGCATAGACTGCACAAACAGATGGTCACACAAACTCCAGCCATAGTTAAGGACCTGTTTTGACCCATTCCATTTCTTGGGGAACACACAGGAGGGGCTATTTATTGCAATTGAATTTCTGTGGCTCTCCCCCACCCTCAGGGTTCCCTGCAAGTCCAGGAGAGGTTCATCCTCAGGTTTCTCATACTGCAGAGAAAAGCCCAAGGGATCCCCTCCAGAGCTTCGGTTTGTTTACGTCCCGATTCAACATCCTCCTTGTCCCCCGCTGGAGACATATTTATACCACACCAGTAGGAAATCGACAGCTCTGTCAGTGCATCAGGTTATTTCAGTAGCTCTATGAGTAACCTGAGCAGCTGGAGTCAGGTATCAGGACATCTGTGGTTTGGGCTTCTTTGAGGTTAAATTATAAAATGTAACTGTGCAGCATGGAACACGCCTTGGCTTTCACTCACTAAAAGTGACCATATGAGATGTGCTCACATGAGTTCTGGCACATCTCTGACATGGCACAAGTCACCGCCCTTGACTGGACAGCAGCTGTCTGTGCTATGGGGACTTGGCTTCAGAACCATTTTCGATCACTGACTAATTGGAATGGAGACAGGAAGCAGAGCGAGGTGGACCAGGCTGTACAGTGCAGTGTGTTTTGTCACTGTGGTGGGCAGAGAACATGGCACTGGCTGCCCACAAGACTTCTGACCAAACTGGGCCTTTCTCCATGGCTAAGACGTGCCGTGCAGTATTTCTTGAAGGAGATGAGGCGGCTTTCGGTAGCAATGCCTTGGACCCTGTTCTGGATGCTTTCATGCTTCCTCCCAGGTGAGGTCTCTTTTCCACACAGTATGTCACGAGCTACTCCAGTTCTCATGTGAACGGCTGCTAACACTGAAAAAGCATAAAGAAAATGTTTTAGAGAAGTCTCATTTTTAAAAGGCATCAATAACCACATAGGTGTGAAAAATAAAGGGTCAGCGTCATTGTGCTGACAATTCTTAGTCACTGAAAAAGGGTAGGAATTATGTACTGGGAAAAATACTCCAGTTTCCCCTGACTGGTTGGCACATTAGCCCTTTGGGCCAGGACTCAGTTCCTGTTGGTTCTGTTGTTTAATGAAAGGACTTGTGGTTGGCTACTTTTGCTGTACATCCCCATCTGTATTGCCACCACCTTTCACCACTGCTGCAAGTGAAGGTCCATGGTGGTGTTTAAGCTGAGATCAGTGACGTCTAGGAAATCTATATTGAAGAGGCTGGGCCCGGTGGTGGTGAAAGAGCCAAAGGCAGTGGCTGAGCTAGGTGGGGTGAGATCCAGCCATTCCATCGTTTCCCAGGGCGATTCAGTGAAACTCATTTGTAAACCAGAGCCTTCAGCGGAGGAGGGTGACAGCTGGGTCTCCATGGGCGAGAGAGGAATCTCCTGGGATGTCAGAAGTTCATCTGCAACTTTGCTGGAAAACCCATCAATCAGCCCTTCAAAGTGAGACTCCTCACCGCCCATTTTCAGGAGGGGGATCTCGCTGACCTTTCCCAGGGGACTCTGGGAATTTAATAAGACTTCGAGGTGAGTGTCATTGCTGCCAGTGCAGTGGTCAAATGAGAGTTGGGCTGAGGAAACATGTTCAAATGGAGCAGAGGCCTTTGGAAGTGAAGCGCTGGCGTTCCCTGAAGACACCGTTATCTGAGGTACTTTTTGGAGGCAGGAACGATCTTCTTTGGCAATGGCTGGCATTTCTGTTTGCAAAAGGAAATGGAGAGCTTAGACCCATGCCATGTAACTGCCTGAGCCATCTGCACTGGCCACATGCCTTGACTGCCTGCTTTCCCTCAGAGCCTATCCCACCGTTCTGCTCCACTCAGGGTTCCCCCAACCTTATCAGTGCAAAACCGGACATCTTCCAACAAGACTTCCTTCCTCCCTGCACCATTTACCGCCCCCCCCAGACACACACACTTCACAGCCATCCACTGGCTCCCTTTTCTCCAGCTTATCAAACACAAACTGCCTGTCTTCAGTGGCAAGGCCCTTCTTGCTTAGCCCTGTACTACTTATCCTCTTATCCGCAGTCATGCTGCTGCCAAGGATGCCAGCCTACATTGACCATGAGTTTGATTTTCCAATACACGCCTTTGTGCTGTTCCCCTCGCTGCCCTTGTGCATGGGAGGAGCTCCCCAGAGACATCTGAAAACCCATCACACTGTCCTCCTGCAACTGCCCCCTTGCAACAACCCTCTGCTGAGAAACCTAGTTAGCTCTCAGCAGTGCTCGGACAGAGAGTGCGCTGGGACTGCTGCTGCTGACACTGATCAGCATGGTCTCACTGGTGAAAGGAGAGCCAGCCCAGGGTATGTGGGGGAAAGTGCGGCACAGACTGGATGGCCCAACTGATGCCCAGGCTTGGGGTGACTCAGGATCAGAATGTTGCTCTGACCCTTTGTAAACAGGACACCTGGGTCCTTGGCTTTCTTGGCAAATCACCCCAAAACCCAACATGGCCTGGTTTGTCCATGTCATACAGGGCCCTGCTAGTACCAGCACTCAACTGCTCAGCTTTCAAAGTCACCACGAGGCCTACTCATGGAACGCTATAATCAGCAATGCCTGAGAACATGGAGACAGCCCCTGTAAGGAGCAAGTGACCGGAGCTGCTTTTAAAGCTTGATTACCTAGTATGGAAGCCAACTGACAGCTAAGCATCAATGATGCTTTCCCGCTAGGCACTGGCATATGGACAGGGTACAGACAATGGCCCTATAGGCCATCATCAGAGCAGATAATGTCTCTTTGTAGCTCGTATGTGTGGGCAAGGGGCATAATCAGTGTTCCCCAAAGGCATGGGCCTTGGCCGTGGTAAATGAGTGTGGGGAATGGGCACTGTGTGACACAAAAGCAATTAGTGGTTCACTACTCTGTGTCAGCAATGCCTGCCAGGCCTGACAGAGTCATAGCAACCAGCACATGGGTGGCATAGGATTTATCTCTAAAGACTGTCATATGAGGTATCAAATGAAAGCTTATATTCTACTGGTCAACATAAGCATCATGAGACGTCTGTACAGGTGTTCTTCAAGAAATTGTATGTATGTGCTAAAAATAGGTTAGCAGGCAGAGCTGATAACCGAGGTTCTCCCAGACAAAGGAATGTTGCTTTACCTGGCTGCATAGGTGTCAGATGTAAAGCAAGCCGAAGTCAATGGGAATTACATTTGCATCTGAGGCAAACGGGACGAACATATTAACAGGCTAAGAAAGCTGCCTGGCTTCAGCTCCCCGGAGAGGAAACAGCAGAGGAGAAGACCTTTATCTGGGGGCACACTTCCAAAGGATACAGTGCCAAGGCTTACTGGACTGTAAGAAGGGGGTCTCCCTTTGTTGAGCAAAAAGGACAGCACTTTTTGTATCCATGAAAGCTGGATCCTGGCTCTGGTGGCTGGTGATGCTGAGAGGTTGCTTTAGGTAAGATGCTTATCTGAGACCAAGATTTTCGCCAGCTAAAGTTGTTTGTCTCTTAGAAGTGTGTTACACTCTGTTTTATTTGTAACCATTTCTGTTTTCATTGTTCTTCTTTATATCATTGAAATCTCTATCTTTCTTAATAAACTTCTCTTTGTTAGATCGTATGAGGAACTCTGGGCAGTAATATTAAGCAAAGCATGAATTCTTAGTTGGAGATAGCGAACTTGGTATCATTTCTGTGAGTGGCCAATGGCAGGGGCTGGGTGTTCCAGGGGAATGCTTTCTGAGGGGGCTCAGGAACTGCGGAACAACAAGTGTTACCTGTAAGGCAAAGTAAGGGCTGACAGAGCCCTGAGAAGTTTCTCTGGGGTGGCTAGCCACTTAACACCAGCAAATCTCTCTCTAGCTGGAGCAGAGGGGTCACACAGTGACTAACAGCTCTGGGCCCCCTGAGAAAGCATCACAGTATCATTGTTCTCCATGGAAAATGGGCACAGACAGAGCTCTCTAGGGAACGGGCGCGGGCGGTGCTCTCTCTCTAGGGAACGGGCGCGGGCGGTGCTCTCTCTCTAGGGAACAGGTATGGCTGATAACCACAGGACAAGCTCCCCACAGGAAAGTGATTACAGTAATGCACATGGGGATTTGTTAAAAGCAGAGCTCCCCAGCAGTGGTGGACATGTGCAGGGCACCTCCAGAGCACTGCTCCATTTGTGTAATGGAAGACAAAGCTTTAAAACCAGCCTCAGCCATTCCTTCCTCAGGGAAAGCCAATGCAAGATGGCAGCCTCAAAGAGGACTGCTCCAATGGGGCTCTCACGGTCCCATGTTCATCACCATGGTGCTGAGCATGCTTTTCCAGCAAGGGCACTGTGTGTAAGGTATCAAATCTCTGCCTACCTCCACTCTCAATCAGCACATCCAGGAGCTCGTCCATTTGCTGACTTCGAGTCATCTGCTGCAGCAAAACACCACAAGAGGAGAGCAGGGGGTTAGAAGCGGTTTCTCAGGCCAGGGGCCAGAGCACAAGATGCAGCTTTGCTAGTCCTAAAGTGCTGGAAAGATGAGATCCCATGCTATGCTGAAGAGTACGCTGAAACCCCAGTGCGTGACCGGGATTAGCCTCCAGAGACGGGGAAGACAAAGGGGATCCCTGGGACCAAGAGGATTCTCCATGCAGTGTGGATGTGCTGGGCTAATTTGCTGTGGCTAGTGAGCAATGAGCTGGTTTCTGTCCCCTCCCTGCAGGTAGAACTGAGCTCATAGGCTCCATGGTCACTGCACAGCCGTCTTTTACAACCATTTAAATCAGCCTCTGCTCTGCAGCTGGGCTTCAGGAGCCTGAGGACCAAGTTGGGTGCACACAGCCTCCCTGGGACTCCTGTGCCCAGCACACCTGGTGCTTGTCCCAGCAAGATGCCTGCTCCCCTATGCCCTCACCCCCCTGCTGGCCAGCTGAGCCTTGCTGATGAAATGCACTTTCCCTGTTGTTTCCTTTGATTTAAATACAAAACGACTCCTCGTCCCCCCGCCATTATGTGCCAATATTTAGTGCTATCCAGTGGGCCACGTGGGATGAGTTTGGTGGTCTCAGTCTAGTTACCAATGGAACAACTATCCACCATCACAGCTGGCACTAAGTGGCACCCTGTTTGCAGTCTCATGCGATGTGAGGGACGAAATGGACTATGGAGACTGAGTATCAGAGGGGTAGCCGTCTCAGGCATAAGGCTGAGGCACTCTGGCAGGGGGCAGAGCAGGCCAAGCTTGTATTTGCTCTGGGGCTAACTACAGAAGCCAAGATTTTCCAAAGTGACTAGGGATTTGGTGTGCCCAAGTTGGGACACTTCAAAAGGGCCAAGTTTCTAAAGTTTCCCCTTCTCCCCCCTTGGAGCTCACATCCATTTGAGGTGTCTCAACTTGGGCACCAAAACCTGGAGCTCCCCCGTATCACTAGCCCCTTCTGCTCTGCTTGACCAGGGCATCAGTCTGCAGGGCTGTCAGCCTAGCACCTTTCACCAGCACAGTATTCAAATGAAATCAAGTCTGATGCTTTTCTGTCACATTGAGACAATAGTTAGCAGCTAATGCCTGGATGCACAACAGGCATTAGGCAACTAAGGCCCAGTTTCTGGACCACTGCGATGCACAAAACTCCAGCTGCTCCCATAGGTGCCTAGGGTTACTCAGCACCTAACAGTTTGCAGTAAAAGTTCCCTAGTGCCTGTGTTCCTGCTGCTGGGCATGTGCACCTGTCCCCTGGTGGGCATCCGGTGCCGAGCTCCCACCTATGTCCTGGGGCAAATTCACAAACTGGGGGAAGAGAGGTGCTTGGCCGCCCAAGTCACATGCAGGGCCCAATCTGACAGGCACGCTCAGAAGCTACCCACCTCTACCCAAAGGCACCAACTTCTCCTGGTGCCGGTGGGTGCTCGTGCTCCCCCAGCTCTGCCCTGACTCTGCCCCCATTTCAACCCCTTCCCCAAAGTCCCTGCCCCAACTCTGCCCCCTCCCTGCCCCTATTGGACTCCTCCAAATCCCTGCCCTGGCCCCGCCTCTTCCCCAGAGCGTGCTGCGTTCCTGCTCCTCCCCCCACAACTTGTTACGCCGCGAAAGAGCTGTGGGAGGCAAGCGCCGGGAGAAGCAGGGACAGCACACAGATGGAGGCGAGCTGGGGCGGGGAGCTTGGCTGCAGAGCACCCACCAATTTTCCCCGTGGGTGCTCCAGGGCTGGAATTGGCGCCTATGTCTCTACCGGTCGGGCCCTCAGGTGAGTTCATACAAAAGAGGAGCTTTCCACGTCCCTGGTAAGGCCCCTAACCACGAGGCTAACAGTTCTGGGGTTATTATTGTTCTTCTTCCCTCTGGGATCCTTGCTGACAGCACAGCCACCTACTGCCAAGAGAGTGTTTGCACCTACTCTGACCACGTACCCCTGTCATTGGCCTCTCCCACTGGCTAGCTCATGCCTAGTGTGCTGGCTTTTGTGGACTGCAGTCTAAGGCGCCTCACTCTCCCCATTCAATGGACAGGGAGTGTGGGCATCCAGCTCAGGCGTTGTGGATCACAGTGATCTTCTAGGCACCTAATGTCTTTTGTGCACTTACGCCTAAAATGTCAATTCAAGCTATTTCTCGTACACATCAAATGTGCCTGCTTCACTCACAGACCAGGCAATGTGCTGTAATTGCCACAGTCACTAGTTCCATAAAACTCAATCAAAACAGAACAAGATCAAAATGGTAAAACCTATTCCTGTAGAAAATAAAAACCATGCAGTTACCTGCTTCACTGCATCCGCATAGGATGGAGGCTGCTTTACCTCCGAGAGGGCTGGGCTTGACTTACAAAAACTTGGGGATGGAATAGAAAACTTTTGACCTGCCTGCGTAGCCATCTGCGTGGGGGGAAATATAGGGAAATGTAATCAATCCACAGGCAAAAGGTTATGCTCCTCTCTGCCTTTCTTTCTACCTTTATTTGGGGCCCAAGCCGCCTCTCACCCCAGTGTAAACCAGAAGTAACTCCACTGGAGTCAATGGTATTACACCAGTGCCAAACCAGACTAAGTGAGGGAAAAATCAAGCCTGTGGGCAGGAGAGATGGGTTCAGGAGACTAGTTATGAGTTCCCCTAGCTATGAGGCAAGCATTCAGGTCTGTATGCACAGTTCCTGTGCATTTTAACATGAGGTGACCCTGAGCAGTTTGTCTTTCAGCACCCGCATTCAGCTCAGCTCTGAACGTCCCTACACCAGAACAAGAGGAAGAGCAAAAACAGGCAAAATAATATGCTGGTGAAAAATATTGGCCAAACATAGACAGCAAGGTCCCAAAGATACCACGTTACTGGTGCGTGAACTCGCCTCCCTGCCCTTATCGCCCCTCTCACACTTCAGCAGCCCTGGCTGATCCTGACCAGGTCTTATGCTAATTAGTGCGATGCTTGTTTTTTGACACCCAACCCAAATTCTGTTGTATGTCTCAGGTGTCTGAATCACAGGACAATGCTCAAACTAGGAGATGCAGTAACCCCACCACTCATTTCTACTGCCCCTTCTCAAAGGGCCTCTAGAGGCACAGTGGGTCAATACTCTGGACCTTCTCTGAAGTTCTGGTTTACATGGGTTAGGGCATCCTTGCAAAACTGTCGTACATGATCCCTCAGCCTGAAATCTCCTGCCCTTCACTTCTGGAAAAACTGATTCTGTTTTAAATGTCCCAATCACTCGCCCTAAGTAAGTGGTGAGAATAATATTGTGAGTCTGGATTAAGCCACAAGGGAATGACTTGCATGGGTCTTATCCTGCAGTCTTTCTAATCCCACCCATTTCACCACTCCAGAAAACAGACACAGACACAGAACCCATGGGATATTCTGCTTAGAAGGGGCTCACACACTGGCCTAGCAGGAATCTTGCAACTCAATGATGAGTTTCTTGGCAGAGGTTCTGAGGGAAACTTGCTAGAACACCTGTTCATTTTATACTGGGTTCTTGCCAGTGAATGTGACTGGGTAGCATTCTGCGGCCTGTTATGCAGCAGGCCAGACAACATCAGAATGGTCCCTTCTGGCCTTAAAGTCTATGAATCTGTGAAAAGATTAGCTACCAACCCCCTCCCCGCAGATAACAAATTCCTTTCCCTTTCCTTCTACTTCACTCCAAGACTGCTCTGTCCCCGCTGGCTGGCCCTCTCTCCCCTGTTCCCATGGTGTTATCATGGCAAGGCGCAGCATGACTGTGGCAGGCAGTGTTATTTCTGGGAGTGTTGATTAGTGTGGGAGTGATGCACACATATCCCAGCAGCAGCAGCTGGAGCTCCTTCTTCACCAGGATTCTCAGTGACCCATCAACACCCCAACTGGGAACCCAGAGGAATGGCTCAGATCCATGTCACAGAGAGCACAGGTCATTAGTGCTGCTCTGTCATACACACCCTTCTCAGGTGAGGACCCCCGGCACTGGTGTGACATCCGAGCTGGAGATCTGAGAGGCCGCCCCAGCTGGGAAGGACTCACGCCAAGCAGAGTTAGGCTCAGAACCTTTCCAATGGCCTCGCTCACATCAGGGCAGAGGAGGGGGTTGCTGTGGAACAGGGAGCTCAGAAGACAGAAGAGCTGCCCTGGTTACATTGTTTATAGGTGGGCCTGGGTTATGGTGTCTGATTTTTAGCCACGTGAAGAGAATGTGACCAGAGACTGGAACTGCAGAGGTAGGGTGAGGTACCCGCCATGGCACCCCATATGCAGCCCCAGCCTCTCTCCACCCACAATGCCAAATGCTGTCAATTGGAAATTTGGGGCTTGCAAATGTTCCACGCCCCCGAACGCTGACATCTTCACATGCAATTCAGGAGAGTCAGACACTCCTAATTCACACACACAGCTGGGCATGCAGAGCTGACCTGAGTGCAAATACAGGAGGACCTAAACTACAGGCGATGATTAGAGCCCACTTTGGAAATTAAAATGGTGACACTGTGCCCCTGCTCCCTGTGCCATGACCCTGCTGCTCCCCATGGTACAACCCAGCCCCCTGTGCCATTCCCCCTGCGGCTCCCCATGGTACAACCCAGCCCCCTGTGCCATTCCCCCTGCGGCTCCCCATGGTACAACCCAGCTCCCTGTGCCATTCCCCCTGCGGCTCCCCATGGTACAACCCAGCTCCCTGTGCCATTCCCCCTGCGGCTCCCCATCGTACAACCCAGCCACCTGTGCCATGACCCTGCTGCTCCCCATGGTACAACCCAGCTCCTTCCCCTGCTGTTCCCCATGGTACAACCCAGCCACTTGTGCCATGACCCTGCTGCTCCCCATGGTACAACCCAGCCCCCTGTGCCATTCCCCCTGCTGCTCCCTGAGGCACAACCCAGCTCCCTGTGCCATTCCCCCTGCGGCTCCCCATGGTACAACCCAGCTCCTTCCCCTGCTGTTCCCCATGGTACAACCCAGCCACTTGTGCCATGACCCTGTTGCTCCCCATGGTACAACCCAGCTCCTTCCCCTGCTGCTCCCCATGGTACAACCCAGCTCCCAGTGCCATTCCCCCTGTGGCTCCCCATGGTACAACCCAGCCACCTGTGCCATGACCCTGCTGCTCCCCATGGTACAACCCAGCTCCTTCCCCTGCTGCTCCGCATGGTACAACCTAGCCCCCTGTGCCATTCCCCCTGCGGCTCCCAATGGTACAACCCAGCCACCTGTGTCATGACCCTGCTGCTCCCCATGGTACAACCCAGCTCCCTGTGCCATTCCCCCTGCTGCTCCCCATGGTACAACCTAGCCCCCTGTGCCATTCCCCCTGCAGCTCCCCATGGTACAACCCAGCCCCCTGTGCCATTCCCCCTGCGGCTCCCCATGGTACAACCTAGCCCCCTGTGCCATTCCCCCTGCGGCTCCCCATGGTACAACCCAGCCACCTGTGCCATTCCCCCTGCTGCTCCAATGGTACAACCCAGCTCCTTCCCCTGCTGCTCCCCATGGTACAACCCAGCCCCCTGTGCCATTCCCCCTCCTCATGGTACAACCCAGCTCCTTCCCCTGCGGCTCCCCATGGTACAACCCAGCCACCTGTGCCATTCTCCCTGCTGCTCCCCATGGTACAACCCAGCTCCCTGCGGTCCCACTGCTGGACATCAGAACTGTACCTGGGTATTTGCAACCTCGTCCCTTCCCTGGCAGCCTGGTAAAACCCTTTCCCTTAGCCACGTGCCTGAGTGGGTGTGGGACCCTCCAAGGCTGGGCTACAAGGCCTAGCTGCTGAAGCATCGCTTGCCTCCAAGCTGGCAGGCTGCTGGCACCCTAGGAGTTGCGGGTATAGAGGAACCCCAATACTGCCTCGCTCCTGCTGCCTGTGTCACCTCCTGTATTACACCAATCTCACTGCCTGTGTCACACCCTCCAGTACCCAGCTCCCACTGCTTGTGCTACCACCAAAATTAACACGCCCTCCTGCGCCCTGTTTCACCCACTCCTGTTCTCTTTGCAACCTGCATAGTTTCTCCCTCCCACTGCCAGTCACTCCCATCTGTGATGAGACAAGAAGCTCCAACTCCCTGGCAATTTTAGCATGCTGATTGGCTGCCTGCCCCACCAGCCCACCTTCTAGGGGTGAGCAACCAATCAGATCTGCTGCAGGCAGCGCTCTCCCCTCAGCAGCCAGAGCCGTTCTCACAGGAGGGGAGGGCAAGATAAAGAACCCAGCTGCTCCAGGTGGTCCCGCCCCCTCCTGCCTCTCCCCCTGTGAGCAACAGGGAAGGGAAGGTTCCTCTTCCCCTCCCCCTGCCTTTCAGCTTCCGCCTGGGCCAGGGCAGAGGGGCACCTGGAGCTCCCCAGCCTGGAACAGGGAGAGGGGGCCCTGCTGCAGCTCCCAAGCTTGGGAGAGGGAAGAGCTGTAGGAGGAGCAGAGAGGGGCTGAAGTCTGGGTTGGGGCTGTTGAGGGGAAGCATTCAGTGCTGGGCAGGGACTGGCAGTGTGGGGTGAGAGCTCCTGCAGCAGGGGCCAAAACCCGCTTCCCAGTGCAGCTGGGGGCACTGGCAGCACTGATTATCACCCCACCCCCCCAGGAATGGCAGGGGAGCGCACAACACACGACAAACCAAATACACAGTGTCAGCGCTATGAACGGCTCAGGGGTTGGGGCTGACTCATGATCTCTGATCCCTGGAGGTCGGCAATGGTGTGCAGTCTCCCCTGACAGAACCGGCACTGGGTATAAGCAGATTAAGCAATTGCTTACGGCCCCAAGCAGCTCAAGGCCCCCCCGCATTTGCTTTTTTAGTATGTGTTGTGTAGGTGGTCCCCCAAAATATTCCTGCTTAGGGCCCCCCGGATTTGGAGAAGCAACCCCCAAAGCAACTGTACTGCTTGTGCCCCTGGATTCCCAGAGCTGCCCTCCTCTTCCTGTGCTGTACTGCTGCTGCCCGTGTTGCTCCTGTGATTTTGTTCCTAACTGTCCCTCGATCGTGAGCAGCTCTGTGAACACATCCAGTGTCACCAGGGTCTTGGCAAACTCACTGGAGCTGGTCACTGCATGTGCTCAGGATTTGCCCTTCCAGCTACTCTGACCTCAGCCTGTGTGGTGGAGGCACAGAGGAGGCAGCTTGCATGGAACGGTGGCTGTGTCTGGGCACACTCTGTGCAGCACACCCAGGCTCTTGGGTGATGAGCTCTCCCTGGCACTCCTGCTGCTCTCTGCCTGGGTGCCAAGGACGTCAGTATGCCGGCTGGCCCAGGTTGGAGAGAAGCACACGGGACTCCTGACCTGTGGCACTGCTTTTTGTAGAGTCACAAAGATGCAGCCTACAGCTTGGTGAGGGGAGACAGAGCAGTTGCTACTCCACTCACCACTGCCCTACTTTGAGCATGCTAGCCCTGTTTGCTCCTGGGATGGAACCCTTGGCTCTGCCTGGAGAACTCCCATTTGCACATGCGCTTTGAGCCTGGGCTCCCATGCCGCAAGCCAAAGACTGTTCTGTGAGTGCCCGAGCTGCAGGGGAAAGCCCAATCTGGTTTGTGCGGCCCTGTCGTGCTCACATGGGCCAGCTTACGATTCTGCCAGAATGATACATTTTGGGGGCAGCTGCACTTCCTGCTTCCAGGCAGGACAGGGAGCAAGGATGTGGAAGTGCTGCAGGACAGGCTGTTCCTGTGGTGTTCCAGGGTTGTCAGAGCCAGAGCACATTGGAGAGCTCATGGAATGGCCTGTACCCAACCTCATTCCCAGGTCAGAGAGATTTGGACAAGCAACCCTCAAAGCAACCTTTAATACCAGTGCAATCTCCATGGAGATAGGACAGAATGGCATTAGCCTTGTGCATTCCCCACTTACCGGTGCTGGGCGAAGTCGATTGCTGGCCTGTGGGGAAACACTGCGCCCTTCTCCCTGAGAGCCAGGGGACACAGAGAGAAGGTAATGGCTGTTAGGGGATGGTGGCAGACTAATATGCTGTGGGCTCTTTGAAGTCCCAAGTGGAGAATGCTGTGGAGAGCACTGTGGGCTTAGAAACGTGGAGGAGGTGATGGTGCTCTGGCCCGCTGACTCCATGCAAAGGCTGTTTACAATGTGAGGCAGCTGTGGCGTCCCACAGTTACTTAGTTTATCCAAGCTGTTGGCTTGGGCTTTCAAGGCAGTTTGTTTTGATGAGAATGGACAGCTGGATACTGTGTTTTCTTGCTTGATGGGAATACCGAAGAAATGCTGGGTGGGTGGCTGCTTCTCCTCCAAGCCATTGTTCCTTTTTCGCTTCTGGAGTTGCATCCGCAGCTCTTCCACCTGTCTCTGCTCTTGTTGCAGCTTCCACGTCAGTTCATTGATAACCTTCTGCTTTTCCACCAGCATCTTGTCTTTCTCTGTGTCAATCCCTTCCAGTTCCAACTGGATGCTCCCTCCATTCATGCTGCCCATTAGGCTTTCTTCAGCACTGCCATGCACAGGGGATGGTTGGAGACCAAACTGTGGAGAAGTCATTGGTCCATCATTGAATGTGTCTGGTAAAGAGCCACTGACGGAAAGGTCAGAGGATGCTGGGGAGATGGGTGGGGAGGAGCTGGTGCTGCCAAACTGATAGAAGCTGCTAGATAGCATGCTGGCCGAGGGCTGTGACTGGTAGCTTGAGAGCGTGTTTGTTGGGGTGACTGGAAAGGTGACCGTTGTTATTTCATTGAAGTTTGGCACCACACTGCCACTGCAATCCTGGTAGGGCCGCAGACGCTCCATCAGTGCCGTTTTCGTACCGGATACAGGGAGGCCTCTTATTCGGAGCTGCTGCCTCAGTTCTGACACCTAGAAGCAGAGCCAGCCATTTAATGACAGTCACTTCCAGCACCTCCCCTCACTGTCATGCTCCTTATACACTTGTGGGGAAATACCCTGCTGTGAATATTTCCCCCAGGGAGCATTCTCCTGGCCTCCTGCCTGATGGGACAGAGCCCCACCCCTCACTGCTACTCACAGTCACTAGAAGCACCATGCACAGCCTAACAGCCTCATTGTGTCCCAGCAGAGGAAATACATTCGTCCTTCCAGCAGCCACAGCTGCTGTAAGTGGAGAGCCGGAGCTGTGAATGGGTAATGTGGATAGCAGTGCAGTAATTCTCATGGAACACAGGCTGACACAGTGGGGCTTGGTGTCCCTGCTAGCAGCTGGCCCTCCTGTAGAGGTTTATGAGTCTGCTGCTGGCCATGAGCTAGCTAACAGGCTAGTTAGCTAACAGAAGTTCATGCTTTTAGATCCATATGGCTCAGGTTCAGGCCTCCCAGATGACTCAGCCAGGACTACTTTACACACATGCTCCACTCGCTAATCCTTATTCATGTCTCTGAATAATAAGGATTATTTTACACATCCCTGCTTCTGCAAGAGACTGGTCTGGGACTTTAATCATGTTTGAGTTTAAGTAACAAAACCTGAAAGAATTGTATGTGTAAATGACCCACATCAATCAATATATTTATGCCTGTATCTGTAATTTTCATTCCATGCATCTGAAGAAGTGGGTTTTTTACCCATGAAAGCTTATGCCCAAATACATTGGTTAATCTTTAAGGTGCCACCGGACTCCTCGTTGTTTTTATCAATCTAGTGTGAGTCTTTATTCCCCACCCCTTCCTCTCAGGGGCTGGTCTATATAAGAGTTAGTGACTCAGCAACAGCTTCTAGCTACAGGACTAGTCCTTAAGTTCAGGCAGTAAGAGCTCATGCTTTTCAAATCAGAAGTTATTGGATTTGTTCTCCACCAACAGCTCCTCAAGGCATTATCACTTTGGGTTCTCCTGCAAACATTTTGCATGGCTCTGACCACCTGTCTCAATCTGATGGCAATTAGGAGATTCCCGCACAGCAGCAATAGCATGTTCTCTAGCACCACTGCACCATTTGTCTCATGACAAGTCAGAGCACTTTATGAAACATAAAGGCACTTAGCTCTTCTCCATGCATTACATATTTTGCTGCATTCGCTTGCTCTATAACATGCAAGTTTAGGTTCCAGCCAGCTCATCGCTGTTACCCTGGGATGCCTGATAGACTTCAAAGCATTTTCATTGTAAGGTACGGTGTCGCTAGATATGATTACTGCTAACAAACAATTAATGGGAAGTTTGCACTCACTTTCAGATCATCCAGGTTGGAAGGGAGAGGGCCTGGTTTGATAGAAGAAACACAGGTCTGTCCGGAAAAAGTGGTTTTCACAGGAGAAAGGGGTATGTTGGTGACTGGAGTTGACGAAGAGTTTGAACTTTTGACCATTTGCTCACTTGGTTGCCTGAAATGACAAAGGAGGGGGTTTGGGGTAATAGTGTCCAGTTTTTGCCACGTTTACTAATAGAAAATGGGACTTACTTATGGAAGGGTGGCCAAAGAACAGCCCCTGCCCATCTAAAATATGATTTAACTTCTTCATCTTAGCTGCTTTTTTCTTCACTTTAGAGGGGTGACCTAAGGTCCCAGTAGATAATGCTCCATCTAGAGGTGATTGTAAAGAACATTGGAGACACTATAGCCGGGCCTGGGGAGCCCCAGGAAGGAGTTCAGCAAGAGCCTGCAGAGTTCATGGGATGGGGCTGCAGAGAGAGGACTGGGGATGCTTATCTTTCCTTGTCCATTTTCAGGGGGGATCAAAGGAGGCCTTATGTGGCTGTCATCCCTCTGTCTGGCCAATCAGAATATGGCTTTGGATGTGACCAGGGCTACGTTTTCAAACTGTGCTCCCAGATCCCTGCTATGCCGCACCAACAGGCACACAAGCATAGAAGCGGGACCTGCAGGAGAGCTTAGAAAGCCCCCCAAAACATCTAAGCCTCAGACTACTGTGCAGACATTGTTCTTTACAGGCTGCTGACTCACTTCTGCTGTGCTTGGTGGATTCCAGGGTAGCTGAAGTGCTGCTGCTGCTGCTGCTGGCTGAGGATTTGTAGCTGCAGGAAGAGCTGCTGCTGTTGGAGGAGTCTAGCATAGGCTGAGTCCATGGGCGGAGGAGACTTCTCTGCTTTCTGGTCAGGCGGAATGTACTGGTGATACTTCAGCTTCTTCACCTTTGGCTTGGTGTCCTTGGGCTTTTTGTGGCGGTTCTTGCTATCGCTGGATGATTTTGACTGTGTGTCATACAGAAAAAAGAACAGGGGTTATATAAGAAATCAGGTCTGGAGCTGGAGTTGGCTAAGCGATGACATTCACATTTATGACTTTAGAGACCCAGAACCAGAGGATGGGCATGTCCATATTCCTGAGGGCATTCTGCGGCAAAAATTAAAAATTATGTGCAGCACATTATTTTAAAATTCTGAAAGTTTTATTTGTCAATAAAAAAATGCAGAGGCTCCAGCATGGCAGTGGGGAGCACGGGCCACTGGCTGCACGAAGGTGGGAGATCACACTGCAGCCCCCGCATCCCCGGAACACAGACTCAGTGGTGAGGCTGCACCCGACCCTGATGCAACACAAGGCCTGGGCCTGCCCCAGAAACACCGTGGGTCCCTGCCCCTCTGCGCCAGGTGCACCAGGTGTGGAGGGCAGGTAGGCTCAACCAGGCAGGATCCAAGCATATAGGGGCTCAGCGTGGGGGGATCCAGGTGTGGGATGAGAGGATTCTGTGTGGGACAATCTGTGTGCAGGCAGCTCAGCAGGGTGGGGGTGGGGGGTTTAGGTGTGGTGGGATCTGGATGCACACAGGCTCATTGCGGGGGCTCCAGGTGCAGGCAGGGCCGGCTTTGGGCCGATTGCCCTGATTCCCCAGAATCAGGCCCTGCGCCCGCGCCTAAGAGGGCCCTGTACCTTAGGCGCCTTTTTATTTTTTTAAATTTTTTTACTCACGCAACAGCGGGGTGGGTGTGTGTGTGTCCGAGTCTTCGGTGGCATTTCAGCGGCGGTGGAGGGGTCTGCTCCGGGTCTTTGGTGGCATTTTGGTGGCGGGGGGTCCTCTGGTGCCACGGAAGACCCAGAGTGGACCCCTGCCACCGAAGTGCCGCTGAAGCCCCAGACCGCCGCCAGGTATTCGAATCAGGCCCCGCAGTTCACAAAGCCGGCCCTGGGTGCAGGGGCAATAGGACTCTGCAGGGGCTTCCAGGTGAAGGTGGTTGGGGCTCAGTGGAGGGGTCTAGGTGTGGGGAAGTGGGGCTTGGTGGGGTGGAGGTCTGGGTGCAGCTAGTTGGGGGTCTGGATGTAGGGGCTCAGGGTGGTGCAGAGACTGGGGCATCATGGTGGGGGTTTGAGTGGAGGGAGCTCAGTGGCTGGTGGTCTGAGTGCAGGGGTGGGGGTCCAGAGGCAGGGGGTCTGCGTGAAGAGCGGCTCCAGATGCAGGGATTGAGGTTCAGTGGAGTGGGGCTTGGGTATGGAGGGCTAGGGGAGTTCTGGATGTACATGGTAAGGCTTGGCAGGGGGATATGGGTATGGGAGGTCCAGATGCATGGGGGTTGGGTGGACGGGGGAGGAGCTGCCCGTACAGTGACCCCTCTCCCCACAGTTGAGTAGTGATGAGGGCAGGAAGCAGGGGAGGATGCTGAGCTTCCTGCAGCTGATGGAGGTTTCTGGGGGTGGGTCTGACACAGCCCCAGACACCCCTTGCAAGGGAAGAAGTCCTGTCCTCTCCTGCCTCCAGCCCAGCCGGGACTAGCAGCTGATCCCGGCTCAGGGTAGAAGCCACTGGCTGGAGTGTCTCCAGCCCCACGGTGATTTACCACTCTGCCAGCTGCTCCGGATGTGTGACATGATCATAGAATCATAGAATATCAGGGTTGGAAGGGGCCTCAGGAGATCATCTAGTCCAACTCCCTGCTCAGAGCAGGACCAATTCCCAACTAAATCATCCCAGCAAGGGCTTTGTCAAGCCAGATCTTAAAAACCTCTAAGGAAGGAGATTCCACCACCTCCCTAGGTAACCCATTCCAGTGTTTCACCACCCTCTTTTAGTGAAAACGTTTTTCCTAATATCCAACCTAAACCTCCCCCACTGCAACTTGAGACCATTACTCCTTGTTCTGTCATCAGGTACCACTGAGAATAGTCTAGATCCATCCTCTTTGGAACCCCCTTTCAGGTAGTTGAAAGCAGCTATCAAATCCCCCCTAATTCTTTTCTTCTGCAGACTAAACAATCCCAGTTCCCTCAGCCTCTCCTCAAAGGTCATGTGTCCCTAATCATTTTTGTTGCCATCCTCTGGACTCTTTCCAATTTTTCCACATCCTTCTTGTAGTGTGGGGCCCAAAACTAAGGAAACAGTACTCCAGATGAGGCCTCACCAATGATGTACCTACTGTGCTAGGGAGTGGTGCATAACTGCTCTTGCAGCTTCCCTGTCAGAAAGTCATTTTTTTCTGCAGGAAAGCAAAGAAATCTGTGGGAGATATGAATTCTGCGCATGTGCAGTGGTGCAGAATTCCCCCAGGAGTAATGTCCTGAGCCCACCACTGTCACCTGATCCTAATGGTGAGCCCCAAGAGGTCCTTCCCGTCCAGGGCTCTGCCTACATGCCAAAGCCCCAAATCTGGAGACCAATCCTGTCTCTAAGTGACAATCACTGAAGTGATGCACCTGCTCCCAATCACACCAGATGTACCAATAGTATCCAAGGAGCTTCCCTTTTATGTTGAATTTTACATTCCTAGTTTGTATTCTTTTCCCTCTCTGTGAAGCTGGTGGGGCAGTCTAATACTCAGAACCTAGAGGCTTGCCCACATTGAGACTCTGTCTGAATTCAGTATCCAGGGCCTCTCGCAGGGCACAATTCTACTCCTTGACCCTCATGGTGGCTCTTAAATGGGATCCACTGGGGAGTTCCATTCGTTCAGGGAGAGCAGCACACCAGACCTGGGGTCTCCTGTGCAGAGCAGGACAATAATTGGGGTTTTTGCTCTTTTGATTTTAATACTTCCATTAAAAAATCCCAGTGTGCAATTACCCAGATCACTAAAGTCAATGGAAAAGGAGGGGACTTGCAGAAAACTAAGCTGGGATAGGCCCCATTGTCTTTCCTGAATGAGCAAACAAGCTTTATACCAGGCCTTGAAGTCACTTGGGCATTGGGGATTACAGGCTGACTTTCAGCCTGAATTAGTGCATTTCATTGTACTATAGATAACACGTGCACCAAGGACCTGGTTAACTTTTACCAAGTTGCATTCCTCTGGTTAAAGTTCTGCTCTCAGGTCAGCATGGCAGATTGTGACTCTGATATTCTGCTTCCTTTCCATTCCTGGACCTCCCAGTCGGTGTCCACTAATCATGTTGCATTGGGAGATCTGCCCATGCATGACAGCAGAATAGAATTGAGAGTGTCAGAGGAGGTATTATGACTTAATAACATCCTCTCTTCTCTCAGCTGTTTGTTCAAAAGGCCTAAATCCTGCTCAGAGATACAGGGTGGGTGAGGCAATATCTTTTATTGGGCCAACTTCTGCTGGTGAAAGAGACAAGCTTTTGAGCTACACAGAGCTCTTTTTCATGTCTAATCTAATATCTTGGGACTGACATGGCTACAAGAACATTGCATAATTCCTGCTCAGCGAGGCACCCAAAGCCGCTCTCTCTAAAGCAACTAAAATCCTCATCTGAGGCCAATCCTCTTACTCATCTACTCATTTGCATTGATTAGCCTAATTCAGTGTACTGCCGGGGGACTGAGAAGTTACACACTACGCACTGTGTTGCTCTGAGTGTGAGGAGCCCAGCCCTCTAATGCACTGTATTGAACTCCTCTGTGTGACCCTGAGGCTTGGCATGCTGATAACTCTAATAAAACAATGACGATGATATTGAGATCCCAACGTGAAGGGGTGAGTGGTCTTTCAGGATAGCAATGTGTGCTGTGAGACATGTCCTGGGCAGTGGGAACAGGGAGAGTGTTTATGCAAACTTTTCCAGGTGATCCCTGCCTGGGAACAAGCTAAGCAAAGGCTCAGTCCAGACAAGACGGAGGTGGTTCTAGTTGGTAGCATTTGGAGAGAATCTCAGGACTGATGGTCTGGATGGAGGAGCACTGTACATCTTTTACCCTTATGTGAGGTTCACCATGTAGAGCATTTTTGGAGCAGGGATTTCTCCTACACTCCCAGCTGGTGGAGGTGACCAGAAGGGCTTGTTTATGGTTGGTGTGGTGATGGTGGCTGCTATCTCTGTAGACTAGCTCACTGCAGTCCCTTCAGCATGGGGGTCCCCACAAAGACCACTCAGAGCCAGGGGCGGCTTCAGGGCCCAGCACGCCAAGTGCGTGCTTGGGGCGGCATGCCGCGGGGGGCACTCTGCTGGTTGCCGGGAGGGCGGCAGGCGGCTCCGGTGGACCTCCTGCAGGCGTCCCTGCGGAGGGTCCGCTAGTCCCGCGGCTCCGGTGGAGCATCCGCAGGCACGCCTGCGGGAGGTCCACTGGAGCCGCGGGACCGGCGACCGGCAGAGCGCCCCCCGCGGCATGCCGCCCTGCTTGGGGCGGCGAAATGGCTAGAGCCGCCCCTGCTCAGAGCCTTGTCCTGGTGCAGAATGTGGCTGCCTGCTTTCTTGGGCATAATAAGCACATTCTGCCTGCTGTTCAGAGCCCACATGGATTCCCTGCTCACTTCTGGGTGCCATTCAGGGTATTGGCATTGATCTTTAAAGCCCACCTGCCGAGAACCTCCCTTTCCAATCTCCTCCTACGCCCTCCTCTTCAGTCAGCTTCCCATCTCTTATGCTCATCAAGAGTCTTCACATCGTCACGCTAGGAGCTGCTGGCCTGTGTCCTGCCTTGCATTTGTCTCCTTGTCAAGCTTTTCAGGACGGGGGCCAAAGCCAGTCTGTCCCATGGCCTGGGTCCTAGCTGCTCCCTCCCTGTGCACTGGCTCAGCAGCCACAAACAGACAATGCACTCTCATTTACAGAGCCAGGAGTTGCGTATCTGGAGGCTGGGTGAGGACAGAGCATTTTCTGGGGTTTGCCAGCTCCTGAAGTGGCAGACTGAGTCTCTGTGGGTATGTCTGCACTGCACAAGCCCCTTTCCACCCCCCTACAAATCAGTCTGACTTGGTCAGCAAGTACCTGGCTTCTAGGACCCTGTTGGAGATGGGTCAGAGCCTGAGTCCCGCTGAGAGACAGGGTCCAGCAATTGTAAACCCAGATTTAAAATGCAGCGTGGACGCTCAAGCATGGGCTTGGAAACACCAAGCCCATAAGCCCGGATCCCACAGACTAGGTTTTGTGTGCAGAGTAGACACACCCAAGGGGGCCCTACCAAAAGGACTACAACTATAATGGCTACCAGAGCTTTCTGACCCCATTTCCCAGCATGCACTGAGCTGGGGTGGGGACAGAGGGAACCCTGGTGGGCCAAGAGGGAGACTTCTGCATGGGGTGATCTGGACCAAGCAGTCCATGAACCAATGACAAGTGGGCACTGCATAGCCCCTAGCAGGGGGCAGCCTGACTCAGCTGAAGTTTGGTTTTGGTTTGGAAGCTGGGTGTCCCTGCTGAGGTGCCATTCCTCCCACAGGGCATTCTGGCTCTGCTGTGAGATCTAGCTGCATGGATCTGACAGCTCCAGCCCTGCAGTGACAGCATCCTGCAAAGAGGTCTGGCCTGGCTACCGAGAGCCAGCTGAGACCCCAGGAGGATCCCAGGCCAGGGAGCAGGGAGCCTGGTAGGATTGGGAGAGGGTCCTGCCCCTCCCAGGTGTGAAAAATAAAATCAGAGGACTTTTATTTAATCCAGCCAATGCCACAATGCTGCAGGTGCTCTGCCTCGGGACTCAGCCTTGGCGTACTATCTGCCTAGGATGGTGCAAGGGAGGGAGCCAGAGTGGGGGAGGAGTTGGGAGTTTGTTATTCTGTTATTTTGGGAGTGTCATTCCTTTGCATGGCCCAGTGAGGAGTCACCTTGGGTGGAAGGTGGGGCAGGGTTTCGTTACTGTCGGTTGAAACTGGCTGCTAAAGTGCATTAAGAAAATGTAGCTAAACTTTAATCAGCAAAACTCAGCTAGCCGTGTTGTCTTTCTTTGCAAGGCGACGAGGTAGATACGTTACCTTCACCACCGCAGGCACTGGGAGGGGTGGGCTCTGCTGGCCGTTCACCTGCTTTGGGCTTTCACATTGGCTGTTTTGCACGGATGCCAGGTCAGTCACGTTGTTTTCAGAGGTGCGGGAATGATCCTGGAATCAAGAATCAGTCATCATTAGTGTGTGGCACCTAATGTCCAGGAGTATATCATGTGCTGGAAAACTTTCCTCTCTAGTCATGGAGCCAGCACCCTAAGTGGGCGTGAGCCTCCCAGCAGTCTGTGGCTGATTGGCATGGTATTGATGGGGACCCTCCTAAACCTGCACTGGCTGCCTTCCTCAGGGCAGAGCATGTGTGGGCTGCAGCAAGGCCGCAGCATCTGGAGTTATCACATCTAAGGTGGGGATATTCTTCGAGTCAGGGATATCATTTCCAGCTCAGGTAGACATACTCACACTAGCTCGCCAGAAACCAAAGTGTAGCCGCGGCAGTGGAAGTGGCGGGAGGGGCTAGCCACCTGAGTATGTACCTAGTATCTCAGATGGGTCATACTCGGGGTGGCCAGCTCCTTCCTCTATTGTTAGCTCTGTAACTGCCTCCAAGTTAGCATGGGTATCACACCTCCAGCTTGCGGTGTAGCCAGACCTGAAGCGCTGAACCTGACGTGTAGGCAGAGGCTCGTGGTCCTGTACTAATGAGAGTGCTGCTGCACAGCCACCACCAGTTCCCTCCAGTACTCCTTGTACCAGGAGTGAGCTCTAAGCCTGGATCTCACCTCTGAGGGTGGTGTCTCCTCGGGCACGTTCATTCTCTGCCCATGCTCCAGCCTTGGGAGTAAGGGGCAGCATGGACGAGGCTTGAGACCTCCCCTGCTTGGTGTCAAACCCCATTCACTACCCATACGCACCAGCGCTCGTCTGTACATGGGCAGCTGTTGGTGTCACACCACCAGCAATTAAACACTCCAGCACCACGAGAACCGACAGATTCTGTTCCTCGGGACTATTTACATCACCCAAGCCACCAAAACACAGTTTGCAAAGATGCCTCTGTCAAACAGAGGAAACAAACTAAGACACAGGATGAAATCTTGCTCCTAACTGGAGCCCTGCAATCATCGCCCTCATGGGATATCCCACACAGGCAGCTCACATGTGCAATTGTATCCATCTTCTCCTAGAAGCTTGTTTGGAATACAGTGATTTCTCAGTGCAAGTCAGAGCAAACCTGCCATGGTTTCATCAGGCCGATACAATTAGACAAACCAAATGGACAATCATTTGGCTACCAGCCATAAGTGCTTGAAAAATTGAGGTACCCGATACCAAGTACGCTGTGAAACAAAGGCATTGAAATGGAGAAGAGTTGCTGTGTAACAAAGACACTGGAATGGAGAAGAGTTGCCTAGCCAAGAATATTTCACTAGCAGGTTAACAATTGCTCAGGATCTTTTGCATAACACCCCAGTGCTCCCTGGGACTACCAGAGGCTGATATCCCCCTGCTTTCCCCTGCCTGCAGCCTGTGCACTCAGAGTGGGGCCTGCCCAGGATCTTGCACTAGCCCATGCTTCACAAGTGGATTTAAAGACAAAGCATGTTTGTTTTTTCAGGATCCTGAGTCCAGGTCCCCATTTGTCTCATTAAGTCCCTGTCAGAGCAAATTCCCTGGGGATCCTGGGCAAGGCTCATGGAATTGTCAGCTGCGGGCTGCCCTTTCCCTATGGAGGTTGACATGGGATGCATGCACATAGCATGGCCTGCAGCTTCATCCCCAGAGCAGCTGCTGATCCTCCTTCCCAGGTAGCAGCGCTCTGTGTGGCTCCTGGAGTAGCCCGCAGTGCCCCATTTTCACGGCATTGATCACCTTCAAAGGTATTAATTACTGTTAAGTACTGGGGAGATGCTGGGGAAGGAAAGGCCTCCCCCCAGAGCCATGTGCACAGCCACTACCTCAGACAGCAGTTACAGAGACTCATCAAGACCCGGGGACATCACTCTGGGGGAGCTGCTGACTGAAAACCCGCTAGTTAAAGCCCTGGCCTCACACTGATGCCACTTAAAGCCCAGCTTTCCAGCTGAGCTGCTAGCCAGTTCTACTGTCTGTTCGTACCCACTCCCTGTGCCCCCCGCTAACCATTGAGTCTGGAAAGCCTCACCCTTTCAGCCCCAAGTCCTCTCCTGTCTGTGGTCTCCAAGGGGAAAAGCTGCTGACATGCTTAAAGCTACCAAAACTACTAGGAAATCTAGGTGCGACAGTGATACAGATCATAACTACTAACACGGAATGCCTAGTGACCAACAGAAAGGGCAGAGGGGAAGCCACAGCAAAGGCATTTGCATCCTAGAGCATTAGGGACAGGAAGAAAGATAAGCACTTCTCCCTCTGCTACAGCCAGACTCAGTCAGACCCCCTGAAAGGTATAGGGTATAGCCTTGCCCCTATTGAGTGACGGCAGGGACTGGAACTGGACAGAAGGCACTGTCACAGCAGAGGCTGTTCATGTGAGTTGCAGGATCAGTGTCTGGGATTCTGCTGCAGCATCTTCCAGAAAGTATCTGGCACCAGCGGAAACTTTGGAAATGCACTGGGCCTTTGCTGCTCCACAGACCCTGCAAGCTACACAAGCATTTGGCTTCTGTTCTTTCCTCCGTGCCCACATGACCACACTGCCCATGTGACCTGAATGCCCCTTGCCAGGGCGGGCTGGGCTGGGAGTGAGTGAGCCTTGGCATGTGGCACTGAGCTAGATGCTCTCTCTCTGCCCCTTCCCGCCCAGACATACAGCAAAGAAATAGATCAAAGGAAGCAATGAAGCAGTTAGGCTCCATGGAGACTCCAGGGCAGCTGGATGTACAAGGCTGAGCCAGGCAGGTCACAGCTCTGCTTTCTTTTAAGCTGCCTGTGCCAGTCTGAGAGCTCCCAGGGATGGTCAGCCTAGGCATTGCTCCCCCTGTCTCCACTCTATATAGGAGGGTACTATGCTAGCTTCCCAAGGTCAGATTCTGCCTCCTTTGCTCACACTGAGCAGAACCTCTCTGAGCCCATTGCTGTCTGTGGGACTCTTGGAGTAGGGCTGGTCTCCTGAGTGTGGGCTGAGGCCAGAGGTGAAAGTAAGCCGGTATGATCTGGTATGGCATACCGGCAAGAGCCAGTACGCTGTGCCACACTGGACTGGCTTCCACGGCGGTGATTTAAAGGGCCCAGAGCTCCAGCTGCTGCGAGGAGCCCCGGGCCCTTTAAAACACTGCTGGAGCTCTGGCAGCTGGGCTCGGGTGGGGATTTAAACGGCCCAGTACTCCTGCCACTGCGGGGAGCCCCAGGCTCTATAAATCTCCGCTGGTGCTCTGGCAGCCAGGCTTAGGCGGGGATTTAAAGGGCCCAGCGCTTCAGCTGCTGTGGGGAGCCCTGGGCCCTTTAAAGCACTGCCAGAGCTCCGGCAGCTGGGTTCAGGAGGGGATTTAAAGGGCCCGGAATTCCAGCCACTGCGGGGATCCTCGGGCCCTTTAGATTCCCGCTGGAGCTCCGGCAGCCGGGTTCCCATAGTGATTTAAAGGGCCCAGGAATCCCTGCAGTGGCCGGAGCGCTGGGCCCTTTAAATCCCCACCCGAGCCCGGCTGCTGGAGCTCTGGGCCCTTAGAGGCAGCTGGGAGCTCCAGGGCCTTTAAATCTTGAAAGGCCTCACCTCTTCTGATTGAGGCCACGCCCCTGCTCAGGATTCAGGCATACCAGTAAGTCCTTTAAGTTACTTTCACCCCTGGCTGAGGCAGAGGCAGAATCAGCCCCCTCCCTAGCAAGCACACGCTTCCCCATGATCATGTGGATGGGTGGAAGAGGTTGTTTAAAGCCTTCACTTAAAGGTTTCTTGAGGGGGTGCATGTGAGAGGGAGAGAGAGAAGACTCAGCACTGCAAGCAGCTTTCAGGAAGGCTCTGCACTGCAGCCCCACAGTAACCCAGCAGTAAGTTCCTGAGCCCAGGGCATCGCCAGCCCAAGGGGATGAGCACTCCCCACCCCCATGGGGTGCAGAGTATTCCTGCATTCAGAGTGTTGGGTGGACGTCCGAATGCCCTTGCTGGGGAGAGGAGACAGGCTTCCCCCAGCTGGCTCCCGGGGCCAAGCCCTGGCTTGCCAACAGAACACTTGCTTTTTTTTTTTTTTTTTTTACCTGAGTTGTCCCTGATGTGGCAGAGGAAATTGCCTCTGAGTTTTTGGTGGCTGCTGGTGATTCTGTCGAGCCCTGCGAATCCTCCCTCCTGGCCTGCTCTGGGGACAGGCCATCATTGCTACTGTCTTCTTCAAAGGCAAAAGCATCAGCTGATTTAGAGAAGCTCCCCTGGGCACCTTAGCAAGTGAAACAAAGGCAATGGGTCAGTGGTGCATAAACAGACAGCCTTAGCAACGTGTGCAATGAACCATCTCAGTGGCTATACCACCCCCCCTACCATACACAAGCCCAGCCCCCAGTACCTGAGTGGGAGCACCTTGAGCACAGCTGAGGAGGGGAGGGGGATTTTGATGGAATGAGCAATAGCCCCTGGGAACAGTGCCCTGATTCCAGTGTGGGCATTTCAGATAATGCTGGCTGTGATATGGAGCTGTATTTTGTGCAGCACCTTTCACACAAGTGTTCTCCTGATTGGCTTTTCAGAAAGAGCTCAGCCATTCAGATGGGAGAACATGGTTTTCAAACATGGGCATCCCATTGAGGTGCCCAAGAAACAACTCCCGGAAAATCATATCAGGTTTTGGTGTCTCTGTGCCCGTTTTATGCCTAGTGCTCTGTACACATCCACCTACAGATCTGGGCTTTCTAGTAAGGGACTCACAGAAGTGCAGCTGAGATCTGAGCTGAGATGGAGAGTCCATGAGGGGAGAGGTCAGGCAAGCTGCTCAGACTGCAGGAGCTCCAGAGGACAGTGCCCTGCAGGCTCATGTAGAGGGACAGGGAAGAGCATCAGAGAAGGCAGTAGGGAGAGATTTTGAAAAACCTGCCCCATTGAAATCTCTACGCTGCAGAGGGATTTTGGCTTATTCTGGTTATCATCCTTTGAACTGATTTTATTTCAGATGTGTCTGTCTGTTTCCCATTTGTATCCATCTGCTCCAGAGCAGGCTGTGGGGATCAGGCCCTGGAAACCTGGGGCATTTCAGTCATTAAGCCCTAATATTTTTCCTCCCAACACGGATGTGCAAAAATATGGTGATCCAGGCTCCTGCTCTCTCATTGGCCTGACTGGGCATGTCTTGGAGGCAGCACACTAGTGAGTGACACTCTCGTGGGCAAATGCAGCACAGTGATTCTGCTCCCCTCTAGTGAATGAGATGATGTTGGCTGAGGGGCTTTAGGGAAAGTGGGGGATCCTAGGAGCTTGGCTAGGCAATTGGAGCCTGGGAAATAGTGTAATAGGCCCCCTACTGTACCCAGTGTAATCCATGGGAGCTGCAGGTATTCAGCACCTCTGCAAATCAGGCTGTGGGGTTCTGAGCCTGAATACACATTGAGGTGCATAATTGCAGAATACGAGTGTGGTGTTCATCTCCAAAAAGCACCGGGACTGCTCGACTCGGGCAATAGCTCGGGGCGGGGGGAGTGTTTCCCACCTTGGGGGTTGGTTTGAATCCAGCGGTATGTGAAACTGTTCCCACCAGAGGGGCTAGCGCCGAGCAGCCTGTGTGATAATAGTGTGTGGGGAGTCCTCTTCCCACTGGACGAATGTCTAAATCACAAAGCCAGTGGCTGCTGTCTGGAGCCTCCACAGAGAAGCCAAGGACCGAATCAAACAAAGGTCTCAAATCTCCAGGCCCCAACCCTCCCCCCCCCCCCCCCGGCTTCTCTGCACAAAGTACAAAGAGTTGGAAGAAATGCTCCAACTGACTAACTGTGCTTCCGGAATCCCAGCAAAGCCTGGTCCAGACACTCCTCCGGAGGATTCCCAGGGCAGTGTCCCACACTCAGATGGACAAGAGCTCTTGACCCCAGGGTTGTGCTGATAAGCAAAGTGCTGAAAAAGCAAGGCTATTTTGCAAGACCCTCGGGAAGGCTTAGGCAGGAGGGTGGGTAACAGAAGGATTACTGCTGCTGCGGTCATACACTGCCCAGTCTTAACATGCAGCTTTGCACTCAGATAGCTCAGGGAAGGAGGAAGGGCTGGGGAAGAGTAATCCACCTGTCCGTGCTCCAAGCCCAGCAGTGTGCAGCAGCTTACTGACACGCTTCGTCGTGTTCTGACCTTTCCCTTCCATTATCGCCCATTCTCTTTGCACAGGGTGTGTTCTCCAGAGGGAGAAAGCAGATGAGAGACCCCATCGTGTGTGGGATAGTTTGCCAAGTCACTGGGAGCTAGCCAGCTAGCCACTAGGGGAGCTCCTGGAGTCTGTGCTCATCTGCCCAAGGCACTTGGTGGGAGGAGATACCACAGGAGCATTGCTAGTTACCATAGTTACGGGTTCCCCAATGCAGAGCTTGGCTAAGTGCTGGGCTATGCACTCTAGTGGTCTGGGGGGATGCTCTCCTAGACATGAGCCGCAGTGCTCCTAGCACCGGGCTTGAAGGGCTCCAGTCCCACTCATGTAGCGGGAGTAACTCACAAGTGGTTTGGTAGGGCTGCCACGGAGTCCAGGGTGCAAATATCCTCAGCACAAGGGCTCCAACTATTGGAACAAACCCCTCAACCGCAGCCTAAGGGCAGCCAAGGAGGGGGATAATGAGGTAACCTTGTCTCAGTGAGCTCCTCTCTCCAGGCCATCCTCTTGCCTGCAGGGCACTGCCCTGGATCTGCCTGCTGCAGCTGCTGCTGTCCCCGTCCAGCAATGGGCTGTGTTCCCCTCCCAAGGCTGCCAGGCGGTGATTTCTAGGCTGCAGACAGTCTGCGCTCCCTCCAGAAGTGCAAGTGCTGCCTGCCTAGCTTCTGCGAGGATCTAATACTCCATTGCACCTGGCTGGCAGCCTGTCTGCACCCTCCCTGTCAGTGCAAGGATTTCTCTGTCACAAGCCTTAAGAACTGATGTGCCTGGGAAGCTGCAGGAGTCAGTAACACCCAGAAACCAAAATCAGCTGTCATGTAACACAGAATGGTTGTTCTAAGCCTGATGAAACCAGCTGCTGGTTCTGGGAAGGCCAGGAAAGGGAGTTTTTCTGGTGGGAACCTGTGGAAGCCAATGGCACCTTTTATTCTTAAGTACCATGGGAGGTCTAGGAAGGATGCACAGGCAAGGGCATGGAGCAGTGTTGCACCAAAATATGCCAAAACATTGCCTCAGGAGCTACAAATACTGTGGGCTTTCTGTGACGCTGAGAGCTGACTCAACAGACAGGGTGTTCAGGTGGTGACAATTGTCTTGGCGCTGCCTTGAGAACTGGGTGACAGCATGGCGGATGGCAAATTATCCACCTTCAGTCTTCCTGCCGTCTGGAGCTTTGAAGGAACCCTATCAAATTCCAGCACGTTACCATCCTTAGCCACAGAGTATCAAAGAATCATAGAAGATTAGGGTTGGAAGAGACCCCAGGAGGTCATCTAGTCCAACCCCCTGCTCAAAGCAGGACCAACCCCAACTAAATCACCCCAGCCAGGGCTTTGTCAAGCCGGGCCTTAAAAATCTCTAAGGAAGATGATTCTACCACCTCCCTAGGTAACCCATTCCAGTGCTGCACCACCCTACTAGTGAAATAGTTTTTCCTAATCGTACAGCTGGGCTGGCAGTTAGGAGGAATTTAAATCCCCTCCAAGAGGAGATAGACACCAAACAAGTGAGCCGAGGGGACCTCAGTCAGGGACAACATGGCATTCCAGAGCATGACTGGAATGTGCTGCCTCTTACTTCACTTCTTGATACCAAGGGTCTGCATGGAGCAGGGAGAGGGGAATGCTCGGCTTATCTCTCTTGCTCTCACAGCAATCTGCAGCTATCCATGTTGTTTCATGATCCCATGCCTCTGCTGTAATCTCAGGCAGGATGGTGTTTGCTTGGGGCTGTTTTTAGTGCACTGGGTATTGTCCTCCTGAGTGCATTGGACAGAGTGATGACAAGGACCTGGTTAAAAAAGGCTATTAGATCACCCCTCAGCTATGTGGAGCACAGGCAGCCTCCTGTTGCTGGGACATTAGGGATCTAGACTGGCTTCAGCACTTTTCTTTCGCCCTGTTGGAGGTGATTAGATGAATATGACAACTATATTTTCCACTGTATAAACATTTAAAATTCCAAGGTTACAATAAGACAATTTTAAACCCCATCATTTTTCTGGTATTGCAAAAACAAAAGACTCAGCGTTTCAGAATAGCAGTGCTCCTCTCTGCTCCGTCTGAGCCTGGGCTGCAGGCCCCAGGGGAATCATGGACCTGGCAAACACACTGTGCTGCTCCTTTGACTTAGGCATTTTGCTACATAAATCTAAAGGCAAGCACTGACATTGTGTCATGCTGCACAGTTCAGTGCTCAGCATTCAAGAACCCCAGAAAGTTTGTTTAAAGATGTGCCCTTGACTCTGCCCCCTTGTGGCTGAACAGCCAACAAAGGGTAGATTGACCCACTGGTTGCTGTGCCCAGGTGGGATTCGCACCCAGAGCAGGCAAACCGTCGCCTGGTTGTTCTGCTGGGGAGGACACCTTAAACTTGGGATGGAGGCTCCTCTGCCCATCAGGGGGAAGCTGCCTAGGAGAGAGGTTAAATCAGTGAATTCCTGGGAACCTTGGCCCCACCTCTCCCAGGGCACTGCCATCCCACTGTCCGAGCTGCACCGGCTAGCTCTAAGCCTTCTTAAAGTAGGGATTGCGGGTACCTTCCACCCCTCTGGGCCTGCTGCAGGAAGACTTGCTGCATCAGGCAGGCCCTCAGCCTGCATTTCTGTGGGCAGGAGCTGAGGCTGGCTAGAGCCCACACTCTTGAATTATGTGGCCATGGATGATTTTTCAAATAATAAGGTATTAATTTCCAGACGCAAGCTGTGATCAGTTGGAGCTAAGGCTGAGAGCACATATTACTAATTTAGGGCAAAACTCTGTTACCAGTACGTTGTAATTATTCTAAAACAAAGTGTTTTAAACCCAGGAAATGCATCGTCCGGGTAATTCTTAATAGAAATTCAAAGATGCTGAGATGTGGCAAAACACAGATAAGGCACCCAAACAACCCAGCTCTGCCCCGTAGTGATGTCATGCAATAATCATAGGTTTATGATTCAAATGTTTTGGTGCTGGTGGGTCCAGACTAGATTAAACTGATTTTTAAGGACACCCCATTGGACTTTTTCATATTTTTACTCTGATGATATCATTGCAGGGCCTGACAAGAGAATGTCTGCTAAGCTTTTGAACAAGGGAAGACATTTTTCATCAGACCATTTAAAACTTTTGGTTGTTAAGCCCTATTTAATTCAAGCCCCTAACAAGCACTTAGGAGAAAAGCTCTCGTTGTTCAAGATTCAGACACACCTGCCCAGTTTATTGTGAGCTCAGAAAGGTCCCATGTCAGGTGTCTGATTCTGAGCTCACATCAGCTTTATGCTCAGCTAACTCCACTTACTCCTGATGTACGCTGGGGTCAGTGAGAAGAGACTCAGGCCCACATTGGCTCATCTGTGGTAGAAAAACCTTTGAAATCCCAGACATTCCACAAGCAGAAAATGCTGGGAAGAAAAACCTTGCAGGCCCTCTTGGTGCATCACAAAAAGGCACAGGGCACAAAGCCAAGTTCTTGTCCATTGTCAGTTACCTTTAAGGCCTGAGATCATTGTACGCTCTTGTGTTGCTTGGTGGGCGAGGGAGGAGCCAGGAACTGAGCAAAGTCTGAACACAGCCTCTGACCCAGGTTTCCAAGCCACCCTCCCTCATGCTGGCGGGGGGTTCCCTGCAGTCCATGCTCCCCAGGTAGGTTAGTGTGCACATCCCAATGACCAGGCCATGACCAGGATGCCTTTTGCAAGTGTGCCTACCATAGGCTGTCTTCCAGTTGGGCAAAGGCCCTAACCCTCCTCGAGCACTCTTCCCCCAGCAACCTTCCAGCCTCCAAACCTCAGCTCTTTCTGACACAGCGGCATTCAAAGACATGGCTCTGGAGTTTTTATAAAGTAGGAAATGTATTTTTCCACTCTTCCATCATTTAAAAATGGCTGACGAGATTTTGCTTAAACTCCCCTTAAAAAAAGAAAGACCCTTCAGGCAGGCACCCGGCTTGGAACATTTCAGGCTAGTGTATTGAAAAGTTACAAGCATGAGAAATCAGGGTGTGACACTGGACCCTGAACTATAGTGATGTGACCCGTGCAACGCTGGGCCTTAAAGGTGTCAAATATGCCAAGACCAGAACAGTGACAATAGCAGGGGCCAAGAAAGGAAACCGCTGCACACGACAGCATGGGAAATCTGCAGGCTTCACTCTGCTTGACAGTGCTCTGCCGAGTTGGCTCACCATGGGATGGAATAGCTCAGGTTCTACATGCTGGGTTCTTATTCGAACCAAGAGTCAAAGGGCTTCCTGTTTCTCACACCACGTCCTGTGTCATTCTAAAGTCAGTATTGCCAAAGGGTCTAAGTTCCTGGTGAGCAGAGCCCCTGCCACTGGCTCCAGCTCACCCTGAGCACTAACCGGGGCACTGAACGCCCTCACTGGGCTGCACACGTAACTGGCATGCCAGTGGAAATAATCTGTTACAATTAGGGACTGAGTATTATTGAACAAGGAATTTGGGCTGCATGGGACCAGCTCTCAGGGACACTTTCAAGTCAACGGCAAGACTGTTATTGACTAGCAGAGCTGGATCAGACCCTCCATGGATGGGCCTGGCTTGGGTACAGATGAGCCTTCTTGGCCTGTCACTGCTGGGTCTCTCGTTTCTCTCTTCCAGATACTTCCTGTATTGGGAGTGATTCTGGCAGGATTGAAAGTGCCTTTTCATTTGGGTGTCTGGAACAGTACCAGCCCCATGCAGAAATACTAACAGAGAGCATGGCTAAGCTGGGCTCCATTCCCTCCCACAGGTGCTATCTGTAGGCTGACAGGGTAGTAGCAGTCCTGACTCTGCAGCTGCTTGAGCTCTGCAACCTGCATTTCCTAGCCAGTGCCAGGCTCCCTGGGGCTGTGGAAAGTGGCCCTGTACATTTCACTCAGAAAGGGCTCAGCCTTGAAGTGGGCTTTATCCCCTTGGCGAGTCAGCATGGCAGCTTAGTGTGCCAGAGCGAGCAGTCCAGGCCCTAACTCAGGGGTCGGCAACCTCTGGCACGTGGCTCACCAGGGTAAGCACCCTGGCGGGCTGGGCCAGTTTGTTTACCTGCGCAGGCGAGGGATGTGCTGGCTGCAGCTTCCTGCAACCCACATTGGCCTGGGATGGCAAACCGCGGCCAATGGGAGCTACAGTCTGCCGAACTTGCCAACGTGGCAGGTAAACAAACTGGCCCAGCCTGCCAGGGTGCTTACCCTGGCAAGCCGCGTGCCAGAGGTTGCTGACCCCTGCCCTAACTGCACAGCCTGGGCTAGCCCTTACCAAGACCCCAGGGTGACAAGCTGTGTGTCTCAGGTGAGCCAGGAGGTGCAGGGGGGAGTGTCTCCAGCATCCTGAAGAGAGGACGCCCCTTGTGTTCACTAACGTGAGTCCTGTGGCCTCTGCGTCAGAGAACAGCCCCAGCCTGGCTGCTGTCTTCTGGGGCACTGCTGAAATGCAGTGCAAACACACAGGGCCTGACTCATCCCTTCCTGGGGCATTGAGGCCGTTTACACCAGTGCAGAGTGAGTGCAAAGCACCACCTTTCTGATTGGGGACTGTTTTACACCCACTTTGCACAAGTCTAAGGGCAGATCTTCACTACCCACCGGATTGGCAGGTAGTGATCGATCTATCGGGGTCGATTTATTGCATCTAGTGTAGCCGCAATAAAATCGATCCCTGATCGCACTCCCCATCGACTCCGGAACTCCAGCTCGCGAGAGGCGGAAGCGGAGCCGACAGGGGAGCAGCAGTGGTCAACTCGCCACCGTCCTCACGGCCAGGTAAGCTGACCTAAGATACGCCGACTTCAGCTACGCTATTCGCATCTTAGGTCGACCCCCCGCTAGTGTAGACCTGGGCTAAGTGGAATGACACACCAGGGAGAGGCAGGGGGTACCAGGCCCACATGGTACACACAGCACGACCCCTCATCCCCATCACCAGGCATACTCATTCTTCCAGCCCTCCTGGCCACTGCCTGGCACTTCAGGCAGAGGCATAAAACCAACCAGCCAACCAAGTAGCTGTGCACTAATGCAGTGGGGGTGCCTCCCAAGCCCTGACTGATTCCTTACCCCAGCGGTCCCCTGGCTGCGCAAAGAAGGGAACTGGACTCTGCTTCGGGCAAGTGAGGTGAAGGGATGGTAGGAAGAGACTGGGCATGCTGAGGCCTTTCAGCTCTGGCTGATGGAAGCTGTGCCTTCGTCTTGGTCCTTAGCTAGAGGGTAGGATTTGAGTTGTGATGCCTAACATATGTGGAGGGGAAGCTGACTGCACAGGGGGGTGACTGAAAATGTTAGCCTCTTACCAAGGCAACTTAATGGGAGACATTTCTGGGAGGAGTTGACAGCTTCCTTTCTCCTCTTAGACCTGGTGAGGAGAATATATGCGCTGCTGGTTGAGGCTGCTTTCAGTGAAAATAATATGGACTGACTTAGGTTCTGTTATGGCTCTTAACTTTATACTGGTAATTTCCTGCCAGACTCATATCTAAGTACTGCACTATATGTATCAGTGTCCTTATCAATCTGTGCTGTACACACACATGCGATACCAGACGTGCTTCTCTCGTGACCTACCTTTTATTGCCTCTTTCACAGCTGAGTCAACAGGAATAATATTCTTCTCCACCAGCTCCAAAGGACCTGGTCTGAGAGCAATTTTTTCATTGAGATCATCTGCAAGTCGGGCTCTTTTCAGCTTCATCTGAGTAGCTTGAATGGACCC
Source organism: Mauremys reevesii (assembly GCF_016161935.1). Taxonomy (NCBI): domain Eukaryota; kingdom Metazoa; phylum Chordata; order Testudines; family Geoemydidae; genus Mauremys; species Mauremys reevesii. The sequence continues at coordinate 20,110,197 of NC_052637.1, forward strand.
CTCTGCAGCTGAGTCTAAAAGGCCAAAATTGAAAGCATCAGTTCCAGGTCCCGCTGAACCTGTGCTCTAGATACAGAATGCTCAGTGATAACGAGATTTCCCTTCCGGGATCACGGTCAAAACAAAACACATTTCAGGTTAGAGCAGTAAATGGCGAGAGATCACTTCTGAGCCTGGAACGCTGGCTGTTAGACTAATCCCTAGACATAGGACTGTGTGTGGGATGGATTGTGGGTCTCCACATGGTTCTCAATGGTTCCCAGGTCAGAATTCTCAGTTATCAAGTAAAAGATTCTCCCCCCTCCCCCCGCCCCCAGATTCCAGCTGTGCAAACTCAGCCTGGGACCCTAGAGTTATGCTGGGTTCTGTCTGATCAATAAACAGTCTGCAGTGAAACTTAGTTAAAAATTGTGTGGGTGATGCAGGAGCAGAATAGACTCCAGCTCCTCTCCCCAAGCTGGACTGGCTCTGCCAGCTAACGGGAACAGACTCTAGCTCCTTGGATGCTGAAATATTAGAGTGTGTAGAAAGAACCATAAAAATGATTCAAAGGCTGGAGAGAATCATGCTGTACAGGGAGAGATGTACAGAGCTCAGTCTGTTCAGTTTATCAGAAAGAAGATTGAAAGTAACTTGATTACAGTGGAGAAGTACCATCGTGGGTACTATGAAAATGCTGGACACTAAAGGGCTCTTATTCTAGCAGAGAAAAGTGAAACAGTCACAAACGGCTGAAGTTTTAGCCAGATAAATTCAAACTGGAAATAAGGCATAAATTGTTAACAGGGAGGGTGATTAACCATAGGAACAAAATCCCAATGGAAGTGGTGGATTCTCCATCGCTTGCTGTCTTCAAATCCAGACTGGATGCTTTTCTGGAAGGCACAAATTTTGCTTTAGTCTAACACAAGTTGTTGGCTTAATACAGAGGTAACAGGGTAAAATGTAATGGCCTGTGTTATGCAGGAGGTCAGAGTAGATGATATAATGGTCCCTTCTGGCCTTAAACTCTATGAAACAATGACTCTCTGAGTCCTCTCCCAGAGCTGGATGGGCTCTGGAAGGTTGACAGGAAAAAAAGGCAGAATTTACTGGTTATACTTTATCCTAAGGCTCCCCTGATAAATGGTTTATAAAGAGTTGGTAAATGATTACTAGAGATTTTTAATAAGTAATTAATCAATTTTTATAGATTTGTTATTATAGATTGTCACCAAGTCCAACAAGTCAATAGATTGCTTATCACCATGACGTTAACATCTTCTACCATCCCTAAACACATACTACTACTGTCTGCAACATGCTTATATCTATTGAACACTTACTAAGCCTTTACAAACCATTTATAAATGGGCCCTTAATATAAAGTGTGACCAACCTGCTGTAGTCAGTAAAGTCAGGGGACCTCTCTGGACCGGAAGGTACCACCGCACATCCTTATGGTTCCGAATACAACTACTCTTTGAAGAAATTCAGGCTGTGGAAAACACAAGCCTCAAAGTCTCAGCAGTGTGCTGTAAAGCCTGTTACGGACCTGATGGGACATTTGAATTCTTGCTATCCTGTGAGTGGTCATTCACCCCAATCATCCCCATTTGTCCTTATGAAAGTCTCTTAGCAGCTGTTCTACTCTGCAAAGCTTCTACTCTCCCAGATTAATTCAGATAAAGGTAGGGTGCGAATTGACTCCCAGGAGCTGTTCCAGAATAACATGGTAGGTCCTCTAATGTCCCTGAGCATTTTACAGTCACTATCACCATCCTGGTCAGGTGGTCGATACTATATCCCTACTGCTATATTCTTATTATTCAAGCATGGAATTACTATCCATAGAGATTCTATTGTACAGTTTGGTTCATTTAAGGTTTTTACTTCATTTGACTCTACGCTTTCTTTCACATGTAGGCCACTCCCCCACCAGCATGATCTATTCTGTCTTTCTGATATATTTTGTACTCTGGCATTACAGTGTCCCATTGATTATCCCCATTCCACCAAGTTTCTGTGATGCCTGTTATATCAATATCCTCATTTAATATGAGGCACTCTAGCTCACTCATCTTATTATTTAGACTTTTAGCATTTGTATATAAGCACTTAAAAAATTGTCACTTTTTAACTGTCTCCCATTACGTGATGTAATTGAATGGGACTCTTTTTCATTTGACTGTTTCTCATCAGATCATTTGACTGTTTCTCATCAGATCAGTATTTCCATTAATAGATCCTCCCTAAGGGATGTCTCTGTCCGAAAAATGTGCTCCTCTGCACCTGTCAGCTTCCCCCCAGCCCTTAGTTTAAAAACAGCTCTATGACCTTTTTAATTTTAAGTGCCAGCAATCTGGTTCCATTTTGGTTTAGGTGAAGCCCATCCTTCCTGTATAGGCTCCCCCTTTCCCAAAAGGTTCCCCAGTTCCTAATAAATCTAAACTTCTCCTCCCTACACCATCATCTCTCATCCACGCATTGAGATCCTGCAGTCCTACCAGTCTAAGTGGCCCTGCACGTAGAACTGCAAGCATTTCAGAGAATGCTACCATGGAGGTCCTGGACTTCAATCTCTTCCCTAGAAGCCTGAATTTGGCCTCCAGGACCTTTCTCCTATCCTTCCCTATATCACTGGTGCCTACATATACCACAACCACCGGCTCCTCCCCAGCACTACACATAAGTCTATCCAGGGGTGAAAGTAACTTACAGGAGTTACCGGTACTGCCGGAGTCCTGAGGGGGGCGTGGCCTCACCCAGAAGAGGCGTGGTCAATCAAGATTTAAGGGGTCTGGGGCACCAGCTGTGGCTGGGAGAACCAGGGCCTTTAAATCAACCAGGGGCTCCCAGCTGAAGAGGTGGCTGGGAGCCCCCCCTCCCGGCTCAGGGGCAAATTAAAGGGCCCAGGGCTCCTGCCGCCTGGAACCCCGAGCTTTGTGGGGCTGGGGCAGGGATTTAAAGGGCCCAGAGCTCCTGCCACTGAGGGGAGCCCAGATCCCTTTAAATCCTGGCCCCAGCCCCACTGCCAGAGCTGTGGCCGGGATTCAAAGGGCTCTGGGCTGCCCACAGCCGCGGGCAGCCCAGAGCCCTTTCAATCCCCGTGGAAGCCAGTGCAGTCCAGCACGGCATACTGGCTCTTGCTGGTACGCCGTACCGGACCAGACTGGCTTACTTTCACCTCTGAGTCTATCTAGATGTCTTGAGAGATCTGCAACCTTCGCACCCAGTAGGCAAGTCACCATGTGATTCTCCCAGTCATCACAAAACCAGCTATCTATGTTCCTAATGATTGAATCCTTCTGATGGACCTGGTGCCAGCCACTGTGACACAGGATGCTGAGCTAGATGGACCTCAGGTCTGATCCAGGCTGCCAATGCCTATTTATGGATGATGAGAGCTGCATTGGGCACAACATGAAATACCTTGTGCTACAAGCCCTTTACATAGTCTGATTGCCATCAAAATCTGGGGCAAAGTAACCCTAAAAGTGCATCTTGCAGAGAAACAGGAAAGCAACAGAGGATTTGGGGCCGCAAGAGATGAAAGGTTGGAGAAATCTACAAATATGTGAGGAACAGCTCATCCAGTCTTACCTTGTAAAATGTGCATATTGACCCGGTCTGATTGCTCAGGCCTGCTTCTGATCTTGTGCTTTAGGTAATCCTCAGTCTGCAGAACAGAAATACAGAGAATGTTAGATCACCAGCTCCAGCTCTGGCTCTTTCTGCTCAGCTATTGGAATTGTTCGTGTTTTCGTAGGAAGGGGGAATAACTGCTTTTCTCCACCGAGTGAGCTGTTAAGTGGTACCTTATTCACCCAAGTATTAGCCAGCACTCAGACAAGAGATGCCCAATGAGACAAAGTGATGCTCTTGGAATCAATGTTGACAATTCGGCAGATGGCCCTTGTAAGGTGTGTCCTTTTAAGCCTCCAGAGAGCTGTACCTCAAGACCCCAAGCATTGCTGGTGCCCAAGCTGTTCTGACAGTATGTGAAGTCTGCTGGAGCCCTGTTCACCGAGTGTGAGGACTATTCACCGGTGAGTGCCTGGAACTACCCCCACAAGACAGCACAGCATGTTTCCTTTGGAGTTGGTTCTAAATCAACACCCCAGCATGGTGCGAGAGGATGCTATGCTGCTGGAAATGGCAGCTTTTGGATGAGATGTAAAACTAGGAGCCTGACCCTCTGTACCAATTCTCTGACACTGTTTGCAAGACAGAGCTATATTGGCTATTGCAGTGCTGATAATGACACTTTGCCTTTCTAAATCCCCCACAGTTTCCAGAGTACTCTGCACTTCCTGATGTAAGCTGCTAGGTCTTGTTGCTCTGCACTTAACTGCTGAATTCCACTTTGTGAATGGCCGTGGCTGACAAAGTCATGCTCTCATCTTAGATATAAAGGTGATAAATGCCTTAGAAATAGATAGACAAGGTAGGTGAGGCAACATCTTTTATTGGAGCAATTCCTGCTTCACCTACCTTGTCTCTCTCTCATATCTTGGGACCAACATGGCTACAACAACACTTAGAAATAGGTTTGTAGATAGATACTGATATACAGTGAGACCTTCACTGGGGACAGCACTTAGTAAACAAACATCGTAGCTCAAGTGACAAATTAGTATTATTGGAATGCCCAGAAAATGCCAGATCCTTTCTAAATAGAGAAGAAATGATGTCTGCCAAATGAGCTATCAATATAAAGGCAAATGGAAAGGGTACAGCAGATGCACAGGCATATTAGCAAATACACATCTACTCACACATATGCTTAATTGTATTATTACAGTAGGAAATATCAGTTATACTCAAGTTACCCCTTCACCTTGTCATTGTCATTCAATTGACCTTCAGATGTAGCCAATAGAGTTCTATCTGACAATCAGTTAAAGGCCATTCCACTACTCAACAGAGTTTACCAACTACAAATATCTGGATATCAATGAAAGAAACTTTAAAAGTAAAAGCAGGTGAACTAAAATGTCCAACATTGCAAGAGGATTGTGATGTAAGTGGCATTTCTGTTTAACAGGGTGGAAAGACAATAATCAATGGGATACTGTAATACCTGGTTATAAACTATACAGGAAGGATTGATTAGGTCAGAGAGATGGGGGAGTCCCACTATCTGAAAGATTCCATGGAACCTAGTGAGAGACCAGCTCTGCGTAGAGAGGACCACACAGTTGAATCTGTGGAGATCCAAGTCTCAAATAATAGGAATACAAATATATGAGTGAAATGATACTCCCAGTCTCCAGTTAAAGAAAATGCTATTGAATGAACAGTGAGGAGGGAGACAAAAGTAAAAACTACACCTACAAAAAGAGTTATAATGGATATCTCTTAGTACCCGCATAAAAACGTATCAAATGTCACTTCAGGCCAGATTTTCAAAGGTATTTAGGTGCCTAAAGATGCAGATAGGTGCCAGGTGGGATTGTCAAAAGCAGCTAAGCAGGTTAGATGCCTAGCTCCCTTTGAAGTCAAGGACAGTTAGACACCTACTCTCTTTTGAAATTCCTACTAGGAACTTATCGGCATCTTTAGACATCTAAATGTCTTTGAAAATCTGGCCTTTCGGGTCCACATGTAGAGAAGCAATTTCTTGGCACCTTAGTGAGAGAACACAAGAGGCAAGACTATGCTAAACTTAGTCCTAAGTAACATAGAGGTAAGTTCCAGAAGCAGCTAGAGTTGAGTTGCCAAGTGATAGTGACTATAAAATATAATTAAATTCACCACCATTGAGGGAGGATTAGAAACAGTCTAAAAGGCAGAAATCAGTCCAGAGGAAGAAAGAGTCAATTTGCAATATAGCAAAAGGTAAACGGTGAGATGCCACAAAGTTCTGTGCTAGGATGGTGTTATTTCAGGTACTGATTAGTACTCTGAAAAAGGGGAGGGGGGAGCAGTGAGGTGGAAAAAGCTTCAGATGGCACAATGTTATTTAGGTCAGTTAAGATTAGAGCAGGCTGTGAGGAACTTCAGAGGGACTTAACCACGCTGGGTGACTGGGTAGCAAGAATGCAGATGAAATTCAGTGTTGACAAAGACAGTGTAATGCACATTGGAAAGAAGAATTTACACTGATCCTACTAGGTTCTAAATTAATTGGAACCACTCAGGGAAAACATTTCGGTGTCACTGTGGGCAGCTTAATGATATCTTCTCAGTGTGCAGAGATGGTCAAAAACCCCAATAATAACATTAAAAAACACAAGAAATGGGATGGAGAAAACACTGAACAGAATTATGCAGTTCTATAAATACATGGTAGGTCCTCTCCTGAAATCACGTATTAAATTCTGGTCACTCCATCTAACAACATGTCTAGCAGAAAGAGAGATGTTCAGAGACAGGCAATGAGGATGATGAGAGGTATGGAAAGACTTTCTTATCAGGTGAGAGTGAAAAGAACAGGACTGTTTAGTTTAGAGGGGAGATAAAAAGAGGTCATATGAGCTAGTGAGTGGTATAGGGAATGAATGGCGTCTCATAACTCAAGAACAAGGGGAGGCCAGCAAATTCAAAACTAATAAAAGGAAATGTTTTTCTACATAATGCATTGCTAACCCGTGGAACTCTCTGCGACAAGATATTGTGACAGATATGGCAATTTCTTGCAATATCCTTGAAAAATCTTATTGAATTAAGTTTAAGTATCTTGGATTCCATTGTATTAAAAATTTAAAGTTTATGTATTATTGTGGAATTGTATGTGACGCCTCTAGAGGGGAGACATGGCCAATATAAACCCTGGGAAGTGTTAAGAGTCAGACAAGAATGAACTTTCAGGACAAGCAAAGTTAAGTGTGTTTCCCAGAAAATCTCTAGGGGGAGATGAATGCAAATGTACCACACCCCCCAGTTGTGCAAAAATCCAGCCTTTTGAAGCTATGCCCTGTGGAAAGAATCATTACGTGCTGATTACCTGTTCCTGGAATTTAAGGCTCAAAGGCCAAAGCTGTGTAATGGAGAGATGCACAGATTCTTAGGTTTGCTTGTTCTGGGCTAACAGCTGTTTTGAACTAATAACCACAGAAAACTCTTGTTGGTGTTTGAACTACTGACTCCTACCAGAGTCCTTGTTGGAGTGGGGGTGACCTCTGATAAGCTTACTAGCATGTGTGTAGGGTTTTTTATTGTTTGTAATATGTTCTCTGTATACTGCTTTCACCTTAGGAAGAAATGTGTGCTTAGAAAGGGCTGTATGATGACTTTTAACCGTGGCAATTATGCTGTTTATAGCCTCTGAGAAAGGAAAGCAAAGCTGGCCTGCCTAGGCCACCTGACTTGCTGGGGAACTCATGATGAAGGCAGGGAACTGTGCAGCTGGAAAACCCCCAGTTAGGAGGGAGAGAAATGTGGGTCTCTGCCCGGTAGAAGTGACAGCTGTGGAGCTGGGAGCCTAAAAGTAAGTGCCTGTGGTGGGCCACAGAGGGGCAATACAGGTGCAGATATTGCTGACTGCAAGAGCTTCCAAAAGAGGATTCCAAAATGGATGAGGCATTATATGAGTGATAAGAACACTCAGTTACATTACATTGGAGAAATGTATCTGTGGTACCCGCATAATAACATAATACTTCAAAGATCTGACTAATCCTATTACCTCCCCATGATTTCTCCCATGCTACCTGTGATGCATGGAGGAATCCCTTAGTCAAATTTTATAAAGCCATCACCAAGTCCCTCCTCAAAACTTACCTCTTCCATAATGCATGCGGTAAACTGCAAGCTGAGCACAGCTAGATAGGTGCTAAATTGAGTTTACTGCTCCTGACTGGCTAAGAATTTGGAACATCCTATTAGTTTTGCTAGTCTGTCTCCTTCATTCCCCACTCTGTGATTTGTGTTAACCTCCTGTTATGCCTTCAAGTTCAGAGCACAAACTGACTGACATTGGGAAGAAACTTTCCCTGTGTAACTTATTCCAGAATTGTCCTTCCTCTGAAGCATCTAATACTGGCCACTGTGAAAGAAAACATATCAGACTAGATGGGTGGCAGATCCGATCCTGTACAGCATTCCTATGAATCCATGTTTCTTTGGTGCCTTGATTTGTTTAAGTGGTGTCACTGTGTCACTATATACTGTGTGTATAGTTCTGTGAGATCCTGTGCTCTGAAAGACCTTTGGAATAATGTATCTGGAGGTGGTGGATTAATTTAATTTAATTAATTTCACATTATAGGCTACCAAACAGCCATCAGATAGATTCCTGACTCAAGCGAGACTTGAATCACTAACCTAGAGGTTTGTCAACAACCCCTTGGACCATCTAGTCCACTGTGCATTAACGTTAACACTTATTGTCGTTCTGGCTCCCCTCAGGCCTTCCTGGTTCTAAGTAGTAGGAGAAGTGACCTGGGGCTCAAAGGCAGGAGATGCTGTTATCATGATGTTTCTAGAATCAGTGGAAGCAGAAAATATTGGAATACATAAAAGAACCTGTTATTAGATTTCTAGACCAAGTTTGTAGAGAATGGAATTTGGAGAAGATTCAGCTAAGCAACCAAAATGTCATTGGCTGCTTAGCTGAAAGCACCCAGCAATCCTCCTGAAATTCACTGGTTACTCCCCTAAACAAAGGGCACCCCTATAAACAGGAGTATATTTTTGTCATGCATTGTGCTCTTTAGCATGCTCTGAGAACAAAGACATTTTTGGGCATCCCACTCATAATCCTTCCCTCTTCCCCCAGGCAAGCAGCCAATGGAAGCCTTTGAAGGGCGAGACAGAGAGACATTAATGAATACTTGAACAATAAAATATACGACACTTCAAGGATACTTTAATTGGTTGAAATTTCCTAAACATACACATTTTTTCATAGGAGTGCTTTGTTTCTTACATTAGTCATTTATGATTGTAGGAGACAAAGGGCAAGTACCTAGAATATGTTAGTTCACAAGAACACTCCCAAATATTTCAAGTTAACTCCTTCACATAAAGAGCCTATACAAGTAGCTGAAAACAAATCTCTCCTAGGGTAACTGAATGAATTGCTCTGTTCTGTTTACACATCAGCCAGAGCCAACCATTTAAAACAAGGTATTTTCCTCTTAATGTGCCATGCTACTATTATTGCTCTGTATGCAGCATGAACCAACTGTTAATGAATATGATATGGGCAAAGAAATGAGGATGAAGAAAACCATACTCAAAGACCAAATGAGAAAATTGGGATAGTTTTGGATTAGTTTATCTTGGATTGATGCAATGGAATCAATGCAATGTACTTGATATATCAGCATAGCAGAGGTTTGTTGTCTATTGTCAGCGTTGCAGGGTATCTTATTCCTTGCTGTATGTACTTTTCTAACCTGTTGTCTTGGACTGTGTGCTTTCTGAACCGGCCCCCAGGCAAACGGGAGAGCTGTGTGAACCCTGGAGACCCTCTTAGGGCATGTTTACACTTTGAGCTGGGGGTGTGATTGCCGGCTGGAGGAGACACACTCACACTAGCTCCGATTGAGCTAGCATGCTAAAAATAGTGTAGTCATGGCAGCATGCATGGTGAGAGGGGCTATCCACCCAGAGTTCATGCCCATGGTCTTGGGTGGTAAGGCTAGCCCCTCCTGTGGCTCACGCCACCGCTGCTGCACTCTGTTTTTAGTACACTACCTTGTTCTGAGCTAGTGCAAGTATGTCTTCTTGAGCTGCGACTCACCCCCTGCTCGAGATGTGGACATACCCTAGGTTTAGCTGGGGGTGGCAAGTGTGTAATGTAGGGGGCTTGGAAAGCTCACATGGTTCCCCAAAAAGCTATCTAGTCACAGGCATTTTCAGACATTTCTGGAAATGGCCACTTATCTTATCTCTGCCATTAGCAATATTGAGAGGTGCCTGAGTTGGGCTAGATAGCTGGTGCCAGCATGAGCAGAGCACATTCCGGGGAGGTACTTAGCTCCCTGAGAGGCTTTGCAATATCCCAGCGGACCCTGGGGCATGCTGCAAAGCCAAAGGTCAGGGTTTTGCTATGTGATGACAAGTATGACTTGCTTGGGGACTACTCACTGCAGACGACAAAGGGCATTTCAGTTCCTCCCTGGACACTTGTTTAGGGCTCCATGTGAGTTCAGTGGCTGAATCAGAAACCAGAAGGACTGCTCATCTACTGGAAGGCATGAACCTGCCCCATAGATCACTGTCAGCTCTTGTACAAATGCAGGATTCTGACCCCCTTTCTCAGGTGTAAGAGTCTTCCTTATCTGCCCCATGCATCTTTCCTCTACCCCTCAGAACTCTGAGTCCCCCTGTGGACTTCTGTGCTTTACTCCACAGATCTCTGTGATCCACCCCACAGAACTGTACTCCACCCAGAGGATCTCTGTGCTTTACTCCACAGATTTCTGTGATGCACCCCACCGAGCTCTCCTCCTTCCTGGGGATCTCTATGATCCACCCCACTGAGCTCTCCTGTACCCAGGGGATCACTGATTCAGGGCTGCCAACTCTTTGGGTTTACCCTGCAGGTGTTTTGGGGGGCTCCTGAGGTCCTTTCCTTTTGCCCCATTCCTGCGGTGAACTGCCCCATGAGAGGTGCTACCGCTTCTGATGGGCATCTTCCTCCCACAGCTCATGGAGCGGACAGAGCTCTTTGGGATGGAGGTGGAGAGCCTCCCCACCTGGCTCTGCAGGGCCTCTTCTACAGCTGCCAGCATTGCCTGCAAAGGGGGAGGGTGCTTGTGTAAAGAAACTCCCTCTTGGCCCCAGCACACCTGAGGGAAGGGACTCCTATCCGTCCCACTCTCCTCAATGCCCCTCCCCCTGTACAGGAGCCCTGCACTAAGGAAGTGCAGAGCAGGGACAGCCTAGTACTATACTTACAGGGTGCTCTGTGTGTAGATTAATGCATTTGGAGTTTCCAGTATTACAACCTCAGCGTTCAAAGATCATGAGATTTAAATTCTGCCACCAGGAAATCACCTTTTTTTTTTTCCCCCCGCTAGTGTGAAGCTGGGTGCTCCTAGTTTGTGTGGGATGATTGCAGGGCCAAAATTCATGCTACAGCCAGCTCTGAGGGGGGTCCACTACTAGGGCTGCCAACTTTCTAATCGCAAAAACTGAACACCCTTGTCCCACCCCTTCCCTGAGGCTCACTCCATCCCCCCTCACACGCTTGCTCGCTCTCCCTCATTTTCACTGGGCTGGGGCAGGGGATTGGGGTGTGGGAGGGGGTGAGGGCTCTGGCTGGAAGTGTGGGCTCTGGGTTGGGGCCGGGCATAAGAGGCTTGGCGTGTAGAAGGGGGCTCTGGGCAGGGGACAAGGGGTTTGGAGTGAAGGGGGGGGTGCAGGGTGTGGGCTCCGGGAGGGAGTTTGTGTGTGGGAGGGGTCTCAGAGCTGGGGCAGGTGTTTGGGGCTCAGGCTCTGTCTGGGTGGCACTTACTTCAGGCAGCTCCCAAAAGTGGTCAGATTGTCCAGCTCCTAGACGAAGGGGCCAGGGGGCTCTGTGCACTGCCCGTACCCACAGGCCCCCTCCCCCCCGCAACTCCCATTGGCTGCGGTTGCTGGCCACTGTGAGCTGTGGAGTCGGCACTTGGGGCAGGGCACTGGGGCAGTGCATAGAGACGCCATGGCTGACCGTGCACCTAAGGGCCGGACATGCCAGCTGCTGCCGGTAGCCGCATGGAGCCGGGGAGCCTGCCTTAGCCCCACTGCGCCACCAACTGCACTTTAAGTGGTCAGAGTCCATTTTTGACTGGGCGTTCCAGTCAAGAACTGGATGCCTGGCAACCCTATCCACTACCCCTTCCCTAGCTGCCACTCCATCCCCCTCTCTCCCGTCCCTAGCTGGACATGATAGCTGGTTGCCTCACCTGAATTCTCCCTTCATAGTTTCACCATAGTCTGCTGGACCCCACATTTATTTGCCAGACATGTTCCCCTGCTTGTCTCCTAAATCTTCTACCCATCCCATTACTCTCTCTCTCTCTCTGCCCCCCGGGGCGGCTCCAGGCCCCAGCACGCCAAGCACGTGCTTGGGGCGGTAAGCCGCAGGGGGCACTCTGCCGGCGCCGCGAGGGTGGCAGACAGGCTGCCCTCCGTGGCTTGCCTGCGGAGGGTCCGCTGGTCCCGCAGCTTTGGAGGACCTCCCTGCCTGCTGTGCTTGGGGTGGCAAAATTCCTAGAGCTGCCCCTGCTGCCCCCACACATCTGTTGCACCTCCCATCTGTCCCTCCCCTTGCCTTCCAACCCTATCAGTATGCCTCATACCTCTGCTATCCCTCACAATCCCCCCATTCTCTTGCTTCCCACATTTCCCACCCCCACCCGCTTGGTGTGTCTTATGCTTTTCACATTTCCCTACACATTCCTCAGCCTGCCTCCTGCTCCCACATTCCCCTGCTGTCTCAGCCTGCATCCCGCCCCCACATTCCCCTGCCCCCTCAGCTTGTCTCCTGCAGGGGTGGCCAAACTACAGCCTGGGGGCCACATCCAGCCCTTCAGATGTTTTAATCCGGCCCTTGAGCTTTCACTGGGGAGTGGGGTCTGGGGCTTGCCCCGCTCTGTGCATGCCCTGGCTCTGCGTGTCTCTCAGAAGCAGCGACATGCCCCGACTCTGGCTCCTACACGTAGGGGCAGCCAGGGAGCTCTGCATGTTGATCCCGCCCAAAGCACTGCCCATGCATCTTCCACGGGCTGGGATTCCTGGCCAATAGGAGCTGCAGGGGTGGTACCTACGGATGGGGCAGTATGTAGAGCCTCCTGGCTGTGCCTCCACATAGGAGCCGGAGGGGGCATATGCTGCTGCTTCCGGGAATTGCTTGAGGTAAGCGCTGCCCCGAGCCTGCACCTCTGACCCCCTCCTGTGCCCCAACCCACTGCCCTAGCCCTGATCCCCCTTCTGCCCTCTGAGCCCCTCGGTCCCAGTCCAGAGCACCCTCTTGCACCCCAGCCCCTCATCCCCAGCCCCACCCCAGAGCTCGCACCCCCAGCTGGAGCCCTTCAACCCCCGCCCATACCCCAACCCCCTGCCCCAGTCCAGAGCCCCCTTCCACACCCTAAACTCCTCATTTATGGCCCCACCCCAGAGCCCTCACCCCCTCCTGCACCCCAACCCCCAATTTTGTGAGCATTCATGGCCTGCCATACAATTTCTATACTTAGATGTGGCCCTTGGGCCACAAAGTTTGCCCACCCCTGCACTGGTGTAAATACATTGATGGACATAACGGTCCAGGCAAGGCCTGATTCAATTTATGCAAATGTCTGCAAATGAAAGGTAGACTGTGGGGTGTTTTGTCTGAAGTTCCACCCTGGAGATGCCTGTGATCTTCCTTAGGGATCTCTCTCTTCCACCCTGGAAGATCTCTATGATCCACATCTTGTTTCTCTCCACCACCTCGATTTCTCCTGCATTCAATATAGTCTGAACTCATTTTACATGGACAATATGTAGCTAAGGTCCACATTGCAGACAGGAAAGAAGACACTTGCTGTAAATGAAGCTGTGTCAATGTCAGTGGAGCAGGATATTAGGCCCAACAATTATAATGTTGCTTTTATGCAAACTCCGTGTCTGAGTCTCCGGCAGCCTGCCCAGACTTGGAGGATAATACACAAATTCATTCATTCACATGTGTGCAAGGAGTTACCTTGGCTCTCTCCAGGTTTTTCCTTTGTTCATGGAATGCAGAGGGGCTTTTCAGTGCTGCAGTAAGAAACACAGAGGCACAATCAGCACAAGGGAAGGAGCAAGCAGCCACCAGAATACTCAGCAATAGAATTTTAACAAGTGCTATAAAAATAGCAACACAAATGAGCCGATCTCTTTACTGAGCTAACTAAAAACTCAGAAAGCTACGGGAAATCCCAGACTCTCAGCCAGGCTGTGGCAGGAGAGCAGAGAGGATGGAGAGCAAGGGGAGAGCAGAAGCCCACAGGCAGAGAGATGGTGCAGGCTGTGCAGCTCAGCGCTCAATGGGACACTTCCTCTTCCAGGGGAGGCTCTGTGGGTTACAGCACCAGGAGGCCTCAGAACATAGTGGGGAGGAGAAAGCAAAGGGTCAGTACCCAGAAGAGAGGAGACCTCGTTAAAGGACTCTGTCAGCAGGTGGGTCAAACTGTGAGGCCAAGTCCAGGGGAACATGAAAAAACAAAGGGATCTCGTCATTCTTCACTTAGGTTGCAAGTGTATATTAATCACAGGGCCCAGAAACTTTTGTTCTCTGCTCTCCTCCCCAGTTTCTCCACTCACTGCACACCAACCTCATCTCTGTTCATTTACACAATCCCCTTCTCTGCAGCTCCCGCCTTCAAGCAGCCTTCCTGGCTCTCTGACACTCTTCTCCATCCCCCCGTGAAAGGTGCTGGGCAACTGAACTGTGGGTTTGGGGAGTGCTAAGTTAGCACATGACCCAGCCTGGGAGCCAAATTCAGCAGGCTGCTCTGGCCACCCCTTTCAAAGACTCTTCCTGAAAGCATTTTGGTTTTCTCCAAAGAGGGTTTCCAAGAGAAGGGCGTCTGTACAATTCTGTTCACCCTCTTCAGAATATTATATCATGCAGGGGAGGTCAGCCTGGTTGGTGAGGGTCCCTGTGGCACATGCTAAGGCCCACAGCTCTCTAGGGATTACATACAGCTTGCGGGTTGAAAATCTGAGTAATTTCGGAGTTCCACTCTGTTATTCCTGGGTACTTCAAAATACCAATCGACAATAAGTTCTTTAGTATCATCTCAGTATCAGCTTCCGAGAGCTGAGTGTAAAGAGTCTGTTTCCAGTGCTGTTCAAAGCCTCTAATGACAATATCTGGAACTTTATGTTAAAGCTCAGCTAGAACTTATTTATATTTCTGGCTGAAAACCGAGGTTTCCAAAGTGCAGAAATAAAGGCTGTGAATAAAAGCAAGGCCACAGTTTGCTCCGCGTCACGTTATTCCCCATTTGCAGGGTGTAAACGAGAGCAGAGTTTGGTTCTGGATTTGAAATCTGTAGGAAAGACTCAGTCTTTTTTTGGGTGTCCAGGGAATTTCTTCTCTGGCAAGAAAAGAAAAAAGACTCAACCATCTCCTTGGGTTCCTGCATTGAATGGAAGGGGCATTCTAAAGTGAGAAGTTCGGGGGTCTGTTTTGTTTGGCACCATTTATTTAGCTAACTTACTTTGATCCTTGGCAGGAATAAAAAAAGGGGTTAGAAGTTCATTTTGCACAGAGCTCAGAACCTAGCGGCCAGTCTACACTCCAGAAATGTGGGAGTAAATGGGGAGCTCAGGCAGAACAAATAAACGTAGGGGAAGGGAAAGGAGGCCAAGGGGGATTTGGGGTGGATTGGCTGGTGGAAGGGGATGGATCCAGTGGAAAAAGTAGGATGGATCACACCAAAGTACAAAGGGCCAGGGAACCTTTTCTTGCTTCCAACATTTCAAGAGCAGACAGACAGACATGCTTGTATGATTGTGCCGTGCTTTGGTGAGCAGCCACGAGGATGGTGACAGCTGTTTTAGTCAAAAGCAAAATAAAATGAGTGCACAAAAAAAAAACACCACAATGAAGTAAGTAAGGGACGTTACTTTTGATAGCCCAGTTCACTACGAAGTCCTAGTGTTATGAGGTTTCTGTGGGCAGGAATTGACCAGGTCAAACTTCATTTCATGCTATTCGTAATGAAAGTGTTGCAGAATTTAGTCATTTACCAAGATTTTGGAGGAATTATGTGGATGCTGCAGCTTGTATTAGTCTGCAAAACAAATAAAGGTATTGCTAGCATCGGTTCTTCAAACAACACATCAGGATAGATCTGTGATGGGATTCACCAGTTTGGAAGTGCAGGTGCCTTTGCAGAAAATGGACAAAGCTGCTGCACTTGACATGCCAATTTTAGGACAGATTTTGCCTTTAAGGCACAGCCCTGTGTTTGGGAGGATGAGGAGGAGCCTCTGTGTAGCCTGAGCCCAGCATGAATTAGGCCAGAATTCTACTGGGGATCTTGAGAATCAATCTCTGTAGCAGCAGCTGGTCCACCACCAGGTGCAGTGAATGGCTTCTTCCAGCCCAGCCTTCCCATTTTGCAGATTGTGGCTGACCCCTGCGTAGGGTTGCTAGGGAAAGACTTCTTGCACACTCTTCCTTGTTTGGGCAAATACCCACACAATCTGCCCCTTTGTGGATCATGAAATGTAGACAGTTAGTGATACTCCTGACTTTATGGCAAATGCTTCCCAGCAGTTCCACAGAGTGAATTTGCCCCGTAAACCAGGCATGAAACATTTTCATCAAGCCAATAAAATTGCATCTGGATGAGACGTTCAATAACATATCCCGTTGTTTTGGTCCTCCTGTTCACTAACGGGGCACGTTTGGCTCAGTTACTTTATTGTGAATCCAGAGTTCCTCCATTGACTTCACTGAGCCTGATTCTCTGCTTACTTTCACAAGTTCTACCCTGTGTGACTCCATTAGCTGAGCGAGGTTGAGATTGGAGTTTGTGCCCTTCTCACCTGAGACAGTCACCCATCTCTCCGGGGGGAGGAGAGGGGCATGTCTGCAAAGCCTTCCTCTCTCTTCAGTCACAGTCTACCCCATAGGCTGTGCAAGGCTGGTCTTTGTCTTTGCGACCCTGACTGCTTTAGCTATTCCATTTGGAACTGATCACAGACTGACCTTTCACAGCATCGGGTTGTTCCCACCGTTGAGGCCACATGGGACACTCCTGCTGCACACTAGCTAAGATGCTTCAGCTTGGTGTGTTCTGTATTATTTGTTTGAGGCTTTCACTTTAATGATCTTTCAGTAAATGGTTACAGAACATTGTAGTGTTCAGCACCTCCAAGTGCTGTTGAGAACATTCATAACTCATTAGTATCCAGAAGGGATTGCTCAACACTTTTACCCACTGATTTTCTATTACTGTGAATATTAATCTGTCTCTCTGTCCTCTGTGGGTGGAAATCTAGAAATGGATCAGTTTTAAAGAGGAGGCTAAATTCTTTGCAACAGAATTACACTAGCAGAAAATCTGGCAGAGGGATTTTAAATGACCCTTGTCCAAAATCCAGGACTGACAGTGTCCCACTCTTGGACCAGTTTCATGATTAAGGGCTGATATCTTGTGACTCCTTAAGGCTGCTGTATCTCACAGAGTAGCTTTCTAATATACTGTATAAAACAACCAGATCCAGCCCTGGTGACTTTTGGGATCTCAAACTTTAAAATCATGACACCCAGGTTTACAGAACAGCTCTTTTTGATATATTGTAGACTGCACACTTTGTGCATTAAAGCAACCCCACCTCATTCCATACTCACCTCAGTGTATGGAATGAGGTTCCAGTCGATGTGCACCTTCAAGAACTCAGCTTACATACGTATGCTTAGTAGCAGCAAAACATGGGGACACCATTAGGAACAGACCCTTGTTGTTAGGACACATTGACTGTGCGTGCACAAACCCTCTGCGAGCTGGACTATTGAAAGGCATCTGTGAGATGCAGCAACAATCTCTCTGTCAGATGTCTAGTTTCTATCCTTCCTTGTGACATGATAATGCTGTTAAGAAATGTGCACATTTGTATAATGGCAAAAGAGTATTTTATTGTCTTCATTCTCAAAAACGAATGAACCATTTGTGCCTAGTCTCTCCCCACATGGCCCCCTTGGACAGAGGCCTGCAAAATGCCAGCCCAAAAGGTGAGAGTGTGGCAAAGCTGTAAGCAACAGGAAAAGGCCTTTGAGGTTTCTTCACTAGTGCCAGTGCCTCTGCTGTGCGTTTCTGCGCCGTGTGCAATGCAGGAATTCTTTAGAAAGCACTAGGTCCCCATTTCTAAAAGTACATGTGCCCCATGTACTCACACCATTGGGGGCTTTCCAACTGCACAGACCTTTACGTTCAAGAACTCCAGTTTATGCACATGCAGTGGGACACTCTGCATGCTCATCTTGAGTGTGCCCCTTTGAAAATGTGGGCCAGTCATCTAACAGGAGATGTTAGAGGTGGCACAGAAATCTGATGCTATCACCAGCTCTTGCAATTCTATCACAAGTCTGACAATATCTGGTGTTCTTTTTTAAAGCCCCAGGCTCTTGGATTTACATAAAAATTTCAATTTACATTAAAAATAAAAAAATAAAAATGTCTAGACTTCCTGGTTGCAGAGAAAAGCTTGAAAGTATGAACCCAACAGGCTCAAAACCCAGAATGCAAATCAAAAGAACTCAACATTTATTCTGTTTTAAAATCTCATGATTTATATGACAATCTCATGATTTGGGGCCCGACTCATGATTTTTGCATGCTTGAGGGTGGTAGTACTACACTGATTAGCCTTTTACTGCTAACACCGATTACAGACTCATGAAAGCAAGAGAATTAGAAAGATGGTGGGAGAGATAATCCAAGTATTGAATGGAATACTACAGACATACGGTTACTGAAATGTCTTGTTACTGGAGAGCAGAGACCATACTGCTATCCTCTGTTTGGGTTTAAAAGTTGTTTGAACAGCACAGTCCTCAAGGAAGTCCATATTATAAAGCACAATAGCCAATAACAGAGAAAGAAAGAAGCAAGTAAGAAGTGTATTTGGTCTTGCAAATTTGCAGTCCTTTGCAATTATTCTAAAGGGGCAGTGAGGAGTGTGACAGACCCATACCAGTGGGGTACAGGAATCTGGTCGAGGGCAAATATACTGGTCACTGGATGAGTAGTTTTCTGTTCCCTGAGTGACCAGAGCAGGGGCTGCACTAGAGTAATCAGGAACCTGCTAGAACCAATTAAGGCAGACAGGCTGATTAGAACACCTGCAGCCAATCAAGGCAGGCTAATCAGGGCACCTGGGTTTAAAAAGGAGCTCACTTCAGGGGGGAGGAGCTGGGAGCAAGAGGCACAAGGAGCCGAGTGGGAGTGCTGCTGGAGGACTAAGGAGTACAAGCGTTATCAGACACCAGGAGGAAGAACCTGTGGTGAGGATAAAGAAGGTGTTTGGAGGAGGCCATGGAGAAGTAGCCCAGGGAGTTGTAGCTGTCCTGCAGCTGTTACAGGAGGCACTATAGACAGCTGCAATCCACAGGGCCCTGGGCTGGAACCCGGAGTAGAGGACAGGCCCAGGTTCCCCCCAAACCTCCCAACTCCTGATCAGACACAGGAGGAGTTGACCCAGACTGTGGGTTCCACCAGAGGGGAAGATCACTGAGGTGAGCAAATCTGCCAATAAGTGCAAGACCCACCAAGGCAGAGGAGGAACTTTGTCACAGGAGACAAATTGTATAGGGACAAATGCTTGACCTGGGTTACTGCTAGCATTATAGCTTCTGTACATGGAGGGCTGTTCTAGACTAGGATGAAATGTGTCAGTTAACAAGGCAGAAGGGAGGTCTGAGATTTAGCTGACTGGCTCCATTGTTGCCACTTGCTGGCTTCATGCAGCTGGGCAGTGCAGGTGCAGCAGGTAGACCAGTTTCATTCTTGCCTTTCCTGGCTCTCATATGCTAGCACAGTGCTGTTGGGTTTGGCTTTGGCTTTGGCTTTGGCTTTCTGAAACATGGGGCTATAGCGAGTGCTGGGCTGGGCTGGATCCCACCAACTGAACTAGCGGCTGCAGAGCCTTGGTGAGAGAAATCTGCTTAGGAGGTAGGGGGATCTGAGCAGGGCAAAGCACAAGTGCTCCACTCATCCAGGGGCAGGGGATGCAGAGCAGGTGTGGCCCCCAGGAGATGCACTGACTCAGCATGGCTGTCAGCTGGCCCCTAGCTAGACACCTGCTGGGGAGTAATGGCTGTGCCTGGGGAAAGGGCTGGGTATGAATCCCACCAAGTAGCACAGTCCCTGCTGACTCAGGGGCTGTGCCAGGGGGTGGGGAAACTAGGTCATTGTTTTTATTGACTCCTGCCTTTTAAAATAAAACAGCAAGCTGTTCAGCTTGACTGCATGTCACTGCCCTGTGACGGGGAGACTCCGGCCACCACCAGGCCACAGACCGCTTGAGATGTGGAAAAAAATCTTCAACACTATCACCCCCTCGCCTCTTTCCAGGGAAATTCATTCCAGCAGAAAATCCCAGACAGCTCCCGGCAGCCTGTTCCCTGCCTCTGGGCCTGAACCTACCAGGTGATGAGCACCTCAGGAGACCTGGCGCTTTTCAGGTTCAAATGTGTTATCAGACTCCTGCTCTGACCATGAAGTGAACTGTTGGCCCAGACAGACCTGCGCTAACCTACAATGGAGATTTTGAACAGAACAGGAGGGTGACCTGCAATGTACAAGAGAGTGGGACTGAAACTCTACTAAGGATGATGGCTAGCAGGCCAGATCCTCAGCCGGTGTAAATCGGGGCAGCTCCACTGACATCCATAGGAGGCCTCTGCATTATTACCCATATGATAGATATCCAAACATAGTGCTCACATGCTAGCTAGAGCAGCGTGGAGGTAGCGGGGTCCTCCCCAGAGCCCAACTCCCCAACCAGGGGTGAGAGTGAAACCCAGCCACGTGGAGGGTGCCAGAGAGCAGCTACCTATAAGCATCAGGAGGCTAATGCTACATCTGCAGGAAGTACTGGCGGCTGTGCTCTAGCTCTGTGATGCATGTGTCCCAGAGAGTGGCAGGTGAGGTACTCACGTGGCATGATGCCCTGGTCTGCCAGCTGCTCACGGGTTCTTCTCTGCTGAAGCCGTAACTGTAAAACTGTTAGAGAAAGAGTGTCAGGAAGAGATGCAAACTTTTTTCTGAAGCAAGTAACTTTCTGCGAATGGCCCCGGAGAGCTTTCAGCAACACGCCCAACACCTTTCTGTCACTGAGGATGAAAGACAGTCTTGCCCTTAACACAAGGAGGAGAGAGGAATTCCCGTAAGGGGAGGGGTGTTCCTGAAAAATAGTAAGGGAGGCCCTGCAAAGCAGGTGCTGAGGCATCGCTGTGATCCTGTTTTATTCAATATCTGTAGGGCAGCGTTCCTGAACTGGGGGGCAGAAGGATCAGCAGGTGAGAGAGGACACAGACAGAGCCTCTTAACTGTTCTCCAGAGTCTCAAATTTCATTTAAAAAGAGCACCACAGCTTGACAGAACCTTCCAAATGGGCAACAAAGGTAAAAGATGCTCAAGGCTGCAGAGAACCTGAAACACTCTGAGCTGCCCCATTCAGTAAGATGGGGTTGGCTCATTATACAGGACTTTGTAATGTCACCATTGCTGGCTATTTCACTGCCCATCACAGCATGTCTGAAAGGGTCTGTCCTCGTGCTTCCCATAGCGCAGGGCATGCTGGAGGCGTGTCAAGGACTGGCCGGGGGACACAAAGGCAGCATCCATTAAGAAGGGGAGACTTTTAAGCGCCCATGGAGGCCTTGCATGGGGTGTGATTGGTTTCATTTTCCAAAGGTGGCTCAGCGGTCAATAGTTTGGGACGTGCTGCTCCAGGGAAACCAAAAAACCCAGAATGAAACCAAAGTGCACAGCAATTCCTGGAGCGATGTGAGAGCTTTCAGCCACACCGAACCTCCTCCGGAAACGTGGGACCTAAATAACATGGGTTCTTTCTGGCTGCTGTGCTGCAGGTGGGATATGTGAGAGCCCCATATTGCTACTGGGGGCAGGGGCAGATGGAGAGGAGGATTATGAGGGGGCTAGGCTTTGTTGGCATGGAGGGTGCAGACAGCCCTCTGGCCTGCCTAGAAGTCATTATTTTGGCACCTGTGTCAGTGCCCTCATGATAGGCACCATATGGTGGCCATGAAGCAGCACAGGATTGCTATACGTTGGGCATGTGGCGACTGAGAACTGTGGAGGTCTGAGTCCTTGACCCCGTGTGAGTGAGCAGGGGTGGGAGTCAGCAGGGTGGAGGACTTTGGTCTCACCTGCTGTACACATGGGAGATGGAGCCTGTCCTTCAGTTCATGTTGTCTATCACAAGGCCAGTAGCATCAAAACATCTATTAGGTGTTACTGAAACCTGGCTGGAAGCTGCTGCTGAGCCAGTCTTGGTCCAGTTGATGCCAGCCAAGTGCTCAGCCCAACATGGGCCAAAGGGGACAGCCAAGCTGTAGCTGTGCTCTCTCAACCAACCTAAAATGCAGGTCTCCAACCCCAAGCCTAGATCTAACACAGTGTGTCCATCTGGCTGGGAGGGAGCTGGGGCTAGTCCTAGTGCATCGCCTGCCCTGCTGCCCAGCACGGGCCATTCTGGGGTGGCTGGAATTTCTTGTTTCAGTGGCATTGGAGCTCTGTAGGCTGATGGTGCTTGGCTATTTCAGTGTTCACAGAGATGACCTTTTGCCTGAATCACCTCAAGATTTCATGGCACTGGAATGGCCCCAGGACTATCCCAAGGGATTGCAAGCTCAACTCACACAGCTGGTCATACTTGCGATCTGGGATTTGGCCTTAGATTGATGGTGGAAGCACCTCAGAAACCCTGAAGCTCCATGTGGCACTGTGCTGCTGCTAACCCCTCCCTTAGAGGTGAATACAACCCTCGCCACACTCACCCTCATGGGGCTTTAGCTGCATGATTTCTTTTTCCATGATGTTTTGCCCTGGGTGCCATGTGGCTCTGTTTGCTGGGGGGGCTCTAGATAACGCAGTTAGGAGAGGTTAGCTCCGTACATGTAAGAAGTGCCTACTTAGATAAAATGTCAATCGCTAGTATCACTTCTTCTTGGAACAAAAGCTCTGGCAGATGGGAACCAGCCACTGAACACCGCAGACCTTGGCTTCTCTGTGACAATGAAAGCAGATGTGCCAACTCCCTGTTGATAGTTACAATACGCTGAGAGAGGCTCCTCCAGACTCCTTATAGTAGATCCTATGTTATAGTATACTGTGTCTGTGTGGCACTGCATGGTAGAGTGTGTATTCTCTTACTACTGCAGTCACACTGGCTATAGTAATAGATTTGACACCCTCTCTCTTTTGATTATTTATCATGCAGTTTTTCAAAGAAATGTAATTAAAAGAAAAAGGAAACAGTGTGGATTGCTCTCCTTTCTATTTCATTGCATGGAGGTCAGAATACTGAGTGTTCAACATTTTTCTCCATTAGGAGAAATTCAGTAGCTAGAGCAGTGCTTAATTTGTAATGAAAGAGGCCAGGGCTCAAAGTGCCAGGGCTCAAGCAGTTTTATACATTCATCACTGATGCAGCAAGCCCAGAGGTGCTGGGCTATGAACTGCCAAGCCAAGGGGTGGGGGGCTCAGCCCTGGCAAGCCCTGACACAAATTAAGCACCGCATTAGAGATTTTAGCAGGGATACGTGTGTTTCCATGGACATAACATAATGGCATACTCCTCTCCTGACTAGAGATGAGCCCATAGACAAGGCCTTGTGAAAATCACAATTTCATGAACTGCATGGAAATTGTAAAATTAGCCCAATACCACAATTTTTCCAGGTTTCAGAGTAGCAGCCAATACTTTTACAAAATCAAAACAAAATGAGGAGACCAGGGTCATGTGATCTTGTTGCAGTCCTTCTGTCTGCCATTTTAAGTTGTGGCTGTGGGGAAGAAAGAGGCACAGTAGCAAGCTCTGCTGCTGCCACTCGGACCATGAGCAGCTGTGGCCTCAGCGGGGAGGTGGAAGCAGGCATCCATGTGTGCAGGTCTCATGCTCAGTGCAGCTTGTCACATGTGGCAGCATCATGTTAGAGGATTAGTTTGGGGGGACTCAGAGACTAGTTTTATGCAAAGGATTGTAGCAGTGACCTTTCCCCAACTGCATTATGTGCATATTCTGTGATATTTGATACTTTACCCGGGATACTGCTGTGAATTTTCTAAAAAAAAAAATCCGCTATTTTCATAGGTCTCTAGCCAGAACAGAACCCCCAGCCTGAGCACCCCAAGACTTTAGCAGACTCAAAGTAATGATCGATAAGATCCCCTGGGCAGAACATCTAAGGAAAACAGGAGATCAGGAGAGCTAGTAGTTGTTCAAGGAGACAATAGTAAAGACACAACTACAAACTATCCTGATGAGCAGGAAAGAAGAGGCCAATATGGCTCCTTCGGGAGGTCTTTAATGGTCAGATTATCAGAAAGGAATCCTACAGAAAATGGAAACATGGATAATTGCTAAGAAGGAGTACAAAAGAATAGTACAAGTGTGTAGGGACAAAGCAGAAATTCTATGATTCTATTATTAGCCTATCAGGGTTGGAAGGGACCTCAGGACCTCCAGTCCAGCCCCCTGCTCAAAGTAGGACCAATCCCCAACTAAATCATCCCAGCCAGGGCTTTGTCAAGCCTTACCTTAAAAACTTCTAAGGAAGGAGATTCCACCACCTTCCTAGCTAACTTGTTCCAGTGCTAAGATACACAATGATTTACATCTAGCCAGAGACATAAGGGCAATAAGAAGAGGTTCTTTAAATATAATAGGAGCAAGAGAAAGATGAAGGAAAATGTAGGTCCTCTACTTAGCAAGAAGGAGAGCTAACAACTGATATCAAGAAAGCTGAGGTGTTTAATGCCCATTTTGCTTCGGTTTTCACTAAAAAGGTTAATGGGGACCAGATACCAACAAACCTAATATTAACAACAAGGGGGAAGGAATGCAAGCCAAAACAGGGAAAGAACAGGTTAAAGAATATTTATATAAGCTGAAGGTATTCAAGTTGGCTGGGCCTGATGAAACTCACCCTAGAGTACTTAAGGAAGTATCTGAAGCAATCATCTTTGAGAACTCATGGAGGATGGGTGAAGTCCCAGAGGACTGGAGAAGGCCAAACATGGGACTGATCTTTAAAAAGGGCAAGAAAGAGGACATGGAGAATTATAGACCAGTCAACCTAACTTCAATACCTGGAAAGATCCTGGAACAAATGATTCAACAATCAATCTGTAAGCACCTAGAGGATAATAGGGTGATAAGTAAAAGCCAGCATGTTTTTTTCAAGAACAAATTATGCCAGACCAACCTAATTTCCTTGTTTGACAGTTTAATGGCCTAGTGGATGGGGTGGGGAATGGGGAGGAGCAGTAGATGGGATATCTTGATTTTAGTAAGGCTTTAGGAACAGTCCCACATGACATTCTCATAAGAAAACTAGGGAAATGTGGTCTAGATGAAATTACTATAAGATGGGTGCACAACTAATTGAAAGACTACAGAAAAAGTATTTATCAATGGTTCGCTGTCAAACTGGGAGGGCATATCTAGCAGGGGTCAGTTCTGGGTCTGGTACTATTCAGTATAAAAACATAAGAACATATGAATGGCTATACTGGATCAGACCAATGATCCACCTAGACCAGTATCCTGTCTTCCAACAGTGGCCAGGATCAGGTGCTTCAGAGGGAATGAAAAGTACAAAGCAATTATTGAATAATCCGTTCTCTGTCATCCAGTCCCAGCATCTGGCAGTCGGAGGCTAAGGGACATCCAGAGCATGGGGTTGCATCCCTGATCATTTTGGCTAATGGCCATTGATGGACCTGTCCTCCATGAATTTCTCTAATTTGTTTTGAACCCAGTTATACTTTTGGCCTTCACAACATCCCCTGGCAACAAGTTTTACAGGTTGACTGTGCATTTTGTGAAGAAGTACTGCCTTTTCTTTGTTTTAAACCTGCTGCCTGTTAGTTTCATTGGATGACCCCTGGTTCTCGTGTTATGGAAAGGGATAAATAACATTTATTCACTTTCTCCACACTATTCATGATTTTATAAACTGCAATTATATCCCCCCCAAGTCATCCCTTTTCTAAGATGAACAGTCCCAGTCTTTTTAATCTCTTCTCACATGGAAGCTTTTTCGTACCCCTAATGATTCCACCCCATACCTTTTCTAATTCTAATATATCTTTTTGATATGGGGTGACCAGAACTGCACACAGTATTCAAGGTGCAGGTGTACCATAGATTTATATAGTGGTTTTATGATATTTACTGTCTTATTATCTACCTCTTTCCTAATGGTTCCTAACATTCTCTTGGTTTTTTTTGACTGCTGCTGAATATTGATCAGATGTTTTCAGAAAACTGTCCACAGTAACTCCAAGATCTTTCTTGATTGGTAACAGCTAATTTAAATCCCTTCCTTTTGTATGTATAGTTGGGATTATGTTATGCCTTTTCAACACTGAATTTCATCTGCCATTTTTTTGCCCAGTCACCCAGTTCTGTGAGATCCCTTTGTAGCTCTTCACAATCTGCTTTGGACTTAAGTATCTTGAGTACTTTAGTATTATCTAAAAACTTTGCCACCTCACTGTTTACCCCCTTTTCCAGATAATTTATGAATATGATGAACAGCACAGATCCCCCAGTACAGATCCTTAGGGGACTCCACTACTTCTCTCCATTCTGAAAACTGGCCATTTATTCCTACCTTTTGTTTCCTATCTTTCAACCAGTTACTGCTCCATGAGACGATCTTCTGTGACACTCTGTATCTTGGGGGAACCCCCTGAACCCCCATGTTCATCCTTATAATATGATTGTGTGGTATCCAATGCAAAGTTTGTCATGTCTTCGGAAGGCTCATAATGCACTGAGCATTGTTGTTATAGTAATGTTATAGGTTGTAATTTCATGTATATAGTTATGAGGCTGAAAATGTGTCCTCATGGCTTCAAAGAAGCCCTGGCAAAACTCTCCAGGAACAGAGGAGCAGTTCATATCTCATGAGGGCACGTATGGGACAAGCCCAGCCCAGCCTCACAGGAACAAAGGAGACTGGCATAGGCAGCAAGAAAGGATCGGTTGGACTCTTGAGTGAGTTACACCCCTTCCCTTGGCCAGTTTGGGACTATGATGAGGTAATGCTCACTTGACTCGGGGGGGGGAGGAGAAGTTTGCCATGCTCTCTCTCTTTCTTCCACCTCCATCTACAGACACCACTGCCAAGCGATTGAAGCGCTGATCAAAGGGGAGAGCCTGGCTGAAGGGAAACCAGACCAGCCTGTGGTGAGAAGCATCTAAGTTTGTAAGGGCACTGAAAGTGTTAAGATCAGATTAGAATGCATTTTGCTTTTATTTCATTTGACCAAATCTGACTTGTTGTGCTTTGACTTATAATCATTTAAAATCTATCTTTATAGTTAACAAATCTGTTTGTTTATTCTACCTAAAGCAGTGCGTTTGGTTTGAAGCATGTCAGAGACACCCTTGGGATAACAAGCCTGGTACAGATCAATTTCTTTGTTAAATTGATGAACTCATATAAGCTTGCAGTGTCCAGTGGGCATAACTGGACACTGCAAGTCAAAGGTTCCTAGGGTTATGTCTGGGACCGGAGATATTGGCTAGTGTCATTCGGTTGCACAATCCAAGGAGCAGCTTACATGCTAGAGGCTGTACGGGAACAACCCAGGAGTGGGGGTTCTCACAGCAGAAGAGGGTAAGGCTGGCTCCCAGAGTCGAGGATTGGAGTGACCTAGCAGATCACTGGTCCAGATAACACCAGAGGGGAATGTCACACCTTCCTCTTATCCCATGACTTCTTACTTTGCTTAAGAATCTTTGGTGAGGGACCTTGTCAAAGGCTTTCTGAAAGTCCAAGTACACTATATCCACTGGATCACCCATGTCCACATGCTTGCTGACCTCCTCAAAGAAGTCTAAGAGATTGGTGAGGCATGATTTCCCTCTACAAAAGCCATGTTGACTCATCCCAACAAATCATGTCTATCTATGTGTCTGATAATTCTGTTCCTTACTACAGTTTCAACCAATTTGCCTGTTACTGAAGTTATGCTTACTGGCCTGTAATTGCCAGGATCGCCTCTGGAGCCCTTTAAAAAAATTGGCATTGCATTAGCTATCCCCACTCATCTGGTACAGAGTCTGATAGGTTACATACCACAGCTAGTCGTAGTGTAATTTTATATATGAGTTCCTTCAGAACTCTTGGGTGAATACCATCTAGTCCTGGCTTAATTTATTGATTTGTTCCAAAATCTCCTCTATTGATACTTCAATCTGGGACAGTTCCTCAGATTTGTCACCTAAAAACAATGGTTCAGTTGTGGGAATTCCCCTCATGAGCTCTGCAGTGAAAACCAATGCCTCAACATCTGTCCATCCAGACATGCAGCCTATATTTCAGGTTCAGAGGGGAGGCTAGATTACTGTGCTTTTGAAGCAAAGCAGCCATCCCAGGATCCTTTGAGTATGTCCCGTAGTTGCTCAGTGGCTCATGCACATCTGATTTCATGTGGAAGCAGAAATTGGTAGTTGAAAGTCAAGAGCACTTTTGTTCTGACATGTTAGTGAAAATTGACTGTGTCTCTTTAAGACCAGTGGGTTTGAATTGGTAGTGGCTAATAATTTGAAAACCAACAAACAGAGTAGTGCCCGTGTCTATGCAAATTGAGCTGCTTGGAAAGGACACTTAATCAGCAAGTAGATTCTTTTAACCAAAAAGCTCAGATTTCAACCCTCCAGGAAAGGGAGGTGGCGTAAGAATTGTTCTTGAAGGTGAAAAAGACAAATTAACCCTAAGAAGGCAAAATTCCCTTACATTATTACCTCACCAAACCCTGAAATACCAACCCCCCGCAAGATACAACTGAGCTAAAAGCCTATGCTAAGGAAAACACTGACGTGAAGGAGAATCTAATGACTAACTAGATACAAAAGTTCAAAAAGGGTATTGAACAAACTGTCCTCAGAGACAAACTGTCAAAGCAAAAGGTGTGGTATGACAAAGATACTTGTAAATGCCCACTTGTGATAGATTTGGTGTTAATGTCAATGATAAACATTGGGAGAAATTTAATGTTGATGTTAAAT
This sequence comes from Mauremys reevesii, assembly GCF_016161935.1. NCBI lineage: Eukaryota > Metazoa > Chordata > Testudines > Geoemydidae > Mauremys > Mauremys reevesii. The sequence goes on from NC_052637.1 coordinate 20,138,862, forward strand.
TATGTAAAAAATTTACAATGTGTATAACCTTTGGGAAAAGCCGTTGGTGGTAAGCCCACATCTTGAATACTGCATGCAGATGTGGTCGCCCCATCTCAAAAAAGACATATTGGAATTAGAAAAGGTTCAGAAAAGGGCAACAAAATTATTAGGCGTATGGAACAGCTTCTATATGAGGAGAGATTAATAAGATTGGGACTTTTCAGCTTGGAGAAGAGATGACTAAGGGGGGTTATGATAGAGGTCTATAAAATCATGACTGGTGTGGAGAAAGTAAATAAGGAAGTGTTATTTACTCCTTCTCATAACACAAAACCTAGGGGTCACCAAATGATATTAAGAGGCAGCAGGTTTAAAAGAAAAAAAGCGGGTATTTCTTCACACAACGCACAGTCAACCTGTGGAACTCTTTGCCAGAGGATGTTAGGAAGGCCAAGACTATAAAAGCGTTAAAAAATAACTAGATAAATTCATGGAAATTAGGTTTATCAATGGCTATTAGGCAGGATGGGCAGGGAAGGTGTCCCTAGGCTCTGTTTGCCAGAAGCTGGGAATGGGTGACAGGGGATGGATCACTTGATGACTTCCCGCTCTGTTCATTCCCTCTGGGGCACCTGGCATTGGTCACTGACCGAAGAAAGGATACTGGGCTAGATAGACCTTTGGTCTGACCCAGTATGGCCATTCTTATGTTCTTATGAATGGTACATGAGAACACACTCTGTGTTAAAAACCCTTATGATTATGCTGTTTCACTGAATAAGAACACCCTACTTGTTAAAAAGCCTTATGGTAGTGATAATTTGCAGCTGATACCTGTAAGCAATCTTAGAACTTATCACAGCAGAAAAGCCTTTACAAACTTGAACTGCTGTATGAAAAGGGAAACTGAGGCACGCCATCTCATTGCTTTCATGGCTAAATGCCAAGACACCTACACTATGGAGAACACTAATATCTACATTGAGTTGATGTTAAATGGGTTATAAACATTTGCCAGACCTTGTATGGATAACTTTCATGAACGCCTGCCAAGGTCACATGAAAAATTTAGTGACTGTATTACAAAAGCTGAAGAAATCCTTTAATTGAATAGCCAAATACTGCAATAGATTTGTAAAAGGATGCAGTAACATTGTTACTCCCATGATGAACCTTACAAAGAGAGAGCTTGTTTTAGTCAGACAGGATTATGATAAACCATTTCTGTTACACACTAATACTTCTAATATTGGATTGGAAGCTGTAATGATGCATTGCCAAGAATGGAAATTTTCTAGGATGAATTCATCAGTGTCTTGGACACCCCTTTCTGCATCAATTTTGTGTTGGGGGTGTGATGCTGTGTATAAGAAAGGTGATCATTTATAGCACTGTTATTACCATAAATCTTGTACAAAGTGTGTCATATAAGGTATCAATAGAAAAAATTCTGAATTGCTAGATATGATTATCCTGTTTATATGTTTGTATCATCTTTGTATCTGAAGTTCTGAGTATTGGCTATGTATTTGTATCTCAAACACGTGTTGTATCCCTCAGTGACGCCCCCAGATAGATTTACATCAGGGCTAGCCAGCTATGTATTGATGGCCTATTAAGGACACTCCAATCACACAGTGGGCCACTGAAGAATCTCATCCCATCCAGTAGGCCTTTGCTGGGGATGCCGCAGATAGCGAGGAGCCAGTGACCACCACCCGTGATTCAGCAAACCATGTAGGGGCATCTGATGTGGACATGTGACCTTGGACTCCATCTTTGTCAGTAACTTTCCATACACAGGGGCTATGGGCTTTGTTTGGGACAGTAACTTTCCATGCACATGGCAGAGGATATAAAAGACACGTGAGTCGGGTGACCATACATCCCACTTTGACTGGAACATTCCCTGTTTTAAGCCCTGTCCTGGCTGTCCAACTTTTTTGGCAAAAGTGGGTATTTGTCCCATTTGCTCTTGCTGCGCAGTGTCCCATTTCCCCTTTGGAAAATATGGTCACCCTACAACTGAGACATCTCCATTTTGCCTCATTCCTGCTCCAATTCTCTGGACTGTGGATTTACAACTAACAGGAGTATTTTGAACTATGGCCTGAGGACCTGTGTTCCCTCTAATCTGCATGGTCAGGCTGCCGCCCAGGAGGGATTCAAGTGCCATGCACTTGACTAGCAGAACCGCATACATCCGGCAGTGTATGTTCAGGTGCCCCTCCTCCCGCTGCTTTGCAGCCACATTGCTCCTGCAGCTGCTCCTGGGACTCTCCTGCTGGGTGTGCAGAGCAGGTGGGAGACGGTGCTGATGTCAGGGTGTCCCCCTCCCCCCGCCTCTGTCCCCATTTCCAAAGAGCAGGGGAGGGGGGACAGGGATTCTGAACGAGCCTTCCAGACGGGGAGTGAGTGCCTTAAAGGGACAGTGCACGGCGTCCCTCAGAAATTTCCCCAGTAGCTAGCTAGCTCGCTCACACACACACACACACACACACACACACACACACACACACACACACACACACACACACACACACACACACACACACACACACACACACACACACAGTCTCTGCGTCTCTCCTCCACACACACAGTCATTCACACTCACCTCCCAATACATAATTGTATTATTGTTTTTACTTCTTGGTACTTCCTGTAATTTTATTCTTTCAAAGTGTGTTATTTTAATTTCTGGACTGTTCTATGCCTTTATTTCTCTCTTACACTTAAATTTAATTCTTTGAGTAGTGAGTTCTAAAATGCCTAATCTGTCCTGGCTGGAGTAATTATCCCTATGGTAACTTTTTAGAAGCATACGTTGTATCTAGGTTTTTTGTTTCTACTGGTGGCGCACATCCGCACATTACTTTGGTGCACATAACAAAATTTATTCTGCACATGGATGGAAAAAATTAGAGGGAACATTGCTGAGGACCTTCCAAGCTTTTGGAAGTTACAAGAGAGACGTATGTAAACTAGCAGTCTAGTCCATCACTGTTATGATTGTGATCTATGAACACTGAAAATCACTTGAATGGTTAAAGAATCATATACATACAATAACTCTTCTTTTCTTTTCTTTGTTAGTTTACGAAGGATTGGCTGACAGCATGATATTTGGGTAAGATCTGAGATACATATTGACCTGAGGGTAAGTGTCTGATCCTTTAGGATTAGCGGAACATCACATATGGGTAAATTGGGTTTTCCATAACCTCTCACTATATTAAACCTGTTTTTCTGTATGGGAGCCAAGGGCTGGAATGTGTTTGGCTTCTGGTTAACCCGCGTGGTGCTGCAGAAGCCCCTTTGATTCTGGTATGGTGAATCTAATTATAGAATAAACAACCAGTTTTGGGGAATTGTCTGCCCTGATTCTTGAAATCTACCCTAAGCATGGCATTTTCAATGTGATCTATCCCCAGAACCTGGTCACACCCCCATGTCCCACAGGATATTACATTTAATTATATTATGGTCACTATTACTGAGTTATTCACTTCTTGGACCAGATGCTGTGCTTCATTTAGGACTAAATCTAGAATTGCCTCATCTCCTGTGGGTTGCATGACTAGTTGTTCCAAGGAGAGGTGATTAATGGTGACTAGCAACTTTATTTCTGCATCTCATCCTAAGGTGACAAATACCAAGTTACTATGGGGATAGTTGAAATCCTCCATTAATATTGAGTTTTCTATTTTTGTAACCTCTTTAATACCCGGAGCATTGCACAGTCACTATCATCATCATCGTAGTCAGGTGATGGATAATATATTCCTGCTACAATCCTCTTACTAGTCAGTCATGGAATTTCTATCCATAGAGATTCTATGGTACAGTTTGAGTCATTTAAGGTTTTTCTATATTTGACTGTATGCTTTCTTTCAGACTCCCTCACCATCATGGCTTAGTCTATCATTCTTATTTATGTATTTTATATCCCAGTATTACCATGTCCTGTTGATTATCATTGTTCTATCAAGTTTCTGTGATGCCTATTATATCAATATCATAATTTAATACCAGGCACTCAAGTTCACACTTCTTAGTATTTAGCCTTCTAGTATTTGTACACAAGCACTTATAAAATTTGTCGACTTTTCATTGTCTGCCTTCATGTGATATACTTAAATGGGACTCCTTCTCATTTGACTGTTTATCTTCAGTACTGTTTTTCTATCAGTACTTTATCAATATTTTCATTAATGAGTTGGATAAGGCACGGAAAGTCTGCTTATAAAATTTGCAGATGACACCAAATGCGGGGAGGGGTTTGCAAGCACTTTGGAGGACAGGATTTAAATTCATAATGATCTTGGAAAATTGGAGAGTTGGTCTGAGTTCAACAACATGAAATTCAATAAAGAGAAGTGAAAAATACTTCACTTAGGAAGGACAAATCAAATGCACACCTACAAAATGGGGAATAACTGGCAAGGCGGTAGTACCGCTGAAAAGGACCTGAGGGTTATTGTGGATCACAAATTGAATATGACCCAACAATGTGATGCAGTTGTCACAAAGGCTAAGATCATTCTGGGGTGTATTAACAGGAGTGTCATGTGTAAGACATGGGAGGCAATTGTCCTGCTCTACTTGGCACTGGTGAGGCCTCAGCTGGAGTACTGTGTCCAGTTCTGGGTGCCACACTTTAGGGAAGATGTGGACAAATTAGAGGGAGTCCAGAGGAGAGCAACAAACATGATAAAAGGTTTACAAAGCCTGGCTTATGAAAGATTAAAAAAACCTGAGCAAGTTTAATTTTGAGAAAAGAAGACTGAAGGGGGATCAGATAAGTCTTCAAATATGTTAAGGGCTATTACAAAGAGGAAGGTGGCCAACTGTTCTCCATGTCCACTGAAGTCAGGAGAAGAAGAAATGGACTTAGTCTGCAGCAAGGGGGATTTAGGTTAGATATTAGGAAACCCTTTCTAACTATAAGGGTAGTTAAGCTCTGAAATAAGCTTCCAGGAAAAGTTGTGGAATCCCCAAGTGATGAAGTGGGAATTTTCTGTAATATGTTTATGAAGTGTGTGTGTGCTTCAATTTCCCCTACACTGTGCATGGTTACTCAGTGTGGAGAAAAAGGCTAAGAGACAGGACAGGCTAAGAGACATAGGTTGGAATGTCACCTGGCTTTCTGACCCTGAATGGGTCATTAGAAATGACTGGCCAATGCCAACCCCATATTCATGGAGAATCCAAGAAGACGGTGACAAAACCAGTCTAGGATATTGACACCTAGCAACCAACAACCCAGAGGGAGGTGGATTTCCCCACCTCTCAGCAGAGAAGTGGGGCAACCCCCTGCCCCTCCCCAGCTCTAGAACAAAGGACTGGAGAGGTGTGAGGTGGGGAGTTTTAGAGTTGGAGGCTGGAAGATGTTGGGGCTCTCACTCAGAGGCGCTGACTTTCTAATTTCCTCAGGGGTGCTCGACCCCTGCTTTGCCCCAGGCCCTGACTCCACTCCATCCCTTTCTCCAAGGCTCCACCCCCACCCCGCCTCTTCCCACCCTGCCTTTTTCTGCCGCTGCTCCTCCCCTTCTCCCCCCAGCGCCTCCTGCATGCCACTGAACAGCTGATCATCAGCAGGCAGGAGGTGCTGGGAAGGAGGTGGAGGAGCTGATCAGCTCCACTATTTTTTTCCACGGGTGCTCCAGGCCCATGCCTAGGCTCTCACCTGGGAACTGACCAAGGAGATCAGACTGAGAGAGTGACAGAGCCTGATCATGGGGTTCACTACAGCTGGGCTGGACTCTGGGCTAACCATAATGGACGTGGGCTATGCTTTAACCTTCATTTCTCTGTGCTAACCTAAGGACTTCCAGTGCTGTGTTCCAGCTGACTAATAAACCCAACTCTTCTGAGTGTCACTGCAAATGCTTGGTGAGGTGCATTAATCCCTGAAGCATGTACAAGTCTTTATCAGGGAATCCATCTCAGTTGGACTCACTGACCAGAGTTTACGGTGTGAAGCATGAGAACTGGAGCCGCTGCAGTTTGCTTTAGGAGGTGGTGAAGCCTTGGCCTTCCCTGATGGAAGAGTGAGACCCCTGGGGAGTCTGGCGCACTGAAGAGGTTTCTCCAAGAGACTGTTTCAAACCTGGGGTCACAGCACCAGTCCTGTGGATGCAACACCCCATCATTGGAGGTTTTTAAGAACAGGTTGGGCAAACACCTGCCAGGGGTGGTCTAGATTTACTTGGTCCTGCCCCTGCACAGGGGACTGGACTTTGACTTCTCAAGGTCCCATCCAGCCCTATATTTGTATGATTCATTGACTCAGGGTGTGTGTAGGGGTGGAGAGGTCCAGACCAGCTCAGCTCTCCTCTTCATTAACCTTCAGCTTCTGTAAACAATTTGTAGTATCCAGAATGAAACTTCCCCGAAGTCTGAAATGGAGCCGAATAATAACAGTGCTTCCAAAGAAGCCTCCATAGCATGATGCTACTTGAAATGTCTTTGCTTTGTACTTTTCCATATTCTGAATACAAACAGTGTCTTACGTTCAAAAGTAAATATTTAGTGAAAACCCCACATGGGAGGATGGTTTCCTGCCAAATTCTAGCACTTCTTAGAAAACCAAAGTTAGATTTTTTTTCTGAGTAATAATGCAGCCTCAGCACATGGGCCAGTCTACATGCACAGTGTTTTCCTTACACAATCAAATGTGAAATTAATGACTAGTTCTATGCAAAAAGGAGCAAAGTATTCCCCGTACAAGTTTTCTTACCCAGAAAACACCATAATTCCAGGCAATGTCACAGAGACACAGTCTATCTAGGTACTTATTTGGACCTGTCACCAAAGCATGTGAGCTCTTGTAATCGTACATTAGGTTTTAACCTCCCATCCCCCTGGGAAGGGGAGAAGTACTACCCCAGTTTGATGGATGAGTAACTAGGTAGGGGAAGTCACTTGTCCAAGAGCACAGAACAACTCTTCAGCTGACCCAGATCACTGAAGGTCTAGTCTAGTCTAACCAACCTGATAGCTTTCTTTGACAGGGTAACAAGCCTTGCGGATAGTGGGGAAGCAGTAGGCGTGGTATATCTTTACTTTAGTAAAGCTTTTGATACTGTCTCGCGTCACCTTCTCATAAACAAACTAGGGAAATGCAACCTAGATGGAGCTACTATAAGGTGAGTGCAAAACTGGTTGCAAAACTGTTCCCAGAGAGTAGTTATCAGTGGTTCATACTATCAGTGATCAATCATGCTGGAAGGGGATAACGAGTGGGGTCCCACAGGGATCAGTTCTGGATCTGGTTCTGTTCAATATCTTCATCAATGATTTAGATAATTACATAGAAAGTACACTTATAAAATTTGCAGATGATACCAAGTTGGGAGGGGTTGCAAATGCTTTTAGAGGATAGGATTAAAATTCAAAATGATCTGGACAAACTGGAGAAATGATCTGAAGTAAATAGGATGAAATTCATTAAGGACAAATGCCAAGTACTCCAATTAGGAAGGAAGAATCAGTTGCACGCATACGAAATGGGAAATGACTGCCTAGGAAGGAGTACTGTGGAAAGGGATCTGGGGGTCATAGTGGATCATAATCTAAATATGAGTCAACATTGTAACACTGTTGCATAAAAAGCAAACATCATTTTAGGTATTAGCAGGAGTGTTGTAAGCAAGACATGAGAAATAATTCTTCTGCTCTACTCTACAGTGACTAGGCCTCAGCTGGAGTATTGTGTCCAGTTCTGGGCACCTTATTTCAGGAAAGATGTGCACAAATTGGAGAAAGTCCAGAGAAGAGCAACAAAAATGATTAAAGGTCTTGGAAGCATGACTTATGAGGGAACATTGAAAAAATTGAGTTTGTTTAGTCTGGAAAAGAGAAGACTGAGAGGGGATATAACAGTTTTCAAGTACATAAAAGATTGTTTACAAGGAGGAGGGAGAAATTGTTCTTCTTAACCTCTGAGACTAGGACAAGAAGCAATGGGCTTAAATTGCAGCAAGGGAGGTTTAGGTTGGACATCAGGAAAAACTTCCTAACTGTCAGGGTGGTTAAGCACTGGAATAAATTGCCTAGAGAGGTTGTGGAATCTGCATCATTGGAGAATTTTAAGAGCAGGTTGGACAAACTCCTGTCAGGGATGGTCTAGATAATACTTAGTCCTGCCATGAGTGCAAGGAACTGGACTAGATGATCTCTCAAGGTCCCTTCCAGTCCTATGACTCAGCAAGGTATGCAAGGGCATGTGACCAGGTCACATGACTCTGGACTCCATCTTGGGATGTTAGTATTTTCCCACAAACTGGTCTGGGAACTAAGTTTAAAATGAAGGGTTCCCACCATATGCTAATACTATGTAAGGCAGGGAGTGACATCTATTGTTCTTCACTCCCCACACAAGAGGACTCCTGGAAATACCTGAGGAACAAAGACTGAACTGGGGGAAGTGCTGGACCCAGGCTAAAGTGATTTCTAGCCTGTGTATGAAGACCTGGGGATCCTAAGCTGCAGAGCAAGTGCAGCTTGTATCTAGAGAATCTGCAGCCTGCTTGTATCATCAGTCAGGGTGGACTGTTAATTCAAATCCTAGCCTTCTAATACGTTAAACTTGGTTTGTGTTTTTATTTACTACATAATCTGCGTTGATCTGTTTGCTATCACTTAAAATCTATCTTTTTTAGTTAATAAACTTACTTTGTTTTAATCTAAACCAGTAAGTTTGGAATGAAGTGCTAAGGAATCTCAGCTTAAGGGGCAGGGGTTGCATTTTCTCTCCACATTGATGGGGAGGCAACTGGATAATAAATTCATAGTGGTCGGGGTTTTGACCAGGGCAGGACAGTACAGCTCTGGGGTCCTAGGCTGGAAAGCTGGCGGTTATTTTGACTGTAGCCTCTCTATTGTTGGTTCATACAATGGTTGGTCAAAGAGCCTGCATGTAACTACAGCTGGGTGAGTCCCTACCTGTGTGAATCCTGGTGGAAGTGTAGGACCTGGAGCAGGTCTGCAGCTTGTCACAGCAGTACAGTGTGAGGCACAGGGCTTAGTGGTACGCCAGTTCCAGGAGACACCCCAGGGGGAACCATCACACTGGGGATTTAAAAAGCCAGCTCCTAAGTGACCAGAGGAGTTAGCAAACGGGATTTTTGCAAGGGAGTTTAGAGAGGGAGAGTGAAAGCCAGATACATCCAACATTCTCTACACTTAGGCCAATAATGCCACCCCCCCAAAATAAAACCTGCAAGAATAAAATTAATGCAGGCAGAAGTCCAGCAGTGCAGGGGGGCTATCCAGTTCACTGCACTGAATGCAGCATGTAAAACTACCTGCCTTGTTGGCAGGTAGCATATGGGTGCATTCAGTGCAAGCAGCTCATGGCCCTCATAGACTGAGTATGAGCTCTGGAGACCATCGTGGCTGAACTTGAGGAGCTAAGTGAAACGTAGAGGTACAAAGATGGGACTTTCCAGGACAGAGTAGAGTGGTCCCACCCCCAGTGTGACAGCCTCTGTGCTGTTGAGGAGATCATCAAACTAGAGCGTAGGAAAATGATCCCATAGTTGGGACCCTCCTGGAACTGTAACTCCTCTTACACTGGGAGGGGACACTGTTATTAGGAAGAGATAGGTACAAGTAATGGGGGATTTGATTATTAGAAATATATCTTGCGGGGTTTGTGATGACCCGGAGAACTGCATGGCTAATTGACTGCCAGGTGTGAAGGTTGAGGATCTCTCGAGATATCTAGACAGACTCATGTAGTGCTGGGGAGAAGCCAGTGGTCATGGTGCATATGGGTACCAATGACAAACGGAAAGGTAGAAGAGAGGTCTTGGAGAACAAATTTAGGCTGCTAGGTAAGAGATTAAAATATAGGACCTCCATGATAACATTCTCTGAAATGTTTCTAGTTCCATGTGCAGGGCCCATTAGACAGGCAGAACAGCAAGGTCTTGATGTGTGGATGAGACGATAGTGCAGGGAGGAAGGTTTTAGGCTTATTAGGAATTGGGGAACCTTTTGGGAAAGGAGGAGTCTATACAGGAAGGATGGGCTCCACCTAAACCAAAATGGAACCAGATTGCTGGCATGTAAAATTAAAAAGGTTGTAGAGGAGTTTTTAAATTAAGGACTGGGGGAAATCCATGGTTTGGACAGAGACATTATGAAGGGAAGGTTTTATTAATTGGGATTCTCTATATCCTAGTAAAGAGGAGAGGATAGAAGTTGATAAAGCACAGGTAGAAGCTGAATAGAAAATGAAAAAGAATTCCATTGAATTACATCATATGAAGGCAGACAACTAAACAGTGACAAATTTTATAAGTGCTTGTATACAAATGCTAGAAGTCTAAATACTAAGGTGGGTGAACTTGAGTGCCTGGTATTAAATGAGGATATTGCTATAATAGGCATCACAGAAACTTGGTGGAATGATGATAATCAATGGGATACAGTAATGCTAGGATACAAAATATATTTACAAAATAAAATGACAGAGTAGGTCATGCTCAGAAGGGAGTGGCACTAAATATGAAAGAAAGCATAGTCAAATATAGCAAAAATCTTAAATGACTCAAACTCTATCATAGAATCTCTGTGGACAGAAATTCCATGCTTGAATAATAAGACTATAGCAGTAGGAAGATACTACTGACCAGAATGGTGATAATGATGGTGAAGTATCAGAGGGGTGGCCGTGTTAGTCTGGATCTGTAAAAGCAGCAGAGTCCTGTGGCACCTTATAGACTAACAGACGTATTGGAGCATGAGCTTTCATGGGTTAATACCCACTTTGTCAGATTTTGAAATGCTGAAGGATATTAGAGAAGCTACAAAAATAGAAAACTCAATAATAATGGGGGATTTCAACTATCCCCCTATTGACTGGGAATATGTCTCCTCAGGACAGGATGCAGAGATGAAACTTCTGGACAACATTATTGACTGCTTCTTGGAGCAGCTAGCCCTGGAACCCATAAGGGGAGAGGCAATTCCTGATTTTGTCCTAACTGGAGCATAGGATCTGGTCCAAGAAGTGAATACAGCTGAACTGCTCAGTAATAGCGACCACAATGTAATTAAATGTAACATCCTTGTGTTTGTGTGTGTAATACCAAAGTAGCCAATGACAGTAGCATTTAACTTCAAAAAGGGGAACTACACAAAACTGAAGCAGCTAGTTAAATGGAAATTAAAAGGAACAGTCACAAAAGCAAAATGCCTGCAAGCTGCTTGGAAACTTTAAAAAACACCATAATAGAGGCTCAAATTAAATGTGTACCCCAAATTAAAATAAAAAAAACAGTAAGAGGACCAAAAACATGCCATCATGGCTAAACCATAGAGTAAAAGAGGTGGTAAGAGGCAAAAAGGCCTTAAAAATTGGAAGTCAAATCCTACTGAGGAAAATAGAAATGAGCATAAACTCTGGCAAGTCAAGTGTAAAAATATAATTAGGAAGGCCAAAAAAGAATTTGAAGAGCAACTAGCAAAAGACACGAAAACTAACATCAATTTTTTTTAAAGTACATCAGAAACAAGAAGCCTGCCAAACAATTAGTGGGGTACCTGGACAATCAAGGTGCTGAAGGAGCACTCAGGGAGGAAAGTGCCCAGAAGCTAAATCAATTCTTTTAATTGATCTTCATAGCAGAGCATGTAAGGGGGTTTCCCACAACTAAGCCATTATTTTTAGGTGACAAATCTGAGGAACTGTCTCAGATAGAGGAGGTTTTGGAGCAAATCGATAAATTAAACAATAAGAAGTCACCAGGACCAGATGGTATTCACCCAAGAGTTCTGAAGGAACTTAGATATGAAATTACTCAGCTACTAACTATGGTATGTAATCTATCACTTAAATCAGGCTCTGTACCAAAGAGTGGAGGATAGCTAATGCAATGCCAATTTTTTTCAAGAGGCGATCCTGGCAATTATAGGCTGGTAAGCCTAACTTCAGTAACAGGCAAATTGGTTGAAACTGTAGTAAAGAACAGTTATCTGTTCTTTACTACACATAGGTGAACACGATTTGTTGGGAAGAGTCAACATGGCTTTTGTAAAGGGAAATCATGCCTCACCAATCTACTAGAATTATTTCAGGGTGCCAGCAAACATGTGGGCAATGGTGATCCAGTGGATATAGTGTACTTGGACTTTCAGAAAGCCTTTGACAAGATCCCTCAGAAACAGCTCTAAAGCAAAGTAAGCTGTCATGTGATAAAAGGGAAAGTCCTCTCATGGATCTGTAACTGGTTAAAAGACAGGAAACAAAGGATGGGAATAAATGGCTAGTTTTCAGAATGAAGAGAAGTAAATAGCAGGGTCCCCCACGGATCTGTACTGGGACCAGTGCAGTTCAACATATTCATAAATGATCTGGAAAAAGGGGTAAACAGTAAGGTGGCAAAGTTTAAAGATGATACTAAATTACTCAGGTAGTTAAGTCCAAAGCAGATTGCAAAGAGTTACAAAGGGATCTCACATAACTGGGCAACAAAATGGCAGGTGAAATTCAATGATGATAAATTTTAGGCAGAGTAATGCACATTGGAAAACATAATCCCAACTATACATACAAAAGGTAGGGGTCTAAATTAGCTGTTACCAATCAAGAAAGAGATCTAGGAGTCATTGTGGACAGTTCTCTAAAAACATATTCTTAATATGCAGTGGTGTTCAAAAAAGGTAACCGAATGTTAGGACTATTAGGAAAGGGATAGATAATAAGACAGTAAATATCATTTTTCCACTGTATAAATCCATGGTACGCCCACACCTTAAACACTGGATACAATTCTGGTCACCCCATCTCAAAAAAGATATATTAGAATTGGAAAAAGTACAGAGAAGGGCAACAAAAATGATTAGGGATATGGAAAATCTTCCATACAAGGAGAGATTAAAAAGACTGGGACTGGTCAGCCTGGAAAAGAGGGGACTAAGGGGGGATATAATAGACATCTATGAAATTATGAATGATGTGGAGAAATTAATGTTATTTACCCTTTCACAAAACACAAGAAGTAGGGGTCACCCAATGAAATGAATAGACAGCAGGTTTAAAACAAACAAAAGGCAGTACTTCTTCACACAACACACAGTCAACCTGTGGAACTCATTGCTGCGGAAGGCCAAAAGCATAAAAAAATTAGATAAATTCATGGAGGATAGGTCCACCCATGTCTATTAGCCAAGATGGTCAGGGATTCAACTCTATGCTCTGGATGTTCCTTTAGCCTCTGACTGACTGATCCATCCCTGTCATCCACTCCCAGCATCTATCAATAATTGCCCAGGTATTGGCCATGGCCAGAAAACAGGATACTAGGCTAGATGGACCATTGGTCTGATCCAGTATGGCCGTTCTTATATTCTTATGGCTATGGGTAATTGTTGCCTTTTTTGGAAACCTCTTTCTGCTTCTTACATGTGTATTTAATACTGCCAATGCTGCTGCTACAGGGCTCCCAACTGCAAGTTTACTTCTGTTAGTTGTGGCAGAGAAGGCCCCTTTGATACTTTGGTGAAGAGGAAAGTACAAGAGTAATCACTTGCTCTTTATCCACTGGCAGGGAGTACAGTGTTGTAACTACCTACTGTCTGCTTGGATGGTCCACAGCTGCACTAAGCAATAAGTATGGTGACAAAAAACTCGGGTTACCTATTGAGTCTATAATATCCTGAATATATCGCTGGGCTGCCAGCCATGTTCCTGAACTCACATCCCATTGCAGGCACTTAGCCCAGTGTGAGGTACCCAGACTACACCCAGTACAGTGCCTACTCAGAGAAATAGTAGGCAAGGTCCCCTGGAAAGACCAGTTAGGAAGAAAAGGAATTGAAGGGGGCTGGCAGTTCTTAAAAGATGTTATTCTAGAAGCTCAGCAGCACGTTATTCTGACACAGAGGAAAGATAAGAAGAGCCACAGGAGGCCAATGTGGCTGCACAAGTTGCTTTTTAGCTATCTACAAACCAAAAGGGATACACACAGGAAATGGATGGAAGGCCATGTCACCAAGGAAGTATACATAGGAATAGCACGAGTGTGTAGGGACAAAATCAGGAAAGCCACGGCAAAGAATGAGTTACAGCTGGCAAGGCATGTTAGAAGAAATAAGAAGGGGTTCTTCAAATATGTCAGGCAAATAGGAAGATTAAGGACAGTGTGGGCCTGCTGCTCAATGGAGAAGGTGAGCTGGTAATGGAAGATGATAGGAAGGCAGAGCTGCTCAATGCCTACTTTTCTTCAGTCTTCTCACAAAAGATAACGTGACTGGATGACTAACAAAGTTACCACAGAGAATAAAGGAGAAGGGATGCAGATCAGGACAAATAAAAAGCAAGTAAAAGATCGTCTGACCAATTTGAATGAATTCAACTCAACAGGGCTGGATGCTAGTCACCTGAGGGTAATGAAGGAATTAGCTGAAGAAATCTCAGAAACACTGGCAACAATATTTGGAAACTCATGGATGACAGGAGAGGTCCCAGAAGACTGGAGCAGGGCTAACGTGGTGTCCATCTTTAAAAAAGGGGGAAAAGGAGGACCTGGGGAAGTATAGACCAGTCAGCCTGACCTCGATACCTGGAAAGCTACTAGTGCAATATATAAAACATTCAATTTGAGAATACTGGGAGGATGAAGGGGTGTTCACTAGTAGCCAGCATGGATTTACCAAGAACAAATAATGCCAAACCAGCTTGATTTCTCTCTTTGACAGGGTAATTGGATTGGTGGCTAGGAGGAATGCGATGAACATAATATATCTGGATTTCAGCAAGGCTTTTGACACAGTCCCACATGACATTCAGATAGGTAAGCTGGAGAAACATGGGCTTGGTGGAAGTACCATTAAGTGGATACATAATTGGTTAAACATCTGTAAACAAAAGGCTTGTCTATATTACCCGCAGGATCGACGTGCAGCGATCGATCCAGCGGGGGTTGATTTATTGCATCTAGTGTAGTCTAGACACGATAAATCGACCACCGAGTGCTCTCCTGTTGACTCCTGTAGTCCACCAGAGCGAGAGGTGCAGGTGGAGTCAACAGGGGAGTGTCAGCAGTCAACTCACTGCAGTAAAGACATCACAGTGAGTAGATCTAAGTACGTCGACTTCAGCTATGTTATTCACATAGCTGAAGTTGCGTAACTTAGATTGATCCTCTCCCCTATAGTAGACCAGACCAAAGAGTAACTATTAATGGAATTAATTAACTATTAAGGGGAGGTCTCAAGTGGTGTTCCACAGGGATCTGTTCTGGGTCCGGTGTTGTTAAACATCTTTGTTAATGACCTGGATGTAGGACTAGAGAGATTACTGATAAAATTTGAAGATGACACCAAACAAATGGAGATTGCAACCCTTTGGAGGATAGGGCTAAAATTCAAAGGGGTCTTGAGAAATTGGAGAACTGGGCTATAGACAACAAAATGAAATTCAACAAAGACAAATATTAAGTGCTACACTTAGAGAAGGAAAACCAAATGCGCAAATACAGAATGGGGGATAACTGGCTTGGCAGCAGCACTGCTGAGAAGGAGCTGGGAGTTGTGGTGGATCACAACCTCAACATGAGTCAGCAATGCAATGCTGTTACAAAAAAAGCAAATGCAATTTTCGGTTGCAGTAACAGAGGCATAGCATGCAAGTCACGGGAGGTGACGGTACAGCTTTACTCGGCACTGGTTAGGCCTCAGATGGAGTACTGTGACCAATTTTAGTCACCAGTGCAAAGAAAGTATGTGGAGAAACTGGAAAAGATCCAGAAGTGAGTAACAGAGGTGATCAAAGGGATGGAATGGATGATATATGAGCAAAAGCTGAAATAACTGGGTATGTTTGGTTTGGAAAGAGGAGCTTAAGGGGGGGACATGATAGTGGTCTTCAGATAGTTTGAATGTTTAAATATTAAGTGGAACAGGGACTGGTTTCCCTTCCCTCCTCCGGGGAGAGTGCCCTCACCACCGGTCTTGAGTCACACTCTTGTGCTCCCTTTTGTATGGGTTAGGCATGCCCTGAGAGTGCTTACCAGATTGGGCCCCTTTGACGCAATGGGAATTCCTGTAATATTTGTATGAATCCTAAATGTGCCTCAGTTTCCCCTATATTTTGCATGGTTTCCCAGTGCGGGGAAAGGACTAAGTTTGCTCTCAGGGCAAGCTAGGAGAGATAGCTGTGAGTACTTCTCTTAGCTGTCTGAGCCTGAACAGGTCATTGAAAAGGATTGGCCAAGACTGACCCCATATCAACTGAAAATCTGAGAAGTCCATGGCAAACCCAGAACACTGACATCCAGCAACCAACGACCCAAAGGGAGATGGATTTCCCCGCCTCTCAGCAGGGAAGCTGAGCAAAGACCCCAGCTCAAGAAAAAAGGACATAAGAACATTAGACTGGCCATACTGGGTCAGACCAATGGTCCATCCAGCCCAGTATCCTTTCTTCTGACAGTAACCAGTGCCAGGTGCTTCAGAGGGAATGAACAGAACAGGCAATCATCAAGTGATGAAGGACTGGAAGGTGTGAGATGGGTGATAAAGGGTTGGCTTCCGGAAGGAGTCTGGACTCCCTCACCTGGGAAGTAAGGAGGACCAAATGAGAGAGAGAGAGAGACAGCGCTTGACCATGGGGTTCACAACAGTGTGGCTGGGCTCTGGGCTCACCGGAATGAACTATGGTGTAACTTAGTTCTGCCTCTCTGTGCTGACCCTAAGGACTTGCAGATTCTGCGGCCAGGTGACTAATAAAGATTAGCAAAGGACTAACAAAGGCTGCCTGTGTCGCTGTAATACTCACTGAGAGCCCTGCGCCCTGAAGGGGACAGCACAAGCCTCCCACTGGAATCTGGCTGGGGTAAGTTGCTGCAGGGAGCCATGGAGAGAGACGGGAATTGCTGGGGCTGACAGCCCAGTTCCAGAATCGTGGAGGCCACAGGCCTGCCCCTGTGGACAGTGTGGGTCCTTGGGGGCTGGCCCACTACAGGGGTCACTCCCTGGAGACTGGTTACAGGCCGGGCATAGGCCAGATCCTGTGACTCTGTTACAGCCCCACAGCCGAGACAGGCAGCGGAGAGCCTAGTTTGACAATGTACTGGGACCTAGGTGTGAGCGGGGGCTCCAAGCAGCTTGGCAGTGTCAGGACTTAGGCAGGTTTGCACATGTGCTCCAGCAGGAATGTAGGCACCTCATGGACTTTGCTGGCAGAAACGGAGGTGCCTCAGGAATGTGAGTGCCTACTCGATTAGGTGGCAGCTGAGAGGTGGGTTTTGAGGTTCTTAATGTTGCATAAATGTTGGGCCTTGCCACTAACATGGCAGTTAGGTGTGTCAATTGATTTGTGGATCCACTGGTTGTGGGCTGGGTCTAATCTCAGCTCGTTCAGTCGCTGAGTGGTGTCAGTGGACTCATGCCATGGTAAGGGCTGTTAAAAAGGCAGAATTATTTTCATGGGTCAATAGCAAAGTGAGACTGGATTGCCTGGTTTAATTACATGATCACACAGTATTTTTTCACAGGGAGTCAGATCTCCCATGGTTCCACACTTTGCCCCCTGAGGACGGCAGCTCAGTCCAACACCCAGTCACAGAGACACCACAGCCAGTCACCACAGAGTCAAGACCTCAGGACTTTCATCTCCCAGAGACCTTGTTTAGGAAGAGCAGACTGCTCAGACTCGAGGGGACAGCACCACCTGTCCGTATTCTGTTAGTATACATGAGAGCATCCACCACAACAGGTGTCACCAGGTGAACTTGTCAGACCTCTCTACACCTAGGTGTTGGAACTAGGGGTGCCGGGGGTGCTGCCATACTCTTGGCATGAAGAGGTTTCCATCATGCGTAGGGTTTACAATTTGGTTCAATGGCTCACAGCACCCCCCCACTATACAAATTGTTCCAGCCTCCCTGCCTCTGCAGAGGCTGAACATGTGTAGAGGACATTCTGCCCGTTAACCTGTGTCAGCCAGAACATACTCCAGAGTGACTGAGAGAAAAGCCTCCTTCCAAACAGCAGTGACAAACGCGTGAGAATCCTGGCACTGGTTTTCAGGGCAGGATAGCTCTCTTACACAGGCTGTGGTCAGAATCTGCACCATCCTGTATAGGAAGGTTTCATGTGATGCTGAGTAATGGTTAATCAGTGTGGCATCTTCCGGTAACTCCCTTACACAGACCACTAGAGGGCCTTTGGTGAGCCAGCCCAGCTCTTTCCTGGCCACCTGGCTTACAGGCTGCTTGGGAACAGGGTGAACCTAGAGACTGTTTATTTTGCAAAACAGGGTAAACCTAGAGACCGTTTATTTTGCTGCTGGCTCCAGGGTAACAGCTGAGATGCTCTTGGGGCCAGGCCTGTCTTCTGTGACATCAGACTGACAATGGAGCAGAATAAACCTGTTTGAAACCTGAAACCTGCAGTTGTATTTCCCTCCCCACAAACCCTTGTGGCTTTGGTCTGGTCTGATCATCTGCCAAGTTTGTTTCAAGCCCTAAGGCCAGATCTGAGTGCCAGGCATAGATAGCAGCCTCAAGGGGGAGATAGTCGCTGTGTTAGAGCTCTGATACACACCTCACCTCCAGCCAGCCACAGGGCATGAGCTGCTCACTGTAAGCGCAGAGGGATGGAAAAGCTCCTGATAAAAGGGAGCAGCAGTCAGCAGATAGACGTGTCAGTGCAGCAGTGGGCATGGCCTCACTGCCATTAGGAAAGGGACAGCAATTCTTTCCATGGTACTGCTCACTCCTGGATTTCCCTGGGCACCAGAGGCCAGACGGGGCAAGATCTGTGCCATGAGAAATCCCTGCCAGTTTGGGGCTGAGCTGACACCACCGATGTATTTTATTGGCTGGACGCAAAGTGGGTTTGGACATTGCACGGGCTGCTGCTGAGTTTAACTCGCCAACCGGAAGCATGGGGTGCTGAGGAGTGACTCTGCTTGAGATGCTCTTTCTTTTCCATCAGAAACAGATCCCCAAGGAAGCAAACAAAACTCCCATTGCCATCCATAGCTAGTAGCAATGAGCTCTGCAGACACTGTGCTTCCTCGGGCCCCCACTGCCCCTCAGAGAAGCTCTTGAGGTCATGGTTTGTAGAAATTCTGGTGGTGCCCAGAACCCGCCCCCCCACCTGCCTAAGGCTCTGGGAGGGAGTTTGGGTGGGGGAAGGAGGTCTGGGGTGCAGGTCTTGGGCTGGGGATTAGGGTGCAGGAGGAGTGGTTCTTTCACACTCGGGGTGCAAAGAGCCAGGTGGCTGCTTAGGCCCTCCTTGCCTGTCAGTGCTTTGACCTCTGTTTCACATCACTCATGAGTCCTGTTCCACACCTCCTCGCAAAGGCCAGAGGGACTGCTGTGGGGCCCTTCTGCAGAAGGAAGATTTTCAGAGCACCTCATGCTGTGAGGACATTAATCAGCCTCTCTACAGAGCAGGTGCACACAGCTGGCAAGCTCCTGAAACTTGGGGAGCGCTTTGGAGCTAAGCAGAGTAGGTGATGCATTGATGGAATTGCCCTTGTCTGGAAAGACGCTGCACTATCAAACAGACCCAGTGGTTACTGGTTTCTCTCTCACCATTTAGCTCTTCCATATCTTTCCCTGCCCTGCTGTTAAACAGGCCCAGCAGAAACCTATGGGCTAGAATGTCTGCCCCAGGAGCTCGCCTCACATCCCTGGCAGGAAGGGCAGCCCCCGATCCCTGCTAGTGCTCCCAGAGGTGCCACGTGCTGGAAGGCAGAGGGACAGAGTGAGATCAGGGCCCTGGTCCAACACCCACCTTTGCACAACAGTTAGTAGAGCTGGCTGGGCATGAAGAGGGCCAGGCATTGGCGGGCACTGTCTAACAGCCCTCCGGAGGCATTTTGGCTGTGGCAAGCAAAGACTGAGACTTTGGCTGCAGCAAGGCCCTTATGCATTCCTGCCAATGCACCAGGCAGTGCCCAGGGCACAATCTAGCCCTAAAGAAACTGAGGCCAGTTCCACTGACTGGCACAGCATGAGTCATGTACAGCAGGGGAAGGCGAGTGTAAACTGCTGGGAAATCAGAAGAGTAATGATTTGCACCCATTTCCCCCTGGTGTAAGAGACTCACATTCTGCTGCCGGACAGCATCCGCGGCTATCTCCAGATCCCCACCCACCTCCATGGCATGCTGGGATGCTGCACACAATGTCTGTCGAGAAAGCCCTCTCTCTGAAAGAACACATGGCTAGGAGTGGTCTCTGCCAGCCAGTCCTTCTGTTGCTGCAGCACACTTCCCAGGAGAGCTGCCCTCCATGGTGCTACCCCTGGGAATAGAGTGAAAAACAGGCCTGCGCCCAGCCAGAGGAGCAGGCTGCTGTGAACAGGGCTGTGCCCAAAGGTATCTGCATTGGACTGGTTCTACTTGGGAGCATTGGCTGGTTGGAGAGCCAGGGCTTGTGCCTTGCTCCCTGCTAATGTTCAGCCATCAACGCCCCTGATAGGGCCAGGCCTGGGGAGATTTTGTCAGTAGTGCCAGTCTCAGTGACTATTTTGGGTAGGTTGTAGCTCAGCAGTAGAGACTGTTCCCAGCCTGAGGCCCATCAGGAAAAGCACAGCCTGGCATGGAGCAGGGGCTGGGTACAACACTCCACCTTCTCCCAGAGCTCCTACATTTGCTCCCCATTCACAACTCAATACATTTAACCTTGTCAGTGCCACAATGCACACCCCCTCTCCCTTGCCTGCAATACACCCACTGCTGGAGAGGTTTAATTAGATCCATCAGCTAAACCAGTCAGGGTCAGGATGCGTGTTAAGATAAAACAAGACACAGACCAACATACGCTGAGTTTCCACAAGTCTGTTTTTAAATACTCTATAAAAACAGAAGGAACTCTCAGGAAACAATGTTGTGAATGAAGATAGGGTTTGACTGTAAACACATACACGGATTTAAACAACATTATTTGAAAATTAAACAGAAACACATGTTGTTTGAAAAACCTGGCAATTCCGAGTCAAGAGTCCACTAACAGCCTTAAGATGGACCTTGTCCCCCTGCCCATCTTCAAACTATCACCAGAACTTCCTTGCTCTCATTTCCCATACCTCATCTACTTTTTCTTTCCACCTAATATCAGCCATTCATCTTTGACACATTCACTCAGATATTCAGGGGGAATCACATCTTATCCACGTACAGTGCAGAGAAAACATCTTTCTCATCTGCTATTCCATTGTAAGCCGGAGGTCTCAACCTACTTCTTCAGCTTTTACATGCAGACTGGAACCTCTGCTGCATCTACTTCATCCAGCCAAACAAGCCTCATTGGCACCTTAGCCTGTCCACACCACACAACCTACCCAGTGTTAGCCTAGGGCACCATCAGTGCCCAGTCATGCTGAGATGTGTCTAGAACAGGGGTCGGCAACCTTTCAGCAGTGGTGTGCCGAGTCTTCATTTATTCACTCTAATTTAAGGTTTTGCGTGCCAGCAATACATTTTAACATTTTTAGAAGGTCTCTTTCTATGTCTATAATATATAACTAAACTATTGTTGTATGTAAAGTAAACAAGGTTTTTAAAATGTTTAAGAAGCTTCATTTAAAATTAAATTAAAATGCAGAGCCCCACCAGACTGGTCGCCAGGACCCAGGCAGTGTGAGTGCCACTGAAAATCAGCTTGCGTGCTGCCTTTGGCACGCGTGCCATAGGTTGCCTACCTCTGGTCTAGAATGTTATATACTAATTCCAAGTACTGTGGTACTATCAGTGTAGGACCTTTTATATCTGTTTCCTCATTGGTTGACCAGGGAAGGTGGAAACAAGTGGAGCCCTGCAGATCTGCAGATATCTGCTTTATGTCCACAGATATCCACAGCCGTGGACCATGTTTGCAGATCATGGATTGGATGTGGATGCAATCTGTGAAGGGCTCTAGAAACAAGTTCAGAGTTAAGGTTGTTTCACTCTGCATTTTCTGGCTATCAAAGTTTGTGCGCGGTGTGTGCTATGACTGAGTGCACCTGATTTGGTTTGGAGCAGCGGCTCTATCCATAGGAATGGTTTGTTCTGGGAAGAGTTAAATACATTCAGGGAGAAAGGTTCCTGCAACAGCCCCTTGTGCGTCCCAGTTGATTTAATGCGATCCCATTGATACTTGGAGCCTTCAGGACAGCCAGGCAAGCAAGAAGAATCATTGTTCCTGCAAAATTTGTCAGGATGACCTCAGGTTTGTGTATTTATCTTTGGCAAAATAGACAAAATAAACACACACACAAATCCTTGTCTCTTACTCCTAGGAAATGGGAGGAGAGAAAACCTTAGTGCCTGCAGCACATTGGAATTGCTGATGTGTAGATTATTCTGCATTTCAAACCACAGTTAAAGTTTCCCAAATCCCACTCGGAGCAGCTATTCACTGCATTATATGGTGACTGCTGCAGTCTCTGCACATGATGCAGCTGTGCTGAGCCCTTCCCCGCCACTGGTGGCAACTGGAAGAGTAGAAACTTGCCATGTATGTTCTGCGCACAGGGAGGATTACCAGGGACTGTCTAGAGAACCTGGCCGGGCAGAGACCATTTCCAACCAAACTCCTTTTCTTCCTGATTCCCACGGAAGCTACCAAAATGGAACCAAGTGACTAGTAGAGATGGGCTATCGATAGGTCAAAATGAGTCAAACAACTCTTAGGGCAACAGTTATGTCTGTATCATCAGATGCCGCCCCGCGATGTGCTGCGGAGATAAAAGAGGATTCTGGCACTAGGGTGCCAGCCAGGCAAGTAACATGTTTCCATTGCCCATTAACTCTCTGAGTGCCCGTTCTGCAGTTCAGTAACTCAGACCACATAGCGACGGGAAGAATCCACTTACTCCTGCCTTAGCCACATCAACATGGCACTGTTCAAACGACATATGTGAGCACGAGTCACAAGAATAGTTCATCCTTTCTAGGACCTGAGGGAATGATCACAGCCTAACACCTGCCACCTGCCTGCTTAGCACCGTTTCCAAGGCAACAGAAAGTCCTATTAGGGCCTGTGCCTTTTACACCTGTGCAAAGTGGGTGTGAGGCCCAACCCAGTCCGAGTACTCTACTCCCTGACACCAGCATTAGTATTTTACAGTTACTGCGCGCAGGCTTTGTGCAAATGTAAACAGCGCTCAGGCCTATAAACGACTTGTACCAAACTGAGATTGATCATTTCCGTCATTTATTCACTTTGTCTTCTTTATTGCATGTAATGTGGCAATTTAACTCAGGTCAACAGCCCTGGCTGTGGGATTCCTTGATTTCTGCCGACATTCAGCTTTCCCCCCCACCCAGTTTTAGTGATGTGTCAACAGCTAGGATTGGGATGCTGTTAATGCTGGCCCTGAGCTGCTCATGCACTCACCTGCACCATGGCTAGAAACGAACATCCACAAAGCTGGGATTTGGGGAAGATTTGCACTAAAATAATAAATAGGCAAAATGTTGTCAAATCGGCATCATATCTTTCAGCAGCCAAATAGCAGTTCTAGGAACAAAGGCCACAAACTGAAGAATGCCCCATAAATCAACTGCATTAAAATTGCTGAAAGGCATGGGAATGTATGGAAGTGAAGACCCATCAAGTTTACACTTAGTAAAGAATCATTTGGAAAATATGTTTTGAAATTCTGCTGTCAGCTCCATAATAAACCCCTCTTACAAATGACCCAGAAATGAGTCTTAAAAACAATAATGGTTCATTTGAAAAGAATGTGGTGACACAGAACACATCCCCATCCCCCTCTCTTCAGAAAGGTGGCAGTATTGCTTTGGAGTAGCTGCATGAATTGTTAGGAACTGAGACTTCCTTCAAATGAACAGCAATGTACCATAATATACCAACAAAATCTAAGGAACGACTTAATCTAATGCAATGTAAGATCCTAGTGATATGGAAACCACACCAAAGCCCTGGACCCAAGCTGTGTGTAACTCAGCCAGACTAGGACCCTTGTGTTTCCACACATACATTTGGATTTTTAACCAGCTGCCAACTTTGTATTTGCTAAGAAAACAAAGTTTAAATTGACCACCCAGCTATCTAAGAGATCCTGATAACACCACACATGTCTAGTATTGGTATCGGAAGCCTCTGATCTTGTTATTACCCGCAGCCTACACAAAGGCAAAACAAGAGTGGGTGATGGTCTGGAATGGGCTTTACAGCATTATATATGGTACGTGTGGACATAATTTGTCTGTATGTCCACATGTACAGTAGCACTATAGAGAGCTGTATGCCACTGAAGCTAACAGCAGATTGTCAAATATTTTTTTCTAGCATTCTGATCAATCAATTTACATTAATTAATGTCAGTTAAAAGAACGAGCAACACAAACACATACACCCCCCTTATTTATTATAAGTATAGAACATGAATAAAATCACAAGTGTCCAGCAGAGGGGCTGAGTCAGAAATGACCGTCCCATCGTTCACCTTCACTCACCTTCACTCATGCAGACTGTCCTCTGGAAAGCCCCTCATTGGGACTTCCACTAACTCACAAGAGGGGGACATGTTTTTAGTTGCAAACCCTCCGAAAATGGCACTCAGCTGGGTGGCTCTGGTTTTATTTCTCTGATGATGTCACTTTAAATATTTTGCATGTTCCATTTGTTATTTTTACTTCTAAAAATGACGCATTTCTGCAAATTCATTTTTATCCAATTAGTCACAACTTAATGGAACAAAGTCAACTGCCTGGATGTCAGAGTAAATGTCAGGCCTGTCTTCTCTGGGACTAGCATGTATATACAGGATAGCACCTGGAATATATGGAGGGGATTAGGCATGTCGTTTTTCACAGCAGCTCTTTTGGATTTCTGACCCAGTCCGTCACCATACGGCCCAGGCCAAGAGAACCGGGAACTGTAGCTTTACCAACATACACCACAAACATAAATTGAAAGCAATGAAAAAGCAGTTAAAAAGTAATAGAGAAGAAGGAAAATGCATTTCTTCATTTGCAGAATAGCCTCTGTGAGAGCAAAGCCATGACAGCTTTACGACTCCCTGATTATTTTACTTGCATGCGGCTTCCAAACATTTAATGAAAACCAGCGTATGGCTGAGGCTTGCAGGAGAGGAAAACTTTAGACGAAATTCTTGATGCTTAGCCCTACCTGATCTGAACTTGCTCCGAATCAGCAAAGAATGCTCAGAACCCAGCAGTGTCATGGTGACTCTCTGTGAACAGGTCCAGAAGCCCCCGCACTTAAAGCATGAACTGGCTCCAAGGAGACAAGCTGGCCACTGCTAGGGCCCCAGGATTCATCCAACCCTCCTGGGAGCCTCTGGGTGCTTTCAGAGCTGGGCTTGTAGAAAGCAGCAAGTGACTTGAAAAGATTTGGTCCCATCCAGCACTGCCTCTCCACAGAAACCAACTGCTCTCCCCTGTGCTGGGTTGAACTAATTAACTTTGAGCTAGCAGGACCCTCCTCCTGCTCAGAGTTTACTATCAGCAGCATCACTGGGTGTCCTGGCTGATGTCATAGTCTAGCAGGGAGCAGCGACTATCACTAAAGGGTCTTAGGAAAGACAGAAGTTTGATATCTGATCCTTATTACTACCAACAGGAACTTGGCCAATCAGGAGGCTCCTTCTCTCAGACAGCCGGCTTCAGAGCAGCTCTGAAATATCAACAGACCTAGAGCTTAACTCTTTCCAGCATGGGAGATGTAGCCACTGGGAATTCTGTGTGATGGGACTTAACTGCACAGAACCTAGAGCGGGGCTTAATAGCTGCAACTTGAAAATAATCTGGGCACTTTATTCTCTGATACTTAACAAGAACTTCAGGGCCATTACATGGGGCTCTCTCTGCTTCTGCAGGAAAGGGGACAGGATGAGATATTTATTCATTGGGCTTTTATGCTCTCTGATGTACAGAAGTTGCGACTCCTTCCATCTAAGGAGTCTAAATGTTCCTGTGGGGCATGTACTATTGCCAGCATACTGGCGTGCTCTCCCAGTCTGGTTCTGCAGGGGCTCCTTGTGATGTGCTGATGGAATGTGCTGTACAGTGGGTTTATGCAGGACTCACCAGGCGTTATCTCATTCTGATACCGATAAACCACAGATAAGTGGCGTTTTTTTGAGGAAACACAGTCTCCTGGTAACTGCATGGCCATCTTACCATCCAGGCCCAAAATGTTTGCTAAAATCAGTCATTCCATAGCTGGCGTATTTGTTGGTGCTGAATATTCAATACACAGAGGTTATTGCAGCTTAAAATCACCCTTTTGTTCAGGACAGACTAATGCAGTAATCACAGAGATGCGAGACACAGAACACAGAGACTGCCATGGAGCCATACTGATGTTTCCCCAACTCCCATCTATCCCATCTCAGAGCTGGTAGTACCTTTGCAAACACACAGGGAGGTGGATACAAATTCCTGCACAGCTTGTTCCATGGAAAAGATGACAGGCAGAAGTCACTACCAGGGTCTGGAAAGAGGGCTCCAGAATGAGACTTTTGAAGTGAAAAATTTGCCAAGAATGTCCCAGAATCAGAAGCTAGAGATGGGAGCCCTAGGCTCAAAGGAGCTTGTTCCTTATTGTACACCCTCTGATGCTTTGTCCCGTGGTGTTTCAGATGTCCAAGGCAACAGACCCCTGCCATCCCATCCCCGAGAGGCCATTCCCCAGCCTAACAATACTGCTCACTTCCTGATACGCTCCCAAAACTTCCCCCTCATTCCTCCTTGCCCTGAAGAATTCCTCTCTGCCTGTGGGACTTGTTTACGTGCTTCACAGAGCAGTACACTGTTATCACGTCCTCTGCTAGTGGCTAGGCTCCTAGCTAAACTACTCATGTTTGGCCAAACACAAGCTGTTGGGCTCAAAACAGGGGGACCTGAGTGAAATTCCCTGGCCAGTGGTAGGCAGGGGGTCAGACTAGATGATCTAATGGTCCCTTCTGGCCTTACACTCTATGTGTTGCTCTTTTAATGTTTCCTCCTCACCAGCCCCTTAGGTCTGTCAACTTCTTTGTTGCTCCTCTCTCAAGCTGCCTTGCTCAATTGCACTGTGATATTGCTGTGCCCAGAAGTGAATGGCGGCTGCACCAGAGCCATGCAGGGTGGAACTAGAATCCAGCTACTCCCAGATGGGACCTCTCAACATCTGCAGCCCAGTATTGCTCGGCCTGTCCCCCCTGCATCAGTATGTTGTAAATGCATATTTACTTTGTTGCCCCTGTTGCCCCTGTTGCCCCCGGCCTTCCTCATCTATGGCTTATGCGGCGCTTTCCCTGCTTCAGATTATTTCTCCCCAAATGCATTAACTGCATTTTCACATATCATTCTGTGTGGCTGAACCACTCTTCCCTCTGTGTCCCTTGGAGGACTCCTCTCTCTTCTCTTCAGTATTATCTGCAGGTTTCATTGATGTGCTGGTTACCTGCCTTTCCAGATCAGCTATGTGAGTCTCTGTGACAGCATATTACGGGCTGCGGGGCTGAGGGGCAGGGTCCCTGTGGCAATGCTTTATGGCTTGTGGGGCTGAGGGGCGGGGTCACTGTGATTGTGTTATGGCCTGTGGGCCTGAGGTAGGGTTGCCAACTTTCTAATTGCAGAAAACCAAACACCCCTGCTACACCCCTGCCCCTTCCCAAGGGCCTGCCCCCTGCCCTCTGCCCCATCCCTTCTCCAAGGTTCCGCCCCCCACTCACTCCATCCCTCCTCCCTCTGTCACTTGCTCTCCCCCACCCTCACGCATTCACTCATTTTCACCAGGCTGGGACAGAGGGTTGGGGTACGGGCTCTGGGGTCAGACCAGGGACAAGGGGCTTGGGGTGCAGGAGGAGGCTCCGGGTTTGGGGAGGTGGGGCTGAGGGGTTCAGAGTATGGGAGGGGGCTCAGGGCTGGGAAAGGGGGTTGGGGTGCAGGATGGAGTTTGGGGTGCGGGCTCTGGGCAGCGCTCACCTTAGATGGCTCCCTTCAAGAGGCAACATGTCCCTCTGGCCCCTAGCTGGAGGTGCGGCCAGGCGGCTATGCGGTGCGCGCTGCCTCCAACTTGAGGCGCTGCCCTTGCAACTCCTATTGGCTGTGGTTCCCAGCCAATGGGAGCTGCGGAGCCGTGCTGGAGCATGGTGTGGGCAGCACATGGAACCCCCATGGCAGTTTCTCTGCCTATGAGCCGAGGGACATTTTGCTGCTATTGGGGAGCCTTGCAGAACCAGGTAGAGAGCCTGCCAGCCCCACACCAACCGGATTTTTAACGGCCCGGTCAGCGGTGCTGACTAGAGCTGCCAGGGTCCCTTTTCGACTGGGTGTTCCGGTCAAAAACCAGACTCCTGGCAACCCTAGGCCCTGTGCCCCTCCCTTCACATTACTGCTGGGAGGAGGCTCATTCGTTTCCTGTTCCCCACATAATTCCCATCATTGTTCGTGCCAGGGGGCCTGAGGGAACGCTAGAGTAGACAAGTCCCCACCAGTCACTGGTCTCATAGAACATGGCTGAAGGCAAGTCTCAGCAGCACAGTGGGAAAATGCCAGCAGCCCCCAGAGCCTCATCTGCACTAGCACCCCACTGCCGCTCTTACCAGTGGGCTGCGGCAGGGGAGCAATTGTGGGGACTAGGCTCGCGCAGGTGAGGCCCAGTGAGACAATCCACATTTGCCTGGCAAAGCAAGAGCAGAGAGGGAAGCCAGGGTCCGCTGGTATGAGCTGCAGTGAAGTCCCTTGGCAGGGACTCTGTGAGCGTATGAAGCCATGTGAGGCAGGGAGAGAAGCAACGGGCCTGAAAGCAGGAGGGCTGGGCTGAGCCCAGGGCCAGTCATTAAGCAGCGAGGGAAATGCCCCAAAACAAAGGTCAGGAGCAGGATGGAGAAGGAAGGGGATCAGAAGCGGGCCAAGGTCCAGCACCCCAGTTCTGCAGGGGTGTCACTTTCAGCATGGGCGAGAGCTCTCAGGGGTCTGTAGTGGGCAATCTCTATGGTTGCAGTTGACAGAGCTGTGAAATAGAAGGGGTCCCTGCTCCTGCCAGGTGTCCCAGCCCTCTGCCGCCCATTCCCGGGGCAGCACGGTGCCTGTGGGGTGAGTACCTGAGTAATGAGCACATTGCTATGTGCTGTCCTACAGCCAGGTTGGCTCAGTGTTTTAATGGCCCCAATAAACCTGCTCCCACTCCTTCTCCCTGGCCTGCCAGGCTCAAGGGGAGATGCTGCTGCGCTGGGTCACACTGTGATCGACACGCCCTGGGCTTGGCTCAGTCTCGCTCATAAATCTCTGGAGACGGGGAAGGTTTCCTCGGGTCAGTTACAAAAGGTTCCGTTCAGAACTAAAATCCCGTAAACAGTGGTGATCAGAGGGAGTCAGTGAGAAACAGAGAGACGGTGGGATCCCATTGCCCTGGGCAAGTGCTGCACAAGGAGAAGTCAGCACCACAGCCCTGGAGAAATAGCCCCTTCACTGCTGGGCTTCGATGCCTAGGGCTTCTCTTCTGTGTTCAAAGACTCCAGAGGGTCCCCAGGAGCAGGGGATGTCTCAAAAGCCTCCTGGCCTGCTGCACCATAGAGCACCTCCTTGAAGCCTGCCAGCTCCCAGAAGCTCATGTAAACAAGCCCCTCCCAGTGCTCATCAGCTCCTGCTCTCCCCAGTGCTGGGGCGTAATGGTTTCCATTAGTAAATCCAGAATATGGCACAGCTCAGCCCATGACAGGAGGGCCTGGGGAAGGGAGGATGGGGCGGGAGTGCCGATCCATGAGGGAATGGCCAAAAGCTGCAGAGGTTGGCCTCTACCTTGCCCTGGACAACCCAGTGGATCAGTGGCCTTGTACCTCAGTGAGTCTCCCTCACACCTCCCTGACCCTCTGTGAACCACTGATTCCTCTTGGCCTTCCTTGCCTCCCAGTATGGGCGGAGAGCACCTGCCACCATTGGTGCTTCTTCAGTGATGTATGTTCCCTGTCCCTGCCCCACTCCGGGCCGGCAGCGCTGGTTCAGCGCTGTTGCTGGGATGGTGCAGGGGAATCAGGCTGTGTCACCAATGGAAAACCCCACAGCAAGTACCCCGCCCTGCCAAGGCCCAGCTGTGGGGCAGGATGGGTGTCAGAGGCCCAACTGGAGAGACACAAAGTGCAGGAGCTTCTGGGGTTCTGAGATCCTGAGTCAGGTACCCTCCCTCCCCCAAGGTTCAGGAACTCCCCTCTGCCAAGAGGATCAGGCACTGTCCCTTCAAACAAGTCAGGTCCCCTCACCCCAGTATCAGCATCAGGACCAGGACATGGGCAGTGTGATCTAGTGGTTGGAGCAGAAATTGGGAGCCAGGCCAAGTCAGATACCAGGAGGTCAGAGTCAGACAGTAGGAGCAGGTAGCACAAGGGAAGCCATCCCAAGCAGGGAAGACCCAGCTGCATGGACAACTTCCTATGATGGGTTTAAATAGAAGCCGGGAATCAATCAGGACCCCCCCCAGAGTTCTGCCAGTCGGATCCCACGACTGGCATCTGCTGTCGGAGTTCAGCTCTTAGCAGGTCGCTGGGTCGCAGTTTGGAAGTTACTAGTTCCTAAGCACCCTGTGCACCAGGCTTTGAGACCCATGGCCTCTGAGAGTCAGGCATTGCCTCCCTTGCTGCAGGGGGGGAACTCACATGAGTGATGTACTCCAGACAGATAGAAACCTCATGGGGCAGAAGGATTTACGGTTATCCCATGCAACTGCTGGGAATTTCATCCCACAAATGGGAATGGAGGCAGAGTCCCCTCATCCATTCTGCCACACTGCCTTTTGTCATTGCATTGATGGATATGCTGGCAGGGAAGGGGCCGGTGCTGGGGTTGCTGGCAGGGCGGGGGCTGGCGCAGGGGTTGATGGCTGGGCAGGGGCTGGCGCAGGGATTGTATCACAGCAGGGTTTTAGAGGCCCAGTCAGGATCCTCAGTGTGCTTGGTGCTGTGCACACAGAATATAGAATGACCCCTGCCTTGCAGAGTTTACAATCAAAAAGGGCAAAGGGCAAAGGGCAGGAGGGGAAGGAACTCACCCTGCAAGGTGGGAGGGTCCCAGAGCTCAGACTGTTGCCTGAGCCCAGAAGTCTACACTGCAATGAAACAGCCCTGCAGCCTGAGCCCTGTGAGCCTGAGTCAGCCGGCACGGGCCAGCCACGGGTGTCTAATTGCAGTGTAGACATACCCAACAAGGACAAAAGACTTTGTTGTTTACTCTCACCGCATGAGGATGAGTCTTGCAAGTGGATTCCTCCCATCAGCTGAGTTTGCAACCCAAAACAGAAGGGGTGTGTGACGTAGCACCCCATAATGCTTTATGAAAATATGCTTATGAATGTAAATATGACATAACTGGAATACGTTTTATGCTACATATGCCAGGTAACATATCTCTGCAAAGGTTATGATCTACTGAATATATTCATCCTATTTGCATGCATGTATCATTTTTGTATTGGAAGTTATGAATATTGGCTGTGTACTTGTTTGATTTTAAGTAGCCTTAGTAAGCTATTTGGTCAGCTTCTTTAGAAAGGAATTTGCAAGTTAAGTGCCCAGTCAAGAAACACTTAACGGACAATGGATCTTGGAAGACTCCAATCCACATAAGAAGTCTACCTGAGGATGTTCAAGGTAGCATGTGAACAATGGCTGCCACCTGTAAATTTCTGAGTCATGCATGGACATGTGACTTGCCCATGTGACTCCAAAACTCCATCTTGGATTTTGGATAGGAGAGGGGAGGGAGTCGCCACCCACAAGAGAAAGTTTATTTAAGCCCCTGGGGCACCCCTCCATTTTGTCTTCAGCTGGTTCAAGAGATAGCCTCTCCACCCCCAAAAGATACTTGAAAGAAACTGGAATGAAGGTCAGTAACCACAGGGGTGTGAGTGATCGCAAGATCCAGACTGGAAGGAGGCTAGTCTGTAAAAGAGGCTTATTGGAACATCTCTGAGGGTGAGATTTTATCTGTATTCAGCTTCTTACTGTATTAGGTTTAGACTTGCATGTTTTATTTTATTTTGCTTGGTAATTCACTTTGTTCTGTCTGTTATTACCTGGAACCATTGAAATCCTACTTTTTATATTTAATAAGATCACTTTTTACTCATCAATTAACCCAGAGTATGTATTAATACCCGGGGGGAGGCAAACAGCTGTGCATATCTCTCTATCGGTGTTATAGAGGGTGAACAATTTATGAGTTTACCCTATATAAGCTTTATACAGGGTAAAACAGGATTTATTTGGGGTTTGGACCCCATTGGGAGCTGGGCATATGAGTGCTGGAGACAGGAACACTTCTTAAGCTGTTTTCAGTTTAGCCTGCAGCTTTTGTGGGATGTTGTTCAGACCTGGGTCTGGGTTCGTAGCAGGCAAGCATGTCTGGCTCAAACCAAGCAGGGCACTGAAATCCTAAGCTGGCAGGGAAAACAGACTCAGAGATAGTCAAAGCACATCAGGTGGCAGTTCCCAAGGGGGTTTCTGTGATCCAACCCATCACAGGGGGAAGGGAATAAAAACCCCTAACAAGGACCAACTGTATCTTTATGTTGTTTGGACTTTGGATGGGGGCCGGTTTTCTAGGCATAAGCAAGGGATCCCCAGCTGCTTAGCCTGGGTTAGCCCTAAAGGACATAGGGCTCTTGCTTAATATGGAAGCTTCTATTACCTTTTGAACTTTAAGATTGTAACTCATTTGTGGGTAAATTTACCTGCTTTAACCTTGTAAATAACTCTCTTGGTTCCTTTTCCTATGAATTAATCTGTATATAGTTTATTATAGGATTGGTTACAAGTGTTGTCTCTGGAGTGAGATTTAAGGTGCAATTGACCTGGGGAAAGTGACTGGTTCTTTGGGACTGGCAGTAACCTGAATGTTGCTGTGATCCTTGCTGTTAGGGGCCATCTATCGCAAAGGCATCTCAAATGAGTGGCGAGACAGATCAGAGTACCAAGGGGATGGTCTGTGTCGCCATGTTAAGGGTGTTATAGTGCCTGAGGGGTTACACTTGAAAACTGGTTGGTGAACTCTAAGTGTAGAACTCACAACCAATTTGGAGTTTGTGCCCTGTCTCTTACCAGTATGGCCTGAGAGTGGTATCCATGCTCTGGAGCCACTGCAGGACAGCTTGACAGCTGGCAGGGCAGGGGCTGGAGCAGGGGTTGTCAGCATGGCAGGGCTGGCACTTTTCATGCTTTCCAAAGGTGATTCCTTAGGTAGTTCATATTATTTGTATCACAGCAGAGCCTAGAGGCCCAGTCAGGATCCTCATTGTGCTTGGTGCTGTGCACGCAGAGTGTAAGCTGACCCCTCCCAAGCAGCAGCCTGCCTGTCCCCCAGCAAGCAAGGGGAGCTTGCCCTGCTATAGAGTCTCCTTCTCCCTGCATGGCTTGACGGGGCCTCCTGCGTGAGATCCGAGTGCTGCTGTTAGATCAGGGCCATTCCCAGTGCATGTATCAATGGTCTATTTTGACTGTAAGGGAAATTGGGCCAAGGGCACGAGGGGAAGGGACTCACCCAGGAGGGCAGAAGCAGAACCAGGCATGGAACCCAGGGGTCCTGATGTCTAGGCCTGTGCCCTATCCACACCATTACTGCCTCTGTGTAGTAGCACGGCCTAACGAATGACCATTAACCTCCCATGGTGGGTGATCAGCGATGCCCTGAACTTCTCTGCAGAAGTCATTGGGCCTGTCAGTAAACATGCACACATACGTGTACGGCACACCGACATGTCTGTACACGTGCCCATGTGCATGGACACCCCTGCCCACGTATAATATGCACCCCTCCCACACATGCACACATGCCCCCCCCCAGTGAGCAGTGGGTGCTGTTCGGTGTGAACTACACGCCCCTGGAATTGGCCCTGGCCTGGCCTGGGCTTAGAGAGGCTGTGTTGCAAGCTGCAGCAGTGCTTACTCAGGCTGGCCCCTGGCCCCTAGAGCTGCGGTGAGCAGGCTTGCTTGAGCCAGCTGTCTGTGAGTGATCTCAGGCCCTGGCACCCAGGGCAGGCTGCGTTCTGAACTGGCACAGATAGGGCAAGCATGGGGCAAGCTACATGATCTCAATTGTTCTGCTTTCCTTTGTTCCTGGCTGGTTGAGCTGACCCCTTGTGCAGGAGGGCCACTCCCTGTGCTGTCATGAGCTGAACTCTGCTCCTGCTAGGAAGTACAAAACAGCCATGGCTCATGGTCACTGGCTGTGGCAAGCAGCAGCCTAGTAAGCAAGAGGAGCTCGCCCTGCTACAGAGCTTTTCACTTGCCGTATGGCTACTTCAGGAGGGCCCCCTGCCTGAGATCTGAGTGCTGCTGTTAAACCAGGGCCATTCTCAGTCTATGTATCCCTGCCACAAGCAAATCCAGTGTCCCTGGCAGCACCTGCCCCTTCCTTCACTTTTGATGCCCTGGCAGCTGAGCCAACACCATTGCTGAGTAACCTGTGGCCACAAGAGGGAGCTCAGTAGTGTGAAAGGCTGCATAGTCTAATGGAATAAGCATGGCACTGAGGTAAGGGACTGATCCCAGCTCCAACATGGACACCTGCAGTGGTCACAATCAGGTCACTTAATCTCTGTGCTTCAGTTTCCCCATCCATAAAATGGGGCTAAAGAATACCTATTTTCCAGGGGGTGTCTGGGACAAGTGAGTAGGGGACATTTGCAAGGTTCTAAACTCACCGAATGCTCACAGGCCCCTTTAGGGTCAGCACGTGTAGCAGCCCCTAAGTCCCTGCTCATTTGGACAATTTGGACCCACAGTGGGGCTCCACTCCTCCTGCAGCAGGTGGGGTGCCCCCCAACACAGACATATGCCACACAATGATTCAGTTCAGTTTGGGGTGTTCACCAGGAAACATCTCACTAACCCTCCCCAAACCCTAAGACTGACCTCTGCCCTGCACAGGGGAACAGGATTCACTTACAGTCCAGAGGGGCAGCTCAACATTGTTTTGCAGGCCCACTCAAAAACACTAAAGCTGGTTTGGGGAGAAAACAAATCATCAGTGTGGCTCTGACAAGCAGGAGCTGGCAAGGACACTATGCAGTTTTGCTGAAATGGTACAGGCTGCACCTTCAGCCCCACTGGAAAACGGTAGTAAGCTGTACTCGGCATTTTCTTGTCAGTGCCATTCCTGCAGAATAGAGCTTATTGAAAATTTAAATTGATCAAGAACTCTGTGAGGTGCTCAGGGTCTATAATGATTGTTAGTGTCTCACCAACAGATTAGACGTAGTTGACCGTGTCAATAAAGGAACAAAGCAGAACGGGGTGATATAATTTGATCAGACTTTCAACAGGCCTTTGGCAAGATCTTGAACAAAAGGCTTGTAAAAAAAAAAACCTAAGTAGTCCTGGGTGAGAGGCAAAGCATTGTCATGGATCAAAAACTGGCAAAAAGCCCAGACAGAAGAGTAGGAATGAACGGTCAAGCTTCAGCATGGTCCAAGGTTAACTGCAGGGGCTTCAAGGTTATTAGTTCAACCTTTTTTTTCATTTGTGAACTCCTAAAACATTTTGAATGGAGGTGCAGATGCCTTTGGAAATCTTAGACACAGTCTGCAGACCCCCAGGGGTCTGCGAACCACAAGTTGAAAACCAGTGTTAGTCATATCCTGACAGAACTGTCAGGAATTCCAGAGGGACGTGACCAAGCTAGGTGCATGGCCAACACAATAGCAGATGAAGTTCAGTCAATGATGATAAATTCCTGGATTCCGGTAGCTATAGAAGATGAACTGGCAAAAGTACGAGATGCTGATGGGGTCATGTGCAAAATTCAAAAATGTCCCTCAGAAATGCTCTGAGCTGCCTGAGTTTGAGTCACTGCAGATGTTTACACAAGTTTAATAGCTTGAGGCAGCTATGCATTTAATATGCTTAAACTAAAGTTCCTCTAGTTTTCAGAGTGGAGATAGTGTTGTCGACTCACATTAATACAGACTAAGGGGTGACCAGAAGGGACAAGTTAATGTTGAATGTTTGGGGGGGACATGCACAATGCTCTGCAGGCCAGCCAAGAATTGATCAGGCCTTAGGGGCCCTCCGTCTGATAAGGGGGTCATTTAACAAGAGATCTTGGGGCATCAAGACCTGCCGCCAGGTTCTCTCAGAAATAGTTGCTAACCCCCCTCAGGTGCCATTTGGCTGGGTTAGCACAACTCTGTACATACTAGAGCTGCCAGATAATTGATAGCCAGTGTGCTGTTCCATGTAGTTAGTGTCTTTTTCTGTTCACAAATTGGCTCCAAGCAGCTCAAGATTTTTCCTGGTGTATTTGTTGTTCAAAATAGTTTATTCAGAAGTTGTTTCTACCAGTAAGTCTCATCTGTGGATTATTAATGAGCAGCTCCCTGGGAGTGTGCCAGATGTTAGCTTGTAATTGGACACATACAGCAGGTCACATAGATGAACACACATCAGAAATGGTCTGGTTATTACGTAGTCAGTTCCCTTGTGCGAGCTAGAGTCATTTGAGGGTTGCTCTAATTCACACTTGCATCCAGTAGGGCATTCTACTGTGGGGCTCTTTCTCCTGTTGTAGCTATTTCGCTTTGTATAAATAATTATGTTATCCCTGGAGCAGGGATTTGAGTCTCCCACATCCCCAGGGTGTGCCCCAGACACCAGGCTATAGAGTCATTGTTACCCTCTCTTTCTCTGACCCAATGACTATTAAAATTTTATGTACAGTAGAATACCTTTGTGACGGGCCCCCCCATAAAGCTTTATGTAATATGCTTATGAATGTATATATGACATAACTAGAATATGTTTTATGCTACACACGCCATGTAATATATCTATGTAAAGGTTATGATCTACTGAATACATTCCTCCTATTTGTATGCATGTACCATTTTTGATGTGAAGTTCGGAATATTAGCTGTATACCTGCTTGATTTCTATTGAGAAAGGAATGTGCAAATTAAATGCCCAATCAAGAACCACTTAAGCCAACAATGAACTCGAAGACACCAGTCCACATTGGGGCTGTCCCAGGAATGTGGCTTGGCTGGTAAGAAACTCAGTCATGCATGGACATGTGACTTGCCCATGTGACTCCAAAACTCCATTTTGGAGCTCGATTTTGCATAGGAGAGAGGAGGGGGTCTCCACCCACAAGAGAAAGTCTATTTAAACCCCTGGGAGGCCCCTCCATTTTGTCTTCAGCTGGCTAAAGAGAGAGCTTCTCCACCCCCAAGGATACCTGAAAGGAACTCGAACAAAGGACAGTAACTACAGGGGGTGTGAGTGATCGCTGGACCCAGACTAGAAGGAGACTACTCTGTAAAAGGAAGCTTACTGGGTGAGGTTTTTTTCTGTATTCAGTTTCTTAGACATAGACTTGCGTGTTCTATTTTATTTTGCTTGGTAATTCACTTTGTTCTGTCTGTTACTACTTGGAACCACTTTAATCCTACTTTCTGTATTTAATAAAATAACTTTTTACTTATTAATTAACCCAGGGTATGTATTAATACCTGGGGAGGGGCAAACAGCTGTGCATCTCTCTCTATCGGTGTTATAGAGGGTGAACAGTTTATGAGTTTATCCTGTATAAGCTTTATACAGGGTAAAATGGATTTATTTGGGGTTTGGACCTCATTGAGAGTTGGACATCTGAATGTTTAAGACAGGAACACTTCTGTAAATTGCTTTCAGTTAAGCCTACAGCTGTTAGGGGATGTGGTTCAGACCTGGGTCTGGGTTTGCAGCAGGCTAGTGGGTCTGGCTCAAACCGGGCAGGGTACTGAAGTCATAAACTGCCAGGGCAGGAAACCAGGGGCAGAACTGGTCTTGGCTCATCAGTTGGCAAACCCCAAGGGGGTTTCTGTGATTCAACCCATCACAGCCTTCACCAGGAGAGAGTGACAGAGCCCTGCCACACAACATCCCATAGCTTGTGCTCTCCTGGGAGAAGGGTGACCGTCCCTTCTCCACATCAAATAGTGGAATTGAACCTGCATCTGCCCACCTCCTGGTTGAGTGCCCCAGCCACCGGGCTAAAGCCTATGCAGAGGAGGAAGTCTTCTCCTCTGGCCATTTCATGGATGGAGCCCTTTACAAATGCCAGGAACCAAATGTTTCAGGCACAACCAGATGTTTGTTCACCACAAAATTCCCTTTGTTGGTTTGCTGACATTTTCAGTGTGTTTCAGTTTTATCTGAACTGATTTTTTTTTTCAATTGCTCAGGACTGCCAGCAAACTGAAAACTCGGTTATTCACCCAGATCTACTGACCACTTGAAGTTTCCCCCAGTATTAACTAGGAACTAAAATATTGGAGATAAGTTTAAAAACATTGGAACAGGTACAGATAAGGGCTACTAGGATGATCCGAGGAATGGAAAACCTGTCTTATGAAAGGAGACTCAAAGAGCTTGGCTTGTTTAGCCTAACCAAAAGAAGGCTGAGGGGGGATATGATTGCTCTTTATAAATATATCAGCGGGATAAATATCAGGGAGGGAGAGGAATTATTTAAGCTTAGTACCAATGTGGATACAAGAACAAATGGATATAAACTGGACACTAGGAAGTTTAGACTTGAAATTAGATGAAGGTTTCTAACCATTAGAGGAGTGAAGTTCTGGAACAGCCTTCGAAGGGGAGTAGTGGGGGCAAAAGACATATCTGGCTTCAAGACTAAGCTTGATAAGTTTATGGAGGGGATAGTATGATGGGATAGCCTAATTTTGGCAATTAATTGATCTTTGATTATTAGCAGGTAAATATGCCCAATGGTCTGTGATGGGATGTTAGATGGGGTGGGATCTGAGTTACTACAGAGAATTCTTTCCTGGGTGCTGGCTGGTGAGTCTTTACTCACATGCTCAGGGTTTAACTGATTGCCATATTTGGGGTCGGGAAGGAATTTTCCTCCAGGGAAGATTGGCAGAGGCCTTGGTGGTTTTTTGCCTTCCTCTGCAGCATGGGGCACGGGTCACTTGCTGGAGGATTCTCTGCACCTTGAGGTCTTCAAACCACAATTTGAGGACTTCAGTAGCTCAGACATAGGTTAGGGGTTTGTTACAGGAGTGGGTGGGTGAGATTCTGTGGCCTGCATTGTGCGGGAGGTCAGACTAGATGACCATAATGGTCCCTTCTGACCTTAAGTCTATGAGTCCTGTGTACAAGCAGTGATGGGATGGGTTCATACCGGGCACAGCAAAGGGCAGTTAATTAATGAGGGAGAAAGCCAGTTCAATAGAAAGGAAATAACAGGGCATGCTACTTCCTGTTAATAGCATCTAAGCTTGGAGAATGCTTGTGCATCCACTGCTGGGGACGGGCAGTGCGGGCAGAGCAGAGCAGAGTCTAGCCAGGGAAGGTGCAAACTCTCCAGCCCTCTCACGAGGCCTGCACCCTTCAATACACACATGCATGCATCCTGCCTCCAGCAATATCCACCCTTGGGGAAGGTTGCCAAGGTTTGTGCCTGAGTCTTGCTGGCTGTTGCTCCTCTCTGTCTGTTGGGGAAGGGGGTGTAACAGTTGTTAGACACACAATGGAGCAGGTAAGAGGCTGCGTGGTATTTCTGGCCCTGTTTCTAGACATGGATGAGGATTCCAGAAGTCTAGTACCCTGCCCCATGGCACTGATTCCCGCATATGCTGTTACAGCCCTCTGCTCCCCACCCCAAGGGAGACAGCAAACCCAACCACCGCAAGCCAGCAGCAGGTGAGAGAGCTATCCTACCTCTGGAGCATCGCTTCTGAATCTCACTGACTCTGCTCACATGGCCATGGCTTGGTCTCAGATCGACTCCTCCTGCTGTGACTCGTGAGCTGCCAAGCTGCATCCAGCAGCTAGAGCCTGTGTTAGTGACTGACTCCTGGTGCCTGGATGTGATTGTTACTCATGCCTGCTGCATTCTGGATGTCCCCATGGAACAGAGAATGGTGTCCTCTGGGAACCTGTAACAGACCATGAGCCAGGGGTCTGGGACTGGGATCACAAACCCAATACAGACACTGAGCTGGAGACATGGGGCTCAGGTGGCATTCAGCGATTCTTGGGGCAGAAGGGCCCATTGTGATTATCTAGCCTGGCCCCTGCATGACATGGCCAGAGCGCTGATGTGATTCATGTTTGAACAACGTGTGCCTTGTAGGATAACATCCGGTCCTGACTTTAAAATCGCCAGCGATGTAGAGTGCATCGAGCCTCTGGCAAGTGGTTCCAATGGCTAACTGCATGTTAATAAAACATGTTAACAGGAACAAGTAGCAGCCAATGTGGAAAGACTCCAGGTTATTTCATAGATGGGGATAAGGCATTAACAGAATTTATGGACCATTCTTCTGAATTAAAGAATGAGATCACTGCTATAGAATTCTATAGGATGGTTCCAGAATCTATGGAAAAGGTCTTGTGCTCCATTAAATACTATAGGCTTATAGACTCACTTTTATAGAACCTGTTAGTTCCCTCCCTCTTCAGTCCCATAGAAGGATTAATTGAGTGTATCTTAGAGAGAGAATACAGAGCTGTCCCTCCCCCATGCTGAGAAATAACAAGTGCCCACACAGCCATCCTATGTCGGGAGCAGGCATCCCATCATAGAGCACGATGACCAGACATCCGCTAAGTAATTTATGTTCTCGGCTCCATGCCTGTGGACAAGTAAATTCTTTGGTGTTTCACAATACTCGCCTGACAAGGTCATCCTGCACTTCTAGATGCGCAGGCCTGAGTTCTTCCTGGACATGCATGGCACAGGGGTTGCTCCTCCACAAGCGCACTCACCACACTCCAAGAGGGGCAGTTTTTCACATTATTACTATTCTGAGGAAGGCAAAACAGACCAGCGGAGGTGACACAGGCTGCATGAAACAGCAATTCAGCACACTTCCCATTCCTTCACTTCCACTACTGCTGGAGGCTCTGAAGCCTTAAATTCCAGAATAAACTTAGTGATTGTCAAGTACAATTGTGAACTAACAACTCACACCCCAGAGCCACAATGAGAGCAGTTCTGTTGTCACCTGCAGCTGTGGGAAACAGGCCCTAGAGGTGCAGCTCAGCACTGTGGGATCCCTCCTGGGCCTCTGAAAGGGTCTGGAGGTGACACCACGTGTGTGGTGCCATCACCAAAGGTAGAAATGCAGGGCTGTGGAGGACACACCCTGCTCTGGGCTCTGAGATCCTGGCACTTCTGCTTCCCTGTCTGGGCTTGGGCTAGGTCCTCCATTTCGGGTCCTTGGCTTTAGAGTTCACTTTCTTCTTCGCTCTCTAAAGCTGCAGTCTGGCCTACTTTGCACTAGAACAGCTTTGCCAGTACAGCTCTGCTGGCAGACTTGGTGGCGACGCACCCTATCCCAGATAAAGGAGTGCGTTAGCTGGTATAGCTTGTGCTGGTTCCCTAAATGACTCCAGTGAGATGCTCTGGGGTTCATCCAGACCAGTCGTGGGTTGTGTCACCACCGGCCCTGCAAATCTGGCTGTTTCTGTGCTGTGTAGCTCTGGCTCAGCACCCTGACACCAGCAGCCTGCTCACAGCACCATGGCCTCACCCTGGCTTCCACTATCCTGGTTCCACCTCACAGGGTGACCCCCTACACCCTCCCAGCCCTATTCATTTAACTGAGGACTTACCCTTCTCTTTAACATACAGCACTGAGATAGTTTGTAGCAAAACTATAAACAAGTTTATTAACGAAGACCAAACGAATAAGTGATGACTAGTAAGAGTGACAGAGATATGAAAAGTTACAAACACTTTCTAGTGACTAAATTTAACTCCAGCAAATTACAGTCTTGGTCTAAGCAGCTTTCTCACCTATATTGAGTTTTCAGACTTTCAACCCCCTTGGCTGAAAGGTTCCACATTTCTCAGATGTACAAGACCTCGGTCTCTTGTGTGTGTCCAGCAGTGGATGCTGAAATGGCATTATGACCTTGCTTAAACCTTCCAAAGTTCAATTATCTTGCTCAGGAGGCAGGAAGGCTTCCTGGAGCTGCAGCTTCCAACCTCCATTGAGAGTGTTAAGTGGCCATTTTCCATATTGGGTTTGCGCAATGACTTTGTCTAGCCTTCATTGTCTCTCCTTGCTCCATTTACATTGGAGACACATTCAAGCAGGAGGAACCACATTCCTTTGTCTAGGATGGGGTGACTTAAACCTTGCCTGAGAAACACCTTTTAGGTACATATTTTCAGCACATATTTATAATTCTTCATATATCATCCATCCATACACCGCACAATGATATTAACAACCAGCATGTTGCCAGCTTATATATGATACCTTACGTGACACCTGTTAGATTCTCCTCCCTTGGTTTTCACACCTCTACTGCTAGAACAGGGCCTCATCCTCCCTGATTGAACTAACCTCGTTATCTCTAGCTTGCTTCTTGCTTGCACATATATATACCTGCCCCTGGAAATTTCCACTACTTGCATCCGACGAAGTGGATATTCACCCACGAAAGCTCATGCTGCAAAACGTCTGTTAGTCTATAAGGTGCCACAGGATTCTTTGCTGCTTTTACAGATCCAGACTAACACGGCTACCCCTCTGATACTGTTAGATACAGAATGTGGCAATAGTGAGTTAGGGCAATGAGTTTGTTAGACCTGATATGAGTTATGTTATGAGGTATGCCCTCTGCCAATTGGCATGGAAGGGGCTCCCAGGGTCATAACCAGCAAAAGCTCTGTTTTTCCAGTATAACTGTGCCTACACTAAGACTTGTGCCAGTATAGGACTATCATTAAAACATTCCTCTCCAACTGATGTAGTTACACCAGCAAACACTTCTAGTGTAGTCCTGGAATTTGCCTCCTGGATAGTCTCCCCGGTGTGTCTGTTAACTCCAGTTTTTCTGGGAAGGGCTAGTCAGGCTTTGGTTTCTTTCTCTAGCCCCTGGTAGCTCCTTTTGGAGCATGTCTGTGACATTTCTGTCAGCTGAATCTCCACATCGTGCTCTGGACAGACACATACTCGAACGGGTGGACATTATGGCTCTGCACCTCCCCACTCGTGAGTAGCTTTGGTAAAACTTGTGCCAGAGGCTTGTGAGTAGCAAGAACCTGCAGAGGTCTCAGGGTACCCATCTGACTCTTTGCATTGGGACACGCCGAGGCGGCCCCCTCAGCCCTCTAGGTTGGAGCTCAGGTTCTGCAGTTGGCTATAAAACTACAGTAAATTGGAAGAACACGAACCTCCCACCGCCCTCCCCTGGCACTGCTCTGCTGAGCAGGGACTTCCTGAAAAGGGGCCTTCTGGGCCAGCCACAGGGAACAACCTGCCTTGTACCCCTTGTAGTCTGGGGATGGGCTCTGGGCTGCAAGGCTCTTCCGGCCAGCTTCAGGGAAGCAGCCTGGTCTCTTTCTCCCTGGGCGTGGAGATGGGCTCTGGAGATGAGTTCACAGAGCCTAGCACAGCGCCTAGTTGGGCAGGAGAGCTGGGAACACATCTGGTCCCACAGGGCTCAGCAAAGCACTCATTCAGCCCTTCCATCCTAACCAGGTGGTGATCTGAAGCAGTGGGGAGTGTGAGGCTGGCAC
This sequence comes from Mauremys reevesii, assembly GCF_016161935.1. Lineage (NCBI taxonomy): Eukaryota > Metazoa > Chordata > Testudines > Geoemydidae > Mauremys > Mauremys reevesii. Next base: position 20,182,308 of record NC_052637.1, read on the forward strand.
TCGTCCCATCCCTGTGCTCGCCAGGCTGCCACTGCAGCACACGTGGCACCAGCTGATCAGAGAGGCCTGGGCAGGGTCTCACTCCTTTCCGGGAGCCTGCAGCGCACAGAGGATTAGGAGTTTACAGTGGGAATGCCGGCAGCCCTGTCTGTCTAGCACTAACAGCAGACAGGCCTCACTCGACTTCGAGCTGTGAACTATTTATCGCAATGCTGCAAGCATCTGAGCCGGTTCCCTTAATTTATGACAGTCCATGGGATGTGATGCAATTGACAACACTAACAGAAAATACTTCTGCACTTTACTAAAGCTACTATTAAGCTGCCTGATGTTTTCATCATAATATTTACTTCTTTGTAAATAGGCTAAATTCTCCAATCCTGATTCAAAGCAAAAAGATCAGAGAAGGAAAATAAAGAGATGACATGGCTGTTTAAAGATTATGTAAAATGTTTTCTACTCGCATAAATATTTGATTGTAAAATGTTCAGTCTGTTGTGTTTATTGAGGAGGGCTGCGCCGGGTGTGCCGAGTGCAGGGTGGGGCCTTTGTCCAGGCTGCTCACGCATCAGAGCCTCGCCGTGCACCACAGCTTGGGGAGCCGGGGGATCGGTCAGGGCTCCTGCTACTTCGCTTGTCTGGGCTATTCTGAGCCACCGTCGTGGCAAGGCCTGAGCCCCTTTGGAACAGCAAGGGTGTCTCATCTCTCTGGCTGTGGTGCGTTCCAAAGAAAGGATGGGAACCCATCTGGGCCTGGAGGTGCACCCCGGAGGGCAGGGACTTGCCACAAGCGGCTCTGGCTTGAGCACGTCTTTAAGGACAGACAGGCTATGCTGGGAGAAGTTCAGTGAGCTGCCCTGGGGGCACCCACGCCTTGGGCTCCTCCCTCAGTTCTTCCTTCTCCGGGTTAGTGGGGCATGGATGCTGCAGAGGCAGAGTGTTGAGCCCTGGGGGAAGGAGAGCCCTTGCAATTGGGGGCCCTAGAAAAATGTGCGCCCCCCCCGCCCCGCTCCCATGCCCCAGCAGGAGCGTGGGGGAGGAGGGTGGGAGGGACTGCAGGCAGAAGGGGTGAGGAGGGGTCACCACTTGCTCTGGCCCAAGGCCCCACCAAAGCTTAATTCACCTCTGCCTTGCAGGGACGGGGCATGGGCTGATCTGCTGGTGCCCCCTTCCAGATGGTGAGTGTGTGAGATGGAGGCTCCCATGGGTAATGTCTGTGTGAGAGGGGCCAGACCACCTCCCCTCATTGCATTCCAAGGGGGAGGCACAACAGCCTGTGCTGACTGTGCTCAAAGCAATTACCAGCTGCCCACCCCCCTGAAGATCCCGGGGTGGCAGAAGGCCTATGGGCTCCCACGCTCAGAGGGTTGAATTGGTGAGGAGGGGTCTGGCCCTTAGCGGAAGGGCCTGGGAAGCTGGGGTAAAGCCCTCGTGTGTGAATATGGAGGCATATGGACCTAGCCAATGTCTGCTGTGCCAACCCTGGGTGTGTCTGTGCGTCTCATGCCTCAGTCTGTGTGTTCTGGGCAGGCAGATTTCCAGAGGTTTAATTCCTCAGAACTGATATTTTGAGGAGTGTTTTCCCAGTGGCAGCTGGGTGGGGACGACAGAGTCGACGCCCTGCTCCCGCCCTGCTCTGAGTGCGCTGGCTGCATCCATCCCTGCACGGGCCAGGCTGGAGCTGTCAACACAACAACGCCTTGGGGATGAGCCACAGCTCCGACTAGTGCTGTACCTCCCACCGTGCTGTCCATCAAATGTCACAGCCGCTTCCAGCTTGCAACTACATGCTCTCCTTGGGTGTGAGCACAGCACACTGCAGTCACATCATGGGGGAAAGCGCATTTAACAAGCTCCTTGGACTGCCTCACCTGCACTTTGCTACCTAGCCCGTCTACCTGGAGTTCAAGCCAGGAGCAAGTCATGCAAGTTAGCCCAAGCAAATGCCAAAGCCACCCTCTGTGCCACCCCACAGTGTCAGACATGCTGTATATGGGACACAAACCCTTCTATACCAAAGCACACTGTCACATCTGCTGAACATGCCACCCAGTAACACAAACCTCTCTGGACCACACCACACCATCAGCCATGCTTAGGCCTGGCAGAATTCCACTCCCCCACCCCCATTTTTATTGATTTGAATGTTCACAGTTGCAGGAAATTATGGGGGGTTGGGGGGGATCAGACAATAGGGAAATCAGACAATAATTACATAATGATGGTAGACGTTGCAATTCTAACAAACTGTCAGCATCGCATGGCAAAATACACAAAATAAATAGCCTTAAATAAAACTTTAATAAGTTCTCAAGCAGCATTTTTCTTACTTTGCCTAGCTGTAAATTTCAGCTATTGTCAATGGAAATATGTTTTCATTGGTTTGCGTGTGTAGGATGAAATTGATGTTTGTTGACATTTACTGATAAAAATCTAATCCTTCCAAGCCTATATATGCTGTATATGTACCGCGGGTTACATAACCCCCTCTTTACCACACCCCACCATCACGTATGCCATGTGCGCCTCACAACGTACATAACCTTTATTTTAAAAATTGGTTTTAAAAAAGTCCTGGTTGCACCTCATATCCTCTGCCCCCCACCCCAACAGACATGCCACCCCCCCCCCCAAACCAACCAAACAAAAAACAGAAATTGGGCTTGTGTTTGGCTTAATTGGCTTGTGAGTTGCTAGTTTTTGGCTTGTTGCTTGTTTGTCTTGTAGCTTCTTGTTTTTTGTAGCTTTTTGCTTCTCTTTTTTGATTGGCTCCTGGCAAGCAGGGACAAGGGGGGAGGGAGTCGGCGGTGCACAGCGGGTTCACCGCAGTCCCAGACTGCACGCCCGGGGGCGGGGGGGTGGGATTTAGTCGCATAGAGTGTTGGGGTTCTTAGGGATTGGCTCGTTTTGGCCTTGTTTTGAAAGGGGATTAACTTGATTTTTGGCTTATTGTGAACGTCGGGCTGCTTATTTACCACGTAACAGTTGGCAACTGTGCCCCTAGCGCCAAGTGCTTAGTGCTATATATGGGATGCTGAGAAACGGGAAATGTAAGACATCTCACAAGATGACCAAGGGTGCTGACTGATGTCAGAGTTTTAATGGGTTCCAGTCTTTTGTGAGCTGCCACAGAAGCAAGTACTATGTAACTCAGAGGGCTGCTGGGACTCTCCTATTTCCTGTTTTTATAATGAGGGGAGGGTGGGTGGAGGGGCTCAGTGAGTGGGGAGGGTGGGCGAAGGGTCTCACCTTCGGGCATGTGTTTTCTTGCCATGGATTTTCTGGCACACAGATTCGGAACCTTATATCTGTGACCGTCTCCCCTCTCTTCCCCCAATCCCCTGCTCATGTCTGTGGCTGCCAAGCCCCTCGAGGCTTGTGCCTGTGCAGCGCTTAGCACCCGAGAGCCCCGTTCCCAACTGGGACCTTCGGGCTCTTCAGCAACAGTAATAATGATGGTGACGATAGTGCTGAGGCTGCTGGGTCCGGTCTTTGCCCTAGGTTCTGGTAGCCATGTTAGGGATGTGAGGGGAGAGCTCTGAGCAGCTGTCCCAGTGCATGGGGTCACCTGGGAGTTCCCAGAGCAATAAGGAGGAACTGGGATTGTGGTCAGGGTCAGCGTGTGCTAGTGTCATGGACAGGCCTTTGCCTGCTGGCTGGGCCGGGCCACTGCCTGGGCTGCTGAGCAGAGCCGGTTATGCTGCTGTGTGGCCAATGCAGGGAGGCCACCCCATCCGCTGCTGCTGCTGGCATCAGGAAGTGCCTCCCTAAGTCTGCACTGTGCTAACTCTGCCTCATTGTTAACCTCCACTCAGGCCTTGCTTTTCTTCCTCACTGGCGCCTCGATTTCCTTCCCCTTCTGCTCTCTCTGGTTATTTAATGGTGAAGCTGTTTGAGGCCGTACAGGGCACATGAAAGGTGCTGTCAAACCCAAGTGATACTGCATCAGCCCTTTCCGAATGGCTCAGTGGTAGGGGAGAGCACAAGCCATTCCTCCAATAAATACAGCAGCATGTCACTGTCCCAGTCCCTCCCCCTCAAACACTACAGTGCTGGAGATCCAATCCCCCAGCCAAAGACCACTACACAGGGCACAACAGCTCCCATCCCTGCCCCCCCTGAGAGCAGCACCTGGGGAACGGATTGAACCTTCCCTCGGCGTTTGTTCCTCACACACTGAACCATCCTGTCACAGTCACTCGCTCTGTGCTCAGCCCTCAATAAGAAACTCCTGTTTGGGGAGGGACGTGACCGGCATTAGTGAGTGATGCAAAGCGAAGCCAGGCCTGGGTTCCTGGGGAACGGCGCTAAAGCCCCCTGCTATAGATTGGGTGGGTTGGGAGCATTATGTATTTCTGGAATGCCTCTGGTCTTTATTAAAATGAGACCACGGCCAATCCAAGAGTGCTCATCGCCCAGGCACTGGGCCAAGTCTAAGTTGCTTCTACAAATATTTATTTAACCGTATCAATGACAAACTCTTTTGTATAAATGTTTTTATTTTATCATAATTTACCAATTATTTTAAATCAATTGTTTGCCTGGATTCTAAACACTAATCAAGAGGCTTGCATTAGAGTTACTCAGAGGATTAGATGCATTATCTCACTGTAGCTCGTGCCATTGCCTGGCTGCATTGGCCTGGGTGCGTGTATGGATCCGAACCCTCCCCCTGCTGAGGCTCGGGAGGTTGGTGGCCTTGCTCAGCGCTGAGCCAGCCACAACCTTTCCTGCCGCTCAGACCAGTCACCCAGCCACAAAGGGCTCCGAGAGACTGATCCCACCTTCCCAGCCCCGGCTGGCACAGCCCCTCTCCCCAGGCTAACAGCCCTTGGCTCCCGCCAGCACACACCAGCAGTTGCCTAGCCTGTCTGAGCTGCTTGACCTCCACCTGCTCTGCTGTTAAATATCCATAGCGCTCCTGAGGCCTTTAGCTCCACGACTCAGCCTCCCCAGAGCTTAGACTAGCTGCTCATAATTCACATTCCATAGAGAGCCCGATTCAGGGCACGATGGGAGTCTCAGAATGATCCCTTTCACCTCCAGCCTCTGGATCCCCCCTCCAAATACCCTAACACCTCCCAGACCCCGGCCTCCCTAAATCACCATGAGGGCTCCTGACCTACTCCGTTTCCCTCCAGCACCCCCAGAGCTGTGACTTCCCTTCCAATAGGGATCTCTGCCAACCTCCCGCTCCTGCTCCTGGCTCCCATGGCAGAGGGGTCTCTAGTTCCCAGTGGGTTTGATCCTTGGAAGCTGCATGGAGCATACTGCTACCAAGCACTCTGTTCTTCTGGGCATGTGCAATGCTGGCTGCACTCCTGCTCATTCAGAGCAACTTCTGTTCTACACACTCCATCTCCTTGGGTATCACCAATGCTGCCTGTAGCCCTGCTCACACATAGCCGACTACCTGGCAAGCTGCAGCCCTTTGCGTACACCTGCTGCATAACAAACTAAAGTCAAGGCCAGAAATCTGCTCATTACAGCCTGCTTGCACTGTTTATTTATAAGATCTCTGCCTGCTACTGTTCCTGCACCTTGGCTCCTTGCTCCCACAGAGTCTGTTATAATACAGTTATACTCACATGTTTGTATCTGGTTATTAGCTGCTGCATAGATTGGGGTGTTTATAGTTTGTGCGTGATAAGTCCTGAGAATGCTGATTGCCCACCACTGAAGCACATGGCATGGCACCTGTCCTCTCTCTTGCTCTCTTTCAGATTCTGCGTGGTACAACCGACAGGTCTTGGTTGATCCTTTACCATTTCATCAGTGACAGGGACAGAGTTGCTGGTGTTTTGTGAAGCTGATAAAGCCGGTAGGGCTGATGCTTAGTCCCAGATGCAACAACCCCCCAAACACTCCAGTTATCAAACTGTCCTGGGCATTTCTTCTGATAGGGTCCAGTCTGGGCTACTCAACTGGTAGATAAAAACACAGTCATTCAAATGGCTCCCAGTGGGGGAGGAGTATAAACATGCTTATCAGGGGCACAGAGACCTTGAATGGGGTAAGGATTCTCTCCTGAGCCCACCCGATGGGTAGCAAGGAAGAAAGAGCCCTGCAGCCCATGCCATGCTGACCTTGATAGGACAAATGAACAAGGCTGGTGATCTCTGCTCCTTGTGCAGGTGGAATGGGACAGTCCTGGGCAAGGGGAAGAGCAAACGGAAAGGAGACAAGAGAAGTGAACTGAGCTGCTCACTAGGATGTGTGTGGATGCAAAATGGAATGGAAAACATGGCAGCGCAGAAGTATTTGGCAAAGGCCTGGGCTTGAGTCTGCTGTGCAGCGGGGATAGGAACGTGCTCGGCCAGCCTTGTGTCTCTCTCCTGCCTGCCTCTTGTCTTGTCCCAGAATTCTCCCTTCTCGTTCCCCCCAATTTTCTTTTCTGTGATTGCATCTACACACAGAATGGGGACATGGACAAACAGATCCTCCTGCTGCTGTAGCCGTCTCTTTCCTTGAGACCAACCCTGTTGGCCTGAGAGGCTGCTCGGGCTGTGGGGACTCGTCAGGATGTAAGAGAGCCCTGTCTGTACCCCTTCCCCTCAGCCATGCCTGAGCAAGCAGCGGTGGGGGGGGGGGAAGGGCCACACAGGGTCACTTTGTGCTCCTGGAGTGGGGCAACGGGGCTGGAGCACTGGGCAGAATCTGGCTCAGTGTCACCAATACATCTTATGCGTATCTAAGGCTACAGACTCATGTATTTTCTTCTTCTGTGCTAACTGAGAAGTAGTAGGTGCCCTGTGATACATACACACAGGGCAGAGCTGTGATCGAGTGCAGCTGCACAGGCCCTGCCACAAACGCTGTACTGCACGGCTGTGGGGGGAAGCAAATGAAGAGGAAGGGAAGGCAGGGCAAGGTAGCAGTGATCCGAGCATGACACGGCACAGACTCTCTGTGGGCCCGGTGTGCAGGTTCCATGAGGTGAGCATGGCAGGAGTGTCAGCTGAGCTAGCCAAAGGCTGGGCTGGTGCTGGAAGCGGCTGTTTGCTCCCTTTTGTTTGTTTTGGGCTGTTTGGGGTGAATACTGCCAAACCTTTCTTGTGAACAGGTTTGCCTGGCCAGTGTTCCTGAGCAGAGTCATAACAAGGAATTTTTGCGCCCGAGGCAAGGGCTGGCTCTAGGCTCTTCAGCGGCAATTCAGCGGTGGGTCCCTGAGTCCCTGTCGGAGCGAAGGACCTGCCACTGAATTGCCACCGCTGCTTCATTCATTCTTTGGCAGCAATTTGGCGGTGGGTCCCTGAGTCCCTCTTGGAGAGAAGGACCTGCTGCTGAATTGCCGCCGATGAATGAATGAAGCGGTGGTGGCAATTCAGTGGCAGGTCCTTCCCTCCGAGAGGGACTCATGGACCTGCTGCCGAATTGCCGCCGAAGAAGCGGTGGTGGTAGAGCTGCTGCCGAAGCGCCGCCGATCGCGGTAGAGCTGTGCCCCTGCACTTTGTGCGCCCGAGGCAAGTGCCTCACTCGCCTCGCCCTTGTTACGGCACTGATCCTGAGCCTCCTGCACTCGCTGTCTCTGGAGAACAGGCAGGGATGGTGAATAGGAATAACTGGCACATTTATAGAAACAGCTTATTTGAAGGACCTGATCCTGTGGCTGTTCCGCTCACTGGGACGCAGGCTCAGGCCTCAAGCACTGAGTGAAGAGTATCCCTGGAAAGAATATTTTATATTTGCTTCATGAACATTCAGGCCAGAAACTTGTTTCTATGAGTTACATTCATCCAATCAGGGAATATAAACACCCACCATGTGACTCAGTGAGCTCTCACCTAGCTCTGATTTTAAATTTCAAATGCTGAACACTTGAAACAAACTAGCTGCCAGTGAGCTACAGACCAGCAACTGCAACTCCAAATAACAAATCAGTTGGAGAAGATTGCAGTGTCTGTACGCACAGATCTCTGTGAATGGACAGAGCAATGCAAAGTGTTGACTAGATGGTTTCTGATTAACTCTTTGATGCTTATGTGTTGTGGCAACTGTGAAGGGGCATTTTAAAAACCCCAAATTAAAAATAAGATAAATGAAATAAACCACTTTTTGATCAAGTGAGTAAACTGATTTTTTTTAAACAGAGGGAGGATTCTGAAAGCAATTTAGCAACTTTCCTACAGGGTTAGCACAGGCGATTTCATTAGCCTGCACAGCAGAGTGATTTAAATAGCTCTCTTTGAGTCCCTTTTAATAAAACTATCCCTGAACACATACTTCAGACAAAAGCTATTGAGGGAGAGTCTCAGAAGCCTTGGATGAGGGT